>NC_060119.1:254358164-255608164 GCF_021461395.2 Schistocerca americana | reverse complement strand
GGAAAGGAATAGAAGCTTTCGAAATGTGGTGCTACAGAAGAATGCTGAAGATAAATGGAAATGTCGTGTGGCTAGGGCCTCCCGTCGGGTAGGCCGTTCGCCTGGTGCAGGTCTTTCGATTTGACGCCACTTCGGCGACCTGCGCGTCGATGGGGATGAAATGATGATGATTAGGACAACACAACACCCAGTCCCTGTGCGGAGAAAATTTCCGACCCAGCCGGGAATCGAACCCGGGCCCTTAGGATTGACAGTCTGTCACGCTGACCACTCAGCTACCGGGGCGGACCTGCTGAAGATTAGATGGGTAGATCACATAACTAATGAGGAGGTATTGAATAGAATTGGGGAGAAGAGGAGTTTGTGGGATCGGTTCTGGGGCATCAAGGGATCACCAATTTAGTACTGGAGGGCAGCGTGGAGGGTAAAACTCGTAGATGGAGACCAAGAGATGAATACACTAAGCAGATTCAGAAGGATGTAGGCTGCAGTAGATACTGGGAGATGAAGAAGCTTGCACAGGATAGAGTAGCATGGAGAGCTGCATCAAACCACTCTCAGGCCTGAAGACCACAACAACAACATCACTGCATTGCAGAGTTGAAAGTGTTTTTGCAGTGGCATGAACTATATTACCTGGAACACGTCACAGTACTCGTTGCCACGTACCTGGTGCACGCACTCTTCTCAGCTGCGGACGGCACAAACGGCTGAGTATGTTCGGTAATTCATCCTGTGCATCATCCACGGTTGGAACAATGAAAGCTTACCCTATGCTAAAAAAATCGAGGTCGCTTATGAAGTGTAGATGTGAATGAACAAGAGAAACAAACTCCGAATAATAAGTGCTAGACGAAAGGGTGCGGAACAGGAGACTAAGCCAGATAAAAATAATACGAGAAAAAGTAGAAATGTTGGAGAATAACAGGAGAGAAGTAGGTGCTGAAGAACAGTTAATAGAAATGAAACGGCTAGCAACATGTACAGAAGAACGACGGAATGGCGCCAACCTCGCTGCCAATATCGCGAGCGTTGTCTTCAGCTCCCCTCTCGCTACGCACCAGCGGCTCTGAAGAGGTGACCAGCCATCCGGAAAGAATGCCGCCATTATTTCTTTCATCTCCGAAAGCTGCAGGGATGCAACTCCTCTCTAACTGCGTTCCGCGCCTTTATTAAACTCCTGGCTCTTTCCAATTATTTGCCCGCATGGAATTTCAATTTTTCGTTTGCTTTCGATTTAACTGCGAGATGTAACGAAATCGAAGTTATTTACTCACACTTTTCTTAGCAATTTAGTGCCAAATATACGGATAAACGTTTGTTGTTCTGAAAAGGTTAGATATAAATGGTGATCAGCATAACATTAAGAGCAAAGCTATTCGTATTATAAGAATGGATTTACATATACGCATGTATGTTCTGCATCTTCCCCTAAAGCACTGGACTGACTCCGACCAAACTTAGTGCACATACCACGTACTGTCTGGAAAGAATCGCTGTGGCGTAAGAATCACCAACCGGTCAAAGAGGTTGGTTATGGGGATGGAAAAGCAGTGTAGCCCACGAGGCGCGAATAGCCATACTTTAGTCATCTAGTATTTGAGAATGAAACCATTCAGTGAACTGAAACAAACTTTACACATAATTTCCTCCATTTGTGAAACTTTTCCTTGTTGACAAGCCCTACAAAATGATGAGAGGTTATCGCTTACTACATTTTCGCTGCTCATGCAGTAAAACTGCCGCATGAAGCGTGACGTTTTAATTTATTTCTTCTTCGCTACTAACTCTATTCGGAACACGTTTCACAGGGCGAAATTCGTTAGATATACAAGTGGCATACGTAAAAAGTTTACTAAGAGTGTGAAATATGTTGAGTACACTATGTGATGAAAAGTATCCGGACACCCCAAAAAACATACGTTTTTCGTATCAGGTGCATTGTGCCGCCACCTACTGCCAGGTACTCCGTTAGCAGCGACCTCAGTAGTCATTATACATCGTGTTAGAGCAGAATGGAGCGCTCCGCGGAACTCGCGGATTTCGAACGTGGTCAGGTGATAGGGTGTCACTTGTGTCATACGTCTGTATGCGATATTTCCATATTCCTAAACATCTACATCTACATTTATACTCCGCAAGCCACTCAACGGTGTGTGGCAGAGGGCACTTTACGTGCCACTGTCATTACCTCCCTTTCCTGTTCCAGTCGCGTATGGTTTGCGGGAAGAACGACTGCCGGAAAGCCTCCGTGCGCGCTCGAATCTCTCTAATTTTACATTCGTCATCTCCTCTGGAGGTATAAGTAGGGGGAAGCAATAAATTCGATACCTCATCCAGAAACACACCCCCTCCAATCCTGGACAGCAAGCTACACCGCGATGCAGAACGCCTCTCTTGCAGAGTCTGCCACTTGATTTTGCTAAACATCTCCGTAACGCTATCACACTTACCAAATAACTCTGTGACGAAACGCGCCGCTCTTCTTTGGATCTTCTCTGTCTCCTCTGTCAACCCGACCTGGTGCGGATCCCTCACTGATGAGCAATACTCAAGTATAGGTCGAACGAGTGTTTTGTAATCCACCTCCTTTGTTGATGGACTACATTTTCTAACGACTCTCCCAATGAATCTCAACCTGGCGCCCGCCTTACCAACAATTAATTTTATATGATCATTTCACTTCAAATCGTTCCGTACGCATTCTCCCAGATATTTTACAGAAGGAACTGCTACCAGTGTTTGTTCCGCTATCATATAATCATACAATAAAGGATCCTTCTTTCTATGTATTCGCAATACATTACATTTGTCTATATTAAGGGTCAGTTGCCACTCCCTGCACCAAGTGCCTCTCCGCTACAGATCTTCCTGCATTTCGCTGCAATTTTCTAACTTCTTTGTATACTACAGCTTCATCTACGAAAAGCCGCATGGAACTTCCGACACTAGGTCCACTGTTTCCGATGTGGTAGTGAAGTGAAAACGTGAAGGGACACGTACAGGACAAAAGCGTACAGGCCTACCTCGTCTGTTGACTGACAGAGACGGCCGACAGTTGAAGAGGGCCGTAATCTGTAATATGCAGACGTCTATCCAGACGACCACACAGGAATTCCAAACTGCATCAGGATCCACTGCAAGTACCATGACAGTTAGGCGGGAGGTGAGAAAACTTGGATTTCATGATCGAGCGGCTTTTCATAAGCCACACATAACGCCAGTAAATGCCAAACGACGCGTCGCTTGGTGTAAGGAGCGTAAACATAGGACAATTGAACACTGGAAAAACGTTGTGTGGAGTGACGAATCACGGTAAACAATGTGGCGATCAGGATGTGGGTATGGCGAATGCCCAGTGAACGTCATTTGTCAGCGTTTGTAGTGCCAACAGTAAAATTCGGAGGCGGTGGTATTATGGTGTGGTCGTGCTTTTCATGAAGGGGGCTTACACACCTTGTTGTTTTGCGTGGCACTATCACCGCACAGACCTAACGCTGATGTTTTAAGCACCTTCTTGCTTCCTACTGTTGAAGAGCAATTCGGGGATGGCGATTGCACCTTTCAACACGATCGAGAACCCGTTCATAATGCACGGCCTGTGGCGGAGTGGTTACACGACAATAACATCCCTGTAATGGACTGGCTTGCACAGAGTCCTGACCTGAATCCTTTAGAACACCTTTGGGATGTTTTGGAACGCCGACTTCGTGCCAGGCCTCACCGACCGACATCGATACCTCTCCTCAGTGCATGACTCCGTGAAGAATGGGCTGCCATTCCCCAAGAAACCTTCCAGCACCTGACTGAACGTATGCTTGCCTGAGTGGAAGCTGACATCAAGGCTAAGGGTGGGCCAACATCATATTGAATTCCAGCATTATCGATGGAGGGCGCCACTTGTAAGACATTTTCAGCCAGGTGTCTGGATACCTTTGATCACATAGTGTATGATGAAATATAGTTGGCATGTGCGTAAGCGGCCAGAGACGCGGATAAAAAGGTCATCCTAAAATCGTGGAACGTTTTCAATCAAATCTTGTACACATATCAACTACGATCTGCAAAAAAAATTCTTTGGTGATTAGAATCACCAGCATCTTGTTGGAGTGTTCTCGATGATGTGAAGAGAAGGCGGGAGATGGACATATGGCGAAGGTGAATGAGCCGTGGTAAAAAAAATTGCTGTTTTGAAGAGCGCGCCTCAGCGCGTTGTGTGAAGCAGTCGCCCTCCGTTTCTGGCGGTGGCGCCGCTGTGGCAATCGCAGCTTTGGTGTCTCCTTCTGGTGGGAAAGCGGAAAGGTTGCCTGTTCACGTGCATTTAAGGGGCGCGATCAGCTCGGCAGTTGGTCAGTCGGTTTGAGGCTAGGTCAGTCTCGCGTCACCAGTTGCTGGGCTGTCTCTCGTTCGCATTTGTGTGGCAGTTAGTGTCTGTCTGTCGTCGGAGTGCGAGTATGTCTGTCGTTTGGTTCAAACTTTAAGCCAGAAAATGAGAGTCTTGCCACTCCGCCGGTAACGAAACTCAGCTAATGGTCGCCCGGTCGGGGCTGAGTTCCTGCATCTGAGTCTGCGCGTTAGGCCGCCAGTCTGCTCGAGTTGCTCGGGCAACGGTCGTTGGCGGTTGGATCGGTCGGTTGGTCGGTCGCGCACTGAGACACGAGATGACTTGCCCGTCTTGAGCGTCGGCGCATGTGAGGTCCCCACGTGAGTCCAGTGGGCCGCGCCGAATAGAAAGGGGTAGTGGATTCGCGGTTGACACGAGAGCAACAGGAGTGAAACCACGACATCGGGCTAGCCGGGGTGAGGCGCGAATCCGTGAGACGAGAGATCGGCGCGCCTTCCTGCGTCCGTTGAAGCGGCTGGCAGCGGACGGTTTGGGAGAACGTTGCGGGTGCTGCGCCAGGTCTTCGCCAGAAATGGCAGTTTATTTGATGTTAAGTGATTGTAGATATGTTGTTTCATTTACTTGTTAAATTCTACTTGTTTTCTTGGTGAGGTCACCAGCCGCTTTGTTTCGTTGTCGTCCACCATTCTTCTCCGTTTGCCCAACCGCGTGAAGGCGATTATTTGTGAATTGGGTGGTCCGTTTTTCCCTTGTGGAGTTGGGGAAGGTTGGAGCAATCTGCGGTTCGGATTGTTCAGTAATCCCCCTATCAATCTGCAACACGTTAATAGCTGCCTCTATCATGTTTGTCGGATTCGGTGTTAACGAATTTATAGAATTAAGGTGTAAAGGCCGAATTCCTGAAATATGTTTTTATCTTGCCTATCGTCTTGCGAGGCGGTATATGTGTAATGTAGAGCATGTTGTACATTTTATGTAAGTCTGAATTTCATGGGTTTTATTTATATAGTCATTTTTTATAAACTTGCCACCCTTCCACCGTAAGAGTCCTTTCAAAAACAAATTGCAGTTTCGGTGGTAAATAATTTCTTAGTGTGAGTGTTTGTCTATTTTCATCCCTCTTACAGAGTGTATAGTTAATGTGTTTGTGTGAGTTGTTAAAATTTTTAGTTTAAAGTAATCTGGTGTGTTGCAGGTTTGCACCAGCGTAGTCTTTCAGAGGTTGCTGTGAGCGGTCGTGACTACGGCCGTGTTGGAAGGGAGCGGCAAGCTTCTCAGCCCGAAGGCTCATACTGTCAATATCGTTCTTTCTGCCTCGAAATAATATTGTAACTTGATATTTCGAGGGTAATTTTCTGCTTACAAATTTTAAATCTGTTTTTGAAAAGGCTTTTATGAATAAAATTCCCATTTGTTAAAGGTATTTTCATTTTCATCAGTTACTCACTGGCAACTACTTCCACGCTCACCTAGTGTGATTAAATGTGTTAATGTTCTTGATGAATCGCTAGCAAATAAAGTAAATCCCTTAAGAAGAGATTTTGAAAGTAAATTCACGGTCCAGTGAAGGAGGAGATAGATACAGATAGTTTGGGAGGAGGAGGCTTTCTCAGAGAGAGTGAGGGGGAAATGGGCAAAGAAACGGAAGAGGAATTTAAGGACAGGATGAGAAAGGGAGACAGAGTGAGAGGGGAGGAGGAGACGGACAGAGAGGGGCATGACTAATAGAAGACTGGAATAGATACATATCCGGCCAGCGCTGAGTGCTCAGTTTTTTACAAGGCTGACACAAACTAAGTTAGTGAAGTTAAGGAACGTAAGAATTGAACTTTACAGAAGGTGATGGACAGGGCTACCGTAGACATCGATGCAGGCTGATGTGCTGTTTTTCAAGCTCAGAGAACCACGTACTAGAGGGTGTGAACAGAACGTGCGGATAACGGACGTCAACATTGGTTCTGACGTGTAGATGTGGCTTATGACTTATTATGTACTTTAAAAGGTCCATAAACAATCTCGACCGCAAGAAACCTTTATTTTTGTGGTTACCGGTTTCGATCGGTTACTGACCATATTCAGATCTCCCACCACGTTGGTAGGCAATGGCGGTGAACGGAGCAGGCGTTACTAAGCACAAAAATAAAGATTTCTTGTTTTTATGTTCATTTTAAAGTTACTAAGAAAAACCGCTGTTTTCCACAAGAAATATTTTCAAAAATTAGTGTCATTACATTTGCACATTAGGGACAACATATAGAACACTGGCGATATTTATTTTGTTCTGTATTATTCTTTATGTGCAAGTTGTCACCGTTAATCTGTAGAGTAACCCGAAGACTAGGGTAGCTTGCAAGGTAGTATCAAATGAGCTCGCTTTGACCTTTGAGGGAGACTGGTGACCTGAATGTCTAAATAAATTGTAGATTCACAATCTTGGTTATTTTACTTTATATGCACGCACTCGCTGTTGTGCACAGGACAGTAACGTCGTTGGACGATCGCAACGGATTGCAGGAAGACTTGGACAAAAGTTCCTCTTGGTGTAATTATCGGCAGCTCTCATCAAACGCGTAAAAAATAGAATGTCTATAACAAAGAGAAAGGGTCAGATAGTATCTGATTAGCACTAGACTAGTGCTGAACATCTTGAGCACGTTAAACCGTTTGATTATTTAGGAGCTACACCAAGAAGCGGTATTAAATGGTCTCATCACATAAAACTCACTATTTAAGAAGGTGTTGCCGGCCGGGGTGGCCGAGAGGTTCTAGACGCTACAGTCTGGAACCGCGCTACCGCTACGGTCGCAGGTTGGAATCCTGCCTCGGGCATGGATGTGTGTGATGTCCTTAGGTTAGTTAGGTTTAAGCAGTTCTAAATTGTAGGGGACTGATGACGTCAGAAGTTTAGTGCTCAGAGCCATTTGAACCATTAAGAAGGTGTTGCGCATACTTAAATTTGTTGGAAGGGTTCTGTGCGAGTGCAGTGGATTTGTAAGGGCAGTTTCATGCGAGACACTAGGGCGACCAATTCTAGAATATTGTCAAGTAGTCATGACAACATAGAGGGAACAAATTCAGATATCCGAGCGTATAGCCAATACGAAAGGTTAACAGAACCGCTCAGCAAACTTATATGACAATACTTGAAACAAAGAAGACTTAGATCGCGCAAAACCTGCAGGATAATTCAGAGGACCTGTATCAGCAAAGCACTGCACGATCATTATGCTGTCACAACCGTACAGTGGTCTGTATAACTTAAAGACAAGATAGATAAAGTGGCATAACATATTAGCAGCTCGGTGGAAATGAACGAAAGTGTGAGAGCATGCTGACAGAGGGTTCCCAGTACGCGCAGAAAGCTTGACGTCACACAGCGCGCCGCGCGGGGTAGCCGCGTGGTCTAGGGCGCGTTGTCAAGATCCGCGCTGCTGCCTCCCCCCCCCCCCCCGGCCCCTCCCTCGGGCATGGGTGTGTGTTGTCCTTATCGCAAGTTAGTTTAAATTAGATCATTTAAGTCGTGCTTAAGCTTAGGGACCGATGACCTCAGCAATTTGTTCCCATAAGACTTTACCACAAAATTTCCAATTTCTTTCACATAGCACGACGTCATCGTGACTATGACGCTTAATGGAGCTGGCCCCACAACACGAGGCTGTTGAAGGAATGCGAAACGCAGTGTGTGGCAATGAGCGAGCGGTTACGATGCACTGTGGCGGCGTTCTTCATTACAACATGGCTCGGAGACAACATTTGTATGACTTCATACGAGGAAGAATCGTCAGGAAACTAGAGGAAGGACGGAAGCATGACGAGTGTAGCCCTTTGCTTCACCACCATTGGGAGCATTCCGAACCACATGCACTGCTGCCTGATGGATCGGTCGACCACGGTCAACTACTGCATGACCGCAGCAAGCAAGTAGGAAGCCACGCCAAACAGCGGACACAGTTGCAACCACATTTAACAGGACAGCAAGGCACCCTTGAGGTTCTGCAAAAAATTGTCGAACCTATACCAGGATTGAACTTCGGTTCTATGGTAAGTAGCTAGCGACGTTAACAGTAGAGTTCTGTAGTTTGTGGGAACCAGTTATTTCAGTTTGTGTACTTGTTGTAAGCATTTAGTGATTCAAATAAGAGGCAACAGATCGTACCGTGGTAGTTGTAGTAACAGCTGGTGCAGTTGCCTAACTTGAGTATTCTTTGCTATAGTTTCTACTTTAAGGTTTTGTAGATCGTGTACCACATCTTACGACGTACCTGCGTTGCCAATAGCGTTGTGAATATTTTGGATGCGTTCTGTACTCATAACAGGGTGTGAAAACACTGAAGAGCCAAAGAAACAGGTACACCTGCCTAATATCGTGTAAGGCCCCAGCGAGCACTCAGAAGTCCCGCAACACGACGTGGCATGGACTCAACTAATGTCGAGTAGTGCTGGAGGGAATTGACACCATGAATCCTGCAGGGCTGTCTCTTCTCAACAGCACGTTGCAAGACATCCCAGATATGCTCAATAATGTTCATGTCTGGGGAGTTTGGGAGCCAGCGGAAGTGTTTAAACTCAGAAGAGTGTTCCTGGAGCCATTCTGTAGCAATTCTGGACGTGTTGGATGTAGCACCGTCCTGCTGGAATTGCCCAATTCCTTCGGAATGCACAATGGACATAGATGGTTGCAGGTGATCGGACAGGTCGTTCAAAATGTGTGTGAAATCTTATGGGACTTAACTGCTAAGGTCAACAGTCCCTAAGCTTACACACTACTTAACCTAAATTATTCTAAGGACAAACACACACACACCCATGCCAGAGGGAGGACTCGAACCTCCGCCGGGACCAGCCGCACAGTCCATGACTTTAGCGCCCAAGACCGCTCGGCTAATCCCGCGCGGCTCAGACAGGACGCTTACGTACAAGTCGTATTTAGACATATCAGGGGTCGCATATCAACTTGCACGGGCACCAAATCATTACAAACCCCCCACCAGCTTGAACAGTCCCCTGCTGACTTGCTGGGTCCATGGTCTCATGAGGTTGTTTCCATACACGTCCATCCGCTCGGTACAATTGAAAACGAGACTCCTCCGAGCAGACAACATGTATCCAGTCATCAACAGTCCAATGTCGGTGTCGACGGGCGAAGGCGAGGCATAAAGTTTTGTGTCGTGCAGTCATCAAGGATACACGAGTGGACCTGCGGCTCCGAAAGCCCAAATCGATGATGTTTCGTTGAATGGTTCGCACGCTGACGCTTGTTGATGGCACGGCATTGAAAACTGCAGCAATTTCTGCGGAAGGGTTGCACTTCTGTCGCTTTGAACGATTCTCTTTAGTCGTCGTTGGTCCCGTTCTTGCAGGATCTTTTTCCGGCTGCAGCGATTTCGGAGATTTGATGAATCACCTGATTCCTGATATTCACTGTACACTTGTGAAATGGTCGTACGGGAAAACCTCACTTCATCGCTCTACCTCGGAGACATTGTGTCCCATCGCTCGTGCGCCGACTGTAACACCACGTTCAGACTCACTTAAATCTTTATAACCTGCCATTGTAGCGGCAGCAACCGATCTAACAATTGAACTAGACACGTGTTTTCTTATATAGGCGTTGCCTGTTTACACATCTCTGTATTTCAATACGCATGCCTATACCAGTTTCTTTGGCGCTTAAGTGTAACTCAGTGTGGGCAGAAGATCCAAGACCATCACGGAAACTTTAGGTTTGTTGTTCTGCTGCTTGTGAAACGTGTATTTTTGTGTTACGTTGGTGTATCTTAGAAATTAGTGGTAGGTAGTAAGAAATATAAAAATTCCTAACGCATCAGTAGCATGTCATGTTGCCCATATTTCAAGACGGATTTTCCGTGAAAGTACGGAACCTGATTTGTACGCATTCAGGGGAATTTCATGAGAAACCGAAGACTTGCGCCCCAAAAAATGTAGCCAGCGGGACACAATGCACCATATTGCCAAATGAATCAAGTAATCTGTGGAACGTGAAGATAGAATGGGCACTCTGAACAAGAGTGTTAGAGCTCTGTATGGTAGCGTATGAGGAAAAGGAAATAGGGAAGCAGTGATAATAATAGATACCGATTTTGGCTCAAGTTATACGTTTGGGAGTAAAGTATGGTCGCAGCAAGACATGAGGAAGATTTACTGTAATACGAAATGAGAACGTTAAAGGCTTTGGGCAACAGAGATTCGTGTTCAATTAGGAATTACCTGGAAATGTAAAATTTTGTTGTTGACATCATTGCGTCAAGTTCAAATGGTTCAAATCGCTCTGAGCACTATGGGACTTAACTTCTGAGGTCATCAGTCCTCTAGAACTTAGAACCACTTAAACCTAACTAACCTAAGGACATCCCACACATCCATGCCCGAGGTAGGATTCGAACCTGCGACCGTAGCGGTCGCGCGGTTCCAGACCGTAGCGCCTAGAACCGCTCGGCCACCCCGGCCGGCCGTCAAGTTGAACACACAAGCTAACACGAGGGTAATTATCATGCATGAATTTAAGGAATGTGAATCCTTGTACTAAACAGAGTGGTAAACGTCACAGGAGCACAAAACTTGTTCGTTATTTGAGAAGTTTGTGCGCACACGTACTACTCCGGGGAAGAAAATATGAAGGGCGATATCTGTGAGGTGGGAGAAAACATCAGTCACTAAGGTCAGGTCTGGTCCGGATGGATAGACCGTGAAAACCAGGAGCACTTTTCGTAACATGGGGAACTAGGAGGATCATAAAGAAGAGGGGAAGAATCGGAGAGCAGGAGAAGGTGAAGGAAGTTTGTACAAAACATGTACGGCAGACCATGACGGTCTGGAGATGCATGGGAGTCACTGTTTGATAGAGAAGAAGTGGAACGAACTGGGATAGAACCATGATTAAGTTATACCTAGGAGAAGGAAAACAACAGTAAATTAAATAAGGATGCAGCACGGATGAACCCAGAATATTCCAGGGCAGCTTCGGCAGATAAAAGTAGTGAGTCAGGAGATAATGAAAGCCACGTAATTGACTTATTAAGAGCAGACAGATTGCACACATTGTCTACAGATAGCGTCTTTGGCTAGTAATCGCAACGTCCTCGGTCCCGGGTTCGAACAACGCCTGTGCTTAAATTTTGAATAAAAGTCAACAGCAATTGCGGCCGAAGGTCTCCGACATAAGAAATCACCCTCAGTCTGCCAACAGACTTGTCGAAGAGGGCGGAGGGCGGACAGATCTTCAGGGCACTCTCTTGCCCTTTGGCGTGGGAAACTGGCCCTAACAGGCGAAAATATCAGGAGTGATAAACGACATGAGGATGCAGAAGGCAATGAAAACCACTACATTAAAGACACATACTGTATATCCACAGGACACGTAGCCTTTAATTGAAAGGATGTCATGATGATTCCCCACTGACAAAAGATTCCGGACTGCCCCCCTTTCGGATCTCCGGGAGGAGACTGCCAAATGGGAGGTGATCATGAGACGAAGACTCAATACTCAACAAAAGGATAATGTTCTATTTGGCGGGGCGTGGAATGTCAGAATTTTCAACCTGGTAGAGAAACTATAAAATCTGAAAACGGAAATGATAAGACTCAATCTAGATATAGTGCGGATCAGCGAAATGAAATGGAGAAAAGATGAGGACTTCTGGTCAGATGAGTGTAGGGTAATATCAACAGTAGGAGAAAATTGTATAATGAGAGTAGAATTTGTTATGAATAGGGTGGTAATGTTACTGTGAACAGTTCAATGACAGGATTGTTCTCATAAGAATCGACAACAAACCAATACTGACAACAATATTTCAGGTATATGTCGCAAACAGAATGTGAAGAGAAAGTAACCCACACACACACACACACACACACACACACACACACACACACACACACAGGGAGAAACAACAGATGCTTCAACATCCACAAACACAAAACGAAGTGCACTAGGTGAAAGTGGATCTACACAATACGAAAACGAAAACCCATTCAGTGTCACTGAGGTGCAGTGCACTAAAATCAAATACCTATATGTAGAAGAACATCAGGAATATAGTAGGAAACAAAAAACCATAAATGATAATTTTCAATGGAATACTGATTCATAGTAGTAACTCAAAACATGAGAACGGCTTACGATCTTGACAAGCTGATGTTTAGGAGAAACCACATTCTTCGAGTGAGCACTAAAGAAGCTTTAAACCAAAGTGAAAGGTGTATGATTTAAATAATACTTTTACTGCAGTCGCAAAAGGCGGTATACAACCTACATTACATACGAGAAAAAGAAAAGTTACTTTGAACGTAATATTGAACAGGTTGTTTGGAAAGCGCCACGTCACACGAATTCCTTTATCTCAGATTGTCGGCATCGTAGAAAGCGACATTGTACATTGTACTATATTTTTTATTGTTTCTTTTGTTTTACGAATTTTCCTTCTGGTATTGGTACTTTGTACGTCTTTATTTGACGAATTATTTGTCACACTTACGTACGCCGTTAATACGGTCGTTTGCAAACTCGCCAACTGTAGCTTTTATCAGTACAACGAAAATCCAGACAAAGTTGCATATTTCATTTTTTTATTCAGTTGATGACTAGTTTCTGGCCGGGACCCATTTTCAGATCATCTTAACTTAGTCAAAAATGGTATCTGACTATGCTACGATGATTTGAAAATGTGTCCAAGCCGGAAACTAGTCATCAAGTGAAATTTTCGGCTTTGGCTGTTTTTTCGTTGTACTTATTAACAGAAGTTGGTGACCTACAATTATTCCAGGATGCTGGAAGTTGGTTGTAGCTTACACGTTATGCGAGATATGCGTTTTTGGTTAAGATTCAACAGTAGAACTCACCCCCTCTACAGTACCATAGCTGTTCTCAACGGAGCTCCCAACATAACGTTGTCCCCTCCCCTCCCCCCCCCCCCCTATAGCCACGCCGTCTGCATAGGTACGGGACAGCTTATTTTCTGCGCATTTACACGCATTTGTAATTCTGTATCATCTACTCTCCGGTGTATATTGTGAGTTGGTACTATTAAGCTAGAGATTAACGCTGAGTACAGATACTGGTACATTATGTTCCTTTGAGTAGTTGCAGGTAGTTCACGAAGTATGATTGTGCCACATAAAATATGCCTGCATACTAGAAGAACTGTTCAGTCTCTATTACCAGATGTCATAGAATTTATTTACGCTGCAGTTTTTTTTTGTTTTTTTTTTTTTTTTTTCACCACGAAAGATACAAGTAATTCAGTCTCCCTTATCCTCGAGATGGTTGCCGTGAGCTCGTCACGATAGCATTAGGGGCCGTTTACGGAGTGGGTTGTGTCACATCAGCGCCGAAGCACCAAAGACGTAACGAGGTCAACGGCGACACATCAAGACCGTATTTACAGAAAGAGATGAGAGCGCACCCGATCGATGGTGAAAGGATTGTATCTGATACGACTCTGTGTCAGATGCGATGCGGCAGATAGATTGCAGAGCGCCTGTCGCGCCAGAGATATGGGCCACAACCAATACAGGACAATGATTCCCTCGTCGTAAACTGAACGTCATATAATTTTCTGGTCTAAGTGGGACTGTCTACAGCTTCGAAGACTGTCCGCAGCTCGTGGTCTAATGGCTAGCGTTGCTGCCTCTGGGTCACGGGATCCTGGATTCGATTCCCGGCCGCTTTTGGGATTTTATCTGCCTGGGGACTGAGTGTGTTGTTCTCGCCATTTCATCATCACCATCATTCGTAACAGTGGCTACACCGGACTGCGTAAAAAAATGTCTGTGTAAAAATCGGGACTGTACGGGCGGGCGCTGATCACCGCGCAGTTGAGCGCCCCACAAATCAAACATAATCATCAGTTTCGAAGCCCGCTATATTTGTTCTTCTGGCACATGCTATGCTGTTCTGGAGCGTTAACTGCCAGATTATCTAACAGAATGCTCTGGATATAAACTTGTTCGTCATGCTCATTAACACGTGTCCGATTAAGATCCACGGCCTATTAAACTTAAGCATTAGTAAATAACAGAAAGGCAATTTCATTATCTTATGATTCTAAGGAAATTAACTTTTAATTTTCAAACATTGTCTGGGAGCTGAGACAGAATTTCAAAGGCACGAAAGGAATATAGAGGATTCCTGACGGCACATGCTCGGATCGGACGCCTCTTTTGCTGGTCAGTGTGGATCAGTTGAAGTTAGTAGAGTGTTGCACGTTAGGTGCAAGATGTCTGTTTCTTTCAAAGGCTGATTTTAAATACATCAATGGCTCCTGATGCGTAGATACTTCCAAACTACTCAGTGACAGACGGTGATTTATTGTTGACATAGAGACTTCAGCTGAGCAATCGAGAATTCATTGGTCCTTTTTCACTTCCCTTGAGCTTTCCTGGTTAAACTTTTATTCTTTATGAATTCTCATACTTCTACCCTTTTCAGTCCTCTAGGAGAAGTCTATCTCCCTTCTCAATCTAATACTGCCAATAACTCAGTAAAAACCGATTTACCTAGAAGTTTTTCCTCACTTCTGTTATTTGTTTACAGATATGTGTAACGTATATCATATTTTTAAAAGTCTTTACATATTTCGCAACGATATGTGAATTAGAAGAAGAAACATTTTGCGTTTTAGGTATTTCATCGCCTCATTAAATTTGCAGTTTTCTTTACAAATTGGTACAAATTTAACATGCGTTACTCCAAGATACTCATATACTTTCTCTGTCTCTTCATCTTCGGCTTGCGACGTCTTTAAGTATACCAGAACAGACGTTGTTCGTGTTGGTTTACTGTCGATTCTTATGAGAACAACGCTATCACTGAACTATTAACAGTAACTCATTCTCCCTGCTCTACCTTCCTATTCAAAATGAATCCTACTCCCGTTTCCTGCTGCTGTTGAAATTACCCTATACTCATCTGACCAGAAATCCTCGTTTTATTTGCATTTCACTACACTTTCTTCCTCTATTTTCATATTGATCCTCAGAGAGCGAAAGTATATGAGGATATTGAACGGGTAAGTCAGCACGAAAAACGAGATGAAAATCTGTCAAGGGGGATTTATTGCGTTTGTAAGGGAAGGCAAAGAATAAAACGTTAAGGGAGAATATGCGGTTGGTACTAGGAATGAGAGAGGATAAAGATTAATTGAGTTCTGCAATAAATTTCAGCTAGTAGTAGTGAAACCACTGTTCAAGAATCACAAGAGGAGGAGATATATTTGGAAAAGGCCGGGAGACAGGGGAAGATTTCAGTTAGATTACATCATAGTCAGAAAGAGATTTCAAAATCAGATATTGGATAGTAAGCGATGCCCAGGAGCAGATAGAGACTCAGATGACAATTTAGTAGTGATGAAGAGTGGGCTGAAGTTTAAGAGACTAGTCATCAAGAATCGTTGTGCAAACAAGTGGGATAAGGAAGTATTAAGGAATGAAAAGATACGCTTGAAATTCTCTGGGCCTATGAATACTGCGATTTGGAATACGTCAGTGGGCAGTACAGTAGAAGAGGAATGGACATCTCTAAAAAGGGCAGTCATAGAAGTTGTAAAGCAAAACATAGGTACAAGGAAAGTAGACACGAATAAAAAATGGGTAACAGAAGAATTACTTCAGTTGATCGATGAAGGAATAAAATACAAAAATGTCAGAGAAATTCAGGAATACAGAAATACAAGTCGCTTAGGAATGAAATAAATGGGAAGTAAGGTAACCCAAGGTGAAATGGCTCTATGAAAAATGGGAAGAAATCGAAAAAGAAATGATTGTAGGAAGGACTGACTCAGTATGTTCAACAGTCAAAACAACCTTCGGTGAAATTAAAAGCAAGTGTGGTAACGTAAAGAGTGCAATGGGAATTCCACTGTTAAATGTATAGGAGAGATGAGATATGTGAAAAGAGTATAATAAAGCTTCTGTGGGGGTAACATTATATGATGACGTAATACAAGAAGAAACGGGAGTCGATATAGAAAAGAGAGGAGATCCTATTTAAAAGAACTTTAGAAGAATTAAAATCGAATACGGCAGGTAGCAATCCATCAGAATTTCTAAACAAATTTGGGGATGTGATAACAAAGCGACAATCATGTTCGTATGTGAAATGTGTGAGCCTGGCGATATACCATCTGACTCTTGATAAAACAGCATCCACACAACTCCGATGATAGCAACAGCCAACACGTGTAAGAATTATCGCACAAACAATTTAACAGCTCATGCATCCAAATTGCTGACAAGAATAACACACGAATGGAAAAGAAAATTGTTGATCAGTTAGATGAAGATCATTTTGGCTTTAGGAAAGGTAAAGGCACCAGAGAGGCAGTTCCGACCTTGTGGTTGATATTGGAATCAAGATAAAGAAAAATCAGGACACGTTCATGGCATTTGTCGACCTGGAAACTGCGTTCGTGTATGAAAAATGGAGCAAGATGTTCGCAATTCTGAGACAAATAGGAGTAAGCACAGGGAGAGACGGGTAATATACAATATGTACAACAGCCAAGAGGGAACAATAAGAGTGGAAGACCAAGAACGAAGTGCGCGGATTAAAAATAGTGTAAGGCAGGGATGTAGTCTCTCGCCCCTGATGTTAAATCTATACTCTACACATCATAGACGCATTGACGGGCTGCGTCACGGATTGCGCAGTCCCTCCCGCCGGAGATTCGAGTCCACCCTTGGGCAGGGGTGTGTGTGTTGTTCTTAGCATAAGTTAGTTGAAGTAATGTGTAAGTCTAAGGACCGATGACCTCAGCAGTTTGGTCCCTTAGTAATTCACACACTATTGAGCATTTTTGATGCAATGATAGAAATAAAAGAAAGATGCAGGAGAGAAATTAAAATTCAAGTGTGTCAATGATAAGATTCGCTAATGACATTACTGTCCTCAATGAGGGTGAAGAATAATTACATGATCTGCTGAATGGAATGAACAGTTTAATGTGTATAGATGAATGGAAGAAAGGCGAGAGTAATGACAAGTAGCAGAAACGAGAACAGAGAGAAACTTAACATCAGGGTTACTTATCACGAAGTAGACGAAGTTAAGGAATTCTGCTACCTATGCAGCAAAATAACCCATTACGGACGGAGCAAGGAGGGCATCAAAAGCATACTAGCACTGGTAAAAAGAGCATTCCTCGACAATAGAAGTCTGCTGGTATCAAACGTAGGCCTCAATTTGAGGAAGAAATTTCTGAAAATGTACGTTTGGAGGACAGCATTGTGTGTTAGTGAAACAAGGACTGTGGGAAAACCGGAATAGAAGAGAATCGAAGCATTTGAGATCTGCTACAGAAGAACGTTGCAAACTAGGTGGACTGATGAGGTGAGGAATGAGGAGATTCTCCGGACAATTGGCGAGGAGGAATATATGGAAAACACTGACAAGAAAAATGATGGTAGGACATCTGTTATCACAGAATAACTAGCATGGTACTAGATGGAGCTGTAGAGGGTCAAAACTTTAAAGGAAGACAGAGATTGGAGTACATTCAGTAAATAATTGTGGACGTACGTTGCAAGTGATATTCTGAGATGAAGAGGTTGGCACAGAAGAAACATTCGAGGCGGACTCCGTCAAACGAGTCAAAAAACTGATGATAAAAAAATGAAAAAAAAATCTCCAAGTTCAACTAAAGTCGTCAACTTTTTATATAGAAGTCTGTCTGCTGCAGTATCAAAAAAGCAAAATTACGTTGTTCTTCTTGGTAGCTCTGTCGGAAACAGTATCGTAGCCACACCTGTGTCGTGTGAACAAGTGTAAACTTTTTTTGAGAAAAAAATGAAAAAATAGACAGACGCATCTCTCAAAAAGTGAAGTGTTTTCAATAACGTGAGTTTAATGATAATGGGTATTCAAAGAGAAGCCGTCAACAAACTTTCAGCTTATGAAAAATCAGTGCATCAACTTTACCCATCCGGACCAGAGTCACAGTGCAAGTATCGCAAAGTCCTATATTCAAACACTTCATGCAACCTTAAACATTCCACCTTGGCAGCACATAAAAGTCATACATCTCATTTACAAATACATATCATATCCTGAATTGTTGAATAAGCGTTTACGTGAGCAGACTCGAAATCCAAATTAGTCTTTCAACAATCTGATATGGGCTTGCACACCAAAAGGTTTTTGTTGGAGAGAGGCACCAAAATGATGGGGTGGGGGTCTGACATCCTGTTGTCGCTTTTGATAAGAGCAACATTAGTCGGTTAACAGTGCTACAGTGAATGGCAATTAATCCTGGAGTAAACCGAGTCAGAGAACTTCAAAAGACGGACAAAGTTCACGTCATAAAGCACAGTATGCGGCAGAAATGGGCACTAACGGAGAAAAGAATGAGATCCTTGGAAAATGATGGCGAGAACGATACACAATAAGTAATAAGGTACAAGGTGCTTCTGAGTCGGTAAATCTAAAAATTAAACATATTTTAAATAATTTTCAGTCTTTTCAAACTTTAGAAGCTGTCTCTGAAAATTTACATTTTCAGTTGCATTTTTCCATGAATTTCAAGAAACAACTGGTGTAGAGTACGCAAATTTTCAGGGAGCTGAAACGTATACGTACTGAGTCTACTGAACTAAAATAAAAACAATGTGTTAAGTATCATTAAAATTATGTTAAAGGAAGTACAAAGAAGCATACAATATTTTTACCGTGTAATTAAACAACTGCATTTCCGCAACCAGTTAACGAAATTCAGTGATTTTAGTTCAGTACACTAAGAATATAACGTGTACTGCCTAGTAAAAGTTACGTTGCCATTGCTACAGTGGTTTCTGAAAAAAGGGGAACCCAAATGATCATATTTGACATTGTCGATATTGGGCATTCAACTACTCTTAAGAAGAAGAAGATAAGAGAGTATGGTTCAGACTAAACTATCTTGTTAAAGAATGCGACAAATGTTAATAAACTGTAAATACATATTCCACTTAATGGAGACGGCGGAATTTTGAAACTATTTATGTATTACTGACACAAAACTGATGAAGGATATATTAAAATTATCACTATATTTTACGCACAGTGAATCTCATGCTGTAACATATTGGCAGCAGTTCATCATGTTTCATTCACAACACTCATCATATTATGTCGCTCCAATAACACAAAGAAATATTTTTTTATACGTGTGGTGTCTGTTCTTCCGGACATGTCCGAAAGAATAGACACCACACACATAAATATATATACCTTGACCGCAAATAATGATATCATCGGTGCGGATGCACTTTTCGTTCAACCTCTCTCGCGAATCAGATGAGGCTGCGCCCAATGCGGATAATGGACAGGGGGCAGTACGTCTATAGTGTGCAACATGCGGGAATTTGGGTTGCACAGGAAGCGTCCTCGGGTAGCCGAAGTGGTTAAAGTGACCGCTCGCAATAAGCAGGAAATCCGGGTTCGAGTCCTAATCTGGAACAAATTTTCACTTGTTGCCATTGGGTTTATTTCAATGCCCGATGGCTACTGATGTCGAAATGTCTCTTTCGTCACAAACAAATAAGTTCTTGGGGCGTTTGAAGCTCCTCGTTTAACTTCTGTTCAAGATGTATTTTATGCAGTACTCCAAATTTTCGCTTGAAAGAAAGGAAAATAACTGCATATTTTACGCAGTAAATGGCTTTCGAACCGATCACATTTCTGGTCCGCACTGCTGTCTTAGCCCCAGTTATGAGCTATATTGTTCACACTCTTAATCTGGGCAACTGACGAATAAAAAACGGCTTCTTTCATATCGCTTTATTTATGACACAGTCACACGCAGAAATCAACAACATAATCTTCAACTTCAAGTATTCTTTGAATCATGACCGTCCACGACAACTGGAAATATGTTATCTGACAACGAGGCGTGGTCTCGAAAATGTGGTAGATTTGATTGTCCTTCACCAAAATGCACTGAATGCCTTCAGTCCGTCCCTGATTCTGAAAAATCAGCCAGCAGTTTGTCGGGTCGTATCCGCACCAAGTGGCGCACACATTAATCATAAAAGGAAAAAAATACCGCGTCTGCTACGAACCGATCATCAGTCATCCATTGGTAACATATGAACTGCGCTGCCGCAAGGGATGTGACAGCAAATACTGCTTCTATTCAGTTTCTACGAGCTAAAACGTCGGTCTCATAAACGCTTTATTCAAACGCGCCACACATTGATCAAGCGGAATGTAGCACCACAGTGAAAAGTTTGCTTGTGAGGCTGAACCAAAATACCTCCACACAATTTTTTTAAAAGTAGCGCGATTTCTACAGGAGCATATCCGTGTCCTAACAAATATGAAAATCTAAATATGTCGGCTACTATTTCACACAATTACCCACTTTTATTATAAATGTTCAACTAGAACTTCAGTGCAAAACCTGAAAATGCGAGAGGTGAACACCATGCCAAACTCTTTATAGAGCATAGGAATGTAACTGCAGTTTGACACTTAGTCACCGCAGAAGAGTAACTGAAATATGCAAAAAAGAAGGCTGCATCACGAAGAAAGCTTTATGAGACATAACCCTCATATTACATTCCGTTAAAAGAAAAGTTTTGTTCTGAGTCGGAATAAAAACGAGCAAACACAACCGCAATATTTTCGAGCGATAAGCGTAATTCAGAAGTTACAAAAGTGCCGAATTTCTGAACGCAGCTATCCTTTGCATGCACTCACGTCCGTTTTCAGTTTACAGATTGAGTGGGAACGACAGGAAGCTCAATACTTTGAAGTGGGTAGGAACAGAGAAACGCATAATAAAAATGGCATTGTGAATTCAAAGACCGAATCGGTCTAGGACACGAAGAAATACTGCTGTCGTTACAGATTTGTAACCTAATTGCAACAAAAAATGTTCATTAAACATAAAATAAAAGCAGTCATAAACCCGAAGGTTGCCTTCAGTTCACAGAGCTTCATCACTAGATACTGGTCCTTTTTATTCACCGACACCTCGTCCGCCCCGATAGCTGAGTGGTCAGCGTGACGGATTGCCGTCCTACGGGCCCGGTTTCGATTCCCGGCTGGGTCGGAGATTTTCTCCGATCAGGGACTGGGTGTTGCGTTGTCTTCATCACCATTTCATCCCCATCCGGCGCGCAGGTCGCCCAATATGGCATCAAATGTAGTAAGAACTGCACCAAGTGGTCGGACCTGTACCGCAAGGGGCCCCCAGCCAATGACGCCAAACACTCATTTCCATTTACCGACACCTTAACGGGATTTATTAGGCGGCTCTGTAGGTCTCAATTTGAGTGGCAGCCTCGCCCAAATGTGACCTATCGAAAGGATACAGAAACTTTCTCGGTACAAGTATGTTAAAAACCAGGACTAATTCCGACATACTGAAACATTAACCCTGAAAATTTCGAATTACTTGCATTGTTCCACCAAGTCATTTATGTACACATGTAAACATTGTCAGTTCTCGAACTCCAAATTTTATTTTATCAAGGATACTACTTCCGAAATTTCCACGGTAATGGAGGAACCATTCAAATGGTAACCAAATTTACAAGACATCAAAACAGTGCAGGATACGAAGTTACATATTACATTTACATTCTCCAGACACATTAGTGTAACCACCTGTCAAAAGCTTGAATAGCCACATTTTGCAGTGCGAGACCTGCAGAAAGAGACTTAGTGAGGTTTTGGAAGGTACCGACACGGATGTGGAGCCACGCCAACTCCAATGCCGTGGCCAGCTGCGCTAAGTTTCTCGGTTAGACATCCATGGTGCGAAAAGCACGATCGAGGTCGTCGACTGGGTTGAAATTCTGGTAGTTTGTTGGCCAGGGATGTATTGTAAGTCATCCTTGGTGCTCTCCGATCCACGCACGTACAGTGTGAGTTGAGTGACACGTTGCATTGTCATGCTGATAGATACCAGCGTGCTGAGGAAAAATATTACGCGTAAAGCAGTGGACATGCTCCCAAGAATAGATGCATACTTTCGTTTATCCATTGTGCTTTCCAGAATTACGAGATCGCCCAGGGAATACCAAGAAAACATTACCCACGCCGTAATGGTACCCACTGTTTGCAGGGTGTTTGCTTTCAGACGTTTCAAGTCGTACAAAGGCCATTTGTCCGATGGAGCTTAAAACACGATTCTTCTGAAAAGGACACCTGAAGAATTGCCTTGCAAATTCCAGCCATCGTCGCCAATGAACGGCAGTCAGCATCGGTGCATGAATCATGCGCGTGCTGTGAAGGCCCAAATGCAGCGACGTTCGCTAAACGGTCGTCGAGGAGACGCTGTCGGTAGCCCTAAAGGTTAACTGGGCGGTCAGGTGCTCAACAGTTGCACGTCTGTCTGTCCGTACACATCTCCACAGCCGTCGCTCACCCTTGTTATCTATGGCCAGTGATGCACCACAATTGCATCCGTCCCCCTAGTTTTGAACAGAGCCATTTTGCCATGCACGGTATACTTTAACTAAGGTGGCATGCGAAGAGTTTAAAAACTTAGCCGTTTCGGAAATGCTTCCACACCTGGCCCCAAAGCCTACAATTACACCCTTTTGGACGTTAGAGAAATCGTTCCGTTTCCAAATTGACTGCACTGCTTTCTGCATCTCTATTATGTGGTATGACGACGGAGTGTTTCGACACTCACACAGGTGTGAATAAAACAGGAAAGACCCCTCAGTTCGGCAAAACTCACGGTGCCACCCACTCGCCTTAGTTCATCACCTTAAAAACGCATTTTACACACAGATCTTATTACTGCCAAGCGCCTGCAGGAAGCTTACGGTGCTAATCTTTCCCCGCTAAACTGCTGCTCTTGCGCCTGATAGTAGGCACCCGCAGTTGCAGAGTGTCGAAGAGAGCGTCAGGGGATCTGGCTGTATAGGTAACGTTTAAAAATTCTCAATAAAGATGGGTGGGTACCACATAGGGTTTTGCTGAATTGTGACGTCTTAGAAATGAAATGGCTCTGAGCACTATGGGACTTAACATCTGAGGTCATCAGTCCCCTAGAACTTAGAACTACTTAAACCTAACTAACCTAAGGACATCACACGCATCCATGCCCAAGGCGTGATTCGAACTTGCTACCGTAGCGGTCGCACGGTTCCAGACTGTAGCGCCTAGAAACGCTCGTCCACACTGGCCGGCGATGACTTAGAGAGACCCCTTGCCGTTTCATTCACTCATGTGTGAATGTCGCATCCCATCGTGATCACACCACAGAACACAAAATAGGAGCTAGGAAAAAAGGAACAGCCTTTCACATCACGTTCAAATTTCGGCGAATGGTTTTGAACGGAACCTTGAGGTTCTGTCCCTAGACGCGATCAAAAATTTCTGTCGTGCTGCGCTCCAAACGGTTGCGATCACATTCGATGGGCCCCATAATGTCCTTAGAGATAGGTTGAAACGCCCAAGGATGTCAGCAGTGTCAAAGGTTGTGAAAAACGTCTTCTTGTTACTCATCGCACTTCGAACAGTCGTTTTCGACCGCGAAATGCTTGAGAATCAACGCCCCGGGGGAAAGAGGTAGGTCCATTGACGCCCTTTATGCCGCCCCCTGCGGCCGTGTCTTAAATGTTTTCCACAGCCACTCATAAGAAAACCGCCTGATTTCAACGAAGGGAATTGCGGTTCTGACGTCCATCGAAGAGGCTTAGAAAGAAGGGGTGAAATGTGAGTAAGAGGGGCTGTGACGACCTTCCCATCATGTGACACATCTACGGTAGTATTGGCTAAAATTGTGCTGAAATTTGGTTCCAGTGCGACATCATTAACCCACTTTAAACCTCGTATGAACTTCTGAGATCTGGCCTTTTTCTTGCATGTGTCAACACCTTGCTGTTTGAAGCTTCCCTGAACCCGAGGGTGACGTCGCAGGTCGCCACGCTTTTTCACCATTCCTAAGGAAGACTGTACACACCTTTGAGCCAAATTCCGCACTTAAGCGTCGGAATAGGTGGGAATCACGGGGTTTCAATCCTTTAATTCTGTTGCGCAGTGTACTTCGCGTTTTTCCATCAGAAGGCGGCGCTTCTCGCAACATTGTTACTCATTGATCGAGACTGAGTGCTATGATTGACATTGGAGAAGATGGAGCTAGTTGCTGCGCAGATGAGCTCTGTCTCCTATAAATGCGATGCTCTCTTGTCTAGATGGATGATGGATATGGGTTTCCATATGCAGTTTATTTTTCTTCTGCGTACCAAAAAACTCGAGACTTTAAAGGGTTACAGGAGAAAAACAGCGGATGGTAATATGTGACCGAAACCGTCATCCACCGAGGCTGCAGAGAATCGCGTTCATAGTAGACAAAGCCTGTCTATGCAGCACGTAGCTCCATCTTCTCCACTGCCGATCCTGGCATTCAGTCGCGATTACTGAATAACTAACAACATTGCAAGACGTTCACCTACGGTCCATCAGCCTGCAAAGTCATGTGTGCTGCTGAAGGGGTTGCTTAACGGCAGGCGTCGGCGCCAATAACTTAAAGGCTCTGTAGCGTCGCTGGATGACGTTTCCACACACGGGGTTCTATCGTCAACTCCTAGAAGTCTGTTGGTATCGTTTAGTAACAAGCTGTATTCTTCAAAAGACGTACTAGATGTGTGGCGTACTAATTTCTATTATTTATGGACCCGTATGATTTTGGTTTGTTCTTGGCGTTGATGTTGTCCTCAGGCCTTGCTACACTCATTTCATTCCTGAAGAAACTTCTTAGATCTCTCACTGACGTACTATCCTGTCAAAGAAATTTCTTCTGGAAAGTGAAACCCACAGAGGGGAGGGGGGGGGAGGGGGGACATTCAGGACAGTGCGCTCAGTACAACGTCACGCAACAGTCATTCACTCGACAAAAGTGAAACCAGCTTTAAGCGGCTCACGTATGTTGTTGTCGAGGTCGTTAACGCACTGTTGTTCAGTGATACCTGAGTCGGGGGCACCTCGAATCTTCGTAGTGTAAATAATTTTCATCGCCAGTATTTGGCAATGGGGGAAGACTTGTTAATAAAGCAAATAAACCTACAGATGATTCCACAATCATTTTTGTATTCTTTATTCCACTTTGCTACAGACCTTATATTTAATATGTTTAATTTCATTGTTTTGGCTTCATACTATGCACTGAATAGTGTTATCAAAAGTTAACTAGAGAAAACGAAAACCCGAGAGAAATGCCCTTCCTGCTGGCCTGCAGAAGATGGATTAAGCTGCAAGACAACACCCGTACATGGTGAAGAATGATTCCGACATATAATCTAGCAAGTGTGTAGCTCTACTCTTCACAGACTCAGGGTTTATCCCACGGGGACGCTCAAGCTTGGGTCGCGCGAACTAGCATTCAAGACAGCAGTCCAGTATCTTTGTCTTCGTATCGACCACAAACTTGGATGGAAAGCGCATACTACAGAATCTGTTGCAAACTGCGAAAAGTCTACTAATGTATTGCAGGCTATCATGTGTGCGAGCTGGGGAGCGGATGCAGATGTTGGACTAAGACTATGCTAATCTTTGTTTCGGGTAAGCTCCAGACATATGTCTAAGATGATTAGACATATGATAGTACAAACAAAGTACGCGTTTTTTCTGAAGCAAGCAAGCCTCCGCTACATCTACGTTGCGAATACATGAGAGCGAAACTTTTGCTCAACTGTCGTAGCTTGCACAAGATCAGATCTTTACCTTAAAGAGGTTGTGTTACACGTTCATATACTGGCTTAATAGAAGTCTTCCTCCACTTGCGCCGCATACATGGACACTGGTCAATTTCTGAAACGATGCGTGCCCGCGGAACGATTACTCTTCTTTGAACCAGACTACCGTAAGAGACTGTTGGGACCACGGGTTGTGCTAGTGGTGGTCATGGTTATTCAAATAATTACATTTTGATCTCCAAGAATAAAAACGCAAGGTTCAACTACACTATCGCTTCGAAGAACCAGGATAGATGGAATGAATTATAGGCATTGCGTTTTTATAAAGTTAATTCGTTCGGTGTTCGTGAAGTATTTATGTTAGGAGATCGGATTTTCGATGATTTAACTAGAGAAGTATTTCCGTTTGGCGCGAGCGGAAACATGCTCGACTTGTTACCAGTTCTTTGTCTCACGAGGTTTGTGGCTTCGAGCCTTAGTACAGAAGCCGAATTCAGTAATCCTATCCAAAGATAATTTCAATCAACTAAATCACTCTCAAATTTAATTTAAATTATTTAATGTTTTGTATGACGTATGCACGTCGGTTCGTGTATTGTGTGCATATCAAGGTTTTTTGCCATGCGGCTGCGTGTTGCTAAGAGCCTATGTATTATTCCATCCATTTATTTTTGAGTTAATTACGTAGCGTATAAATCACAAACTTTTTCATTTAAACTTTCTTGGTCATTTACTGTGCGTAATATTGTTTCAACCATCGTTACAAGAACGTTTGTTGACATACGTCATCTCATTCCCTGTAATTGATGCAATTGATGCATTTGCTAGCTTACCAGTAACAGTTCACATCTCAGACAGCAGTCGCTATTAGAAATATTGCATGTTCCCTTTCTTTGCTTGGTCCCTTCATCTAGAAGGTAAGATTGGACGCAGCTGCCGCTCCAAGAGGTGCTGTAATGGCCATCCCCATGGTACAAATGGCTCTGAGCGCTAAACTTCTGAGGTCATCAGTCCCCTAGAACTTAGAACTACTTAAAGCTAACTAACCTATGGACATCACACACGTACATGCCCGAGGCAGGATTGGAACCTGCGACCGTGGCGGTCGCGCGGTTCCAGACTGTAGCGCCTAGAACCGCTCGGTCACCCCGGCCGGCCCATTCCCATGTGACGAGTACAGTCCGACGTCTGGAGTCCCAACCACGGCAGACGGAACTATCCGCTACACAAATACTACAGCTACATCTATAACTCGCGAAACCCGTTAAGGTGTGAGGCAGAGGGTACTTTCGGTACCATTATTTGTTTTCTTCCATTTCCTGTTCCACTCACGAATGGCGAGTGGGAAGAATGATAATGGGTAAATCATCGTGTGAGCTATAATTTCTGCGATTTTCTAGTCCGTTCATTACGCGAAGCGTATACGGAAAGAACTAAAGTATTAATCGACTGCTACCGAAAAGTATCCAATCAGAATTTCAAGAGTAACGCTGTGATGCACAAAGCCTTTCTTTTAAAGTTTGTCGAGCATCTCCGTAGTGCTCTTGTGCCAAGTAAGCAATCTCATGACAAAATGCGCCACTATGCGTCAGTTTCCACATCGCTTGATTAGCGGGATATCAGAGAGCCCATCACCCATAACGGTATCAAACGTCAAATGACCATAATGATGACCATATAGTACAGATAATGCTTACCCGCCAATGATCTTTTTCAATGTGGATGCACTCACATTGCCCGAACTCTTACGGGAATCGGTAGATTGACTGCCTCGAGTAGTGGACTGGGGCACTACAAATGTAGTGTGCGGACAGTAAGTTGGAAGTGTGGGTCTCACGGGGAGCGTGCCAGAGATAAGTCCCTGCAGTCGCACTATCCTCTGTGTCCTCGATGGCTCAGACGGATAGAGCGTCTGCCATGTAAGCAAGAGATCCCGGGTTCGAGTTCCGGTCGGGACTCACATTTTCAACTGTCCCCGTTGATATTTATCAACGGCTGTAAGCAGCTAAAGGACTGTATTTCATTCTAATTTCATTCATCTAGTATTGTTGTCAGTTTACACTGTTAGTTGAATTCTTGAGTCGCACTTTGTACATTATCATATGATTTAGATTATTTTCTTATGGTTGTATGATTCAAATTAAATAACTTAAAGCAACGATCTAGGTGGAGTTGGCGTAAAAAGAAAGAGGAGGTGCGCGGGTGGCGTGATGTTTTGCATCGGTAATCACGAAGTCAATGAAGTTAAGGAATTCTGCTACCTAGGCAGTAAAATAACCAATGACGGACAGAGCAAGGACGACATCAAAAGCAGACTCGCTATGGCAAAAAAGACATTTCTGGCCAAGAGAAGTCTACTAATATCAAATACCGGCCTTAATTTGAGGAAGAAATTTCTGAGGATGTACGTCTGGAGTACAGCATTGTATGGTAGTGAAACATGGATTGTGGGAAAACCGGAACAGAAGAGAATCGAAGCATTTGAGATGTGATGCTATAGACGAATGTTGAAAATTAGGTGGACTGATAAGGTAAGGAATGAGGAGGTTCTACGCAGAATCGGAGAGGAAAGGAATATGTGGAAAACACTGATAAGGAGAAGGGACAGGATGGTAGGACATCTGCTAAGACATGAGGGAATGACTTCCATGGTACTAGAGGGAGCTGTAGAGGGCAAAAACTGTAGAGGAAGACAGAGACTGGAATACGTCAAGCATATAATTGAGGGCGTAGGTTGCAAGTGCTACTCTGAGATGAAGAAGTTAGCACAGGAAAGGAATTCGTGGCGGGCCGCATCATACCAGTCAGTAGACTGATGACCAAAAAAAAAAAAAAAAATCAGCATTAAATTGTAATCCTCCCCGAAGTGCCTCCTCAAATGAGGAGTGGACAATGTTGATGGTGATTCATACGTCGCATGGGCACGTTAATCTAGGTGGCGAGCTTGATGCTATTTGAGAGGCGAAGTCTATGGCCTGACACCTGGATCCACCAATCTCTCGTCTTTCATCATCGTACAATACAAGTACGAAACCACACTCTGCATGTATTCATCACAGTCGCCTACACTGCAAAGCGCACACGTTATATGCCGCGCAAGCAGGCCGCGGAATTGGTGTTCAGTAGAAATGCTTGCTAAAGTCAAAATAAGGATGCTGCTCACATATGACTGCCAGCTAATTTGCTCATTGCTGGACTGTTCCAACAGGGCTTCATTACATGAGATCTTCATGCCAGAATGTGTCATGAAATAATCAGGTCTTGCCGGAGGCTCGTACTGGATTGCTACCATTGCATCAGCAATTAAGTGTATCACCCTTCACTTTGAGATATTACGCTACCAACACGGTTTACAATATGGGAGAGATCAGACAAAAATTTATCGAACTTTGGTTGAAAAGACATGACGAACTTCTTCTTACATTCTATTGGAAATAGTATCCATAAAAGTTTAGTCCAGATTCGAATCTCAGTACCCAATTTTAATCACAATCGTGCCTAACTATTCAATCTACGTGCATTAGCATCGGGCTGTAATTGAAGAGCTGATACCGCCCTCTAACACGGGAAGCTGCTTGCTCCTGTAACTTGCAACTTGCAACAAAGGTGGCGCACAGCTGTCACTGATTGATTAGGCTTTTCGAATCAAGTAAAAGTACAAGTCACGAATATTTATTACCTGTGTCCA
The DNA here is from genome assembly GCF_021461395.2 of Schistocerca americana. Classification (NCBI taxonomy): domain Eukaryota; kingdom Metazoa; phylum Arthropoda; class Insecta; order Orthoptera; family Acrididae; genus Schistocerca; species Schistocerca americana. Next base: position 255,578,483 of record NC_060119.1, on the reverse strand, counting down.
CTGACTGGAGTCGCATGAAATACTGTTACATCGTTCAGGCAATGAACACTTCTCACACAGCTTGCATTTACGCTTACTTGTTTTACCCACAAATCTCTTTATTTTATTCATAGAGCTGTACAGTCAATACAGAATCGACATACCATAAGTGGGTGATGTATGATTGTTCCACATCTAAACTACTTGATCGATTTCAACTGAACTCCATTCACATGTCACTTACTATCTGGAAAGAATCACTTGCCTCGCAAACGGATGGGGTTGAAGAGGTATCGTATCCCATAACAGGCATATACTCAGACTAAATTCATCCAGTATTTCGGAATAAGAGCATTTAGTAATTTGCAACAAATTTTATACATAACTTCAGCACATTACGAGACTTTTTCTTGCTGACACTCACTACAAAATGATTAAGGGAAAGAAGCTCATCGCTTACTACATTTTCGCTGTTCATGCAGTAAAACTGCCGTATCAGGTGCGTCGTTTAAATTTATTGCTTCTTTACTATTAACTCTATTTGCAACCCAAATTCCAGACAGTATTCACATTTACCATATAATGTACCTGCAAAATTATATCTCTGTACGACACATAGTTCAAGAGACATGATGACATAAACATTAAGCTGCGTGAAAACGAAACTGCAGGGTGAAACTTTCTACACAGGCGAAATATGTGTACAGATGTGAGTGAAATATATGAGACAAACGTGTACGCAGGCAAAGCTGCGAGTAAAAAACTCTTTCTTAAGCACTGGATCGATTTCAAACAAACAGTGTCTGAGTTTAATGTGTACAGCACCGCAGATGATCACTACGTGATCGAAAATCGATTCTGCTATCAATAAAACATCAATATTACGACCAACGCTGACCTTCCTTTTAATATAACATATATGGTCGTGATGTACACAGCACTCCATGGAGTCGCCAATCAATCAATCTTGCTACACATATTACTTACTGTCTGGAAAGATATACTATGGGGGTAAAAACCAACAACCTCCATTAAATGTTGCGGATGATAAGTTGGAGGTGATAATGCAGAGAAAGAAGGGAGGGGAAGAGATGATGGACAGACAGAGAGGGGGAAGGAGGAGATGGACAAGAGATGGGCGAGGAGGAAACAGAGCAGGTGAGAAGGAGATAGAGGGGAAAGAGAAAAAGGGAGGATAGAGGGGGGAAGGAGCAGATGAGCAGACGGGCGAGGGGCAGATGGAAAGAGAGGGGGAGGAGCAGTAGGCAGAGTGCAGAGGAGTGGTCAGAGAGTGGGGGAGGGGCGGAGAGGGGAACGAGATGATTGACGAAGAGAGGTGGAAGGAGGAGAAAGATTAGTAGAAGACGGGAATAAATAAGTGCCTAGGCAATGCCAGTTACTCTGCTAGTTGCATGTAAAAAATATCTGATTGCTCTTTTAATTTGCACTGATGGCTAGTACATAGATTTAGTGTTGACTAAATTTGTCAACAAGAGTGGTCTAGTTCCCCTCCTCCACATTGCCATTTCGCTCACAAAGAAGCGTACACAACAATCACATTTAAACGGCGAGTGTTGGTGCACACAAAATATGGGTGTCCTACTCTGCTAGCTGAAGAAATTTATTCCAACGCTAAACTTCCTATATATCCAAGCTCTGTGTACCCACCAAGCTGTGACGGGAACGACAAAAACCGAGAAAGTTTTATTGTTATACATACGATAAAAGCCATCACAGTTCCTGGCACTATGTGCCGATCGAAACATGACTTTTTCAGTGTACAAATTAACACTTGCCCACGGTATTCCGGCGTAAAGTCAAGCGTCCGTACACCGGTCGGGAACGTTAGAGCAGAGAGGGAGAAGACTTCAGCCAACTGCACGAGGACCGATCCCTTTCTAGGACGACAACGCGACAGCAGCGTCCTCTACCCGAAGAGAACTTAAGCGCTGCACCCGACTGGCCGCGACCCAGTTGAAGACTGCTAATTCTGCAAGTTCTACAGCAGCGAGTTCAAGAATAGCATCAAGGCTAGTCATTTCGCTTCTACTATGTAGCGTTATCCACACTGAAGAGATTTCTTACTTTGTCTGTCGCCCTTTGCTTGCGACACGTCCGTTTAACATAAAGTTAAGTATTGTAATCATTTCTTTTATAATAAAATTCATTAATACGATTTGTTTGAATTGTTGTCTAGCAATCCGAAAAAGCAGATTTCCTATTCGACGAGTCGGCAGCGTAAGAAAAATGGTTCAAATGGCTCTGAGCACTATGGGACTTAACATCTGACGTCATCAGTCCCCTAGAACTTAGAACTACTTAAACCTAACTAACCTATGGACATCACGCACGACCATGCCCGAGGCAGGATTCGAACCTGCGACCGTAACGGTCGCGAGGTTCCAGACCAAAGCGCCTAGAACCGCTCGGCCACACCGGCCGGCCGTAGTCAGCGTACAATACACGGAACCATAAGCCACACTGAACAGTTTTAAATTGTGTAGTTACAGTATGGTCCGAAAGCACGTGTTGGCCGCGTGCTCTCACTTGGAATGCCTGTGTAACGTCTCAAGTTACACCTTCGAAATCTACTCAGGATTTTTATTATGCATCAAAAACAAAAAATCCCCTAATATCGAGTCCTTCTTGATAACAGTTGTACATGTACGTTTGAATGACTACTCTGCAATTCACAATCAAATGCCTGTCAGAGGGTTCATCGAACCATCTTCACACTATTTCTCTGTCGTTGCAACCTGGAACAGCGCGGGGGAAAAACGAACCCAGAAATCTTTCCATGCGACCTCTGATTTCGTTTATTTTTCTCCTTACGTAGACGAGCAACAATAAAATATTTTCGCATTCGGAGAAAAAAAGTTGGCGATTGAAACATCGTGCAAAGATCTCGCCGCAACGAGAAACGCCTTTTTTTAATGATTACTAGCCCACCTCGTTTATCATATTCGTGACATTCTCTCCTCAGTTTCGCGATAATACGAAACGGACTGCTCTTAGTTGAACTTTTTCGATGTACTCCGTCAATCACGTATGGTAAGGATCCCATACAACACAGCAGTTCTCCAGGACGGACACGCGTGATATAGGCTGCCTCTTTAGTCGACCTGTTGCATCTCCTAAGAATTTCGTCAATAAAACGGTCTTAAAAGGACGATTGTAAAATTCACATCACGTCCACTTTAAGATACTGTAAAGTCCACGTTTCTACAAGGAAGCACGGCGTATTACCGTCACACTGAGAATACTGCCTTAAATAACTCTGGATGCAAAAGCAAAAAACACGATCGACAGCTGCGCTTGACACTAAAAGCTCCTACCAATTTTCACACAGCTATCGTTATGACACGTAGCTAAATATCTTTCTTATAGGATCAAAAATTTACTATCCTTTTTTTTGTATTTCTGAAGTTATCTGTAACAATGTGAACCGACATAAGTTCGATACTTCTTAACAACACAGCTCCATTCACCCACAGCGAATGCTTGGATGCTACCGATAGGAAGTGTCAGAGTATTTGTTACAGTTATAACCAGCCAAGGCGAAAGAACCGGTGTGAGCTTTAAAAAGGAAATAGTGGAAAGTTAAAGCTCTGATTCCACCCGTAAGGCGGGCTAAGATAGTTCCTAATAATCAGGAATCAAGAGTAAAGATTCTGACCCGCACACGAATGTAGTTTCATACAGAGATTCAAAGCAGCGAATGACAGCACAAAATGAAAACAAATTCATACTCGATCACAAGCTGTAATGTGCTTCTCCTACGAATCAAGCTGCCCTGCCCTATTTGTCAGTTATCATAAATTTCGTTCTTTCCTGCTTATGAAAGTGCCGCCCTTACCTACACACTTTTTTGCAATGGGGCAACAGGACAATACGTAATCTGGAGCGACAACTTTTGCCTGCTTTCCGTCTTATGGTCAACCACACATGCACGTAGTATTATTTCCCTTAATGTTAGCTGTGGCTGAACACATATAAAACACTTCGGTGCAACTGCGCCGCCTGCAGATCATACAGAACAAAGTGCTACGAATCATTAGCAACGCTCCACGCTACACACGCACCGTGGATCTTCACCAAGAAGACCGCCTTGATACCCCTCAAGGAAGTATTCAAAACACCTCACACGACTATACAGGAACTCGAGACACGCGAACAATCCTTTCATCCTCGCCCTAGGAAACTACGATCACAACCATAGTGGAAGCACAAGCGACCAAAGACACTGCTAGCTAGGACATAGCCACCTATGGTAAACTAATATACGCAAACAAGCGACAAACGTCGGCAAGCCCCTGCATATCAGCAACACTGACTGGTAACTACCAGCTGCTATTAGAGCCGACCAACAGGCGACAGCAGGGACACCGACGAGCTCGCCCACTGACCCACAAACAAACCGCCAACATTACCTTAAACTGTGCTTCCGACTTATGACCTATCGGACACAAAAACGATAATAAACCTAACTGTTGCAGGTTGCTGACGCTGAACGAGGACTCTACACCGGCATCCAGCGCCAGCCTCCGAGCAACACAACCACACAACGTCAAGGTATCGACTTGCATGATACCCACTACTAACAAAGCCTATCCTTGCACAACCTATCGGAGGTACCAAGACATCCGCTACTGCTCTTACCACCCGACCTAACTATCGCAGAGGCTTTTTTCCCTTGGCTCTTGCCTTGGCACTTTTTTTTCCTCTGCCCTTCAAACCGCTACCCTTCATTCGATTTCGACCCAATCTATATCCAGATGAGCGCGTATTAATGGTTAACTTTAACCAGACGTACGCAAACATCGCAGTGCCCACATCCTGCGACACATCACTTTAGTGAATACTAACCCTTATGCAGAGATGGCAGCAGACCTGTTGTGTTGGCCATCATGCCGGTGTGGAGTGGAGGGGCTCCACCTCTTAAAAAAGTTACGAGGGCTGTCCAAAAAGTAAGTTCCGATCGTTGCCGAAATGGAAACCACAGCGACAATCAGAAATGTTTCATTTCCAACATTGAACTAGAGCTTCCAGGTACTTCTCTACGTAGTCATCGGTCCGACTTAGACATTTCTCGTAGCGTTGTACCAACTTCCCAATACCCTCGTCATAGAATGCGGCCGTCTGTGCTCTCCACCAGATTTCTAAGCTGGTCTGGAGCTTATTGTCAGTGGGAAAATGTTGTCTTCAAAGCCAGTGGTTCACGTGAGCAGAGATGAAAATCAGAGGGAGGCATGTCCGGGCTGTATGGTGGACGATCAGACGCTTCCCATCGAAAACGCGGCAGGAGTGTTTTCGTTGCCATTACAGTAAGCAGCTGAGAATATTGTCAAGGATAAGGAAACGGAAGACAGTTACGTTATGTGGGATTGCATGAAACCAGGCGAAATCTCTCGGCAGGCTCCCATGCTTGGCGGGACGTACAATTTATCTAGACATCTTCACGTGCCACTGTGCACTCAGAATTGCTAAGTGCAACGTGATGCTATTTACCAGCACCCAAGACACCGCCCAACACATCTGTGCAAAGCTTAACTGGATTATTGCTTTGTTTTCCATTTCGCCACCGATCGGAACTTACTTTCTGGACGCCTTTGGTATATAAAAGGTAGTCTCTTTTACATTTATTGAATCCTAAATAGCTTTAAACTGCAGTAGCATAACTCAGTATCAATGACTTGAGAGTACCTCAGTTAAGTACAAGTCTGCCTAATATCTCATAAAAAGGTTTGTAAATTCTACATCCTCTATAGCGCTATTAAATATAGAACCTGGGGTTTGATTTTTGACTACGGACGTTGGAGGTGCCAACGTATTATACGCACCGATGTTCTGTTTTATTTACCTTGACGATTTCCCCTCTTCAGGGATTTGATTTTTGTTTACGAACGTCTGGAGTTTCTTGGTGCACTAGACCTGAGGATGCTGTTTCAATGACGCGAAACCGGCCGCGACAGTAAAGAAATCGACGGCCGCGGTGGCCGAGTGGTTCTAGGCGCTTCAGTCCGGAACCGCGCGACTGCTACGGTCGCAGGTTCGAATCCTGCCTCGGGCATGGATGTGTGTGATGTCCTTTGGTTAGTTAGGTATACGTAGTTCTAAGTTCTAGGGGACTGATGACCTCAGACGTTAAGTCCCATAGTGCTCAGAGCCATTTGAACCATTTTTTGAATAAAGAAATCACGAATGGCAGCTATCTTGCGGCTCATTTTACTTCCATTCATTACACACAATTAATGTACACAATTATTTAAATTCAGTGGCAATAGTTGCGGTAGAATAATATGGTTTCGCAAAAAGCGACATTATTATTAGATCACTCACTTTACCTAGTAATGGATATATCTCATTGTATGTTAGTACATACGCCGTTACTTGCGGAAATTAGCCTACAAATATGACAACAGCATCATTGGGTAAACGCTGACGCGGCTATAAAAATGGAATTTCAATTACAATTTTATGGTTAAAAGTAGTGAGCCGTGCTCACTCCCAACTACGCGTTTTCGTGAACTTCGCTATCTGTGTTTGGTTTCCCGCCCTTGTCGCAGTTACGTCATGATTCTTCTTACTTCTACGTGTGGCAGCAGTGCGCCGTGTACCATCTTTGGTTTGGTGCATATAGTTTTCCGGCAAGGGGGTCTGGAGGGAGTCGGTCGGTTGTTGCTGACGAGGGAAGTTCTCCGCGCGGTGCAGTCGGCTGGGGCCGGTGGCAGTCCCTGCGCAGTGTCGCAGCGTGTGTGGAGCTATCCGATCGCTACGAGCTTCGTGGTTCGCCGACTCAGGACGACCAAGTTGAGTAGTGGTTTCAACTACCCAAGCCACCTCCATTAATGTTGTGGTGGTTCGCTTCGGTGGTTTGCTGTTGGGGAGGTTTTCCGGTGAGCAACACCGAGTGGTCCTACTGCTGAGATTAGCCGCCATGTGTTGCAGTTAACTATTTTGGTCGACTACGATTTGAGTGCACCAGTGGAATTTTCTGTCTTGTGGCCGTTTGTGTTCTGGTTACCTGCCCTGGGCACTGACGTAAATTCAGGCAGTGTTCTTTTGAGCGAGTTAACTATTACCGTGTTTCAAATTCAAGTGTACCAGCGGAAATTTCTGCCTAGTGGTCGTTAGTGCTCCGGTTACCTGCCCCGGCCACTAACGTAATTTCAGGCAGCGTCCTTTCCTCACCTGTTGTCGTTATCCGACATGGTGTGTAATTTTGACAGCTAATACATCCTCCATTGTGGATTATCACGTTTGTAACATTGTCGGTTTGAGTTCTCATTTATTGATTGACGGGAAGCAAATCGTTGCGTCGGTTGGTCCGTGGCTGTCCCCTGGTTGGGTTCCGACGGATCAAGTATAGTTGGTCTCACCACCTGTCTCACCTAAGTGAACGAGGGCAGACCGACCTCCCTGGAGGCTTTCTGAGTGCCACCGGTGTTAAATTATCTGTTGTCAGTTATTTTAAATTTTAGGCTTATGGTTATTGTTTGTTGCTTAAAATTTTGAAAAATTAATTTTTAAATTTATTTTTCAAGTAAACACTGCGGCCTTCGGCCTTTAAAGATTATGGTAATATATTTTGAAATTTTGAAGTTTGATTATGGCCCTCAGCCATTTGTGTTGCACTTATTGTATGTTTTTAATTATTTTATTGCTATCTTAAATGGATTTTTATCTTGTTAAGATTTCTTGTTGGAGGCCTTCAGCCGTGAAAGAGTTGCTAAATTACAATAAATAACAATTAGAAGCAGAAACTGACCTTAACCCTTGGCTCTTTCCACAATCCTATTACCTGTTCTGCCCACCGGGTTTAGCGGGCGTTTCAAGTAGTATCTAAAATCCTTAATTATAAATTTATAAGATTACAAGAAATAGTCATAACTCATGGGATGTAGTTGAATTAAGTCGAGTGATGCTGAGGGAATTAAATTTGGAAATGAGACACTTAAAGTAGTAAAGGAGTTCTGCTATTTGGGGAGCAAAATAACTGATGATGGTCGAAGTAGAGAGGATATAAAATGTAGACTGGCAATGGCAAGGAAAGCGTTTCTGAAGAAGAGAAATTTGTTAACATCGAGTATAGATTTAAATGTCAGGAAGTCGTTTCTGAAAGTATTTGTATGGAGTGTAGCCATGTATGGAAGTGAAACATGGACGATAAATAGTTTGGACAAGAAGAGAATAGGAGCTTTCGAAATGTGGTGTTACAGAAGAATGCTGAAGATTAGATGGGTAGATCATATAACTAATGAGGAGGTATTGAATGGAATTGGGGAGAAGAGGAGTTTGTGGCACAACTTGACAAGAAGAAGGGACCGGTTGGTAGGACATGTTCTGAGGCATCAAGGGATCACAAATTTAGCATTGGAGGGCAGCGTGGAGGGTAAAAATCGTAGAGGGAGACCAAGAGATGAATATACTAAGCAGATTCAGAAGGATGTAGGTTGCAGTAAGTACTGGGAGATGAAGAAGCTTGCACAGGATAGGGTAGCATGGAGAGCTGCATCAAACCAGTCTCAGGACTGAAGACCACAACAACAGTCGTAACTCAGCCAATTGTACAATAATAATTCAAGGAATAGGTGTGGTGCGTTATAATCCTTTTTTTTTTTACTGTTAGCTACATTGCGCATATCGTGCGCCATTTTTGAATGTAATTGATGATAAACTTTCAATGTCGTGAAATACACTTAAACCATTCAAAAAGATGCATATCACAGTGCCTTACCCTCAAAGTATCTTATGCCTACTACAACATGCAACTTGTTTCTTAAGTCCTTTATAATTAGAATTGGTGTGAAGCTCGGCCTCTGTGTGTGAAAGGCATTCAGGAGGTGCTGAAGTCAAATGAAAGCACTCTTCAGCGGCTTTCATTTGAGTCTTTGTATTGTTGTAGCATGGGTATATGAAGTCTTATTAATTTACAAAGATTTGCAAAGGCAGCATACTTCACCTGCCTGTACTGTCCAAAGTAGATGCATGAACAAACAACGTACTGTGATTGAATAGATTGGTTGCGGAAAAGAAACCGTGATGAACAGGTTTGTACACAGTGTTTAGTAATGAAGCAGTTAATAGAAGTACAGTTGAGCAATTGGTAAAGATACTTTAATCGTGAGGAAGTGCAGAAACTGAGCTCCATTGTCGGCCACGTTCGGAATGTCTTGGCACAGCCACTTCCCACGACCCGGTGAACCACACGGGTGCCTTTACTCGTGCAGATCACAATTTGACAATTGGCTCTAAGGGTATCGGTGAGCATTAGAATTGCGTATGCAGTGGGTTGACAGTCTTGGATATTCAAGGAAGTGCTCGAGATGAGTTCCCTGAATGCTCACGACAGAGTACAAGGTTCAAAGGAAAGCCATTTCATCTGGGCTGTTGGAGTAATTTGAGGCCACTGGCGAAGTCTTTCTAACGCGGATCGTTACAGATGATGAAGAATGGGTGTATCGTTTCGAGCTCGAAATGAGGAGGCAGTCACTGGAGTGATGCCACCCTCAGGCACCAAGAATGAAGACATTTAATGCAGCTTCCTCAGCTGGCAAACTCAGGATGATATATTTTCGAATGTGTCATGGTGTCATTCTCGCAGATGTGTTGCCAAAATGGTCCAGTGCCGACGCCACAGGCGGACAAATATGTACCACTCTTGAACTGATCGCAGTAGCTTCTTATATCTGATTTCCATCAGAGATGCACAACATTTGTACAGAAACCTTCCAACAAATTTAAATTTTCATTCTCCATCTTTCGTACAGATTTTATATAATCGAAGCACTTTCATATTGATACACGAAATATTTAAATGATGTGACAGGCTCTAGTAGATTACCTGTTATCTTGCTAGAAACTCCTCGGTCTTTCTTTGCATTATGAACATTAATTTGCATTTTTGCACATTGAAAGGTAGTTGTCATTCGTTAAACCAATTGGAAATTGCGTCCAAGTCGTTCATTTCCTTTCGATGATACGACAATGATATAGGCACGATACGGGCCTATATAGTGAGCTGGAGCCAACAGAAACCCGGCGTAGGAGTCCGCGGCCGGATATGTCGCGGCGACCTCTGCAAGGAAAGGTTCCTATTAATCGACTGGAATCTTCGGCGTGTTTACCTGATGTCTTCGCCTGTTTGGCTGTTGGTTTGTTTCCCCTCATAGCGTGGCTGTTATGCGGTGCTGCCTGCCATTTAGGGGAAACCGATGGCACACAGTACAGAGCTCGTCAGTGGGTTGAGCATCATCAAACTGTCTTTGTCCTTGGACGGACGTTGCCAGCAGCGAACCAGGAACGGCATGGTCCACAGACCGGGCCGGAGAGGGATTGTCCTCATCTTCCTGACCCGTGCCGCCGTCTTGCGAAGCATCACCTGCAGACAGCCTCCTCTTCTTTCGTCGTTTGGGCGGCTTCTGGTTGCGGAAACGCGTGTCTGCATCCTGTGGTTCAGTAGGCACCTCCCACATCTCTGGTTCCGAGCTTGAGCTAACCGTCAGGTCTCTCCTTCCTCACACGGATAAAGTCCAGACGGGGTCGCTGCTGTCGGGCACGTCGACTGTTCCGAAGCAGGCCGTCGTGTCGTGAGCACGAAAACTGGGCCCTCGGGAGTCAGTAACTGGAAGGGAACAGCTTACGTGTCCATCATGTTCCTCGCTGCTTCAATGTAAGAGGCAACGTCGTCGGTTGCGATGTAAACGTCGTGTCTGCACGTGGTATCTGAGCGAGGCGTCTTTGCAGACATTCAGAGCGAACATGCCCTTCCTGTCGTACCCCGAACAAGTCGGTGGTTGACCAACGTAAATAACGATTGCTCGACGGCCACCAACAGTCACGTACGACGGACGTGTTTGCGCAGTACGATTGGCACCTGACGCACTCCTTTCAGAACATGATACGCCTGTAACGTGTGTCACTTTTCTTCCACGTGACTTTGCACTTCCAGATAAGACCGCAGCGCTCTACAAATGTGGCCGGAGCTCCAAACGGCAGCTCGAAGATTCGTGCGTTCCGAACCTTGTGTCCTGCATGGTTGACAGTCGCTACTGCCCACGCTGCCTCGTCGATAAATTTCGGGTAAACTGTGCTGGGGACGATACAAAGATAAATACGGGGGAGTTCCTATGCATCGACGTTCATTACTTCATACAGGAAACGCTCTAGTTCGTTTGCCTTAGGTCATGCGTACTTGGCATGGAACGTTAATTTTATATGAAGATGGTATCTGGTCTTTCGGACATGTCCGAAAGAACAGATATCATCTTCATGTAGATAAGTCTAAGTGGCCATTGATCTTCTTCAGTGCGGATGCACTGACATTGCCGAACTCTTACGGGAATCAGTATATTGACTGCCGCGGCCGGCCGGAGTGGCCGTCCGGTTCTAGGCGCTACAGTCTGGAGCCGAGCGACCGCTACAGTCGCAGGTTCGAATCCTGCCTCGGGCATGGATGTGTGTGATGTCCTTAGGTTAGTTAGGTTTAATCAGTTCCAAGTTCTAGGCGACTGATGACCTCAGAAGCTAAGTCGCATAGTGCTCAGAGCCATTTGAACCATTTTTGACTGCCACGAGTAATGAATATAGTGGACAGGGGCACTACAAATGTAGCGTGTTAACAGTAGGTTGGTAATGTGGGTCTCACGGAGAGAATGCCAGAGATAAGTCTCTGCAGTCGCACTATCCTCTGTGTCCTCGGTGGCTCAGACGAATAGAGCGTCTGTCATGTAAGCAGGAGGTCCCGGGTTCGAGTCCCGGTCGGGGCACATGTTTCAACTGTCCCCGTGTATATTTATCAACGCCTGTAAGCAGCTAAAGGTCTGGAACTCATTGTAATTTCGTTAATTCTATCGTGGCCTTTGTGAACGAAAGCGCCATCGTCTTTCTAGGTGATTTGTTTACACTACAATACCAGTCCCCTCGCGAGTAAACAGCGCCCGCTCGCGGATTTGCGCACGGCAGCATCGCAACATGGCTGAGAGCCGACTCGCCCTAGACTACGGGAAATACACACCCTTCATACACAACTTTAAAACAGATCAATTGTGTACTGCTAAGTCAATCGCCGAATGCTTTAAGAAACGGTCGACAAAAAAAATGTTTATCCGATAATTCTAATACACAGATCAAATTATATGTAAAGAAGTTGCCACAAATGTGTTTAACAATTCCAGAACTAATGCTGAGATTTTAAATATGCAAGAGTATTTCTGTACGAGATCTATTCAGACAATAAACGAACAATATTTTCTGAACTTTATTATTAATTTTACAGTTTGTTGCTTCTTATCCCTTTCAAAGTACTGCCCTGCCCGCTTCATAGGCTTTTCCCATAGGTGTTTCTATTTCCCAAAGCAGTTCTGAGAGTTTCATTTGAGATGGACTTTAAGGTCCGTGACGAATTTGCCTTTATGTCATCAATACTCTGAAAACGGCATTCTTTCAGCACTGATTTTAATTTCGAAGTAAGAAGAAATCGCAAGGAGCCAGGTGCGGCGAGCAGCGAGGCTTCGGCTGTTGGTGGACAGTCAAAAAGCTGACCAACTGACAGAGGTGAGTGTCGTGGCGCAACAAGCAAGACTTGTCTCGCCAGAGCTCTGGTCTCTTTTAGGGGATTTTTTCTCGTAACCGTCAAATTTCCTGAATGCTTGTGTCGTTAGTTGAAGCAGAAGGACTTCCTGGTCGAGAATAACATTCAACTGATTAATAATCACTTCTAAACTAAGAAAACCATTTTAAAAATTACGTACCACCCATAGAATCAGTTCCTTAAGCTTGTTTCAAAAACTGAAATGTTTCTGTGAAAGTTTTCCTCAATTTCGCGCAAATTTTTACGTTGCATCATAGCACCAGAAAATCGCACATTTCAAAAATCGCGAATAACATTTAAACACGTTGCACTCAAATAACAATATCACAAAAGGTAGCGAGATTTTAACGCTCCATAAACACGTGATTACAAAGAAGGCAATGCGAAATGCAGTGATATCAAGCGCGTATTACTAAATTTCTCCGTTGGTGCATAATTCAGAGTGTTCGTTTGTTTTCTGAATAGACCCGGTACATGTAATTTTTCATGAAAGTATCTACCGGTTTTCCGTCATTGCTGCAAGTAAGCTACACGCACTAACTATAACAAATCACATGACAAGTTATCAGTTGTTTAAACATTCTTCTTACTCAGGCTACCTCATATAGTGTACATACGACGGTAGTGTAGTCTATAGGTTAATCGCCAGACCCGGCTCAACGTCTCATACCGCTGCTTTTGCGAAATTCCATTTAGAAAGGTTGCCAGACTCTCTGATACGCGAGAATAGTCGCAGCTCCCGCTCCAGTAACAATAGCTCTGTATCACTCTGATTGCCAATCAGAAGACCCCACAGAACTGACCACTGATCCGGAAGATTAACCACACTTGACATCTTCAGACAGTTACTGCTAGCATCACACAAAATAACCTTGATGTTGTGGGAAGAAATTGGAGCTTTGTGGTAAGTTCCTATGGGAGAAAACTGCTGAGGTCATCGGTCCCTAGGCTTACACACTACTTAATCTAACTTAAACTAACTTAAGCTAAGGACGACACACACACCCATGCCCGAGGGAGGTCTCGAACCTCCGACGCGGGGTGCCGCTCGAACCGTGACAAGGCGCATAGACCGCGCGGCTACCACGCGCGGCTTGTGGGAAGAAAAAGACCGCTGATAACAGGTAAAAGATGTGGGAAACAAACTTCACATCACATAGACACTTCGAAGATGATTTTTCAGTACGATAAATACTGCTTGTAGCTGTCAATATGTTTATTAATTACGAATAAAGTATCAACGATTTGTTGTTTCCAAGCATACATGTCGAATGTTGTGACACACATGAGCAACACTGGCATAAAAAAAAATTAACAAAATTAACCATAAATAACTATTACCGACGAGAGAAAAAAGCTTGCTCTCTGAAATCTCTTACTTGCATGCTTCACCCGCTAAGTGAAGTAATTCAATTCACTGATTTCATACAGCATCGTTTTCTCTTGTCGTTAATACTTGTTTCTGTCGCTATGAAGTGCGATCTCGTTGCATTTTTCGCGTGCAATATTGTCAATGTTTGTCACGACATTGTTCGTGTACGCATGAAAACTGACAACGTGGAAATTTCAATCCCAACTAATAAATATATTAACATCCAAAAGGAGTATTTATCATGGTCCAAAACATTATAAAGTGTGTAGACCCTCTATCATCAAACTACATAAACACGTCGATTTACACATAAACAGCACAATTCTTTCAGTTTAATTCAAACTCGCTAAGTTCTTTCTTTCGACCATTGACTCCCCTGGATTCCATTACCACTAACAACTTACATAAACCTGTGACCGTTAAGTTTCGCATTACTAGGCTAAACACAATTGTTTCACTGCAAACGCCCGTTTCATCTCGACTACCCGCGAAAATGAGTACAACCAGAACTTTACACTCTTTCGATGCACTTGAATTCTAAGTAAGCTCCTTGCTCTAAGCTTTCACTACACTCGTCAAAACCGTTGAACAACTTCAGCACTATTTTCCTGCTCTGCACAGCGCACGACACACAAAAACTCTCTTCACTCGCCGTAAACACGCAATTCAGCTACCTCCAAAATACAGAGAACAGCGGCTCCATTCCGATATTTCAGACACTCAGCGTTGTAACTACTATTTGATAGAATTACGCCTCAATTACATGTTTTCGCCTTGGCTCTGTCACCTCTTGCGCTAATTTCAGGTCCCTACAGCTACACCGTCGTAACACTCAGAACAGACACCCTCACCTCTGTCAAACTGATCAACCAGTTTTCTATTTTGTGACTGAAGAAATCATATTATGTAATACTTGTATACATTAGAACATTCTTAATGATAAGAGGCTGCCATTTTATAAGTACAAGGGCATGTTGAAAAGTAATTCCTCCGAATTTTTGGGGTGAAAATTCTTAAAGCTTTTTAAAGAGAACAAACGTAACTAAAATTGTACATATTTATTCTTCATGTCTCCACATTTGCAGCCTTCTGCCGAAAGAGAGCTCAGAGTTGTATCGTGTAAGAGCATACTGTAATCGAGTTTCGTACTCGGAGAGTTCGTCCACGCATGGAGCGCAGTGTCAGAACAAACACGATCGCTGTGACATCTGCAATAATCCGACGCCCTGGGTTCACAATCATCGATCACCGTCCATACAGTCCCGACTTGGCAAATGGCTCTGAGCACTATGGGACTTAACATCTGAGGTCATCAGTCCCCTAGAACTTAGAACTACTCAAACCTAACTAACCTAAGGACATCACACACATCCATGCCCGAGGCAGGATTCGAACCTGCGACTTGGCCTTGTCCGATTGTCATCTGAATCCAAAACGTAAGAGTTTTCACATAAAAAAATTCGGAGGCACTTCTTTTCAGCACGCCCTCGTATTACCTGAAAAGAGGCCAAATCGCTACTCATTCGATCACACTACACGCCTGAAGCCAGCTTCCGTCCAGCTTCTACGCTGTTTGGTCCAGAACGTGCGGGTTTATGCGCCGCTGAGAGGTCTTGTATTTCTCACTCTTTCAAACAACTCACCATTCTTTTAATTTTTAAATGAACACACCGCCATGTGGTTGCATTGTTGTTTATTTAATTACGACGCAGGCTTCGGCCTTTTGTGTCATTTTCAAGAAACTGAGTTTATGTCATTAAATTATATTGTAGGACATGATATGTTAATGACATAAACTCAATGACATAAACTCAATCACTTGAAATGGCATAAAAGGCCGAAACTTAGGTCGTAAGTAAATAATCAGCAAGACAGTCAAATTGCGGTGTGTTCATTTAAAAATTACTTATAACTGTTGCTCAGCAACATCAAAAACTGTTTACATCATCATTCCTCAATCTGACAACGCTATTGCCTTACAATCTCACGAAAACGTTGGTCAGAAATTTGGGAAGGGGGCAGCGTTTTTTTTCCATTTGGTTCTCTACATGAGGAAATTATACTGCCGTAGAGAGACCATAGCGATATGCATAATCATTTTATCTAAATAACACTTCGAGAACACAATATTTATCTATTTTCGATGACCAGTTTCAGCCAATATAGGCCATCTGATTAAACAAGCGTCGTAGTAAATGCAGCTGCGACGAGGGTTTCTTTTAATCTGAGGAAGGCCTATAGGATGACTGAAACAAGTCATCGAAAATAAATGAAATTGTGATGTGGACTGTGTTATTCAGAGAATTTAATGCTGGTGCTATATTTTGCAGGCAAAAAATACGAAATCCTTGTGTATGTGTAAATACACTACCTGAGAAACAAGTGGAGCACTCACAAGAGAAGAAAGAATAAAAATGGAGCTTGGTGGGATGAGAGGTATGTGATGTTGATTCAGTGATTGCAAAATCGGGTCGGATTCACAAATAACGGGGAACAGATACTTCGTAGAGACACGTGGCGTACGTGGATAAGCAATGACCTGTTGAAAAATGGTACCTCGCTTCTGTCGCGTGAGAGGTAACACATGTCAGTGAGGTAACGTTGTACTGTCAGAGTTCACTCATCCAGAACCAGCTGAGACCTGGTATCAGGCTGAGTAGTCCTCCACAGCAGTACGTCAGAAGTAACACCACTGCACCCCTCCGAAACAGTGGCAGAATAGGATCTCTCCCCGGGTCGCTGCTACAATCGGCGACAGTGGTTATAGAGTAGGCAGGAACCGCGACTGAACGCAATGCGTCTCTATTCATCAGCAATCCGTGCTTCCCAGTAACGGCACAATTCCAAACGGAGCGTTTGTACTGTGGTGTTAACGGCAGCCTGCGTATTGAACGGTCATTCAAGAGTCCAGCTGCTGACCGTCTCTGACTGATGGAGCGGGATGACACAGAGTTGCAGGGAGTGCGTTACTCTTCCTTGGATGGTAGGCGCAGATGTAAAGGGGTAATGGTGTGCTCTTTGCGCAGTATAGCGACCCTCCCTTGCGGTCTATGTTGATCCGTCATGGACAGAAGACATCAGCTGCTCAACTAATTATCAATGAAATTCGCTAACAGCCGCCTAATTGAGATGCTATTTTATTTTATTTTATTTTATTATGAGTAGCAGTTTCGCACTTCACTATGCCATCTTCAGGCCCCATGCACATCTCTCAAAAATAAACGATATTGTCAGGAATATATGGCACTGTATGACAATATCAGTTTTTTTGAGAGATGCATATGAGGCCTGAAGATTGCATAGTGGAATGCCGGAACTGGTACTGAAATAAAAATAACATCTCACATGGCTGTTAGCGAATTTCATTAATAATTACTCCCTTGTGGTCGTCATATATGGTCGACTGGAACCTTGACGACGAGTATGCGCATCCTCGCGGTCGTATGCATCCAGTATCGGTCCACTGTCACATCCGAATGCCCCACGAATGTGGATATTGCACGATTCGACCAACCAGCCAAACGGGAACGCAGGATGTGGCACCTTTCAAACTCTATCGGCTTCTCATAATGCTGTCTCATATTAGTGTAAGGTGTCTTTGTGTCCTTCACACCTGACGATCAACATGGCAGAAGTGGCGCGGAAGTGACTCGATACTATGCACTGATTTAAAAAAAAAGATCAGATTTATGTTCCGTTACAAAGACAAACAATACTTACAACTATTTTTATGTTCAAACTTTTTTCCGTCTTCATTAATACAGCTTTGAAGTCTTTTTTGGAACACCGTTACATACTCTATGGCGTAGTGTGGTATCATTGTCCAAACCATGAACTGAGTAATGTATGTAGTCTTTTAGTTCGGCAGTTGTCTGAGGCTTTTGAGAATTTTATTGAATAGTTAGGATCATGTTTCTGTGGTCAAGAATGAATTCACGAAAATGAAGACGTCGACCTGGATCATCTTCAACTAACCCACGTCGTAAATGTGGATGGTTCAAGTGGCTC
This sequence comes from Schistocerca americana, assembly GCF_021461395.2. NCBI lineage: Eukaryota > Metazoa > Arthropoda > Insecta > Orthoptera > Acrididae > Schistocerca > Schistocerca americana. Next base: position 255,560,532 of record NC_060119.1, on the reverse strand, counting down.
TGAGTACTATGGGACTTAACACCTGAGGTCATCAGTCCCCTAGAACCTAGAACTACTTAAACCTAACTAACCTAAGGAAATCACACACATCCATGCCCGAGGCAAGATTCAAACCTGCGACCGTAGCCGTCGCGTGGCCAGACTGAAGCGTAAACGTGGAATGTAAACTTTAAACTTCTGCTTGTGTAATATTCTTTGCACTGACCTTCGTGATAAATCCAGCTCAGTTGCTAATCGTCTGGTTGATTTTCGCGGATTTTGGGTCACAACTAAACATACCCGCAATTCATTTTCCGCAACTGTGACTGTGTTTGGCGGCAAGATCTCGATGCATCCATATGAAACCTGTGTTCATCAAATCTATCTCGTACGTTCGTACACTATTTGTCTAGACGGTGGCTTGGTCTAAAGTTTCTTCCCCATTCATTAACAACTGCAGTAGCACCACTTCTAGAAAATGTTTTTAAAGCGAAAATCCTTTCTTTGATCGTTAACATTGTAACAATGCGGAAACTACAGCTGTAAACACGTCTCACAGATCACGGTTTCAACAATTCACTAGCTTCATTTTTGTGTTTGTTTTGTTTCTCATTGCATTGTAAATCGACTTGGCAAGGCGCAATTTCACCGCTTGGTAATAACACCGTAACGGGGTAAAACTTCCTCCTATACTGTGTCATGCTGTTACTTTTGTTTTCTTTTAATCTGCTGTCGAGTGACTTTTACGCCCCCCTGTGTACCCCACGAGGCCAACACTAAACGCATGCAATACTAATACTCGCTGATGGGCGTTCTACCTGTCACAGAGAGCTGCAGCTCGAACGAACTGCGTAACCGCCAACGATGTGTTCGTATATGCAGTTACATTGACATCCAATCACATCTTCTGGGTGCTTCAATTTTTTTGCCAGACTTTGTATGGTTTAACGCTTTAAACATGGCTGCGTTGTCAGCGACCGTTACAAGGTAAAATTAAGCACTTGCCCGCGAAAGGCAAAGGTCCCGAGTTCGAGTCTCGGTCCGGCACACACTTTTAATCTGCCAGGAAGTTTCATATCAGCGCACACTCCGCTGCAGAGTGAAAATCTCATTCTGGAAATTAAAACAAATTGCAGACCTCGGTCCTGATGCTACAGCAGCTCGACATATGGTGCAATCTTTAGTCGCCTGGCCCTATGTTTTCTACACTCCTGGACATGGAAAAAAGAACACATTGACACCGGTGTTTCAGACCCACCATACTTGCTCCGGACACTGCGAGAGGGCTGTACAAGCAATGATCACACGCACGGCACAGCGGACACACCAGGAACCGCGGTGTTGGCCGTCGAATGGCGCTAGCTGCGCAGCATTTGTGCACCGCCGCCGTCAGTGTCAGCCAGTTTGCTGTGGCATACGGAGCTCCATCGCCGTCTTTAACACTGGTAGCATGCCGCGACAGCGTGGACGTGAACCGTATGTGCAGTTGACGGACTTTGAGCGAGGGCGTATAGTGGGCATGCGGGAGGCCGGCTGGACGTACCGCCGAATTGCTCAACACGTGGGGCGTGAGGTCTCCACAGTACATCGATGTTGTCGCCAGTGGTCGGCGGAAGGTGCACGTGCCCGTCGACCTGGGACCGGACCGCAGCGACGCACGGATGCACGCCAAGACCGTAGGATCCTACGCAGTGCCGTAGGGGACCGCACCGCCACTTCCCAGCAAATTAGGGACACTGTTGCTCCTGGGGTATCGGCGAGGACCATTCGCAACCGTCTCCATGAAGCTGGGCTACGGTCCCGCACACCGTTAGGCCGTCTTCCGCTCACGCCCCAACATCGTGCAGCCCGCCTCCAGTGGTGTCGCGACAGGCGTGAATGGAGGGACGAATGGAGACGTGTCGTCTTCAGCGATGAGAGTCGCTTCTGCCTTGGTGCCAATGATGGTCGTATGCGTGTTTGGCGCCGTGCAGGTGAGCGCCACAATCAGGACTGCATACGACCGAGGCACACAGGGCCAACACCCGGCATCATGGTGTGGGGAGCGATCTCCTACACTGGCCGTACACCACTGGTGATCGTCGAGGGGACACTGAATAGTGCACGGTACATCCAAACCGTCATCGAACCCATCGTTCTACCATTCCTAGACCGGCAAGGGAACTTGCTGTTCCAACAGGACAATGCACGTCCGCATGTATCCCGTGCCACCCAACGTGCTCTAGAAGGTTTAAGTCAACTACCCTGGCCAGCAAGATCTCCGGATCTGTCCCCCATTGAGCATGTTTGGGCCTGGATGAAGCGTCGTCTCACGCGGTCTGCACGTCCAGCACGAACGCTGGTCCAACTGAGGCGCCAGGTGGAAATGGCATGGCAAGCCGTTCCACAGGACTACATCCAGCATCTCTACGATCGTCTCCATGGGAGAATAGCAGCCTGCATTGCTGCGAAAGGTGGATATACACTGTACTAGTGCCGACATTGTGCATGCTCTGTTGCCTGTGTCTATGTGCCTGTGGTTCTGTCAGTGTGATCATGTGATGTATCTGACCCCAGGAATGTGTCAATAAAGTTTCCCCTTCCTGGGACAATGAATTCACGGTGTTCTTATTTCAATTTCCAGGAGTGTATTTTAATATTTTGTGACTAAAGTGTTTTCGCTTCATATTTATTTTACACGTGACATGCCAGTTTTAATTGTTTTATTTCTCATGAAGGCACACTTAGAAGTGGCCGCAACCTAGGTCAAAAAGACTTTCTTTTTGCGACCGAGGGCTGCAACTTGTTTTAATTTTACTTTGTACGGTTTTTTTTCTTGTGCACTGTTGTAAAGCCGATGGTTTGTTCGATATCTGCTGTGTACCCAAGTCTCTGCCAATTTTAGGCGATGCGAACGGCGGTGACTGTCTTGACAAATTACTGTCATTGATCAGTTTCTATTGTTGTCGAGTATGCTACATCAATTTCCTGGCCAACATCGACAAAGCGCTGAAAAGGTTTGGACAGCAATTGTTTCCGGAAGGCTATAGTTGAGCAATTTGCCACGGTGTGACGTGAAGAGTGTGAGCAGATAAGCGGCAAGTGGGGCGCAGATAAGCGCCGGACAGGCTTCCGACGTCGCTTTCACCACCGTAGCGGCCCCTGTCCACGCCTGCAGCACCGCTGACACGCGCAAACGGTGGCGGCGTACTGCTCTTCCGCGTAACGCTGTGCAGCACGCGTGAGACATCAGATTCAAATCTGTAACTACAGTACGTTGTTTGTCATTAAACTGCAAGAAGGCGGCTTGCAACAAACTTCAAACTAGCATTAAGAGCGTTACATACTCGTATAAGTAAACCATTAGCATTTGAACACAATCTCACGAAGTGGCTGAGGTAACGAGCTCTACATCCATAAAAATCATAAAAGTGGATGTATCTGTTTACGTATGTCACCTCCAAAAGAATTTGATAGATTTCAACCAAAACTGGTACACATGTCAATCACTGTCTGGAAAGAACCACTGTGGGGTGGAGGGGGGGGGGGGGGGGTAAAGGGGAGGGGGTGAAAAAGAAGCGTTTCTCACGACGTGCAACTAGCCGCACTATACATCCAGTATTTGAGTATGGGAGCACTCTGCCACGAATCACGGAATGATGATAGGGTGGAAGTTTCTCACTTTCTGATCGTTCAGTAAGACATCCGCATCAGGCTAGATATTTTAATTTGTTAGTCTGTTACTATTGGTTCTATTTGCAACAAATGTTGTAGACAGTATTCACATATCCCACTGAATGTACTTGCAAAAATACACACATCAACAAAAGTTCTGCATCACCCCAGTTCCCAGAACTCCTGAAGATAGACCTTGACCGTGGATATTGTATCACAGACACAGTCCCTTTGACTGTTCAAAGATGTAAACAACCATGCACGAGCAGCGCCTATTAGAGGGAGGGGTCCGACAGCCGATCAGTTCCCGTCATTCCACAACGAAGGAGATACACGACCCGTGTTGTCCGTAGTTCCACCATTCCTAGACGGTCAATACCGCGGTTCGATATCGTCCCCATCATTACTTCGTGCCAAGAAGGGCTCTCAATAAGAGAAGTGTCCAGGCGCCTCGAAGTGAACCAAAGCGATGTTGTTCGGACATGAAGGAGATACAGAGAGACAGGAACTGTCGATGACATACCTCGCATAGGCCGCCCAAGGGCTACTACTGCTGTGGATGACCGCTACGTACGGATTATGGCTCGGAGGAACCCTGACAGCAACCCGGCTTTTCGTGCAGCCACAGGACGTCGTGTTACGACCCAAACTGTGCGCAACAGGCTGCATGATGGGCAACTTTACTTCCGACGTCCATGGCGACGTCCATCTTTGCAACCACAACATGCAGTGCGGTACAGATGGGCCCAACAACATGCCGAATGGACCGCTCAGGATTGGCATCATGTTCTCTTCACCGATGAGTGTCGCATATGCCTTCAACCAGACAATCGTCGCAGAGGTGTTTGGAGTCAACCCGGTCAGGCTGAACGTCTTAGACACACTGTCCAGCGAGTGCAGCAAGGTGGAGGTTCCCTGCTGTTTTGGGGCGGCATTATGGAGGGCCAACGTACTCCGCTGGTGGTCATGGAAGGCGCCGTAGTGTCTGTACGATTCGTGAATGACATCCTCTGACTGATACTGCAACCATATCGACAGCATATTGGCTAGACATTCGTCTTCATGGACGACAATTCGCGCCCCATCGTGCACTTCTTTTGAATGACTCCCTTCAGGATAACGACATCACTCGACTACAGTGGCCAGCATGTTCTCCAGACGTGATCCCTATCGAACATGTCTGGGATAGATTAAAAAGGGCTGTTAATGAACGACGTGGCTCACCAACCACTCTGAGGGATCTACGCCGAATCGCTGTTGAGGAATGGGACAATCTGGACCAACAGCGCCTTGTTGAACTTGTGAATAGTATGCTACTGTGTATAAGAGGTACCTGTGTGTAGAGCAATCTGGATCACCACCTCTGAAGGCCTCGCTGTATGTTGGTACAACATGCAATTTGTGGTTTTCATGAGCAATAAAAAGACGGAAATGATGTTTATGTTGATCTCTGTTCCAGTTCTCTGTACAGGTTCCGGAACTGTCGGAACCGAGGTGATGCAAAATTTTTTTTGGTGTGTGTGTGTATCATTGTACGAAACATATTCCAGGAGCATGACGTTATAACCAGACGTGAAAAACTGCAACATCATGCATGTTTTTTAATGTATTGTTTTAATGTACGTACACTAAGGTCACAAAAGTCAAGGGCCACCCCCTAATATCGTCTCTGGCTTCCTTTCGCTCGGCGTAGTGCAGCAGCTCGAAGTGGCAACACGTCGTTGGAAGTCTCCTGCACAAATAATGAGCCATGCTACCGCTATAGCCGCCCACAATGGGGAAAGTATTACCGGAGGATGATTTTCTGCACGAACTTAGCTCTCAATTATGTCCCATAAATGTTCGACGGGATTCATATCGGACGATATGGGTGGCCAAATCATTCGCTCGAATTGTCCAGAACGTTCACCAAACCAATCGCGAAAGAGTAGAGGCCCTGTGACATGGTGCATTGTCATCCGTAAAATTCCATCGTTGTTTGGGGACATAAAGTCCACGAATGGCTGCAGTTGGTCTCCAGGTAGCCAAGCATAACCGTTTGCAATCAACTATCGGATAAGTTGGACGAGAAGACCCAGTGCGATCCATGTAAATATAGCTCACACCTTTATCGAGCCACCACCAGCTTGCACACTGACTGGTTGACAACCTGGGTTTATGGCTTCGTTGCGTCTGTGCCATACTCGAACCCTATCATCAGTTCTTACCAACCGGAATCTGGACCCGTATGACCATGCCACTGTTCTCCAGTCGGCTAGGCCTAATGGATATGGTCACGAGAAAAGGAGAGGCTTTGTAGCCGATGTCGTCCTGTTAGCGAAGGCATTCGAGTCGGTTTTTTGTTGCCATAGCTCATTAATGCCAATTTCACCGCACTGTCTGAACTGATACCGAGGATATTGGATAATTTTTTATTTATTATTTTTATTTCGTTCGTCTCAGTTGCACTACGCCGGCCGCTGTGGTCGAGCGGTTCTAGGCGCTTTAGTCCTGAACCGCGCTGCTTCTACGGTCGCAGGCTCGAATCCTGCCTCGGACGTGGATGTGTGTGATGTCTTTAGGTTAGTAGGTTTAAGTAGTTCTAAGTCTAGGGGACTCATGACATCGCATGTTAAGTCCCATAGAGCTTAGAGCCATTTAAACCATTTTGAGTTGCACTGACATAGAATTCAACTGTAGTTGTTACCCGTTTTGGACTGACACGCCCGTTCTCAAACCACAGATCTTGCTATTAATCGTAATCATTCGTACACAGAAAAGTATCAAGTGGGCAACAAATATCCTCATTGATCTTAGCCTTTGGGTCCGTAGCTACTGACTAAGACAACTAAACGTTCGTCGTACGTTCCACGTTGGTTTCTGCGGTTATTTCACGCATTGTTGCTTGGCTGTTAGCACTGACAACTCTACACAAAATGCCACTGCTCTCGGTCCTTCAGTGGAGCCCGGCGGCCAGTGCATTGTCCTTGGCGCGAGGTAACGTCTGACAGTGGTATTTCGGGCACGCTTTTGACACTTTCGATCTCAGAATATCGAATTCTCTAACGATTTCCAATGGAATGTCCCACGCCTATAGCTCCAACTACTATTCCGCGTTCAAAATCTGGTAACTCCCGTCGTGCGGCTATAATCACGTAGGAAACCTTTTCGCACGAATCGTCTGAGTACAAATGACAGCTCGGCCAGTGCACTGCCCTTTTTGCCTTATCTACACGTTACTACCGATATCTGTATATGTGCATATCCCGATCCCATGGCTATTGTCACCTCCGTTTATAGGGAAAGATTATGCAGGAGGCTTAGCAATCATAAATCACATCTGAATATCGATTTCTTGTGGGAAGTTCAAGTTACGCCTCGTGTAAGAAGGAGAAACTTATAACAACTCATGTAGCAATCATACAGCGGCACGTTCGCAGTCTATCGAGACTGCATAGTTTCCAATATTGTCATCCACGTTGGTCGTGATACCACGACTGGCTAGCTACTACGGCATCTATGGACTAGGATGGGCACATTCAACGCCATGCGGGATTTCAACGAGCTCCCGTGGCTAGGCAAGTCTTGAGCAGCACAGACTGTGTGGCGACCATTGCTGCTGTTTCAGTTGGCGCGGCGGAAAAGAGTCGTGCCGACAGTGATGCGGCAGAGGACCACACTGGACACGAGTCTCGCCATGCTGTGTTTTCAGACAAGTCCCAGTTCTGCAGATAGCATCACCATGCACGTATCCCACTGTGGGGGCTAGGAGGAGAACGAACTTTGCCACACTGCATTCGTCATCGACATCCGGGCGCAGCACCTGGCGTGATGGCGTGGGGCGCCATTGTGTACGCAACGCGATCATCTCTGGCTTGCATAGCCGGTAATTTGGACAGCACCCGTTATACCGGGTGATCAAAAGGTCAGTATAAATTTGAAAACTTAATAAACCACGTAATAATGTAGATAGAGAGGTAAAAATTGACACACATGCTTGGAATGACATGGGGTTTTATCAGAACAAAAAAAAATTGCTAGACGCGTGAAAGCTCTCTTGTATCGTGATCCACCGACATCTCTAGGGATGCTGAAAGACAACATCCAACACCAATGCCTTACCATAACTCCGGACATGCTTTACAGTGCTGTTCACAACATTATTCCTCGACTACAGCTATTGTTGAAGAATGATGGTGGACATATTGAGCATTTCCTGTAAAGAACATCATCTTTGCTTTGTGTTACTTTGTTATGCTAGTTGGTGCTATTCTGATCAGATGAAGCGCCATCTGTCGGACATTTTTTGAACTTTTGTATTTTTTTGGTTCTAATAAAACCCCATGTCATTCCAAGCCTGTGTGTCAATTTCTACCTCTCTATCTATATTATTCCGTGATTTATTCAGTTTTCAAATTTATGCTGACTTTTTTATCACACGGTATTTATGGCGTCCGACGGCTAGCTGCTGCAGCTATCTTCGAGGTCTCGGTGACGTTACCTATCAACAACATAACGCAAGACCGCACGTTGCCCCTGCTGACAGAGGGTGTCCCATCCTCTGCCCTCGCTACCATGTTCTCCAGATCTCTCACCCAACGGAAACATCTGGCCGTGGGTTGCAGACAGACTGCCAATCCACCGCTGTGAATGATCCAGTCTCGCACAAAGACGGAACCATTGAATGACGTACCTGTATCTGTCATTCGACTTAACTTCCACCCTACGACCAGCCGGATTCGAGCCATTTTTGCTGCCAGAGATGGCAGTTCTGCTTACGGTCTTTCGCACTCTGTATATCCCCAAATCACCAACAGATTTAACCATCTGTTTTTTCTGATTTACTGTACACATACAATGCGTAAAATTTCATTATGTTCTATCCTTCCTGATGTTGAAATTTTAACTGTTAGCAGTGTATAAACGGCCCCGATATCCAGTCTTTTACTTGCATAGATTGCTTGGGCCAGAGTAGACGTTTGTTGGTGGGTTCAGTAAAAGAGCGCATTCCACGTAACTGTGGTGCTGCTCCGTTCAACTGTTCCACAACGTCGGAGGGGAAAATTAGGGCTACTGGGATTCAATTATGACCTATGCTGCGCTCGGTAGCCGCGCGGTCTAAGCTGCCTTGCCCCGGTTCGCGGGGCTCTCCACGTTGGATGTTCGAGTCCTCCCTCGGGCATGGGTGTGTGTGTGTGCTGTCCTTAGCGTAAGTTAGTTCACGTGATATTAAGTAGTGTGTAAGCCTAGGGACAAATGACCTCAACAGTTTGGTCCCATAGGAATTACCACAAATTTCCAACGACCTACGCTTGGAACTAGGCATATTACTACTGGGTCAGTTTTCGCAAGCATTTTGAGTAACTAGTTCTGTGCGATCTTGATACGTGCTAACGTCGTTTTTTGTAATGAGAGTACGACGAATAAAGTCATAACGGTGAGACCGTTCAAATGAATCAGCATTTTTCATTGAGTTATTAAATTACCTTCTAATGATTTTTCTGTAATGGTAATCGCTGTCGCTCCTTGGTTCCGATTTGTGTGCTATTCCAGAGTCAAGTGGAACAGTACCTTAAATCTTCGGCTTTGTTATTAACATTTCCCTTCATTACATGTGTTAGTAGGCTGTTTAGGTTTTTATGTTGGTAACGCCACGTAGCGCTCTGTATGAAAATCACTGACTGTGCTGTGTGCAGTCTGTGGCTGGTTTGCATTGTTGGAATATTTGCTACTGCAGTGTTGGGCAGTTGGATGTGAACAGCACGTAGCGTTGCGCAGTTGGAGGTGAGCCGCCACCAGTGATGGATTTGGGGAGAGAGATGGCAGAATTTTGAGAGTGGACGATCTGGACGTGTGTCCATCACAAAGAGTAAATCTGTAAGACTGGATGTCATGAACTGATTTATATATTATGACTTTTGAACACTATTAAGGTAAATACATTGTTTGTTCTCTACTAAAATCTTTCATTTGCTAACTATGCCTATCGGTTGTTAGTGCCTTCAGTAGTTAGAATCTTTTATTTAATTGGCAGTTATTGGTGCTCGCTGTATTGCAGTAGGTCGAGTAACGAAGATTTTTGTGAGGTATAGGTTATTGTTAGTCAGGGCCATTCTTTTGTAGCGATTATTGAAAGTCAGATTGCTGTGCGCCAAAAATATTGTGTGTCAGTTTAGTGATGATCAGAATAAGTAAAGAGGAAACTGAGTACGTTGAGTTTCGCTCAGCTGTTTGAAAATCAAATAACATAAGAAGTTTTCCAGCACATTCATTTATAAATTTTTCTAAGGGGATGTTACAAATGAATATTGCTGACCATCATCTGCGCATAATTATGGTGCATTCCATTGCGCGCGTTACGTGTCCACCGTAGATCTACTCTCACTTGCATGATAAAATTCGCTAAGAGGTATAATCTTGTGAAATAGTCAGTGCAGATACATAATATTTAAACTCTTTGATGCTCTATCAGATTTATCATTACGTAAGATAATACTGCTTTGTATCTATACGTGCTTTGTCTCTTGCGTTTCCAACTATTTAGTAAGCAGCACGTAGTAAACTTATTGTTTCTCAGCTATCCAATCTTCCGATCACGTGCCAGCATAGTTAATTATCACAGCTTCCGTTGTTGCTTGAAAGTGGTGTGAGGGTCTTTTCGACATTCTCTGAGTTTTTCAAGTTAAGTATGCGAAATTCAGTGGCGGAGCCGACCGGAGTGGCCGTGCGGTTCTAGGCGCTACACTCTGGAACCGAGCGACCGCTACGGTCGAAGGTTCGAATCCTGCCTCGGGCATGGATGTGTGTAATGTTCTTAGTTTGGTTAGGTTTAATTAGTTCTAAGTTCTAGGGGACTGATGACCTCGGAAGTAAAGTCCAATAGTGCTCAGAGCCATTTGAACCAGCCATTCAGTGGCGGAAAGGGTGTGTATAGTTGAAGCATACATCCGTATTGGTTTATTTTAAGAGGACTTGTAATCTTTTTCATGAACAATTCTTGAACTTCAGCATTCCTGCAAAAATATAGTGTTCAGAAGTTGATAACAATGTATGTAATAGTAGGCCCTCTGTTCGTACTCCGAAAGCGGTTGAAAACAGTTAGCAGAAAACTGCTGCAGTCCTGAAATAAATCTGGTTGGCGGTTGTTGCACTACAGCTATTAAACTTTCATTTTATCATTCTTTACTTAACTCCTTACACTTGATATTTTACCCTGCTTCTTGTGTTCAGCCATTGCTTCCAGCTCATGAAGTACTGCATATGGTTCCTTAGAAAAATTTTGAATGGTGAATTTCACACGAACAATGTATTTTATGAGTTATGAAGCTTGTTCTCTCCTTTCTGGTCACGTGAATAGCCAGTCTAAGCGCTAGTGGCCGACCAAAACCCGCCAAACCATGCATTAAATTTCCTTTGCACCATAAAAAAGTTATTTTTGTGTAAGGTGTGTTTGTTAGTTGAATTATCTGCGCGGTGATCCTCCATACAAATGTCAATACAGATTTTTATTTTCCGGTTTTGGAGATGGCCTCCTGTCATTTAATAGAACATGAAAGGCAATACTATTGTTCCCGGCAAGATGGCGCCACATGCCATACGTCTAGTCACTCGTGTTTCGTATTCACAAGTCTTCATGGATGTACTGCTTCCAGTTTTTATCTGTAGGCAATTTTAAAAGGAAAAGTGTACGAAAATAACCGTAAAAAGGTAATTTTTAAGCTGTTGTAATAATTGCTGTTTTTAAAATTATTTTACAATTTCAAATGAAGTACCTTTCGTTATATGACTGAATGTTCCCATTACTGACTCGGAGCCTTTTTATCTTATACACACTGTATATGAAGGTAGAATGAATGGATAACACTTGGCTTTGAGAAATGAATATTAGTATGATGCAAGTGGCGCAGTATATATCAGCAGTTTGATGTAACTACCCTGTAGGGAACAACTGCAGCTCGTCCAGGCCAGAGATCGCTACTTTCCCCCAGTCGTCCCATTAGCACTACTCGATGGAAGAGAGTTTGTGTAGACTGCTTAGAACGGAGAAGCAATAGTGAAAAAGTTGCAGTTTTCAGTTTGTTCTCTGGAGCACCCGTTTGCCCCACTGCAAAGTGCTCAGCGTGCCCTGGAGAGGAATTCCGCACTACGTCGATGCTTCTTGAATGGGTGAGATATTTCGCCTGCGGCTCATGACAAACTGAAGCAAGCTGTAAACTGGCCCCCACATGTAATGTGATGGAGCGAGGTTTCTATGACTCGTTACAGATAATCTAGCATATAACATACGAGATGGTGATAATGTAAATCTTATTTAAAACGAACAACGGTATCCATCCTGGGAACACAAGGCACGTCATCTGTCTGCATGATCAATAAAAGTCATTTCTTCTTTAATAATAATATCTATTTAGGATATGAATATTTATTTTATTGTTGCCGAACCGGTATCGGGTATTACAACCATCTTTGGAGACAAGAGAACCAAAGGTGTAACAAACTAACATTACATCAAAAAAACTTCCGCGATGAGGCCCTGTAGACAGTGCATGCCGACCGATCGCCGTGTCGTCTTCTGCCATGTGACGTCATGTGGATGCGGTATGGACGGGCATGTGGTCAGCACAGAGCTCTATCGATCGTTGTCGACTTTCAGAACTTTGAACTGCTACTTCTCATTCAAGCTGGTCCTCAATTGGTGTCACGATGTCGAGTGCACTCCGTTCCTGTCCTACCATTACGGAAAAATCCCTGGCAACACCAGAAACTGAAGCGGGTCCTCCACATGTGAGTGAGTCGCGCTGACCATTCGACAACCGAAGCAGACAACATAAATATAAATCTATATTAGCAGAACAAATTGTGAAAATCGTACATTACTTATGTTACAATTATTGATGGAACATGGGATGCGTTATAAATGCGTGTATTATCATGTTCGGGAGTGTGCTCAGTCACAAACACAATCATGATCCAGTAAACGAACAATTTTCTTGAAAAAAGTTCCATAACGCATAAAGTACATGTGAAGCGAGGCCACGAACAAGACACATAATATCATTGTTCACCCAATGTACATAAGAAGAAATAAGGAAGGAAGAAAAATCAGTATTTCACTTCGTCGATATCGAGGTCATTACAGATGGAGCACAAGCTCGAAATGTTTCAAAGGTGGGAAAGGAAATAGGCCGTGCCCTTCCAAAGGAATAATCCGGACATTTGTCTAGAGGGATTTAGAGAAGTCGCAGAGAACCTAAATCTCGATGGCCGACCTCGAACTCGGCGATGCGGCGCATTGTCATCCCTGAAAATTCCATCGTTGTTTGGGAACATGAAGTCCATGAATGACTGCAAATGATCTCGAAGTAGCCGAACATAGCTAGTTCTAGTCAACCATCAGTTCACTAGGACAAGAGGACCCAGTCCACTTCTTCTAAACACGATCCACACCATTATGGATCCACCATCATCCTGCACAGTGCCCTGTTGACAGTCTTTGTCCATGGCTTCGTGGGCCACACTCGAACCCTAGCATCAATTCTTACCAACTGAAAAGGGGACTCATTCGACCAGTCCAATGCCTTCCAGTAGTTTAGGGTCCAACCGATATCTTTACAAGCCCAGGCGACGCATTGCAGGCAGATTATCGCACTGCAGGCGATGTCGTGCTATTAGCAAAGACAGTCACTTGGTCGTCTGCTACCAAAGCCTTTTAACGCCAGATTTTGCCGTACTCTCCTAATGGATACATTCATTATACGTCCCACACTTCCCATGTTATTTCACTGTGTGTTGCTTTCTGTTAGCACTGACATTTCTACGCAAACGCCGCTGCTTTCGGTCGTTAAGTAAAGCCCATCGGTCATTGCGTTGCCCGTGGTGAGAGATAATGACTGAAATTTGGTATTTTCGGCTCATCTCTGAATATTGAATTCCCTGACGATTTCGGAAATCGAATGTCCTTTGCATCTAGATCTAACTGCCATTTCGCGTTCAGTGTCTGTTGATCCCCGCCGTGCGTCCGTAACCACGGTAGAAATCTTCTCACCTGAGTCACCTGATTACAAATGACATCTCCACAAGTTCACTGCTCTTTTATACCTCGTGTACGTGATACTACCGCCATCTTTATTGTGTGAAATGGTATCCCATGACTTTTTCATTTGATTTTATTGAGCTTTGACGATACCAGCAACTTTACTAAGACCTGTTAAGACCTCTAGAGTAACTTACGTGCTTTAATGGATGCTGCAGATAGGAAAACCGTAATTTCTGGTTACGTCTTTGTTAACGTCACGTCCTCTCACAAAACTCTTCTAGGAAAGACGTACGACATTTAGTTCTAAGATTAAACTATTGACAATGAAATAGAAAGAAGCAACGCCTAGATTTTTTTTATTCGTGTCAGAAGCACCATGGATACAGGAATATAAAAAAATTAATAGCACACAGAAAAAAAATTAATTGCAGGCATTTGAAAATATATATAAAATACATATACAAATATGTGTGCACAGAAACGAAATGTTATAGGCATTTGGCCCATAAGCGGGCTACGTCGACAGCATTTGGGGTTGCCAACATCAGATCCTCTAAAGTGCAGTGTGAAGGACATTCAGGGCAGTTATACATGTGCTGGGTCGTCTGCACCTCTCCACAGTCGCAGAGATTAGATGTAGTAGAGTATACCCACTTCAGAAGGTTATCTCTTGACCGTGCAGTGTTGGTGCGTAGCCTGTTTAGTGATCTCCAGACCACCCAATCCTCATCGTAACCTGGTGCCAATTTTTCCTTTGGTTCCATCCAGTGCCCTTCTCCCGACCGCTTCCATCTCTCCACCCTAGATCCAGGTTGGTCTCTAAAATCTTCGGTTGCTCTGAGAAAACTGCGTCTAGATTTCAAGCGTTTGGTGGCTGGCTGAGTATTGTGGAGGGGGTGGCTCTCTCCCATCTCAGCTCTCGCTCTTTCACTATAGGCGGCCGCTTCTATTCGCACTGCAGGAGGTGAAATCCCAGCAAGATGGTAGAGCTTGTCTGTTGGCGTCGGTTTCAGACATCCAGTGACGAGCCTGCAGGTCTCGTTCAGAGCAATGTCGACCTGTTTAGCGTGGGTAGAGTTGTACCAGACACTGCTTGCATATCCGCCTGCTGGGAATCAAACTGCTAGTGCTGTGGTCCTCACTACCTCTGGCTTTGCGCCCCAGGAGGAGTTCGTTATTTCCCGAAGAATATTATTTCTGCCGCTCACCTTCATTTTGGTGTTAATACAGTGCTGTTTATGCGTCATAGCCCTGTCTAGGGTTACTCCTAGGTATTTGGGGTTAACGCAGTGTTCGAGGAGTGTGTCCTTCCAGAAGACACGCAGCTTACGGGATGCCTGCTTGTTACGGAGATGGAAGACGCAAACTTGTGTTTTGCTAGGGTTCGGCTTTAGTTGATTGTCGGCGTAGTACGCCTAGATAAAAAAGATTTAAAAAAAGCCAGAAAGGCATTTGTATTTTATCGTTCGTGTTAATATAGGTGTTGTATCAACATATAATTCCGGGATTAACTGCGAGCTACAACAGCTTTCTGGAACAAAAGGAAGGAACGTCTCGTCGACATCGATGTCATTAAAGACGAAGCACAAGATCGGATGGTTTCAGGGATAGGGAAAGAAATGGCCGTGTTCCTTCTTTGGAACCATTCCGGAATTTGCACAGAGCGACTTAGGAAAATCAGGGAAAATTTTAATCAGCGTGTTTAGACGCGAGATTGAACCGTCGTCATTCCTTATGCGAGTCCAGTGTGATAACCACTGTGTCACACTGCTCGGCCTTTGTGGTACCGAGGATCGCCTTCATATACTGCAAGATAGTACCAGGTGCCTGGAGCTAGCTCCACGTATTCCGTAAAAGAAACTCTGGCAATAGTGTTCTGCTGAAATCGTAGGTGGAAAAAAAGGAACTGCTGAGACAGTCTAGTGGTTACTTAAGTCGTGGCGTGGGATATCTGCTTCTTATGTGACAATAAATTCACCTAACTATTGTTTGCTGTTCTTTGTTCAACCATTGTTGAAAATAGTGCTATACACTATCCCTACACATGTTTCTCAGTTTCTGTCGTCAACCTTTCGCAGCTTTCATTTTCCTAAACAACAACTGGCTCACCCGCAGCCGGCTTTAAAATTCAGTTGTGATTCAGACGTTAAATTCAACAAAAAGTATTTACAAGCATATTATTACCAATTTCTGTTTTCACAGTGATTGATTACCACATAGAAATTAAAGCAACTGCACTAACCTTTTTCACGTAGTTCAACACTATGAACTGAATGATAAAAAAAAGGAAAGAAAACATACCGAGCGAGGTGGCAGAGTGGTTAACACATTGGACTCACATTCGGGAGAACGACGGTTCAAATCCGCGTCCGACCATCCCGATTTAGGTTTTCCATGATTTCCCTAATTCGCTTCAGCCAAGTGCAGGGATGTTTCCTTTGAAAGGGCGCTGTCGATTTCCTTCCCCATCTGTGACACAGTCGAAGCTTCTGCTCTGTCTCTGACCTCGATGTCGACGGGACGTTAAACCCAATTCCTTCAAAAAAAATTTGATGTTCAATTGGATAGTAAATTACATTTAAAAATGACTAAGCTGGCTGCTCGCGAAAAGCAGGAAATTCTGGTTCGTGTCCCGATCTGGAACAAAATTTTCAGCTGTCACTAAAGATTTATCACCTCACAGGCACAACAATCTGAACTGTTTGTACTGACATCATTGAATACCTTAGCATCTTCATTGATTTCATACCCGTAGATCCATTCATTTTATTTCTGTGCATTTCGTTTCAATGAAATGACTTCAGTTATATAGCCCATGGCGTTGTATCACTAAACTGTTGCTCAAAGTAATATGTGGTACGAAATGATTGATAAACTGTAGTGCGTTGGGTAGCTTCGAGCCGCACTTCCATATTCAGTTAATTGTAACTATTCCTTAAAACTTACAGGTAGCATAAAACTCGCAGATTTCCAGCCATTTATTTTTCTCCGGAAGGTACTTCCAACTGCTTTCATTTTTCCAACTCGACGCAAAACTCAGTAGAATTGCAAACGTTCCTAACCTTGCCTGGTTGATTTTGCATCTGTTCCGTGTACGCAGTAAATGTAGATGAAGTAAGAAAACAAGCGCTCTGTTGTAGCCAATACAGGTGGTCTTCAACGGGACTGCCGAAGTCAAAGGGGTGTCGAACGGAAAGGGGCAACGACTTCTGCTGCGTCGTGTTAACACCGTGACGTCACACAAAGCGCCCATGTGTTGCTAGGTAAGTCAACCTAAGTGATTGTTAAGCAGCTGTTGCGCAGTAATCACCGACATAGTGTAACTGAGGCTGAATAAGGGGAACCAGCCTGCATTCGCCGAGGCAGATAGAAAACCGCCTTAAAACCATCCACAGACTAGCCGGGCGGATTCGTGCCGGGGACCGGCACACCTTCCCATAAATTTTCGCCTATCAGCCTGCAAGTTTTAAGTGTAGTTAATAACAGCCGTGAAGGACTACTGTATGATCAGATAAGTTATTATTTACAACAACAAAAAATGGTTCAAATGGCTCTGAGCACT
The DNA here is from genome assembly GCF_021461395.2 of Schistocerca americana. Lineage (NCBI taxonomy): Eukaryota > Metazoa > Arthropoda > Insecta > Orthoptera > Acrididae > Schistocerca > Schistocerca americana. The sequence continues at coordinate 255,543,322 of NC_060119.1, read as the reverse complement.
ATGGGACTCAACTGCTGTGGTTATCAGTCCCCTAGAACTTAGAACTAATTAAACCTAACTAACCTAAGGACATCACACACATCCATGCCCGAGGCAGGATTCGAACCTGCGACCGGAGCAGCAGCGTGGCTCCGGACTGGAGCGCCTAGAACCGCACGACCACCGCGGCCGGCTATTATTTACAACCATTGTATAAGTAGATCTAAACGTCCCCCTGAGCTTTTGGCATTCATCACAAAAATTTCTTTCCTGCGTTCTGTGTTATGTGAGATTAAAACAATAGTCACTCAGCGACATCAGGAATGGTAGGCGAAATTAAAGTTTTAATATTTGCCAGTAGTGCCGTACTCAGGATCAATATAGTAGCTTCTTAACACCGTTTTAATCAGCACAGCCACGAACGTAACATCTGTTCGTTACAAACTTCATCTGAAGAGGTTGACCCTGCGGCAAAATATCCAGCAAATACATTTTGCTGACACTTTACTGGGAGAAACATCGTCGTGTTGCTGTACTGTTCTGATGGCGAGAAAAATGAGCTGCTGTTTGCCACGATTGTACAATGCCTCTTTAACTACCTCGCTCCCTTTGATATTTCTAGAAATCTCCTGGCAGTCAAATCAAACATATCAATGCGACGGCAACACTCTGCCCTACAAATACGTTTCAGTGACGAGATGACTAAAGGGATCAGGGTAGTACTTGCTTTAAAAAAAACCAAGAAGATTGCAAGGTGATCAGTGGCGTGCGAACAGGGGAAAGATAATGGGTCGGCTCGATGGCAGACAGAAGATATGGTGTCTTGTTCGGATGACCCAGAGCCCACAGATATTAATCCCATACTAAAGAGGCTGTAGTTCGCAACTGCTGTTTTCTTTCTCAGGATATTGGTTTTGAGATAATACAGTTTGTATTTAAGAATGTTAGTGACCCGAGGAACAACGCTTCACACAAATATTATAGCAACAGCCTTAGTTTATAAAGCTCCTAAACATAAATTTAATGTATTCCCCATAAATAGACGGAAAGAACCGTATTTTTTTTCTGTCACACAACTACTGGACAATCTCTGGAAGCAGCCACAAGGGAGTAGACGTAAGTATCCATTTAAAGTGGAACGACCATATAAAACTGATCGCCGGAAAGGCAGAAGCCAGACAAAGATTCATTGGAAGAATCCTTAGGAGGCGTTGCCAAGCCACGGAGGAGATAGCTTACAAACCCCCCCTCTTCAACCGATACTTGAGCACTGCTCCTCAGTCTGCAGTTGGGATTGATAGAAAAAATAGGCAACATTCAAAGACAGGTAGCGTGTTTTAGTAAGAGTTATGTGAGTAAGTTAAAAGCGTCATAGACAGTGGCAGACGCTATTACACGGGCGTTATGCATCGAGGTGTGGTTCACTCTTACAATTAGGAGGGAATAAGGAGGGAATACGTTCCTGGAAGAGTCAACCAACATATTGCTTCATCATAGACATGTCTCGCGAAAAGGTTATAAAGGTAAAATTAGGGACAGTCCATCTTACACGGAGAATTATGATCAGTCATTCTACTGCGCCATTCGCGACCGTTACGGGAAATGAGGGAACTGACAGTGGTACAAGGAGTTGGCTTACCTTTCCCCAGCCGCCGTAACATGGTTTGCAGAGTATAGGGGTAGTCTGTTTTAAATTAGTTGGTATTTGACGGCGAGCGGGCTGCACTACTACCGCCAGGAATCCGCCAATTGTAGCCTCGCACAGCCGTTCAAAAATGGTTCAAATGGCTCTGAGCACTATGGAGGAGGAGGAGGATGTTAGTGTTTAACGTCCCGTCGACAACGAGGTCATTAGAGACGGAGCGCAAGCTCGGGTTAGGGAAGGATGGGGAAGGAAATCGGCCGTACCCTTTCAAAGGAACCATCTAACTAACCTAAGGACACCACACACATCCATGCCCGAGGCAGGATTCGAACCTGCGACCGTAGCGGCCCTTCGGTTCCAGACTGTAGCGCCTATATCCGAACGGCCACCCCGACCGTCGGCACAGCCCTCTGCGACTATGTTGGCACGTCCGCTGCTCAGAGCATCGAACCTGCGATTTCTCAAGTAGAAAACTTTTCTTGATACACAAATCGAGAAAAATAGTAACCCTGATCCTAATAAAATTAAGAGCAGATTTTTGACTTGTTTAGAGACGCTACAGAGTTCTAAAGCATATGTTAATCTCAAAACTTTCTTGTTGTTATTGTAGGAGATAGAGACTAAAATCTCACACTTGTTACTAGGTAAATATTCTGTATTGCGATGCTTGTACGTAACAAGCGCATTGCGATGCGAAACTTTGGGAAACTCCGCTATCGAGTGAGGTATTTCGTAATTAACGAAAAACAAAACTTCTTTCAGAGAGCTCAATTAATTTCGAGACAATTTTCGAACTGGAAAATTTCAGAGTGGCTAAAATTACCCCTAGATTACTAAAACTTCCAAAAATTCCAATTGGTACCAATTCGGGGTTTCCGCCAATCTGATACTGTCAGTATGGGGTGTAAAACAGGGCATTTTGTAAATATTGTGTATGTAACATAAAACTGGAGACCCTTAATTGCATTTAAGTAGTGCGTAAACTATATACTATTAACGAAATAAATCTCGGGTGAATAGCCTGGTGTGAGTGTACAAAGGACACTATTACTTCCTCTGAATAAAACATGGAGCAGTATAATTTATGATGGCTTAGTAACAACATAATGTTTTTCACCGCTATAGTGTTCTAGGGTTCTGATTTTCCATGTGACTAGAGACAAATGGTTCAAATGGCTCTGAGCACTATAGGACTTAACTACTGAGGTCATCAGTCCCCTAGAACTTAGAACTACTTAAACCTAACTAACCTAAGGACATCACACACATCCATGCCCGAGGCAGGATTCGAACCTGCGACCGTAGCGGTCACGCGGTTCCAAACTGACGCGCTTAGAACCGCACGGCCACACCGGCCGGCGACTAGAGACAAAAAAAAGGCTCTGAGCACTATGGGACTTAACATCTGAGGTCATCAGCCCCCAGACTTAGAACTACTTATACCTAACTAAGCTAAGGACATCACCCACTCCCATGCCCGAGGCAGGATTCGAACCTGCGACCGTAGCAGCAGCGCGGTTCCGGACTAAAGCGTCCAGAACCGCTCGGCCACAACGGCCGTCTGACTAGAGACACTATGGAGATCTGTACCATAGGTTAATTCCAAATTTTCTACATGATTTTGAAGGATATTTAGATTTTAAAGTGATTTTTACCGCCAAAGAGGGAGGGGCGCTTGGTGGCTGCCCGTAGACAAAGCTCGGACCTTATATCTCAGATGACAGCAAAGTTAAATCGCGCAACAACGATGGTCGTCAAACGTTTTACTAAGACCCAATAGTGACACTGTAGGGCAACACCTCAATATTTTTAAGTAAAAAAGAAAATAATATATTGGAACTGCACGTATTTTTCAGAAGGCGTACATAGTGACCCATTCCCGTACCGAAGTGGGTACTGTGGGTAGTGCTATCACGACACAATGCCATGTTTGTTTTCTTGATTTTCCGGCACATTTTCCAGCCACTTTCATCTCCTAGTGTTTGGAAGAATACCAGGCGGCTGAAGCAGACCGTTTTCAATCGGACTTTTGCATTAGGCCAAATATAACAGAACAGAGACAGTTTTAAATGATATTATTTAATTGATTAAAAATTCTGAGAAAGGTATACAAAGGAGGTTGATAGCTTTGTATATAAAAGGATTTAGAAGTCAATTTTATCTGTTGTATTACACCTGTTTTTTTTTCTTGAAGTAGCTAACTCTTATTGGGATGAAAACACCTTGCCCACTTTACACGGGAAGTAGTGTAGCCACTTTCTCCGGTTGGATGCCATGTCCATAGAACAAACAATCAAACTGAAGTAAATAACAAGCAACTACATTTGTCGGCGGAAGGGCGTTGTTTAAACATTGGTATTGTAATAAAATTATTACTCTGTATACATGTGACACTAAAACTACAATATAAATTAATTATGTTACACCAGACGACTCAAAAACAAAAACGTTTATACCAAGAGGTAACGGAACACGCTCCCTCTGTCAGTCTCACTGACAACGATGTCGACACGTATCACAACTAGTGTGAACACGTGTCAGCAGCGCTGTTCAGGGCGAAAGATATGCAGTGGCCACTTTTTCCGTCCGGACCATTATCACAGCTTCCCCTACCGTCTTGCTATTAATTGGTAACCTACGTAAATCAGCATGTTATATTAAGTAATAATAGTAATTACAATGTGAGACACGATCACAAATGTTTACTAAACGTTTTGAAGGTAATTTTCCTTGTGTTGTATTAAAACCTTAATTTCACTGCATAATATTTGTTACAAACAAGTACCACGTTTTAAGATGATCGTGCTTACGATGCTCATTGACGAATCCATGTTACTTCCGTTTGACATTTATACCACCTCAGCTGATCGGTTCTAGTTGTGCACGATCGTGGTTTGTCAGCACTCGAAGACAAACTGCAAAATATTCCCCCTCTCGCTTCTATTAACCCTGCAGTGGCCACGCTTCATTCCACTCTGCTCCTGATGTAAACGGCAAATTTACGTCACGGCCTAATTCACCAACATCAACCAAAATTAAGTACGTCTCAAAATATTGCTGTCTCTGTATGAAGTTCTGTTTACTGAGCAAGAAAAGTACACTCTTAAGAAGCTCTTAACGTTAGTTGACGTTTTTGGATTCGGCTGTTAGTTGCTGGATGCATATCAATATACAGCTGAAAATTGCGGGCCACGCGAACACTTGATTCGCGCCGCATGCAGCCCGCGGGCCGCAGTTTGCGTTAGTCTTCCGGCACGCCGTTCTCTAAAGTTACATTTCGCGAACGGTTAGAGACATTGATAGAGGTTTTCGACAGTTAAAGCAGTCAGAGAGGCACGTTATTTCGTTGCTTGGGTAAATTTTTTAACTTTTATGCCAATCAAAATTCTGAAGTGAGTGAGCCTTCTTTTTTAATTTAACTATGGAATCTTCTTAAACGGGACCCGAAAGTGTTGGCATTTAAAGGCAGCAATAATATCCGAGAGCATGTGCACACATTGTAGTGACAGTAGAACATGGTTTTCCTTCGTCAACCACCATAAGGCAGCTTGTCGGGTACAGATGTGAATGTAGACACTGCTTTCGTCAGCAACGAATGTTTACAGTCGCTTTGGGCCGAGGGCGGCGGCGGCAACGGACAAGCACGGCGCTCCAATGGCAGTGAGAAGGCGCGGGCAGCGGCTAGGCTACGCTAGGTTAGGGTAGGCAATGCTGGGGCGGCTACGTACACGTCGGTCGCCTCCGCTGCCGCTGCTGCCTCCGCGAACTCCAGAGCGGCCGGTGTCGCAGCCGCTGGCTGGCCGTATACCGACGTCGTCGGCACCGCTCCTCACTTCGAGCTTGCCGGCCGAGCCGAACGCTGCCGATGGCAGCCGAGCGGCGCCGAGCGTGCATCGACGCTCGCCTGGCGACTATCGACCTGCGGGGCAGGCGGGGGAGGGTGTGGGCGAATGCGTGTGACCCAGTTGGTCAGCTGATGGGGGCGCCGCCGCTGCCACTGCCGCCCTGGCGCCGGGCCGGGTCGGCCGCCCCAGTTTTGAGGGCAAACACAGCGGTTGTTAGCCCGGGCCGAAGCTACGTCGGCAGCAACGGACGGCGCGCTGTCACAGCCCCTGTCAGTGCTGCGCGGGTGGAGGGCCATCCCTGGGGGTGATAGTGGACACCAAGGATATTCTTCAGTGTTAACATAAAGGAAAGAGATTTGAATCTGACCAGCGCCATATATAGTGGAGGGCGTCACAGGGTTCCGCTCTCGGTCGAGGCATTTTTTTTTATTTTATAGATTTTTCAGTAATCAGTCCTCTGTTTCTGTTTCGGTACGTCCCCACACCAATCCATCTCTTGTGCCAACCTCTTCATCTCAGAGCAGAACTTGCAGCGTAGTCCTCGATTATTTACTGCATGTATTCCAATCTTCCCGCCAGTTTTTGCCCTCTACAGCTCCTCCGAGTACGATGGTGTCGTAAACCACTGGCCATTAAAATTTTTACACGAAGAAGAAATGCAGATGATAAACGGGTATTCATTGGACAAATATACACTCCTGGAAATTGAAATAAGAACACCGTGAATTCATTGTCCCAGGAAGGGGAAACTTTATTGACACATTCCTGGGGTCAGATACATCACATGATCACACTGACAGAACCACAGGCACATAGACACAGGCAACAGAGCATGCACAATGTCGGCACTAGTACAGTGTATATCCACCTTTCGCAGCAATGCAGGCTGCTATTCTCCCATGGAGACGATCGTAGAGATGCTGGATGTAGTCCTGTGGAACGGCTTGCCATGCCATTTCCACCTGGCGCCTCAGTTGGACCAGCGTTCGTACTGGACGTGCAGACCGCGTGAGACGACGCTTCATCCAGTCCCAAACATGCTCAATGGGGGACAGATCCGGAGATCTTGCTGGCCAGGGTAGTTGACTTAAACCTTCTAGAGCACGTTGGGTGGCACGGGATACATGCGGACGTGCAGTGTCCTGTTGGAACAGCAAGTTCCCTTGCCGGTCTAGGAATGGTAGAACGATGGGTTCGATGACGGTTTGGATGTACCGTGCACTATTCAGTGTCCCCTCGACGATCACCAGTGGTGTACGGCCAGTGTAGGAGATCGCTCCCCACACCATGATGCCGGGTGTTGGCCCTGTGTGCCTCGGTCGTATGCAGTCCTGATTGTGGCGCTCACCTGCACGGCGCCAAACACGCATACGACCATCATTGGCACCAAGGCAGAAGCGACTCTCATCGCTGAAGACGACACGTCTCCATTCGTCCCTCCATTCACGCCAGTCGCGACACCACTGGAGGCGGGCTGCACGATGTTGGGGCGTGAGCAGAAGACGGCCTAACGGTGTGCGGGACCGTAGCCCAGCTTCATGGAGACGGTTGCGAATGGTCCTCGCCGATACCTCAGGAGCAACAGTGTCCCTAATTTGCTGGGAAGTGGCAGTGCGGTCCCCTACGGCACTGCGTAGGATCCTACGGTCTTGGCGTGCATCCGTGCGTCGCTGCGGTCCGGTCCCAGGTCGACGGGCACGTGCACCTTCCGCCGACCACTGGCGACAACATCGATGTACTGTGGAGAGCTCACGCCCCACGTGTTGAGCAATTCGGCGGTACGTCCACCCGGCCTCCCGCATGCCCACTATACGCCCTCGCTCAAAGTCCGTCAACTGCACATACGGTTCATGTCCACGCTGTCGCGGCATGCTACCAGTGTTAAAGACTGCGATGGAGCTCCGTATGCCACGGCAAACTGGCTGACACTGACGGCGGCGGTGCACAAATGCTGCGCAGCTAGCGCCATTCGACGGCCAACACCACGGTTCCTGGTGTGTCCGCTGTGCCGTGCGTGTGATCATTGCTTGTACAGCCCTCTCGCAGTGTCCGGAGCAAGTATGGTCGGTCTGACACACCGGTGTCAATGTGTTCTTTTTTCCATTTCAGGAGTGTATTATACTTGAACTGACATGGGATTACGTTTTCACGCTATTTGGGTGCATAGATCCTCAGAAATCAGTACCCAGAACAACCACCTCTGGCCGTAATAACGGTCTCGATACGCTTGGGCATTCAGTTAAACAGAGCTTGGATGGCGTGTGCAGGTACAGCTGCCCAAGCAGCTTCAACACGATACCATGGTTCAACAAGAGTAGTGACTGGCGTATTGTGACAAGCCAGTTGCTAGGCCACCATTGACCAGACGTTTTCAATTGATGAGAGATCTGGAGAACGTGCTGGCCAGGAGAGGAGTCGAACATTTTCTGTATCCAGAAAGGCCCGTACAGGACCTGCAACATGCGGTCGTGCATTATCCTGCTGAAATGTAGCGTTTCGCAGGGATCGAATGAAGGGTAGAGCCACGGGTCGTAACACATCTGAAATGTAACGTCCACTGTTCAAAGTGCCGTCAATGCGAACAAGAGATGACCGTGACGTGTAACCAATGGCACCCAATACCATCAAGCCGGGTGATACGCCAGTATGGGGATGACGAATACATGCTTCCAATGTGCGTTCACCGCGATGTCGCCAAACACGGATGCGATCATCACGATGCTGTAAACAGAACCTGGATTCATCCTAAAAAATGACGTTTTGCCATTCGTGCACACAGGTTCGTCGTTGAGTACACCATCGCAGGTGCTCCTGTCTGTGATGCAGCGTCAAGGGTAACCGCAGCTATGGTCTCCGAGCTGATAGTCCATGCTGCCGCAAATGTCCTCGCACTGTTCGTGCAAATGGTTGTTGTCTTGCAAACGTACCCATCTGTTGACTCAGGGATCGCGACGCGGCTGCACGATCCGTTACAGCCATGCGGATAAGATGCCAGTCGTCTCGATTGCTAGTGATACGAGGCCGTTGGGATCCAGCACGGCGTTCCGTATTACCCTCCTGAACCCACCGATCCATATTCTGCTAACAGTCATTGGATCTCGACCAACGCGAGCAGAAATGTCGCGATACGATAAACCGCAATCGCGATAGGCTACAAGCCGACTTTCATCAATGTCGAAAACGTCACGGCACGCATTTCTCCTCCTTATACGAGGCATCACAACAACGTTTCACCAGGCAACGCCGGTCAATTGCTGTTTGTGTATGAGAAATCGGTTGGAAACTTTCCTTATGTCAGCACGATGTAGGTGTCGCCACCGGCGCCAACCTTGTGTGAATGCTCCGAAAAGCTAATCGTTTGCATATCACAGCATCTTATTCCTGTCGGTTAAATTTCGCGTCTGTAGCACGTCATCTTCGTGGTGTAGCAGTTTTAACTGCAGTAGCGTAATATCTGTCCGCTCTTCCTGTCCTTTCTTCTTGTCGATATGTTCCACATGTTTCTTTCTTAGCCGATTTTGCGTAGAACATCCTCATTTCTTCTCAATCAGCCCATCTAATTTTCAACATCGTTCTGTAGCACCACGACTCAGCCTTTTCGATTCTCTTCTTTTCCAGCGTCCCACAGTCTATGATTCCTTTTCATGGAATGCTGTGTTCCGAATATACTTTCTCAGAAATTTCTTCGGTGTGGAACTAAAGACTTATTGTCTGTGCTGTTCTGCCTTTTAGTGTTCTCCTTGCTTGGTCCGTCACGTTTCTTTTTTTTCTCCGCCAAGATAGTAGTATTCCTTCACTTTGCATACTTCTGTTCATTATTTTCGCAGTCTCATCAGCGAATCTTATCGTTGAAATTCTTTCACCCTGAATTTTTAACCTCATTCTTCAAACTCTCTTTTATTTCTGTCACTACCTGTTCGATGGATAGACTGAACAGAAGGGGCAAAAGACTACATCCCTTCGTCACATCTTTCTTTATATGAGGATTTCATTCTTAGTCTTCCGTTTTGGTTGTTCCCTGTAAGTTCACTTACACAAAGTATTGTATAGTATCCCATCATCCACAGATCATAATTTCGAACATCCTACCCCATTTTACATTACAAAACGCTTATTGTAGGTAGACAAATTCTATGAAAGTTTCTTGATCTTTCTTTAGTCTTACTTCCATTCAGGGTCGGCGCTTACCCCAGGTAAGCGTTTTTTGAAGAAGTCAAAAATTTTAACTAAAAAAATCGAACAATGTCTTCTTTTAATGCTCACAGTTAATATAAATTTGATACTTAACAAAATTATACTGTCATTCCAACTTTTTTAGATGCTAAATCTTTTATAGTCCGGTATATTATAATAAGCGGGCTAACTTTGACTCTGTTGCAATTATAGCTAACCCAAGAAGCCGCTGTAGCTCCACTGCAGTTCTCAATCAATTCTTTAGTCTTGCGTCAATGCTGAATGACCGTTCTACTTGGGCAAAAGTAACAGGCAAAGTGCAGAAAATATGTTATTAAAATTGTACTTACGAAGAGCACTGGAAAGGCGGAAAGGTGAAAGTGGCTCATACCCAAATTTAACGACATAGATTTCATTTTAATTGTTAAATTTCTGCTTTCAAATCCTGCTTATTAATGTCTACGCTATGCGAAGATGCTATGTTGAACCGTTCACGCTTACGTAGTTCCATAAGTGCATCATGTTGTTCAAAATGGTTCAAATGGCTCTAAGCACTATGGGACTTAACTTCTGATGTCATTAGTCCCCTAGACTTAGAACTACTTAAACCTAACCAACCGAAGCACATCACACACATCCATGCCCGAGGCAGGATTCGAACCTGCGAGCGTAGCAGCAGCGCGGTTCCGGACTGAAGCGCCTAGAACCGCTCGACCACAACGGCCGGCGCATCATGTTGTCTATGGCAGCATACCTTAGAGCTAAGCTTCCTGCAACATTATCAAGATTAACATTGACACCATTAGTTTAAAACTGTCCTGTGGACTCAGGTTTAAATCTTACTCTGACGTTTCGTCTACGAAGCGTTTTCTTTTGCCTTTCCGTTTCTCTATGACTCAAATCGCTACATTCAGGTCAGGTGATGTTCTAATATTTTCTGATATCTAGCAACTTTCTGCGTAACTCTTTCTCAATATATTTATTCTTCCACTAGACTCTTGATATTGGCACTGTCGATATCCGCTTTGGCTTCCCTTGCTTGAAGCATGGACATATGTTTAATGAAGGCTAATACTTTGAACCATACCGGTGACATCAACACACAAATGGTTCAAATGGCTCTGAGCACTATGGGACTTAACTTCTGAGGTCATCAGTCCCCTAGAACTTAGAACTACTTAAACCTAAATAACCTAAGGATATCACACACGTCCATGCCCGGGCAGAAATAGAACCTTCGACCGTAGCGGTCGCGCGGTTCCAGACTGAAGCGCCTAGAACCGCTCGGCCACACCGGCCGGCTGACATCAACACGCACTGAAATGATTTCAAATACTTCTGTATGCTCTTCAGTTCAATACTTGCCTTCGCTGTCAAATTAAAGTTGAAAGCAAGTAAAACCGCCCTTCCTGGAAAATGCTTAGCAAACGAATGCCCTGCATCTACCCCCACTGATCTTCTCGTTTATGCTTTGTTTTAAAACTTTCCATAATGAAAAAAACTATATGTTTTCAAAACGTTTCCGAAAAAAAGTGACTACATCCTTGCAAATCTCCGTAGCATGTACGTCACAAAGATTTAATGAAAGAGCAACGCTAAGAGAAAAACTGCTAACGAGTTTTCTTTCAATAACTGCGCTTGAGATGCCTAATAAATACGAGTCATCCAGCTCCTATTGTCATAAGCGTGTCCACCATAGTCTGAAGGCTGTAAGCTATAATGTTTCAGCTCAAATTATTTTAGCGACTAACTGACCACTACTCTGGTCACTGTCAGCGAAGTCGAAAAGACTCTTATTCCACACTCGTCTTCAGAAAAAACAGAACACCTTGAATAATTAGATAGAGGTAGGACGTTCATATTCACAGGACATGTACATTAGTGTGTTCTGTATAAATGATTAGCGTTTCAGTCACCTCGGTTCAACATGTGGCTTGTTGCCTAGTAGGCACAGGGCTCCCCAAGGGCTCTCATAACTTTTATGCGTGATCGCATATATGGCACAAATGGCGTCCTTGCGGGTGGTTGGCATTGGATCACAGCTCTGCACTCGGCATCCCACACATTTTCGATAGGCGATAAGTCTGGTGATCTGGTGGGCCATAGTAAAAGGCTGAGATCCTGTGACAACAAGAAGCCAAGTGTCCGTGCAGCAACATACAGTCGTCCATTGTCTTTCTGAAAATGGCATTTGAGTGCTGTACAGAAAGGGGATAGCTACGGGTCACAGGATGTCATTACGTAGGTCACACTGGTCACAGTGGCCTGGATACTTACCGACTGTGACTTGTGGCCGTACCCAATACCACTCCACCACATAAGGCCTTGAGCTGACGCTGTACGTCTTGAGTGAATTTAGTTACTGCGAAGCCGCTCCCCCTGTCGGCGGCGAACCAAAATGCGGCCATCATTTACAAAAAAATAGAACGTGGATCGTTCGAAAACACTATCTGATGCCATTCCTGTCCACATTAATGTCTTCCCATACACTATAGCCGTCTAACATGTTGCTGCACATTCGTCATAGGTAGGCGGAGGAGTATACGAAGCGCACATAACTTATGCCATAATAAATGAGGACAGACTGTCACCCATGATGGGGTACGATGTATGGCTCTGTTGCACCGTTGCGCTAGAGCCCAGGAGGACGCAGAACTGTTCTGCAGTGGCGTTCAGTTGAGCTGCCGATCTTCTCTGGGGATAATCTCGGTTCTGCGACCTGACCCATCTCGTCGTGTTCTACGACATTCCGTGAGCCGTTCTGGACACATCCGTTGTACTGCCGAAACACTTAGCCCCTCACGAGCAGCAATTTCTCGAATGGTTGCATCACATAGTCTCATGCCAATAACGCGCCCTCTTTCAAACTCACTGATTTGGCTGTACGGTTCGTTCCTATATCGCAAGGCGTCCTGGACGTCTGCTCACGTCACACTGATCTATTACCTTCGCTTTATAGCGACAACGAGAGCCGCAGGCGCATTTTTCCGGTAGGCGGTGTGGCACCGCGATACCCATGTTGGCCTTTAACCCGCTGGCTCAAAATGGTTCAAATGGCTGTAAGCACTATGGGACTTAACATCTGAGGTCATCAGTCCCCTAGACTTAGAACTACGTAAACCTAAATAACCTAAGGACATCAAACACATCCATGCCCGAGGCAGGATTCGAACCTGCGACCATAGCAGCTGCGTGGTTCCGGACTGAAGAGCCTAGAATAGCTCGTCCACAGCGGCCGGCTAACCCGCGGCCCGAAATGGTTCAAATGCCAATCATTTCTGCACATCATACTAATGTAATTGTTCTGTGAATATGAACGTCCTGCCGGCCGAAGTGGCCGTGCGGTTAAAGGCGCTACAGTCTGGAACCGCAAGACCGCTGCGGTCGCAGGTTCGAATCCTGCCTCGGGCATGGATGTTTGTGATGTCCTTAGGTTAGTTAGGTTTAACTAGTTCTAAGTTCTAGGGGACTAATGACCTCAGCAGTTGAGTCCCATAGTGCTCAGAGCCATTATGAACGTCCTGTCTAGTCGTTCAAGGTGTTTTTTTTTAACAAGAGGCCAAAGTAAAGCAGAAAAAACATTTTTTTTTTCTGTTCAGGCTTCATCGGCAGCCGCATCTCCCATAATAAAAAGTATTTATTGCCTTTTACCTCTTTTAAAATAGTTTGGCGAACAGTCTCCAGCTGTTTCAAAAAATTCTTTCTGAGCATCTAGTAATGGATACTGAACCATGCATTTTTGTCCTTGTTGCGACACTTCGTCTTTTCTAAAATGCTTTTGCATAACTCGATCAAACTTCCCCAAAAATTCTTAGATCTAAACCTTTTTTCTCGAGAAAAAGAATCGCTTCGATTATGCGATGCAATACTTCGGTCCTGTTCCGCTCTTCTCTTACAGTTGTTCTGTCTAAAAGATTTTTCTAAGGCTGAAATATTATTTAGAGCATTTTATAATTGGCACCATTCTAAGCACGGCGTTTTGCGATCAGCGCTGCTTTCATGTTCACTCGCTCTTGTTTTACCTTTTTCCGGCCTCTTGATAATCCCGAACCGTAGCCCAGAGCCAAATCAGCGAAAACAGTCGGCAAGCAAAGCAGTACAGTAATTGCTTATCTTTGCTCTAAACAAGCCAGTCTCTTTTTTTTAAATTTCCCCATGTTTTAAGATGCGCTCAAACACATTTTAAAGTTAAAGTTGATTACTTTTTGCGTCCTGCGGCAGTATTTTCGGTGGTTCCTAGGTCCTCGCCTAAATACTTTCTTCTACCTCTAAACTGCTGAACGCTTTTCGCTTTTTCTTTCCTCTCCAGAGCCGGCCGGGGTGGCCGAGCGGTTCTAGGTGCTACTGTCTGGATGTGTGTGATGTCCTTAGGTTAGTTAGGTTTAAGTAGTTCTAAGTTCTAGGGGACTTATGACCACAGCAGTTGAGTCCCATAGTGCTCAGAGCCATTTGAACCATTTTGAACAGCTTCTCATCCCCTGTCTATACCTGCGTTAAAACATGTTCAGTTTGTGGAACGATTTCGTCACTGTCACTGCTGCTTGCTTTATCACTTCCACTTCTATGTGTGCACTCCTCCTCAGGCAAACGCCACCCTTCTTACTGTCGCCTCTCTCTTGATCCATGTGATCCCGCCTCTGAACCGCCGATGCTACAGATGCTTCTAAACAACGCCTGCAAAGATTTATGAAAACAGTCACTAATTTCTTCAAGAGATGGTTCTTCTTATGTACCTACACCACAACAACTTTAACCAGTTATAAGTGAAATTGTGTAACTAACGAAGTAACTTGTTTCTGAGAATCCTCATCAATTAAGGAAGCCCTAACTTCACCTCCATGTCCTTCTAACTCTCCGACACTACTGGTTTTAGCGAGTGACACAAAGGGTAATATTGTCTGTCGAAGCACTCTTTTTCAACCTTACGCTTTGGTAAGGCACTGTAACACTTTCTTTCACTCGGGTCATCCGTTCTCATTATAACAAAATTCTCAAAAAACGTGTGATGCAACTATACAAGAACTTAACTTCCTACAAAACCACAAAATAAAGGAGAGCGTGCAGCAGGCTATCCAACTAGACTGACTCTGAGCACTGCACAATACAAAAAATACAACAACTGAAACCTCTGCACGTCTACACTCTTACGAATTCTGTGCTGTAATCTGGGCTTGTCAAAACTTACTTTCGGTCGCTGTGCCTGCACAGTAGTTACTAGCAGAGGCCGACTGGCCTTGGCTTAGCCGGCCGGCCGCCTTCTCAAAGTAAACAAAAGTTACAGCGCACACCGTTTACAACGACCGAAACGTAAACGATTTTGTCTACAATGTCTACCTACTACTCTTAAAGCCGAAATCCTTTTGAAGCGAGAAAAGGAAGAAAGTATCAAATATAGTGTTGTAGATGTCAATTAATTAACTTTGTATGTATTCAACGCTTTATCTGGAAGGTAAATTAAAGGCTATCTAACACAATCGTTTTAAGACACTTAATTCTTTTACTAAGGGTAAGCTTTAAATACTTATATTATTATCATATGAAACTAGTGGAAAGAAGTTTTAAACGTGTCGGAACGGGCGGCACAGCTCAGCCAGTTGCGCAACCAGAACTTGATGACGGGCGTGAACTTTCCAGTTTGTACATGCATATTCGAACCTATTACGAAACATACTTCTCCGATATGGCCAAATAAAAGCTTATTTGGTGATTAAAAATATTGCCCTTACTTCGATTAAAACTTCTTTGACGCTTACATTAAAATCTGTTACCATTTGATGGAAATTAAAATACGTTTATAAATATTTCAACACTTCCACGTACTTAATAATACTTTATCTACCGTGTCGGATGCATTAATCGTGCCTTCCATGCAAAATCGTAATATTGTGCATTAGTTTGATTTTTTAAACAATCCCTTTGGTTCAGTGAGGGCCTCCAGCACCAAAGCTTTGAGAGGCACCCACATGCCTTGCTCATACTGTGGCATCAAGCAGTCAGGCCTGCAAGATGAGTGGTCTGCCAAGCGAGTAGATTCATTCTTATTTATCGAGTAACATGAGCTCTAGTACTCACAATTAAGTTACAAATTATTCTTCTGTATGAATATTACGCAACGGAAACGGATAACGCACTCTGACTATTAGTAATTTACACAACTCTGACTGTTCGCTACGCACTGGCAATACCACATTTTCTTTCTTACCCAATGGCTTTGGTCAACACCTGGCCATCGCACTGAATATGAATGGCGCACACGTTATAAATTCTGGATATCATGACAACATACAATTCGAAGGAAAAGGCCTCCAATCTTTTTCTTTTCACTATCTTTTTTCTTCCGATAAATTCTATAACCTAAACACACCATTACATTTTCTACAACAATTACTCATGAGAAACTCCACCCAGTGGGCATGGCCTTACATTGGTGATTCTCTATCTTATGGCCTCGTAATTATCTAACACTACAGTGCACTTTCTGGATAGGATGGTGGATCTTTTGCTATATCTCACACTTCAACTTTCACACCCATCATCACGAAAATTTCCTCCAGACCGAGCGGCACAAAAGGAACATGCATAACCCGCTACCTCTGAACCTATATTGCTACTCTCCCATGCAAACCACACATACTTAAATTACATCAAATACACCACACTGGCAACATGGAATACAACACAAGGAATAGTCACAACGTTATAATCACATCACTTTCAGCTTTCCCACTTCAATTAGAATTCATCCCAGTTTCACACGACACTGCCCCACTTCGTAACTTTTCTTTCCTACTATGAACTCTGGAGGATATATGCACGTCTTCCTGTGCAATGCAAGCCGAGTGGCGTTGCTGGATAGACGGCTGACTCACCTTGCTTCACTCTCAGAGTATTATAGTTTGAATCAAGCGTCACACGGAAACATAACACGCAAAGTAATACTAAGAACATATTCTTCACACACGCGAGTCCTCAACTGATGCCATGGACGAGTTCTTCTCTTTATCCTTTGTCTCACACACAGATTGAGACTCACACAGTACTCACCACGTGGAAGTACTCGTCTCTATGGCTGGCTCTGAGCACTATGGGACTTAACTTCTAAGGTCATCAGTCCCCTAGAACTTAGAACTACTTAAACCTAACTAACCTAAGGACATCACACACATCCATGCCCGAGGCAGGATTAGAACCTGCGACCGTAGTGGTCACGCGGTTCCAGACTGTAGCGCCTTTAACCGCTTGGCCACACCAGCCGGCACTCGTCTCTAATTTCAAGTCCAGCACACGCCATTTCTTAAATATTTCCAACTTATAGTACACACGCCAGTAATTCAGCTCAACTTTAGCACTCGGAAGTATTTCAACTTATTGCTACACGTGGTTTCATTGTGACCGTTGGTCCCTTCCGAAGATTACTACGATCCCCTTAATATTACCTGCCTGACATTTAATTCTTCCCACAGAAATTCCTGAAATAGAGAAATTATTATTCGAAACTACTCTTAAGTATTCCACATGCATACCATTCTATCCACTCTTTTGTCTTTACGGAGCACACCTAAGACAGGTCTTACCAACACAAGATCCAGCGCCAGAATGCTGAAACATGGCCGTTCTTCAGGTCCTCTCGCACCTCCGACGAGGTGGGGGACGACCATGCTACCCATTGGTCAGCCACATTTCAGGCGCTCAAAGCTCAGGTAAATTTCATCTCTTTGGTTCCACCAAAGCTGACCAAAGGATCGTCTCAAAGATGATCATATATTACACATTCACTATCTGTGGTTAGCAGACGACCATACATTCATTCATTTCGCAGATCTCACCAAATTGGATGTAGGGATTTGTTTTGTGGGAGTGCACATGTGATCAATTAAATAAATAAATTGTCATCTTTCCTACACTGGTATGCGGCTTTGATGTATTAAGTGAAATTGAGTTATTATTACAAAAAATATGTTGTTCTGACAAGAATAACGAAGAATGTTGTACCTATTTTCAATGTCGGGCGGTACTGTACCCTTTCAGCTTATAGGTGCAGATTTTAAACTTTGAATTTGATTGCAATTTAGTTAGGCACTCTGGCCACCGGATTTCTTCAGGCGTCTGGGTCTGCGGTACTTTTTTTTGCCCTGTTTATCCCTCCAACATCCCCGATGAACACGGTAGTAAGGTGATAGGCAGATACGACTCGGGTTATCACTTATTTTTCCTCATTTGTGGATGGTGACTGGTATGATAGGTAAACGGGACATGGACTGCTGGAGTCTGAGGACTAAACCCAATTCGAGGACACATCAAAAATAATTTTTTTTTTATTTTCCAAGATACACTGGTTGCATGCATAGAACACTTAAGCAACTTGTGGTTTTAGAGACAAGCTCAGTAATCTGGGTAGTAAAACAGACTCGGAACGAATGTTTAGACACACTTCAACAAAAGTAAAATTTAGCGTGAAACACTTAATCAATACACGATTTTACAGGCAGGCTCAGCTATCTGAGTAGAATAACAGAGTCTCAAAACAAATGTGTAGACAGTCTCGAATTAAAGCAAAATTTGACTTCGGTTCTAAAACTACTAACGAATTTTCATTGTAACAAAACTGAGGAATATCAGATAGGTGAAAGTAAATTTGCACCCAAGATCCATAACTTTACTTCAGATATAGATAGAAGGAAATTTTCTCACAATGTTGAGAACTGTGGTGTGCATACTGTAAGACCTTCGGTACACACACCATCAGATTATTTGACTTGTCGCTCTAACGAAGTAGGCGAGTGTCAGCAATATGTCTCGTGGTCTTATCATGGCGTGTTTATCTTCTGCCGTTAGGTCAGCGATAGAAATGCCACTTGCACACTTAGAGTAGCAGATTAACGGTGACCAACTTTAAACAGAACTTGATTAATTTTCACACACATTTATTAAAATAATAAAAATCATAGACATTACGTAACTTGATTCTGGATGCTGTTTACAATTGACAATCTGAAGTTCCTTTGGTCTTGGTACGTGAATCTTATTCTCACATATCTCTGATACGTGACAAAGTGTCTATTCATTCATCTTCATGGATATGTACAGGAATATGATAATCTTATTAGGCGCAGACTGAAACTTGACTGCAGACAAATGCAGACTGACTAATCGGAGGTCTGTACACTCGTTATAATACCTCGAGCGTTCAGGTATCACTGCATGAGTGTGATCAGCGAGGAGAAAAGTTTCTACGTTAGCAGCAATCTCATTGGCTGCATTACAGATTAATACGCGGACCAGCGGAAGCAGAATTTGGTCCGTCTCTAAGACAGCGCCATCTCGTAGTGCAGAGACGGACGAGCGCTGCACCTGCGCTGTTGTGCTTAGCGGGCCGCGCTCTATTGGGAAAGTTGTGTACGCGCTGACTATGCGGAACTATGTACACAACAAGAACGATGTGTGAAATGGTGAAAGCGTGTTTGTCTTCTTACTTGACCTAGGCGCCGGGCTACGCGTGATATAACTTCAGCAATGGTACACAAATAGGTTGAGTTAAACTAAACACACCAAAAAGTGATTAATGTATCATACTCTGACAACCAAAAAGTTAGTGTTAAACAAGTGATCAAGACTGTACTTAGCCTTAACAGAACCACTAACAAGAACACAAGAAAAAAATTAAGGTTTGGTTTAAACCAATGCTTACAAGACTACAAATGAAACTGAATCACCTATAAACGTTGGATAAAAACCTTTTCCAAATTTCAAATAGATGTTAACGTTAGCAGAAAAATTACTCTATCACACCTTTAAAGAGTGGTCAACAATAGAAAAAAATTATCCGGCGGCGCCTTTAAAGATGAATTAAAAACACTTCTCGAAGCCTTAAGCAAAGATTCAAGGGGGAATAAAACCTATTAACAAATATTCACAATTTCAAAATAGTAAGGTTACAATGAGGTGTCTGTAAATGGTAGTAAAAGCTTGTCAAACTTCAAACAAAATACACAACAGTAAGGTTAAACTGAGCCATCCTCAAAAGGTGAGCTCTTTATCTCCAATATTTCGCTCATTTCGGGGGAAAAAGGGTCCAGAAAATGGTTCAAATGGCTCTCAGCACTATGGGACTTAACATTTGTGGTCATCAGTTCCCTAGAACTTAGAACTACTTAAACCTAACTAACCTAAGGGCATCACAAACATCCATGCCCGAGGCAGGATTTGAACCTGCGACCGTAGCGGTAGCGCGGTTCCAGACTGTAGCGCCTAGAACCGCTCGGCCACCCTGGACGGCAAGGGTCCAGAATTACAGGTACCAACGATTAATTAGCAAACGGTAAATCCTATAGAACGTGACATGCTGTAGGGACCTAAGAGCCGCGCGGAGTGGCCGAACGGTTAAGGGCGCCATGTCACTGACTTCGCGGCCCCTCCCGCCGGAGGTTCGAGTCCTCCCTCGGGCATGAGTGTGTGTGTGTGTGTGTTGTTCTTAGCATAAGTTAGTTTAAGTAATGTGTAAGTCTAGGGACCAATGACCTCTGCAGTTTGGTCCCTTAAGAACTCACCTCACATTTGAACATTTTTGAGAGAGCTAAGAACGCGGTCATAACCAAGCCAAATCAAATAACAACTACGCCGACGTGGTGGAGGAAAACACAGTACACTGCAGTCAGGGGAGCGTTAACAGTAACCACTAACAATGAGAACCGAAAAACAACTTGTAAGGCGGCTCAACAGTAAAGTTAGTAGCCAACAGAGCAGCTCACACAGACTCAGTACTGAAAGGAATCCCGTGAGACGCCACTTAATGTCCAGCCAGATGAGAGCCAGTTCCGCCATAAGACGCAATGCTCCTGCAAAGCAATCCGACAGCGACCAGCCGCTCCTAGGTCACCACTCCCGCCCGGTCGCACTCCTTGACCGCGACGCTCCGACGACATCATCTGTTGCTTAACACACGGGGCCGTTCTGCCGGTAGAGAGCCTGTATAGGGAGAGAGTGGCCAACCGGACGATACGGCGGCCATTTTTCTGCCAAACTGCGGGCGGGACTTTTGAATGGCCAGTAGTGGAGTAGTGGAGTACACACTCACCGAATCCAAAGCACAAGACAATATGGCGAAATCATTCGTTAAATGCCTTTCTTTACAGCTGTAATACACTCATAGTAGCCTACTACGTACAGCACAGGAAAATTTGACACAGTGGCTGTAAAAATTATTCGTTACTTGCATTTATCTCCTTCAAAGTTCGTTTACTAGACATGTTGTTGTTATTCTGGTCTTCAGTCCTGAGACTGGCTTGATGCAGCTCTCCATGCTACTCTATCCTGTGCAAGCCTCTTCATCTCCCAGTACCTACTGCAGCCTACATCCTTTTGAATCTGCTTAGTGTATTCATCTCTTGGTCTCCCTCTACGATTTTTACCCTCCATGCTGCCCTCCAGTACTAAATTGGTGATTCCTTCATATTGCAATGAAAGTAACGTAAATAAAAAAATATAGTGTATTGCATTTGTTTTGTATCGGAAGTGCATAACGCTAAAGATTTAACGAACCTGTATTACGTCAGATGAATGAAAGTCGTAAGCAGTTGTTTACTTGTGACATGCGAAAAGTGTGAGACGTATTAGTACTTCTTGTCACGTCTTCAAACTTTTTGCATGTCACAAGTAAACAACTGCTTACGACTTTCATTCATATATATACTGAGTACCTCTCGAAGTTAACAAACTAAAAAGATTACAAAAATCAGGTAATGTTAAATGTAGGCTACTGTAATAAGGACCAAATATAACAAGAAAACTACCGTATCCCTTCTACCCCACAGTAAGTAGGCCTACTAAAAACTGGCTTCAAGAGTACCTACAATTATTTGCTGCGAATATGTTTCAGCAACCACGACAACTGCGGAAAACGTGCTTACAGCTTGCCTACGTCAACAGTCAGGCAATAATACTGAAACCAAATAATGCCTAGTGTTCTGATTCGGAACGAAATGAAGTTTGACGCTATAAAGTCGAATGAAAATCGCACAACAATTACAGGAACTTACCGTTTCCAGTAAGGACTGTCAGATATTGGCTTCAAAAAAGCTTGTGATGCTACCAGTATGCATCAACTGTTAAAGAAATAGTACCTGTTTTGCGTTACTAAAAATATTTTAAAAAACTGACACCTTAAAATCAGAGTTCTCTGAGCAAAGTGAAGAACCAAACATTTTTATAGGCGTAACTAAATAAATATTTCGGATAATATACACCATTAAGAAAGTTGTACCTGGACTTTATTACAAGAGTTACGCATTCCTTCCTGACTGGGCATTTCAGACTGCAACAAAAAGTTACAAATTTTGCCAAATTCAAAACGCTAATTACGTACTAAAAACGATATACAACTAAATCGAACATGCATGCACAACGCATAACAAGTCTCTCAATAATTCAAATACCTTTTAATCGTTTCCAAAAGTCCTCTGAACTTCAATTCAACTCAAAAACACGGCGAACATAGGAAGCGCGAGAGACGTTTGGCAGAAAAATGGCGCCAAAGCTAATCAACCAATCACGGGCAACTTCACCTACGGCCACTCTCTCTGTATACAGGCTCTCTATCTGCCGACAGCCCAAGCTGCCCTCTGCATGGCTCGCGAGCACCGCCTGTCCATCAGTTCCCTCTCCAGACTATCTCCACGACTTCCCGATGGTTCCCTCTTAAGACACTGTTAAACCAAAGATCCCACAGACAGACATATACCAGCGAAGTAAACCCTCTGGCGCTACATACTCGTCATTGCACGTATCAGGAACGATACGACACGTTTTGGTTGGTTGGATGGTTGATTTGGGGGAGGGAACCAAACAGCGAGGTCATCGTTCCCACCGGATTAGGGATGGATGGGGAAGGAAGTCGGCCGTGCCCTTTCAAAGGAACCATCTCGCCATTTGCCTAAATCAGGATGGCCGGACGCGGGTTTGAACCGTCGTCCTCCCAATGTGCCAGCCAATGCACCACCTCGCTCGGTACTACAAGTTTTCAGGGAGTCGATTTTGATCTTTTGAGCGCATACACTATTGTAAACTCTGAGCAGCAGCAGTTTCCTTTGTGTGGAATGTGTCATAGCATTGGATAGTCAATATAATCTGGATCAGTTGCAGTATCCTTCCCTTGGGAGAGCGCAACCTGGAGTTGTTCCAACGAAAATGTTTGTGAAACGACGCTGTTATCCTCGTCTTCCTTGTCCGTGACGTCAGGTGGGGCTATCATACACAAGAACTATTCTAAAAGTTCGTCTAAGGAGTGTGCATGTCCAGTGTCAGATCGTTTTTTATGTTCCTTATTACTTTTCAGATCCTGGTTAATGGTGTTTCTTTGCAGACTGCAGTGCAGGTTTTTTTTTTTTTTAATTTTGTATTCTACCACTTTCTCCGCTGCCGTTCGTGCTTTCTTAAGAGCCATAATGTTTGCATCGTTAGAGAGAGTTTTGTATTTTCTCAATGGTTCCCTTCGCTCCTTGAGGACTGCATCATATTCTAAACACCACTAACAACGCGATGGCCATTCGGTAGTCTACTTATATCCTTTTTGAGGTACTGAGACTTACGCTGCTTCACTGATAAGCGACACCATCATCGCATAGTCTCTTTCGGGATCAACAGTTTCTCTGATCGATTTAAGTTTTTCTTTCAGTAGAGTTTCGTATAGTTCCAACCGGCTTTTTTGTATTCCATTTCCGGCTGATTTTGCGTTTGGCAGCCTCCCTAGGTCGATTACGATTTTAATTGGCAATCGATCCGAACCTACAGTACCCGGTAGCCCTTCCATTTTGTTACGGTAGACAGTGCAGGGTATGCAATGCTCAAGTCTACTGTCGTCGGGACTTCATTTGGTCGGACTATTTGTGTTGCTGAGTCATCAATCAGTACTATAACTTTTTCCGAATCTAGTACATCCTCTAGTATTTTTCCCATTGCGTTAGATTTCCTGCAGCCTTACAACGTATGGCGGCCCTTGAACTCACTTAGCAGCAGAATGGATTTCCCAGTGAAGTCAATGATTTTTGTTAAGTGTTGTTTGGAAAGTCTTTCATTAGGTATTTTGTACACAGATACCAAATTCAGATGGAGGTCCTTGACCCGCCAGCGTAAACCCACCATTTACAATGTATCATGTTGGTTGCCAGTATGGACAACAGAAAAGCAGGTGTCCCGCTTTACCGGAAACGATACACCGCCATAGTCATTATATCTATCTTCTCTGATGACAGAGTAGTACAGTAGCGTGAACGATTCGTCTGGTTTGAACCCTGTATTAGTGACGGCACAAATGTCTACGTTATTTTCCAGCAGAAAATGTCGAAGGCTTTGTTTACTTTGAGCGATCTTTAATCCCGTTAAACGATTTTATAGGTGACTTTGGGATGTAAAGGGCGGGGCCAACATATGTTGGATTGACATCCGTACAGAATCTATTTGTAGTACCGGAGTGGTTCAAAACTGGTTCAAATGGCTCTGAGCACTATGGAACTCAATTTCTGACGTCATTAGTCCCCTAGAACTTAGAACTAGGTAAACCTAACTAACCTAAGGACATCACACACATCCATGCCCAGGCAGGATTCGAACCTGCGACCGTAGCGGTCTCGCGGTTCCAGACTGCAGCGCCTAGAGCCGCACGGCCACTTCAGCCGTACCGGAGTGGACCTGTTAGTAGTCTGCTGGTACGGTATACATTCATCACACCATAACTATACTTAAAATGTTATTAACGAGTTAGTTCACAACATCACTCTGTTGGTTGAGTCCGTGATATTGTGGCGGATAGTGTTGGGACCCGTGCGATTGCAGTATTTCTCGGCATATTCCACTGATGAATTCTTCTTGGGTTATCAGCCGAGTGGTGGCGTCCCCTTGCCGCAACGTTTCAATGAGTTTCGTACCCATCATCTTCTGGCGAAGCATCCCGACACTTCGCCAGAAAATGATGGGTACGAAACTCATTCAAACGTTGCGACAAGGCGACGCCTCCACTCGGCTGATAACCCGAGAAGAATTCATCAGTTTTGGGACCCAATGGAGCAAGAGGGAGGCAGAGTTCTGGTTGGTACAAATGGCCCCAGGGAACCATGTTTTGGTGGTACCCTCTATGTTCCATACAGTTTCCATTTCCGTTCCTGACGACTGCGGCATTGTCGTCGTGGTATGGGTTGATTGCTGCGGATCGTAGGTAGTGATGCTGATATTTGCATTGAGGCGCTGTTGAATTGGAAGAGGCGGGAATTCTGCGTTCTGTCTCGTAATGTTTGGAGGAAAAGTAATTGTCTGAGCATAAGGCGTGTTTTCAAACACAGCTGCTGCTTCTCGGAAGGTAATATTATCGAGAGACATCATTTTGTTGAAACTTTGAACATAGCTGCTAAGGTTCAGTGGCCGTGTCAGAATTATATTAGAACAAATAAGCCCTCGGTCACAAATATTAAGTCAAAATTGACCAGGTTTCGACGCTACTATGAGCGTCGTCTTCAAAATTAGACTAACTGTTCTAAAACACATTAAGTATATAATACATCAATAAAATTAAAGTTTGTACTGACTGGAAAGCAACCCTTGTTCACTAAAGTACGAGCCGCCCTTAGCGGCTCGCCATCTTACTTACAACTATTCATGACGTCGCCTTTCCGGCTTATATCTTTTTTAATATATGACTTGTAAGTACTGCACCTTTTTCCAGTCAGTACAAACTTTAATTTTATTAATATATTATATACTTAATATGTTTTAGAACAGTTAGTCTAATTCTGAAGACGACGCTCATACTAGCGTCGGAACCTGGTCAATTTTGACTTAATATTTGTGACCGAGGGCTTATTTGTTCTAATATCATTTTGTTGATTTACTTGTGCTTGAGACACATTGGGCAAGTTCGAGATAGGGCACTGTGACTACTGGTACAATGAATACAGGTTGGTTTACTGGCCCTCTGATAAGCATCACTTCTGTCTGGGCCTGCGCAATACTCACATCTTGTGTTACTTTTGCACTGTTTGCTGCCATGTCCGAATCGCAAACAATAATAGCACTGCTGCATAAAACTTCAGGCGTGCAGCCGCAAAAATTCGATTTCTTTTTCTAATATTTCGGCTGAATACCGTCCAGCCGTCTTCAGAGTGAGCCGAGGTGACTAACGCTCCAGCAGTTGCTCCGCGTTTTTAAACCCGCGGACCGCACCACCGAGCATGCGGCCACCGATACACAAGGCGCCAGAGATGCTGATCGGCGGCAAAGAGGTATGACATACGCGTGGAATTAGATCTATGGCTGCGCAATCGATCCACACGTTGATATCGATGTATCATTGCGAGTTGCACCGTCACGACGTCTTTGTGATTTTATTACAGAAATTGCCGAATTCCATGATTTGTCCAAGTTGAAGCCGCTGTCTCTCTGAATTAAATTCGGCGCCAACCGAATTGCAATTGCTCATTTCACTACTGATTTCCAGAGAGATGGAGTCGAGGCTAAAATTTCGACTTTATCGTACACCATAGAGTGGCCAACGTCAATACAGTGCTCTGCCACAGCAGATTTATTGGTCGTAAGACCCGGGTGTACCTGCGGTGCTCTGTGCATCTCTCCTGAACTTCGCGGATTTAAAAGGACGGACTAAGTGCCGGAGCGCCATGCCTGTGACTTCAGTGTATTTTATGTGCTCCACGAATCGTCAACTGCGTTTTTTTAACTCTATGTCGACTGTTTTAACTGGCCCACAATGAACGTCTCCGTGTCAGTGTTTATTTTAACCCCATTTTCTCCACCTAATATGTTCTTATGTCCCCATTTTTATAGCCTTTTATGTGCAAAGTTGCCTCTTTTTTAACTGTAATGTCACTCGACCGAAGAGCGGCGGATTGTGCTGCTGCCATCCTTCCCCTGTCCATATGGGGCAGGGGAATGAAATCACAATAAAGGGAAAAAAACTGGAGCGTCAGTAACTTGGGCTCACTCTGAAGATGGCTGAACAGTATTATTAGAAGAAGAAGTCGAATTTATTCAGCTGCACGCCCGAAGCTTTATGGAACAGTATATGCGCCGCGAAAATATGAAGATCCACAATAATGGCACTGTAAGACGGAGAGTTTATACGCGTCCACCGGACAGCGAACTCCATGCATATAAACAAACTGTGGAAGCCACTGTGTTCTAAATATCACAACACGAAATGGTGATGGCTTTATTACCCTTTCGCCGCTCAGGTTTACAATTTTACTAAATCACATGATGGCAACAACTTCGCAACAACACGTCGTTTAAGTTAGCAATTCGTCTTCCGTAAGAGAGGTTTCAATATTGTTGTTGATTCCTTGTTTAGTAGTGAAGAACTTCGGAATATACGCGTCCAAATTTGCTTCGTCTAAGAAAGAATGCCAGTTAATCCTGACGCATTCTCAATTTTCGCACGATTTTCCCTGCCGCCATAACATTAATTACGTGTTTGAATAATGACTCCCATCCACGTCTAATAAGTTTCCCTAGTTCCGTAGGGTGGAGTCTGCCTATGTTTCTCTCCTTACTTTCAACAAAGAAAACGAAAGACCCTTTGTCAGTAGCTGCCTATAAGTTAGCAGTGCAGCTTACATCTTATTGACTGAGGGCTGGGCTGGCTCTGAGCACTATGGGACTTAACATCTGTGGTCATCAGTCCCCTAGTACGTAGAACTAGTTAAACCTAACTAACCTAAGGACATCACACACATCCATGCCCGAGGCAGGATTCGAACCTGCGACCGTAGCGGTCACGCGGTTCCAGACTGAAGCGCCTAGAACCGCACCGCCACACCGGCCGTCTACTGACTGAGGGTTCGGAGGGTTCGTGTTTGAGTGGCGTCGACACGTAATACGCACTTCATTTTGTCTCGTTGGTCGCCTTGTCCTTCCTTCTTCTTGCGGTTCCGTTGACATTTCTGCGAGGGCTGCACGTCTCTTGTTGTAGGTGCATCGACAGGTAGGACTTGTTGGAGTCCGTCTGCGTCGTGAGACGCAACGACAGTGTCGCTAAACACTTAACTGATGGATGCATGAAGTGCATCAGTATCCACTGCGACACAGTGTGGCTAGTTTTGCGAAATTTGTGTTGCATGGGAGCTAAAATCTCCACCGTCCATGGTGGTGATAGCAGCATAGCCTACGTAAGTTTATCGAATACCGGGACGAACTAGCACTTTTCCACTGCGCGAGCACTATCTCAGTAACGAGTCTTACACAGTTGGTGCGTGCCGGTGTTCTCACTTCCGCTTCTCGGAGCGAACTGAAGACGACTGCTGATGACGTCACTGTACATCTACATCTACATCTACATTTATACTCCGCAAGCCACCCAACGGTGTGTGGCGGAGGAAACGCGAATAAACAACCGCTGTTATACCAAGACCAGACAGATCTATACCACGGACAAGGACCCTCGACCGTTCGGGGGTCGTTACAAAAAATCGGATGAAATCAGGATGAGGAATCACTTGTGTGTTCCAAACTGTTACCAGTAGTCCAGGTAGCACAGTGACTGTGCGTTGGGAGGTAAAAAGAATGGGCAAAAGTGGTCGATCAGCTTCTCATAATCACACATTTCAGTAGTCAGTGCTAAACGACTCTTGAGAAGATGTAAAAAGCCGCGCCACTGAGCATTGAGTGAATGGCGACGAGTGATGTGGAGTCATGGATGACGCTATATTCTGTGGCAATCCAGTGGCAGGGTTTGGATGTGGCTAATGCCTGGAGAAAGCTGCCGGCCATCATATGTGGTGCCGACAGTGAAGGGCGGGGGAGGCGGTGTTATGGTATGTGGGTTTTTTTCGTGGTTAGTGTGTGGTGCTCTTATTGCACTCAAGAAAATACTAAACGCGAAACGATATGACCACATGTCACAGCATTGTGTTCTCTTAAGTGTAGAGGAACACTCTGGAAACGGTTATTGTCTGTATCAGCACGACAATGCACCCTGTCATAAACTGGCGTCTGTGAGGCATTGGTTTGTGCACAATAGCACCCCTGAAATGGAGCGGCCTGCGCTGAGTCCTGACCTGAATCCAGTGGAACGCCGCTGGGATGAGTTAGCACGTCGGCTTCGCTCCAGACCCCAGCGTCCAACATAACTACCTTCTCAGGTTTCGTCCCTTGAGAAAGAAGGAGCTACTGTCAGTCCACAGAAACCTCATTGAAAGGGTCTCCAATAGAGTTAAACGCGTCATAAAGGTGAAGGGTGCGCACATGCTTTATTAATATCCATTAATATGCGTACAGATGCATTTGATCAGATATTGTAGAACAACAATTAAACATTAACTGGCGTTTCAATTTGACAATACATCTCGCAAACCATGACAACATTTATTCACTGTGTAATGTGTATGTATAAATCTGTGACTGTGTGGACTGTGATGCTCTGATACTTCACGTTTATGTCAAAATTTAAAGTAAGTTATCAACTCTGATAGTATGTCCTCTCGTCACACACGTGATGAATCGTTTACTCTGACACACTTTAATACCAAATCCGCAGACAGAATAACTGTTTGCTTGATTGGCTTAAAAACCAGTTTTTTGGGAACATCGTCAATGCGACGTTTATTGTGTACTCACTACTTCCACATATGTTAATCCCGGTCCATCCAGCATAGTAGCCCACCTGCCGTAATGTGCACCCTATCAACTTACTTGGCTTTAACGTTTTCTTCGCATGCTGCTTCACTTTCGAAAGCACTATCGTTCCTTTCTACACTACTAGCCATTAAAATTGCTACACAACGAAGAAGACGTGCTTCAGACGCGAAATTTAACAAACAGGAAGAAGATGCTGTGATATGCAAATGATTAGCTTTCCAGACCATTCACACAAAGGTTGGCGCCAGTGGCGACACCTACAACGTGCTGACATGAGGAAAGTTTCCAACCGATTTCTCATACACAAATAGCTGTTGACCCGCTTTGCCTGGTGAAACGTTGTTGTGACGCCTCGTGTAAGGAGGAGAAATGCGTACCATCACGTTTCCGACTTTGATAAAGGTCGGATTGTAGCCTATCGCGATTGCGGTTTATCGTATCGCGACATTGCTGCTCGCGTTGGTCGAGTTCCAGTGACTGTTAGCAGAATATGGAATCGGTTGGTTCAGGAGGGTAATACGGAACGCCGTGCTAGATCCCAACGGCCTCGTTTCACTAGCAGTCCAGATGACAGGCATC
This sequence comes from Schistocerca americana, assembly GCF_021461395.2. Lineage (NCBI taxonomy): Eukaryota > Metazoa > Arthropoda > Insecta > Orthoptera > Acrididae > Schistocerca > Schistocerca americana. The sequence continues at coordinate 255,513,469 of NC_060119.1, read as the reverse complement.
TTATCCGCATGGCTGTAACGGATCGTGCAGCCACGTCTCGGTCCCTGAGTCAGCAGATGGGGACATTTGCAAGACAACAACCACCTGCACGAACAGTTCGACGACGTTTGCAGCAGCATGGACTATCAGCTACGGTTACCCCTAACGCTGCATCACAGACAGGAGCGCCTGCGACGGTGTACTCAACAACGAACCTGGGTGCACGAATGGCAAAACGTCATTTTTTCAGATGAATCCAGGTTCTGTTTACAGCATCATGATGGTCGCATCCGTGTTTGGCGACATCGTGGTGAACGCACATTGGAAGCGTGTATTCGTCATCGCCATACTGGCGTATCACCCGGCGTAATGGTATGGGGTGCCATTGGTTACACGTGTCAGTCACCTCTTGTTCACATTGACGGCACTTCGATCAGTGGACGTTACATTTCAGATGTGTTACGACCCGAGGCTCTACCCTTCATTCGATCCCTTCGAAACCCTACATTTCATCAGGATAATGCACGACCTCATGTTGCAGGTCCTGTACGGGCCTTTCTGGATATAGAAAATGTTCGACTGCTGCCCTAGCCAGCACATTCTCCAAATCTCTCATCAATTGAAAACGTCTGGTCAATGGTGGCCGAGCAACTTGCTCGTCACAATACACCAGTCACTACTCTTGATGAACTGTGCTATAGCGTTGAGGTTGTATGGGCAGCTGTACCTGTACACGCCATCCAAGCTCTGTTTGACTCAATGCCCAGGCGTATCAAGGCTGTTATTACGGCCAGAGGTGGTTGTTCTGGGTACTGATTTCTCAGGATCTATGCACCCAAACTGCGTGCAAAAGTAATCACATGTCAATTCTAGTATAATATATTTGTCCAATGAATACCCGTTTATCATCTGCATTTCTCCTTGGTGTACCAGTTTTAATGGCCAGTAGTGTAATTTCCCTTTTCCATAAATTCAATGACTACAAAAGCATATGATCGCGCCTGCTCACAAAGGCATCTGCAGCGACCACTTTCCTTGGTTGCACTATTTTGTACTGGAACATGACTGTATTTAATCAGAGAAGCAAGCTCGTAGTTCGTGCTGTGGCCGTGTCTGCAGTTCGGCTAGTCGACAATATATGTCTCACTTTATGTTTCAGGAAGCCTTTGACCTGCAAAACCTGAAATAATTCTGTTAATAAAAGAAAACAAGTGAGTACGTTATATTCTCTGGGGTTTTCTGCTAGTTGTACCATCCCGAACATGCAGTCAGTACACGATTCGCCTTCGTAGAAGCCGGATTCAACAAAATATACGAATGGTTCTCCTAGCACACTTGTGAGGTTCTAAATTAACTGAGCATAAGTTTTCTGAAGCACTGAATACACTGCTTCTGCATTTAATTTATGTGTTTTACATCCATGAGTTCAACCATGGTTTAAATGTTTAGTAACCGTATTTACGAGCTCCTCATCCATATCTACATGATTACTGTGAAGTTCATAGTTAAGCGCCTGACAGAGAATTCATCGAGCCACCTCTAATCTACTTCTGTACCGTTCCACTCTGTAACAGCGTTCGGGAAAAATTAACACTTGGTGTATAGCTTTTCTCACAGCGACCTGATCAAGGGCTCCCTAATTCAGGATCGGATGAAGTCTGCAAAATCCTGTAGGCTACGTATGTTTTGTGTTTAGCCACTACCAACACTGGCTATCTAACATTGCAGTACTGGCAAGTGCCATCGCCGAACCAGTCTGCACACGTGAAGTGCCAGCACTGCATGAGGAAACCACAGCTTGTTCTCCCCGCACCGCCATTCTCCCCGCAAGTCTCTATGTGCTGGGGTTTGCTACGGGGAGATTACTTCATCCACTCTCTGCATCGTACTGAAAACTTTATCTGGAGTTCGTGAACCAACTACAAACTCAAACAGTTGAAAATTTATATCAAGACACCTTCCGTCGTGTGGTTCTGCGGCACCTTGAGCAAGTAGCAAATTATGTCGCTGTCATAGATCGCCTCATTGCTTCTGTTAGTGATTTGTTCTTGTTCAAAATGTATCAAATGGCTCTAAACACAATGGGACTTAACATCTGAGGTCATCAGTCCCCTAGACTTACAACTACTTAAACCTAACTAAAATAAGAACGTCACACATCCATGCCCGAGGCAGGATTCGAAACTCCGACCGTAGAAGCAGCGCGGTTCCGAACTGAAGCGCCTAGAACCGCTCGGCCACAGCCGCCGGCAATTTGTTCTTGTGAAAAATACCAAGTTACACCATGGTAGATAGTAAGTCAGTTCTAAGGTCAGCTAAAGGCAAAGGCACACCCAGCCCACAAGGACCGTACCAAATAAAGCAATGTGGTGTTCAAACGAAGTTTTGGCTTGTGTATACCTTTACTTTTGGGCAGTTCTCACTTAGAGGAAATTATATGTGAGATGACACGCTGTATGATTCACTACACGATGCAGAAGCGACTCGCATTGATTGAGTGTATAAATTGGTTGACTGGTTGATTTGGGGAGGGGATCTAACAGCGAGATCATCGGTCCTGTCGGGTTAGGGAAGGATGGTGTACGAAGTCGGCCGTGCCCTTTCAAAGGAACAATCCCGGCATTTGCCTAAAGCTGTTTAGGGAATACCTGAATCAGGATGGTCGGACGCAGGTTTGAAACGTAGTCCTCCCGAATACGAGTGCAGTGTGTTAACCGCTGCGCCACCCCGTTCTGTGAGTGCAAAGAAAAGTAGTTGACGAGACTTACGTAGTTTACCATTTCTAACACAACAGTAAGGAGGTGTAGGCTACAGAGTGGTGTGACAACTATCGTCGTAGGAAAGCTGAACAGGAGCAAAAATAATTAGTGTACAAGTAACACAGCAAACAGAATATTTGCTTAACTTGTATTTCTCCAAACGAGAGAAGACTCAATACAGATATTGCAGAAAGAAACAGAATCCAGCTATAACAATGTCCACAAGGAAGAGCCTCTCCGTGCTAAACTATGAAGACAGAGCCACGACCAGGCGGCGTCTGCATAACATCACGTTGCGAAGTGGCTCCGAGCGCGAGTGTGGCTGAGTCGCCGCCGCCGGCCCTCCTACGTACATCGCGGCGACAGAGGACGCTTGAGGTACCAAGCCGGTAGAGGTGCAACTCAGTGGGCGTGACCCGGCAATACTGGTGTCGGCGTCTCACGGAAACTTGCAATGGCGTTACTATGACGCCCTTGGGGTGGTATCGACATGTGATACCAAACCTTAACTAGTTCACACATATGTCTGTCATACTGCCTGGCACCCACCTGGCACAACATGGAGAGCAGCCTGCTCCACGCAACATTATCTTACGATACACAGGAGCGGATGAGAGAAACAAATTTCGAGTCATGAGATATCCTTTGAAAAATAAAATGTTTTCTGTAAATGAAGCAGAGCTGCATCGATCTCTATACTTAACGTCTGTGACGTAGTTGGCATAAGTTATTCGTTATATACAAAAGAAATTACATATATATATTTTATATATTTTTATTTTCAATTTATCAGCATGCTTCTTTCTCTCAGGGATATTGTCTTTTCTTATCACTTTTACTTACGTGCATAAGTAAATATGAAACGGGTTCATGGAGGGCCTCAGTTCTTCATGTACCAACTTTAGATTTTGAACGTGGTGACTAAAATATAGTTGCCGTTAACTCAGTTGAATGTAATTTTGTTAATTTCTATTTATTGATTGCAAAGCAAGGCTTGAGAGAATTTCGATTGTTGCCGTGGAGCGGCCAAGATAAAACTTACTGAACTCATGGAATCTGTATAGTTTAAAAACATGAACTTTAACGTAAATTAATTATCTGTTACAATTTAAAAAGGTTCTTATAACGAAATCTCTCGCATTTACAGTTACTGTTAACACTGAAAAATAAATTAATACTTCGGCGCGTAATGTCCGACCAGAGGCTGCATCGGAAGATGAGCTTCTTGCAGCGCAAATTACTGAAAAAATGCTTATTAAAAATAATTAGCCACTGCGAGCATTTGAGGTGACAACTATTACAAAGAAATTCATTTTGTAATAATAATAACAAGTTTATCTTAGCAATAAATACGAATAACTTACATAAAATATGTGTAGCCGCTCACTGGCTGCATTCCGTATAGCGAAACAAAACACTGTGTGTACCACAAAATACGTCCTTCCTCCTCGGCCGTACAATCGCGTCTCTTTCGATCCTTTTTTAATTTTCATAGACATTAAATAAAGATGCTATCGCTGCATATCAGTTGTTTCAAGAACATTAACTATAACTTTACCACTAATTATATTCATAAAATACGTAATCTACGATTTACAACCGCTAAAAATGTCAATATTTATGTGACGTACCGTCACACGTCTCAGTAAACCCTTCACTTTTTGCATATAAAATTACAAAATGTGATTTTAAGATTCTTGTGTGTTCTTCTCCACGAGTCTTAGGAAACTATTCGGTAAAGAAACTGATTTTTTCTCATTCTATAGTCTTACAATAAAGTTTCGTAACAAACTGCTTTTCTTTTCGCTAGTGTCCATAGTTTGAGATGCTTCGAAATTAAAAACCACAATGCGTATTTTGAAAAGTTAGCAGTGAAAAATGCAATTGCTAGCCAGTTTACGTGTGATGTATTTTAGGACATACATTGTCGTGTAGAAAATGTAGCTAACGTTCAGAATTGTTTTTAACGCTGAAATGAGAGCCATGCTTCTTTCCAGTTTCGGGTAAGTAAGTGATATACGGCGATATTCAGCTGGACCTACAGCTGTGGTTTTAAGGAATCCGCATAGTTATTGGTAAGGTGTAGGACTGGTAAGTAGGGCACATGGGCTGCTGGAGTGGGATGCTGACCCCATTTGAGGATACAAAAATTTATTTTCACCACGTTAATTAAAACAGAGCACTGGTAACAACACAATGAATAATTAGTATTTTCAAATTGCGGTGACCTACACCGGTTATTCAATTTATGAAGGCAATGAGAATAATTCAAAAAATTTTAAATGAATAACAGCCTTATAGCGCCAGCTATAAATTAATAAAAAATTATTTTACACAAATATAACTTTAACACAACTACAGATCTGAACTCACTAGTCAATTATCAGGCCTTGAGCATATGAAAAATAACAATTTGCAAAAGCTATTAGGTTTCAAAAAAAAATACTCAAAGAGCAAGATCTCATCAAAACTATTATGGAAAACAGCAATCACCACATTCTCGACGTTTGGCGTTCACGTCGTCTGAATTCCGTGCTCGAGTGCTCAAGTGACAACAACAGGCAAGAGGGCCTGCGCACACCAATAACGGCAGCTAGAACACACAAACCCAGTATTAATACACAGCTCACTAAAATACTAAAAGCAAAAGCCAAGCACTGGGTAGCGCGAAACGCAGGAACAAATGGTAAAAGTTATAGTGTGACAACGACAGTTACTATTAAAGCAATAGTTCATTAAACAGTCCCCAATGACGTGAAAATTCACTTGAGAAATTTATAAACCAAAACTATATCAAGGTGATAATGACCAGACAATCCGCTCACAACCTTAAATACCAATCACTGGGCTGGTCCCGGCGGAGGTTCGAGTCCTCCCTCGGGCATGGGTGTGTATGTTTGTCCTTAGGATAGTTAATTTAGATTAAGTAGTGTGTAAGCTTAGGGACTGATGACCTTAACAGTTAAGTCCCATAAGATCTCTCTCTCTCTCTCTCTCTCTATCTCTCTCTCTCTCTCTCTCTCCCTCTCTCTCTCACACAGACACACACACACACACACACACACACACACACACACCACAATCACTGTTTGATGGTGCCAAATTGTTACTATTAAGGTTGTCAACAAGAAAGAAGTTGGCAATTCCAATTTAAATTGGCGGCTGAAGTTTAATACAGAGAATAAACTTTGATTCATAAAACTGATCACTTAACACATTAACAATAATAATAAAGAAAGGAATCACCGAATATCGGCCACACTTGTAATGCAATGGAACCAGAGCACAGCGCAGTTACAATAACAAGTATACCAGGAAGTCACGGCTCAGTTATAGCTACGCACATGATGTTCGTAATGTCTTCCTTGCTACATGGTAACTATTAGTTTTACAGAAAAAATGAACATGACATTCCTATAGGAAAATTAATGTAGTTAAATTTTGTACTGGAGACCACGGTTTTCAAGCTATTGAAGAAAAACTTACAAAGTGACATTCAAAAACACCTCCACCCCACACTCATCCCTCACCATTCACGGAACGTTTTTCGTGTACTCCCTCCTAGCACTGTGCAGAAATTTGCGACTGACGAACTATTCCCATATCCCTTTTTTGGTCTCTGTTAATTTGGGTTTTACTCCTCCAGCATAGTCGGCTAGTTCGGTAACATTATTAATTTAAACGTGCCTGTGGCGATAATAAATGAAAAAGGACTTTTGTAAACGTTGCGGAAAAGTAATTACGTTGACAATGCTACGCAGACTTAACCCTCACGAGCGCAGTAGTTTCGTAGTTAGAAGACCTGACGAACACAACGATATAATTGTTTATTTTATGTATTGGAAATTTACAAAAATATTAGGTAAAACTTACACGAACGTCAGTTTTACAATTTGCAAGTACTCAACTAAGCTGGCGGCATACTAACGCCAGTTAGTGTGGGAAATAATTCACGCAGTGGCAAAAGTTTGTACAGTGGTACGAAGGAGTGCCATGAACAACATACAAGAAATCCTGATCGTGGTTGCTGAGTGTGGAAGCATTTGAGATTTTCTTGAATAACTCGAAGCCGCGCGGGGTAGCGGCGCTGGGTAGCCGCGCGGTCTTGGGCACCTTGTCATGGTTTGTGCTGCTCCCCACGTCAGAGTTCTCCCTCGGGCATGGGTGTGTGTGTGTGTGTGTGTGTGTGTGTGTGTGTGTGTGTGTGCGCGTTTGTGTTGTCCTTAGCGTAAGTTAGTTTGAATTAGATTACGTAGTGTGTTAGCCTAGGGACCGATGACCTCAGCAGTTTGGTCCCATAGGAACTTACCACAGACTTCCATTTCCAATAACTCGAAACATACGGCTCTAGTGAAAACACATCCCAGTACATTATTTAACTAGATTAAATTTCCTACTAAATGGTCCTGTTCATTTCTTCTATGCGACTAATAATTACAGCATAGCGAGCGTGAGGATATGAATATCTCGTACGTGGTTTATGAAGATTAGCTCTAAGACTGCGAGTAGCATAAAACGACAGCAGTAGAGCAGCTGAATCGGCCTGTATATTGGCGGGTTGTCCACGATGACACCGGAAGCAAGCACCACAGACGGTGGTAGTGCCACCCGTCATGCGGAGTTGCCTCGTGTTTCTCTCCATCGCATTTTGCCAATACAAGTCGAATCATTCGCTCACACACGAGCTTTCAGGATCGAAAGCTTTCAGCAATTGCGCAGAGTTCACCACCCACTTCTATACTATATATGGTGATCACCCTCAAGTGAAGCAGAGCAACGTTTTCTTTGAAGACACCTAAAGCTGAATTATATACTAAGTTTTAAAAATGAACAGTTTTAAGAACAGCTTCATTAACCTGTAACCTTTACTTATATGAGTATGTGTACTTATTGAATAAAGTACGATACTATGTGTTCTTAATAAAAATAAATAGTGGCATTTTTGACATTACTCAAATACTAGCACCAACTTTCTCTATGTTTATGAGTAGCAAGACGAAAATTTGTGCCCCGCTTTGTCAGACTAGGTGATACTAGTTGCTCCAAAAAGTGGAAATTGTCTGGAAATATACCGTAGAATTCGCAGAATCTGTGTCTGTTTTGAGACAACTCCCGAGGAACCACAGCCAAACCATAAGGGGTGATCTAGAACTTTCCATCGGAGTGCGTTGCTGAAGCATATATGCAACCCAGCGCCAATTTTTTTTCCCTTTATTGTGATTTCAGTCCCCTGCCCCATATGGGCAGGAGAGGGCTGTCAGTGGCACAATCCGCCGCTCTTCAGCAGAGTGACATGACAACGAAAACAAGAATAAAATGTTACATGCATAAGGCGATAAAAAGGGGAACATAAAACAGATTAAGGTGAGAAAATTGAGGTAAAAATACACTGACATGGAGACGTCAGAAAGTTAAAAAACACAGTTGGCGATTCTTAAAACACAGAGAAGACATTGAATGCACATGCACAGGTTAAAAGTCGACCACAGTATTAAAAACACTCCAGAACAACACACTTAAAACCTACTTGGAGCACATCCGACAAAGAATAAAACTGCCAGGTGGGGCCTGCCGAGGGAAAGGTCAGAGAGGATGGAAAAGGAGGGGAGAGCAATCGGCAACAGGGGAAGCGGCGGGGTGAAGAGAGGCAGGAGACATGCGGGGCAGGAGATGAAGAGGGAAGACAAGGCAGGAGGGAGTGCAGAGACACTGAAAGGGAGCACAATAGAGGGAGGGGGGTAGGAGGGGGAAGCCGTTCAGGAGAAGGGAGGGGGAGGAGAGGGAGCACTGAGGAGGAGGTAGGAGGAATAAGGGGTTGGAATTGGTAGGAAGAGTAGATGTCGGGGCGAAGCTCATCATCCAGGAGGGGTAGTTGGTAGAAGTTGCGTTGGGAAAGGAGACGGAGGGTGTGGAGATGGAGAGAGGGTGGGACACAATGGTAAAGGGGCAGCAACTGGTTGGGGGTGGAGAGGAAGGGAGACACCAGGGGGTGAGGGGGATCAAGATGGCGGACAATATATAGTGTGTGGATGTGTTCAAGGAAAAGGAGAAGGTGGGGGAAGGGCAAGAGGTCATAGAGGATGCGCATGGGAACGGAAGGCGGATGCGGAAGGCGAGGCGGAGCGCATGGCGTTCGAGGATTTGAAGGGATTTATAAAAACTGGAAGGGGCGGAAATCCAAGCCACGCTGGCTTAACAGAGGATGGGGGAGATCAAGGATTTGTAGGTGTGAAGAATGGTGGAAGGATGCAGACCCCACGTCCGGCCGGACAGGAGTTTCAGGAGGTGGAGTCTGTTGTGAGATTTGTGTTGGATGGTAAGGTGATGGGGAGTCCAGGTGAGGTGGTGGTCGAGGGTGAGGCCAAGGTATTTGAGGGTAGGAGTGAGGTGGATAGGACGGCCATAAATGCTGAGGTAAAAATCATGGAGGCTGAAGGAGTGGGTGGTGTGGCCTATGATGATCGCCTGCCAAGTGCGACTACAGTGCGAATGTATATCAACATGTAGGCAAGGAATTAGTGTGGCATTCGAATTGAAACATTGTGATCTACCCTTATATTTTTGATATTTATAGAATTATACAGCAGCTTTCAGTACTTCCTTCTCTTTCTCAGTTTTCTGAGCCTCAAAGCCTCAATAACGCCCTCTTCACAAGTGCTTATTATTGCAAATGAGTCAGAAGCGTGGTTTGTACTGTCTTGTTGCTTGTCTTATCGCTCCAATGAAGACATAAGTGTCACGCGGATAAGCGCTGCATAGCGTAACCTTTACTGTAACATGCTGTCTAGCATATCGTATTGTATCAGTGCGAACTGTGTCTTAGACCTACGATAAACACATGAGCAGTTAAATTTTCCGACCAGTACACTCTAATTACGGGCAAACATTCGATGTTATGATAGCTCTGCACAAGCTTTCGTAAGAGCTTTTACAAAAGGTACACCAAATATGACAGACACTCGACTGTTTCACCGGTATTATCAGCCCAATGCAAAGCTTGGAAACGAAGCTGCACCATTCCCGTGTCACAACATTTACCATACGTTCGCTCTGCGAGGTGGGATAGGGATTAGCATTTAACGTTCTGCCGACAACGCGGTCGTTAGAGACGGGTGGAGATGGGGACAGGGTGAGGGGCATTAAAAGGAGGGAAAGGGTGCGTGTGTTAGCGGTTGTTTTTGGTAGTATCCACATTGCGAGTACCATTCAATGATCCCCATTGCACTACACTGCAGTGACGTTGAGTAGCGTATTTTGCACTATGGTGTTCCGTGGTAACACAGTCAATGTGCCTAGACCTCAAGTACAAGTCTGGGCATCACTCATCCAAAACATGGCCGGATGTCAGTTCACACACCCCTACTGTTTTCGTGAACCAGTTTTACAATGTAGCACTACGATCCTATTTTTTTAACTATGTCGTTGGCAATTGGACGTTGGAGGAGCGATGTATACACTGTGATTCAGTTGTCTCACATGAGTTTTATGCAACCTACAACGCCTTCAAATACCACGCCAAGATTTTCATATTCTCTAGCTCGCTTCATATGAACTATTAGCTGTACAAAAAACGAACAGATCCTTTTTTGCTAGAAATTTAACGTACTTAAATTCCTTACAGAGATACGTTACAGAGATACATTTCCACTAGAGACCGTAATTTTAGAATTATTCGAGAAAAATGTACAAAAGTGATCTTCAAATGCTTTTTTCTTGAATAACTTGAAAACCATGGCCTCCAGCGAAAACGTATCCCCATACAAAATTTAATTACATTACATATCCTACAAAATATCCTGTTCATTTTTCTCTAGGAATAATAGTTTATATGTAGCGAGCGAGAGAATATGAAAACCAAACATTTAGTTTTCTGCAGGTGTTGTAGGTTTCATGAAACATATCTTTAGAGGCAGCTGATTAATTTTTGAATGATCAGGAGTTTATTGCGCCTTTCAAAACTCCCCGCGGTTTTCTTAGCCTCGGTCAGTCGATATATATTGGCTTGCTAAATTTTGGTGTTCGCCCTCGCAAAATAATTTTGATAATTCTGTTTGCTGTAATGCTTCTACAATTCACAATGGCAACAATGTAATACCAATTCTGTCTGCGTGCCTTAATAATGACGAGATGGTACCGAAATTTGGAATAACCCGCCTATATAGAAAAGAAACAAAACAGCTTCAGTCAGTAATTCTGACTTTTTATTTCGAGCCTTGCGGCCACATCGTTGGTATTGATACCAATACCTAACATTGTACCCACACCACAGCAATATTGGAAGAAAAGGATCGCCATTGTGGGATAGAAGGGAACTCTTTCCTTTTTATGTATTTTTCAGCGATGATAGTGCGTATTTGTTTTCGATGTATCGGAAGAGAGAAACGCGATAAAAATCTTATCGAGTCCTCTGTCGGATGAAGATAACGAAGTTTTTATAGTTCGCAGATTTTTATTCTCTATTGGATGGTACATAATACGATGATAGAATGTTTGGATGACGGCCATGAATGCACCCTGAGGGATGCAGATCTCCTTCGGACTGTAGTATCCGTGTGCAGTTTGGGAACGCATCGCAATGCAGTAGCAAAATCCTCGTCCATCTTCCAGTTCCTGTATGATGTGAAATCTTCCTAATTTTACTGATAAGAAACACTACCGCAACCGTTCGTACTGTCTTTTATACTACTTCGTGTTGCAGGAGAAAGCTTCGTTTTGGTGCTCACCTTACGCATCGTGCATTGTTGGCAGGGCTATGACATCATGTTCCCATTTCCACCAAGTGGACAAAAGACTGTCCTGTTGCATTAACTCTGCCTGTCTCTACACTGGTTGCAGAAGGTGATCGATACAGCGCTCTCCGACTTTCGTTCAGTTCTGTCTTAAATTGAAATGATCACATGCACAAAGCTGCAGAGACTGAGGAACAGGTATAAGATGCGTAGGTGCTACTTAAAAAACCAGCACAATATGGGGTAGCTGATGGAGTTGTTAACTTTACTATGTCATCTTCACGTCGTATAAATAAGATGTCACTACTATAACATGTAAATAAGATTTATAGCACCAAGATTACAGTCATATGTATCATTACCACGGTGCACTCACGTTTGTAATTGTATCTCATCAACCATTAACAAATACTAGGATATCCCCAATTTTTATATTAAGTTAAATTTAAATGTGCTGTTTAACATGAAATCTTTTTATTCTTTTATTTGCTTGAATGCTTTTATGTACATGACATGTCTCACATACCTGTGTTATTTGCACTTATCCCTAAGTAATGTTCCAACACATATAATAGGATTTACATGCCTCATGACACGTACATCACAAATATCGCTTCAAACCACACTGGTTAATCAATGAATGAGTAGAATAAGTAATTGCACTGTATTGTATTAATTCTGGATTGAGGAAAAAATTACACAACTTAGAGTTGACCATGTGTTAATTTCACGTTCAAAGCTGTATATTTACCTACTAAAATATACTTTAAACAACGTCAGTGACTAGCTGGACTTTTATATTTATGGATGCAGTTAATATTATCGAGAGATTTGTTACTGTTTATGTTTATCAGCAGGCAACTTCGTTGTATACTGAGATAAGCAGTACTGCAAAGATGTAACAACCACCAAAGAAAATAAATTGTACCTAACCTTTCCTATCCTACCGGACACTGAGTCCAAAGACTAAAAAAAGGTCACCTGCTTGTAACAGGAATCTCTTTGACCAAGACAATTTGACACCTAGCCAACTGTCATTCAGTCAAGATGGTGTACTCAGAAATGAAACAGGGCAGTAGGCTCTGCCAGAAATACTGGCTGTTAGACAATGTGTCTAATAGTGTATTTTAATACAACAGTATGCCATCTTAGGCAGTTTATAACACTTGTAAGTAAGCATAACAAATATGGATTGTTACACGGTTCTATCACTTGTTACGTATTTCACTGTTATTGTCTAACCCGCTTTCAGAAAACACTTGATAATGGCACTTTGAAGCTTAAATCATGATTGTGTAAGTGTAACTGTAACACTCTAAATAAACAACAGTCTAATGGCGGAACTGACTTTAAATAAATATATTATGACTGTGGCCCTGCATTATGAAGTAAATTAAAAGACATCTCCACAGCATCCAACGCAAGTATACGGTTGAATGTAGATACTTGATTCCAAATCGCAAACAGCAAGCATAACACTATAGATCTGAAAAGCCAGTGTACATTTCTTATGACCACAATCTAGTGTTGCATTTTTTTAAAGTGATTCGTCGCATAGCACACCGTCCACTGCACGTGATCATTCTCAATCAACCATCGTCTATAACCCAGAACGTGTGACATGGCATCAGGACAGAATGCGTTACAAATACTGGAGAAATCTCTAGCAGTAGCATGAGGGATTTGCAAATACTGCCTTCAAACAACATACCTTAGCCGAATCACTTTCTGAATTCGGTGATTATGTTAAGAGCTTACATCGTCGGTGACGTGTACCTGCTTTGTCAGTCTGTTAATACACACCCTAGCGATCACAGTCAGTATTCAGTGTCGCGGTATTTGTATGGAAAGCCACTTCATTCGGAAGCAATGTTATACCTCGATTTATAAAGTTTGTATGGTATTTAACATGAACATCGTTGGAGTACTTTCGTGCGCCTGTAGAACGAAGACCACTTATGACAGCAACGTAGCCATTGCGATTGTGTTAACATCTGGTGGCTTGCAAGACGATTACGTTCCTTTTTCTAAGACACAGTGGTACCACTAGCAAGGAAACCTTATGAGACATGTCCACCCCTCGCGGATTTCCACTCAATATTGTTCCAAATCTCTAGCATTCATTCATTGGGGAAATATAATACTTAGTGGTAGGGGATGCATGATAGATTCGCTGTGATCAGCGAGCTTATAAAATATGTGTACCGTTGTCAATGTTCCAACAAGTGCAAGGAAAATGACTTTGGCCTGTTGCAAGGAAGGTACAGATTTGACGTGATAAAATACAATAGCCGTATGGGGAATGAAAGATATTTTTATGTGGGAAATTACGTCCAGTCATAAGAATGCTACAGATTCTGATATTCCCGGAGCCTCCATCTCCAGGAGGGGTATTTCTGGAACTTCACTCATTGTGGTTAGGTTAGGTTAGGTTAGGTTATTGTCGAATGTCATGAGACTGAGACTGCAACCACAATATTTAATTGTAAGTACAGCGATAAAATACACGTGGCTGATTCCCAAGGGTGATTCAGCAATCGTAATATTTAATTGTAAGTACGATGATAAAATGTACGTGGCTGATTTCCTAGGACGATTCTGTCTTGTATACACCTGCCAGGGTAGCCGAGAGCGTTAACGCGCTGCTTCCTGGACTCGGGTAGGCGCGCAGCCCCGCATCGAATCCGCCCGGCGGATTAACGACGTAGGGCCGGTGTGCCGGCCAGCCTGGATGTGGTTTTTAGACGGTTTTCCTCACACCCCTAGATGAATACTGGACTGGTCCCCACGTTCCGTCTCAGTTACACGCCTCGCAGACATTTGCACACATTCGCACTATCCCATGGCTTACATTAGACATAGACAGCTGGGGTACACTAATTCCTTCCTGGGGGGTACAGGGTGGCGACAGGAAGGGCATCCGGCCACCCCTTAAACTTACCATGCCACCTCCGATTAACCATGGCTGACCCTGCATAATTGCGGGACAAGGCAAAGACAAAGAAAGAAAGATTCTGTCTTTGATACAGGGCGCGTGGTGGCAGTGACCTGTCGCTGGAGCGGTTGACGTTTCTGGCTGGGAGCTGTGGCAGCTGTCCAGACTGGAGAGCGCAGCTGGTATACGGAAATGTAGCTGACCTAACCGGTCGCTCTCTAGGCGGGTGAATAGTGAACTAATACTCAGTATGTGTTGGGCAGCCTTCGTGATCGCGTGTGTTCTCTGTGAAAATTTGAGAAGATACAATCTTTGGATGTGTTTGTGCTGGACAGTTATTCCCTCCCATGTAAATTGTCCAGTTGACTGCTTCTACGTATTTCCCATCTTTATTTGCTTGAGAGAACATTGATTAAGGTGTGGGTTGTGTGCATCTAGGTGGTGAAAGACAGCTGGAAGAGACGTTTTCTGGTTCTCTAGGCATGAGAAACACCTCCTTTGGACTCTGTTATATTATTGACATCGATATTCGCGAGTGGAACTACCAGCTCCCCCTATTTTTTCGAGTTTTCACGTAAAGATCTTCGCAGATGAGATAAGTTTCCAGTTACTCAGTGGTTCACAGTAAGTTCCACCTCGCTGCACGTCGCTAAAGTTTAGGATTTCTAGAGAAATAATTTTCACTCTTTATCTTCGGAATTACACTGTACAAGCGATACTGCTATGCAAGTGATATTCCTATGTGCTTGACATCGAGAACTATCGCATAAATAGTACGATATTCTGGCAAACCATGTGAAAATACATGTATTCTTGTAATTCCAGAGCATGGAGATGGGTGTGGAAAGCACGGCAGTAAGCAAACAAGCAAGCAGGTCAGAGCCAGAAACAGTAACCCCTTTGTGCCAAGGGGAACCAGCCCAGCTTTTGTACAACAGTTCTGCGAGGATTACATACGGTGCATGTGCATATGCTTTTTTGAGAGCTGTCTGTCATCGCAGTATATGAATGAGGGTCTGGTCTTTGGTAACTATACGTAGGAAGTGAAATGATGATTTTCTCTCATGCATGACACAAATTGTGTGTTTGTTACATCGATACGGTATGTGGTGATACAGCCAGGTTGGCTATCTGTTTTATGATGAAATACTCAAGCTTTCCCCTACAGTAGCAGAGCAGTGTAATCGAGGAAGTGTCTCTGGCCGTGGCCTCGATAATTCACGATCTGCAGATCACTTTTGCAAGGTTTAACTGTCAGTGTAATATGACTACTGTACTTTTTTTTCGATGTGTTCAAAATATTTTTGCCACTGAAAGTCTCCTAATTCGTCCACCTGCAGAAAAATTAGGCGGACAGTGCTCCCACAATGGCAATATCAGAAGTTTCATGGGTAATTTCGGTAAGAACCAATCAAAATGCTCCATTCACAAGGCATCCTTTGTGTGGGGCATAGGAGCCTCTGGTTCGAACAAGATGGGGGCAAGCTATCTACGGAAAGCTCTGTGGTGTCTTCTGAGGGTAACGTAATGTCTTCTTTGTTCGAGTGTTCAGAGACGTGTCCAAGCAGACCATCCATCTCTGGCGGGATGGTGTCCCTCACCCACCATCGTGGCTTTAGAGATCCCCAGCCCAGCAGCTGTACGACATCGAAAATTCACCGAAAATCACATTTTTCTCGTCTGTAGGACAGTCCTTAGAATTCTGTTTGCGTAATTGTTCTGATTTTCCTGTCCGTGCTTAGACGGTGCTTCGAAAAGTTAGGAAAATAACGTCCCTGACTCCAGCAGCATCAAATATAAAACTAAGCCTACTCACCATTGCAGAAAAGTGATGGACACTACAGCAGTAGTAGCACTCAAAAAGTTTTCTCTCTTCCTCTGGCAGTGCCTCCAAACAAGAAACTAAAACTCGAAAAGGGATGGGCGTCCTGTTCAGAGTTACAGAGATTTTTATTTTCACTTCCAAACAGATCATTTTGGCGTGTAAAATCAGATATTGCAGCTAATATCTGTTTAGGAATCTGTATGTGAAGTGCTTCAGGGAGACTTCACGAGTGTGCAACGATCTTTCTAGAGTCCATGTTCGAGTGTGGCGGTCTTTTCTTTTCTTTTTTGGATCATCAGTCTTCTGACTAATTTGATGCGGCCTGCCACGAATTCCTGTCCTGTGCCAACTTCTCCATCTGAGAGTAGCACCTGCAACCTACGTCAGTCAATTATTTGCTGGATTCATCCCAATCTTTGTCTTCCTCTACAGATTTTGCCACCGAGCGAGGTGGCGCAGTGTTTAGCACACTGGACTCGCATTCGGGAAGACGACGGTTCAATCCCGTCTCCAGCCATCCTGATTTAGGTTTTCCGTGATTTCCCTAAATCGCTTCAGGCAAATGCCGGGATGGTTCCTTTGAAAGGGCACGGCCGATTTCCTTCCCAATCCTTCCCTAACCCGAGCATGAGCTCCGTCTCTAATGACCTCGTTGTCGACGGGACGTTAAACTCTAACCACCACTACCACCACAGATTTTGCCCTCTACAGCTCCCTGTAGTACCATGGAAGTCTTTCCCTCATGTCTTAACAGATGTCCTATCATCGTGTTCTTTCTCGTTATCAGTGTTTTCCACATATTCCTTTCCTCTCCGATTCTGCACAGAACCTCCTCGTTCCTTACCTGTCATTTGTATGTAGCACCATGTCTCAAATGCTTCGACTCTCTTCTGTTCTGGTTTTCCCACAGTCCATGTTCCACTGCCATTCAATGCTATATTCCAGACGAACATTCTGAGAAATTTCTTCCTTAAATTAAGGCCTATGTTTGATACTAGTAAATTTCTGTTGGCCTGGATTCCCGTTTTCGCCATTGCTTGTCTGCTTTTGATATCCACCTTGCTCCATCCGTCATTGGTTATTTTACGGCCTAGGTAGCAGAATTCCTTAACTTCATCTACTTCGTGACCATCATCCTGATGTTTATAGCTGTTCTTATTTCTGCTACTTCTCATTACTTTCGCTTTTCTTCGATTTAGTCTCAGTCCATACTCCTTATATTTTTCATTCCATTCAGAAGATCATGTAATTATTCTTCATTGTCACTCAGGATAGCAATGTCATCAGTGAATCGTATCATTAATGTTTTTTTACCTCAAATATTAATTCCACTCCTGAACCTTTCTTTTATTTCCATCACTGCTTCTTCGATGTACAAACTTAACAGTAGGGGCAAAAGACTACATCCTTGACTTACATCCTTTTTAATCCAAGCGCTTCGTTCTTGGTCATCCACTCTTATTATTCCCTCTTGGCTCTTGTATACACTGTATATTACCTGTCTCTCCCTATAGCTTACCCCTAATTTATTCTTGCTCCATTTTACATTGTCGAATGCTTTTTCTGGGTCGATAAATCCTATGAATGTATTTTGATTTTTCTTTAGTCTTGCTCCCATTATGTACTGCAACATCAGGAATTGCCTCTTTCGTGCCTTTACCTTTTCTAAAGCCAAACTGATCGTCATCTAGCACATCCTCAGTTTTCTTTTTCATTCTTCAGTATATTATTCTTGTCAGCAACTTGTGTGGATGATATTTCTCCGAAAGTCCAATGTTATGTTGCCAGACTCATACATTCTACACACTAACGTCAATGGTCGCTTTGTTTCCACTTCCCCCAATGATTTTAGAAATTCTCATGGAATGTTATCTATCCCTTCTGCATTTTTAGATCTTAAGTCACCCAAAGCTCTCTTAAATTCTGAACCTAATACTGGATCCCCTATCTTTTTTAAATCCATACTTGTTTCTTTTCTATAGCATTAGATAAATCTTCCCCGTCACAAAGGCTTTCAATGCCTTCTTTCCCCCTATCCGCTCTCTCCTCTGCATTTAACAGTTGAATTCCCGTTGCACTCTCAATGTTACCTCCCTTGCTTTTAATGTCACCGATGGCTGTTTTGACTTTCCTCTATACTGAGTCTGTCCTTCCAAGAATCATTTCTTTTTCGATTTCTTAACATTTTTCATGCAGCCATTTCGTCTTAGCTTCCCTGGACTCCCTATTTACTTCATTTCTTTGCGTCTTGTATTTCTGCATTGCTGAGTTTCCCAGAACATTTTTGTACTTCGTCCTTTCATCGATCAACTGAAGTCTTTCTTTTGCTACCCATGGTTTTTTCGCAATTATCCTCTTTGTACTTCAGTCTTAGCTATTCCTTATTGCTGTATCTATAGCCTAAGAGAACTTCAAGCGTATGTCATCATTCCTTAGTCCTTACGTATCTCACTTCTTTGCATATTGATTCTTCCTGACTAATGTCTTAAATTTCTGCCTACTCTTCATCACTACTATGTTGTGATCTGAGTCTATATCTGCTCCTGTGTACACGTTACAATCCAGTATCTGATTTCGGAATCTATGGCTGACCATCATGTAATCTAACTGAAACCTTCCCTATCACCCGGCCTTTTCCAAGTATACCTCCTCCTCTTGCGTTTCTTGAACAGAGTATTCGCTATTACTAGCTGAAATTTTTAACACAGTCTTTCTCCTCTCTCATTCCTTGTCCCCTAGCCCATATTCTCCTGTAACCTCCTCTTCTACTTCTTCCCCTACCATTGCATTCCAGCCCTCCATGACGACCCCTACTATATCTAGACTGAACCTAAGCATTTCCCTTTTCAGATTTTGTAGTTCCCCTACAAAGTTCAAGCTTCTGATATTCCACACACCGACTCATAGAACATTATCCTTTCGTTGATTTTTCAATCTTTTTCTCATGGCGACATCCCACTTGGCAGTCCCCACTCGGAGATCCAAATGAGTGACTATTCTGGAATCTTTTGCCAATGGAGAGATCACCATGACAGGTTTTCAGTTACGGGCCACATGTCCTGTTGATACGCGTTATGTGTCTTTTATTCAGTGGTTTCCATTGCCTTCTTCATCCTCCTGCAGTTGGTCATTCATGATTCTTCAGCCTTTAGCGTCAGTTTCCCCTCTCTAGGACAAGAGAGTGAACTCAACCTCTGTATGCTCCTTCATCCTTTTTGACAATGCCGTTGGCAGAATGAGGTTGCCTTCTTATGCCGGAAGTCTACGACCGCCAATGCTGATTATTAATAGAAATTTTTAGCATGGCAGGTTTCGAACTCGGTAATCAAAAACGGTACCCCTAGACTGCGTAACCATACCGTTAGCTGGCGCACTCCCTGGCTGTGTCGTAAGCCAACTCGTTGCCTCTCTTCCAGTGGGGTCCAGAGACTCTGGGGTGAATGTCTTGCCTCCTAGGGTTACAGCACATGCATTTATCAGCATGAGTTGTGAAGCGTAATGTAGCTCCATCTACTTTATTTCATGAAGCGTATTTGTGTTCACCAAATAACATTGTTATCGACATAGTTCTTCTCCAGCACAGACGTGTGGTCCATGAACACAGTATACAATTACGTCTGTCCTCCCAGTCCTGCAGCTAGATGCAGACTGAGTCTTTTTCCCGTCGTTTTTCCCCAGACCACCATTTTGGATTACGTCATAGGAGGGGAGAGGGGGAGGGACGGCAGCGCCCTTTTGGTGATGATGCTGTGAACAAGGTCACTTGCACTCTGAAACTCATGGTGAACACAGTGGATGGAGTTACTGTCTATGACAACTCAATTTGTTTAAATAAACAATGTATGCAAAAAAAAGACTTAAGTCTGTCCTATCTGGCAGCCCAGCACAGACTCAGTCCTTTTCCCACCAATTTCCAGATGGGGAGGGGGATAGTGTTTGGTTGGAGAGGGTAGAAGTGAGGGAGACGAGGGGGTCAGGTTAGTGGAGGTGGCCGAACTGACATAATTTCCCGCCAAAATTTTAACTTCCTGCCTTGAGGTCACGGCGATGTTGCCACATATATGGCCGCCATCTTAGATTCGCCGTCTTGAATAAATTTTGCAAAAATCCAACGTGGGGAAGCACTGGTTTTGCCCTACAACTAATGTAATCTCCCTCTTTTTACGTCAAAGTTAGGCAATAGATCATTCTGAACTTTGTTGTAAATGCCAGTTCCCTAAAGTTGCCCAACAGCGTTCTGTGAAAAGATCGTCTTCTTCCTTCCGAGAATTCCCGCCTAAGCTGACGGAACATTTTCCATAACACTCTCGTCCTGATCAAGCCAATCAGTAATACGTCTATCAGCAGACCTATGAATTGCTTCGATGTTTGCCTTGATTCAGCCCTGGTGAAAATCTCAAAAACTCGAGCAGAACTCAAGAATGGGTGCACAAGTGCTCCGCACGCGCTTCAGTTTATAGGTGGACTACATTTCCCCAAAACTGTCTCAATAAACAGTTGTCGGCCAGTCACCTCCACTTAGATTGACATATTTTCGTTCCATATCACTCATTCCTTATTACAGTGTCCTGTCCACGAAACGAAATATCACAATAAAACATATCAATTTCCTAGAGATCGATTATTCCGACACAACTGAGTTCGCACAAGTGCCGATACCGTTTCTAACATCGATAAAGCACAATGGCATCTGTTTCACGTTTCCATTTTGTTTATCTTTCTTCATTACACTGCTGCTTCTACAAGTACCAATGGATACAAACGCAATGGATACAAACGTTATTTACGTCATTGACTCTTTCACTTCGCTTTTGTTGTTTTTTATCTTTGTATTAATCCTTATTTGTGGTAGACCTCTAATGTCTGTGCCCTTTTTTCAGTTAATTTGAGTGTGTAGCTGGTAAGGTCTTAAAGTTAATGGCCTGAAAATATTATTCTCTGTATGCAAAATTTTTAGGCATGAATGAGTATTAACACGATTTGACTTCAATTAATGAGATATTCTGAAGTAGAAAGAAAAATGTTCAAATGTGTGTGAAATCTTATGGGACTTAACTGCTAAGGTCATCAGTCCCTAAGCTTACATACTACTTAACCTAAATTATCCTAAGGACAAACACACACACCCATGCCAGTGGGAGAACTCGAACCTCCGCCGGGACCAGCCGCACAGTCCATTGCAGCGGAAGTAGAAAGACTCTCGTAGCGCAGTGAGGGACGTAAGGGAGTCTTGAACACAACCTTCAATAATGCAGAATTACGAGAAATACTTTCAAGCTTGTTAACACTATATGAAAAATTTTTGCCACCTCTTTTACAGGTAAAATGCGTGCAGTGGTAATGTACACTCCTGGAAATGGAAAAAAGAACACATTGACACCGGTGTGTCAGACCCACCATACTTGCTCCGGACACTGCGAGAGGGCTGTACAAGCAATGATCACACGCACGGCACAGCGGACACACCAGGAACCGCGGTGTTGGCCGTCGAATGGCGCTAGCTGCGCAGCATTTGTGCACCGCCGCCGTCAGTGTCAGCCAGTTTGCCATGGCATACGGAGCTCCATCGCAGTCTTTAACACTGGTAGCATGCCGCGACAGCGTGGACGTGAACCGTATGTGCAGTTGACGGACTTTGAGCGAGGGCGTATAGTGGGCATGCGGGAGGCCGGGTGGACGTACCGCCGAATTGCTCAACACGTGGGGCGTGAGGTCTCCACAGTACATCGATGTTGTCGCCAGTGGTCGACGGAAGGTGCACGTGCCCGTCGACCTGGGACCGGACCGCAGCGACGCACGGATGCACGCCAAGACCGTAGGATCCTACGCAGTGCCGTAGGGGACCGCACCGCCACTTCCCAGCAAATTAGGGACACTGTTGCTCCTGGGGTATCGGCGAGGACCATTCGGAACCGTCTCCATGAAGCTGGGCTACGGTCCCGCACACCGTTTGGCCGTCTTCCGCTCACGCCCCAACATCGTGCAGCCCGCCTCCAGTGGTGTCGCGACAGGCGTGAATGGAGGGACGAATGGAGACGTGTCGTCTTCAGCGATGAGAGTCGCTCCTGCCTTGGTGCCAATGATGGTCGTATGCGTGTTTGGCGCCGTGCAGGTGAGCGCCACAATGAGGACTGCATACGACCGAGGCACACAGGGCCAACACCCGGCATCATGGTGTGGGGAGCGATCTCCTACACTGGCCGTACACCACTGGTGATCGTCGAGGGGACACTGAATAGTGCACGGTACATCCAAACCGTCATCGAACCCATCGTTCTACCATTCCTAGACCGGCAAGGGAACTTGCTGTTCCAACAGGACAATGCACGTCCGCATGTATCCCGTGCCACCCAACGTGCTCTAGAAGGTGTAAGTCAACTACCCTGGCCAGCAAGATCTCCGGATCTGTCCCCCATTGAGCATGTTTGGGACTGGATGAAGCGTCGTCTCACGCGGTCTGCACGTCCAGCACGAACGCTGGTCCAACTGAGGCGCCAGGTGGAAATGGCATGGCAAGCCGTTCCACAGGACTACATCCAGCATCTCTACGATCGTCTCCATGGGAGAATAGCAGCCTGCATTGCTGCGAAAGGTGGATGTACACTGTACTAGTGCCGACATTGTGCATGCTCTGTTGCCTGTGTCTATGTGCCTGTGGTTCTGTCAGTGTGATCATGTGGTGTATCTGACCCCAAGAATGTGTCAATAATGTTTCCCCTTCCTGGGACAATGAATTCACGGTGTTCTTATTTCAATTTCCAGGAGTGTAGATTTCACGTTCCACAAGATGTTTGTTTTAACCTCAGACAACAACAATATCTAGAAAACGATGCAGAGCACAAAAGCAATGTTCCAGATGAAATGTTGATATTAGTAAACGGGACATCATCTGTGCTACAACTGACCGTCTCCTAGCCACCGTTTCTGCGCAGGCGCGGTCGACTTTGTATTTTCAAATTGGAAGCCGATATTTTTATTGCGTATTCAGATTCCACGTCAAAAAATACGTACTGTTGACTCTAAGCACGGTTTCCATTCGTGGTAGATGGCGCTGTAATCGAAATGTATCAAGTGTGCCTGTTTCTGACGCATTTGATTCCATACTTCATTTACTGTGTAAATGTAAGTCTATGTGATCTAACGGTTGACACTGATATTCAAACGTTACTTGAGTGTTGCTAATATTATTGTACAGTACAGATAATATGGCTAGCCTTTCACATTTCTAACAAATATGATACTTGTATGGTAACGTAGTTTTCTATTTCCTACGGGGTTCATTGTGATGAGTCCCCAAACCCTCGGAATGCTTCAGGGTGTTTGATTTCCGTGTGTGTTTCCATCTAACCGCTGTAACTCTCGCGCTTGTCGCTATGCGGCTGTCAGAGGAATACAAAAAATGGTTCAAATGGCTCTGACCACTATGGGACTTCTGAGGTCATCAGTCCCCTAGGACGTAGAACTACTTACACCTAACTAACCTAAGGACATCACACACATCCATGCCCGAGACCGTTGTTCCTGACTCACGCTAAACCTAGTTTCTAACTAGATATTGAAATGGAAAAACATATTGTACTGTACCATCAAATTTTCAATATTAAAGTAAATTTCGAAGATAAATATTAACTCCTAGAACACAAAGGTTTACGCTTACATCATAAATGAAACGTGGACTCAAATGGGTCGGTTCTTAAATCCTAAAACTGGCGTATTGGATATTTGTCGATTACAGCGCTATTTACCACGAAAGGCAAACAATGATTTGAGTAAACCATATATGAACTTTTTGCTGTAGAAGCCTCATATGCAATAAAAATGAGGGGGCTTCCATTTGAAAATTCAAAGTTACCCCGCCCACACAGTACAGGTGATAATGCAAAAGAAAAAATAGTTCAAATGGCTCTGAGGACATCATACACATCCATGCCCGAGGCAGGATTCGAACCTGCAGCCGCAGCACTAGCGCGGTTCTGGACTGAAGCGCCTAGAACCGCTCGGCCACAGCGGCCGGCGGTGGGTAGGAGTTGGCCAGTTGACTCACCGACAGATGTCCCTTCACTAAAACGAACTTTTCACCTAGAACATTCTTTTCGTGCGATGCGTCGTTTTCGAGACATGATTTTCTCCCGAGTTGAAACAAACCTCCTATATAAACTAACAGCTACACAGAAGAAGCATTAATCGCAATAGGCGCTCTCAACATTTTCGGGAGCAGCACACGTCTCAGGCTTCTCAGCAGCTCAGATCTACCTTGTACTTTCTGTAATATTCGTGCAAAGAAATAAGTACGTTGTCTGCCGGTATCAGCATATCTGGATAGTACTGTATCCTTAGTGGATAAGCAGAGAAAAAGTGTGGGTTCAATTCGAGGAAATTTTCCAGGATGTGAGGATAAGCAACACAAAGCAAACAATTAGTAATAAGTTGTATTAAGAGACTAAACAGATGACATAACTTCTGATATGTTGAGCGAAGCAAAGTACAGGATACAATGTTCATAGATAATTCGTTCTTCTCAGCTGGATAGCTGGTATACGTCTCTGTATGGCTCGTCGTCTTCTCAGCAGGAAGACTCGGTGCTCTTCTTCTATTGGCTGCCGTGTGACAGGGCGCCCTCGTGGCAGTATCGCAGCTATCGATACTGCAGATAGCGATTCCACTGAGGGTAGAACGTATTCATTAAAATGTAATCGCCTCAGCTACGACTTTATGCAAAAGATGAGTACATGTGTGATGACCATGAAAGCATGATAAATTATAACGGGTCTCTGGATGAAAAATAATTGAAGAGAATTGGGAATAACTGTTGATTATTATTCAAGAAACAAAAAGGACAGCTCAGTAATGAATTTGCAAATGTTCTCCTTGTGACCACGTGGAACCGAATGACCGCAAATCGTCAAAAATAGAACAAAAGAAAATTCAATAATTTCTAATTTCCTAAAAATATAAGTGACCCACGGCCTACATTCGCGCATGAGAAAATGAAAGACCAATACTTATCCTTCGTCATGGAATATTGTCTCTCGATCGGAACAACAAATTTAACATAGGTCACCAGCACGTCTCTAAAACTGAAAAATATGTAGAATACTGGGTAAAGTGCGCTAAACGGCAACGTAATCACCATTATTGCTGTAGGTTGCTGCGTAGAAATGGCCATCACAGTAAAACATTAGACAAAGACGTCTGATTACAACAGACAAAACAATCAAGCAACGTCCGCGCGATGAAAAGAACCCCATCGGTCAGCGGACACAGTATTTGCTCTTGTTTCTGTCCACAGAGGCCAGCTAACTCAAATCTCAACCGCCCTTTAACAAAATGAGACAGGAAAGTGCCGCTTATAGACATACGTTCCCTGTGCAGCCAAAGTCTAACACTCACCTAACAGGTGAAAACGGTCCATTGATCGTGACCGGGCCAAATATCTCACGAAATAAGCGTCAAACGACAAAAACTACAAAGAACGAAACTCGTCTAGCCTGAAGGGGGAAACCAGATGGCGCTACGGCTGGCCCGCTAGATGGCGTTGCCATAGGTCAAACGGATATCAACTGCGTTTTTTTAAAATAGAAACCCCCCTTTTTATTACATATTCCTGTAGTACGTAAAGAAATATGAATGTTTTAGCTGGACCACTTTTTTCGCATTGTGATAGACGTCGCTGTAATAGTCACAAACATGTGGCTCACAATTTTAGACGAACAGTTGGTAACAGGTAGGTTTTTTAAATTAAAATACAGAACGTAGGTACGTTTGAACATTTTATTTCGGTTGTTCCAATGTGATAAATGTACCTTTGTGAACTTATCATTTCTGAGAACGCATGCTGTTACAGCGTTATTACCTGTAAATACCACATTAATGCAATAAATGCTCACAATGACGTCCGTCAACATCAATGTATTTGGCAAAACGTGTAACGACTTTCCTCTCAACAACGAGTAGTTCGCCTTCCGTAATGTTCGCACATCCATTGACAATGCGCTGACGCATGTTGCCAGGCGTTGTCGGTGGATCACGATAACAAATATCCTTCAACTTGGGAAAGTCGGGGGGCGTCAGATCCGGTGAACGTGCGGGCCATGGTATGGTGCTTCGACAACCAATCCACTTGTCATGAAATATGCTATTCAATACCGCTTCAACCGCAAATCAGCTATGTGCCGGGCATCAATCATGCTGCAAGCACACCGCCATTCTGTCATGCAGTGAAACATCTTGTAGTAACATCGGTAGAACATTTCGTAGGAAATCAGCATACATTGCACCATTTAGATTGACATCGATAAAATGGGGGCCAATTATCCTTCCTCCCATAATGCCGCACCATCCATTAACCCGTCACGGTCGCTGATGTTCCACTTGTCGCAGACATCGTGGATTTTCCGTTGCCCAATAGTGCATATTATGCCGGTTTACGCTACCGCTGTTGGTGAATGACGCTTCGTCGCTAAATAGAACGCGTGCAAAAAATCTGTCATCGTCCCGTAATTTCTCTTGTGCCCTGTGGCATAACTGTACACGACGTTCAAATTCGTCTCCATGCAATTCCTGGTGCATAGAGATATGGTACGGATGCAATCGATGTTGATGTAGCATTCTCAACACCGACATTTTTGAGATTCCCGATTCTCGCGCAGTTTGTCTCCTACTGATGTGCGGATTAGCCGCGACAGCAGCTAAAACACCTACTTGGGCATCATCATTTGTTGCAGGTCTTGGTTGACGTTTCACATGTGGCTGAACACTTTCTGTTTCCTTAAATAACGTAACTATCCGGCGAACGGTCCGGGCACTTGGATGATGTCGTCCAGGATACCGAGCAGCATACATAGCACACGCCCGTTGGGCATTTTGATCACAATAGCTATACATCAACACGATATCGACGTTTTCCGCAATTGGTAAACGGTCCATTTTAACACAGGTAATGTATCACGAGGCAAATTCCGTTCGCACTGGCGGAAAGTTATCTGATACTACATACTTATACGTTTGTGACTATGACAGCACAGTCTACCACAAAGCGAAAAAAGTGGTCCAACTAAAACATTCATATTTCTTTACGTATTACACGAATATGTAATAAAAAATGGGGGTTCCTATTAAAAAAGCGCAGTTGATATCCGTTTGACCTACAGCAGTGCCATCTAGCGGGCGAACCATAGCGCCATCTGATTTCCCCCTTCAAGCTAGACGAGTTTCGTTCTTTATAGATTTTTCGTTTCATGCTTATTTCTTGAGATATTTGGCCCAGTCACTATCAGTGGAAGGGAACCGGTCATTTCCTTTTTCAAAGGAAGCGCTTTTACATTTGGCTTACACCATTTGCTGAAAAAACCATTTGCGGAAAAAACTAGAACTGGATCGTCGGACGGAAATTTGAAGCTCGTTTCTCCACTTGCGAGTCCAGTGTTTTAACCACTGTAACATCGCGCTCATTGGTTCAGATCCTAGAACGCCACGCTCTTTGCCTCGCCTATTGCATCCGTCTCCCTTCCCCCATGCAGATCCTATACGACCTAATTCCCTTCCCCCACCTCCTCCTTTTCCTCGAACGGATACGGATCCTCCACACCTCCCGCAGACTAGATCCTCCTCACCCGCTAGTCTCTCCCATCCTCTCCCGCCCCCGTCTGCTGCCGCGCCTGTACTTCCATGTCCCACCTGTTCTCCATCTCCCCACTCTCCACACCCTCTCCCAAGTGGCTTCCGCCAGCTCCCCCTCCCTGATGATGCCCTCCTCCCCTCCATCTACCCCTCCTACTAACTTTGATTTTCCCTCCCTCTTCCTGTGTTTGTTCCTTTGGACACCCTCTCTCCTTTCTCTCCCCCTTCTCTCCCTCCTCCCTTTCTCCCCACTCCTCCCCCAGGCTACCCCTATCCCCGTCCCTCCACTCCTTCTCCCATCTCCTCTGCCATTGGCATCTTTGCTCTCCCCTCTCCGTCTCCCTCACCCTGCTTCCCCTCTTGGCAGGTCCCCCGACTCGCACACGTTATGAGGACATTCACGCGCCGAAGATCATCGTCATCCGTTTCTCGCGTGTGCCGTCGTGTTTTGTGTTTAGTGTTCACCGTCACGCTCCATCGTTGACATGTGCCATCTATCTCATCAGTGCTTGTGCGTCGTGTCTACAGTTTGTAGTGTGGATTATCGTCGAGTGTGAACGGCTCCATGTTTTGCATTCTATGTCTACTGTTTTTTACCCACCATTATGTCAATTATGAGTATTCTTTCTGTTTTTCTCATTGTCTACTCTAAGGCTGAAGAGCGGAATAGAATGCTGCTGCCAGCCTACCCGTTGTTTGTACAGGTATCAAAATTACTATAAAGGGAAAAAAAGGCGCTCACTGGAATTATAAGCGACTCAACTAACCGGCTTCCAAAGTTCGACGACGAATGTTTGTTGTTTTGACATAATGAAATCTTTGACTCTGTTTACTCGTCACAGAGTAATTAGTTAGTTGCCTCACCCCAGTTATCTTTGTGACTGGTATGCTAACAATTTTTTTTTTTGTTGGTCATCAGTCTACTGACTGGTTTGATGCGGCCCGCCACGAATTCCTTTCCTGTGCTAACCTCTTCATCTCAGAGTAGCACTTGCAACCTACGTCCTCAATTATTTGCTTGACGTATTCCAATCTCTGTCTTCCTCTACAGTTTTTGCCCTCTACAGCTCCCTCTAGTACCATGGAAGTCATTCCCTCATGTCTTAGCAGATGTCCTATCATCCTGTCCCTTCTCCTTATCTGTGTTTTCCACATATTCCTTTCCTCTCCGATTCTGCATAGAACCTCCTCATTCCTTACCTTATCAGTCCACCTCATTTTCATAGCACCACATCTCAAATGCATCGATTCTCTTCTGTTCCGGTTTTCCCACAGTCCATGTTTCACTACCATACAATGCTGTACTCCAGACGTACATCCTCAGAAATTTCTTCCTCAAATTAAGGCCGGTATTTGATATTAGTAGACTTCTCTTGGCCAGAAATGCCTTTTTTGCCATAGCGAGTCTGCTTTTGATGTCCTCCTTGCTCCGTCCATCATTGGTTATTTTACTGCCTAGGTAGCAGAATTCCTTAACTTCATTGACTTCATGACCATCAATCCTGATGTTAAGTTTCTCGCTGTTCTCATTTCTACTACTTCTCATTACCTTCATCTTTCTCCGATTTACTCTCAAACCATACTGTGTACTCATTAGACTGTTCATTCCATTCAGCAGATAATTTAATTCTTCTTCACTTCACTCAGGATAGCAATGTCATCAGCGAATCATATCATTGATATCCTTTCACCTTGTATTTTAATTCCACTCCTGTACCTTTCTTTTATTTCCATCATTGCTTCCTCGATGTACAGATTGAAGAGTAGAGGCGAAATGCTACAGCCTTGTCTTACACCCTTCTTAATACGAGCACTTCGTTCTTGATCGTCCACTCTTATTATTCCCTCTTAGTTGTTGTACATATTGTATATGACCCGTCTCTCCCTATAGCTTACCCCTACTTTTTTCAGAATCTCGAACAGCTTGCACCATTTTATATTGTCGAACGCTTTTTCCAGGTCGACAAATCCTATGAAAGTGTCTTGATTTTTCTTTAGCCTTGCTTCCATTATTAGCCGTAACGTCAGAATTGCCTCTCTCGTCCCTTTACTTTTCCTAAAGCCAAACTGATCGTCACCTAGCGCATTCTCTATTTTCTTTTCCATTCTTCTGTATATTATTCTTGTAAGCAACTTCGATGCATGAGCTGTTAAGCTGATTGTGCGATATTTCTCGCACTTGTCAGCCGTCTTCGGAATTGTGTGGATGACGCTTTTCCGAAAGTCAGATGGTATGTCGCCAGACTCATATATTCTACACACCAACGTGAATAGTCGTTTTGTTGCCACTTCCCCCAATGATTTTAGAAATTCTGATGGAATGTTATCTATCCCTTCTGCCTTATTTGACCGTAAGTCCTCCAAAGCTCTTTTAAATTCCGATTCTAATACTGGATCCCCTATCTCTTCTAAATCGACTCCTGTTTCTTCTTCTATCACATCAGACAAATCTTCACCCTCATAGAGGCTTTCAATGTATTCTTTCCACCTATCTGCTCTCTCCTCTGCATTTAACAGTGGAATTCCCGTTGCACTCTTAATGTTACCACCGTTGCTTTTAATGTCACCAAAGGTTGTTTTGACTTTCCTGTATGCTGAGTCTGTCCTTCCGACAATCATATCTTTTTCGATGTCTTCTCATTTTTCCTGCAGCCATTTCGTCTTAGCTTCCCTGCACTTCCTATTTATTTCATTCCTCAGCGACTTGTATTTCTGTATTCCTGATTTTCCCGGAACATGTTTGTACTTCCTCCTTTCATCAATCAACTGAGGTATTTCTTCTGTTGCCCATGGTTTCCTCGCAGCTACCTTCTTTGTACCTATGTTTTCCTTCCCAACTTCTGTGATGGCCCTTTTTAGAGATGTCCATTCCTCTTCAACTGTACTGCCTACTGCGCTATTCCTTATTGCTGTATCTATAGCGTTAGAGAACTTCAAACGTATCTCGTCATTCCTTAGTACTTCCGTATCCCACTTCTTTGCGTATTGATTCTTCCTGACTAATGTCTTGAACTTCAGCCTACTCTTCATCACTACTATATTGTGATCTGAGTCTATATCTGCTCCTGGGTACGCCTTACAGTCCAGTATCTGATTTCGGAATCTCTGTCTGACCATGATGTAATCTAATTGAAATCTTCCCGTATCTTCCCGGCCTTTTCCAAGTATACCTCCTCCTCTTGTGATTCTTGAACAGGGTATTCGCTATTACTAGCTGAAACTTGTTACAGAACTCAATTAGTCTTTCACCTCTTTCATTCCTTGTCCCAAGCCCATATTCTCCTGTAACCTTTTCTTCTACTCCTTCCCCTACAACTGCATTCCAGTCGCCCATGACTATTAGATTTTCGTCCCCCTTTACATACTGCATTATCCTTTCAATATCTTCATACACTTTCTCTATCTGTTCATCTTCAGCTAGCGACGTCGGCATGTATACCTGAACTATCGTTGTCGGTGTTGGTCTGCTGTCGATTCTGATTAGAACAACCTGGTCACTGAACTGTTCACAGTAACACACCCTCTGCCCTACCTTCCTATTCATAACGAATCCTACACCTGTTATACCATTTTCTGCTGCTGTTGATATTACCCGATACTCATCTGACCAGAAATCCTTGTCTTCCTTCCACTTCACTTGACTGACCCCTACTATATCTAGATTGAGCCTTTGCATTTCCCTTTTCAGATATTCTAGTTTCCCTACCACGTTCAAGCTTCTGACATTCCACGCCCCGACTCGTAGAACATTATCCTTTCGTTGATTATTCAATCTTTTGCTCATGGTAACCTCCCCCTTGGCAGTCCCCTCCCGGAGATCCGAATGTGGGACTATTCCGGAATCTTTTGCCAATGGAGAGATCATCATGACACTTCTTCAATTACAGGCCACATGTCCTGTGGATACACGTTACGTGTCTTTAATGCAGTGGTTTCCATTGCCTTCTGCATCCTCATGTCGTTGATCATTGCTGGTTCTTCCGCCTTTAGGGGCAATTTCCCACACCTAGGACAAGAGAGTGTCCTGAGCCTCTATCCGCTCCTCCCCCTCTTTGACAAGGCCGTTGGCAGAATGAGGCTGACTTCTTATGCCGGAAGTCTTCGGCCGCCAATGCTGATTATTTATCAAAATTTAGGGAGTGGTGGGGATCGAACCCGGGACCGAAGACGTTTTGATTATGAATCAAAGACGCTACCCCTAGACCACACAATATCTGCACACAAATCCAAGTGGCTGAAATATGATTCTTGTGTCATGACTGAAAGGATTCATTCCCAACAATACAGTTAAATGCTTTCTTGAGTTTTCACCATGGAACTTCCATTGTGTGTCCATCAGTCCGACCTTTAGTTTCTTTTCGAATAATGTTAGCTATTACGCAGTTCGAGAGTGTGTACGTAAAGCAGAGCTGGCCTTTATGCCCCTCGTGATTATGCAAGACCTTGTTTATCAGTTTCCTCTCGTTGCGTCGCGTTTACCAGTTCACTGGGTCTCCTTTGTTGTCAGCAACTGATAACTGCATGTGTTGGACCAACGCATTTTTTAGGACGTGGTTATGTGAGCGTAGTGCAAACAGGTCCTTCGGATCACATACAGTAAAGATTCTCTTGCTAGAGCTGATGTAATTATGGAAAAAGAACCTACATAACGTGTGTGTTTCACATATCGTCTGACTAAAATTGCTGCACAGCTTATAAGAGTGCGATCGAGACGCAGCTGAGCAGCTAATGTCCAGAACCTCGTTCACCGTCTCCCGCCTTACCTCAGCCGTGAAATATTGACGAAACACTCTCCTTTGGTTCTTCGAAGACTATAAAAAGATTGTTAGGAGTATAAGTGCAGCTATTTTTGATGGCGACTGAAGACAATGTACTGAACAACACTACGTCACGGCTAATAATTATGTCTATTAGGAGTCTTAAGTTTTTAGGTTGGTTAGTACCTCCAATTACATGTGTCAAGAGCAAGCTTTTAATGTTTATCTTCTCCTGGGCAGCAGATAAGGTATTGAAGCGCGCACGCCAGGACGCAAAATGGTGAAGTCTACACTCACAGTCGTAGCCCACTTAGTAATGCAGTTACGTCCATGCAGGAAACATCAGGTAGTAAATCAAGTGGCATGTTTGCGGAAGACCAGCTAACCGCAAAGAAAAAACAACTAACTCACTGAAATGAGTACGTATTGAGGTAGCAATGGTTACAATACCTACCCTTATACCCGAAACATCCTGTAAGTAGATGTATTTCAACCCCCAAGTAAATAACGAAAGTTAATGTATCGTCTTACTCGTGTACATGATGACTTCCGTTGACTCAATTACTGACACCGAGCGAGCTGGCGCAGTGATTCACATACTGCACTCTCACTCAGGACGACAACGGTTCAAACCGTGTCCGGTGACCCTGATTTATGTTTTACATGGTTTCCTAAATCGCTTCAGGAATTAGGCCAGGATGGTTGCTTTGAATGGGCACGGACGATTTCCTTCTGCAAACCTGAAATAATTCAAGTTTGTGCTCCGTCTCTGATGACCTCATTGTCGACGGGACGTTAATCTTCCTCCCTTCTTCCTACTAACACAGAGTGGCGTAGCCCTTGTAAGTATAAAGGAAATTCAGTGAAACTACAGAAACAAAGAACTGAAATGGACTTACTATTTATTTGCATCTACATCTACATCATACTCCACAAGGCACCTAATGGTGCGTGGCGGGGGGTACTTTCAGTACCACTATCTGATCCCTCCATCCCTGTTTCACTCACGAATAGTGTGTGGGAAGAATTATAGTCGGTAAGCCTCTGTACTGGCTTTAATTTCTCGAATTTTCTCCTCGTAGTCAATACGCAAGATTTATATGGGAGGGGGGGGGGGGGGGGGGTAATATGTTGTCTGTCTCCTCCTGAAAAGTACTATCCCGAAATTTAAATAGTAAAACCCCGAAACGCTCTCTCGCCAGCTTTACAATGAAAAATACGGTGAAAAATACATTTATAGAAGATGTTGAAAGTGACACTTGCATCATCAATATACAGCTGTGCACCTCTAAGTATATTCAAATACACCTGGCATAAGAATCGGTTATTGATGACGGCAACATCATGGCTGATGTTGTCTTTCAGTTCCTCTATTGTGTGTGAATTTGTTTCACAGACCTTGCTCTTCAGATGTCCCTACGGAAAAACAATCTCATGTTGTTAGACCCGGCAAACGTGGTGGCTATAAATGTTTGCCGACAGCTCGTTCCTCAGCGAAGACATCATGACTCGTTCCAGGGATGCCTTAGACAAGAGATATATTGCCCATCTTGCTGGAAGAAGCAGTGTTGTCTTTCATATCCAAAGAATTGAGCACAAAATGTACCAAAAATTTCTGTGTATGCAATCATATTGAGGACAGTGTCAAAAATATAGGTCCAATTATGCGCGTTCCTGTTACACTGCACCAAACATTGACTTTTTTCATCATGGAGTTGTTGCTGACACACTGTGTTAGGGTTCTCTGTTGCCCAGTACCTCGTGTTCTGTGAATTTACGTGACCGGAAAGATGAAACCATTCTTCATCACTCACTATGTAATGAAAAGGCTTTAATACACTATTACTGATGTTATTCAAATGCCATGTGCATTAATCCACACGTCTCCAATTGTCATCCTCCCGTAACTGCTGCATCACTGCCGCACAATATGGCTTCAGATTATGACATTTCAATATCCATTGGCAGTTCTTCCTATTTACCTGTGCCTGTTGGGCCAATTTACATGTAGTCATCTTTGGGCACTGAAGCATGCTTCGCTGAATGTCTGCAATATCTTCCATTGTGTGAACTGAAGGAATTCCGTGTTTTACATTTTGCACAGATCCATAGGGGCGTCAGTTTTTATACAGACTCTGTATTACTCTCTTTGGTGGTAGTCCTCTATCTGGTTACTTGACCAGGGAAATTTCGTCAGTTTCCTTCATCGAACCTGTTCTCACATATGCTTCCACAATTTCAATTCTTTCTTGTATCGAGAAAGTCATTTAGCAGTCCACAACAAGAAACATCTAACTTCAGTGATGAAATAAACTGAAATGCTGACAGAAGAATGCTAACAATCAATTATTGCATTAAACTGTCCACTGTTGTTGTTGTTTATTTCAGAAGTGGAAATACTGCATTCGCATTCGAAGGGGAGGCAGGCTACTTTTAGCAGTAATATGTCTGAGAGAATTCTGGACCAAAAAGCATTTCTGAGTCAGATTTCCAGGATGCCACCCAAGAATAAAATTTCTCAGTTACCCCCAACCAAAAAATCTGATTTCCTTGTATCCAAAAAATAAATTTTCATAAATACAATGGAAACAAAAAATTGTAAACAAAGTTTAGCTATTTAAAAAACTTAGAAAATTATAGCAAAGAAAATTTTAATTTGAAGAAAGGAAAATTTCTAAATCTTTAAAATTTATTGAAATGCAATAACATGAGTTGGATGATCTTTATTTACTTTTTTATGTCAATAAACAAAATGTCAATTTACAAGTTTATCTAATTTATCATCATCATTTTTTAAGATTTTGGTGTATCGACTTGGAAGAGTAATTTTATATTTTTCATGTAAGAGTAATAAAAATTTACCACCGAATTTAGTATGTAAAAATTCAGCTATTGAAATTACATAATGTTTTTTACATGCTGATAATTTAGTGAACACTTCTGAACAACTATAGCTATAATTGTTAAGTTCACTTAATAGATTTTCAATCTTACTGTTCATAGACATTTTTATTTCCATAGAAAAAATTTAAGAACACAAAAAATTAAATTTTTTAAAGAGATTCAATTTTTCAGTTTTTATCTTCTCTAGTTTTTTGAAAATATTTCAAAAGGAAATGAAAACAAAAAGTTAAGACATCTTTAATTTTTTCTAACTTTTCATTCATTTACTTAACTAAAAATATTCAGTAAACATTCTAGGTTTTGAATCATAAGTTAAAAATCTTCTTATCTTGTAATATAAAATATGCAGTAGTATAATTTGTAATATTCTCACTAAAGAATACACATAATTTCAATCTTGTTCTTTGAGTAGTTAAAACATTCATTCTTCTAGTCATATTAATTACATAAAGAGCATAATTTTGAATAAAAATTGAAAGTACTTATATTTACATCACTATTCAATTGAGTTATTCCTTTAAAATCTCTGAAAGAATCGTAAGCTTTTAAGAAGTTATTTGCTTTTAGATTCAATAATTCTTGAGAAAAACTTCATTTCTTCCATTTTTAACATTGATATTTTGTAATTTAACATGATCAAATAAAGAAGAATCAAGAACCTGATTATTTTTTCGATTAGTTTGAAAAAAAAAGTAAGGCATGTCAAATTCGGTGGAATTATAATAATATCTGGTTCAAAATTTCTTTTTCCCTCTAAACCAGCAAATTCAGTTGTTTGGTTTTTGAAGAAAAATTGGGATTTTTTGATTTTTAAGTATTTATTGCTCTAATTAAAGTGAATATTCTAGTTCATATTGAACAACAGGAACACGAATTTCCATACTTTTAACAACAGTTTTATCTTCTTTTGGAAGGGTAAAATTATCATTTTCTGTAGTTCAACAAAGATAAGAATCTTCTTGATCTTTTCTGGAAGTCCAAGTAAAAGTTAAATCACCTTTGAACATAACTTGTTTATAATCTTTAAATAATCCACCTATAAATGCTGACAACAGAAGAAATCTGGAGAAAGTAAATCAGTTCTGGGATCTTTTAGAATCTGAAATTTCTATCATACCTAAAAAGAACATTAAAATACTCCTAGGTGACTTCAGTGCACAAATTGGGAGGGAAAAGAAATGTAGTAGGTGAATATCCAGCACACTCAAGAACAAACAGAAATGGTGAAAGACTGAGCAAAATGCGCAAAATGTCCTAGTTAAAACTCATGTCCACACATTTCTGCAAACTACCAAGAAAAGCCAAAACTTGGAGACATCCAAAAATAAACCTAGGAAAATTTCGACTGGACCATATACCGATATTTAAAAGGTGTATCACAGAAATAATGAATGTTAAACAGTTAGAAATACGGAATTCCATTCAGATCATCATCTTCTAAGATTAAAATATAATTTCTCCCATCTAAAACAAAACTGGTGACCAAGAAAGTAATCAGATACAACACCACTACAGCTAATATTACAAAAACAAAATTACAGAATAATTTAGAGAAGAAAATGAGACTAGTAAAGAACGCGATTGGCATGAAATCCAGACGCAAATTACTCAAGTAGCAGAGAAAACTTTAGGACTGGCCAAGAATAAAAAGAAGACATGGTGGAATGAGGAGTGTGAAGAAGCACTATTTCAAAGAGATC
The DNA here is from genome assembly GCF_021461395.2 of Schistocerca americana. Taxonomy (NCBI): domain Eukaryota; kingdom Metazoa; phylum Arthropoda; class Insecta; order Orthoptera; family Acrididae; genus Schistocerca; species Schistocerca americana. Next base: position 255,476,262 of record NC_060119.1, on the reverse strand, counting down.
AAAAATGGAATTGTTCGAAAAAAGATGAAGACCTTAAACAATTCAGACAAAGAAATGAAACAGCAAAAATAATCTTTAAAATCAATTGTTCGAAAAAAGATGAAGACCTTAAACAATTCAGACAAAGAAATGAAACAGCAAAAATAATCTTTAAAATCAAAAGAAACTTTCAACATTCTTAGCTTATTGAAATAGAAAAAAATCTTACCAAAAATAACGCTGGGAATTTTTACCAAACTCTTAAAAACATACTTAAAGGATATCAGGCAACAAGTATTTGTTTCTAAGATGAAAATGGCAAAATGGTATTAAATAACAAAGAAAATTGTGAAATTTTGCCAAAATTTTTTGAAAAGCTGTTGAACTCTCCAGTTCCAACAGATAAATTAGAATTGTCAGTGACACCTCAAAATCTAAAGGAAGATTTCACACCAAAAGAGTTAAATATTCATGAAGCCATCAAAACAATCAAAAACAATAAAGTGAGTGGTGAAGATTCCATTACAGCAGAATTACTGAAGCGGTCAGAACCAAAAATCATAAAGGATCTACAGCTGCTTTTGGAGAACATTTGGAAAACTGAAAAGTTTCCAGTTGAATAGAAATCAGCATTAACCCACCCACTACATAAAAATGTCAATATTTAGAGAGGAGTGTCACTCCTGCCAGTGGAGTACAGAATATTATCAAAAATTCTCCTGAAAAGAGTGGCAGATACTGTAAACAAACAACTGGGAGAATATCAGGGTAGTTTTTGAAAGGGAAGATCCTGTGCAGAACAGATTTTTAACTTAAAGTCAATAATTCGCCATAGAATGTATTAGGACAATAACAACAGACGGCGACTTTTCTACTTGAGTTAAGAGAGTTGCCAGAAAGTAATGCACCGCAGTTTTTTTTTCTCAGCCGAAAAGAATGCTACTATCGCGAAACGTTACGCATGTATTATTTGAAGTCTCTTGAGTGAGCAAGCCAAGTTTCTATCACTTCCGACAGATAGCGTAGCTGCAAGACAGTTTCAAAATGGCGTCTGTAGGTGATGTACGTTACAAGCAACGTGCCGTCATTGCAGAGAAAGAAACTGTGGGGAATATTCACAAACGCTTGTGCAAAGTCTGTGGAGCACCTGCTGTCGACAGAAGTACAGTTAGTCGCTGGGCGCACAGAGGCTGAAGTCATCAGAAAGCAGTTCGACGGAGCTCCACGATTTGCAGCGGTCGGGGTGAACATCCATGGCTGTCACACCTGACAGCCCTGACCTAGCCACCTCGGACTTCCACTTTTTCGGGCCATTAAAGGATGCCATTCGTGGAAGACATTTTGAGGACGATGTCGGGGTGATTCACGCAGTGGAGCAATGGCTCCGCCACTGGGACAAGGATTAGTACCGACAGGGCATACACGTCCTGGTTTCGCACTAGAGGAAGGCCGTAGAACGGGATGGAGATTACGTGGAAAAATAGGGTGTGTAGATAAAACACCATTCTTTCCTGTGTTGAATTCTCTTTATGTTCAATAAAGAATTGTTGAAGAAAAAACATGCTGTGCATTACTTTCTTGGCAACCTCCGTAGTTGGTGCAAGCTGAGTAATTTTACTGAATATAGATAAGGGCAGAAGTCGCTGAGATTAATATTTGTAGCACAGTATTCAGACAATAAGGAATTAGTTAGGATAAAGAATAATCAAACAGAAGACATTGATGGCAAATGGGAACTTATAAAAGACACATTAAATAATGCATGTAAAAACACAATGGCGACCAAACACGACAACATGAAAAAGAAGTGGATGACAGAGAAGATATTACAATTGATGGAACAAAGAAGAATACTTAAAAATAGAGATGAAAGCGAGTATAAAAGATTACATGCAGAAATACGAAAAGAAACACGGCGAGCAAAAGAAGAATGGTACAAGGAACAATGCTCTGAAATTGAGAGTTATGAAACAAGACATGATAGTTTCAACTTACACAAAAAAGTTAAAGATTTAGCTGGACTTAATAAAAAGAAAAGTACAAGTTTATTGTTAGATAAAAATGGCAAAATAATTCCTGATGTTAAAGGTAAACTGGACAGGTGGACAGAATATGTCAAAGAACTATTTGAAGATACAAGAAAAGATCAAAAATTTTATGATAACATGATCGGAGAACGAGGACCAAGCATATCGAAAGAAGAAATATTACATGTTATCAACAAATCAAAGACAGGAAAAGCCCCTGGACCGGATAAGATACCAAATGACATCCTGAAACTCATAGGAATAGACCATATAGATATATTTGTACAATTGTTTAGTGATATTTATAATTCGGGAATTATTCCTAGGGATTGGTTGACATCTACCTTTGTTACATTACCCAAAAAGGCTAATGCCAAAACTTGTAATGATCACCGTACAATAAGCTTAATGAGTCACACCTTAAAGATATTTCTAAAAGTTATACACCAACGAATATACAAAAAAGTAGAAGAAGGTATAAGTGAAACACAATTCGGTTTTAGAAGTTCCCTCGGTACAAGAGAAGCATTGTTTGCTTTTAACATATTAGCGCAACGATGTATGGAGGTTAACCAGCCACTATATGTGTGCTTCCTGGATTATAATAAAGCATTTGACAAAGTTCGTCATGATCATCTCATAGAATTGTTAGAAAAGAAAACACTTGATAAGAAAGACATCCGCATTATATATAACCTCTACTACAATCAAACCGCAACCGTGAAGGTAGAAAATGAGTTATCGAATGATATAGAAATAAAGAGGGGTGTGAGACAAGGTTGCGTTCTCTCACCCTTATTGTTCAATATGTATTCAGAAGGCATAATCCAGGCAGCTCTATCAGATGAAATAGCTGGCATTAAAGTGAATGGGCTAAACATTAACAATGTTAGGTTTGCTGATGACACTGCACTACTAGCTGGAAACCTCAAAGATCTACAATTACTTCTTGACAAAGTCGCAGAAAAAGGTGAAGAATTTGGCTTGACTCTTAACGTAAGCAAGACTAAGTTCATGGTGATATCTAAAACACACCAACAAGAAAATCTTACAATCAATAGGGAAAGAGTCGATCAAGTACATAAATTTAAATATCTCGGAACAATTGTAAATGAGGAGATAGAAAGCTCAGAAGAAATTAAATCGAGAATAGGACAGGCCAGAAGTATCTTTAATAAGATGAAAAATGCATTCTGTTCGAGAGACATTTGTTTAAACACAAAAATGAGGTTGCTAAGATGCTATGTATTCTCAAAATTATTATACGGAATGGAAGCGTGGACATTGAAAAAGAAGGACATGAACAGTTTAGAAGCTTTTGAAATGTGGGCATATAGAAGAATACTTAGAATTAGTTGGGTGTCGAGGATTACTAATCAAGATGTCCTAAGAAGAATGGGAAAGGAAAAAGAATTAATTAAAATTATTAAAGTAAGGAAGCTACAATATTTAGGCCATGTTATTAGGGGAGTAAATTACAAAATATTGCAAATAATACTAGAAGGGAAAATTTGTGGGAAGAGAACGAGGGGTAGATGACGGACATCCTGGATTGACAATTTAAAAAATTGGTACAACTGTTCAACGTCAGAACTCCTTAGATCAGCCAAATCAAGATCAGAAATTGCCATGATGACAGCCAACCTTCTTAGAGGAGACGGCACATGAAGAAGAATTCAGACAATGCACTAGCTGAATGTAGACATGCTCTCAGCAGCAGCTGACCGTACTGACTGCACCCGCTTACCAAAGGCCGGCACGGAAAAGGCTTGGCGAAGCATGCATACAGATGAGCTGAATAAGCCCCATGAATGGCATTTTTCTAAGGCTTCCCCACTCTTGTTGTTTCCACTGCTTTTATTCCTCGTCGGAAACGTGTTCCTCGCCTAGTGCATGTTTACGTCCAAGCTCTCAATATGCTACGTCGCATAAGGACGACGCTATTACCTTCCTTTTGTCATTCCTCTCCTTTATCTTCTTATGCCGTTCACAACACTGTGTACGTGAGGAAGGTAGAGAAAAAGTAGCTTGATCGTTTCGTCTTTAGTTACCTAGAAAGGTCACCACAATAACAACTGGCTGCACACATTTAGCTCATCCCTGGTATTGTTCTAAAACGATGCCGCGGCGATTCTTCTTCTTCTTCACTTTCTACTGGATTTGTTTACAGTAAAGAGTCACTGCCACTGACAGCAAACGATGGAACGAGATTGGCAAGCACGACACCCCCCCCCCCCCCCCCCCCCCACAGCTTTACTTCTGCCAGTACCTTCCAAACTTTACAGAAGCTCTCCTGCGAACTTTGCAGAACTAGCATTCCTGAAAGAAAGTTGAAATGTTCAAATGTGTGTGAAATCTTATGGGACTTAACTGCTAAGGTCACCAGTCCCTAAGCTTACACACTACTTAACCTAAATAATCCTAAGGACAAACACACACACCCACGACCGAGGGAGGACTCGAACCCCCGCCAGGACCAGCCGCACAGTCCACGACTGCAGTGCCTGAGACCGCTCGGCTAATCCCGCGCGGGGAAAGAAAGTTGTACTTGGGTATCTCAGATGGTAGAGCACTTACCCGCGAAAGGAAAGGTCCCGAGTTCGAGTCTCGGTCCGGCACACAGTTTTAATCTGCCAGGAAGTTTCACATTAGCGCACACTCTGCTGCAGAGTGAAAATCTCATTCTGTATGGAGGATGTTCGGCGACTGTGAACACAAGGCGTCGGATTGCCGCAGATGTCTCAGCGTTCGTGGGTGGTCTGGCATGGCCATGCTGAAGTAGAGGGTGCTCCATATGCTGCAGGGCCATACACACCAAAGGCCATCTGGGTGATGAAGCACAAAACGTGATTTATGTGAAAATGCCACCTGTCACCACTCAATAGATGTCCATTTGCGGTATCGACGTGCAAATTCCATTCTTCGTCTCCAATGAACAGGAGACAGCATGAATGCGTAAACCAGGCACCTGTTGCAGAAGCACTTTTGGTAGCCCCTTGATTCGCCTGGGCTGTCAGTAGTTTAACAGTTGCACTTAGGCTTGCCCGTACACATCTCCGCAGCCGTAGTTCACCCATGTCATCTGTGCCCTTAGTTATCACGGTTGCTTCAGCGTCAGTTTTGGATAGCGCCGTTTTGCCATGCACTTACACTTTAAGCAAGGCGGTACGGGAACAGTTTACAAGCTTGGCTTTTTCTGAAATGTTTCCACCCTTGGCCTGAACGCCAATGATAATGCCCGTTTGCACTTCAGTTAAATCTTTCCATTTCCGTATTACGACAACGACTGCACTGTTTCTGCATCTCCCTGACGCGCTATATACACCATCCACTGCTGGTGCTGCCAGCTGCCGTCTGTGAGTACTTATTGTGTGTCGACGCCGAACATCGGCATTGGTCACATTACTTCTACATCTACTACTACATACATACTCCGCAGTCCACCATACGGTGCGTGGAGAAGGGTATCTCGTAACACAACTAGCATCTTCTCTGCCTGTTCCACTCCCAAACAGAACGAAGGAAAAATGTCTGCCTATATGCCTCTGTATGAGCCCTAATCGCTCTTATCTTATCTTTGTGGTCTTTCCGCGAAATGCAAGTTGGCGGCAGTAAAATTGTACTGCAGTCAGCCTCAAATGCTGGTTCCCTAAATTTCCTCAGTAGCGATTCACGAAAAGAACGCCAACGCCTCCTTCCCTCTAGAGACTCCCACCCGAGTTCCTGAAGCATTTCCGTAACACTCGCGTGATGATCAAACCTACCAGTAACAAATCTAGCAGCCCGCTTCTGAATTACTTCTAGGTCCTCCCTCAATACGACCTGATAGGGATCCCAAACGCTCGAGCAGTACTCAAGAGTAGGTCGCACCAGCGTTCTATAAGCGGTCTCCTTTACAGATGAACCACATCTTCCCAAAATTCTACCAATGAACCGAAGACGACCATCCGCCTTCCCCACAACTGCCATTACATGCTTGTCCCACTTCATATCGCTCTGCAATGTTACGCCCAAATATTTAATCGACTTGACTGTGTCAAGCGCTGGACTACTAATGGAGTATTCAAAAATTACAGGATTCTTTTTCCTATTCATCTGCATTAATTTACATTTATCTATATTTAGAGTTAGCTTCTATTCTTTACACCAATCACAAATCCTGTCCAAGTCATCTTGTATCCTCCTACAGTCACTCAACGACGACACCTTCCCGCACACCACAGCATCATCAGCAAACAGCCGCACATTGCTATCCACCCTATCCAAAAGATCGTTTATGTAGATAGAAAACAACAGTGGACCTACCACACTTCCCTGGGGCACTCCAGATGATACCCTCACCTCCGATGAACACTGGCCATCGAGGACAACGTACTGGGTTCTATTACATTGTGACCTTAACAACAAGCAGACGAAATTCTCTATTGGTAAAGTGTAAAGTATGCTCAAGGGTTGAAAGAAGTAACGTCTCTAAAGAGCGCGCTGGCCGCTTTTGAGTGTTTTAGATGGTGTACAGGTGACACTAGGTGACCATATGACCTTCCACCGCTGAAGTAAGTTGCGGTAGCGTGTATGTGCCAGTCGGTTGTATGCAGTTAGCACATTATGGTGGGTCGACATGGAGACAGAATGGCACAAAGAAGTTGCCGTTTTTTGCCATGCCAAAGACCACACCATGAATGAAGCTTACTGAATAGAGGGAGTGTCAATGCGGACTGTCCAGTGGTGTACCAATTTCAGCAATGTAGCACAGGGTAAGACAAAAGCAAATAATCGTCAGTGAAAATCCTTTTCAAAACGGCAAGAGTTGCTGCTGTCAGTGAACGCTGGTCGATCTCTACCAGTTTTCGAGAGAACACTGGGAAGGGACCCGCTTGCAGCGTTTAATGCCCGATCCAGACAGAAACTCGTGATCTTCAAACAAAGTTCATCGTAAGCCGGACACAAAAGGAATGGCAATAAAGAAAGCCAGAAAGGTAGTCACAACAGGGTCGGAATCTGTAAAGCAGCTAGCCCTGATATACAGTTGCTCAGAGGAAGTGCTACTCACAACTGGTGCCTTGTTAAGCAGACTACTGTGAGCAGATAAGCCCATGAGACATGTCTTTTGTGCCTCTGGTGGCGCTCTTCGCCCACGAAATGTAACGTGTAGTGTTTCTTTTGCGATGTTTAAGAATAATGCTTGTGAAAGTCAATTGTGAAAATAATATAAAATTATTTACAAAAAATATAACGTCGATACTACGGTTGGGAAAGACAATAATGATGATACACAATATCGCAGTAAAGAATATGGTGAAATAAAACATTTATATCTTTGTATAACTATATAAGATGAAAAAGATAAGTTATTGCTCGCTCGCCTGCTGTTTGTGATTCTCATGTTACTGTAGATATTGTGTGTAGCGTTGAACGCTAGCAGATGTTCTTTTTGTTCTTTCGACTAGACGATAAGAAATGGTGTGTATCAGGTTATTGATGGAAATATATGTGTAAAAGTGAGTTCATCGTATTATTTCAAGAACGTCAGCCACTAATCGTAATGTTTTAATTGAAAAGAATTAATAATTAGTATTTATTAGCTATCAAGAAGACGAAAGCAGTGATCGCTGACTGGCAACAATTGGCCGCCATTACGCGGCGGACTTAATATTAACTTTTCTTACAACTTTCCACAAGAGCAGAAGCGATCAAATTATTTCAAAACGTTGTTTAATTTAAAGCTAAGTAGTTCCATGAGTTAATTTTGCGAGAGTTCAAATACTTTCAGAGATACCATTTGTCGCAGATCTGTGAACTTTGGACTTGACTGTATTTAGATGAAAACCAGATATGATAATCTTGAAGGGAGTCTGGTGCTCATTTAAATTGAAAACATACATTTATTTTTGCCTCCTATTAGATACTCTGCTTCTAACGGTTTCACCTAAGTAAAGAAAATAATTAATGCTAACCTCTTATCTTACGTAGTATCAAAAAGCATAAAACCGATATAGAATAATAAAAGAGAACCGTTAGAAACACTAATACTACCGGCATACACACCTCTAGCCCATTTTCGTACCACGTCACACCATGGACGTGCACGGCTCTGCTGGTGGTGCCAGAGGATCGCCTGGAGGACGGAATTGCGCGCCGTGGGCTTCCGTGATGAAAGCAGATTCTGCATGTGTACGATTTACCGCCGTCTCCAACGCAGCACGGTCCGAGAAACAGAAGTCCCACGTCAAGCTTAATGGTTTGCGATAAGCTAAAACTCTCGTTCGCCTTTGGTTTTTGTGGAGGGGTCACTTAACGACGCCGGATAATGCAGAATCTATTCGACTGTTTCTTTTGCTGTTCTGACAACAGGGTAATGGTCATCCACACACCGACCAAGAAACTCAACGTAGTCTGCAAGACGTGCAGCAGCTTCCTGACAAGAGTATTGGGATGGGTCCACTCACAATTCTCACAGATCTTCGCGAAATAACTGAGCAGGTGTGAAAAAAACGTTCCTAGGGACATTGATCATCACCTTTATTACTGCACCTGCTGAAGAGCAACAAGCAAGGTTACACAGGAAGGATGGATACACATTTATACCTGGTATTTATCCCTCGATACGATATCAGTATACCCTGGGCCATTATTAAGTTGCAGCCGCACTCTAAGACAAGAATCCAGGTAGTCCATGATCAGCATCCCTGTTTTCATAATAGAAAGAGTTCTCCAAGTGAGGTGTAATAAGCAGTCCAGTCGCATATGGACAGCGTCAGCGGGGTAGATATTAGAGCACAGCCCGAAACGAAGTGAGTTCACTCTGACAAGACGGTTGGTTTTATTTTCTGTATGACGTCAGAGTCTAGGTACATGTGATCGCTCACAGGCACCTATTATCGGTCGTATGTGAAGCCATTGGCAGCCAATATTGGAGACTACCGACTTTGCTGCCTGACACAGATACAGCATTTATGATTATTTTTTTATGTAGTCAAATTGTCATGTTACTAAATGAGAGCATCAGCGTCTAAAATATCCAGTTCACGCACTACCGTTAGTTGTAAACTTTCAATTAAAAAAATGCTATTTCAGCATGGGTCCATACCTGGTACCTCAGGACTGCCTGTGCTATCGATCTAAAAATATAGCAATTCCTCTTAATGTCTCTACAGTCAGTTTTCAATTAACTGGAAAGCTGTCAACGGATGACTTTTTTCCCGCTCCGATTACCACATGACGGCAGCAGGCTCATTGCTCAGACGGAGTTGCAGATGGCTTGTCAGTTTCAGCAGAAAATTAAATTATGAAAGTCCTGAGCGGCCTTGGAAAGTAGTCTGAGGAAATTTTTGCACCATTTAACACTCCTTTCTTGTGTGCCAACAGGGCCTTATCACAGAGCTGTGAACAAACACGAAGTGAAAATGTACTGGATAACGCTTGTTCACCGACTGTCCAATTTAGACATTGATGTTCTCGGGCAAAACTGAACAAATTCAGTGGAGTAATACACTCATGCTCGTAAATTAAGGATAATTGAACGTGACACTATACAAAACTGGCACTCTAGCATAGGCACATAGGGAACACACACGACACAGATCTGTAAGTCCACGGTATTGGTGATAAGTTGAGAAAACCGTCCCGAAACACATGTGCTACAAAACGCAACTGTTTCCTGCACATGTACCCCGACATCAATATGGGATATGATTACCATGCACAGATACAAAGGCCGCACAACGGGTTGGCATACTCTGGATCAGGTGGTCGAACATCTGCTGGGGTATAGCCTCCCATTCTTGCATCAGTGCCTGTCGGAGATCCTGAAGTGTCCTAGGGGTTTGAAGGCGTGCAGCGATACGTCGACCGAGACCATCCCAGACGTGCAGGCCACTGATATCTTCTGTTTCAAGGTACTCCTCCACGATGGCAGCTCTATGGGGCAGTACGTTATCAGGAGGAAGGTGGGACCCGCTGCACCCCTGAGAAGTTGCAAATTGACGTCCCGATACACCTGACCTGTTACAGTGCCTCTGTCAAAGACATGCAGAGGTGTACGTGCACCAGTCATAATCCCTCCCCACACCACCACGACCTCCATCCAGGTCCCTTTCAAGGAGATTAAGGGGTTGGTATCTGAAAACCCGGTGAGAATCACTGTCCACACTATACCTGGAACTACTATTCCAGTGACCACGTACTGTGTTCTTGATACCAGGCTTTACGGGCTCTCCTGTGAGCAGGGGTCAGTGGAATGCACCCTGCAGGTCTCCGGGCGAATAAACGATGTCTGTTCAGTCGTCTGTAGACAGTGTGTGGAGACAACTGTTCAGTGGCTGCGGTAAGGGTCCGAGCAAGGCTACCTGCAGTACTCCGTGGCCATCTGTGGGCGCTGATGGTGAGATATCGGTCTTCTTGTGGTGTCGTACACTGTGGACGTCCCGTACTGTAGCGCCTGGACACGTTTCCTGTCTTCTGGAATCGTTGCCATAATCTTGAGATCACACTTTGTGGCAGACAGAGGGCCCGAGCTATGACCTGCTGTGTTTGACCAGCCTCCAGTCGCCCTAATATTCTACCCCTCATAACGTCATCAATATGTGTTCTTTGAGTCATTTTCAACACACAGTCACCATTAGCAAATCTGAAAACGTCTGCACACTTACTCGCTGCACCGTATTCTGACGTGCACCAACACACCTCTGAATACGTGGACTGCTGCCAGCGCCACCGTGCGACGACCGCAGGTCAAATGCACCACATGAGCGTTGTTTGACCATATATCATCATTATCATTAATTTATGAGCATGAGTGTATTAAAGTTACAAAAGTCTCGGTGGACCGATTTTTGAGTATTGGGCTCTTACCTGTTACGACTAATCGAGGAGACAGAGAGAGCCCGAAGAAGAGTGGCGCGTTTCGTCACTGGTTTGTTTTGCAAGCGAGAAAACGTAACGGAGTTCAGCATCCAACTCCGCTGGCAAATGCTGCAACAAAGGCATTGAGAAGCACACCGCCGTTTAGTGTTAAAGCGTTAGGAATGTTTATTCCAAGAACATTAAAAGGAACATAGTACTTCTTTCCACTTTTTTTTTCGAAACTCCGATGACGGTAGAATAAGAAGAAATGGAGCGCATGCAAAGGCTCCTGATAATCGTTTGTCACGCACGCCTTTCGCGAACTGAACCGGAAAGGCAGGAATTAAAGCTGTACACGAAGTACCCTCCATCACACTAACCAAGAGGTTTTGCAATGTGTAGAAAATGATGTAATGTTTACCTGTTCTGTAACTGTGCACACCTGCTACTAAAATTTTTAATATGTATCTAGTCACGAATCTGTGTCTTTGCTACATAAATTAAAGTTAAGTTAATGGCAAGATCGCTGGAGAAATATGTCGTATTTCTCTGGCGCACATCACCGACTTGCTTCCGACTTCTTAATTTAGAAAATAAATGTAGGAACTATCCGCATACATCATCCAAACTCTCAAGGATGTTCGAGATAAAAAAAACGTATCAATTTGGAAAAAGGCACCAAGCGAACTGAGTCAAAAAGTTACGATACTAAAGGGGCTCTAGGGTATCTTCTATGGTGGAATATGAGGAGCTGTTAATCATTTGTGCGATGCAATAACCTGATTTATTATGAATGTTACTAAAATTGTAAGATAGGCAAACATGCAGGCTATGCCACGAGCGGTGGAGATTGAAAATTTCCCAAATGCACTGAAAATAGAATGATGTTTACACAGCATGCTCAGACAACACTGAAGGCTGTGTTTACAAGTCTACACTGTTAAATCCAGTAGGTCACTAAGCATTAAAGGGTGGTCTCCTACAATACTTATACATTTGTTGGCCATCTGAACAGAAAATACAGATATAATTGAACACACGGCCCGTCCAAGTACTGAATCCAAATTTAGCACAGGAAAATTGCCAATAAAACTCAAATCCAATAAAATTTAAATGAATTTTATGAGATACTAAAACAACCACAAGCAATTAATATGAAATATTAAAAAGGTACTACAACAAAATCCATTGAAATGACGATCAGTTATTTAACCATTACTGAAATTAATTATAATCCCAGAACCCTTTTAATGAATCATTTTATTATTTTTTTCCTCTCGCCCTTTTCTTTTTATACACATGAGATGTAAATAACATAATAAGTTATTTTGTACCAGTGATACTATTGGGACACAAACAAACCAAGTAGAGATACGCTCTTCAGTTGATTAATTTCTATATATTCACCTGTTTGTCTCTATAAGTGGTAGCTGGCAGACAGATGAAGAGTTCCGCCGCATTAATATTATTCAAGAATGTGTATTCTAGCCGGACATTAAAGAAATGTTATAAAAGTTATTTGGGAGACGCAGTTTATTTATAACCGCATCTGCTCCACATTTCGCTCACGCCGAAATTCCTGCATCAAGAGGATCGAAGCAGACAAGTAGAATTTGCGTGAGCAGAGGAGGGGCGAATACCCGGAATCAGTATTGTCGTACCAAGCTCTATACACAATGGCGGTAACAAGAAAACGAACTACGTAAATTTAAATGCTGAATATATGTACTGAATATTGAAGGTCTATTGATATTAATGCCAGTTAAAAATCACTCAGGTTATGTGTTCCTTCCAATTTCTTTCAATTATTCTTTTCAATTTTTTAAATTATTCGAGTAGCAATTATTAATCAGTCTCCATTATATTTTATGCTCGTCCCCCCTATTCTAAAGCCTATTCAATAGCGACCGTTCAAAGGATGGCGCCGAGCGGAATATAAACAGACCTTACAATTGTTGAGATAAAAAAAAATTTTTGAGGTAAATGATCCATTTTATCGTTATAAGAAACTAACGAGACCTTTGTTGCATTTGTTACACGTCCGTGAGATTGGGACCAATAAAAACTGGAAGGAGCAAATTAAAATAAAATTCTGCTTATAAATGAGACGCACCGGGAATACTGATTTCAGCGGCTAAGGTAGGAAGCTGCTACGCTGTATGCTTTATGGCCGCTCTTTGCGCCCTCTCTCTCGCAGTAGAAATCCCTTTCCCCTCCAACTAATATTCCTCAAGGACAGAGTAAATATATCGGTAAGAAGTAAATGTATAGTAGTCAATTATAATACTCGAAGACTGTGTTAGAGGTTAATCAGGATCAATAATGAATATGCATCTAATACTACTCTAGTTTCAAAGTACCGATTCAAACAAAATTTCGTGTTTGAAACTTTTTTGTCATAATTCTGTTAAACATTGTTCACAATGGAGTCAAACGAACTGGTCATTTTTGAAAACTGACTACAAAATGCAAGATGTCGGGAATCCGAGCTTGGCAACAGTTGAGAGTAATGCGCAAAGTCTCGCACTGGCCGATGGCTACCAAAACAATCTGGTGGGCGTCCACCTATTAAAAAATTATGACACTTATGATATAACTAATCATGACATCACTTTTATGACGCTCGATGAGACAATTTCTCAGTTCTCACCAGGAAACATTTTTTTAAAATAGTGAAACTGAAGCGCGTGACAGCAAAAATTCCTTTGATTATTTGCTCGCGAACGCAAGAACAGGAAACAGTTCATGAAAGCAATGCAAATACTAGCGAGACACACTATTTGACGCAGTTCATGCAAATAATAACACAGCAGTTTACAAGACATCAGGAAAATATAGGACAACAGTTTACGCAGCAAAATCAGGCATTTAACGATTTCAAGAATAGTATTAGTCAACAGTTCAGTGAGGTGAGCAAAACTAATATCGCACTAAATTATCCGGGAAGTTCACAGAGCTCGGTAAACAACTAAAACAAGAAATAATTACCGAAATGTCTCGCAAAATATATACATTAACGGAAAAAGTAACAAACCTACACACAGAAATACACAAGTTGAGTCTAACAGTAGATAAGTTTAGAGTCAGAATTTTCCAAAAAACAGACGTAAGTTATGCGCAGATGTAAATGAAATCACTGAAAAAGCTGAAGCCGAGATGCTGGATAAGGGCAGCACCCTTGCTGAAAATTTAGTGTCAGAGTGCAAAGTTTATGTAGATATTGTAGAAGAAGCTCTAAAACAGAAAGAAAGTCAACTTCTAGCTAAAATAGATTAGGGTTTCAAGGAAGCAGAGGAAAGGTTACGAGGCAGTGTTGTTAAATCTACTGATATTCCAAAACAACATATGACAGAAAAGAAACCCACGCTTTTAGAGAAGTTAGACATCTTCACTGGTTTCCCACAATATGGGGCTATCCCGTTGAAGGAAAATAGGGAAGGTTGCACAATGCAACCACACTTGCTGAAAGTTGCATATGTCGAACAAGCGCAGTTGCCACGCGCTACGCCACGAGCGAAAATAAAAACGTCTGTCACTGACAGCGCGGCGTGTTTGTCAACATTACTTGCAGATGAGGGATTACTTAGGCATCGAAAATTCCCGATATTTACTTCTGAAGGGAAAAGAACACACCCTGTGGCCTTTATTAGAGCATTTCGAAATGTTTTACCTCGTACCCGGACCGAAGCCCAGAAAATTAGATTTGTTCTTGGATACACACAGGGTGACGTTCTGTTATGGGCTACGGACATGGCGGAACGGTACCACTATTATGAACAATTTGAGAGAGCATTTCTGGATAAATATTGGTCCAAGACCGTACAAGAGAGGCTCAGACGTGAAGTATTCAACCCAGCTCCGTTCATTAGCAAGTATAGAAGCTTAAGGGGCTATTTTGAAAAATATTTGAATAAAACTGGAGGAACCCGGTATCTCAAGTAGAGGTGCTGAAAATTTTAAAGAGCTGTCTTCCTGCCCACATTAGGGAAAACTCATTACCATTCTGGCACACGACACCGAATACTTTCTATCAGTACTGGACTCAATGCATTTGATATACGAAGAGAGGCCAGTACAACCTAAGCCTGATAATACGCCGATTGCGCCACAGTGATTTACGGACAAACAAGTAAACAACGGATTCGTAGCGCACCACGGATGGCAACCGTACCCCACACAGACCTATGGTAATGGTAACGGTAATCACAACGGCAATGGGGAAAGCCGTAAATTCAAGGGTAGATATAAAAGTAATGGGCAAAAATTTAGCAAAAACAACTGCAGCGGGCGAGTAGCATGTGGCCAGCCTGTACAATATGTACAGACACAAGCTACCGGCAATAATCAGCCGATCGCTTGGCAAACGCCAAAAAATAACAGACAACCGAATAACCCACAGACAGAGCAATTCAGCCAGCAGAGTAACATATGCTGAATAACGCGCAGAGGCAAAGAGAATTTCAGTCGAGAGCCTCTCAGGACACTAATTGGCGTAATCAAACATCAACAGTCCACATAGTGGACTTTATGCCTAACCCAGACACCGACGCCATCGCGGCGCCGGAAAACTTGAACCGGTCACGGTAGGCCCCCGTTCTGTGACCTTGGAGGAGACTGGGCTCATGAGCTTGATCGACACTTGCTTTGTCAGATACGATCATGGTAGTGATGTACGAGATGGTCTGTATCCAGTTAATAAGGGTACGCAGAAAAACCTGTCAGAGTACAAGGTACAAGCTACTACTAAAGCCAAAATATTTGACCTTGATGTTGCCATTGTGCTTGACACAGGTGCTACGACTAGTTTGATGTCACAAGGGTTCTTTCAAGAACTGAAGAAACGTGGGCTTATACCCACACTGCCAGTACAAAATTGCAAGGTACAAACTTCCACTGGTCATAATCGAAAGGAGACAAGATACAAGCTTTCATTCCCGTACAATTAGCACAGTTTTCTGTACAATGCAATTTTTTGATAGTTAATAGCTGATTGTTTGATCCGTATGGATACATTTAGGACTTACCAAGTGCAAGTGGATATAGGAAAAGGCCAATGTCATTTTACTATAAATAGTCAATTATTTGTAATAAACCTAACCAGGGGAAGTGCTAATAGATGTCAAACTGAAGTTACTCACGACTTTGAAGTTCATTTGGTAAATCCTATAGTTATGTTTGTCAACGCATCCAAACACGAAAAATCGGCAGCAGAAGAAGTAACGTCGACATGATAAGCACAAAGGTGAGTGAGTCAAAGTGCTTGTCTCAAGAACAGCAAGCGGAACTTAGGGAACTGACATTTGATTACATACACGTAATTGAAACAAGAACAGGAATCATTAAAGATTTTATGTACAAAGTGGAAGTGTATCCCCACGAAACTTTTTGTTCTATCTCATGGACAAAAAGGGGAAGCAGTAAGAAAAAAGATTAACAGGATGCTTAAATGGGGCATAATACAATGGCAAGGTGCACTTGGTCCTCGACGCACGCAACATTAATAAGATTATTGTACCAGTTAGAACTCGTCCATACCATTTAGAGGAACAGTTTATGAAATTCCGTGATGCTAAATTTCTTACTATAATCGACCCCGGTCTCCATATTGGCAAATAAAACTACATGAAGAAAGTCGGGAGTATACCGCCTTCGAATGGGAGGGCAGAAGCTTCGAATTTCAAGTATTACCATTTGGATTGAATGTAAGTGCAGGTATATTCACCTCTGCACTTGACAGAGTGCTAGGGCCCGCACTTTTCAGTAAGGTAAAAGTACATGTGGACGACCTTGTAGTCGCTACACCCACTTGGGTAGAATATTTAAGATTAGTTGAACAAGTATTGAACCGCTTTTCCGAGTATGGAGTAACAGCAAATTTAAAGAAATCTGATTTCGAACAAGAAAAGGTAAAATTTTTAGGACACATAATCTCTTGAGAAGGCATACTGCCAGATCCTAAAAAATTTGATGCCATTAGGAACTACCCTGTTCCAAATGAAGGGCGTACTTAGGCTTAGTCTCATTTTTCAGGAAATTCATCCCTAACCAACTTATGAACAATGACGCTTTACTCGAACTTATACGGAAAAACAGATCTAGGTTATGGGACAATCAATGGCAAACCGATTTCGAAAACATCAACCAAGCCTTATGAGATGGTAATATTTTATCTCAACCAGACGTGTATGAAGATTTTTGTTTATGCACCGACGCGTCTTCTCACGGTCTGGGTGCATACCTTTTTCAAATGGTAGAAGAAAAGGCAAATATCATCCCTAAAGTACTTAGCTTCGCCAGTCGCACCTTATCCGAAGCTGAACGTTCATATTCAGTCATGGAGTTGGAGGGTTTGGCTGTAATTTGGTCCTTTAAAAAGTTTGAGTATTTCCTTTGGGGTAAACACACAAAACTGTGACCATCAGTCCCTATCGTTTTTGTTAACTTGTAAATTGCTACACCGACAGACAGCCAAGTGGTGTATGTATCTTCAAGAATTCGATTTTGAAGTAGCATACGTAAAGGGAAATCAAAACATAATAGCTGATACTCTTTCTCGACTACCACAAGGCTTAGAGGAATTCAACGATCTTTTAGAGAAGCAAGGTGAAATGTGAGCTATGGTGATGGAGGAGAAAATACTCGGACCATACTATGTCCACATGTGTAAACACATGGAGCAATTACAGCAGGAAGACACACACTGGACCAAGGTAAGAGCAAAACTTAAACATAAGGGTGATGAAAAATTAAAAAGGTTTTTCACTATTCACCATGGTGTTCTGTTCCATAGGAACCCTCCCGAACTAGAACAATGGCACATGTGTTTGCCAGAGGAATATGTGAATGATTTTATCTTATACACACGAAATAGTTGGGGTCATTATGGCACTGCAAAATGCACTGATAAAATAGGTAAATATTGTTATTTCCCCAACCTTATACGAAGAGTAGTACAGGTGGTAATAAAGTGTATTGTTTGCAGAAAGCAAATCATTCTAACGTCTCCTAACAGATAGAACTACATCCCATTGTGACTACGAAACCTCTAGAAAAGGCATCGTTAGATGTGGCTGGAGCCTATTCCAGAGGTAAGGGGGGGGGGGGGGGGGGGGGGGTGGGTAAAATATATAGTAGGTCTGTCTGATATTTTCACAAAATGCGTAAAACTGTATGCTGTACAGAAAGTTATAGCCAGTTCAATTATAAGACGAATTAAAGAGGATTATTTTGCAAGAATAGGAAAACCAGAAGTCGTGTTAACAGATAATGCCTCATATTTTGTTGGATTTAAATGGAAAGAGTTTGTAGAATCCAACCAAATCAAACACATTTTAGTATCCAAATTTCATCCCGAAGCACCCCCATAGAAAGGGTTTTTAAGGAATTCATCAGGTTTGTGAGGACCTATATACCTAATAAACATACCAAGTCGATTGAATATGTCACTCCTTTCTTACAAGCTGTTAACGAGCTTCCCCATACATCAACTGGATTTACGTCGAATGGGCTGATGTTCAATTACAAACAGGTAGACGAAAGGGAAAAACCTTTGCCCAAGGTACCGATACCAGAATTATCAATGGATAGTAAAATACGACAAATAATAATCAACCTTGAAACCTGGTCCAAATATGGGAAAGGAATTTACGACAGAAAGCTGAAAAGTACGACACAATTTTATGTAGGACAAAAGGTGTTACTCAGAATACATCCCAAATTCACAAAAATTGGAAAACCAAACCGTGAGTGGCAACTAAAAAAATACACCGGACCATATATAAATACTAAAATTCCCTACCCGGCAGCATACAGATTGAGCCTTTATCCACATAAAGACCTGAGAACGTTTATGTCTTGAAGAAGGGCTGTATACCCTCTAAGTTGTATATATCTATAATAATATTATATTTAGGACGCTGAAAAATCACATGAATTTGTGTTGTCAGTTTAAAAGGAAAATTTTTGTTTATGTTGTTTCTCTTATATGTCAACTGTGTAAATGATGAGGTGAGTGGATGTAACAAGGAAGAATTTTACTTTAGACACAACGCTTCGCCTTTTTTTTTTCAGTGCATCTGTGGCATGAATCAGCAAACCAGTGTTTAGTAGTATTAGTTGAAAACAGTTTTGGTTGCAATTTTAGTTTTTTTATTTATCAACTACGCGTTTCGCCTTATTTAGGCACCTTCAGGCTGATCTACGACGAACTATTTTGTCCTTGGAAATACAGTTAAGACCAGCAACGACACATAACTGAGCACATAAATGCCTTTCCGTGAAATTTCCTCAACCTTGTCGCGTGTAGATCCTTCCTGGAGAATGCTAGAGAGGTGAGGGCACGCGTAGTTATTCGAGCAACGCGTAGAATCTATTGTAGCGACTATTGTTTACTTCTTTAGTTCTTTGAAATTGATAAATATGCTTCGTCAAGAAATCACTGTGAATTGGAATGAAATGTATGTCAATTTTGCCATGAAGGAAAACAGAATCTATTATTGTATGAATGTCATGTAAAGAATGTAAATCCAAACGATAGTAAAAGGTGTACTCATATAATTGGAATTGAACAGTGTAACGAAATTATAATTTAACAAAATGGACTAAAACAAAATGACAATCAGACTATAATATATATAAGCAACGATAATGGCACGTCAGCAAATGAACAGGATGGATTTACTTTTGTAGTTGTACTTGTATATTTTGTTTGTTTGTATAGCATGTAGAAAGGACACTATATAAATTTTCGGTATTGCAACGATATGAAAGACGCTCAAAAACAAGGCTCAAAACCATACGAAACTTGCCTACAAATTGTTAATTGTGCCTGTAAGAGAAGTATGCGTGCGCGTGATAAACTAAAGATGACAATATTTTTGTGTAACATGAATTTTCTGTGCTTGACAACGTCGTGAAAGCAGCGGGAAACTTACCTTGTTGACGGATGTCGGATGTATAGCTGATGTCCCCACTGAATAAGTGAGAGCGACGAGGTGAAGTAAATTCCTCGGACCGCTGATGTGGAACCTAGCTGTCACCGCAGCGAAGAATTCATTAAGGACCAACTCGCTGAACACGATCTTCGCGTATTTGTGCAGTGAAGGGTACTGCGAATGCACGACACAGACACTCTGACTTTGTATCGAACATTACTAACAATAATGGGACTATGCAGTTACAGCAAGCACTTTGTTATGAAAGAAAACTTATGTGTTAAGGGAAGCTGACATGCCCATATGAGTTGATAACCATTAATTAATTTAAAACCTGCTTCCTAAATCTCTGTATTACCATTATATAACCTATCTGATACTTTTCAGTGTCTCCAGGCCTCTTACACATGTAAAACCTTTTTTCATGATTCTTAAACTAAGTGTTAGCTATGATTAATTTATGCTCTGCGCAAAATTCTATCAGGTGGCTTCCTGTTTCATTCCTTACCCTCATTCAATATTCACCTACTATTTTTCCTTCTCTTCCTTTTCATACTATCGAATTCCAGTCCCGTATGACTATTACATTTTCGTCTCCATTCACTGTTTGAATAATTTCTTCTATCGCATCATACATTTCTTCAATCGCTTCATCATGCGCGGAGCTAGTTGGCATATAAACTTATACTGCTGTGCGAGGCGTGGGCTTCATGTCTATCTTGGCTACAGTAATGCTTTCACTATGCTCTTCGTAGTAGCTTACCCACGCTCCTATTTTTTTATTCATTATTAAACCTACTCCTGCATTACCCCTATTTGATTTTGTATTTATTACCCTGTATTCACGTGACCAGAATTCCTGTTCCTCCTGCCATCGAACTTCACTAGTTCCCATTATATCTAACTTTAATCTATCAATTTCCAATTTTCTAAATTACCAATCCAATTAAGGGATAAGACATCCCGCGCTCCGACCTCTAGAACGACAGTTTTGCTTCTGCTGATAACGACGTTCTCCTAAATAGTCCCCGCCCGGGATCCTAATGGGGGACTATTTTACCTCCGGAATATTTTACCCATGAGGACGCCATCATCATTTCACCAGACAGTAGAGCTGCATTCTCTCGGAAAAAGTTATGGCTGTAGTTTCCCGTTGCTTTCAGCCGTTCGCTTTACCAGCACAGCAAGGCCGTTTTGGTTCATGTTATAAGGCCAGATTAGTCAATTATGCAGACTGTTGCCCCTACAACTACTGATAAGGCTGCTGCCCCTCTCCAGGAACCACACGTATGCCTCGCCTCTCAACAGATACTCCTCCATTGTGGTTGCACCTACGGAACGGCTATCTGTATGGCTGAGGCATGCAAGCCTCCCCACCAACGACGAGGTCCATGATTCAGTTTCTAAAATGACACCCCTAAAAATAACAGTAAAGTTAAAGCTAAGTGGCATCTACCCGATAAGATTATTATACATTACGAAAAGGTCGTCATAAATATAAAAAAACAAGAATTACTTATGCTTTAAAAAGTGGAGAGGTAAGGACAATAGAGATACCAATATACTTCACAGCAAGGAGGCTGAACTTCTTTAAAAAGAGTCATCATCATATCAAACAATGATTGCATTTTGCTGATCAATAGATCATTCAGGAAGCCATCAACACCAAAAAAAAGCGCGTTTGGCGATCTCAAATTCCTCAAGTAAACCGAGTTTCCGTCGCTTAAGGACAAAATGCATAATATGCATAGTATTGACGGTAGGTGGACACTGGACAGGTGCATTTAGATGTTCTGCAAATGATGAACATCGTTTCATTTGCCCTCTTTTTGTGAGCAGGTGTTCCTGAAACCTGTTTTTAAACGTTCTTCAAGTTTGTCCAACATTCAGGGAGGCATTGGGTACACTCTAATCTATAGACCCCTGACTTTTGATAAATACTTTTCTGCGTCTGTTCATCATAAAGAAGTTGATGTCGTATATTGTTACTACCAGAGAAAGCTATATGTGCGTTTATATGCCGAAAAAACTTGGATAGGTCGTAAGATGTGTTGCCCAGGAAAGGGAAAGGGATTCACTTTACCCCTGTTTTAGGGTATTTGTTGGTAGACGAAGCATTCAGTTTCAATTTCTCTTCTTTATACAACTTCTGGACTAAAGAAATATTGTAACCATTTCTGCTTGCTAAAATTTTAAAGTTATTCTGTTTTCTTTACTGATGGAATCTTCACCGAGAGGTTGACCAAGGATGTGATCAGTCATGGATCTGAAAAAACTAGTTTGTAATACCGTGGTTGGAAAGAAGAAGAGTGCATGATTGAATTTCCGGTGTTTGGCTTCCTGTAGACATAAAAAATAACTTGCTTGTTAATCAACTGTAATTCTAGATCTAAGTTACCTTAGGAAATGACGTTTTCGGGTGCAGTTCATTAAATTCATTGGCAAGTTGCTGTATTTCAGAAGAGTAGCTACTGAAAAGAATGACTATGGCGTCAACGTAACATCTGCAAAACAAAATGTCCTGAAATAATTTTCTTCAATGTAATTGGCGAAAACGTCGGAAAAACTCAGCGAAGCAACTTCGCATTGCTGATCTATCATCTTGTTCGTAAAGAGAAATATTAAAAGATATATAATTATGAGAAGTAAGAACTCTAAGTAATGTAATAATCGCAATGATTTCATTCAGGTCTAGGTGAATAGGCCTGAAAAAATTTTCTTGATTAATTGAAATAGTTCCCCCTAATGACACATTTGTATAGAGACGTGAATCAACACGAGCGCCTGAGCAAAAGATCCCCTCATAGTTGAAACGGAAGGGGAGGTCCTGTCCCATGGCCAGAGCGATAGCAGGATTTCACATCTCTGCACTTTTTCCTCTGGAGTTACGTCAAAACGCTGGAGTATGAAGCACCCGTAGAAACGAATGAAGACCGGCTCGATAGGGTCCAAGCTGCCTGTCTCCTGGTACGACAAACACCAGGAATCTTTGAGAGATTGAGGTAGAACTTCACGAGCTGTTGCCATGCACAATTATTATGAACTACGTTGTGGCTATGTGGTGTACGCTGGGTATGTCCATAACGCAATAAATATGCATTTCCGATCATTGGTTCCCTGTCTTAATATAATCACTTGTGAAAGCTCTATCGTCGGTTTCAGTTTGACCCAAAACGTTTGAAACATCCTGTACGTGATTGTAGCTTAGTCACAATGCGAAGGGTAAGGAAAGAGAAAGAAATCTCACACGTTATAATCTAAGTTATATACACACAAATTCAAAAAATTTTCCCCGTCATACCCCAGTGTTACAACCAGACCAGCGATAAATATGGGTTTTCCTGATTTAGATTTATAATTTGCGACTTAGTCGTTTCAGAGTCTGTATCTTCACAGGATTTGTGCAGTATGTTTTAAGTTTTCATTAGACGTTAGGGTTTCCTGCACCTGTGGTTAGCCTTGTGTAATTAATTAAGAACTATGTAAGTGCCCCGTGACGCTTACAAGGCAGCGCATTAGCGGGCAACGCGAGCCCGGCGTTCTCCATTAATTCTCGTAAATACAACGCGGCGCAGGCAGCAAGCGGTGTGCTGCGGGCGGCCGCTGAGCCCCTACCAGGCCAGGGCATCCGGTCTGCGGGTAGCAGCAATGCGGGGCAACCACAAAGCCGTACCGATGTGGTCACGCGCCCGTGGCAGAACTGCCGAAGCTGCACCGGCCTCTAAACACTCTCCCCTTCATAAAATTACATTTCTGCTATTACTACTTTGAAGATTTAGGATGTTTTATATACAAGCTTAATAAAAATGATGCATTACTACCAAATATTTCTTAAATGAAACAACTGTATCATAAATACTAGACACAAGAAATCAAATGTTCAATGCAGAAATTGGCTTACGAATTCCACAAACTTCCTAAAATAAACTGAAAGTAAAACAAAATTTATGTATAATTGTTTATGGCAAACACAGTACATTGAATTTATTATGATGTGAAGTACAGGTTTTATTTACTCATTAGAATTTATTAAAGCTAAAGAAATTATTAATTACAAATGAAACAATGTTTATAATCGAGAGCTGAGGCAGTACATCTTTTCCTGAATTTCTGTTTTTATTACAATTCTGCATTGCATTTCCATGCATTGAGAGAAGCAAACTAATTATGTCAAGACCAGTTTCTGTGTCGCATTCTTTCAAGAAAACTCAGTTGAACAGACGCCTTCATCCACACCTTATTTTAAGTAGTTTTTTATCAGGTTTAATTTGCTGAAACTACTTTCAGTAGATGCTGCAGTCAGTGGTATTGTCATAAATATCCCCAAAACTGTTTCGATGTTTGGATAAACATATCTTAACCCATACTTTCAGAAAAACCTTTAAAATATCAGAATGGGAACTTACTTAGTTCTTGTAGTTTCGTCTGGAACATAGGACCATGATGAAATTCCTTCACCTGATAGGATTTCTAGCAAGTCTCTTCACTTCACTCCAGGTTTTCCCATCCTCTGCAGCTTCTCTCACGATTGTCCTTTTCCACATCTGTTTGGGACGACCACGTTTTCTAACTCCTTGAGGGTTCCAATCCCAAACCACCCTTTCCACAGCTCCATCTGGTTTCCTCAATGTATGCCCAGTCCAGTTCCATTTTCTTTCTTAGATTTGTATATTGATTGGTTGCTGATTTGTCTCCCTCCAAATATCTTCATTTGTCATTATATCTGGCCATCTCACATTTTAAATACGTCGAAGAGAGCGGTTGATAAAAACTTTAGCTGGTTTTTGATGTGGTTAGTCACCTTCCAGGTTTCGCAACCATACAACAGAACAGCCTTCACATTGTTATTGAATAGCCAGAGTTTGGTCTTCTTTGAGATGTACCTATTTCTCAAGATAGGGTAGAGTTGTACAGATGCACCATTTGCTTTGCGGATGCGACTATGGACGTCCTCCTCAGCGCTTCCTGTAGTCGTGACTATAATTCCGAGATAGAGGAAAGATTGGTCCTCTCCATTAATGGCCAGCCTATTCGTGATGGTCGAATTTATCCGCATTTCTTTGGTTTTGCGGACATTTGTCTTGAGGCATGCAACGTCCGCCTCTCTCTGTAATCTGACCAGTTTTTCTTCGATGTCTCAATATCGTTGTGCCATTAAGCAGATGTCATCTGCGAAATCTAGATGTTCGAGCCTATCCTGCATCCTTCATTGTACACCTCTCTTCCGTCCCCTCATCACATGGTCCAATACCAAAAGAAATAGTGTTGGCGAAAGAAAACACCCTTGTCGTACTCCCATATTAACTTGGAAAGGCTCTGTCAGTTCTCCATTATGTAGTACTTGGAATTCATAGTCTCCTAAGTTGTGCTTCCACAGAATCCTTAATACGGTTTAAAATGACCCTCTAAAGTACCTTACACGGTACTGGCAATAGGGTAATACCTCGTTTTCAATCTGTTGGCAGTTTCTCCTCTCTTCATATCTTCTCTAAGAGGATGTACAATAACTCGACAGTGGTGTCCAAGTCTGTTTTCAGCATCTCAGATGTTAAATTACCTGGTCCTGGTACCTTCCCATTCTTGATCTGCTTCAGTGCTATCCGAATTTCTGCTTTAGTGGGTGTATTTACAGCAATGCTGGGACTAGGATCATTGTATTCCGTTTGTTCTTGTTCTTCTACCTCACCACCGAAGTCTTTATTTAGAACTTCTTTAAAATGTTCCTCCCACCTACGTGATTGTTCTTCATGTGTAGTTAGTATCCCCCCTTTCTTGGTCCTTACTGGTCGGTTCCTCTGGAAGTTTTTCTTTGAGAGCATCTTAGTGATATCATATAGTTCTTTCACATCCCCCCTCTGCGCTGCCTGTTCTGCTCTATCAGCCTATTCGTCTATCCATCTTCTGTGGTCTCTTCTCACACTCCTTTTCACTTCCTTATCTGCTGCTCTATAATCAGCTTGTGCCTGTGCTTTTTCTTGTATGGTCCTGCTCTGATTTACTCTTCCCTTGGCTTCCTTTCTATGGGTGATTTTCCTCCAGGTACCTTCGGACATCCAGTCTCTCCGCAGCCGATTTTTAAAGCCAAGATGTCTCTCACTCACTTGCACTAAAGTATTCTTCTCTCCACATCTCCTCCATGTCCTTATCCTCAGCCATCTCCAGTTTCAGCGCCTGGAACCTATTCCGGAGTTCCAGCTGGAACCCCTCAGTAATCTGTGGATCTTTCAGTTTACCTACATCGAATCTTCTATTCCTTGGCTCAAATTTCTTTTTGGAAGCTACAATCATCATTCGGAAACTGGCAGTAATAAGATGGTAGTCGCTACTTGCGTCTGCTCCTCTTCTATTCCGCATGTCTTCCAGGCTCCTTCTGAACTTCCTGTATACTACGCTGTGGTCAATTTGATTTTCTGTAATATGACCTGGGGATACTCATGTTCCCATGTTACCTTATCTCCGATGAGGGAACAAGGTCCCTCCTATTACAAGGTCATGGCTTGTGCAGAAGTCACTAAATCTTTTCCCATCATCATTCATTTCACCCAAGCCATGTACCCCCGTTATCTGTTCCAAACCCTCATTGTTATCTCCCGCCTTGGCATTTATGTCTCCCATAACAATGAGGATATATTTCTTGCTCACTTTCTTTACAGTCTCTCGTAGCAGGTAATAGAATTCCTCCTTCTTCTCAATCTCGGATGTCTGTGTATGGGCATAACATTGGATGAGCGTCACACTTTCGTCTCAAATCTGGCAATCGTGATCCTACTGGACACACCTCTCCATTCTAGAAGGCTCTTCTTTGCTACCTTGGTCAACAAGAGCCCAACGCCATCCCGATGTTGCTCTTCCTCTTCACAAAAAAAGTGGTTCAAATGACTCTGAGCACTATGGGACTTAACATCGGAGGTCATCAGATCTTAGAACTACTTAAACCTAACTAACCTAAGGACGTCACACACATCCATGCCCGAAGCATGATTCGAACCTGCGACAGTAGCGGCCGCGCGGTTCCAGACTGTAGCGCCTAGAACCGCTCGGCCACACCGGCAGGCTCCTCTTCACATCCTGAATATAAAAACGTAATTCCATCTGATGTCTGCATTTCACCAAACTCTGGCCACCTCACTTAATCCCAGGAGATGAAGCTTATAATTATACATTTCCCTTGTCACTTGTTTCAGCTTGCTACTCTCCCTCAAGGTTCGTATATTCCAAAAGCCAATTTTAGTTTTCCTTTTCATGCCAAAGGTCGTTACCAGTTTATCCATCCGGTTCTGTACTCTCGTCTCGGTTTCAGTAATCAGGTTATTTAACAAGGGCCGGTGACTGTCGCGCCGCTTCAGATTGCCTTGGTGGGGGCTGCCACCTTATCGCCCAGTCACTGACGATTTGCCAGATGTTCGGCATATGGGCTTGGTATTTCCTCCGCACCCCTATACGTGGTTTAACCGCCAGCATCGGTTATGTGGGGGAAATGGGAGGGGAAAGAAAAAGGATGGGTTAGGGGTGGGAAAAGGATAGAAGACTGGTTGTCGTTGAGGGACATACTTGGTCTGGCTCCTTCGGCCTGTCCAACATGGATGACTAGGCTGGTAGCTACACTACCGCCGGCATACACCTCCGGATCCAGAGCACGCAAACCTCCTCACCCGCACGGACAGTGCTACTTTAAGGCGGTGTCCCCTAAGAAGGATCAAAATGGGAAACTGTGGTGTCACCGCCAGACACCACACTTGCTAGGTGGTAGTTTTAAATCGGCCGCGGTCCATTAGTACATATCGGACCCGCGTGTCGCCACTGTGTGATCGCAGACCGAGCGCCACCACAAGGCAGGTCTCGAGATACGGACTAGCTCTCGCCCCAGTTGTACGGACGACTTTGCTAGCGACTACATGGACGAAGCATTGCTCATTAGCCGAGCCAATAGTTAGAATAGCCTTCAGCTAAGTCAATGGCTACGACCTAGCAAGGCGCCATTAGTAACATTGCATGTATCTACAGAGTCTCACTTGTATCGCCACAATCTCCAGATGTACCAAAAGGATGGATTACAGTTAAGTATTCCAGAAGCTACGTACTTTTCTTTATAGCATTCATTACGTATCCTGTTTCAGACCTCACGCCATCCTGCTTTAGCTTAGCGCGTGCCTTTCGGCTTCCTCTCATTGTGTCTAGGCTGTCTTGTCTAGACACAACAGAAACCATTTCGATATTCCTCAATGGCTCTTTCATATGAAAATTGAAAGGAGCTATTTCGTTGACTGCCTTTATTGTAGCAATATCACTGCTATATATGACATAAAAATCAGATGCAAAATTCATTATATGGCCGTTACTGAAAAGAAATTAGTCACATGAAGTAGTAGGACATATAGCAGCTCTGTTTTTCATTTCAATTACTACTATAGCAGTTACTTCGAAATATTCTAGCCCAAATAGTTTATCAGCACTGATAAAGTGTGCGTCGCTTTCAGTCCTCTCTACAGTCATCTTCCTCACCTTTCTCAATCTGTTAACAGAACTCCTGCTTTAGTTGGACATAGAGCCGGCCGAAGTGGGCGTGCTGTTAAAGGCGCTGCAGTCTGGAACCGCAAGACCGCTACGGTCGCAGGTTCGAATCCTGCCTCGGGCATGGATGTTTGTGATGTCCTTAGGTTAGTTAGGTTTAACTTGTTCTAAGTTCTAGGGGACTAATGACCTTAGCAGTTGAGTCCCATAGTGCTCAGAGCCATTTGAACCATTTTTTTGGACATAGAATAACAAACAGCTTTGGCTTTGGTTGCATATTTCTGCACTCCTTTTGCATAGAGGTGTTTAATGGTAGAGTACAGCTGCATAGGGTTTATAGGCACGTAACACCTATTTTAGAACTCTTTTGTATCTGTATCGATATTTCTAAGCCATATGTGAATTTTTTGGACGATGTTGTTTGAACTGTGCTTGTGGATTTAAGTAACTCTAACATTCTGCGTGATGTCTGTTTGTTCTATATCGTGTCTCCCTACCACTTTCGCGCAACGACGCTCAGAGGCGTGTTTTTTAGGGAATTGACTAGTTTGAACCTGGGACCTGTTTCTGGTAAGGAGACGCCAGACCACACACGACATGTAGAGTTCAGTGAGACTAGCAATGATATAACCAAATACTTAATGATTTCAGCGTCAGCTCCACTGCACTCCTCTAAAAGAATCTTAATACTAACTAAATTTAGTGGAAGGGGTTCAAGGCTTTCCTATTTTTAATTAGCTGGTAAAATAACGTCGAAAAAGCAGTTAAGTTTACCACTGGAAATTTTATTCTACTCACAAAACATTGTTTATAAATTGCACTACTGATAAAAGGAAATGTTTTAATACAGGATGATAAAAACCAACTGCGTTCAACAAAAATGTGAACGAATATTCCCTGAGTGGGTTTCCAAGTTCTATAATGGATCGAAGGATGACCCCTGCCATATCACATTTATAATCTAGGTTTAAATTAAGTTTCACAAAAGAGCAAACTATCAAAATGGTCTACAGTGACCCTCAATTATCTTTAATTACTTATCTAACTTGTCGTTAATTACAGTGGCTGATGTGGCTTCTCAATAACTATATAACAGAAAAATCATCGCGTTTCAGATTTTTTCTTCAAGTGGCAAATGTGAACACCATGAGCTTTAATTGACGATCGACACTAGTATTACGCAAAAAGGGGGTGTAACAGATGAAACTTCTGCAGTTCTGAGTGAAGCTTTATGCGCTGTTATGCAGCATCATGTGCGTTCATTACCTTGTCGGTGTTCGTCAGGGGGCGGCGGGCAGTAAAGCTCTGCTCACCTCGCCATCTCGGAAGCAACTCTCTCCTAACTTCTCCTTACTACAATTTACTGAAGTTGGTTTAAAAGAACTATCTGGCTGTGTTTTCAACTGACCAATCAGGGTCTCAATGTTAACCTTAAGCTGCACCTACAAAAATTCTGTCTATCCAATGAGAAACGTTATACTTTTCGTGGTGGGGCAATGTTTTTAAAGTTTGCTACGTAACAGAGACACGAAAAAGTCTCACGCTAAAACTTGCAGCTGGTGTGGTCCTTTAAGTGTTATCGTAAAATCTATACTGTTCTTCTGGAGGGCTCTATCTTTTGACATGGGCTGGCGGGTGGTCTTGACGTAACAGAGACGCGAAAAAGTCTCACGCTAAAACTTGCGGCTGGGGTAGCCCTTTTTGTGTTATCGTAAGATCTATGCTGTTCTTCTGGAGGGCTCTAGCTTTTAACATGGGCTGGGGGATGGTCCTAGCGGTTAGCTGGCGACGTGGGTGTCCGTCCCTTATCGTAGGGCCTTCCAGCTTAACACGGTTCTGCTCTCGACTTCTGCTCTCGTTTATCCCCTCGGAACTGCGTCTGTCTCACGGCGGGAAGGTATGACATGCATTTAGGCATTCTTGTGTTAGTCTGTGGTATTCCACTTGCTCACTCGTTACTCGTATTACTTTGATTAATTTAATGTCACGATTTATTCGGAGCTATGTGACATACTACTGGATTTGCTTATCATGTCAGGGTTTTCATGGAAGGTGTTGGATTTGCCTGACACCTTACATAACTACTGGAGTTACTGTTATATAATGTATTGTAAATGAGTTGGTCCATAGTTAGGGAATGTAGGGTTGAATGTAAAAGATGGGAGAAGCCCTGCAGTTATGGAAGAAGGCTGGCAGAGTGGAAAAGGTGAGGCTGGCGCGCAAGTGGCAACTCGTCCTTTGTGATGTATAAGGAGTCTGGGCTGAGCAATGTTGTGGTTAACATCTCACTAACAGTAGCGGATCATTGTGGCTAATATTCTTGGAATTTTGAGGCTAGAGGAGCTTAAGAGCGGTATTTATGAGCCTCGGATGCTGCATTTGGTGATACTAGTATGATGGCATTGTTTTTGGCCCTATAAAAATACACTCCTGGAAATTGAAATAAGAACACCGTGAATTCATTGTCCCAGGAAGGGGAAACTTTATTGACACATTCCTGGGGTCAGATACATCACACTGACAGAACCACAGGCACATAGACACAGGCAACAGAGCATGCACAATGTCGGCACTAGTACAGTGTATATCCACCTTTCGCAGCAATGCAGGCTGCTATTCTCCCATGGAGACGATCGTAGAGATGCTGGATGTAGTCCTGTGGAACGGCTTGCCATGCCATTTCCACCTGGCGCCTCAGTTGGACCAGCGTTCGTGCTGGACGTGCAGACCGCGTGAGACGACGCTTCATCCAATCCCAAACATGCTCAAAGGGGGACAGATCCGGAGATCTTGCTGGCCAGGGTAGTTGACTTACACCTTCTAGAGCACGTTGGGTGGCACTGGATACATGCGGACGTGCATTGTCCTGTTGGAACAGCAAGTTCCCTTGCCGGTCTAGGAATGGTAGAACGATGGGTTCGATGACGGTTTGGATGTACCGTGCACTATTCAGTGTCCCCTCGACGATCACCAGTGGTGTACGGCCAGTGTAGGAGATCGCTCCCCACACCATGATGCCGGGTGTTGGCCCTGTGTGCCTCGGTCGTATGCAGTCCTGATTGTGGCGCTCACCTGCACGGCGCCAAACACGCATACGACCATCATTGGCACCAAGGCAGAAGCGACTCTCATCGCTGAAGACGACATGTCTCCATTCGTCCCTCCATTCACGCCTGTCGCGACACCACTGGAGGCGGGCTGCACGATGTTGGGACGTGAGCGGAAGACGGCCTAACGGTGTGCGGGACCGTAGCCCAGCTTCATGGAGACGGTTGCGAATGGTCCTCGCCGATACCCTAGGAGCAACAGTGTCCCTAATTTGCTGGGAAGTGGCGGTGCGGTCCCCTACGGCACTGAGTAGGATCCTACGGTCTTGGCGTGCATCCGTGCGTCGCTGCGGTCCAGTCCCAGGTCGACGGGCACGTGCACCTTCCGCCGACCACTGGCGACAACATCGATGTACTGTGGAGACCTCACGCCCCACGTGTTGAGCAATTCGGCGGTACGTCCACCCGGCCTCCCGTATGCCCACTATACGCCCTCGCTCAAAGTCCGTCAACTGCACATACGGTTCACGTCCACGCTGTCGCGGCATGCTACCAGTGTTAAAGACTGCGATGGAGCTCCGTATGCCACGGCAAACTGGCTGACACTGACGGCGGCGGTGCACAAATGCTGCGCAGCTAGCGCCATTCGACGGCCAACACCGCGGTTCCTGGTGTGTCCGCTGTGCCGTGCGTGTGATCATTGCTTGTACAGCCCTCTCGCAGTGTCCGGAGCAAGTATGGTGGGTCTGACACACCGGTGTCAATGTGTTCTTTTTTCCATTTCCAGGAGTGTATAATTCCGACGCCAAGAAGATCTGTAAAAGGGTGAGGCCGACAGTACTGCCATAACTGCATCGCCGCCATGTTAACAGTCACTGCAGTACCACCAGCCTTCCATTAAATGGTTTATATTTGACACTCTGTAAATGAACAGGTATTTGTGAAATTTGGTTGATTTTAATAATAATCGTGGTGTTGCTACAAACTCTATCTTACATACTTGATTGTCCCAAATCGCAAACCTGGACAGGAATCCTATCCAAGTGAACTTAATTCCGAGTGTCCTAATTTGTTGCAAAAATACTTATTTGGCAGTTGTAAAAATAGTTGTGATTGCTTTCTAATGTGTGGAGTTATAGTGTTTAAAGTTCAGTTTAACAGTTTGAGAAATACTCCACTTTCAGTCCATTTTAAATTAATCTGCAGTCATTTTCTTAAATAATTTACTTCACTTGAAAAGCTTCCTGAAAACAGTAAAGATGATCTGAAGTGAAAAAGATTATTAATTGTTGCATTTATGCACTTTGATCAGCATTACCAAGTTTGATCAGTGTTAATTTCATGAGAAAGCGTTTGAACTTGAATTTAATGTTGTGTTGGCATTTGCACAGCCAACTGTATTTTGAGTAGGTTAAAAGACTGCTTACCATAGCATATTTGTTATTTAAATAGTTACAGTTTGTTGTGCTTTACTTAATTAATAATTATTAATGAGAATACTTACCATTTCTCATACACACTTGTTTAGTTGTATTAAGGAGAATGATTCTTCAAACCATGAAAGTTTAAGGGCCCTCATGTACCAGGCTAGTTAGTTAATCAAACAAAGCAAAGATCCTTTCAGAACCAGTGTAGAGTTAGATTCCGTATAATTACTTCGCACCGAGCTTAAGAAAGAAATATTTACTGTATTAGCTATCTAATGCAGTGGATTAATGCACAGGCATAGAGACCTGGTACCAAACAATAATGTTATAGAGTATGGTCATTAACAGACCTCATGATTTAAATCTGAATCATTTCATGCTTTTCCATCTTTAGTGTTGCTACTAGTTTCATGTGTGTTTGTGCTTGGTTCTATAAACTGCTGCATATAGTTTTAAGTACGTGTTGCTGAGAGGCATATGTTACCGTTTGCTACCGCATTGGCCATTTGTTTGTCTGACTTCCAAGTTAGTAGTATAGTACATTTACCTGCAAGGTTATGTTACTGTGTTCTAATGTGAACAGATATAAAGAAAGAGTTTAGTGTGTGTGTCCAGGAAGGTTCCCAACTGTTTACTGTTGGATATACTCTGCTGGAGTGTTTCGGAAACGAATCCCAGTTCGATTGTTCTGTTCCCATTAGGTTATGTCACAGTCACAACATTCTCAAACATTCCTCACACAAGGCGTAACGTTAGTATCGATTGCCCTTTAGGGTTGTCGGTGTTACGGTTACAAGCATAATGACTAATTCCCGTAATGTTATTAATGAACCGCAGGGGGCTCGTTCATTTTCATCTAAACAGAATATTGCATCAACTGAGACTTGCGAGCAACGATATTAGTGGTTCGAGGCTGTAATGGAACTGTTCATTACACTTAATTTCTTTCGTCAAGCATCAGAGAGACCGATACACTATAATTTAGAACATAATCCGAAGAGATTGAAACTGCAAATTGTTCATTTTTTTTTAATTTCGTTGTAAATAGACATTGATGAAGCATAATGTTGATATAAAATTAACTATTTTTTGAGAAACACTATTATTTTATATCTCTAAAGTACTTAACAGTTTGTCACTGGAAATTTGAGAACATGTAGGTTTAGTATTATAATAATATTTATTCTTTTCCACAATTGCTCATAAAAGTAAAATCGCTTATCTGAAGTATTAATCAAATTGTCATTCCCTGCTCAACGACATCGATTATATCGACCATGTAGACATACCTTTGTACTGAAATTGATATACATCTGCTCTTGTTCATGCAGAGCGTGTGTTTCGTTTTGGCTAGTGGCAGTTGCTAAGCAGTTGCTGTATAACCTTCTTGCTGTGAAATGTAACAGTTGTAAGTGATCAGTTGTTGTTTAGTGAGCTAATTTTTAAAAATTGCAAGACATGAAACAAAATAATTTTAAAGAGAAAATACGTTCCTAATTCACGGTATTAGTGATACGAAGTGTGGATAAACAGAACCGAGACACCTCATTGTAGCTATGACATGAAGAATTATTAACCTACGACAACTGTGCCAAGAGAAAACAGGATTTATAACAAATGACGAGAAATAAGTTAAATATAAAATACTTTCTACTGATTCTCTTTATGGCTCTGAGCTCTCTGAGCACTATGGGACTTAACATCTATGGTCATCAGTCCCCTAGAACTTAGAACTACTTAAACCTAACTAACCTAAGGACATCACACAACACCCAGCCATCACGAGGCAGAGAAAATCCCTGACCCCGCCGGGAATCGAACCCGATTCTCTTTATGCTTTTAGTAGCTGAAGACTTACACTGATAAGCCAGAACATTATGACCACTGCCCAACGCGACGTTGGATACCTCCTGGTGGCGTTGCGAGCACGTGAAGCGGTAAAAAAGTACGTAAAATGATCTGACACGGACGGGTATCACCCTGGCGAAGATACGGGCTGCAAATGGAGAAATCCATTGAGATAAGCGACTTTGACAAAGGACAGAATTTTATTATGCAGAGCCTCTGAACGAGTATCTCGAAAACGGCGAAGCCGATCGAACGTTCACGTGCTACTGTCAGGAGCACCTGCGGAAAGAGGTAGGACAGTGAAGCTTCTACTAGGCGCTAAATGGTTGGACTCACAGAACGTGGAGTTCGGAGGCTTGTCTGCTCAGTAAAGTAGGATAGTTGGTGATCTGTGGCATCTCTGCCGAAAGAGCACTGTACGCACAAGTGTTTCGGAGCACACCGTTCGTCGTACGTTGTTGAACATGGAGCTCTGCAGCAGTCCACCCCTACATGTTCGTATGTTGACTCAACGACATCGTCAGTTACGATTGCACTGGGCGCGGGAACTTCGGGATTCGACCGTCAATTAATGGAAACATGTCGGCTCTTGGGGTGAATCACGTTTTTGCTGCACTAGGTCGTTGGTCGTTTCCACAAACGCCGTTACGAAGTGAGCGCGTCTCGAAACGTGCAGCGCACCACTGACGCAGGCTGGTGGGAGCAGTATTATGCTATGGGAGACACCTATGGTAGCAATCGAAGACATGCTGCGAGCTGCGAAACATCCGCATCCCTTCACGCTTGACGTCTTCCCCGACGATTACGTCACTTTTCAGCAGTATAATTTTCCGTGTCACGGAACCAGAACCATGCTACAGTACTTTGAGG
The DNA here is from genome assembly GCF_021461395.2 of Schistocerca americana. Classification (NCBI taxonomy): domain Eukaryota; kingdom Metazoa; phylum Arthropoda; class Insecta; order Orthoptera; family Acrididae; genus Schistocerca; species Schistocerca americana. Next base: position 255,440,779 of record NC_060119.1, on the reverse strand, counting down.
AGTGTTATAGTGAACTCACTTTGATGTATCGGTGACCAGATTCGCCTGATGTAAATCCTATGAAACCCATCTTGATCTCTACCGGGCGCCATTACCCCGTACGTAGATCAGCGTCATGTTATTTACGCGAATTACATGATCTTTGCGTAGACATTTAAAGCCACATACCTCCACAAACATACCAACAAACTGTCGGATCACTGATACGCAGAATCAGTGATGTATTTCGTTTCAAAGACGGACAAACAAGCAACGAGTATCTACATCTACATCTACATTGATACTCCGCAAGCCACCCAACGGTGTGTGGCGGAGGGCACTTTACGTGCCACTGTCATTACCTCCCTTTCCTGTTCCAGTCGCGTATGGTTCGCGGGAAGAACGACTGTCTGAAAGCCTCCGTGCGCGCTCTAATTTCTCTAATTTTACATTCATGATCTCCTCGGGAGGTATAAGTAGGGGGAAGCAATATATTCGATACCTCATCCAGAAACGCACCCTCTCGAAACCTGGCGAGCAAGCTACACCGCGATGCAGAGCGCCTCTCTTGCAGAGTCTGCCACTTGAGTTTATTAAACATCTCCGTAACGCTATCACGGTTACCAAATAACCCTGTGACGAAACGCGCCGCTCTTCTTTGGATCTTCTCTATCTCCTCCGTCAGACCGATCTGGTACGGATCCCACACTGATGAGCAATACTCAAGTATAGGTCGAACGAGTGTTTTGTAAGCCACCTCCTTTGTTGATGGACTACATTTTCTAAGCACTATCCCAATGAATCTCAACCTGGTACCCGCCTTACCAACAATTAATTTTATATGATCATTCCACTTCAAATCGTTCCGCACGCATACTCCCAGATATTTTACAGAAGTAACTGTTACCAGTGTTTGTTCCGCTATCATATAATCATACAATAAAGGATCCTTCTTTCTATGTATTCGCAATACATTACATTTGTCTATGTTAAGGGTCAGTTGCCACTCCCTGCACCAAGTGCCTATCCGCTGCAGATCTTCCTGCATTTCGCTACAATTTTCTAATGCTGCAACTTCTCTGTATACTACAGCATCATCCGCGAAAAGCCGCATGGAACTTCCGACACTATCTACTAAGTCATTTATATATATTGTGAAAAGCAATGGTCCCATAACACTCCCCTGTGGCACGCCAGAGGTTACTTTAACGTCTGTAGACGTCTCTCCATTGATAACAACATGCTGTGTTCTGTTTGCTAAAAACAGTATTAAAAAGCATTAAACAGTATTAAACAGCAATGGGTATAAACTGGGTAAATTAACAACATTTTAATTAAATTTTGGTATTTTTATAGTTCTAAAGAAAGCCGATAGGTCAGAAGATGTAAGTGAATTACGTATCCCCTAAGTTTTTATTTGTTTGTTTCCTCAACCGTTGCGTTTAGCTCCAATCCTCAGTCTGGGGAAATCGGTAAAAATCTGAAGCCTACGGTTAAATAACATATTTTTCTTGAACATCCAGTCCCTGAGGTTTGAGATATGACACTACCGTGGTGAAGCAGTCGTTCCTTTGTGACGTTACTTCGTCGAAATGACACTATAAATACAACACTGTGACAACAGCGTGTGTCTACAGTCGGAGTCCGAGAGAAAGGCGTCTTCTAGAAGAGCGATGTGTGATGTGTGGCACACGAGAGGTAGGAGGACTCATGCAGATCTCCCGGTTAATTCTTTTTTTTTTCTTCTTCTTTTCGCAGGTCCTCTGAGGCGGTGCCCTCGGCGGAGCCCTATATCGCCACCCATGCTGACCTCTACATCCCGGTAAGTCACAGCACCACAATTTGCCACCTGGCAAAACTTCAGCTCGGGAAAGCCAATACGTCTGTCGTTTCTTGATTAAAGACACAAGATCCCGCGGAAGGAGGTAATTTGGCCGTTAAGAAACCGGACCCTCATTACGGAAAAGCTAGGTTCCGGCCATCCGCATTGAGTTTCCCATTATTTCGCTCAAGTAGTTCGAGGGATCATTTGGAAGACGCTTCTGCCTCCGCCACAGCTCATTGCACCCTCAAACCTTGTCCTTTACTCGCGTTTCCAATTACCTCCGTGTCGAAGGGACTTAAACCCTAATTTACTGAGAAGTTCCTCGTTACTGGTAAGTTATATACCAAATGATATAAAGTAAAAGTAAAAGATGAGATTTGTCTGTTTGAAGAGAAGTATTGCCAATTCGGTTTCTTGAAGAAATGCAGAGGAAGACACACCGAACTGCTCCGTTCCGGTGTCTCATCGTATATTTATAGGTAGTCCTTTCCGTACTGAGATATCTGTTTGTTAGATGTACAGCGTGTAATCACGTTATCGAATTTCAGCGAATTGGTACCTCGAACTGAAAAATTTCCATTACCGTACCTCTGAGAAACATGTCATTAACTCATTCTTCCTTACGTAAAACACGTTATTGACCTTGTATATTTTTATTCACATCGTGTTACCGTAAAATTAAATTCCTCTGAACAAGCAAGATTCAGACCAGGCTGCAGTTGCTGTGACCAGCTGCTGGCACTAAAGTCTTACATAGAAGCCGATTCTCAACCGAACTTGAAAACATCCGCGGTATTCCTGGACCTCACTTCAGAGTATGACACGGTCTGGAAGGAGGGGGTCATTTATTAACTGATAAGACTAATATCCTTTCAAACAACGGCACGCGTTATACAAAACATGCTCAGTGACAGATGTTTTTCAACTAATACTTGATGGAAATCCAAGCAACACCGAGGTTATCCATAATGGACAACCATAAGGCTCACTCTTGGCACCCCTCCTATTCAACCTGTATACAGCCGACTTTCCAGCCAGGAACGAAATAAGTTTTGATACGCGGGTGATATAGCTTTGGCCACGAGATACAAATCACTTGCAGCTAAAGAAGTAGTTGACAATAATGATCTCACTGTACTGCATACATACATCAGGCAATGGAGACTTAAACCTAATCCATCAAAGACCGCGGTTTCGACCTTCCATCTTAATAATAAACTGGCAGTTGTAAGAATGAGCGTGCTTGGAGATGTTACCCTGAACCATAACAAACATCCCAAATATCTAGGAATGTCACCTAACCGTACCCTTACTTACAGAAAATATCTTGGGAATACTGCAGCAAAAGTAATTCAGAAACTCTGTGGAACTACCTGTAGGAGGCTGGAACTGCTGAAACTCTTCGCAACTCATCGCTTGCGCTAATGTTCTTTGCTGTCGAATAGTGTGCCCCGGTACGGATAAACAGTATTCATTCCAAGCTTGTTGATAGACAGTTGAACACCGTCTTGGCCGAACAACTTCAAAACAACGGTTACCGATCAAGAGATCGATGGGAGCGTAACTGGAATCACAAACTAAACGAATCGCTACAACAACGTTTTCAGAGCTATAATCTTAGTTTCGGAAATTGAATTAAACCGACGACAGTGAAGGGCGCTAAATTGGGTGTGAACTGGATATGGCAAGTTCGTAGATTCACTATACGTGAAAAAATAACGTCTCTAGGCTGCGTGGCAAGCCTAGGCAGTCCATCCAGCGTCTTTGCAGCGAATGTTCGTTGCGCTCTTATAGGGGAAACTGGACTGCCTACATGGAAGCATCTGCATCGGCATCTGGGCTGAACATTTGATATCATATATCTATGTTGTCTGCGAAAATTGTTCGTTCTTTTATACTTTCGTTCAGTTTCTGTCCGTTATAAGGGGCGATCAATTTACATCACTTTACATTACTTTCACGTTTATCACACTAGTGCAGTGAAGGTGAGCAGAAGTCAGATTTAATGGAACACTCACGTTATTTGACGTTTTAACAGTATTTGCATAAATCTGCTCCACTACGAAGTTCATAAATGGGTAAATCCTTCAGACTCCTGTTAAACAGAACTTCATTAGTAGCTATACTTTTTATATGTGCTGACAAATTACTGAAACTGTTTGTTCCTGAATAATGGAGAGTTTTTGGCTTTAAATATTTGTGATTTGGTTTGAATAAGAGATATATGATTTATGACAAACTTCAGTCATGAATAAATATATTGAGAAGTAGTCGATATTCTCTTCCTTGAACAGGTTTCTGCAGGAAGTTCTTGAGTTCCCATCACAAATAACTCGTATTACACGGTATAGCAGTCAAACATTTTAGCCTTGCTTGATGCTTCACTCCATAAAATGATTCCTTATGACATGAACAAGTGAAAATAAGTGAAGTGCGCGAGATTTCTTTTATTTTTATACCATCTACGTCTGACAACATAAAGATTTGATTGGCTCATCAGCAGCAGTTCATTGGTGTGCTCCTCAGTGAATTTGTTATTGAGTTGCTAGACTAAGTATTTAACGCTGTCAACCTCTTCTATCTGCTTGTCGTCATATTCTAGACCCATACGGCCCGAAAACCTTCTGTAAGTTGTGAAATGCACATAACTTGTCTTTTCAAAGACAAAGACAAAGAATTGACTAGGAAGCATATATTATTGTCCCTGGAAGTTTTGTTAACCCAGCTTTCCAGACCTATATTTGATTTGCTATTTTTGCAATGTTTGTATCACGTGTATTATCTGGTAAAAAATGTATGTGCTTACGGATTTTTAAACAACTTTGCGGTTGGACTGAACACTTTATAGTCAGTGGAACCCAGTACTTCATTCTTCATGGGACATGGGAAACCTTCGACACGAGGACAATTAATGTTCAGCGTACACTGAATAGTTCAGATACAACCGTTACTGTTCAAGAGATGAATACATCTACTTCCAGATAACACTTGCAGCTCTACGAGGCTGCAAACACACGAAGCTGCATACAGGGAGATTAAGGTGTCAGAAAATTGTTATTAAATGCGGAAAAATTTGAAGATGATCGGCTGCAGGTTGTAACTTACCCTCATCTAGCTTCAACTGGTTAACCAACAGACCGTATGATTGTGCACCTGAATGGATCGAAAACAAAGCATCAGTCCTGAGACAAGCCGAAATGGGTGCTATGTACAACTTACCGCATTAATTACAGTAATCTGACCCTTATCATTCTAAAGTTAAATTTATGATTATTTAATAATTGATTCTAGCTGTACAGTCCACGTTCAGATCGAATTGGTTTCCGATGATCGCACCCTATTTTGTTGTACAGATACTGAATAATTATTAATAACACGGTCGTGACTCCACTAAGGTCGAATTAAGTTGTCGACCAGTAGGTTATAAGACAGATCACCTCGATATTCGTGAACTTAGAATTGCATAATTTCTGACACTTGCGGATAAAACAAAAGAAAAAAGTATAAAAATTCGGAGTTGTATTCAAAGACATTTTAACCGGTAATGTTTCAAGGAATAATGTACAGCTACGTTGTTCGCTTGTTAGTGAATATGAACACAGGAGAGATAGCAATGCATGAAGCGTCATTACACATACGCTACAAAATGCACTGATATGTGATAACCAAATGTGTTTTGAATCATACTAAGAATTAATTCTTACACCCAGTATAGAAGACACATAGTTCACACACAATGCAAGAAAATTTATGTAACTGTACATTAATAAAATGTTTCTATTTTCATCCCTGTTTCATCTTTTTAATGTTCCTGATTTCAAATTTAAAGTAAGAAGCACTGAAGTGGCAGTCACTCTGCCAAAGGAAACTTTACCTCTTCTTATGAAATTCAAAATAAAATTCAATCAGCAAAATTTTATCTGACACTTCCGATTTTTTTTACATTCATAATGCCACGCAGCCCAAGGGGCAATAGGAAACAAGGCACTACTCCATGCAACAACAAGTAAGGAAATACGATGATGTAAAGTAAAATGTAATTAGACAAAACTATTTTCTGAAATTTAGTCAGATCCAAAAAACTGTCGCAGGCGCGTCATGCATTCTGAGACTATTTCAGTCATTTTATTCGTGTAAACGATGCCAGCCAGCAACGATGGAGATGAAGGAGGAATGTCGTCGTGTGATGGAAGATGACGACTTTCGACCAGAGTCTCATTAGAAAGGCGCTCCAGTTGCTCTGAAGACGATAGTAACTGCTTGTTTTGAATCCCGTTAATTGTGTGGCACAGCCACAACAAATTCAATGCAAAATTACCAGTTTCAGCCGTTATCGACATTTGTCAGGTCATAAGAACGACGTTGTGGTTTCCGCAGTGGAGGGAGTGAACCATGGCATCTGTCCGATGATCTGAAGTCGGCCAGTGACGCCCAAAGCCTGTATTTCATATTGAAATTGTTGTAATTTTGGCAGACAACAATTTATTTTCAAATCTCTCAATAATTGTGCTGCATATGATCATCACAACGGCATTGTAATTGTGAGTGGAATCTATTTCACTGACGCGATCTTCGCTACTGTCACAAAGTCTCAGTTGAGTTGCTAGTAATACACTACATCTCTAATACAAGCGACCTGCCACTGCCTCGCACGGGCAGTAATAGGCACCTACAAATTATACACACGAACATTCATCGTTAATCAGTCTACCTACTAGCGAAAAACGCATCTAAATCCCTACACAGTTCCTGAGATTAGGCTTCACATACAGACAGAAAAACTTGAAGGTGGAGGGACATTCATTTGTAATATGTGCAGATATGTGTGGATTCTGGTCAAACACCAGGCGAGGTGGCACGTTGTTTAACACGATAGACTCGCTTTCGGGAGGTCTAAGTTTCAAATCTGCGTTTGACTGTCCAAAGTCAGGTTTTCCGTAATTTCAGTGAATCGTTCTAGGCAAATGTCGAGATGGTTCCTTCGAAAGGGAACGGCCACTTTCCTGCCCCATCCCATTACTGCAGCATTCCGAGCTTGTGTTTATCTCAGATGACTTCGATGTCGACGCGACGTCAAAACCTAATCTTCCTTCCTGCTGGTCAAGCGTTGCTGCTCGTTAGAGTTACTTTACCGCTTTTCCACCAGATACCTCATCTTCTTTGAATGATCAGCACTTAGCTTCAACTCTGCCACGAGATATCACTCAACACACCAATTAAATATGGAAGAGAGAACAATACATACGTTACACAGTCATCATTTATATAATTATAAATTGTAGTTATAAACATTAATGTTGTTTGTAATAATTATAGATACAAAGATCAGAGTACGTGCTATTAAATCAAACATTTATGACATTGTTCATTGTTGATTATAACCTGTTGTGAAGATGTTCCTAATGAAGAAAGAGGGTTTGCTTTAAAATCTTGGTACAAAGGTGGTTATAATTTAATAATAAATGAGTGGAATAATAATTTCCATACTGTTCCACCTAGAAGGAAGGCTGTCTACAATTTATGGAAAGTTTTTGAGAATAGTGGATCTTTAGAGAATTCCCACATGTTAGGTAGGCAGCCAGTAAGTGATAAAACTAAGCTTACGAGCACTTATAGAGAGCCCTTAAGTCTACTCGCAGGCTGTCTCTCGAACGTGATATTTCTAGAACATCTGTACGGATAATTTTACACAAGGCCAGTTTCAACTATCACGTACCTCGTCTCATTCATGGGCTGTCTGAGGACGATCCTGATCGTAGGCTTCTGTTTTGCGAGACAGTGTTAAAATAAATTAAGAAAAGGTGATAAAAAAGTTGTTTTCTAAGATAATTTCTAGTAATGAGGCAACTTTCAAACTGTCAGGCCATGTCAACAGACGCAACTGTACCTATCGATATAAAGAGTCATAGAAATGTTTTTGAAAGGCAGTTAAATTAACCTGGTGTTAGCGTTTGGGGTGGTATCTCATGTCGTGCAGTAGTTGGGTCTTGGTTGTCTGATGAAACTGTAACTGCTGAGAACTAGCTGACAATGTTGATAACATATGCTATTCCTGGACTAAAAATAACCTACGACGTCTTCAGCTCACTTTACATTCGACACAATGGAGCACCACCGCACTACGCAGCATTTGTGCGAAACTACGTCACTGAGGTAAATAGCGCGGCTGTTATTGGACGGCGAGGACGAATATAAAGGCCACCCAAATCTCCTGACCTTACGCCAATGGAATGTTTGTAGACCATGTTAAAATTTATGCTACAAAATCGCAAACAATTGAGGACTTGAAAGAACCTATTTGCAACGCTTTTCAAGACATTGATTCTAATAAACGACTATGTGAAGAAGAATACGTAAGTGGCCCAGCTCGTCTGACGAAATGTATCAACGAAGACTGAAAACAATTCCAGAAAGAAGTCATAAACAATCCAGTGGCTTCCATAATGTATTCACTTATTTCAGAATTTCAGTTGTTCGTTTTGTATTCAATTAAGTTACGATGGACAGTGACTTTCGGCCCATCCCGTGTACATTAACCCTCCTCGTGAATCAGTCTGTCTAGTAGTGAAAACCGTATCTGAATAGCTGTGACAGTTCATTCGTATACACGGCTGAGAAACTTTATAATATGCGCAGGTGCGCAATTCACATCTACTGATGGGGGCCAATACACCATACAGTGCACTCAATAGCGGCTCAGAGATGAATCCTCTGTGGAGCAGACTGCCCATATGCAGAGATTTTTCTCCTAAGCAGTTGGTTTGAAGTTATCGTAGTCCCAACCGTGTTCCCTGTGATGTGATTTACAAGTAATTGTAAATGCTTCCTTAGAACATAAAGAACCGTAATACATTTAAAAATACTTCCATGTTTTTGCAAATGTCATTCCGGAAATAAAATGAAGAGCTGTTATCTTTATGTAGGCAAATGATCACATAAAATGGTATGGATGTCATGTCGTATTGTGTTACAAGGTGAGATGAGTATTACGTCACTCTCAACATAAATAATGCAGTTTAATTCGCGTAAGTAGACGAAAACAATGTTTACTCCGTATAACTACACAGTTATCAGTCACTGTAGTCAATCAACATCCTCAAGTAGCAAGTGGTAAGTGTCCGAAATGCCTGAAGGTGGAATAACTACACAGATGTAGTCGTGTGGAAGGAAGACGCCGAGCTAAAACTTATCGTAGCAATCATTGCGTAATATGACTCAACAATGAAAGAGACCACTTACGAAACCCACCGTCCACAGATTATTATGCACTGTTCGTCGTTGTGGATCCTTTACTAATCGGAATGTACAGACGTCACGGCTATGTTAAATCAGTGTGCGAAAAGCACGAAACGCGCACCAAACTGCAATGGGAGAGATTGGAAGGCCCTGTGTATCGCAAAGAATCTTACGCTCAAATTTCTAAAGCGAGCATCGCAATACAGTTTGGGAAATATCCGTCAAAGTGGATAAAATTAGAGAAAATAGGCTACATGCAGAAGGGCACCGGCAGTCTTTGTTCGCACATACTGCACACGAGTGTAACAGGAGTGGATAAAGTGTGTATCATCTGCCACACACCTTCCAAACACAGATAACGAGGCAGATGTGAAAGATGTGAGTAATACGGCAATATATTAGTTCACTATTCTTTTAAGATAAATAATTTTCTGCCAAAATGGTTGTACTGACAATATTTCTGAAACTGTTTTTAACTTTTTCTACCTCTTTTGACCCGCCTGTTAAATATCTGTGAAAACTCAAAACTCCTCGTGCTGTTTCCTGATAAATACAGCGAAGGATGTTCAGTCAGTCGTTGGAGAAGCTTAGCAACAGCAAGCGGCTTACGAATCTACAAAGTTCTGCTGCGCTAACGTCTCACAACTATTTCTGCTCGTGTATTCCCAGTGTACCATTTTCTCTCTCACACACGCACACACACACACACACACACACACACACACACACACACACACTGCAATAAGCACAACTCCATTTTTATTGTTATTTTTACTGTTTTCAGTTAAATTATCGTAAATGACTGATAAAACATATGATGCGACGGTTTACGGTAAGTTTCTGAAAACGAAAAAAATGAAAAGCGAATAGGCAAAATAGCTTCCTGGATGCAAAGACAAGTTCTTTCAAATGAAAACATAGATTTTCATACAGCAAAATGATTAATTTTGTTCCAGAAAAAGATATGACTTATCACAGTGGCTTGCAAATCATATTTACTATTTTTTATAGATATATTTGTGATAAGAGATACAAATTTCCAAAAGAATAATGTACGCATGTAGCAGAAAAAACAACAAATTTTTGTTAATTAATAGTATAGAAATTCAGACGCTGTTCTTAAACACATTTTGCAATTATGCAAAAGTATACTCAACATGAATCACTTAGTTGTTACAAACAATGAAATTCTGATCCTGCGTATTGTGCATTCAAGGTTGGTGGAACGTGTTCCATGCTAAAATAATGGCTAGTGTTGTATACTAAAATTAGTGTGACACATTGTCCTGTTTTATTACTATATGAGAAACAAATCAGGTTAAGAGCACAAAGTTCAAAGGAAGGAACAATGGTGTTAGCGGCCTGTTAATGAAGAGCTCTTTAGAGACAGGACACAGGTTCGCATGGGAGAATGATGAGCAAGGATGTCATCAGTGCCCTTTCGAAAGTAATCATCCCTTCGTTTGTCTTAAGGAATATAGAGAAACTGCTGGAAACCTAAATCTGCATGTTTGGATTTGGATCTGAAGCTGACATTCCGAATCGCGAGTAAAACAGCATAATAATCGCTTAATAAAAGTAATGATTGAGCTGAAGTAAGACTGAAAGTGAGCGCTGTTTTATAAACGGAATTTTGAGTACAGTGTCCCACATGAATTGAAGTCTAGTTAATTTATCAACCAAAATGAGAAAATATTGTTGTGACATACAAGGATAGTGCCTAAACAGAATTAGGCAATAATCATGTCAAAGCAAAAAACAACAAAAATGACTGTGTTAGTTATTAGTACGACGAGTAGCCACAAAGTTGTAATTAGCACCTCGACGAAACAAAGTTACTGAGATAATTTTTTATTTGTTAGCGGGTACATGTCGGGAGCCTTGGTAGAATACGTACAGCATTACGTGGTCCTTAGCTGCACAAACGGCGCGCTATGGGAAATGAGGGGACAACGGTAGTGGTGGGGGTTCTCTCACGAAGGGAGTCAACGAGGTAAGGAAGTCTAGTTCTACAGTTATAGTCACAAATGCATATCTCGCAGCACTTCTAAGCTATAGCTAACGAGTCTGTAAACGATTAGATTAACAGGCTGTGTATATACGACCAATACATTGAAGAGCCAAAGAAACTGGTATATCTGCCTAATATCGTATAAGGCCCCCGCGAGCATGCAGAAGTGCCGCAACACGACGTGCCATGGTCTCGACTAATGTAGCAATGGAGGGAACTGACACCATGAATCCTACAGGAGTGTCCATAAATTAGTAATAATACAAGAGGCTGGAGCACAGCACGTCGCAAGGCATCCTAGATATGCTCAATAAAGTTAATGTCTGGGGTGTTTGGTGGCCAGCGGAAATGTTTAAACTCAGAAAGGTGTTCCTCGAGCCACTCTGTAGCAATTTTGGACGTGTGGGGTATCGCATTGTCCTACTGGAATTGCCCAAATCAGGCGGAATGCACAATGGACATTAATGGATGCAGATGATCAAACAGGATGCTTAAGTATGTATCATTGTCAGAGTCGTATCTAGACGTATCAGGGGTCCCATATCACTCCCACAACATACGTACCACACCATTACAGACCCTCCACCAGCTTGAACAGTCCCCCGCTGACATGCGGGGTCCATGATTCCTGAGGTCTCCATACCCGTACATGTCCATCCTATCGATACAATTTGAAACGACACTCGTCCGACCAGGCAACTTGTTTAAAGTCATCAACAGTCCAATGTCGGCGCTGACGGGCCCCGGCGAGGCGTAAGGCTTTGTGTCCTGCAGTCATCAAGGATACACGAGTGGGCCGTCGGCTCCGAAGCCTTTATTGATGATGTTTCGTTGAATGATTCGAAAGCTGAAATTTGATGATGGCTCAACGCTGAAATCTGCAGCAATTCGCGAAAGGGTTGCACTTCTATCACGTTGAACAATTCTTCTCAGTCCGCAGCTCGTGGTCGTGCGGTAGCGTTCTCGCTTCCCACGCCCGGGTTCCCGGGTTGGATTCCCGGCGGAGTCACGGATTTTCTCTGCCTCGTGATGACTGGGTGTTGTGTGATGTCCTTAGGTTGGTTAGGTTTAAGTAGTTCTAAGTTCTAGGGGACTGATGAGCATAGCTGTTAAGTCCCATAGTGCTCAGAGCCATTTGAACCATTTGAATTCTTCTCAGTCGTCGTTGACCCCGTTCTTGCAGCATCTTTCTCTGCCCGCAGCGATGTCGGAGGTTTGATGTTTACTCGATTCCTGATATTCGCGGCACGCTCGTGAAATGGTCGTACTTCATCGCTATCTCGGAGATGCTGTGTTCCATCGCTCGTGCGCCGACTATAACACCGTATTCAAACTCACTTAAATCTTGATAACCTGCCTTTGTAGTAGCAGTAACCGATCTAACAACTGCGCTAGACACTTGTCTCATATAGGCGTTGCCAACTGCAGCGCCGTATTCTGCCTGTTTACATATCTCTGTATTTGAATACGCATACCTGTACCAGTTTCTTTGACGCTTCAGTGTAATTCGGCATGTTCATGGTAAACAAATCCGCCACAGCGGTAAAATGCGTTTATTGACCGAAATGTTACACGATAGGAAGTCGCTATACACTACCGCTGTTTCGGGGTCTTAGCCCCATCATCAGGTGAATTTGAAATGTAAAGTAAAACAATAGCTGTGACCTACTCCCTTAAGAAATTAAAAAATTAAACAATCAAATTTAGAAACTAAAAAATCTGACGAAATGGTTAAAAAATAGCCTAGTTAGCAGTAGTAGGACGTCATGTCTACGCCCAAACTATTTCTTGAATTTTTTAAAATTGTTTACAAATTTTTAATCTCTTAAATGTTTTGACTTTTAGTTCGAGGGTTGACGACATGTCGTCTGTTATGCTTGGGATTTTCTGTTACTGGGAGCAGATTTTGGCTTATGCTATTATTTATACATTCAGTGTTATACGTTTGTTGCTTTGTCTCGCTTCTGTTATTAGTCATGCTGCTGTTTCCTATTTGCTTGTTAAGGTGAACGTCTCCCGCACTGGACTGCCACAACTTTCGGTTACTATCTGTATTTTTTCAGCATTCGTACGTACTTGTACTTTAAGTCCATGCCGTGTTAGGCGTCCTCTTCACAGTGTTCACCACAAATGCAGCCCGCAGCGATACTACTCAGTCCGCTTGCCATAGCCACACCGCTCACACAGTCCTGATGTACCAGCGTTCGGCAAGTGCTGGCCTCGAATGCTACATTTAGTTTAAATTTGGTCTAGCGTGTGACTTCCACCTAATGTCCTACGATAGCTTTATTTTTGTAGACTGCATGCATTCTCAGTGACAGTTTTGGGACAAAAGGCTTGAAACTGGATTCTTTTCAGCCACAATTTGGGACGCTGTTACGCTGTCTACCTACGACAGATGTCTGCCTGCTAGGCAGGCTATTTTTAATCATTTCATCTAATTCTTTTGTTTCTAAATACTGTTGTTGTGTTCTTCAGTCCAGAGACTGGTCAGATGCAGCTCTCCATGCTATTCTATCCTGTGCAAGCTTCTTCATCTCCCAGTACCTTCTGCAACCCACATCCTTCTGAATCTGCTTAGTGCATTCATCTCTTGGTCTCCCTCTACGATTTTTACCCTCCATGCTGCCCTTCAATACTAAATATGATCCCTTGATGCCTCAGCACATGTCCAACCAACCGATCCCTTCTTCTAGTTATGTGATCTACTCATCTAATCTTCAGCATTCTTCTGTAGCACCACACTTCGAAATATTCTATTCTCTTCTTGTGCAAACTATTTATCGTCCATGTTTCACTTCCGTACATAGCTACACTTGTGAGAGGTCCATGATTAAGATTAAAGAATTTGTTGCTAGCGCACTCGAGCAGATGTAATTTCGATGGATTGCTCACGCGCTGCCTGCGATATGCAAGCTGTAAGAGAAGCTCAGACCAGAGAGCAGTGTTGTATGCAGTAGGAACTGTGTAGTAGTAGCGAACAGTCGTGTGTGTGGAGTTGGCTCGGCCGGTCGTGGGAGCGATGGCGGTGACTGAGCGTTGTAGTATAAGGTGAAAGCAGCCTCGCGCATATGTAGTATTGTTACATCAAGTCCCATGTAAATTCTTTTAAAAAGAAATCTCTTAATAATAATCTTTCTTATAAACATTAACTTTCGACAATCTTCAACTCAATTGAAAGATTTTACTAATTTCTCCAATCCTTCTTCATCCTGATTATTGTAAAGAAAAATCAGTTCTTTCTTTTTATACATGACAAATCCATCGGCCAGCATTGCACTAAACTGTGCCAGAAAAATGTCTTATAGGAGCAGATATATACGCGTTATCCGGCGACCTTATTGAGGTAAGAATTTTCTATTTATTGAGAATGATCTTTCAGGGCCATGACGCAGCACTGCTGACGTCCAAAATTCACCAGTTTAAATTCACAGTCATTATTGAAAGGTTATAAGTGAGCGACAATTTTTTATTGAGAGATTAGTCACATTTTATTATTAGTAGGTTACGGAATTTATTTATTGGGAGGTTACACTTGGCGAATGTGAATTATAAATAATTATATTTTTTCTGCTGGGAGGTTTCTGAACTTTTCTGTTGGGAGGTTACACTAAATGTGAATATTATTCATATTATTTTATTGTGGGGAGGTTACACTTGTCGACAACCGGGCAGGATCGTATTTTTGTGAATTTCTGAGAAGTAGTCAGTTATATATCTGCTCTTATTTACTTAATTTTAAATGTAGTTTGCATCTGGCGCAACGCACTTACTAATTTGTCACTCTTCCTTTCACAGATCATCGGCAATTTATTGCTCTTTGTTGTAATTGTATTTGTTCCATTTTTGCTTTGACTTTGTTTGATTTTGTGCTTAATTTTGATTTGTGAAAATGCCGCGAAAAACTGTTAACAGTACATCGCGATGTGCAATGACTGAAAAAGCCGACTCGAATAATTTGACCGATAATACTAGCGACACTCAGTGTAATAGTGATAATCCTCTAATTACAGATAATCAGTGCGTACCGACCACTAGTAATGATTGTAATCCTAATGATGGACCAACTAATTCAATTATGTTCACACTAAATTTAACGACAATTGATGACGTGGCACGTTCCGTTACAATGAACGCTGCCCAGTTTGACACACCTGGTTTGCAAAATTTACGCAGCGAACAGATAATTGTTTCTAACGAAGGTGAACAATGTACACAAAACACGTCAGATTTGTTTGATTCCTATGTGGATACCAACAGGGCACATCTGATTAGCAAACCTTTTCATGAATCAGACAATGACGAAATGGTTACATGAAATGTGACGCATGCAGATATACCATCACACAGCACAGAAAATAGAGTCGCTAATTTTGGGTTGGGTCAAGTTATGGCATTATTACTACAACTCAATGAAAAATACGACAACAAGAACAAACAACTTAGTGAAAAACAAGACAACAATTACAAACTACTTAATGAAAAACTAGACAACAATCTCAAACAGTCAAATGAAAAACAAGACAACAACTTCAAACAACTTAATGAAAATCTTAAACAGTTGAATGAAAAACACGACAACCTTAATGAACAGAACAAACAACTTAGTGAACAGATTACAGCCGTTGCTGTGGAATGTCACGATACTAAAGAACAATTACGTGAGGAAATTAAGGCTTGTACTAGGAACAGTAGTGAAGAAATTAGATCTGTTGCACAAGAATTAAGCAATACACATGCAGCCACAACGAAATTACTTAGAGATGAAATTAGTGCAGTCGCTAAACAATGTTCTGAAAACGCAACACAGCTACGTGACGAGTTTAAATTAATGTCATCAGAACTTTCACGCACACTGGATGCGAAAGCAGATACGAAATTTGAACAACAAAACAGCCAAATTGACGAACGTTTTAATCACCACCAACAAAACAGTGAAACACGTTACCGTAAATTTATACAGGAACAGAACAAAGTAAAGAAACAAGTCATGGAAACAATTACTGCGCAGAGACAGGAAGATAAGTGTAAATTGTTTACGAAAGCAAAAACATACGTAGACAACAACATTGCTGCAGTGTCAGACGAAATCAATACTATCCAACAGTTGAACACCGAATTGCATGATGAAATCTCTGATATTAAAACAAAAACAGACACACACACAGCAGACTTTCAGACAGTGACCAGCAGACTTGAAAAATTGGAATTAATACGGGATCCCGATGCCATTAAAGCAGACGTTAAGAAATTGAACAAAACCACCCGTAAAATCCAAAAACAAATTAATGTTGTGACACTAAAAATGACGATCAGGTAAAAGCACTGACTGAAAAATTTGATGAATTGGCCAGTCGTAATGACGTTATCGAAAATAACAATGATACCAAATCAGACGATACGTCACCAATTTCTATCAATCAAACACCCGAATTCCAAAATTTACAGCAGACAATCAGTAAGATAAGTTCCATACAATCCTGAATCTGCTCAGACATACAGAGACGATAATTTTGATTATAAGCACTTTCTATCCGTGAGAAAATTTAAGGTATTTAAGAATGACAGAACACAGATTCACCCCTTGGATTGAACACAACAATTTAGCTTTGCTTTTCCACCAACTTGGCCCGTAGCAAACAAACTTGGATTTATTTGTTGTTTTTTGGAAGGCGAACCGGCAACTCGTATGAGACCGATCGCGAGACAATGTTATTCGGTAGAAGAATTTCAGAATGCTTTTCTGTCAGCTTATTAATCGAAGACGACACAGCGCGGAATCAAGGATCAATTAATTAGCTTACCGAATTATGAGAACTCAAATTTTCCCACTGTCACGCAATTTTTTGAACATTTGGTCCAACAAAACCAATACTTAAGTGAGCCATACAGTGAATCAGCACTTATCCAATTATGTATTTCCAAATTACCACGATCGTTAAGAGTATCATTTTTAACAGGACAGCAGAAAGAAAATATTTCGGCATTTAGAGATCTGTTATAGCTTTTGGAAGTTCAGCAATCAGACTTTTCTTTCATAAACAAAAATTTTTCACGTCATAACCAAGGCCAACAAGCATACAGTAATTACGACCAGCCATGCTATTGTAATAGCAAAGGTGATAGACGATCTAGGAATGACAACGACCAGAATGTTAATAAAAGACAAAATTTTAATTATCACTATCGTCAAAATTATCAGCAACAGCAAACGCATTTTCGTAACAATAGAGGCTTCTCCCCACAACAGCAACAAAACCAGCCGGTTAGCATACCTAACCAACAATGTGGTTTGCAAGGTCAACCAAGCTTTAATGACTCGCCGCCCACACGTATAGCGTTGGCCACACCACATAGTAACGCACAGCAACAAGGAAATCACTATGTACAGAAGACACATCATTTCAACTCGTATCGCAACGCACCGTATAGCAATGACTATCATGACAGACGTAAAAGTAATGAGCACAATTTTCAGCGTAACAGTCGGTCTTACCAGCAGCAGAATCAACCACAACAACAGATTATCATAAGTGAACCAGACAGTAGGTATCATCCCGAACCTAATACGTCAGGAAGAAGTAACAGGACAATACAAATAGTCGAAATGCCACAGCATCTTCCTGCAAATAACAGCACGTCAGATAGAATTTCGCTAGATACAGTACAGGTTGCATCCCCCAGCAACGTCAGCAATACTTCAGATAGACAGAATCTTGTTCACGAAAATATTATCACTTTTGACGACATCCGAGACACACTTTTGCATGAAAAACCAGTTATTCAAAAAGCCATTTCCCACCCTGTAATTGAAGTAAAGATTGGAGCATCCACATTTTCAGCAGTAATCGATTCTGGATCACCTATGTCAGTTATAAATGAAGAAACTTTCAGCGAATGTAACAAAGAGAATACCTATCCTACGTTACCATTAGGCAAAACTAAAGTAAAAGGAGCAGTATCTGGCAAAGGAGTAGACGTAAAATTACAGACACTCTTATCGTTTTGTATTGCAGGTCATACGTTCCACTCAAATTTTTGGATTGTTCCCTTATTGACAAGAGACGTTATTTTAGGTACGAATTTTTTGGTACAACACGACGCAATTATTGACTTTCAAAATTCCTACTTAATGTTAAAGGATGAAAATGTACAATTGGCTTTAGAATTTCAGCACTCTTTATCTGCATAACAACAAACAATTAATCGGACAGAGGACATTTCTGCATCACGTAACATAGACTCTCATTCCACACTGTTCACAGATACGTATGTTCACAACTACAATACACCAGACGAAGCCGACTATGACGTTATGCAAATGATGTCTGATGAAGTTAAACAGAGCAGTGCAAATACAGACGACGAACGTACAGAGCTACGCAAAATTCTTTTACATCAAGCTCCGGTTTTTGACAACATCCCTGGTACTACGTCCGGTTTTATGTATGAATTTCAAGTTAAACAGCACGACACGTTTAAAGCCAAACATTATCCCATTCCATATATTCACAGAGAACAAGTTAAGAAAGAACTGCAAGCTATGCTTGACCAAGGAATTATTGAACCGGCAGTTAGTCCGTACATAAACCCGCTCCATCCAAACTGCAGAACGTACACAACATTTCTCTGTTTTGGTGATTGTTATCAATTTTGCAAATTATCGTTCGGTTTAACCATTTCTTCAGCAGCATTTATTCGCGGTTTAAGTATTATAATTCCGACAGAACTTAGGACAGAATCACAACGTATGTAGACGACATCCTTATCGCAGAAGCTAACTAGTCTGAACACAATCTGATTCTTGAACAACTGTTGCAAACTTTTCGTGCACAAGGACTCACAGTTAATCTACGCAAATCGCACTTTGGCAAAACTTCCATAAAATTCCTCGGACATGTAATTTCAGCAGAAGGTATTGCGCCTGACCCGGAAAAACTTCAAGCTTTATGTGACATTACTGTTCCAACGACGAGGAAACAACTACGCAGCTTTTTGGGATTAATTAACTTTTTCCGTAAATTTATTCATTACTCTGCTTTAGACACCCCTAGATTATGCCAATTGACGGGTAAAAACGCTATTTGGTCCTGGGATAGCCAAGCACAATCTGAATTTGTCAATCTGAAAAAAGCTTTGTTGAACGCACCACTTTTATCACACCCAGATCCTACCAGAAATTTTTCCATTGCCACCGACAGTTTTAACACTGCTTTAGGCGTACACATTTTTCAGGAAATTGAAGAGAATGGCATTACAGTAATTAAAAACATCGCCTTTGCAAGTCGCATTCTGTCACCTGCTGAACGTAATTATTCTGTTACAGAACTTGAAACATTATGTGTTGTATGGGCATTTACGAGATTCAGGCATTTTCTTTATGGAAGACATACTACCGTTTACACAGATCATAGAGCTATACAGTTTTTACTTTCCGCTAAATTTACACACGGCAGATTAAGCAGATGGAAACTTTATTTACCGGAATTTAATTTTACAATTGTTCACATTCCCGGTACACAAAATGTAGCAGACGCACTATCCCGTTCTCTCAGCGACAATCAGCAAGACATCGCAACCAACTTCTGCCAAGCAAATTTTGGCGTCATGTATATTCAACAAGTTGCATTTGAAAATTTCATTTCATCGTCATTACGAGACATAGCACAAGAGCAGAACAAAGGCAACTTATGGAAAGAAATTAAACACCTTTGACAAGACAGGAATAACGTTACCATTAGAAACCATTATACTGTACGCAAGAACATTCTGTTTCGCCGCTCTCACCCTGACAGCAACGATTGGTTATTATGTATTCCTGACGAAATTGTTAACAAATTAATTTTGTATACTCATGTAAGTTACGCACATTACGGAGGCAGAAAATGTTTTCTTATACTGAGACAGAACTGTTATTCTGCCAACATGGAGAAACGTATTCGACGAGTTTTAACGTCATGTAAAATCTTCCAGAAAGCTAAATCAGACACGACTTCACATATTCCTCCGTTAAATCCCATTGTACCCGTTAAATTGAGACACATGGCCGCTGTAGACATTTTTGGTCCGATTTCCAGATCTAATAGAGGTTTTTGTTACATCTTTGTCGCTGTTGAACTCACTTCGAAATTTGTTACCTTCACTCCGTTACGCAAAGCTACTGCTAAAACTATTTCGAATGCATTTGTAAGAGATTTTTTATTTCATGTAGGGCATGTATTGAAAGTAATTTCCGACAATGGACCGCAATTTCGATCTGGTGTATGGACATGTATCTTACGAGCTAGAAACATTTCTCCGATCTATATATCCAGGTACCATGCTTCTTCGAACCCTTGTGAACGATTAATGAAAGAAATTGGTAAACTGTGTAGAATATACTGCCATAAAAACATATTGATTGGGACACACACATACTCTCATTCCAGGATATAATTAATTCCATACCAAATGAATCTACTATGCTATCTCCGACTGTTATATTGAAAAATATTGAACCACCTAACAAAATTAAAGAATTAGTATCCTTTCCTACATCTCGTCGACTACGCCACCATGAAATAATTGACATTGCACTCAACAACATCAAACGTGCCGCAGAGCGCCGGAGAAGACAGCAAAAACAGGTTTGTACACGCCGTGACTTTCACATAGGACAGAAGATATTAGTACGTACACACTATTTATCCAACAGAGGAAAGAGTAGATGCAGTAAATTTGAGCTTCTATACGCAGGTCCATACAGAATTCGCAGCATTCCTCACCCCAATGTAGTACATGTTGAAACTTTGAGAACCAGAAAAAGCAAAGGCAATCACCATGTCTCCAATATTAAACCCTTTATTGAATGAACGTACTTTATGATTCATCACATTGTAATGCCTTTTCCAGTTATTGATATGACCACTTACTGATAATGATTATATTTTTTCTTGGCAAGTGCCCGGCAAGGTAAGGTTAGCAGGTCACTTTTCTTGTCGTTACCCATCAGATTATGCACATTTTTTTTTCATTTTTTCGTGTATGTGTGATCGTTTTCCTGTTTTGCCTGTATGCACTATGAAATATTTAATATATAACAAACACAAGTTGACTTTGACATTTTTCCTTATGGTATCTCAATATCTTGACTATTCTACATTTTTTGCTACTGCATTATGAGACTGTGTGTACATTTTTTGCACTTGAAAACTGTCTATGTTTCTGACATAATACGTTTTCTGTCATGCTATGCTGTATGCTTAGTCATGTCAAGAAACAAGTTTTCATTTAAAAGGTATATGATTTAAATGCAAGATATTAATCCCTATTCATCATTTTCAGAAAGCAATACCGTGTAAAAGAAATAAATTAAACAAACCACTGTGGTTTACTATGAAATGGGAATTTCACCTTTGGAATGAACTAAAGAAAATGCAATAACTCGTCATGAAGAGTAAATGGATCAGAATTAACAATCATTAAGAAGAATATACTATACAGACTGTATAATAGCAGTCTTAACTAATTATTTTTCTTTCAGAATACGAGGCGATTGATTCAGGCTGTCAGACAGAACTACACATGTTAATTTTAGTGATGAAATATACTAGAAGTAAGAAACTCTATAATATATGAAGTAATGAATGATATTGAATAGTTGTAGGAGGAGAATAGTAATATGAACATGAATAATGAAGTGTCAACTTTTTGCAGATGATAATAAATGATGATGAATAGTTATATGAAGAATATGGTAATATGAATAATGAAGTTTTTCTTTGCAGGTGATGATAATGATGAAGTTATGGTAATACAAGTAATGAAGTTTTTCTTTGCAGATTATGATAATGATGAAGTTTATATATTTTCTGTTAGTTAAGAAATGCTTTGTAGTTATTTAAGCATTTGTTGCAGTTCCTTTTGACAGTATGTCTTATGTTGCATAGTATAATGACTGGATGTTTTGGGAAAGACAGCTAGACTACATACATATTAAGTACACGTTTCATTACCTGTTAATTTGAAGTTCACTACTTTTCAGCATAATATGCATTTCTCCTTTCAGCTCAATAATCCATTTTGTATTTTTTCCAGGAGAAGCTTTTCATGATATTAATATGCTATAAACACTTACTTATGAAACCTGTTCTAATACTTGCATTTTTTACTCATTTGTGTGTATCATTCATGAATGTGATCACATATACTCTACTTGTTTCATAAACTTGCTACGGCTGACTCATGATGAATGACGTTATAAATCTTTATTTCCAGCAATAAGTCTAAAGCAAATATTTTCATGCCCCAGCAATTGACTATCGATCCCAAAGCAATGCATTGCTAGCAAAAAAAAATAAATAAATAAAATAAAATAAAATAAAATAATTATTAGTCGCAACTATTACCAGTATACAACTAAATAATGCTACCAGTTTAAGATATATTTCTAGTCTTAAAAATAATGCAAATTTTTTAGTGTATTGATTCTATTATGTCTATGTATTATTGGACTACCGCCCTTGGGTAATAGTTACAATGTCTTACATTTTAAATATGTCTTATGTCACTTACATGATATCATATATAAACACCAGTAGCTTGATGCTACACTCAATAACTCCTGTTTTGAATGATGACTTGTGAATAACACTGAATAATGTTTTGTAAAACTATATGAATACTTTGTGACTGGTCAATGAGTGCCAATAATTACTGCGATGACATGAGTTCTTAATAATATTTTGTTATACTCTATAAATGAGTGCCAATAATTACTGCAATGAGATGAGTTATGAATAGTGTTTTGTAATACTCAATACTTGCTACATGTTTAGTAACTGGCCAATGAATGCCACTGATTACTGTAACGAGCTGACATATGCATAAATGAATGCCACTGATTACTATAATGAGATGACTTATGCAGAAATGCTATACCAATGATTACTGTAATGAGATGTTTTATGCATAACTTCTATGCCAATAATTACTGTAATAAGATGACTTATGAATAATGTTCTGATATACTTTCTACATGTTACAGAAATGTTTAGTGACTAGCCAATGTGTGCCAATAATTACTGTAATGAGATGACTTATGATGCCAATGATTACTGTAATAAGATGACCTATGCATAAATGCTATGCCAATAATTACTGTAATTAGATGACTTATGTATATATGCTATGCCAATGATTACTGTAATGAGATGACTTAAGAATAATGTTCTGTAATACTCCATATATACTATTTAAATGCTGTGTAAATAGCCAATAATTATTCAGATCGGTTGATACACTAGTGTAATTCTGAATAATGACTAGCATAAGACTGACCTAATTACCAGCAATTACTGCAATATCCCTATGTCCTGCCAATCCTCATGATCATGGAGCACTATATTTGGTTTGTGCACTAATTCTACATTGATGTAAGGGTATGGATTCTACAAGAATGTGGTGTTGACATATCAACCTGTCCACCACCTTGAACGATGGAGATGTTATTATGGTCCTACTGTTTGGTGTACCTAATGTACTACCAAAATGATAGCATAAAATATGAATACAACATTTCAGTGTCTTGGCTACACTGATAAATACTTCAGGGAAGGGAACTTCAGATTGTCTCACTTGGTGTTGTGCTTCTGTAGAAAGATATGGACTTTCAGTGCAGCTACGTGCAACCCACTGTGCTAAAACCATGATGCTGTCCTTCCCATTCCTTTCCTAGTTCTTGTAAAATGTTAGAGACCTATACAGTGCGTATGCACTTTATTTCATTTCCTGATGTATTCAGTTCTTATAAAAAAAAAGGATGGTAAAAACTTTTACAGTGCATGTGCGCTTTATTTCATTTCTTAATGTATTCAGTTTTTGCAAAATGTTAAAGACTTTTACAGTGCATGTGCACTTCATTTCATTTGTTAATATGATCAGTTGTCCTAAATATGCTAAAGACTTTTACAGTGGGTGTGCACTTTATTTTCATTTCTTAATGTATTCAGTTTTTGCAAAATGTTAAAGACTGTTACAGTGCATGTTCACTTTGTTTCATCTCTTAATGTATTCAGTTCTTGTAAAAAATGCCAAAGACTTTTACAGTGCACGTGCACTTTATTTCATTTCTTAATATATAAAGTTCTTGTAAAAAAAAGGCTATAGACTTATACAGTGTGTGTGCACTTCATTTCATTTGTTAATGTGATCAGTTCATGTAAAAATGCTAAAGACTTATAGTGCATGTGCACTTTATGTCATTTGTTAATATATCTTGTACTCATTGTGTGTACATTTTGTCATTTCTTAATATGTTCTGAACTCAGTGTGTGTGCACTCTATTTCATTTCTTAATATGTTCTGCACTTATCAATAATGTATATACTCTGTGACTGTAGACTTAGTAAACTAAATAGATTGCAGAAAAATTTGTTGCTCATGGCAAGTCCAATTGACTCACCATCGCTGCCAAATTTTTGCCCCCCCCCCCCCCCCCCCAGTGGAGGGTTATGTAAGAAATTTCGATGGATTGCTCACGCGCTGCCTGCGATATGTAAGCTGTAAGAGAATCTCAGACCAGAGAGCAGTGTTGTATGCAGTAGGAACTGTGTAGTAGTAGCGAGCAGTCGTGTGTGTGGAGTTGGCTCGGCCGGTCGTGGGAGCGATGGCGGTGACTGAGCGTTGTAGTATAAGGTAAAAGCAGCCTCGCGCATATGTAGTATTGTTATATCAAGTCCCATGTAAATGCTTTTAAAAAGAAATCTCTTAGTAATAATCTTTCTTATAAACATTAACTTTCGATAATCATTCAACTCAATTTAAAGATTTTACTAATTTCTCCAATCCTTGTTCATCCTGATTATTGTAAAGAAAAATCAGTTCTTTCTTTTTATACATGACAAATCTATCGGCCAGCATTGCACTGAACTGTGCCAGAAAAATTTCTTATAGGAGCAGATATATACGCGTTATCCGGCGACCTTATTGAGGTAAGAATTTTCTATTTATTCAGAATGATCTTTCAGGGCCATGACGCAGCACTGCTGACGTCCAAAATTCACCAGTTTAAATTCACAGTCATTATTGAAAGGTTATAAGTGAGCGACAATTTTTTATTGAGAGATTAGTCACATTTTATTATTAGTAGGTTACGGAATTTATTTATTGGGAGGTTACACTTGGCGAATGTGAATTATAAATAATTATATTTTTTCTGTTGGGAGGTTTCTGAACTTTTCTGTTGGGAGGTTACACTAAATGTGAAAATTATTCATATTATTTTATTGTGGGGAGGTTACACACTCCATACAAATACTTTCAGAAACGATTTCCTGACACACAAATCTATACTAGATGTTAACAAATTTCTCTTCTTCTAACGCTTTCCTTGCCATAGCCAGTCCACATTTAATATCCTCTCTACTTCGACCATCATCAGTTAATTTGCTCCACAAATAGCACAACTCATTACCTAATCTAATTCCCTCAGCATCACCTGACTTAATTATAATACATTGCATTATCCTAGTTTTGCTTTTGTTGATGTTCATCTTACATTCTCCTTTCAAGACACTATCCATTCCGTTCAACTGCTCTTCCAGGTCCTTTGCTGTCTCTGACAGAATTACCATGTCATCGGCGACCCTCAAAGTTTTTATTACTTCTCCATGGATTTTAGTTCCTACACCGAATTTTTATTTTGTTTCCTTAACTGCTTGCTAAATATACAGATTGAATAACATCGGGGATAGGCTACAACCCTGTCTCACTCTCTTCCCAACCACTGCTTCCCTTTCATGCACCTCGACTCTTATAACTGCCATAAGGTTGCTGTACAAATTATAAATAGCCTTACACTCCCTGCATTTTACCCCTGCCACTTTCAGAATCTGAAATAGAGTATTCCAGTCAACATTGTCAAAAGCGTTCTCTAAGTCTACAATTGCTAGAAACGCAGGTTTGCCTTATGCTATTTTTTTCTAAAACTGAAATGGTGAGACCATGCTGTGTACGATTAATGTAGGTTAATTCTTACAAAGAAGAAGACAGCAACCAGCCACTATTAATACTGCTATTTAATTCGGTTTCGAACGGGCAAGTTCATCATCAGATGACTGTTCACATGATCTGCAGGATACACTTAACATTATCGTCAGTTTTCGATTTTTATTCTTCCACTGTGGCGAAATATTTTTGTGTGTTGGTGTCCTACGGTAGAAAACTTTTCCTTACACTATCTTCTAAGATAGTTCGTAGGATCAGTATTGCCTCACGTGTTCCAACATTTCTACGGAATCCAAACTGATCTTCCCCGAGGTCGGCTTCTACCAGTTTTTCCATTCGTCTGTAAAGAATTCGTGTTAATATTTTGCATCCGTGACTTATTAAACTGATAGTTCGGTAATTTTCCCATCTGTCAATACCTGCTTTCTTTTGGATTGGAATTATTATATCCTTCTTGAAGTTTGAGGGTATTTCGCCTGTCTCATACATCTTGCTCACCAGATGGTAGAGTTTTGTCAGGGTTGGCTCTCCAAAGGCTGTCAGTAGTTCTAATGGAATGTTGTCGACTCCCTTGCTTCGACTTAGGTCTTTCACTGCTCTGTCACACTCTTCACGCAGTGTCATATCTCCCATTTCATCTTCATCTACATCCTCTTCCATTTCCATAATATTGTCCTCAAGTACATAGCCCTTCTATAGACTCTCTATATACTCCTTCCCTTCCACCTTCCTGCTTTTCCGTCTTTGCTTAGAACTGGGTTTCCATCTGAGCTCTTGATATTCATACAAGTGATTCTCTTTTCTCCAAAGGTCTCTTGAATTTCCCTGTAGGCAGTATCTATCCTACCCCTAGTGAGACATGCCTCTACATCCTTACATTTGTTTGTCCTCTAGCCATTCCTGCTTACCCATTTTGCACTTAGTGTCGATCTCATTTTTGAGACATTTGTATTCCTTTATGCCTGCTTCATTTATTGCTTTTTTTTATTTCTCCTTTCATCAATTAAATTCAATATATCTTCTGTAACCGAAGGATTTCTGCTAACCTTGTCTTTTTACCTACATGATCCTCTTCTGCCTTCACTATATCATCCCTCAAAGCTACCCATTCTTCTTCTACTGTATTTCTTTCCCCCATTCCTGTCAATCGTTCTCTAATGCTCTCCCTGAAAGTCTCTACCACCTCTGGTTCTTTAAGTTTACCCAGGTCCCATCTCCTTAAATTCCCACCTTTTTGCAGTTTCTTCAGTTTTAATCCACGGTTCATAACCAATAGATTGTGGTTAGAGTCCTCATCTGCCCCTGGAAATGTCTTACAGTTTAAAACCTGGTTCCTAAATCTCTGTCTTACCATTATATAATCTATCTGAACCCAATTCTAAGTTTTAATAATTTAACTGTTTCGAGAAGTAGGTCACAATTACTGTTTTTCATGAATATGTTGAAGAGCTGTCTTGAAAGTGCCACAACTAAAATTACAAACATTAAAGTAAAAAATCATTACAAATACAAACGTTAAAATCGATAACTTCTGACTAGAGGCTCATGGCATAAACTAAAGATCAAAGCGCAATAAAGGTCCGAACACACGGCAAGAAAGAAATCCCACGAAAGAAAAATGAGAGAAAAATGTAGTTTACAACACCATATAGGTAATACTGACAATGTAAAATAAACAACGTGTGGAGTATTAATTGCAGGCATTCCTCTTACCCGCTATCGTCAGTACGTAAGCATCGAAACCGATCATCATCGGTGTAGTCGAAATCGCTAGCGTGAAGATAAATAACAACTTCTATTTCGTCCGTTAACTTTTCATACTTAGCATTTTCCCTTCCGACAACTTTCACGTGTCTGCAAACGGTTTCCCATTCTTGCTCAGCGACAGAGACAACTTTTTCCCCGAGTTTAAAAGTAACATCCTTTGTAGCCACCCAATTCCTTACCTTCTATCATTTCCATTTTGTTTAGCTCTGAGTGATACGATGTTAGCTGGAGACAGGACGTCCGTAGTGTGCCAGAAGCAGTAAACACATTTGCAGGCTTCCTGAATATTATTAGAGCGTATAACTCAATGTTCGTTCTTACTTTGTCGAAATGAATATTACGAGAATTTGACCAGTTTCCTATCTCAGCTTTGTTACTGTTCATTGCTCGTCGCTTTTCTTCTAATATATTGTAATAACGCGCATTGTCTTGCACATTGACGGAGTTACTCGGCAAGTTAGGTATTACTTTCTGTTCTAATCATCTGATACAAAAAAGGACGTAATTCAGTCGAACTGTAGTTGTGTTTTATACAGACATTTGAAGTGAATGATAATTGCTCAAATAATTACCATGAAAAATTAACAGTATTCGTTTCTATGCGGTAATTTTCCGTTCTACTCCCTGTCTTGAATACTAATAGCGCATTTGTAACGAAACCAGATTTACCTACGCTAGGAGGAACCGTTTACTTATTTTCAAGGGACGAATAAATTTACTGACCCTCTACTATTATACATCCATATCATATATGTTTGTTACCTGTGAGACATCGTCCTTGTGTAAGAGGTGCTTCTAGCCCTTCACTTTATGCATCTGATCACTCGTTGAGTCGTGTGTGAGAACTATGAACATATGTTTTATCCACGTATATAATGGATCAGTCTTCCTTACGGAAATTTCACACCTTATTTAAAACTTCTCACTTTATTCAACGAGCCAATACATTTACTTCGTATACTTAAATATTTAGCTAGCACCTTTCTGTAATCTGATGAGTTCCTCCGTTCACAGAATGTTAAACGAACGTGTTGAAAAGTAATGCTTCGAAATTTTTATTCTGGTCTCAGTATCAGTTGAGATATTGCATTTCATTGTATGAATTGGAATGCGATATGCTGACCACATGCCCCTCAATATCCGCATCCAGTGACACCTCTGGGCTGAGGACGACACAGCGGCCGGTCGGCCTGTTCTCGTGGAGTTCAGTATTCTCGGTCGATCTTCCTGCTTCATTGATATAAGTTGCAACCGTCCGTTGCTAGAGGGCTCCGAGTTGTAGTGTGTGGCATGGTGGTGTGTAACGTAACTATGCCAGTTCCTGAGAAACAGCGTGCTGTAATCGAGTTGCGAATTCGAAGAGTTTTTTGCACATAAAGCATCCTCTTTTCCAGCACGACAATGCCAGGCCACACACGAGCACTGCGACATCTGCAACAATCCCACGCCCTGGTTCATCGGCGTCGATCATCCTCCAACAGTCCCCACTTGGCCCCTTCTATTTTCAAACGTTACCAAAACTTAAATAATATCTTTGAGAACTTTACTTTCATAGCGATGATGCGTGCAAGCAGAGGTGAGGTTTTGTATCTGTCAGCAAATTCAAACATTCTACAGTGGCGATATGAACAAACTGGTCTCTCGTTGGAAGAAATGTGTTCGTCACTAGGATGGCTACGTTGAGAAATTAAATATGTGGACATTAAGAATGTTAACGTTTGTTTTATTTAAAAAGCTTTAAGAGATTTCACATAAGAAATTCGGAGGTATTATTTTTCAACACGCTCTCATACAATGAGAATTATATGCACATATAACCCTATAAGCAAGATAGGGAGAAAACAAACAATGAAGTATCTAAAGCGTAAGTTGTATACTAAGAATCATAATGATGAAATGCTCCCTTTAAATGACGAATATTCTTTTTTAATGGGCCGAGTGACTGTGACTTATGTGAAAATTGTGAATCAGTCTCCTGACAAACTATCTATCAAAATCATCTAAACGTAAAATTGTCTTTTTGTTCTTCCATGCATTCCCTGGAATAAACTCGAGAAATACCTGTAGCTATTTTTTTACTCTCTTCCCATATGTGCTCCATTGTGCGATGAGAAACACGAATAGCCGCTGCCACCCTTTTGAGTATATTTCTTAATGGGATTTTTACTAACACATCTGCCTTGTTTCACATAATTTTGACACCGCACCATAATCTCCCATACCTGACTATGAAGCAGTTTTCCTCCACCTGCATTGTATGAACACTGCGATGCCGTGTTGTGTAGAAGAGAGAGTGAGATTGCACGAAGTACATGGGAAGCTGGCGACAGACAGTTGAAGACTGACAGACGAAGTCCACAGCCCAGCAGGCTAGATACAACTGAGGCGGCCACCCCTTCACAACAAAGGAATGAACTCGCCCAGCGCTCAAGACAAGAATGTGTTTCTGCGCAGGGACGTTATTCTGCGCAGAGTCTGTTCATTAAAATCCGTCCACCACAGTATCGCAGCACACCGCTACAGAAGCTAAAACAAAATAGCGCCGCCCATTGTAAAGTGGACCATCAAACGCGAATTCGTTTCTCAGTTTGAAAGGGACCAACGCTGCAACAATCCATGTTGTGTTGGTGAAAGTTTACAGCAACAATGCACCATCGTATGATATAATGGTCGAATGCCACAAACACCTCAGCTGTGGCCAAACAAGTATGACTGACAAATGATGAAGTGGCAGATCACCTCTCTGTGAAGAAGCAGGAACTGCAAGGGAAGTGGAAATCCTGGTCCTCGAAGACAAGCGGATCGTAATAATTTCATCAGTGAAAAAGGTAAAATCAAACAGGCATCAGTTTTCAACATCTGTCACGAATTTTTGAACATGAAAAAGGTTGCTGCACGTTTGCTTCCACGACTGCTCACTCACATACATGAAGTTCAACGAAGCGAGGTAGCGGCACAAATGTTGCACCTGTTTTAGGTATATCTGGCTGACTAGTTCAGTAGCCTAATCAACATGGAGGAGTGTCGATAGTATCATTATACCCCCCCCCCCAAAAAAAAAAAAAAGAACAGAGCAAAGAAGTGGAAACACGTGGGTTCACCACCACTGAAAAAGTCGAACACTCAACCATCAACAGCAGCCAAGGTGATGCTAAGTTTATATTGAGACTGTCATGATATGGTGCTAACTAATTATGCTCTTAAGGGGAAAAGTTTCACAGGAGCATACTACCGATATCTTCTGACGAGGCGTAATGTCGCTGGAAGCTGTCCAGTGACTAGAAAGCCCTGTAATATCCTGTGCAGGACACAGTCGCACTCTGTGTGTCAGGCATTGCTTAAATATGATGTGTAGCAACTGCTTTATATTGATACTTCGTGAATGAAGTGATTGGAGAAGAAGTGTATTCATTACATACGTTCCAGTCACATTAATGTGACTACAGCATACAGGGTGTTACAAAAAGGTACGGCCAAACTTTCAGGAAACATCCTTCACACACAAAGAAAGAAAATATGTTATGTGGACATGTGTCCGGAAACGCTTACTTTCCATGTTAGAGCTCATTTTATTACTTCTCTTCAAAATGTTCAAAATGTCCTCCGTTAGCGAGGATACATGCATCCACCCTCCGTCGCATGGAATCCCTGATGCGCTGATGCAGCCCTGGAGAATGGCGTATTGTATCACAGCCGTCCACAATACGAGCACGAAGAGTCTCTACATTTGGTACCGGGGTTGTGTAGACAAGAGCTTTCAAATGCCCCCATAAATGAAAGTCAAGAGGGTTGAGGTCAGGAGAGCGTGGAGCCCATGGAATTGGTCCGCCTCTACCAATCCATCGGTCACCGAATCTGTTTTTGAGAAGCGTACGAACACTTCGACTGAAATGCGCAGGAGCTCCATCGTGCATGAACCACATGTTGCGTCGTACTTGTAAAGGCACATGTTCTAGCAGCACAGGTAGAGTATCCCGTATGAAATCATGATAATATGCTCCATTGAGCGTAGGTGGAAGAACATGGGGCCCAATCAAGACATCATCAACAATGCATGCCCAAATGTTCACAGAAAATCTGTGTTGGTGACGTGATTGCACAATTCCGTGCGGATTCTCGTCAGCCCACACACGTTGATTGTGAAAATTTACAATTTGATCACGTTGGAATGACGAAACTAAAATGAGCTTTCCATGGAAATTAAGCGTTTCCGGACACATGTCCACATAACATCTTTTCTTTATTTGTGCGTGAGGAATGTTTCCTGAATGTTTGGACGTACCTTTTTGTAACACCCTGTATATTCGACGTCAACGTGCAATAACCACTCACCGATGGCAGGTGATAAAACTAACAATGGAGGATATATAAAGCGTGTCGGGGGGCAGTCCTCGCCATAATGTGGAAATGAAGCGATTTATCTAACGTCCAAAAGGGCATAATCGTTAGCTTTCGGGCCAAGGGTGGAATTATTTCCGAAACGACTAAGTTTGTGAACTGTTCGCGTGACACCGAGGTTTAAGTATACCGTCCATGACGAAATGGTGCACCATGGGCCATAGATGACAGGGGTGAAGGATGGCTGCGGATATGTGTACGGGCGAACAGACGTGAACAGTTGAGCGACTGGCCACGCAGATGAACCAAGGGACCACCAACAGTGGCTCCTGAGAGACTGTTCAGCAAATTTTGCTGTACGTGAGCTTCCGTAGCAGGTGCCTGGTTCATACACTCATGCTGATTGTTGTTCATCGCCGACAAATGCCGGAATTTGCATACC
This sequence comes from Schistocerca americana, assembly GCF_021461395.2. NCBI lineage: Eukaryota > Metazoa > Arthropoda > Insecta > Orthoptera > Acrididae > Schistocerca > Schistocerca americana. The sequence continues at coordinate 255,408,196 of NC_060119.1, read as the reverse complement.
AATACCGCAACTAGATGTCCACTGAGTGGCGACAGATGGCCTTTCCAGATAACTTACATTTTTTGCTCTATCGGACGGATGACCGGATCGGATGCAGCAATCGCCCGAACGGTCCGTGCTGGAGGAGGGAGCGTTATGATCTGGGGAATGTTTTGATGCCGTTCCCTGGATGATCTCGCCATTCTGGAAAGCACAATGGAGCAACACGGGTCCTGGGGGACCATATTCAGGTTTGGTCACATTAAATGTAAATGTCTTGTGACTAGGGCCTCCTGTCGGGTAGACCGTTCGCCGGGTGCAAGTCTTCCAAGTTGTCGCCACTTCGGCGACTTGCGCGTCGATGGGGATGAAATTATGATGATTAGGACAACACAACACCCAGATCTTGAACGGAGAAAATCTCCGACCCAGCCGGTAATCGAACCCGAACCCTTAGGATTTTGTTCGATGTTGCTCGTAGCGTTTGGTCAGCGTGGACGTCACAAGACATCCGTTCAAGTGGATCGTTGATTCTTTCTTTTATTACAGAGAGCATGCAGCCCCCTGCCCGAACACGCTGAGCTACCGTGCCGGCAACCACTCAGCTACCGGAGGCGGACGGTGGTCACGTTAGTGCGACTCGACAGTTTACGTCTACAGGGTGTCCCAGGAGGAATGGTCAGTTTTCAGGGATATGACAGGAAACATCATTCGAAGCAAAAAACTCTTGTAAACTGTTCCGGCGTAACGAAAAGCGCCGGCACGAAGATGAAGATCACAAACGCAGAGAAGGCTGTGAGACGACGTCAGTCAATAGCGCGCTGACCAGGACAAAAAAGCAGCCTCTATAAGAAGAGAACATAAGGGCCGCTCCTGCCAGCCTCGACCGCACAGTATTAGCGGAGGACTAGACGGAGACTAGCAGACTGCACAGCACCAGACCGGCACTCGCAGAACAGTTATTAGTGATCCATATGAATAGCTCTTTCAAATTCTGAAGGTAGCAGGGGTAAAATACAGGGAGCGAAAGGCTATTTACAAATTGTACACAAACCAGATGGCAATTATAGGAGTTGAAGGACATGAAAGGGAAGCAGTGGTTGGGAAGGGAGTGAGACAGGGTTGTAGCCTCTCCCCAATGCTATTCAATCTGTATACTGAGCAAGCAATAAAGGAAACAAAAGAAAAATTTGGAGTAGGACTTAAGATCCACGGAGAAGCAATATAAACTTTGAGGTTCGCCAATGACATTGTACTTCCGTCAGAGACAGCAAAGGACTTGGAAGAGCAGTTGAACGCAATGGACAGTGTCTTGAAAGAAGGATATAAGATGAACATCAACAAAAGCAAAACGAGGATAATGGAATGTAGTCGAATTAAGTCGGGTGATGCTGAGGGAATTAGATTAGAAAATGAGACATTTGAAGTAGTAAAGGAGTTTTGCAGTTTGGGGAGCAAAATAACTGATGATGGTCGAAGTAGAGAGGATATAAAATGTAGACTGGCAATGGCAAGGAAAGCGTTTCTGAAGAAGAGAAATTTGTTAACATCGAGTATAGATTAAAGTGTCAGGTAGTCGTTTCTGAAAGTATTTGCATGGAGTGTAGCCATGTATGGAAGTGAAACATGGACGATAAATAGTTTGGACAAGAAGAGAATAGAAGCTTTCGAAACGTGGTGCTACAGAAGAATACTGATGATTAGATGGGTAGATCACATAACTAATGAGGAGGTATTGAATAGAATGGGGGAGAAGAGGAATTTGTGACACAACTAGAAGAGGGGAACGGTTGGTAGGACGTGCTCACCAATTTAGTTCTGGAGGGCAGCGTGGAGGGTAAAAATCGTAGAGGGAGACCAAGAGATGAATACACCAAGCAGATTCAGAAGGATGTAGGTTGCAGTAGGTACTGGGAGATGAAGAAGCTTGCACAGGATAGAGTAGCATGGAGAGCTGCATCACACCAGTCTCAGGACTGAAAACCACAACAACAACATGAATAGCTTACATGGACAGTGTATACAGTGAAAGACACGTATTTGCATGTCGCCCACTATTTGCAAATACAATGTATAATTAATCTGCTTATTTGTAACGAAAACCAATAATGTGATTTGCTTGAATTGTTGTATAGCACTCCGAGAACGCAGCATCCTTTTAGGTATCCTATAAGCGACCAGTGGACAGGACCCCACATAAACATGGACTATAAAATTCATCTCATAAGACCTACGAGCTCTTCTTCATCTCCAATACTGTGAAATCTCTTCTACTGCAAGCTCTTTGCTTTCCATATTTTGAGAGGTGGTAGTATGAGCCAATACAGGAAAACAATGTCCAGTAAATGGTTCAAATGGCTCTGAGCACTATGGGACTCAACTGCTGAGGTCATCAGTCCCCTAGAACTTAGAACTAGTTAAACCTAACTAACCTAAGGACATCACACACATCCATGCCCGAGGCAGGATTCGAACCTGCGACCGTAGCGGTCTCACGGTTCCAGACTGCAGCGCCAGAACCGCGCGGCCACTTCGGCCGGCAATGTCCAGTAAACATGAGCTCTAAAGTCCATAGCTTAAGAGTTATAAGCACCTGTCCATCTTCGCTTCTTTGAAACACATCTCTTCTACTGAACAAGTGCTGGTAGCTCTCATATGCGTTTTAGATACTATGTTGCCACACAATTTTTGTCTTGTTTTGGTACATACTATATTCTCCCAAAATGTGCAGAGCATAGAGCTTGCAGCAGAAGAGATTTGTTTTACTGTATAGAACAAGTGCTCATAGCTCTTAAGGCATGAATTTTAGAGTCCACGTTTACAAGATGTTTTGCTCCGAACGATCATTCCTGTCATATCCCTGAATATTAACCATTACCCTAGATATTTTGTTCATTTTATGGAGCAAGATGCCTAAAGCGCGAAACAAGATGTTATTTATTTTAATGAAAATAACTTTTAGGTAGAATGCTACAGTATAGGACGCTGTAAATTAAACGAATTTACAGTAGCGTATTTATTTATCTCTATTAGCCGTAAGCTGCGATAATTCATGATATTCTTTTATTAATAATAATTCCTTTAACTCCTTATGTGGTGCATAGGGCTGCAACAAAGGATTGACATCTTCTTCTGTCTTCTGCTAGGATCTTCACTTCTTCCCATCACGTTCATTGCTGTTTACCTTCTGCTTCAACCGATCGTCTCCACCTCATTTCGGACCTACCTCGTCTCCGTCGTCCCTGTGGCATTAAATCATGACTTAATTTTATGAAAAATGTCTCATAAAATAGCTACCCACTGGACTAGTACGATTAACTATAACCACCTATTACATGGATAAGGGAAGTTTTCACTATAGAGCACGTTTAAAGGACACAGTATAAGCAAGACACTCATTATAAGTAACGTATTACAATGTAATTCTTCGTTGCGGAAAGTGAAACTGTGGTGAACAAATAAATAAATGAAAATAAAAGAATCCACAAACACGTGAGTGTAGTGTACGGTAATGATGCAGTTGACAGGAGTACTGTTGGACGATGAATAAAGAGAGTTAAAGCTTAAGAAAGAGTAGAAATTGAGTTCCATGACCGAACACATTCGGGACGTCCTGCCGCAGCCACCGCCTCCGACATGCTGAATCGCTTGAACGCCATTATTCGTGCAGACTAGCGCATCACAACTCAACAATTGGCTCTACAGTTACTGCCGAGCATTTGAAGTGCATATACAAATGGCAGTCTTGGATATTCAAAGGAATTTGGCTCTATAAAGCTCACAATGGACCACAAGATACAAACGCCATTTTATCTGAACTGTTGGAGCTATTTTAGGCCAATGGAGAATTCTTTCTGTCACGTTAATTATGGGTGACGTGCATCACTTCGAGCCGAAAACGTAAAGGCAGTCACTGAGTGGAGTGGCACCATCCTAATTCACCAGATACGAAGAAAAGTCGTCATAGGATAGTGATAGTGTCATTCTTGTGCATGTGTTGCCATAATGGACAACATTAATTTATAGACACATGTGAAGACTGTGAACAAACTCAATATCATGAGAGCGTAATTCATGGAGTGTCAAAAGTCTGCGAGTACAGGATAAGAGCAATTACTTACAGGGTTAAAAATGGTTCCAATGGTTCTGAGCGCTATGGGACTTAACTTCTGAGGTCATCAGTCCCCTAGAACTTAGAACTACTTAAACCTAACTAACCTAAGGACATCACACACATCCATGCCCGAGGCAGGATTCGAACCTGCGACCGTAGCGGTCGCGCGGTTCCAGACTGTAGCTCCTAGAACCGCTCCGCCACTCCGGCCGGCTACTTACAGGGAACGAATGCTCTTACACAGTACTGGCGTAAGTCCATAATACAACGGAGACCATGTAAAAAACAGTATACACGAAAGAAATGTTGACCGATGTCACCAAATTTTAACTCCAGAGAATAAGTTTGTGCTACGAAAAAACTGCAAATTTATCTGAGTGTGCTTTCGTCTAATTGGAAACGGATGTAGTGGTCAAGTTATATCCGCTTATTTTATTCCCCTTAAAATATTAATTTAAAACGGAGGAGGGTCTATAAAAAGGGATCCGTTGCTGAATGATAAAAAAGGGGGACAAACTGGGAAATTCCTTTCATAAATCTGTGCTTTAGGAAAAACTCATATTGTTGGCACGGAAAGAACATCGGAGCCGTCAGTCAGCATCACTGGGGACTGAATAATCACAAAACAGGTGTGTATGTGACGGAGGCTGTGAAGAACAGGTACATATTACGGTTAGATAACCTCCAAAGCCAACGGTGATTTTCAGATAAGCGAAATTACATTGTATTTAGGTCACTCGGTGCTTTGTATTCGAACTGGACTGACGACTTTTCTATCCGCCAGGCTATTATTACTGCGTTATGTTCTGAAAAGAGATTTGGCTGCGTACTATAACAAAACGAGGTGCAGTGACTGTAATTCTGTTGAAGACAATGCCAACTGTGTATCTTGATTCATCATTTGTATTGCAAGGAAAGTGAATGAACAGGTGAGATGTGTGTGCTTTCATCTCTACGTGAACTTTAGAGTGATATAAAGTTTTAAAACGAAAAGTCTTAGTCGACGTTTGCAAGCTAGAACTATTGTTTATTCTCTAGAATTTCAACTTTTAATTCAGTCGTCTTATGGAAATCACCTCGCAGCGGCAGTGAATTAACGTTACGCAGTCATATGTTTAGTTAGTGTCCGATAACGTATTTTGTGCTGGTAAAAATAGCTTTTCCAGATATTTTTAGCCATATCATTTGAAAGCAGCCGTGTAGCTAAGCAGAATTATAGATAGTGTTGTATTTTATTCCGAATATTAAGGCTTGGGATCAAGGCCACCTGTTTATTGAGACAGACTTTGGAAACAGCCACAATGTTTAGGAATTAACAGAGAATGGTATGACTTAACGAGTACGTTTGTTAGTTTTGGGGGGGGGGGGGGGGGGACATAAAAGCCAATTGCCGAAATACACAACAATTTTCATGGAACACGTGTAAAGTTAAACAGAAATGAGGAGCGCCTACCCACACGTCAGCTGAGAGCCTGAGATTCGACGATATCTAAGCTTTTATGTGCCCGAAAATTACCTCGAAACGTCCACACCTGTAAACACAATTCTTTTTACAGGCTTCCATGCAGAGGAAGCAAATTACTGCGGGATATCGGTGAAGCCGTAAAATGTTCGGTTTTTAGGACTTGAGAGAAGTTTAACGTTTAACAGCCAGTAATTTAGAATTTACTGCTGGAATGTGGGATGTATGTCTGCCTACGATAGATGCGAAGACGTATCGTAGTTTTACGACAGTCGTCGGTAGAAGGTAATGAAAAACGCTAACTCATGGGGAACGTCAGTTCAGTAAATTATACTGTGCGATAAGGCAACTTATGTCGGCAGAAGGCAAATATAGACTTAGTGCAACTGTCTTGAGCTGCCGACAAAACGCCTCTGGGCACACAAGATACATAACAAAACTTAATCTGCAACATGCAAAAGGCGTTTTTCCTTTGAACTACAGTAATTTATACACAGCTACTACGAAAGTGGCCACCAAAAGAAACACAAGATGATTATTTGAGAGTGTCCCTTATTAATATAGTGTTGAAAGAAATATTTAATAGTCATGAATTTGTTTCCAGATGATCCCCATTATATACTTTAAAAAATCAGCTTACTGGTTAACCTCGTTTTAGATACTTTACTAGTTCTGGTGTCATATAAAATATTTTTCTGACAATAAAAAGTACTAACATGTAGGAAATAACATTCAACAGTGTCATTAACTGCCTAACTTTCTTAATATAAAATAAGTGGATGGACTGTTAAGACATGAAGGGGTTTTCCGCAGAGTCGGCGAGGAGAGGCACAAGTAAAAAAAGTTGACAAGAAGAAAGGACAGGATATGTGTTAACACGTCAAAGGATAGGTACTTGAGCGACTTGTAGACGGTAGAACGTAGGTTGCAACTGCTACCCTGAGATGAAGCGATTGGCACAGGAGCGAAATTCGTGGAAGGTTCCATCAGACCACTCAGAAAACTGATGACTCAAAGAAAAATGTGTAAAAGCTGTAGGTTACGACAGAGACAGTACTACATTCAACAAAATGCAAATTCTCTTACGAGATGAAGATGTGAGCACAGGACACGAATTCGTTGCGGGTCGCATCAAACCAGTCAGAATATTGACGAAACAAAAAAGGTGACACTGTCAAGGACAGCGAAGGAATCAACAAATACTTCATATCTTTCTAATTTTGCTTCGAAACCGCTACACGGAATATCAAGAAACCAACACGAATCCAGAAAACGCTATAAGTTATGACTAACACATGAGGCGTAGCTGCAGACGAGCAAGAACCTGAACATTTTTGTGACAAGTTAAAACTGTCTGCCTGAGTGTCTTGCTGAATGCAGGAATCGGGTTTCCTCTACTGGAAGTAATTTACACTTATCACAATAATTCCATTGCCGCATATAGTCAACTGAAGATTAGAAATATGTAAGCTCTCATGCAAGAAATCGTTGAGTGGATTCTTCGAAATTTTGTGTGTGTCACTGAGCTTCTTGTCAATCTGAAAGTGGTAGCCGGGTTCCTGTGACTGTAAACTCCTAACTTACGGCGGATATGTAGAACTATGTTTACGTTCTTACTATCACATTAACGATCATTTGACAAACAATGTTTACATTGCACATAAACGCAGTATCCAGAGATTATGACCGAAAGGTAGACTTTCTTTTGAAAAAATTATGTCCTTCCGCAATGATAATCAGTTCATTGAAGAAGCGTATGAAGAAACCGCCTTTCTACGAATAATTGGTCTCCATATGAGCCTCTTCGTCATTTTTCTTGACATTTAACTCAATGTACCCACCTTTGGCACCTCAATTCTGGGCGCAAACTGGAAACTACATAAAACAAGACTGGGCCACGGAGTGTGTTCAAATGGCTCTGAGCAGCAAGTGAGTGTGTCTTCAGGGGCCACAAGGTATATTATCTTTATTTCACTTCACATTTTACTAAGATTTTTGTTAATTATCGGAGCGCCACACGCATATTCAGTACATCTATGTGCAATAAGTCAGTATATACATCCTTTTCTCCCCTCACCTAATGAATCAAAAACATGAATGACAGTTCAAATGGTTCAAATGGCTCTGAACACTATGGGACTTAACATCTGAGGTCATCAGTCCCCTAGAACTTAGAACTGCTTAAACCTAAGGACATCACACACAACCATGCCCGAGGCAGGATTCGAACCTGCGATCGTAGCAGTCCCGCGGTTCCGGACTGAAGCGCCTAGAACCGCTCGGCCACCGCGGCCGGCTTGAACGACAGTGTATAAGATAAATTTCCGTATCTAGATCTCTGGGAGTACAGGTAGTCTGTCTACTGTGGCAAAATAGCCAACGCTATATACCATGTACCAGGTAGCAATGAGGTTTCTGTTCGCCCTGCCGGCCGGTGTGGCCACGCGGTTAAAGGCGCTTCAGTCTGGAACCGCGCGACCGCTACGGTCGCAGGTTCGAATCCTGCCTCGGGCATGGACGTATGTGATGTCCTTAGGTTTAAGTAGTTCTAAGTCTAGGGGACTGATGACCTAAGATGTTAAGTCCCACAGTGCTCAGAGCCATTTGAACCATCTGTTCGCCCTGGACGAAACTCTTGTACGTGTTGGCAACCCACAATGGGTAGCACTCTGGACACTTCGGGAGAAACGGGACATGTGGGTTCCAAAAGCGTTCTCTTGGCGGTGTTCCGGGAGACGCGAAGCGGGTGACACCGACTAAGTGCCTATTCGTAGTTAATTCATTATCTTATTTTTGTAGATTTCAGCTCCAGTCAAAATTAACGTCTTAACCTCATCGCTCTTTGCTCGTTGAGCGGTATACGGAAATTTTTTGGTTAATTTCGAAACATTGTGACCAGTTGCATTTACCAGTGCAAGTCATTGTTCCGCTCCACCTCTGTTCAAACATGTAGACTCGTGATGTATGTTCTCTGTGGTGTCACCGCCAGACACCACACTTGCTAGGTGGTAGCTTAAATCGGCCGCGGTCCATTTAGTACATGTCGGACGCGCGTGTCGCCACTGTCTGATCGCAAACCGAGCGCCACCACAAGGCAGGTCTGGAGATACGGACGAGCACTCGCCCCAGTTGTACGGACGACATTGCTAGCGACAATACGGACGAAGCCTTCCTCTCATTTGCCGAGAGACAGTTAGAATAGTCTTCTGCTAAGTCCATGGCTACGACCTAGCAAGGCGCCATTAGCCTTACCTAGTTTGAGAGTTATCGTATAATTGTCTCAAGAAGAACGTTGTAAACCAACAAAGAATAAAGTTAAGTATATTCCAAAGCTACGTATTTTCTTGATAGCAGTCATAACGTATCCTGTTCCAGACTTGACGCCAGTCGGCGTGTGTGTACGCGTGCCTTTCGGCTCCCTTCTCAGTGTGGCGTTGCTAGCTTGTTACGCCACAACATTCTCAGTTCAGTCTGATTCAGTTCGTTGGTGATCTCACGAATATGCACACATCAAAAAATGGTTTGCATCACCTCGGTTCTAAGAGTTCCGGAACCTGGACACAAAATTGTAATAGAGATCAACATAAACATCATTTCTGCTATTTTTATTGCTCATGAAAACCACACATTGCATGTTGTACCAGAGGCGTTGGTCCAGTTTTTTGCACACACTGGTACCTCTAATACCCAGCAGCATGTCCTCTTGCATTGATGCATGCCTGTATTCGTCGTGGCCTACTATCCACAAGTTCATCAAGGCACTGTTGGTCCAGATTGTCCCACTCCTCAACGGCGATTTGGCGTAGATCCCTCAGAGTGGTTGGTGGGTCACTTCGTCCATAAACAGCCATTTTCAATCTATTCCAGGCATGTTCGATAGGGTTCATGTCTGGAGAACATGCTGGCCACTCTAGTCGAGCGATGTCGTTATCCTGAAGGAAGTCATTCACAAAATGTGCAGGATGGGGGTGCGAAGTCGTCCATGAAGACATATGTCTCGCTAATATGTTGCCGATGTGGTTGCACTGTCGGTCGGAGGATGGCATTCACGTATCGTACAGCTGTTAGGGTGCTTTCCAAGACCACCAGCGGCGTACGTCGGCCCCATAATGTCACCCCAAAACAGCACGGAACCTCCACCTTGCTGCACTTGCTGGACAGTGTGTCTAAGGTGTTCAGTCTAACCGGGTTGCCTCCAAACACGTCTCCAACGACTGTCCGGTTGAAGGCATAGGTGACACTCATTGGCAAAGAGAACATTATGTTAGACTTTTTCGGCCCATTCGGCATGTTGTTGGGTCCTTGGTGTCGTAGTTGCAAAGGTGGATCTCGTCATGGATATCGCGAGTGAAGCTGCGCATCATGCAGCCTATTGCACACAGTTTAAGTCATATCACGACGTCCTGTGGCTGCACGAAAAGCATTATTCAACCTGGTGGCGTTGCTGTCAGGGTTCCACCGAGCCATAATCCGTAGGTAGTGACCATCCACTGCAGTAATAGCCCTCGGGCGGCCTGAGCGAGGCATGTCATCGACAGTTCCTGTCTCTCTGTATCTCCTCCACGTCCGAACAACATCGCTTTGGTTCACTCTGGGACGCCTGTACACTTCCCTTGTTGAGAGCCCTTCTTGGCACAAAGTAACAATTCCGACGCTATCGAACCGCGGTATTGACCATCAAGGTATGGTTGAACTACAGATACCACGAGCCGCGTACCTCCTTCTAGTGGAATGACTGGAACTGATCATCTGTCGGACCCCCTCCGTCTAATAGGCGCTGCTCAGGCACGGTTGTTTACATCTTTGGGCGGGTTTAGTGACATGTCTGAACAATTAAAGGGCCTTTGTCTGTGACAATATCCACAGTCAGGGGTGCTGGGAACCGGGATGATCAAAACTTTTTTTGATGTATGTAGTATACTTTAACAATTTCTGAAACTTCACAAATTTCGATTTCTGTCCGCAGTCTAGTTTCGACAGGTCTTGGTTGTCTCAGGACATTTTACGTACGGATCTGAGAGCCTTAAGTTCGCGCATCGTATCTCACAGGAAAATATCCTGTCTAATTTTGTTAGCTGTTCTGAACTTATACCATTCATTTTAGGCAGAATTTTTTTGTGACGACCAGGTGTTCGCGGATTGTCAGAATCCTTACATGTCACAGTTACTGATTCTCTGGGTAAAATTTCCAAATTAGTCTCAGAATGTCTTCTATGGTGCAACTATTAACAGTTTATTCTTATCAATGAATTCTTGTTCACTTGCTTCGTGCACTGAAATCATGGGAACGACTGTTTGCTAACCACGTGCATACTGATTCGATTTTTCTTTATTCTTGTATTTGTCCTGGATATCTATTATATGTGCATATGGGCGTGAAAGTCGCCATTGAAAAATTCCTCTGACCCTTCCATAATTAATGATAAATCGTTCTGGGGGCTCCAAGACGCAGTTGTAAATGTAATTTTGTAACTCAGCCGAGAGTGTTATGAAGAACAGCAACCATCACCCATTTATTAGTTGTTTATTTTATTAGTTTGTTCAGTTGTGTATTCAATAAACGCATTTTTTAATCAGAGCGCGTGCTTACATATTCCCTTGCAAACTTACATTTTTACGTCGTACTGCTATCCATTGTGCAACAGACAAATATGGCCAAGTTATTTACTTAATATTTTTTCAACTATCATAAATGTGTAAGTCCAGCAACTCCATTTAAACATTAAAGGTTTTTCTTCCACATATATACAAATACAGGCTTACTACCTCTCATGTTAATAGATACCTCATTTTTATGGCCACCATCAAGAGCACCGATCCCCGACCAGATCCATGACTTACAGATATCCTTCAAATAATTATGAGACAATAATTCTTAACTCTGGAATTTAGGCAAGTACATTTCGTAAAATATTTCGTAATGGAGAATTGTCGTGACAGAATCATTGCCACTTATTTTAAGTGAAGTTACTTATGCACAAATACATTATTAGAGGCATTGTATTAGTAACTGTCATCTGAAATTCTAGATTATCTCATTACATTCCAAAAGCCATCATGTTATTTCAACTAAATTCTTTGGTGTTTCCGGTGCCAAACAACACCGTCGCAGAAACTTGGTATGCAGGATAGCCCCTTCGTGTTTGCGTCATTACGTACGGTTGGCGCAGCACTCGGGGCAAACCGCTAAGATTTACAACATGAATATTCAGCACCTGACGCAACACCACTCTCCGTCCACTGCTAGGGATCTAAATGAGTTTGTGTTTGGCTCGTGGGGCGCCCAACCGCGCGATCATCAGCGCCGGTACAAAGTCCCGATTTTTACACAGTCCACTTTCTCACAATCCAAACTAGTCTCTGTCACAAATGATGAAGATGATGATGAAATGATGAGGACAACACAACACCCAGTCCTCGGGCAGGAAAAATCTCCAACCCCGCCGGGAATCGAACCAGGGACCCTGTGATCCAGAGGCAGCTACACTAGCCACTAGATCACGAGCTGCGGACAAGGGATCTAAATGAAATACAATTCGTCACACTGCTGCCCTCACACCTCTAGACACAAAGCGAGATAACTTAGTCCTCTCACCTTTAAGTTGCACCTATCAGACCGTATCAGGCTCCTTCGTCCTTTTGTGAGAGTTATTAGAAAAAAAAACGAAAGTGAGCATAGAAACTACCTACCTGTTTCATGGCAACCGGTCTGCATATTCGAGACAATCTAACAAGGAAATTGTTGGATGCATAGCAGTTAACTTGAGTGGAGATTAAACATGTTTATCTTGCACAACTCGTTCTATCTACAAGGTGTATTATGTATTTTTATATTTTTTGGGAGTGGATTACTTATTGATACTTTTAGGGTTGAAAGGTTACTTGTGTAACGATTTTGTACGCAAAACGGTGTATACTAACGATGGATGTTTTAAAAGTGGTTTATTTCTCCATACTCACATTTCTCTTACATATTAATGGGCTTCGTTGTTTCGTTTTTTAACAATGTCAGTTATTCATTGTATAGGATCTTGAAAGGTTACTGTTTTATCTGATTGATATAGCAAACATTTTACTGAGATAGACTGTGATATGAGAATGTACTGTGATGCACAGACGTAGTTTCCTAGCATCATTTTACCATCCGACAGTATGCTTGATTTTATTATTGGCTTGTGAGAGATTTATTTATATGATTCTCTTTAGAATTTTTTCCTGCAACCCTCTTGGTCATTGTTACCTTAAAGCAGTTTTCTATTATGCTTATTATTCCAGATCTGAAGATGGTTGTATGAACAGTCATTATTTAATGTACCTTTATTTGCGACATTGTCTATGTTTCGTTACTGTGCCACTTTCCTAGAGAGGGGTGCAAACCAGAACGTACAACCTTCAATAGTAATTGACACCTCACCAGGAACAAGCAATCGTGACTGAGAAGCAGAAATAATGGAAAGACTGGCCAAGTTGGTTTAATTCAACATAATTTACCATAACATTTTATTAATACAATTATTGTAAATTTATATAAGTATACTGAACATTCCAGTATAGTACAATTCTTGTTGTAACGAAGGCAAGTATTAAAGAGAGGAAAAACAGTCAGGCAATAATTTCAAACAGTAGAATAAATCCACACAAGGACCAGGAACTAGATAACCGTTTCCTGCTGACCGGAACCACCTTTGCCTTCAGTACAAGGCCGTAAATCAAAGTGAAAACATTAAATCGGGCAAAACAACAAAATTACAGTAGCCACAGTAGTTAATACTCAAACAAGACCTTAAAACTAGAATAAGAATGCAATGCAGGTGAATAACATAACTTAATAAGACTGCGCCTAATGGTGCGTCCACAAGTGTTCATTCAACGGCCAACCCGCGCAGCGCACATGCTGGTGTGGGACAACGGACAGCCCGACTAGCAGCTCCACACAAACGTCGAGCCAGAACAGCCACAAAACAAATTACAGTTGAACTCTATAACACACACATACATCACCAGTTAGTTTCTACGCTGATTGTAATAGGGATGATCCACCGCACAGATGAACGCATAGCCGAGTGACACAACATAACCTACGAGTACATATACGTAAGGGGTAACCTACAAGAATTTGTTAGCAATAAGGCAGGCTGCAAATCTATATCTACATCTACATCCATACTCCGCAAGCCACCTGACGGTGTGTGGCGGAGGGTACCCTGAGTACTTCTATCGGTTCTCCCTTCTATTCCAGTCTCGTATTGTTCGTGGAAAGAAGGATTGTCGGTATGCTTCTGTGTGGGCTCTAATCTCTCTGATTTTATCCTCATGGTCTCTTCGCGAGATATACGTAGGAGGGAGCAATATACTGCTTGTCTCTTCGGTGAAGGTATGTTCTCGAAACTTCAACAAAAGCCCGTACCGAGCTACTGAGCGTCTCTCCTGCAGAGTCTTCCACTGGAGTTTATCTATCATCTCCGTAACTCTTTCGCGATTACTAAATGATCCTGTAACGAAGCGTACTGCTCTCCGTTGGTTCTTCCCTATCTCTTCTATCAACCCTATCTGGTACGGATCCCATACTGCTGAGCAGTATTCAAGCAGTGGGCGAACAAGCGTACTGTAACCTACTTCCTTTGTTTTCGGATTGCATTTCCTTAGGATTCTTCCAATGAATCTCAGTCTGGCATCTGCTTTACCGACGATCAACTTTATATGATCATTCAATTTTAAATCACTCCTAATGCGTACTCCCAGATAATTTATGGAATTAACTGCTTCCAGTTGCTGACCTGCTATTTTGTAGTTAAATGATAAGGGATCTATCTTTCTATGTATTCGCAGCACTTTACACTTGTCTACATTGAGATTGAATTGCCATTCCCTGCACCATGCCTCAATTCGCTGCAGATCCTCCTGCATTTCAGTACAATTTTCTATTGTTACAACCTCTCGATACACCACATCATCATCTGCAAAAAGCCTCAGTGAACTTCCGATGTCATCCACAAGGTCATTTATGTATATTGTGATTAGCAACGGTCCTATGACACTCCCCTGCGGCACACCTGAAATCACTCTTACTTCTGAAGACTTCTCTCCATTGAGAATGACATGCTGCGTATACATATGCATATGTATAGATCTCCGCAAAAAAGGAGAAAACTTTTTTTGAACTGCTGTGCTTATAAGTAAATGATAACGTGCTTTCACTTATTTTAAAACTATAAGTGAGACCAAAGACAAATATGCACAAGTAACTTTTAGGCAGTAGAGACAATTTATAGCCTGTATTGCCCAGTGATTAAAACAAGTTTCTGATCACAGCTAAACTAAAAATTGGCTAGCCTATATTGCCTTTTAGTAAGACAGGATATTGACCATGGTTTGATAACTGATAACAACTTATAACTTAAACTTTACAAAGGTGACTTAACGTTAACACTGAGTTGAGCTAGTACCAGACAAGGCTGACGCAAAACATAACTAGCGAACATAATTGGTAATTGAGTTCAGTCAGAAATGCCAAAGACGGGCCTCGAGCAGCTGTACAATACCAGCGAGCTGTTGTGGCCGGAAACACTCAGTCAGTACCCCGAGCTACAACTTTGCGCCCGCCGCTGATAACAGCAGAGGGCCCCCTTCGGGTCGAGTTAGCAATCCGAGCCGAGTCGTGAAGAACTGCCCGTCCTCCAGCCTACGGCGGCCAACTTGCGCCACACAGCCTCGACTCGGTGCGGGAAGCCAGTAAGCTTCCACGTGCGGCACACAACCGCCGCCAACTCGATACACTCTTTACACGCTCGCTGCCACAAACACGCTCATTCCCCACCACCCAAGCACTCGCTCCTCGCTCTAACCCTCGCCTTCTTCAAAATCAAAACCACCAAGGAGGCAAGGCCGTGAAGATCGGGCAACACCAAAGATGTCAAAATACGAAACTTCCTGGCAGATTAAAACTGTGTACCGGACCGAGACTCGATCTCGGGACCTTTGCCTTTCGTGGGCAAGTCCTCTACCACTTTTTTCCCACTAAACCGTTTTTTTTCTTCCGTGGACAGGAAAGGGAAATTACAAAAAAAAATCTCTACTTGCCACCGCCACTTGTGTCCTAACAAAAAAAATTAAATGCAGCTCTTCAGGCGTTGGCGCCTATCTAATCCTATCCCAAAACAACTAACCTATCACTACAAGGGTGTAGGAAAGGAAGAAAGTAAGGGGCAAGAACACAGAGAGTAGCGATGAAAATGAAAGTAGTTTTGAACGGGCTTTTGTTTGTTTTTAGCTTATTTTATTGCATTTTTCTTTTTTGCGTTTTTCTGCGTGTATTTTTTTATTTTCTTTTATTTATTTATTTTTCGTATTTTTTATTTTTTTTGTTCTTTTTATTTATAAATTTTTTTTCCATTATTTTAGTCTACGTACCAGAATTCCAGGAGTCGCTAGCGCCTTCCTATTGGCGGAACATCCAAACGAGTCTTCTCGAAATTTCAATGGAGATTCCGTTTGTAGTGCGTTCAGAACCTCATGTCAGCAAAAATGCATCAGCATCTCATGGCTTGGACGTTCCATTTGGAAGGCGGGTCATGAAAGGCGCTCCGTAGTAAACTGTAAAAGAACTGCTTGTATCTGGGGTTGCGAATAAGTGTACAGTGTCGATCGTTAAGGTACGTCCAATAACTTATTTCGAATTTTCATCGAGGCCAAAAAGGTAGCAGACTGTATGACCGCGTATCCAATTCACAGCGTTAATTATTGTTGCGGGGTAATGAATCACATCCGCGAATAAAAGCGTCAGGAAAGTGATCTGAGCAGGTGTCTGTCGGGTAAGGAAAGCCAAAATACACTGCGCGAGCCTCCAGACGTCAGACGACGGACCACATGTGCCCTCCACACCACAGTGAACACATAGGTGTGTGTCAGCGAGGCGGACGCGGTGCAAACGAAACTGGTTGACCTGTTTGCCATTGACGGTGATATACCAGGTGCCAGCCGTGGTGGCCGAGCGGCTCTAGGCGCTGCAGTCTGGAACTGCGCGACCGCTACGGTCGCAGGTTCGAATCCTGCCTCGGGCATGGATGTGTGTGATGTCCTTGGGTTAGTTAGGTATAAGTAGTTCTAAGTTATAGGGGACTGATGACCTCAGATTTTATGTCTCATAGTGTTCAGAGCCATTTGAACCATTTTGATATACCAGATGGACTGAACGCTGGTGTCGAGATAACCAGCATACATAGCTTTCCACACATGACGCCATATGATATGGGGAAACTTGTGTTCTTTGGGGTTGGGGGTTCAACACATTTGTAATGTGTCATGTACAGCCTTTGTCTGGAGTGTACGTGGAAGGGATAAGGAGTGCAGAAGAACCGAAAGTGATAAAAGGGCTGTGGAATGTCTGATAACATGACTGGGGCTGACATGGAGGCTGGCGCGTATTCACGCAAAAGCAGTCTGGCCAGGCTCGTAGGGCAGCGACGCTAGACTTTCAGTTGGGAGCTAACAAAAAGGGCCGTAACTGTCTGGCACATGGACTAAGCCCACTCCACCACTCTCCCGTTGGAGGGCAAGGGAGGAACATTGAACTTTAAGTAACATCTCGGTACAGCCAAAGGATCTCATAGCCATCAACATACGACGCGTGAGGGTAATCGGAACAGGGAACACTTGTACCACATGGGGGATGTGTGAGGCGTGGTAAACACTCACGTATTGCGCAAACTGTACAATGTCGAGAGATCTAAGCCGGTGGCCCACAAGGCCAGCCCTGATCGTTTGGAGGAAACGTCTACTGTTGGTTGCAGCTGAACGACGGAGGTCATTCATAAAATCAGTGCCCAAATAGCGGACGCTGGTGACCACACTCAGAGGAGCGACATATCTCTCAGGTAGACCCTCACCAAGCCGGCCGGAGTGGCCGTGTGGTTAAAGGCGCTGCAGTCTGGAACCGCAAGACCGCTACGGTCGCAGGTTCGAATCCTGCCTCGGGCATGGATGTTTGTGATGTCCTTAGGTTAGTTAGGTTTAAATAGTTCTAAGTTCTAGGGGACTAATGACCTCAGCAGTTGAGTCCCATAGTGCTCAGAGCCATTTTGAGACCCTCACCAATGAGCAGAGCCTTCGATTTGGAAATGTTAAGAGAACTACCTGATGCCTCCCCATAAGTCGCTACCCAAGTCAGAGCCGCGCGAACATCGTCTTCATTGCGGATGTAGAGGACTAGATCGTCAGCATACGCTGCACACAGAAGCGGTGCCCATGCAATGTCATGCCCACCAAGCGTTAGCGAAGCCCCTGGAGTAGGGGATTTACTGAGAAAGCATAAAATATCGTGGAAAGTGGGCAACCCTGTCGGACAGAGGGAAATGGTTCAAATGGCTCTATGGGACTTAACATCTGAAGTCATCAGTCCCCTAGACTTGGAACTACTTAAACCTAACTAACCTAAGGACATCACACACAACCATGCCCGAGGCAGGATTCGAACTTGCGCCCGTAGCAGCAGCGCAGTTCCGGACTGAAGCGCCTAGAACCGCTCGGTCACAGCGGCCAGCTTGGACAGAGCGCTCGATCGTTAGAGACGCAGTGAGACGACCATTACCCACTCAAGAGCCGCAATACCACTGTTACTATACGAGCCAGAAAAACCACGTGTGGGAGGACCGATTTCAGAAAGATATGGTCGACACGGTCGAATTCCTGACTGAAGTCAAGCAGTGCTAACGTGCCAGGTAAATGTTGCGACCGCGCGTGCGCGTTCATGTCCCTGTAGCGGCAAAGGGTCGTATGGACGTTGTTGTCACTGCCCAGCGAAGTCTGATCAAGGGAGGTGACGTATCTTGTTGCCTTATTGAGTCGTGAGGCCAACAAACGGGTAAAAATTTTCATGTCAATGTTGAGTAGAGCGATGGGCCGGTAATCACAGATCCGTGATCGCCCATGTGACTTTGGGACAAGGATGATGACCCCACCAAGGAAGGTTGCTGCGATCGTGGTCATAGGTAACGTCAGTTCACGACAGATGGACGTCGAAGTAGGTACCAAAAGATAACTAAACCACTTGTAAAATTCGAAGGGGAGGCCGTCAGGTCCAGGGGACATGTTGGCAGCCCCCACCTTGATAGCATCTAGGACTTCATCAGAGGTCACTTGTACCTGAAGTTCTTGAGCCACATCCTCTAGCATGGTGTTGACAGTCAGTACTGCTACCTCCTCAATTAAGGTCGGGGGATGTGAGACGGCAGCATACAGCCGGCGGAAATGAGAACAGAAGCGTGACCAATGGCGCATTGCGTAGTGTATCGCCGTCCTTCCGCATCGGTGACGTCATATCCATCTGAGCTACTCAAGCACGACTCACGGCCCGTCCTCACAGCTCTACTTTCGCCAGTACCTCGTCTCCTACATACCAAACTTCACAGAAGCTCTCCTCGTAGCAGAGATCCTGTGAAGTTTGGAAGGTAGAAGACGTACTGGCGGAATTAGAGCTGTGAGGACGGGGCGTCAGTCGTGCTTGGATAGCTCAGATGAAAGAGCACTTGCCCAAGAAAGTCAAAGGTCCCGAGTTCGAGGTTCGGTTTGGCACAGAGTTTTAATCTGCCAGGAAGTTTCATATCAGCGCACACTCCGCGGAAGAGTAAAAATTTCGTTCGTATCAAAATGCGAATCGACCGCAATATGAGAGTCACAGCGGCTCATTCTATTAAAAGATTTGGTGAAAACTTTTTACACCAACTTTTTGACTTCAAAACTTGTTGAATCTAATCATTCATTACAAAATTTTCGTACATAGGTTCGCGCGGTCTTTATTCTTCATTTTTGGAATAGCAAACCATCTCTAAAGTTTTAAAAATATACACCACTGGCCATTAAAATTGCTACGCCACGAAGATGACGTGTTACAGACGCGAAATTTAATCGACAGGAAGAAGGTGCTGTGATATGCAAATAATTAGCTTTTCAGAGCATTCACACAAGGTTGGCGCCGGTTGCGACCCAACGGCCTCGTAACACTACCAGTCGAGATAACAGGCATCTTATACGTATAGCTATAACGGATCGTGCAGCCACGTCTCGATCCCAGAGTCAACAGATGGGGACGTTTGCAAGACAACAACCATCTGCACGAACAGTTCGACGACGTTTGCAGCAGCATGGACTATCAGCTCGGAGGTCATGGCTGCGGTTACCCTTGACGCTGCATCACAGACAAGAGCGCCTGCTATGATGTACTCAACGACGAACCTGGGTGCACGAATAGCAGAACGTTTTTTTTTTTCGGATGAATACAGGTTCTGTTTACAGCATCATGATGGTCGCATCCGTGTTTGGCGACATCACGGTGAACACACATTGGAAGCGTGTATTCGTCATCGCCATACTGGCGTATCACCCGGCGTGATGGTATGGGGTGCCATTGGTTACACGTCTCGGTCACCTCTTGTTCGCATTGACGGCACTTTGAACAGTGGACGTTACACTTCAGATATGTTACGACCCGTGGCTCTACCCTTCATTCGATCCCTGCGAAATCCTATATTTCAGCAGGATAATGCTCGATCGCATGTTGCAGGGCCTGTACGGGCCTTTCTGGATACACAAAATGTTCGACTGCTGCCCTGGCCAGCACATTCTCCAGATCTCTCACCAATTGAGAACGTCTGCTCAATGGTGGCCGAGCAACTGGCTCGTCACAATACGCCAGTCACTATTCTTGATGAACTGTGGTATCGCGTTGAAGCTGCATGGGCAGCTGTACCTGTACACGCGATCCAAGCTCTGATTGACTCAATGCCCAGGCGTATCAAGGCCGTTATTACAGCCAGAGGCGGTTTTCTGCGTACTGATTTCTCAGGATCAATGCACCCAAATTGGGTGAAAATGTAATCACATGTCATTTCTAGTATAATATATTTGTCCAATGAATACCTGTTTATCATCTGCATTTCTTCTTGGTGTAGCAATTTTAATGGCCAGTAGTGTATGTTATGCACCTTATCTACCATACATTATTTCTTAAATAACAGTGAGTAATCAGTTACGTGCATCTGATTGCTCAACATACACGCAAAATAGTTCATTTTAGAATGTGTGTAATTGTGCAGATGATATGAACCATGTTATGATTATAGCTTCCGATATTTTGAGAATGCATTTACAGGAAAATCTGCTGGGTACACCAACGTGTCTAATTAAGTATTATTAAAGCCACGGAGAACAGTATTTGATCTACCGACTGCGAGCTACGTTTAATTAATAACCGCCCATTTCGTGGAACCCACGAATGAGCACTTGCCTCTCACACCTGCGGTCGCCTTGCTCGGGAGAGGAGACGCTGCTTAATGGAATATGGATCGGAGCGGCGCTAACGAGGCAGGTGTTAAAGCATCCATTAATTTAACCCGTGCCGCCCACACGGGTGGCTGGCAACTGTTTGCACGTTTGCTCTTCTGTTGCGTCACACCGTCAGGTGACAGCATCAGGAGACACCAAACGGGGCTGCTCCAACCTCCCATCACGCACTGCTTAACTGTTAGTAGTTTTGCCTAGTTAGCCCACAGTTAATTACATTATAGTTCGAAATTGTTTACTCTAATTACGCTGCATCCTTTCCACACTTTTTCGTGGTGGACTACGAAGCGTTGAACAGTTTTGTAATTTCGTTAACTGATTAATAATAGCAGCCATCTTCTTTCTTAAAGATTATTTCGCCAACACGTGTTCAGCAGTTTCTCTCATCAATTTGTTTAGTATATCTGCAGTTTTATCGTCAGTATGAGGACGACGACTGCATTTTCAGTGCTGAAGTTATAATGAGCAAAACAATTATCTCAACTGAAACGTTTTCCATCTCGCATACTGACGCCTAATTTGTATAGAACACTGACTTCCATTCCCTTGTCCCAGTGATACGCACATATCGCGTATAATTTTACATACTTTTGTATACAACTGCTGCGCAACATTCACCATATGGATGAATTGCGATTTTGCTTGCATCGGAAACCTCAGTAGAAGAAAAGTTACAGTTCTTATATCTCCTTCTGCCATCCCAGGATTAATCATTGGACCTGTTACGGTCTCGCTATCTCATCCTCGGTCTTGTCCTGTGGTTTATTATGTGTTGCTAGCTTAGGAAGCCTTTGTGGTGGGATACGAACTACATTTTCTCTCCATTTCTCTTTGTACTGGATCGCCTTTTGGATTATTGGTTATATCGCTAATTCTTCTCTCACTACATCGTTTCTAATTATGTCTTCCATAGTACAGCCTTTCACAGATACGACAAATTTCATTTCTGATGCTTCTATTTGCCGTGAAAACTTATGTCTCAGCATTCAACTTACTGTTCCATATACGAGTATTAGCTTGTTCTTTGTAATAAAATATTTATCATATGATACGTCACATCATAAATACTTGAAAAGAACTAACTGTCCTACCGGTTTATTATTGACGACCATTTTTGTTACAACTGGGTTAATACACAAAAATGTCATGGTTTTAGTTTTATTTATAGATATAGTCAGATTATAGCTTGTACTTATTTAGTTTATGTAGCGCTATTTGAAATTTATCTTCGCTGTCTGGTATGATAACTTGATCATCCGCGAGTAACATTGTGTTAATATATTTATTTCCCAAATATTTATGCATGTTTGTTTATGTTTAAGTTAACTTATAAGGCAGTTGCGTTATTCGACTCAATATTGACGGCCTGTAAATTTCCTGCAAGCAAGCTCTCAAATTAAGACATTTTATGCTAATTCTTTTTATTATTCATATAATACGTTAGTGTTCTATTTATCCTATCGAAAATACCATTGCTCGAAAGCTATGAGTTATCACACGCCTGCGTTGAAAACAAGCTACCATAATCATGAAAAAAAAATTTCATCACACCGTTAATATTACACATGTGTAATACTTTTCTTATTTTTACCGCAATATCATACATTTTTTTTCTCGTTATCAATTTCTATGAATGTTTTATTATCCTCATTAGCAATAAGAAATTTGTACATTGCCACAGAAGACAGCAAAGATAGGCTTTTAAAATTATCTTTGAAACAAACGAACAATATCCGGAGAATATTCACTTTTTAACAACTTTTGTTTCAATCTCGCTTGAGAGTACTCTTGTTTTAGATCTAACACAAAAAGGACGAGTAATTTTTACTCGTGCGTCAGCAATACGTGTAGTAAATGATATGTATGATAAAAATTCAAGAAAATACATATATTAAGAGTTTTCATAGATGCAAGAATATTTTTATTTATTACTCCAGTATTCGTTCACAAGCATTACTTCCGCCTGCAATCATAAGAAGAGCCAGTAATTTCTTCCATCCTGCGAGATATCTTAAAATATAATGTACTAATCATTAAGACTTAATGGATGGACTGTATGATCGACAGCCACAGAAAATTAGAGGTAAATTAATGATGTCAGCGTAACTTAATAGTGGCTTCCATTAATCAAACAACTGACTTTTTGTTAAGCACCAAGTTTGCTGCAAAATACGGTTTGTATTTTTCTTACATTGCGAGGAAGACTGTTCATGACACCAATTTAGTTTTAACAAGAATTCATGCTTTAATTCCAGTACTGAAAGTAGTAATTAACTTTCATTACGTAAATTTCATGCCGATTCATACTCTTTGTGTTAGCTGTTGCGCTGCCTCCCAGCACGGTTATTCCAAAATCGACCAACAGACCTAACACAATTGGCGAAAGGACTCAAAAATCATACCGAACTTTGACTCGTCAGTATAGTGTAAATTATTACGAAAATTTCAATCATTTGTGTCGTTATACTTTTCGATGAATTGACAGGAATTTCTTGAAAGACGATTTTACACGAAATTGCAGGTTTCACATGCAATATTTATTTACTTAAAAATGTTTCTACTGAGTTTTATTAACGTTTTTGGTAACTGCTAGCACGATGAAAATGGCTGACCGAAAATTAGCCGTGGTTGATCGTAAAGAACGTGCAGTCGGCCAGCATGGTGGCGATTTGCACGAAAGGATAAATGAAAGCGAAGCGCCAACCACGCAGCTAGCAGAAAGCCGACATAAATCAGATAGGTATCACAGATGTAACAAATGACGGCACAGATGGATAGACAAACTATGACGATACCGTGATGACTATCAATAAGACTGATTCACGCGTCTCCCGAAGCGATCTGTCGGTGCTAAAAGGAACAGAAAAACGTGAAAAAGCAATGTATTTTAACAACGTAGGTCAGACACCGATTATCGATAATCCGAATATTAACATGCAAAGTACAGCTAACAGCAACAATAATAGTACCACCAATGCGCTGTTGCACCAGTTAATGACAACTGAACGATATGAACACGAAATTCAATACAGTTACACAACAATTTAGTAACTTGAACACAACATGTAACGATTTGCCACTAGGCTTTTCAGATTTCAAAACAGAACAAAAACAGGTGTTGGAAGATTTGCAAAACAGTGTCAGACAAAAATTCAATGACCTGACAGAAAATCTACACAAGGAGATATCTGAAAATTTAAAAGAAATGAAAAAACAATTAAGACGGCAGGTTATTTATGACGTTAAAGAAAATATTGATGTTTTGAACGAAAATATAGGTTCAATTAGTGACAATCAAGAACACGTAGAAAGTGAATTAAAGAAAATCACGAACACAAATAATAGTATAAAAGCAAATCAAAGCCAAATGTGGAATATACACTCCTGGAAATGGAAAAAAGAACACATTGACACCGGTGTGTCAGACCCACCATACTTGCTCCGGACACTGCGAGAGGGCTGTACAAGCAATGATCACACGCACGGCACAGCGGACACACCAGGAACCGCGGTGTTGGCCGTCGAATGGCGCTAGCTGCGCAGCATTTGTGCACCGCCGCCGTCAGTGTCAGCCAGTTTGCCGTGGCATACGGAGCTCCATCGCAGTCTTTAACACTGGTAGCATGCCGCGACAGCGTGGACGTGAACCGTATGTGCAGTTGACGGACTTTGAGCGAGGGCGTATAGTGGGCATGCGGGAGGCCGGGTGGACGTACCGCCGAATTGCTCAACACGTGGGGCGTGAGGTCTCCACAGTACATCGATGTTGTCGCCAGTGGTCGGCGGAAGGTGCACGTGCCCGTCGACCTGGGACCGGACCGCAGCGACGCACGGATGCACGCCAAGACCGTAGGATCCTACGCAGTGCCGTAGGGGACCGCACCGCCACTTCCCAGCAAATTAGGGACGCTGTTGCTCCTGGGGTATCGGCGAGGACCATTCGCAACCGTCTCCATGAAGCTGGGCTACGGTCCCGCACACCGTTAGGCCGTCTTCCGCTCACGCCCCAACATCGTGCAGCCCGCCTCCAGTGGTGTCGCGACAGGCGTGAATGGAAGGACGAATGGAGACGTGTCGTCTTCAGCGATGAGAGTCGCTTCTGCCTTGGTGCCAATGATGGTCGTATGCGTGTTTGGCGCCGTGCAGGTGAGCGCCACAATCAGGACTGCATACGACCGAGGCACACAGGGCCAACACCCGGCATCATGGTGTGGGGAGCGATCTCCTACGCTGGCCGTACACCACTGGTGATCGTCGAGGGGACACTGAATAGTGCACGGTACATCCAAACCGTCATCGAACCCATCGTTCTACCATTCCTAGACCGGCAAGGGAACTTGCTGTTCCAACAGGACAATGCACGTCCGCATGTATCCCGTGCCACCCAACGTGCTCTAGAAGGTGTAAGTCAACTACCCTGGCCAGCAAGATCTCCGGATCTGTCCCCCATTGAGCATGTTTGGGACTGGATGAAGCGTCGTCTCACGCGGTCTGCACGTCCAGCACGAACGCTGGTCCAACTGGGCGCCAGGTGGAAATGGCATGGCAAGCCGTTCCACAGGACTACATCCAGCATCTCTACGATCGTCTCCATGGGAGAATAGCAGCCTGCATTGCTGCGAAAGGTGGATATACACTGTACTAGTGCCGACATTGTGCATGCTCTGTTGCCTGTGTCTATGTGCCTGTGGTTCTGTCAGTGTGATCATGTGATGTATCTGACCCCAGGAATGTGTCAATAAAGTTTCCCCTTCCTGGGACAATGAATTCACGGTGTTCTTATTTCAATTTCCAGGAGTGTATAAAGAAAGTGACCACTACTGTCAACAAGCTACACAAGGACTATGAAAGTTTACCATTGGCAGTAAATGACCTAACATTAAGAGTAGAAAGCTTGGAGTTACAGTCTGAATGTGCCAGTAGAGAAAGAACTCAGATAAGGAAAAATTTAGAGGATATACCCAAATGAGCAGAAGCACATACCTTAGATGAAAGTAGTTCTTTAGCGCAGAAGGTAATATCTGAATGCAAAGCATGTGTTGACATTGCGGAAAAGTCCATGAAGAAAAGGGAAGCTGAATCATTAACTGAAATAGGTCTGGTTGCTAATATTCAACTACCGGTGCCCAAGACGGATGTGTGTAATAGTTATCCACATCTTGTCACAAGCCCGATAGCGAGCCCAAATAAAGATTTCAAAATTCGTAATTTACTTGCAGCAGTACTTACAACACATGCACAATTGCCACACAGTGCTCTGTACACTTGTAACAACACACCGATGTCACATAATGCCGCATGTGTAACATCCATCTTCACTGATGAATGGTTGCTTAAACATACGCAGTTTCTCACGTATTCGACAGGTGGGAAGCGGATGAACCCGGTAGTTTATATCAGTGCGTTCTGCAACGTATTTCCGCTTAACTGGACAGAGGCTCAAAAGATAAGACTTGTTGTTGGTTACATACAAGGTGACGTTCTTTTGTGGGCGACTGAAATGGCAGAACGTTGTCGCAGTTACGAGCAAACTGAACGTGCTTTCTTAGACAAGTACTGGTCAGAAGCCGTTCAAACAAGATTAAGACGTGACGTCGTTAACCTGGCTCCATTTAATAGCAAGCATGGAAGCTTGTGGGGTTATTTCGAAAAGTATTTACTCGCAAATAAGACCAGATATTGATACTGAAGATACTGAAGAGGCCGAGACTTCCGCCACACATAATGGAAAAATTAGTAATCACGCCAGAACACGACACTGAGTACTTTTTGCCAGTTTTGAACTCCATTGACCTGATTTATGAAGAGGCACCATGGCAACATAAAGTGACAGATAAACAAACACCTCAACATGCCTTTGGAAACTAACGTGTAAATAATAATGTTACTATACAACAAACATGGCAACCATATACGACACAGTACATACAAAAAGGAAATGGATATGGTAATGGAAATGGGAAAAACAAAACATCAAGTGAGGTTATCAGAACAACAGGAACAATTACAACGGAGAAGCGAAAACGGTCCGCCAGTACAAGGCTATCCGCCGTCCATAAGTGGTAACAGCCAGCCGATGCAGTGGCAAGCGGTCGGCAACACTCAAATGCCGCTCGCTATGCAGCAGCCAATTTCTGGACAACATAATAGAGCGAAATATAATTTCGCGAATACCAACACGAATTCGCGCGAAGATGGGTCACGCGCAGCCAGTGACACGAACTGGCGTAACACAACACAAACTGTACAGCTCGCTGCAATTACTCCAGCCATCGAGGTCAATGCTCCTGCACCGGCGGAAAACTCCAACCGGTTGCATTGAGGTCCCACACTGCTGACCAGGTATGGATTGGGGGCAATACACTTATAAACACATGTTTTGGGAGATACGACGAACAAGGTGACATGAAAGGTGATTTATAGCGACATGAGGAGGAAGTTCAGGAAAACTTGTATGAAGAGCAGTTACAGGCAGTTGTAAAGACAACGATATTTGACATGGAAGTCCACTTAGATCTAGACACAGGTGCAACGACTAACTTAATGTCAACTGAATTTTTCCAAGAGTTAAAGAAAAGAGGTAAAATTCCCACATTCCCAGTGCAGAATAGTAGAATATAGACGCCCACTGGAAACGAATCAAAAGTAGTGAAGTTACAAGCACTTACTCCATTGAAAATAGGACACTTTATTGTCAAATCTAATTTCCTCATCATTGACAAATTAATAGCAAATTGTTTGTTTGGGATGGACACTTTTAGAACTTACAAGACGCAAATTTACATAGGAAGTGGTAAATACTACTTCGGTGTAAACGAACTGATATTTTCTGTCGATTTAATTAAAAACGTCAGACAAAAAGGCCAAGCAGAAGGAGTAGTCTGATGTAACGGCTCGATTTGTATTTCCTGCTGTACTAGAGGTTCCTACTGTATTATTTGTAAACTACAATCAACAAGCGCCAGAATCAGATGTAAACCATGAAATGTTAGAGCAAAGGGTAAGTGAATCCAGAACCTTAAATGAACAGGAGCGACAGGATCTTACAGAGCTGTTATCTAAGTATGCACATGTATATGGAAAACAACCCAGAGTTAACAAGGAATTTAATCGGTTCATAAGTACATACACACCGCATACACACACACACAAACACACACACACACACACACACAAACTAAATGAGTAGAATACGTCACACCTTTCATACAGGTCATTAACAATCTTACAAATTCTTCCACTGATTTCACATCAAATGAATTAATGTTTTGCATTTTGCATTAGACAAAAGGACGAATGGGAGTCACCCCTACCAAAAATACCAGCGATGGAAATGACATTGGAGAAGGAAATTAAACAAACAGTAAACACACTGCAAAACAGGGCTGAATATAGGAAGAAAATCTACGATCGGAAACTGAAACGCTTTACACAGTTTAGTGAAGGCCAACTAGTTATGTTACGATCCCATCCTCTGTCAAAAAAATAAGAAAGCTAAACAAGAAGTGGCAATCACTTTATACAGGACCGTATATAATTTCTAAAATCCCATGTCCTGGAGCTTAAAGATTGATTTACGAGAATAGTGGTCAAGACAGATATCTCTACCCCCACAAGGACTTAAAGGCATTTGTGGAGTAAACATTTTTGACGCAAGCACTTTTACTGAAAATGACTGTACATAGTGTATATATAGTAGTAATGAAATTTCTGTTTTATTTTGAATAATAGTGTTAAGGAAGCATGTTTAGATAGAAGACATTTTACTTGTTTTTTGATACATAAAGTAGAAGGTAAGTGAAACTGAGAGAGCTATTAAACGTTACAGCGCTTCGCTTGACGGGAAGACCAGCGAATCAGAAAAGAACTTGTGACACGCACTGTGGTGTACTTGCAACGGTGATCTACGTCAGTAAACGAGGTGAGAGCAACACCTCGCGCACATGCACATGTAAACACGGCCGCAGGAGATTTAATTATTAGACAACTGACATGATAAACGACCGCCAGCTAACGCAATTAAACGCAACTTGCCCACACACATATTTGAGGGGTCCAGTGGAAAATGAGCACATGCCACCTGCGCAGTGATTTTGTGAATTTGGTACAGGAAGACGGACAATGCCATCTAGTATCGTGGGTGGGAACTTCTAGTACAGTGACATGAGGAGTTCCTTTAAAGAGAGCATATTATATTTGCTGTTATTCAGGTCTGGCTCATTCCCAATAGAAAAGAGGGCCATGCCAACAGTATCTCTGTGTCTCATGAATCGATTCGTCTCGTTCGTTGACTTGGTTTCGTAAAGCCAATCAGAAAGGTTTTCTCAAATGTTGTTCATATGTTTCCAAGATGGCGGCAATAGGTGCTGCTAGTAATGTTACTCACGAAGAAAATGCAACGGTACATGTAAACAAAAGGATTCGTAAAGAAAATGAGTGGAAAGATAATGAAAGGAAGAGGTTAAGAAACAATGGGAAAGAATATAAATCACGAAAAAGTAAGATTATACCCGAGAAAGTGTTTCGTAGCGGCAGTGATCCATGCTGCAAAACTAGTTTCTACAAATACTCAACATTGAATGAGGAACAGAAGGAGGCGATATTCATTGAGTTTGATCGGTTGAGAGATTATAATAAGCCAAATGCTTATTTATTTGGAATATTGCAGCCTAATAAGTTCAAAAAAGTGTATCCAAAGAAGAGGCAAGTTCCAAAAGTAAGCCCGAGGAAGGTTTCACTCATGTTTTTTATTCGTGACACTCCAGTTACTGAGGTTGAAGAGTGTAGGACTGGATTTTTAGCTGTTCATCCCATTTCTGTTAAGCGTTTGAGGACTGTCCGTAGCAATGAAGAATGACACTGAGAGTCATGAATCTACAACACATGTAACTGTACATACACCCGGACCGGATAGAAGAGGCAAGCATTCTAACAGACCTCATAAAATTGATAATGAGAGAAAAACAAGGCTAGAAATCACATAAAAATGCTTCCAAGGTACACATCACATTTTAGTAGAACGCAAAATCCGATCAAGTCCTACATAAACTCTGTTCAGTCGATTGCTGGATTGTATCGTTTGTACTTTGAAGATCTTAAAAATACAGACGAAGTCCCAGTGAAACAGACGTCGCATTTGTGATTCTGCTAAGGCACATAATAAAACCGAATCCACAGACACCAAACTACACCTTGAGAAAGCTGAAGCTGCAAATAATACTCTGAAAAGTGACTCAAGTGAGTCAAAACATGATGGTAGTGATCCACTCGTTTTGTGCATGGGCTTACAACAAGCATTGCCAACACCACATATTTCGACGGAAACAGTTTTCTATAAGAGACAGTTTTGGACATATAATTTCTGTATTCACCGTTGTAGTGATGTGTGTCTGGTCCAAGACTGTTGCGTCTAGAGGGGCCGATGAAGTAGCTATCTGCGTTTAAAGGCTTTAGGCATGGTGAAGGAAGAACGTTGTCAAAGACTCATCACTTATTTTGATTCGCGTGTTGGGCAAAATAAAAACTATATTATCCTAGGTCTGTGGTGTACCTCCTAGATAAAAAATGTTTTGATGTTGTTGAGCACAAATTTCTCCTCCCTGGTCACACGTTCCTGCCGTGTGACTTGGATTTTAGAGTTATTGAGCAGCTGAAAAGAAAAACACAGGCTGTGTACACATCAGCAACATGAGTTGAACTTAAATGTAAACACAAAAACAAACCTGGGGAACAAATTATTCAGTGCCACACATAAATCAATTACATTAAGACAGGATAAGCAGAAAAATGCAACTGAAAAAATGCAGTGTCACAATTTCTTAAGCATTTCCGATTTTTATGTACAGGGTATAAGTCGAGGTTGTAAGTTGGTAAGAGAAGAGATAAAAAGCTGAGAGGCTAAATTTCCAGCAAGACTGAAACCAACACAAAAAGGCATGTCCGTTTCTGCTATCCGCAGTGCATTCTCATTGTCATAGAGACTGATAGCACAGATAATTCGAAACGAAAACCACGAGTATTGTAGTACATTTTGTATTAAACTGCCTTCCAGGAATTAAAATCATAAATTTGATAACCCCAATGTGGCACTGTAAGTGAGAATTACTTATGGAATGACAAAACATATTAAGTGAATTTAACGAGATATTTCTATCCCGTCCCAGGTAGTAAGTCGACATTCACTTGGTAATTAAACATAACCTACAATGTTGTCAACTCTCAGATACATGACAAAAATAACGTGTTTCCACAGCTGATACGTTTCTTGAGATGGCTCGCACTTAGCAGGCAGTGGCCCTGCTTTTTGCCTCATTGCCTGGAGGCTGAAATACCTAATGTATAGACGATGAGATTTATTCTCATTTCTGTAACGTGTATTCGGGTCTAAAGCGTAATCGCAAATGGTATCCATATTCACCGACTGCAAAATGAACATCATCAATAAAGAGCAGGGGAAATCACTTAGGTAACTCTCGTTTTTAGTAGTTGTCAAAAGCTGTTTTTGTTAGCATCACCAGACTCTATGCAGTAAACACTTTGAGTAAACAACTTTTTTATCTTTGAATATTACAGACTTAAAAGCAATTTTCCTTATAAATATTTTCTTTGGCACTAGGCCTAACACAGAAGATCGCAAACGAAAAGAAAACGCAGCACTCTAAAACCCACTAAGAAATTTCATAAACTGCAAATAACAAAAAGTTTCAAATCGAAAAAGCAAACTGTGCAATGACAGCAATGATGCAAAATGCTCTGAAGAAAATGTAACAACAGAATGGGTACTGTACAAGTTCGGTTCCAGCTTCATGAAAGGAGGAGGACGTGATTAGGAGTAGTAGGGAAAAGGCAGCATTGGGGCAATTTTGATCTCAAATTGATATGCAAATTAATTAAACTGATCAATCCCAGCCCACTCCCCCTCCCTGCAATGCCCCACCTCTACCCCTACCCCATGTACCCTATTGACAGGAATTTCGAATTTGGGCGGAAATTTTGAAGTTTGGCGGTTATTTCGAATTGTGGTGGGAATTTCTTTGTCCCATGGCTGTGCTGGTATCCCACCCCCACATCTACCCGAAAATTAAAAATAGCAGCACCATTCTGGGACCTGAACCCTGGCCCTCCTGGATGGAAAGCCAAATTTCACGCCCAAACAGAGGCACTTGGACCTGACGGGAAATTATAAATGGCAGTGTCCTTTCTGGAACTCGAATCCTGATTCTACTGGAAGAAAGCCCAAGTGCACTCCCCCAACACATGGAAACTGTCTAGATATAGGAGAGGAAGGTTAGGTTATATACTTTACTGTTTTGGTTGAGAAACTGATGCAAAGATCGGTCCTAATTAAGTAATTAATCATAAAGATTGGGCCTCATTACACACCTATGTGCATACCGCTAAACAAGGACGGCCTAAAATCGCAATACATCTCAAAAACTGACGATACCATACAACTGGTGTTATCCTGCTGGGAAAAATTTCGCAATACCACTCGAAACTAGTGACAGACACACTCAAACTCTACCCTCCACGCCGGCCGAAGTGGCCGTGCGGTTAAAGGCGCTGCAGTCTGGAACCGCAAGACCGCTACGGTCGCAGGTTCGAATCCTGCCTCGGGCATGGATGTTTGTGATGTCCTTAGGTTAGTTAGGTTTAACTAGTTCTAAGTTCTAGGGGACTAATGACCTCAGCAGTTGCGTCCCATAGTGCTCAGAGCCATTTGAACCATTTTTTTCTACCCTCCACCTACAAGCTGGGGAGAAAAGGTAGGTGTGTAAATACTTATTTTACTCTTTATGGCTGGAAATATGTTCAACTGAGGAGATGCTGGTGTTGGACAGAGAGGAGTTTAAAAATCGTATTACCTGTAAGCATACAGCAACTATCATTATTTGATGTCAGAGTTCACTACAGATGCCAGTTCAAAAACCACACAGCAGCCTAGGTAACCAAAGCCAATACACACTACCACAACTGATGGAAAAAAATGCACCACAGGCATAATTACACTTCGAAATTATCATGAAAGAATCAGCACTCGAAATGAATGAGTCATAATGCAAAATATGTACTCGGGAAAATCGTCATCCTGAAAGACTCCAGAGGGGGATGTAGTTGAACTTGCATTCTCCTCACTGTACAATCACAAATTGCCAAAAAGCGAGGCCCTTTTCTTCACGCCTTCCGCCCTCCCTCACTCATCCACTACGGGGAGGACACAGGCTTTTTCGAACGGCCAGATGCTCCTCAGAGTGTCTCATAGTTTTTCTGCGACAAACAGCCATCCACTGACCTCACCTGCCGGCCGCGGTGGTCTCGCGGTTAAGGCGCTCAGTCCAGAACCGCGCGACTGCTACGGTCGCAGGTTCGAATCCTGACTCGGGCGTGGATGTGTGTGATGTCCTTAGGTTAGTTAGGTTTAATTAGTTCTAAGTTCTAGGGGACTGATGACCACAGATGTTAAGTCCCATAGTGCTCAGAGCCATTTTGAACTGACCTCACCAGGCCCTTCGCTACCCTCCATGATCGCTCGCAGCATGCGCCGTACCTTGAGATGATGGCCACAGCTAACACAGTAGGGAAATTTAGTAGCACCACCAATCCCATACAGAGAATGCGGGCATTCCTCAGAATGAAACTGTGATAAATGAGGACTATCACAACTGCAGGCTGTTTCTCTAAATGGAGAGGCGAGGCATCCTACAGAACTCGCCCATACATCTTTCTGAGCACTGGAGAGTAGAAAACACAGTCGCGACAATAATAAATGTCCTCTCTCCACGAAGCACAGTCCATTTTCTTTTAGTTTTCTAAGCGACATTGGTGTAGCTATGAAATTCAACTGCAGGATACAATTCGCAGCTCATTATTTTGTGACATCTAGCAAAGTGCATTGCCGGAAATCAAAGATGATCATGTGTGTGTTATAAACATTTCAGACATGGGAAATAACATTAGAGACTACAATCTTTGACGCCATTAGCACACATGTCGAAAAAGACACATTCATTTTACGTTCGACAACAACAAGCTACAATTCACGAGGATGCAGCTGTTTTGTAAACTGTGGCAGGTTCCGTTTCTCCAATGCGTTGCTACATCATACTAGCATTTATAGAACAAATCGTCAGAGCCAGCCTCGCCCTGTGTACGTGGAAGACTGAAATTTCGTTAAAAGATATAGCTGCAACGAAAAACAAAAAAAGTAAAAAGAAATCATGTCGAGAATCATTCTGTAGTGACATAGCCATCTCCTCCACCCACCAGGCAGCACGTTATTGATATCAATTTGATAGACTAAGAAATTAAATTGATCATGAGAGTCAGTTTTCATGATGAGTAATTTTTTTTAGTAGTCAGATTATACTCACCAGGTAGGTCAAATGGGAATGCATGAAGGGAAGACTATATTCTTTTCGAGAAACACTATTGAGAACTGACATTTGTAGCTGACCTCAGAGAGATTCTACAGCCCACAGTACACATTATGCGTAAGGACAACACGGTTAAGAACATGGTTATAGCAACTATGTTACCGTCACCCTGCATAAACAGGGGTGTTGAATCGACAGGCACACACTAGTCAGTGATAGCGTTAGCATTTTGGTAAAAATGATGTCTGCAATTTGGAATCAAGTCTATCCAATCCACCACATACTTGCTTTGGATCCTGTAGAGAGAATTTTTAATGATTACAGCCACTGGTGAATCATATTCGTGCCACCCTCATATCTCGAAGCGAGTCACCTTTTTCGAACCTATCTCCTAAGGATCTCATACAGCAAAAACTCCAAAACTCTATTTTAGACAGTCCCTCTGCATCTTGTAACTCTTCCTCAGTCTCTGCCCTGCGACCTCTGCAACTTCATCCATGTGATCGTCCCTATTTAAGTCTGACCTGAATGAAAGTCCTAGAGTGATATATCTAGGCCTTCTGCATCTTGCGAAGAAACAGGACGAGCTGAGTTAATGCGACAGGACAGCGTTTTGATCACTTGGTGGAAATGGGAACTTGTTGTCGTAGCTCCGCCAATCATCACAATGTGCAAGGCCAACGCCAAACGAAGCTTTCCCTGCCACATGAGGTAGTAGAAAAGATAGTACAAGCACAAAATTTTGAAAAACACTGCCCGCAGTAGTGAACACAATTAATTTGTAACCTAGGTTTCGGTGTCACAAGGGACACCTTCTTCTTTGTCCGAAGAAGGTGTTCCTTGTGACACCGAAACCTAGGTTACAAATTAATTGTGTTCGTCACTGCGGGCTGTGTTTTTCAAAATTTTGTATTATACAACAGTCTCTGATTGACAGCCATGTTAAAAACCTTAATAGTACAAGCAGTTGGTGGTGTTTCTTGTTGGGAAAATTAGAACGACGCCACATCATACATTGCATGGACGAAGGACAAGAATTTCGCTACTGCTTTGCGACACATCTCCGAACTGCATACAGGTACTGCAGTCCGAAGGAGATCTGCATCTCCTAGGGTGCATTCATGTATATCACACATACATTCTCTCTCACCTCGGTATTTTGTACCATCCAACACAGAAAACCTACGAACTATGAGAACTCCCCTAGCACCATCCGTTATAGAACTCAATAAGATATTACCAAGTCCCCGTCTTCTGATATATGCGAAACAAATACAGTCTGCTTTCTGACACTGACCATATGTGGCGATAATATTAAATATACACGTTTTTGTTCAATGGAGGAGGTGGCTCATGATCTAAGTCGATTCCACTGACCGTCGTAAAGTTTCATCACCTGTACTGTAGGAGGACCATTACAAAAATACTATCAATCACACAAGAGGGTTCCTGTATTGTTCCTTCTTAAGCAGTTTAATACATCGTCTTTTCAGTTGTAACACACCCAATAGGTGTACAACACTATACACCATGACAACACCATGACTTAGAGGCTGTGTCAGCTACTGCTAAACCGACTTTAACATATTTCTATCCTCTGGCTCTCAAAGAAAGCTGAACATCGAACAGCATAAACTGTATAGCTACCGCAACACAGGCTGGTAGAAATAAATCACAGAGGCGATGTTTCTCATTGAGAAAAATGTGAAAGACATCGCAACATATGAAAACTGGAAGAGTTAGCGGCATTGTAGAGCACTTCCAACAGCTATTCGAATCTGATGATCTGACTGTTAATCTCATCTTCCCCATCAACAATGCAGGAGATTTCTCGGTGCTCCATTTCGTAAAGCATTGTTCCTTCATTTTGCAGTCATGTACATGATTATTGTTCCGGAGTTTAGCATCGCCAGAAGGTGTTGTTCACAACACGTGTGAGGTAGCACAAATGATAAGAGGTACTGTATCTCACTGGTGAAAGAAAATAATAAAAAAATTAAAAATGTGAAGAGGGCATGACAGCTTACGGAAATATTACGAGTTTGTAGCACTGAGGAACGCTTCCAAACAACTGTATTTACTGTAACTACATTTAATCCCAAGCTCCATAGCTACACGTAGCAGATATCCAATGTTCCGCTAAGGCACCCTCAATATCAACCGAGTGGTGTCAGTCAATAATTATGCTGCAACCAACAGCATACCCAGTGGACGGTCAGAATGGGAAAGACATTGTTGATATGGGACAATGTACTGTAATACGCACCACTGTTGCTGTGTAACGACGTATTTAGGTTTTCGTTTGATATATGACCATGTGCAGACTTCGTCACCTACGTCAGTTACAACCCACTTCAAAATGATTCATATTCTTTTTAAATTGTCATAGAATGGTTCTTGAACGAAACTGTAAAACATCAGTTGAGTCGTGTGCAGAGAATTACATCACTTGGGCCAATTGGTTTTCGTAACTTTTTCGAATTTAAAGTTCGTTTGTTTCTCCTCAGAAAATTATATCGACACACGTTATCTTGATCTAATCGATATCAGAATCACACATTAAATAAACTTTTTAGATTCAAAGTTTCGGTCAACGCTGTCTGAATCAATAATCTTGTCAAATATATTATTAATCCGTTCACATAACTCTTCATAAATAAATCTTCAAGACACGTGTTTCACCTTTAGTAACATACACTATTTTATTAGCTTCCTACACATACAGATGTGAACTTGAGCGTTGACAGACAGTGACTAACATCTCAATAAGATTAAGCTCATTATGACGTCATTGTTGTACAAAAAGAGTATAAAAATTCATTTTTAATTTTTTAGAAACACGACGCAACAACTCGGTTCCAGGATCTTCTGTTGCTCCTTGGCTGTCGACCCGCGACGTATAGCGGCCAGCAATTTCCTCTCTGGTCGCGGCAACGAAGATGCTGTCCCCGTTCGTTGCGCCGATCTCTCCGTACATGAAACACATAAAAAAAATACAAAACTTTTAGATAATTCACATTTATTACAAATAATAAGAAAACACATAAACAAAAACTAAATTAAACTTATAGTCACCTGCAAACTGGGCTGACTTGGTGGATGGGTGACGTTTAATTTCGTCCCACTACAATACCCAGTGGACGGTCAGAATGGGAAAGACATTGTTGATATGGGACAATGTACTGTAATACGCACCACTGTTGATAGCAGTATCAATTTTAGCAAATATAACCA
Organism: Schistocerca americana; assembly: GCF_021461395.2. NCBI lineage: Eukaryota > Metazoa > Arthropoda > Insecta > Orthoptera > Acrididae > Schistocerca > Schistocerca americana. The sequence goes on along the minus strand of NC_060119.1, from coordinate 255,370,698 downwards.
GAAGTTGGATTGAGCTATGTCTGCCACATTGTGCAGCCAGTGTAGAAACAGAGTGAGCTGAGTTAATGCTGTAGAATAGTGTTTTGACCACTCGGTGGAAATAGGAACATGTTGTTGTAGCTCCACTAAACGTGTACGACGCGTAAGGTCAGCAAAAAATGAAGACAATATGAAAAGTTACGCAGGTGCTTCTTATTGGGAAAATTAGGAACACTCAATATCATACAGGTACCGCACACCAAAGCAGATCCGCATCCCTCAGGATCCATTCACGTCCTTCACCCAAATACCACCCAATAGAGAAAAATTATGAACTATTAAAGATCAGCAAACTTCATCTGATAGATTTTTACTGCATCTCTCTCTTCTGATACATCGAAAACAAATACCATCTGTGTGCCGGCCATTGAGTGTATGTGGCGATCCGATTAAATATGCAGGTACTCATCCACTGGAGCAGGCAGCCAGTGATCAAAGTCGCTTGCACAGTCCGGTGTAACGTTTCATCGCCTGTACTGTGTGGGGACCATCTCCCACCGGTTATCAGTCGCAAGAGAGGGTGCCTGTTTAGTTATTTGATACACCGCTGTTTCTAATGTAACAAGTTTTGTACACTGTGACAGAAATACAGTGAGTGAAATGCAGTAATAGACAATCACAACATAAGGGAACTGGAAGTGTGTTGAGGCAATGTGGAACGTTTCCAAAGTGATGTCTGAAGGTGACTGACGACCTCTAAATTTAAACTCATCATTCACAGTGACAGGACAGCTGATGGCATTGTGTTCCATTTTGTTGATTCCTCATATTGCTGCCATGTATGCGATCACTGTTTCGGTGTTAGCCATTCCCAGAATGTCTTACCACCTGTAACGTCCCCTTTGAACAATTTATACAGGACTGTGCTTAAACTGACACACAATATTTTTAGCGCAACGCAATCTGACTTTCAAAATTTCCTACTAAAGAATGGCCCTGACAAACATTAAACTATACCTTTCACAAATCACTTACCTCACAAAAATCTTCGCTGCTCAAGCTACTGCAGTACAGCGAGCGCCACTACTGCCAGCTAAATAAAAGATTCAAACTATGGAAGGCACTAACTACTGATAGGGATAGTTAGCAAATGAAAGATATTAGTAGAGAACAAATAATGTATTTACCTTGATATCATCATATATAAATATAGCAGTTCATGCCAAATTACAAAACTCCGCCATCTCTCTCCCCACATCCACCACTGCTGGCGGCTCACCTCCAACTGCGCAACGCTACGCGCTGTTCACAGCCAGCTGCCTAACACTACAATGGCGAGTATTACAACAATGCAAAGCAGACACAGACTGCCCACAGCACAGCCAGTGATTGTCATACAGAGGTGGCGTTACCAATAAAAAACCTAAACAGCCCACTTACATAGAGAAAACATAAACAGCCTACTTACATAGCCCCCATGCTCCCCACAAAAATTTTTACAAATGGTGTTGGGCACTGGCCAATACAGATTTGACAAAAATTTTTCACAATTACAGTAACAAAGATATAAAATGCACACACTTATTAATATTATGTTGGTCAAAAGATCAAAATTTCTCACAGTCCATAAAGACAGTCCACATTGTTCATCACAGTAAAAATGCAGAATTTTTCTCAAAGTCCAAGCAGTAAAAGAAAATGCACATAGAAGTAGTGGATTTCCATGCAGTCTTGAAGAAGTAGTGTTGTCCTTCCAATGGAAAGACAGTGCTGACTCTCGACATGCAGACAGGTAATGGGCCACAACAGAGCAAACCCACAGCAGAGTCAGTCGAAATTTTGAAGAGTATTGATAGGTAGGTCATCACAGAGCAGACCCACTGTAGTCCTGGTAGAGATTACGGTATTGGTGGGCCACCAGAGGTGCAGACCCACTGCAGTCCCTGTAGAAATAATGGTATTGATGGATCATCAAAGATGTAGACCCACTGTAGTCCTTGTAGAGATAATGGTATTGGTGGGCCACCAGAGGTGCAGACCCACTGTAGTCCTTGTAGAGATGGCCAGCAGCCATCTGTTGCGATTGTGCAGGTGCACATTCACCATTGAAGAGTCTTGCGGAGAATATAGCAAGTCCATAAACCACCACTTGTGCACTCACAAAGTTTTTGGAATTGTCCTTAGAACCAGCAATGCTGTTATCCAGTCCCTTGCTGAATCATTAACACACGTGCAAACACTATCAGTCCCTACTTCTCACATATTGTCCATGTACTATGACCAACAGAAACGTGTGCAGTGAAATGTAACTTACAAGTTAATAATAAGATGAACTGGTGACAATTACAATTTTATAAATTTACAACATGAAAATACAATTACAAAGGTACAAAATACATCATTAAAAACATAATAATACAGATAACATTTGTAGTACAGGCTTTACAAAAGAATAGAAATAAACATATACATCAGTGTTACAAAAATAGTGACATAAGTACATACATAAAATAATGAGAATAGTTTTCGAAACATTAATTTCACACATGAACATTGAAACAGAACAGAATTGTAAACAACTTTACAAAGAAAATAACATATTATTAATGCAACTTATATTTGAGGATAACAGTATTCCTCCTCATAGTGAATATAGCTTAGTATTAGAAGAGAAAAAAAATTCTATGAAACAGTACACAGAGACAGGAAGAAAACAAATACTCAAGGGTACACAAACACATAGTGGGATAACACCAATAGGAAAGGACAGGGTTCGTTTTCAGTGTAACATGTGGTACTGCAGTCCAACCCAAAACTTCATATATCTTTCCTCTTATTTCATCCTTTGTTTCCACCAAAAAAATTCTATCTAAGCATTCTTTCTGTATTTATATGTTCACACATTTCTTACCTCAACATTTATTTCCAAGAAAATCCTACCTAAACCTGTTTTCTCAATGCATTTCTTCCAATTCATCGCAACTCATTCTCTTAGAGGCTACCCCCTCTTAAGCTAACTTAAATCTACTGAGCTCAGATGCTAAACTAAGGAACGAGGCAATGCAGCAGCACAAAACAATTAACACAAGCAGCAATGACAAAAAATACAGATTGGCAAAGCTAGCAGCAGCAAATGTAATAACTTATATCAAAACATGACATAGCTCAAGCAGAAAAAATAGTACACTAAAGATAACAATGCAGATAAGGGAAATGTATAATCACATCTTAATGTCTATGTAATTAAAGTGGTGCACCACAAGAAGTTATTCTACCAAAAAGTTACCAATTACTTGAAAAGAAAATTATGAATGCAGTTACTAGTTCCTTCTTATTGTTCTTTCCTTTCCAAGTGCTCCTTTTTTAAAGAATGTGGATCATAAAATAATTATTTAATAGATCTGTTGACAGAAAGTGTTCACATTAGCAAATGCATTTCATTTTATAAAAGCAATGCTGCAACACAGCTGGAAACCAGATATCAAATGAAATAAGCAACTATGAAAAGCAAAGCATAAAAATATCATTCAGTAGTCATGTGACATTTCATAAGTTAGTAGAAATTCTCTCAACTCTCATAGAAAGACGCTTGTCATAATCAGGTGTGCAGATGTACGAATATTTTCCATCAATTCATAAGCATTTCAGTAATTAGCACAAAGTGCGAGTAATCATATGTTTTCAAGTAACGAGGGTGTCGCATTAGCGATGAAAGGCACACCCTAATGGCTTGTTCTCCAGGTGTTTGACACGTCCCACGTCCCCTTTTTTTTTTCTACCTGTGCCGCTGAAAAGGGCTCGCAATAATGGCTTTTTCTCCAGGCGTCTGACACAGCTGGGTGCCCGCGACGCATTACGTGCAGGTGGTCACTTAACTTTCGTACGAAAATATTTACGACAGCAGTTTCTGCTACCGTTGGAGTCTCATTTAAAAATATTTCACAGGTCAAGAATTAGCGTTGCAAATCTGTAGAAACCAAATCCTATAAATATAAGTGTCCAAAAAAAAATATTCGTCAGCATTGTGATACAGTCACACATTTCATAACTCTTAAAGTGCGTTTCTTGGTTTCCAACATCCTTTTCATAAATCAGAGTCCCTAAACACTATTCATTACTCCTTACCTTATTACACATATACGTATCCATCGACACTCGTCAATATTTCGTCATTATAAATATGAAGCATAATCAAATAACTCATATAGCCTCAGCCTATTAATCATAAACATACCTCAGCAGCATAATACACATCGTCGTCGTAAAAATAACATCATAACACCTCAGTCAAATCTCAAAATCGTCGTAGCTTCCTCCAATAATTAAAAAAATTCTCTGCTCATGTCAAAAGTGTCATCTGCCTCAAACGTACTTTAAAAATCATAATCCCTTTACCAAATACATCATTCAAAGCTCTCATAGTATCACAATGGTTCCGAAAAAATATGAACAGTTCACACAGTACAGACAAAATACAATTTCATAACTGTGAAGTAATCCAACTCTGTAAATGCGTAAACATCTGTCACTGATGTAGTAAAAAGAATGTTTGTTTCTCTGTCAAATAATCAGATAGCTGTGTAATTCTGTGTTAGAGAAATATGGTACCGAAGTGTAAAGTTGTATAAGCAAATACCATATTAGCTAGGGTTCCTTGTGCTTGCCAAACACATGGTACACAAAGTAGGCGTGTACCCCCCTGAGGATTAATGTAATTATACCCTCAGGTGTTACAGATTACAGCAATGGAATGAAATGTATCACGGAAAACTTTCTTTGTAATTCAAAAATCTTTAAAAACAAATGTTTTCAGTATAAAATTGATCACTCAAATACGTGTACTGTAGCGCTAAACTGTGCGTCTTGTAACATAATCTCTGTGGAAGTGTCGTAGTTATCGTCCTCCGAAAGCTAAGTTCTGCAGAAGTCAATGTACTTACCTCATGATAAACAAAAGTGAAATGCTTTGCGTATAGATATCATAGTTATTATGGTTATTGGCGTGATGAAGAAAGTACTGTACAGTAACGTAATGTTGTGCCACGAAAAAGGGTGTCTCATTGTTGCTATACCACAAAAGTTACTACTAAAACCTGTTTTACTTTCCAGAAGAATTTCAGAAAAACTGTGCAGATATAAAACAGATACACCGCAAAAGCAACATTGTAAATTGTCACTCATTAGTAACGTCGTGATATAAATCGTGTAGCTGTCCCACAAACCAACCACTGTGTCATCTGGTATCTCACAGAAAGTACTCCAAATACAGAATGTATTTTCAGGTAACCAAAATGTTGCACTAAAATCTCACTAGCAGTACTGGTAAATGTTCTAAGTATGTGAGCCTTATAGTCGTTACGTAATCGTGCAACAAACAAGCAAGAATGTACACACACAATAACACTGTGACGTCTGTTTACTATAACAATGCATTCGTCATTTCTGTTTAAAATGTTCCCTAGGTTCTAGACTGGATATTGTACTTCAAACATTGTTGCATGTTAACAGTTTCTTAAGTCTGACAAAGCATACTAGCGATGTAAAGTGAAAAATGTTATAGCAGAGACTAAGTTAAAAAGCAGATTATCTGTCAATAAATGGTTTTACATGAGAAATGTGGTGTAAACCTTTACTCTTCCTAGTACGCAGAATTTCAACTTGAATGCAATTATCATGCGGTATTCGTCCGTAAAGAATACTGGAATCTTGCTCAAGGTTAGCGTCAGTGTTATTTTTCTCTGAGCCAGCCGGCGCACGCGGCTGCCTGCGGTGTGAGTCACTGTCTGTTTCTTTGTTGGCGCGCGTTGTTATTGGGATTAGGAGGCCTAACTTCCACAAATTCGCCTTGCCGAGAGGGCCCAGCTCTGTTTGAATCCCGCCAGTTCTGATGCAATTCAGGTCTGTCGTTACGATCATATCGTCTGTCGACATGTCGGTAGATTCCATAGTTTCTTTCTTGTCGGTCATGTGGTGGAGAATTTCTCCCGGAATCGTAACTGCGCGCTGAACTGTTGCGTCTGAAGTTATTTTGTCTCCCTTGATAGTATTTATTTTGGTTCCCATATTGTCTGTTTCTCTGGTTGTCTCTGTGACAGTCATTACCACGGAGAGGTGATCTTTCCCTGTAATTATTACTACTCTGCCAACGGTTGTCATACGGGTGGTGTCTGTTTTGGTCACGATATGTGTTGTGGGAATAGCCTTGTCGTGTCCAGTTATTACTTCTTTCATCGCGGAATTGCGACGGATGTGACCTGTAATTGTTGTGTTCCTGTTTCCGCATTCCGCGATTGTCCGTGTCAATTTCCAATTCTTGTAACAGTCCCTGAAAAGCTTCAATGTCGTCTTTGCAACGTCCTGCTAAAATAATATGTCGTAAATGTTTAGGCAGTTTGATTAAGCAAATGCGGATGAGTTCTGAGGGGCTGTATGGGTTTGAAAGATACTGATTCTTATGCAACATGTCTTCAAAATATTTCACAAGACTGGAGAATTCAGATTGTTCGAAATGTTTCATCATTATGATACCATGTTTTACCCGGTCTTGTGTGGCTTGAGACCAATATGCTGAGAGGAAGGCATGGTAAAACTCTCCTTCACTGTGGCAATCGTGAATTACCGATCGCATTCTTACAGCTGGTTCATTCTCCAAGTAGCCACACATAAATTCTAATCTGTGCTCTAATGACCAGTTGGGAGGAAAACAATGAGAGAATTGATGGAGCCATGCTTGTGGATGAATGTCGTTCCCAGAATTCTTAAATGTTTTGAATTTACGTGTAGTAATGAACAGCTTATAGTCAAAGTCATCATGTCGGCGAGTCGCATATCGGTCATTGTTATGTCGTTTCGGCGGTTCCATTTCAAAATTCGGTGCACCTTGCCAATTTCTTTCATAACTTCCGAAGTGTCCTGTGTTATTATTTTGTGGTTGTTCCGTATTTCTAAGTCCCTCTTCCCGTATTGGGGCCCGAGTATCCTCTGAAATACGTAATTCTTGTATTAACTGTGTCAGCTGATCTTGTACTTCCCGGATTTCTCTTTGGTGTTGCGTATTAATCTGATTCTGATTTTGTTTGAATTTCCTAATTTGTTCGCTCTGTTCTGTGTCATTAAAGGCTACCGGTTTTGCGTCATTCAGATTATCATCTACCTTCGTAGATAAATTATTTAGCTGATCCGAAAGTTCAACTACTTTCTCTGATAATGAACACATTTCCTCAGTGTGTTTTTCTGAACCAAGTTTCAGAGTGTCCATTTGTGTTGAAATCGAATCTACTGTGTCCTTTAAGTTATCCTGAGTTTTTGCAAGTTGCGTAACCGAATCGGTAGATGCAACTGAGTCAAATTTAGCTTGCAAGGTCTCATGATTTTCATGAACAATAGTTTGCAGTTCTTTTATGGCTGCTTCGTGATTCCGTAATGCATTTTCATGCCGCAAAAAAATAGGTTGAAAATGCTCACAAATTTGTGTTTTTACGTCATTACAGACTTTTTGACATTTCGATTCAATGTTATGTAACTCAGTAGTTAAATCTTCACGCATTTGTTCAAGAGTTTGTTCCAATGAGTCTAACTGTTGCTGTGTTTGTCTCTGATGTTGTTCCATTGTGTCTAACTTTTTAAGATTTTGTTCCACTGTGTCTAACTTTTTAAGATTTTGTCCCATTTGTTTCTGATTTTGTTCAAGTGTTGTGTCTAACTTTTGTAGCTTTTGTCCCATTTGTTGCATTAACTGTAATAACAATGCACTGGTGTCTGAAACATGTTCCTCAGTGCTTTTCGGCAGTGAAGTTGCACCGGCAACATTCACATTTTGACAAGCAGAAAATGTGTCTTGACTCATTTGAGAAAACGGTGAGAACCCAAAACCTGAGTCTACAGTATTCGCAAAATTGTGTCCTGTCATTCCCGATTCCTGAGGCAAGCTGTTGCCGACCGATCGATCGATAATGCGTCCCTCTTCACTAATTGTTTCACTGTCCACGCCATTGTTTGCCGCCTGCTCCATTTCCCTATGAACAGTTACCAAATTACTACTTTGAACATCAGTTAATTCATTACTCGGTGGCGCTAACACACTGCTTTCATTTTCACTGTCATTTCTCAGTTTACTTTGGAGCCTAGTATTACGTTTTTCACACGCCATTATTGTCACAGTATTTCACACGACAACACAGAAAAACATAATTTGAAGATAAAAAATAAGAGAACACATTAAAATAGCACTGAAAATAATATCTAGTTAATTACCAGCGCAGCTGCGAAATCCTTGGTGCAAATCTACATGCATGCCACAACTGTTTTACTGTACAACAATGAAAGACTGCAACTACAAAGGAGATTTTCTCTACAATTACGCGCTAGCAATAAACAAAATCTACACTAATTACACAAACTACAACAAAAAAATCAGAAGATTCCAGTGAGGTATCCTAGGCTAAGGGTCGACATATGTAACGTCCCCTTTGAACAATTTATACAGGACTGTGCTTAAACTGACACACAATATTTTTAGCGCAACGCAATCTGACTTTCAAAATTTCCTACTAAAGAATGGCCCTGACAAACATTAAACTATACCTTTCACAAATCACTTACCTCACAAAAATCTTCGCTGCTCAAGCTACTGCAGTACAGCGAGCGCCACTACTGCCAGCTAAATAAAAGATTCAAACTATGGAAGGCACTAACTACTGATAGGGATAGTTAGCAAATGAAAGATATTAGTAGAGAACAAATAATGTATTTACCTTGATATCATCATATATAAATATAGCAGTTCATGCCAAATTACAAAACTCCGCCATCTCTCTCCCCACATCCACCACTGCTGGCGGCTCACCTCCAACTGCGCAACGCTACGCGCTGTTCACAGCCAGCTGCCTAACACTACAATGGCGAGTATTACAACAATGCAAAGCAGACACAGACTGCCCACAGCACAGCCAGTGATTGTCATACAGAGGTGGCGTTACCAATAAAAAACCTAAACAGCCCACTTACATAGAGAAAACATAAACAGCCTACTTACACACCTCTACCAAGACTCTTTCTCCATCTCAAACGGGTGATGTCAGTCAATTACTATTTTGTAATCAACAGTGTACCAGCGGGCGATTGGGATGGAAAAGACACCATCGATTTACTATAACAATAAGCATCCTTGTTGATAGTGCGATCAATTTTAGCAATTTTATCGTAATTTCAACTGCAACCAATGAAGTGGCAGCATGCTTCCCAAATTACTATCACAGCTGAACAGCCCCTCCACTACTTTGCACGTACCATCGTGAATGTAAATAGATGACTGTGCTGTACGTAATTCATTATTTATTCTCGAAATATACACCGAAATATGGCAGACAGCGATCTACATATCTCTAATGAGGCCTGACCTTCTTGATTAATTAATTAATTATAACCGATCATTGCATGAGTTTTACGACCAAAATAAATAAAGTACACTAACCTAACCTTCCTCTCCTGCATCTGGACGGTTTCCATTTCCATGTGTTTGGGGTGTGGAAGGAGTGGGTGCATTTGGGTTTTCCTTCCAATAGAATTAGGATTCGAGTCCCGGAAAGGGCACTGCCATTTTTAATATCACGTCAGTTCCAAGTGCCTCTCGCGGTATAATTGTGGGCTTTCTGTCCAGGAGGACCTGGGTTTCAAGTCCTGGAAAGGATACTGCCATTATTAATTTTCCACCAATTCCCAGGTGGGACGGGGGAGGGGGGGGGAGGGGCGTATGGGATGGATGTCAGAACAGCTCTGGGGCAAATCCCACCCAAATTCGAAATTTCCGCCTAAATTCGAAATTCCTGCTAATAGGGTACATAGGAGAGGAGGAGTGGGTGGGGGAGGATGGGGAGGGGGGAGGGTGCTTGGGGCCACGTGCAGGCTGAGAGAAACATGTGATGTCATCCATGGGTGGGGGTGAGGGTGGCTGGGGCCAGGGGTGATTAATTGATCAATTTAATTAATTTGTTATCAATATTGCACCGATACCGCCACTACCTCACTACTATCAGAAATTAGAAAAAGGAATACAAAATGCCGAAAGTAAAGCATCGCTCTGTCAATCTTGAGCAAAACTATCATTCAGTCTATACAAACCAAGACAATGGAAGGTTTCATCCACTCGTGATGATTGCAATGTAACAGTTGTCAATAAATGTGTTGAATGAGCTTTTCAATTTTTCAGAATCCTTAAGACAGGGACAAAGCAATGCAACAGGAAGAGGCTCACCTAGGCGAGTGGGGGAGGGAATTTCTAGGCAGCTTCTCACCGCTGAGGCATTTTGCTCGTTGTTTAGTTTCTGATTGTTTCACACTAACGACGCTTCTGGGCTGTAGGAATATTCACATGAGAGGCAGCTTCCAGCTGTTTAAAGGCAGTGACAAATTCCCCCTGCATCTGTACGCAACAGGTGCAGTCCCTATCGCTTTTGTTCAGTTCTTGTTTGAACCACAGGTAATTCAACATTAACCCAGGCAACTGAACTCACTCCATACAAACAATCGAAATATATGAAGACTTTTACATCAAAACTAAAAGCCCTACTAAAAACAGCTAAATGCGCTGTTGTTAGATCAGCCTGCTGCGTTAAATACTATGGTACTTGAGGCCAAATATGACGGTGGGCAATGTTATTATAATTTCATTTTATCTTGGAGACTACTTTAAAGCCTTATTACCGCTTTCAAGATAACTCTTGTGCACATCAAATAGTCTTCTGCTGCTTTTGCTCATCAGCTCTTACATAACTAAACAAATTGCTGTTCCATAAATGGAGCAAAGCCAGAACGAGAAACGGACATAGAGACTAGCTATCCATACTTGACATCACGGTGGAATAACTTGAAAAAACCGTTAAGAAGTCTAAAATAGTAAAGCAACGATATTATAATTAGGATATGAGTCATGAAAGAAATTAAACATTTCGGGATTAAATTGGACCAGATGAGATACCTTTACGACTCTTGAGAGATTATGGGCAACAACTTGCTGCCAGCAGCAGTTTATCGTTGATCCCTGGCGCAACAGAGGGTACCTAGAGCCTGGAAAAAAACGCAGGCCATTCCAGATTTCAAGGAGGGTCGTAGGACAAATGCACATAATCATAGGCCTATATTATTGACATCAATCAACTGTAAAATTATGGAACAAGTTTTTCCCACCAGTATTATGACGTGTTTGGAGAAAATAATCTCCTCTACAAAAATCATCATGGTTTCTGCAGATATCTTGCAAAGTTCATCTCACCCTGTTTTCCCATGATTCCACAGCTCCGTAAATGTCAACACTCATGCTGATACCACTTTCCTTGACTTGAAGGAGGCATTTAATACATTGCCACAGTGTCGTCTTGTACTGACTAGATTTGTGACTGGATTCAAGACATCCTTGCAGATAGAACTGAACACGTCTCTCTTAACAGAATAAAATCGACAGACACAAAAGTAATTTCGGAAGTACCCCTAAGAAGTGTGACAGAACCATTATTTTTTACAATACACATAAACGATCTAGAGAATGAGGCTGCTTGGAGATGATGCTACTATATGTAAAAATATATCAACTTCAGACGACTGTAATAAATAGCAGAACAGTAGAGTCCCAGAGTTCTAGTAGATCGGAGTCAGCAGCACCACAGCTTATAGTTTGTAAACAGATTGCGTACATCGTTTAATATAATTTATTCTTACTTACTTCAGACAAGAATTGTGTAGTAGTTAATTATTTAGCTGTTTTTAGTAGGGCTTTTTCGCTTTGATTCAAGAGTCTGCATATTTTTCGATTGTTTGTATGGAGTGAGTACAGTTACCTTGGTTAATGTTGAATTGTCTGTGGCTCAAAAAATAACTAAACAAAAATGGATAGGGACTGTACCTGTTGTGTACAGACGCAGGGGGAATTTGTCATTGCCTTTAAACAGCTGGAAGATGTGTTGATCATAGTCGACATGCTTCACGCTGCTACCTTTAGCTGCAGTGGCGTTTGGGCATCGGAGACGAATGCTTTGTCACCTCTGGAGCCTATAGCGTCGCTCAGGATCCCTGTTGCCACTGCGTCTCCGGGTTCGCACGTCCCAGTTGGTCGATTCCTACGTAACGGTGACTAGAGAACAGTGGCTGGGTCGCGAATCTCTGGTGGAAGAGGAAAGTGTGTACCAACCGCACGGCTGTCCCCTTACGTCTTAGAAACAGGTTTGAGGTATTGCCTGGTGCTTAAAGTACATCTGAGCCAGCTCGTGACGCCGCACTTGTTGGGACGGTGACCGATATGCCTGAAGAGATTCGGACAAGTGTAGAGGATGGGACTGTTTGTCACTGAGAGTTCCAATGATAGGTGATGTAGCTCCTCTGAAAAATAGCAGGTAGGTCGGGAAGGAAGGCCAATGTCCATCTGTCTCGTCTGAGATGTGGAGGAGGCTCTGCTGGCTGCGACTGAGCGCACTGTGTACATCCGTCTCCAAATAGTGGCTCATTTGGGCATGAGTTCAGAGGCTATCTTTTGTCTTTTGTTCATACAGGCGGGCGGTTAATTTGGTGTAGACAGCTGCCCTCGTCCAAGAGGTGGAAACAGAGCTCTCATTTTGCAGCATTGTTCCCAGAATCGATCGTGATCCTCTGGTTGGGAGTAGAATGGAAGGTCTAAACCAGAGGCACGTATGATTCTGCGACAATGTCGGATGCATGTATGTTGACTTCCACTGTAGAGTGCACTATTGCAGTGTTCCCTTAACAGGTCAGGCGCGCACTACACACAGTAAGCAGCTACTAGGGTAGCGGAGTGTACACTACGTGATCAAGAGTATCTGGACAACTCCCCCCCCCCCCCCCCTCTCAAAAAAAACCATACTTTTTTCATATTAGGAGCGAAGGGACACGTACAGCACAAAAGCGTACAGGCCGACCTTGTCTGTTCACTGACAGAGACCGCCGACGGTTAAAGAGTGTCGTAATGTGTAATAGGCAGACTTCTATCCAGACCATCACACAGGTATTCCAAACTGCATCAGGATCCACTGCAAGTACTATGACAGGCGGGAGGTGAGAGAACTTGAATTTCATGGTCGAGCGGCTGCTCTTAAGTCACACATCATGCTGGTAAATGCCAAACGACGATTGAACAGTGGGAAAACGTTGTGTGGATTGACGAATCACGGTACACAATGTGGCGATCCGATGGCAGAATGTGGGTATGGCGAACGCCCGGTGAACGTCATCTGCCAGCGTGTGTAATGCCAGTAGTAAAACTCGGAGGCGGTGGTGTTATGGTGTGGTCGTGTTTTTCATGGAGGGGGCTTGCATCCCTTGTTGTTTTGCGTAGCACTGTTACAGCACAGGACCTTGTTTTAAGGACCTTATTGCTTCCCACTGTTGGAGAGCAAATCGGAGATGGCGATTGCATCTTTCAACACGATCGAGCACCTGTTCATAATTCACGCCTGTGGCGGAGTGGTTACACGACAATAACATCCCTGTAATGGACTGGTCTACACAGAGTCCTGACCTTAATCCTTAGGGGAGTTTTGGAATGCCGACTTCGTGCCAGGCCTCACCGACCGACATTGATATCTCTCCTCAGCGCAGCACTCCATGAAGAATAGGCTGCCATTCCCCAAGAAACCTTCCAGCACGTGATTGAACGTAAGCCTGCAAGAGTGGAAGCTGTCATCAAGGCTAAGGGTGGACCAACACCATAGTGAATACCAGCGTTACCGATGGAGGGCGCCACGAACCCCTAAGTAATTTTCAGTCAGGTGTCCGGATACTGTTGATCACATAGTGTATGTGTCATGCGTCAATGAGCTTTTTGAGACAGATAAACCGTTCCACCGGCCCGATAAAATACCTTCCGAGTACATCTAAAGCAGCACTGATCATAGCAGATCGGAGAAAGAAAACGTTAATATAATATTAGTTAACTGCAGGAGTGCCGGAACTAACCTCACTTACAAGCAGTAACGATGACCACACGGTACTGGGGAAAGAAACCTAGTTGAAACCAGACGTCAAGAGCAATAAAGTTCTAAATTTCGATTGGAATGTATATAGCAAAGATTGGTTTGACCGTTGGTGGCGGAGGCTTGATTATAGCCACATAAATGCATAATATCTAATGGGATTAGTACTGATTCCGAATGCGAAATAATTTCAGTGACGGCAAGCGTTAAAGGTGGATCAAACATGGTTATCGTATGCTTTTATAGACCCCTACCTCAACAGCAGTAGTGGCGGAATAGTTGAACATTTATCAAAAATTTCCTGGTCATGTTATAATTTTAGGTGGAGATTTTAGTTTCCCAGTTATAGACTGGGAGACTCAAGTGATCAAAACGTGTAGTAGAGACACAGAATCATGTCAAATTGTTCTAAGTGCTTTGTCCGAAAATTAACTTGAGCAGTTAATCAGAGGACCGACTCATGATGATGTCTTAGACCAACTGGTAATAAACAGACCCGAACTTTTTTTTAGCAAAGAACAGGGAATCAGTTATTATAAGATATTAAAGCATCACTGAATACGGCCGTAAATAGAATACAAAGCAAGACAACAAGATCTTTCTCATAGCAAGAGGGACAAGAAACAGATTTCATATTACTGGAGTGGTCAGCACGAAAATTTCATCTCCAGCACTAACAACGTTGAGTATCAATGGACAAAGTTCAAAAGCATTGTGCAATATGCTTGAGACAGTTATGTGCAGAGTAAAATTGTGAGGGGTGGAAAATACACGCCGTGTTTAGAAAGCCAAGTGAGGAAACTGCTGCGAAAGCAAAGAAAGCTTCGCTCCTAATTTAAACGTAGCTAAAGCCTCACAGACAAACAAAAATGAAACGGAGCCAAAATTAAGGTAAGGAGAGCCATGCGTGAAGCGTTCACCGAACTCTAAATTAAAATTCCGTCTACTGAACTAACAGAAAATTCTAAGAAGTCCTGGTCTTAAGCTAAATCAGTAACCAGATCGAAGCCAGACACTTTGTGATCAAATGACAATGACACGGATGTCGACAGAGAAAAGGCCGAAATGCTAAACGTCCTTTTCCAAAACTGTTCCACAGAGGAAAGATCGCTCTGTAACGCCTCCTTTAAACCGACTTACGAATGATGAAATGTCTGACATCAAAATAAGTGACCATGTGATAGAAAAGCAACGGAAATCCCTCAGCAGAGGAAGGTCGCTGGTGCGATACTAATATGATCATGCAGCAACTCAGCGTGTCGTAGGTCTTTGGAGGAGCGAAGTGTTCCTGATGACTGTATAAAGCACAGTCCATTCGCGTTTTCAAGAAGGGTCGTCGAACAGACGCACAAACCTATAGGCCTGTATCTCTGACGTCGATCAGTTGTAGAATTTTGGAACAAGTTTCATTCTCGCGTATCTTGACATTTCTGGAAGCCAGAAATCTCGTCTGTAGGGACCTATATGGGTTCCGAAACCAACAACCGTGTAAATCCCAGCTCGTGTGATCGTCCACGAAACCCAGAAAGCAGTAGATACAGGCTCCCAGGTAGATGCCGTGTTCCTTAACTTCTGGAAGTCATTCGCTATAGTTCCGCACTACCACCTAATGAACAAAAAACGAGCGTACGGAATATCAGACCAAGTGTGTGACTGGACTGATGAGTTTCTAACAAACACAATATAGCATGTCTTTCTGAATGGGGAGAAGTCTTCAGATGTAAAAGTAAATTCGACCCTGCCTCAGGGGAGTGTTATAGGACATGTACTTTTCACAGTATTCATAAATGATCTAGTAGATAACGTCGGAAGTTGCATGAGGCTTTTCACGGATGATGCTGTTATATACAGAGAAGTGGCGACGCTGGAGAGTTGTAGCGAAATGCAGGAAGACTTGCAGAGGATCGACTCTAGATGCAGGGGGTGTCAACTGGCCCTCAACATATACAAATGAAACGTATTGCGCACATATATAGACAGACAGATCATTTATTGTATGTTTACACAATTGCAGAACAGTTACTGGAAGCAGTTACTTCATAAAATAACTAGGCATAGGTGTACGCAGCGATTTGAAATGAAAAGACCACATGAAATGAAAAGTGAGTGACGCAGATACCAGACAGAGATTCATTGGAAGCATCCTCAGGAAAAATTGTCCATCAGCGAAGGAAGTAGCTTAAAAACACTCGTTCGACCAATCCTTGAATATTATTCGTCAGTCTGGGATCCATGTCAAATAGGACTGAGAGAGTAAATTGAGAATATCCAAGGAAGAGTAGCGCGTTTTGTTACAGGTTCACTTAGTAAGTAGCAAAGCGTTGCA
Organism: Schistocerca americana; assembly: GCF_021461395.2. Classification (NCBI taxonomy): domain Eukaryota; kingdom Metazoa; phylum Arthropoda; class Insecta; order Orthoptera; family Acrididae; genus Schistocerca; species Schistocerca americana. The sequence continues at coordinate 255,354,417 of NC_060119.1, read as the reverse complement.
GAGATGATCTACTAGCGTCAGTGGGAGACGCTGCAAGATAGGTGTTCTCCTTCATGATGTGGTCTATTGTCAAAATTCCTAGAAGAGTCAACAAATACACTATGTGACCAAAAGTATCCGGACGACCCAAAAACATAGTTTTTCATATTAGGTGCATTGTGCTGCTACCTACTGCCAGGTACTCCACATCAGCGACCTCAGTAGTCACTAAACATCGTGAGAAAACAATGGGGCGCTCCGCGGAACTCACGGACTTCGAACGTGGTCGGGTTATGGGGTGTCACTTGTGTCATACGTCTGTACGAAAGATTTCCACACTCCTAAATATCCCTAGGTCCACTGTTTCCGATGTGATATAGAAGTGGAAACGTAAAGGGACATGTGAAACACAAAAGCGTATAGGATGACCTCGTCTGTTCACTGACAGAGCCCGTGACAGTTGAAGAGGGTCGTAAAGTGTGATACGCTGACATCTATCCAGGCCATCACACAGGAATTCCCAACTGCATCAGGATCCACTGCAAGTACTACGACGGTTAGGCGGGAGGTGAGAAAACTTGGATTTCATGGTCGATGGGTTGCTCATAAGCCATACATCGCGCCGGTAAATGCCAAACGTCGCCTCTCTCGGTGTAAGGAGCGTAAACAGTGGACGATTGAACAGTGGAAAAACATTGTGTGGAGTGACGAATCCCGGTACACCATGTGGCGGTCCGATGGCAGGGTGTGGTTATGGCGAATGCCCTAAGAACGTAATATACCACCGTGTGCAGTGTCAACAGTAAAATTCGGAGGCGGTGGTGTTATGGTGTGGTCGTGTTTCTCACGGAGAGAGCTTGCGCCCCTTGTTTTTTTGTGAGGCACTATCACACTGATGTTTTAAGCACCTTCTTGCTTCCCACTCTTGAAGAGCAATTCGGAGATCGCGATTGCATCTTTCAACACAATCGAGCACCTGTTCATAATGCACGGCCTATGGCGGAGTGGTTACACGACAATAACACCCCTGTAATGGACTGGCCAGCACAGAATCCGGACCTGAATCCTATAGACCACCTTTGGAACATTTTGGAATGCCGACCTCGTACCAGGCCTCATCGACCGACGTCGATACCTCTCCTCAGTGCAGCACTCCGTAAAGAATGGGCTGACATTCCCCAAGAAAGCCTCCAGCACCTGACTGAACGTATGCCTGCGAGAGCGGAAGGCTAGGAGTGGGCCAACACCATGTTGAATTCCATCATTACCGATGGAGGGCGCCACGAACTTGGAAGTCATTTTCAGCCAGGTGTCGGGATACTTTTGATCACAAAGGGTACATTGCTTCCTCCTATGTCTACCTCGCGAAGAGGCCACGAAGATAAAATTAGAGAGATTCCAGCCCACACGGACGCTTACAGGCTATCGTTCTTCCTGCCAACTATTCGCTACTGGAAATAGAAACAGGGGCAAGTTACAGTGGTACACAAAGGGCCCTCCGCCACGCACCCTTAGATGGCTTATGGAATTTAGATATTGACATATAAGATCTACAGACGATTGTAAATGATGGAGGGGCTGGTAGTTGACCCTGAAAGCACGTAAATGTAACATATTGCGCATTCATAGGAGAAGGAAAAAAAATGTGTGTGAAATCTTATGGGACTTAACTAAAAATGGTTCAAATGGCTCTGAGCACTATGGAACTTAACTGCTGTGGTCATCAGTCCCCTAGAACTTAGAACTACTTAAACCTAACTAACCTAAGGACATCACACACATCCATGCCCGAGGCAGGATTCGAACCTGCGACCGTAGCGGTCGCGCGGTTCCAGACTGAAGCGCCTAGAACCGCTCGGCCACTCCGGCCGGCTAGGACTTAACTGCCAAGGTCATCAGCCCCTACGTTTACACACTAATTTACCTGAATTATCCTAAGGACAAACACACACATCCATGCCCGAGGGAGGACTCGAACCTCCGCCGGTAGCAGCCGCACAGCCCATGACTGTAGCGCCTAAGACCGCTCGGCTAATCCCGCGCGGCATAGGAGAAGAAATCCTCAATTGCATAGTTACACTATTACTGACAAACTGCTTGCTACAGCAACCACCATAAAATATCTAGGAGTAAACATACTGAGTGTGCTTGAAACCAGTAGTAGGATCAATCTTAAGCAAATGTCATCCATCCTCGAAAGAAGTGGCTTGAAAACACTTATTCTACCGATTTTTTAATATTTTTCATCAGTCTGCCACTCTTACCAGGCTACATTAGTAGAAGAGACAGGCGAAGATCCAACGAAAAGCGGCATGCATCGTATAGTCGGCGCGTTAGTGTTAAAGAGATGTACAACGAACTCCAGAGGCAGATCCTACAAGCAAGGTGTAGCGCATCAACCAGGCAACCACCAAGTGAAGTTTTCGGATACCGAAGTTTTATCTACAACGTTAAATTACTATCCACGGCTATATAGAGAAGCTATTGAAATTTATAAACATCACGATAATTTTAATAGGAAAGAGGAGGCTATGAAACTTAGCGATATATGGACAGTGGCTCTACAAAATTGCTAACAATTTTTATCTCTGACAAGGTGGTAATCGATAGTCAACCTTATCTTTGTTATGGATTATCACTGCTCATCACGTGTCACCTGAACCACGCCCCCCTTTCTCACAATATATAAGTCGCTCTCAGACACCCGACCAGTCAGTCGGCAAGACTCAGCGGAGCAGCACCTCTGAGGAAGTCCAGCGCAGTCCTGGACGAAATGTAAGGAGCAGAAAAGTTCTTGGACCACGACCTCACATCCCGGAAAGTATATCAACAGCAAAGGTGTAGCGCATCAGGATGAGGTTTACGATTATTGGGAAGAGTCGGACAAATAGCTGGCCGGGGTGACCGTGCGGTTCTAGGCGCTACAGTCTGGAACCGCGCGACCGCTACGGTCGCAGGTTCGAATCCCGCTTCGGGCATGGATGTGTGTAATGTCCTTAGGTTAGTTAGGTTTAAGTAGTTCTAAGTTCTAGGGGACCGATGACCTCAGAAGTTAAGTCCCAGAGTGCTCAGAGCCATTTGAACCATTTTTTTCGGACAAATGTCACTTTCCCAATTGCACGACTCGCGAAATGACCACTACGAAAATCTTCGAGAAATTGGAGGTTATACGGAGGTTTGCCGACAATCATTCTTCCTACGTGTCATTCTCGTATGTAGTAGGGAATGAAGGACCAGATAATGGTGCCAGAAGTATCCTCCACCACACACCACCAGGTGGCTTGCAAAAGATGCAGATGTAAATTGACTGCTTCTGTAAGTAATCCTGGGATGAAATCGTCCCTAAAAGGTGAACTAACGCCAAATACGTGCCACTGAAGGATCTTCGAGTCGTTGTTGACATTTACTTTGATATCTCGAGGTCGCGGTGAGGAATATCCACCACAAGCTGTTATCATCTTTGTAGTCCCATTGCACTCCTGCATGCAGCTGCACTAAGCGACATAGCTCTAGCATTATCGGCGGACCCATATCAACTTCCCTCCAGGTCCAAGCATTGAATTACATTCTCTGGTTTTGACTGTTGAGGAATAATGGGCTGCAATTCCAGCACAGAAATCAGATACGTCATTGAAATTGTCCCTAGCAGATCACAAGCCGCCATATAGGCGAAGGGTAGACACAGCCCTTATTAACGTACACTAACTGATGTACAGATACTTTCGTCATATAGCGTTTATACAGTGAGTGTGCAGGATAATTCTTAGTCTGTTTTAACTATACATCATCAAACAGACAGCAGATTGAATCACTTATTTACGTTGATACTGCTCCGAAGACTTGCAGTTATTTGATAATGTTAACAAACCATACATTCAATTAGCTGTACTGAGAAATTCGTAAATCGTGTAGACGGAGATGGGCAACAACAAAACTTTTAAGCTGTTCTTAAACGGAACTGCATTAGTAGTTAAACTTTATATATGTGCCGGAAAGTTATTGAAAATTTGTGTTACTGAATCGTTCTGCATTAAGGTAAGTGAATTTAAATCTTTATGTAGATTATTCTTGTTTATGGTACTGATTCGTTGAACTGAGCTGTATTATTTATGACAAATTTGATTAAGGAATACATATATTGGTAAACAGTAGTCAGCACACTCATTTCCTTGACTAGGCATCTGCAGGAAGTCGAAGTGGAACTCCCATTTATCCACACACTGTCGATTCTTACTAGTTTCTCATGTCGTTATCGCAAGACTGTGCAAGCCAACTCCCGATCTTTTCAAATTTTTCTTAGGTAGAAACTTACAAGGAAATCACTGAATGTGAGGTCTTAAGTTCATTCTTCAGTAAGGGTCAAAGTGTTGCGTTAACAATTATTGCAGGAAAAACATTAGTTGATAACGACTCACCATGTGCATCAGGAGGACGACAGAAAATTAATGTCCAGGAGGTGAAGAGACCAAAGCTCTTTCGGCTGTATGTATCACACTTCACAAAATGGACATTGTCGACATTCAAGAAATGTTCAAAACAAACGGTTAGCTTGCGCCTTACGCCGAATGAAAATGGCGCGCCATAGTGTTCGCAAAGGTTCGCACCATCAAGAGCGAAGACGAACTCCTTGGGAGTTGCAAACCGTGCGGGACGTTCATCTAGGTATCCATTCTAAACGAGTGCTTATAGAATGATATGGTGTAAGGGGGTGGTAAGAACTGATGGAACGCGATGGCATGAAACCGAATGCGAGACAGTCTGTCGTGCAGCTTATTGTGAAACTGGCTATCCTTTAAAGCGTGCTGCAGATGGTGTGATAATAAGTTTTATAGACTCGGAAAAGGCAAACATCCAGAGGCTGAATTTGCCCAGTGGTTCCAGATGGTATGAATTGCAACGTTACACAAATTTCAGAAGGGATAGTTTGCTCTGAAGGGGTATGATTTTTATTCGCAGACCAAGAATGAAACAAAAGCAGGTTATTTTGACTAGCTACTGGCCAAAACCAGTGCTCGTACCATGGTTGTAGTTTTCTTACGCCCATTTTCCCACTCCTGCTTGCTGTGACAAATGTACCCTACTGCCGTTGTAAGATTACGCATACGAGAAAGAATCATAGGGGGAAGAGCACCTCCTGTGGTGTCACTGCCAGACACCACACTTGCTAGGTGGTAGCTTTAAATCGGCCGCGGTCCATTAGTACATGTCGGACCCGCGTGTCGCCACTGTTAGTGATCGCAGACCGAGCGCCACCACACGGCAGGTCTCGAGAGACTTACCAGCACTCACCCCAGTTGTACGGACGACGTAGCTAGCGACTACACTGACGAAGCCTTTCTCTCATTTGCCGAGAGATAGAATAGCCTTCAGCTAAGTCCATGGCTACGACCTAGCAAGGCGCCATTAGCATTATATTGCATTTATCTAGAGAGAGTCTCACTTGTATCATCAAGAACGCTGTATACAAATGATGGATTAAAGTTAAGTATTCCAGCAGCTATGTACTTTTCTTTATAGCATTCATTACGTATCCTGTTTCAGACCTAACGCCCGCCTGCGTGAGTTAGCGCGTGCATCTTGGCCGCCTCTTTCAATTAGTGTGCGTAGTGTTGGCAAGTCTGCCGACACTACATAATTGGCGACGAGTCTCAAACGAGGAATTAGCGTTCGTATTGCTCTAATTTACTTGTGTCATGGCTTCGCCACAATCTCCAGATGTACTGTCCGAATTTTATCGCTTGCAGAATCAGCAGACGCAGGCCTTATTGGATGCCCTTGGACAGCTCGTCCAGGGTCAACGTGCAATGCAAACCGATGCGGCAGCCGCCGCTTCACCGCTACCGCAGCCGCAACATGCTGTTGCACCCCCGTTCCGGCCATTTGATGCGGCCCTGGAAAGCTGGACAGAGTGGTCACGCCAATTTGGATTCCATCTCGCCGCCTACAGAATTCAACGTAACGAGCGGCAGCCTTTTCTTTTGGCCTGTGTCGGTGTGTCCACCTACCGTGTGATAGTGAAATTGTTTCCCCGACGCGACGTAGCAACTCTGTCCTACGAAGAAATTTTGTCTGCATTAGATGCATATTTCAAAGAAACAGTCAATGTCGTTGCAAAAAGTTATGCGTTCTTTCGTACAAAACGTACGGCCGGTCAGACTAATCGGGAGTGGGTTGCAACTTTGCAAGGCCTTACAAGGGATTGTGCTTTTGAGTGTGAATGTGGACTCCCTTATTCAGATACTATGGTGCGTGATGCAATTGCACAGAACGTTTCTGATGTTCGTATACGGGAGCAAATTTTGAAACTAGTCAATCCCTCCCTTCAACAAGTGATAGACATATTGGATAGGCAAGACACACTTGACTTTGCTCAGGAATCATTTGAAACGTCGCCAACTGTGTGTCACATTAACCGGCCCGCCGGGCGAGCTGCACGGAACTGTAAATAGCCCTTGCGCACGTCCGTTCAGCCACGTGTCCCGCGCCAGCACGCAAATGCAGTACTAAAGTCATGCCCGCGGTGTGCAACTAGACATTCGCGTGACAATTGCCCGTCACGCCAAGCTATTTGCTTTTTCTGTAATAAAAAAAGGACATGTTCAGAGTGTTTGCCAGAAAAAGCTCCGATCGGACACTAAAAACCATTCCAGGCCCTTTGCTTCGCGCCGGAATCGAACCAAGAATACTCAGGCTCGTGAACCTTCGCCAATGGAAATTCATGTAGTTGATTCCACTCCGCCCAGTGCCACTCTCTCTCAAAGTGACTGTGTGCGTCCCACAAAAAGTGTGCGTCGACGTCGCCGGAAATCAAGTCAAGTCGCGAGTGATTCTGTACCAGTGCCTGTTCACGTTGCACAAAACAGTCGCTCTTGTCGTCAGCAGGACAATAAACTTTTTGTAGACTTCGACCTTAATGGCAACGTGATCCCATTCCAGCTCGATACCGGAGCGGCAGTTTCATTGCTCAGTAAAGACACGTACAAACAACTGGGCACACCTCCGTTGCGTGCCGCAAATGTTAAGCTAACTACATATTCAGGATAGCTTATCCCAGTGTTAGGACAGTGCAGCCTTCTTGCAACATACAAGGGACAAACAAAACTTGTCATTTTACGTTCTTCGTTCTTCTTCTGCAGTGAACTTGTTTGGTTTAGATTTATTTCAGTTGTTTAACTTGTCTATCGTAAATCAGGTCCTCTCAGTGAACCAGACTGTGCCTTCAGCCAGTGTTTCTCGTCTATGTGAAGAATTTGCAGACATTTTTGCACCGGGCCTTGGTTGCGCTAAGAACTATGAAGCACATTTGGAACTGAATGTGAATGCGCAACCGAAATTTTTCAGAGCGCGCAATGTTCCCCACGCATTGCGTGATGAGGTCGCAAGAACCTTACATGATTTGGAATCACAAGGTGTGAGTGATTGTGCGCAATGCCTCTTCCATTTCAGCTCCGCTTCATCGCTTACGCTGTACAGGTGTTCCGTTCCTCTGGACGACGGAATGCGAACGCGCCTTTCGCCAGTTGAAATCGGCGTTGCTTTCAAATACTTGCCTGACGCCATTCGATCCCCAGAAACCCCTTTTGTTGATGGTAGATGCATCGGATTTCGGGATCGGAGCTGTGCTTGCGCACAAAGATGATTCGCATGATCGCCCTATTGCCTTTGCGTCCAAATTGCTCTCGTCAGCGCAAAGAAATTATTCACAAATCGAGAAAGAAGCTTTGGCTCTCGTGTTTGGTGTTACTAAGTTTCATGATTTCTTATATGGTCGTCACTTTACCATCACAGACCACAAACCTTTGACATCGCTTTTTCATCCGAACAAGCCTATACCTCCACGTACAGCGCAGAAATTTATTCGCTGGTCTATTTTCCTCTCGCAGTACCGCTACGATATCTTGTATCGGTCCACTGCTAAGCACGGAAACGCCGATGCGTTGTCCGTTTGCCTGTTGCTGAGGATAGAGCGTTCGATTCTTCCGAACTTGCTAGCATGTTCATTGATTCAGAAACTGATGACGTGGTCGAATCGTTTCCGATTGATTTTCGTCGTGTAGCTACAGCCACAGCTGCTGACACTGTCCTTGCTACGGTTTTGCGTTTTGTTGCTACGCAATGGCCCTTGTCAAAGTCACGGACAGAGGATCTGTTGGTTCGCAGATTTTTTGCTCACAAGGAGACTTTTTGTTAGACGTGGTGTTTTGTTGTTGCGTTCTGATAATGATCAGTCCAGGGTCGTGGTCCCACGTTCGTTACAGTCATCTGTCTTAAAGCTTCTCCACCAAGGACATTGGGGTATAGTGCGAACGAAACAACTTGCTCGTCAGCACTGTACTTGGTTCGGAATCGATGCTGCGATTACGAATATGTGCTCTTCTTGCATGGCGTGTGCCGAACAACAATCCGCACCACCGCGGAAATTCTTTGCATGGCCGAAAGCCACTTCCCCTTGGTAACGCTTGCACATCGATTTTGCTGGTCCATTCTGGAATGCTCGATGGTTGGTTGTGGTCGATTCCTTCAGTAATTTTCCTTTTGTTGTCCGGATGTCTTCCACGACGTCATCTGCCACCATCCAAGCGTTATCTGCTATCTTTTGCATTGAAGGTCTTTCACAGACTATTGTTTCCGACAATGGCCCACAATTTATGTCCGCAGAATTTCAGTCATTCTGCAAGGCTAATGGTATTCAACATCTGCCATCCGCGCAGTTTTCGCCTCAGTCAAACGGTGCCGCTGAACGATTGGTCCGGACTTTCAAGTCACAGATGTTGAAGTTGAAAGAGTCGCATTCTCGGGAGGACGCATTGTTGCTCTTTTTGTCTTCGTATCGCTCTCAGCCCCGAGATGGTCGCTCGCCGGCTGAGTTGCTCCACGGTCGTCCTCATCGAACCTTGATGTCTTTGCTGCATCCGCCGCATCAGGTTCCTGTGCAGCGGCAGACTCCTGCTTTTGCTCCAGGCGACGTTGTATTCTATCGCAACTATCGAGGTTCACGGCGTTGGCTCGCAGGGCGTATTCTTCGCTGCCTCGGCCGCGCGATGTATTTGGTTTTGGGGGCCTCTGGTGAGGTGCGTCGGCGTCTCAATCAGCTGCACCTCTGTCGTCGCCTGGGTTCTGCCGCTCCCCGTCTGCTTTCAGCGACGGTGCCGTCCGGTTAGCGCCCTGGGGACCGATCTACTGGCTCGCCTCATCCCCAGGTGTTACCGACGCTGCCTTCCATTTTGCCCCATGGCGACGCGCCGCCGCCTGTTCTGCCGCCGGCGCCGCCCGCAGTGGACGCGTCGCTGCAACCGCCTGGCGCCTCCCTGGGTCACGCGCCGCCGATCGCTTCCCGTCACCAGATGTCCTCCGCCATGGAACTCTTGCCCGCTCCGGACCACATGGCGTCTTCGCGCGTCGGGTACCCCAACGCGATGGAGGTCGACCCTTCGGCCCCTCCTGTCTCTCTACGGGCGCATACACCGCATGTTGGCGTGCACCCTGGACTAGGTTTTCAGGCGTTTCCTAGCTCCCCTCGGACCGAATGGCAGGGTGCGGGTGGCACAGCCTCGCCTGTTGTTAGGCTTCCCACCTCATCGCATACGCCAACATGGGGTCCTCCCCACGGCGGGCGGAAGCCTTATAACACGACCGTTCGGCGATTTGCGGGGGAGGAATGTGGTGTCACCGCCAGACACCACACTTGCTAGGTGGTAGCTTTAAATCGGCCGCGGTCCATTAGTACATGTCGGACCCGTGTGTCGCCACTGTCAGTGATCGCAGACCGAGCGCCACCACACGGCAGGTCTCGAGAGACTTACTAGCACTCGCCCCAGTTGTACGGACGACTTTGCTAGCGACTACACTGACGAAGCCTTTCTCTCATTTGCCGAGAGATAGAATAGCCTTCAGCTAAGTCCATGGCTACGACCTAGCAAGGCGCCATTAGCATTATATTGCATTTATCTAGAGAGAGTCTCACTTGTATCATCAAGAACGCTGTATACAAATGATGGATTAAAGTTAAGTATTCCAGCAGCTACGTACTTTTCTTTATAGCATTCATTACGTATCCTGTTTCAGACCTAACGCCCGCCTGCGTGAGTTAGCGCGTGCATCTTGGCCGCCTCTTTCAATTAGTGTGCGTAGTGTTGGCAAGTCTGCCGACACTACACCTCCAACTTCTCAAAACACAACAAATAACTTTCCAGCCAATTTATCATCCAGAATAACAGCTGGCATTGTTATACATCAATGCATTAAGGCATTGATGTTAGCTGATCTTGATACAACTCTCTTGGTACCTCTAATTTCCGGAGTTTCTTTCATATGCATTTCCTCTTCGAATCCCGATTATTCGGAGCTGACATCAAAGTTCTTACTGAATTAGAGGATAAGTTTCTTTATCTCATCTATAAATTTTAGGACCCATTCCGCAGTTTACTGTGCATCCTCAAGTCTGCGCTTTGTTTGAAATTTCGTTATCTTACGTCGTAGAATTCTATAGCACTGTTTGAAGTTCCACAATCATCCACTGCTTCCCTTGAAATCACTGTAACCTATGTAGCGCACCAAAAAAAAAAAAAAAAAAAAAAAAAAAAAAAAAAAAAAAAAAAATGGTTCTGAGCACTATGGGACTCAACTGCTGAGGTCATCAGTCCCCTAGAACTTAGAACTACTTAAACCTACCTAACCTAAGGACATCACACACATCCATGCCCGAGGCAGGATTCAAACCTGCGACCGTAGCAGCAGCGCGGTTCCAGACTGTAGCACCTACAACCGCTCGTCCACCGTGGCCGGCTATGTCGCGCACAGTTTGATGTGCATAGCCTAGTAAGTCACTATCATGCACATCCTGTAAATTTTACCGAGCATACTTGAAACGAGCAAACACCAGTTTTTGTAGTAAGTGTGTCCTCCCTTGGACACCCGTAGTTTTTCTTATGCATTACACGATCATATTGCTGCGGACTTATTTGAAACATGTCCATAATTCTTTCTTTTTACTGTGCTGCGGATGATGTTCCATGTACGTAATTATGTTTAGTACACGCTTCTCGGACAACGACTGTCCTTAGCACGTTTCACTGGAGACGGGGTTTTTGGCTTCTTGTCCGACAAGGATGATGAACTACATGGCTTGACAACTGTTTCAGTATGACTTTCACTTTTAGGCACGTATCGTCACCATTGTACTCCTCATTTTCATTGTCCTCAAAGTCGAGAGTATGCGACACCACGCGTTCCACTCATTCATCTTGCACAAAAGCTAATACTTCAGAAAAATGTTCAAATGTGTGTGAAATCTTATGGGCCTTAACTGCTAAGGTCATCAGTCACTAAGCTTACACACTACTTAACCTAAATTATCCTAAGGACAAACACACACACCCATGCTCGAGGGAGGACTCGAACCTCCGCCGGGACCAGCCGCACAGTCCATGACTGCAGCGCCTTTGACCGTTCGGCTAATCTCGGGCGGCGCTAATACTTCATCTACCACTTCTTTCGCACTCTGCGAAATTACGTGGGTTCCTCTGTAACGAAATGTTAACTTCGGCAACCGTTGTTGTTGATATAATGCAATGTTTGCTCTTTTTATCATTGCTCCGGTCTGCTTTATACCACTAACACTGTAACACTGTTGTGAGTTGCTCGTCGAACTGTTCGACTACGCTCCGTAGCCTCATGCTGTGATCACTACTGTATACCTCCAGTCCGGCCCCCTGTTGCCATTAGCAGCTAATATTCCATGGTAGACAATATGTGGGGCATCGAATACCGTAAACATCATTGACCTTTTACGACCTAGTACTCAATGGGTTCCTTGTTAGCAAAGAGTAACAAATTCGTAAAAAGGGAAATACACTGTGACAAATATGAGAGTTAAAATCAATTAGGATTTATTTGCCCTAGTACACAAAAAAGACACGTAGATTATTTCTTTAGATGTATACTGAATTTAAAAAAAAATTGCTGCCAGAAACTGTAAACCTCCATACGACCACACGTAAAATGCTGTTTGTACACAAACAGTAACGGCTCAGTAAAAACAACTTCACACTGCTAGCAACTGGTCGCGGCGCGAGGGACCAAAATAGTTTGTTTGCGCTGTGTCACGGTGGGTCAAGCGAAAACAGATTCCCGTCTTACATTACGTGAGCTTAGGCTGCCACAAACACCATCGTTTTGCTAGGACGGTTAATGTGTGACAAAAACCTTATTTTCGACAAAAGTGAAACTACAGCTTTCCCCTGGGATACCTTAAGAGATGTAATAAAACTTCTGTCACTGCTTAAAGCACTCGCTACTAGCACACTGCAATGAAGCAATGGTCATGAAAACTGATTAATTACCTTACATGAAATTCAGCTTCCTAACTGCAGTTCCCATCTGTAGAACCCATTACATTCCGATCATGTCAGAGAAATCAGACTTTTCCCTCCAGGAGCACTACACGCGGAGAGTGGGGAATAGTACCAATAATAATGCTTTATTGGTGTTTGTCGTGACAGGTAAAAATTGAAGCCGACCGGAGTGGCCGAGCGGTTCTAGGCGCTACAGTCAGGAACCGCGCGACCGCTACGGTCGCAGGTTCGAATCCTGCCTCGGGCATGGATGTGTGTGATGTTCTTAGGTTAGTTAGGTTTAAGTAGTTCTAAATTCTACGGGACTGATGACCTCAGAAGTTAAGTCCCAGAGTGCTCAGAGTCACTAAAAATTCAAGACCCACACTAATTCTGAATTCGGCACTGATCGGATCAGTAGAGTGTTGCCGTCAAGGGCAATCTTCAACCTGGGATCGGCATTGTTTCGAATATGAGAAAGTGTAAATCAGCAAACATCACTCATTAGATTTTACGGCGAAATAAATAACGTCCCAAATCAGCTGACAGCTTCATATTGAGCTCCTTATTTGTCTTACACTGTCATTAGTTAAACTAAGAAATCACTAATGAAAGAAAACGTTAATAGTGTGATGGTCCTCTTTTGGAACACAATACATCAGTGCTTCTGTGTGGCATGGATTCTAAAAATCCTTGGCGGTTTCTGGAGACATAATTTTTTTAATTTATTTGCCTTCGGAACGTGCTCCTACTGTCATCTCAACTATGTAAATGTTATAATACAGATTACAACTTATTTTGACAACTCTAAGTAGACGCTAGTTTAAGTCGTACCCTGGTACGAAGTTACATAGGCTCAACAAACGAATTATTCCGACATAAAACAAGTTTTACAACCACAACTTACTGAAACATGTAAACGAGACGAAAATGAAACGCAGGATACAGAGAGGCAGTATCCTGTGGATTCCTACTAGTAACACAATAAAAAATGATAAATCGATGTTGGTACACATTTGGGATATTCCCAATTCAATCTATTTTAATGACTGTATATGCAAATTAACAATAAAACATTCATTTGTATGTCCTGCAAGAATTGCTTTAAGAGCTAGGGATAGAGAATTTAATATTTTGCAGATCTATAAATACCGGTCCGCAGTACGTGGTCTAGTAGCTAGCGTTGCTGCCTCTGGATCACGACGTCCCGGGTTCGATTCCCGGTAGGGTTGTGGATTTTCTCTGCCCGGGGACTGGGTGTTTGTGTTGTCATTGTGTTATCCTCGTCATTTCGTCATCCTCATCACCATTCACGTAACGGGGTAGCGGCAGGAAGGGCATCCAGCCAGCCCTTATACTAACCCTGCCAAATTTAACCATAACCATGCCGACCCTGTCAAACTGTTGGACGAAGGCACAAGGAAAAGAAGAAAGCAGATCTATAAACACCATCTAGACAGAATACGAGAACAGTTTAAAAGAAACAGATTTGGGTATCACAGCCATACGCATAGTTACACCAGTATTTATACACATACTCGTAGGAGGTACATAGCGACATACGTTTAGAGACTCAGAGTTCCATACTCTGATGAGTAGTACGTGGGGACATAGACAGTTAATTGAGCTTTGGTCTTCTTTTGGCATGCTGATTACCAAGAGCATTAGATTAGCAGCCGAGGGAGCCATTTATTGTTGTTGGCACTGTTCACGAACTCGTACAGTAGTTTATGCCTTGCCATATCGTTGGATAATGGTTCAAATGGCTTACCAACTGAGTCAAATGGCTTCAAATGGCTCTGAGCACTATGGGACTTAACTTCTGAGGTCATCAGTCCTCTAGAACTTAGAACTCCATAAACCTAACTAACCAAAGGACATCACACACATTCATGCCCGAGGCAGGATTCGAACCTGTGACCGTAGCAGTTGCGCTGTTCCGGACTGAATGGCCGAGAACCGCTCGGCCACCGCTGCCGGCTATCGTTGGATACTAACAAGAATTGTAGGCAGCTTGGAAACTGATAATCAAGAGACAGAAGATTACTTGCAAGTACCTTTATGTCATACCTATTCCGAGAACATTGTAGAAATACATGTTTTAGATCCTCTTCCTCTCCGCAAACACATGGAAAGTAGTGCTTGGATTGAGCCGACAGAGGTGTTTTCTCAATTCCAGTGATTAAATTTCAGCCTTGCTATGACTATCGTCACGCTCCTTGATGTTTCTACGTTATTATGACATGGTACTCTTGGAATCGTGGGATGAATTAGAACGTAGTGACTGACTTTGATTTTAGATGTCTGCGACCATTCCCTCTTGTCTTTGTTTTCTGGAAGTATGTATCATAGATGACTTGTGGAAAATAATGTGTAGCATATCATTCGTCATGAACTGTTCTTCGGTCCTCTATTAGTCACAATATGTTCATATTAATCAAAGAAACAAGGGATTACTTTCTTGGAAATAATTCACTTTTGTTGTTTTCAGTTGATCTTGGAACTTAGTTTCGGGGTCGTGCGCATAAATCCAAGTTTCGTCAACTGGTGCATCGTATACAGGCGTTTTTTCCTTACAGCAATTGACAGGTACCTGCATTGTAACTTCGGTCAAATGCGCGGAATCCATCGGGAACAGATCTTCTTCGCAGGTAAATGTTCATGCAACATCGAATGTACTGCAGTGTTCGACACGCCCAAGGACTCCTCTGTAATCAGGTCCTATCCTCTGCAGTCATGGGACGGACAAGCGATGTCAACCACCACGAAATTTATCGCTGGCGGGAATCCTCCTGCAGCTCTGCCGCTATTCTTCGGCGCTGTAATTAAAATAGCAGCACTGCTACAGCTGCCGCAAGTGGGCAGCAGACACCAGTTGGCGCAGGCTACACCAAAACACCGTTGCATCAAGATGCAGTAATACCGGTTCAAATGGCTCTGAGCACTATGCGACTTAACTTCTGAGGTCATCAGTCCCCTAGAACTTAGAACTAATGAAACCTAACTAACCTAAGGACATCACAAACATCCATGCCCGAGGCAGGATTCGAACCTGAGACCGTAGTGGTCGCTCGGTTCCAGACTGTAGCGCCTAGAACCGCACGGCCACTCCGGCCGGCCACAGTAATACCACCAGGCAGACCTATGGGCCAGGAACCAGCGCTCCAGCACCAAAGACGCACCAGAAAGGTGGACCGACCACGGCAGCAGCAGGCCAGGTGCCACCTCCTGTGGCTGCGCCCTTGTTTTGGAGCACGTAGTTGGAAGTGGTGCCCCGTCACAACTAGAGTGCACCAGACCTTTATAAATATCTATCACTTTTAACCAAGGAAATCGCAGTCTGGCAGGCCCTAGCATGAGGGAGGTCCATGCCATACGAACGGTCGATATGGTTTTCAAGTTTAGGACTCTACTACTAACTAACATGCCGACTTCTACTCTCATGCTCATAAATTAAGGATAATTGCAGAATAGCGTGGCACTACACAGAACTGGCGCTGATAGCATAGGCACATGGGGAACACACACGACACAGATCTGTAAGTATACAGTAGTGGTGATAAGTCGAGAAAACCATCCCGAAACACATGTTCCACAAAACGCCACTGTTTCCTGCGCATGTACCCCGACATCAAAATGGGATATGATCACCATACACACGTACACAGGCCGCACAACCGGTTGGCATACTCTGGATCAGGTGATCGAGCAGCTGCTGGGGTACAGCCTCCCATTCTTGTATCAGTGTCTGTCGGAGCTACTGAAGTGTCGTAGCGGTTTGAATACGAGCAGCGATACGTCGACCGAGAGCATCTCAGACGTGCTCGATGGGGTTTAGGTCTGGGGAATAGGCAGGCCACTCTATTCGCCTGATATCTTCTGTTTTAAGGTACTCCTCCACGATGGCAGCTCGGTGGGGCCGTGCGTTATCATCCATCAGGAGGAAGGTGGGACCCACTGCAACCCTGAAAAGACGGACATACTGGTGCAAAATGAAGTCCCGATACACCTGAGTTTTTACAGTTCCTCTGTCAAAGACATGCGGGGATGTACGTGCACCAATCATAATCCCACCCCACACCATCAAACAACGACCTCCATACATGTCCCTTTCAAGGACGTTAAGGGGTTGGTATCTGTTTCCTGGTTCACGCCAGATGAAAACCCGGCGAGAATCACTGCTCAGACTGTACCTGGACTCGTCTGTGAACATAACCTGGTACCACTGTTCCAATGACCATGTGCTATGTTCTTGACACCAGGCTTTACGGGCTCTCCTGTGACCATCGGTCAGTGGAATGTACCTTGCAGGTCTCCGGGCGAATAAACCATGTCTGTTCAGTCGTCTGTAGACTGTGTGTCTGGAGACAACTGTTCCAGTGGCTGCAAGGCTACCTGTAGTATTCCGTGGCTGACTGTGGGCACTGATGGTGAGATATCGGTCTTCTTGTGGTGTTGTACACTGTGGACGTCCCGTACTGTAGCGCCTGGACACGTTTCCTGTCTGCTGAAATCGTTGCCATAATCTTGAGATCACACACTGTGGCACACAGAGGGCCGGTGCTTCGACCTGCTGTGTTTGACCAGCCTCCAGTCTCCCTAGTATTGTACCCCTCAAAACGTCATCAATATGCGTTCTCTGAGCCATTTTCAACACACAGTCACCATTAGCAAATCTGAAAACGTCTGCACACTTACTCGCTGCACCGTACTCTGACATGCACCAACACACCTTTGCGTATGTGGACTGCTGCCAGCGCCACCGTGCGACGACCGCAGGTCAAATGCACCACATGATCATGCCCCGAGGCGATTTAAACTCGCAAACCACCCACCAGAGCGTTGTTTCACCATGTATCAGCATTGTCCTTAATTTATGAGCGTGAGTGTAGTTATACGTCCACTCCAATGGACTTCTAGCTGGTGGTCACCCTAAACCGCAACTGGATATCCACTCCGTGACAATTATCGTGCAGCTGCCCATCCACCTGCGCACGTGCAGGCAAATTGAGGCTGTACACCGCTGCTCGCAACAGCAGACACCACCGCTGGGACGTGCCTTTCTCTGCGAGAGTCATAGCGTCTCCAGACAAGTCCTTGTCCTGAGCTGCGAGGTCGCCTCAAGATGGTCCACGTGCTGCCGCATCAGCATTTTGACCGAACTGCCAGCCATCCGTTGCCCGCATGTTGCATCAGCACCACCGGGCTCGCTTTGTCAGCCCACTATGAAGGGCGCTGCCCTTACAGAACGGCGCTACGAGACCTGTAGCTTGTTTTGCAATAAAATGTGTGATTGTTAATGGCGTTTTCTTGAGCCACCATCCGACAACATCCCGACGCTAACCCAACACCTCAACTAAACTGAGCTTCTTCAGAGGCCATCCTGCTCAGATGTCTCTATACTGCGAACAAATTTTTCTGGAGGTTAAATCTGAACAGATCTGTTCGAAACATTATTACCGTTATTACTATTTTTAAAATCTTGCACACCAGTGACTTGTTAAAAGTGAAGATGACGGTCAGTCACATTTGGAAGGGGAGTTGGGGCAGTAACAAACCACTGCCCATCCCCTCCTGATCCGAACGCTAGATCCAAATCTGGTAGCCGATGGTGAGGCACATTTCTGTGTCTGAATAAAATTTGCAAGCAATACTCACCATTAAACAGAGAAAAGTCGCGTATTTTGGGTAAATATTGCGAAACAAGATGAACAGCTTCAGGCAATTCATCATACAAGGAGAAAGAGGGATGGAAAACGTGTTGCTGGTCGTGGGAAGAGCTTCATTGTTGCAGAATCTAAGAGAATAGTTCCATACCTGTTCCACTGCCACTCTGATTAGAAGAGCTGACAATAGAGAAGAATGCCCCACGATGGTTTCTGACGTCTGTAGGGAAACGACACTCAGAGAAGAAGATTTCCTCATTGTATTCAGCCAGTCCTTTTACTGATCTGGTCATGTCCATTGTCCGGCCTGTGTGCGTTTGCTGCTGTGATCTTGTTTGTCTTGTTGTTTTCAACTTCGTTTTTTGACTGAGACTATGGCATGCCGTTGCGGTTGTACTGAGAAAGAAATCATACAGATGGTGGCAGGCTATTACACACAGGACTTGGCATCATAGGGTAAAAGAAACTCAATCAGATCATCAAACGCCTCCCCATGACAAGCATTCCAGTACCGCTGCTAGAGAGACTAGTAGGCAAACTGGTATTATTACATGTGGCTACGGTGCATTCTAAATTTTGTAAACAAACAAAAGATCTCGCTGTAAACTTAAACAATTATAGCATTTAGTTACTCAACGATTACATTTTGTGACATAACTATTTTTTTACTAGATATTAAATGCTGTCAAAAGAAATACATCTTTCCATCGAAAAAGTTACTGTTATGTCTATATCTCGATAGACAAAAATGTTTCGGCTACTAATCATACCGCAATATACGCACCCCTTTGTGTGTTAAACATTCGCAAAAAAAAAAAAAAAAAAAAAAAAAAAAAAAAAAAAAAAAAAAAAAAACTCGTTTCGGTATGTTGAACCGTTTATTAAACACGACGGGTGTAACGACTAAGCGATTCACGTTTCGGATTAAAGGAAGACTGGGCGCAATTCGCACAATTCTCCCGTGAGTATCTACATCTACATGACTACTCTGCAATTCACATTTAAGTGCTTGGCAGAGGGTTCATCGAACCACAATCATACTATCTCTCTACCATTCCACTCCCGAACAGCGAGCGGGAAAAACGAACACCTAAACCTTTCTGTTCGAGCTCTGATTTCTCGTATTTTATTTTGATGATCATTCCTACCTATGTAGCTTGGGCTCAACAAAATACACTCCTGGAAATGGAAAAAAGAACACATTGACACCGGTGTGTCAGACCCACCATACTTGCTCCGGACACTGCGAGAGGGCTGTACAAGCAATGATCACACGCACGGCACAGTGGACACACCAGGAACCACGGTGTTGGCCGTCGAATGGCGCTAGCTGCGCAGCATTTGTGCACCGCCGCCGTCAGTGTCAGCCAGTTTGCCGTGGCATACGGAGCTCCATCGCAGTCTTTAACACTGGTAGCATGCCGCGACAGCGTGGACGTGAACCGTATGTGCAGTTGACGGACTTTGAGCGAGGGCGTATAGTGGGCATGCGGGAGGCCGGGTGGACGTACCGCCGAATTGCTCAACACGTGGGGCGTGAGGTCTCCACAGTACATCGATGTTGTCGCCAGTGGTCGGCGGAAGGTGCACGTGCCCGTCGACCTGGGACCGGACCGCAGCGACGCACGGATGCACGCCAAGACCGTAGGATCCTACGCAGTGCCGTAGGGGACCGCACCGCCACTTCCCAGCAAATTAGGGACACTGTTGCTCCTGGGGTATCGGCGAGGACCATTCGCAACCGTCTCCATGAAGCTGGGCTACGGTCCCGCACACCGTTAGGCCGTCTCCCGCTCACGCCCCAACATCGTGCAGCCCGCCTCCAGTGGTGTCGCGACAGGCGTGAATGGAGGGACGAATGGAGACGTGTCGTCTTCAGCGATGAGAGTCGCTTCTGCCTTGGTGCCAGTGATGGTCGTATTCGTGTTTGGCGCCGAGCAGGTGAGCGCCACAATCAGGACTGCATACGACCGAAGCACACAGGGCCAACACCCGGCATCATGGTGTGGGGAGCGATCTCCTACACTGGCCGTACACCACTGGTGATCGTCGAGGGGACACTGAATAGTGCACGGTACATCCAAACCGTCATCGAACCCATCGTTCTACCATTCCTAGACCGGCAAGGGAACTTGCTGTTCCAACAGGACAATGCACGTCCGCATGTATCCCGTGCCACCCAACGTGCTCTAGAAGGTGGAAGGCAACTACCCTGGCCAGCAAGATCTCCGGATCTGTCCCCCATTGAGCATGTTTGGGACTGGATGAAGCGTCGTCTCACGCGGTCTGCACGTCCAGCACGAACGCTGGTCCAACTGAGGCGCCAGGTGGAAATGGCATGGCAAGCCGTTCCACAGGACTACATCCAGCATCTCTACGATCGTTTCCATGGGAGAATAGCAGCCTGCATTGCTGCGAAAGGTGGATATACACTGTACTAGTGCCGACATTGTGCATGCTCTGTTGCCTGTGTCTACGTGCCTGTGGTTCTGTCAGTGTGATCATGCGATGTATCTGACCCCAGGAATGTGTCAATATAGTTTCCCCTTCCTGGGACAATGAATTCACGGTGTTCTTATTTCAATTTCCAGGAGTGTATTTTCGCATTCGGAAGAGAAAGTTGGTGACTGAAATTTCGTAAATAGATCTCGCCGCGACGAAAAACGTCTTTGCTTTAATGACTTCCATCCCAACTCGCGTATCATATCTGCCACTCTCTCTCCCCTATTACTTGATAATACAAAACGAGCTGCCCTTTTTTGCACCCTTTCGATGTCCTCCGTCAATCCCACCTGGTAAGAATCCCACACCGCGCAGCAATATTCTAATAGAGGACGAACGAGTGTAGTGTAAGCTGTCTCTTTGCATCTTCTAAGTGTTGCATCTTCTAAGTGTCCTCCCAATGAAACGCAACCTTTGGCTCGCCTTCCCCACAATACTATCTATGTGGTCTATCCAACTGAAGTTGTTCGTAATTTTAACACCCAGGTACTTAGTTGAATTGACAGCCTTGACAATTGTACTATTTATCGAGTAATCGAATTCCAACGGATTTCTTTTGGAACTCATGTGGATCACCTCACACTTTTCGTTATTTAGCGTCAACTGCCACCTGCCACACCATACAGCTATCTTTTCTAAATCACTTTGCAACTGATACTGGTCTTCGGATGACCTTACTAGACGGTAAATTACAGCATCATCTGCAAACAACCTAAGAGAACTGCTCAGATTGTCACCCAGGTCATTTATATAGATCAGGAACAGCAGAAGTCCCAGGACGCTTCCCTGGGGAACACCTGATATCACTTCAGTTTTACTTCAGTTGATTTGCCGTCTATTACTACGAACTGCGACCTTCCTGACAGGAAATCACGAATCCAGTCGCACAACTGAGACGATACCCCATAGACCCGCAGCTGATTCATAATGTTTGAATACAGTATATGCTCCAAAACCCTACTTCAAACCGACGTCAATGATATAGGTCTGTAGTTCGATGGATTACTCCTACTACCCTTCTTAAACACTGGTGCGACCTGCGCAATTTTCCAATCTGTAGGTACAGATCTATCGGTGAGCGAGCGGTTGTATATGATTGCTAAGTAGGGAGCTATTGTATCAGCGTAATCTGAAAGGAACCTAATCGGTATACAATCTGGACCTGAAGACTTGCCCGTATCAAGAGATTTGAGTTGCTTCGCAACCCCTAAGGTATCTACTTCTAAGAAACTCATGCTAGCAGCTGTTCGTGTTCCAAATTCTGGAATATTCCATTCGTCTTCCCTGGTGAAGGAATCTCGGGAAGCTGCGTTCAATAACTCCGCTTTAGCGGCACAGTCGTCGGTAACAGTACCATCGGCACTGCGCAGCGTCTTGCCGCTTGTGTACTTTACATACGACCAGAATTTCTTCGGATTTTCTACCAAATTTCGAGACAATGTTTCGTTGTGGAACCTATTAAAGGCATCTCGCATTGAAGTCCGTGCCAAATTTTGCGCGTCTGTAAATTTTAGCCAATCTTCGGGATTTCGCGTTCTTCTGAACTTCGCATGCTTTTTCCGTTGCCTCTGCAACAGCGTTCGGACCTGTTTTGCGTACCATGGGGGATCAGTTCCATCTCTTACCAATTTATGAGGTATGAATCTCTCAATTGCTGTTGCTACTATAGCTTTGAATTTGAGCCACATCTCGTCTACATTTGCATAGTCAGTTCGGAAGGAATGGAGATTATCACTTAGGAAGGCTTCTAGTGACACTTTATCCGCTTTTTTAAATAAAATTATTTTGCGTTAGTTTCTGGTGGATTTGGAAGAAACAGTATTGAGCCTAGCTACAACGACCTTGTGATCACTGATCCCTGTATCAGTCATGATGCTCTCTATTAGCTCTGGATTGTTTGTGGCTAAGAGGTCAAGTGTGTTTTCGCAACCATTTACAATTCGCGTGGGTTCGTGGACTAACTGCTCGAAATAATTTTCGGAGAAAGCATTTAGGACAATCTCGTAAGATGTTTTCTGCCTACCACCGGTTTTGAACAAGAATTTTTGCCAACATATCGAGGGAAGGTTGAAGTCCCCACCAACTATAACCTATGAGTGGGGTATTTATTTGTTATGTGACTCAAATTTTCTCTGAACTGTTCAGCAACTATATCATCGGAGTCTGGGGGTCGGTAGAAGGCGCCAATTATTAACTTAGTTCGGCTGTTAAGTATAACCTCCACGCATACCAATTCGCACGGAGTATCTACTTCGACTTCACAACTCGATAAACCACTACTGACAGACACAAACACTCCACCACCAATCCTGCCTAATCTATCTTTCCTGAACACCGTCTGAGACTTCGTAAAAATTTCTGCAGAACTTATTTCAGGCTTTAGCCAGCTTTCTGTACTTATAACGATTTCAGCTTCTGCGCTTTCTATTAGCGCTTGAAGCTCAGGGACTTTCCCAGCACAACTACAACAATTTACAACTACAATTCCGACTGTTCCATGATCCAAGCACGTCCTGTATTTGCCATGTACCCTTTGAGATTGCAGCCCACCCCGTACTTTCCCGAAGCCTTCTAACCTAAAAAAACCGCCCAGTCCACGCCACACAGCCTCCGCTACCCGTGTAGCATCCAGCTGACTGTAGTGAACTCCTGACCTATTCAGCGGAACCCGAAACCGCACCACCCTATGGCGCAAGTCAAGGAATCTGCAGCCAACACGGTCGCAAAACCGTCTGAGCCTCTGATTCAGACCCTCCACCCGGCTCTGCACCAAAGGTCCGCAGTCGGTTCTGTCAACGATGCTGCAGATGGTGAGCTCTGCCTTCATCTCGTAAGCAAGACCGGCAGCCTTCACCAAATCAGATAGTCGCTGGAATCCAGAGAGAATTTCCTCAGATCCAAAGCGACACACGTCATTAGTGCTGACATGTGCCACCACCTGCAGCTGGCTGCACCCTGTGCTCTTCATGGCATCCGGAAGGACCCTTTCCACATCAGGAATGACTCCACCCGGAATGCACACGGAGTGCACACTGGATTTCTTCCCCTCCATAGCCGCCATATCCCTAAGGGACCCCATTACACGCAGTATAAGAACAATTACTTTGAGAACGATGACATACAGGGTGTCACTAACTATTGCCACCAAGAATAATTCCGAAAGTATGATAGGAGCTGAAAAGTGTGTGGGATAAAAGTTGCGTGGGACAACGGGGGCCATAATATGGTATTGGTTTTTTTGTTGATAGGTTGGGTCGCGACTGAGGTATGAAGTTCAACTTTGTTCTTTTAATGGGATGCTATAGTTTGGCACTTATTTGCCGACAGCGGCTATCGAGACGAATCCAATGATGTCTAACAGTAAGGTCTTTGAAGATTAACGAAGGTCACAAAGGTGGCATGAACTTCCATTTACGGATGCTGATGACCATTGGTATCAGTGCAGTGCTGCAATCGTCTTATCATTGACTGAGTGGTATTCCTTATCACTTGGGCATTTACCGAAGCACATACTCTGAAAATTTTCTTTCGCATACCTTCAGGTGTAGTTGGAACGTCTTTATAAACAATGTCTTTTACGAATCCCCACAAGAAAAAAATCCATGTCTGGCGAACTAGCCGGCCACGACACATCTCCTCCGCGTCCAATCCAACGATTTGGGAATTGTCTCTGCAACTCATTTCTAGCCATCAGTGAAAAATGCGCCGGATACCCATCGTATTGATAGCACATTCTGTTCCTTGTTCCTCAAGGTATTTCAAAATGGCTCTGAGCACTATGGGACTTAACATCTTAGGTCATCAGTCCCCTAGAACTTAGAACTACTTAAACCTAACTAACCTAAGGACATCACACACATCCATGCCCGAGGCAGGATTCGAACCTGCGATCGTAGCAGTCCCGCGGTTCCGGACTGCAGCGCCTAGAACCGCACGGCCACCGCGGCCGGCCCCAAGGTATTTCTTCCAATAACAGACCTAATATTTCTTGCAGGAATGTGGTGTACTTCCTACCGTTAAGATTTCCTTCGATGAAATAGAGGCCTATAATTCTGTCCTCCACAATCCCATACCATATATTCACCGAGCACGGTTTTTGGTGTGCAACTTGCCGCAGCCAACATGGATTTTCAGTTGCCAATAATGCATGTTATACAAATTAACATTTTCATGGTTCGTGAATGTAAGCTCGTCAGTAAATAAAATCAAATTAATAAATGTGTCATCGCTCTGAATCTGAAGTTGAGGCCATCAACAGAATTCAATGCGAAGCATTCAATCCGTATCAGTTAATTCTTGGTGGAGACTGATATGGTAAGGACAATATTTATCGCGATGCAGAACACGAACAACACTACTCTGGCTCATGCCAGATTCCCTTGCGATTTGACGCGAACTAACACAAGGATCCCGAACCACAGTGGCAAGAGTAGCAACTTCCGTTTACTCGTGGTAACTTTCCTTTGCCGGCTATGTTTCCGGTGCGTTAAAGATGCAGTTGTTCTCAATTTATCATACACATATTTAAATGTACGACGTGTGGGTGAGTACGTTGAGGATATCTTTCAGAGTATAAGTCTCTAGCTCTCACTGGATTTCGTTAGCATTCTCCGTAAATGAGAAGCGTATCGACTTGTTCTTCGAAGAAATACATCATTCACATTCGCTTGATTCGACGATATTAGTCTTACCGTTCCTATTAGTGTTGCATTGCAAAACAGTCGAATGGTGTTTATATGTCAGTGGCACGTTAGATGGATGCTTTGTATTCGACGAATATTTACCATTTGCACGATATACGAGAGAGAATTGTCAGAGCATGTCCTTCGATAAGTGCCCAAGTGATAAGGAATACCACTCAATCCACGATAAGAAGATTGCAGCACTGCATTGGTACCAATGGTCATCACTTTCAACATCTTGTGACCCTCGTTGACCTTCAAAGACCTTAGTGATATACATCATTGGATTCGTCTCGATAGCCACTATCAGAAAATAAGATCCGAACTATAGCGTCCCATTTATAAAAATAAAGTTGACCTTCACATCTCTGACGCGACCCAACGCAGCAACAAAAAACTAACGCTGTATTATGGCCTCCGTTGTTCAATGCAACATTTGTCCGAAAAACTTTTCAGCTACTATCATACTTTCGTAGTTATTCTAGGTGGCAATACTTAGTGACTCACCCTGTATATCGCTCTGCTCTCAGCTTTAAAAACAATTTCGATATGATAGTTACGTTTCATACACAGCAATGAATGACGTAAAACGAACCATACTCAAAATCTACTCAATGCAGATTTTGTCAAAAGCTTAAAATATCGTGTAACGCTTTATTTCATTGGATGCTGCACATTAACTGAGGTGAATAACGAAAGGAATCTCAGTCTTTTATAGAGTTAAGATATCATAAAGTCAGATGCGAAAGCATCAGTTTTCTTAAAATCGGATGCACATTAGCGGCCAATATGGTCACTCAATCGCATCGCTGACAACTCGTAAACGGAATGAACAAATCTGGAGTGAAAGTGTTGTTACTGTAGCTTTGAACGACTGCCAATGTAATAGAGTTATATCACTGACTGATTCATCCTTTCCTTGAGTTATTACAGTTATGAATATATCTAGCACAGCAAGTTGTGGAGGGTTAACTATGAAAGAACACAAGGTTAGTGAGACGAATCGAAAGTGAAACTTTGGTTACGTCATAGGTCTCTAAGATCCTACTAAAATCTCCAGTACAGTTGTAGTTCTTAGGCGTCAAACAATATTGACATACGTGTGTGTTTGTCCAAACAGTGATTCATTTGTAGAGCAGTTTTAAAGTTAAAAATTTTAAAGTGTTAGAATACATTTACAATAGACTCTTGGCTATCCGGCTCGTTACGATGCGGACGCCATACTATCTGGCCTACCTAAGTAATATCGTGATAATGCTCCTCCCTGGTAAAATGAGGATCAATATATTACGTATATTGTATTTTTCCAAAGCTCTAGCAAGCGGGCGCCGGCTACAATGCTGTGTGGCCTGTCAAATGTTTTATGTGTCTTCTGTGCTTCTAACACATAGGAGTCACAATTATAAGGTACAAAACTGAAGCACACTTGAACAAACGATAGTTAGTAGACCTCTTTCAGAACTCACAAAGCAACGCTGTTTTACTTGTATCTTCAGTGCGGTCAAAACGACTATTTAACAACGCACATGGCTTGGGCGTTTGATAAGGAACTGAAGACACGAGGAACGCAGCCTTGCTTTGTGGGTGCTGGAAGAGGTCTACTAAGTACCGTTCCTAGAATGAGATTTTCACTCTGCAGTGGAGTGTGCACTGATATGAAACTTCCTGGCAGATTAAAACTGTATGCCGGACCGAGACTCAAACTCAGGACCTTTGCTTTTCGCGGGCAAGTGTTCTACCAACTACACTACCCAAGTACGACTCACGTCCCGTCCTCACAGCTCACTGTTGGAAATTAAAGCTATGAGGATGTGGCGTGAGTCGTGCTTGGGTAGCTCAGTTGGCTTGGGTTTCGACCCTTCCCCACTTTGGCCCGTGAGGCTGTGGCGTGAGAGTCGTGCTTGGGTAGCTCAGTTGGCTCGGGTTTCGACCCTTCCCCACTTTGATGTGGGATGATAGTCGTGCTTGGGTAGCTCAGTTGGCTCGGGTTTCGACCCTTCCCCTCTTTGGCCCGTGAGGATATGGCGTGAGAGTCGTGCTTGGGTAGCTCAGTTGGCTCGGGTTTCGACCCTTCCCCACTTTGGCCCGTGAGGATGTGGCGTGAGTCGCGCTTGGGTACCTCAGTTGTCTCGGGTTGTGGCCCCTGCCCACTTTGGCCCCTAAGGCCAGACCAGTTTATCAGCCACAGGTAATAGGAAAGATAACCCTATTGACTGCGTAAATATACCTTTGCCTAAAATTCTTGTCTGCGAGAGAGCTCAGCTTGTTCGGTCAGAAGGCCAGTTGCATTCTGTAATAATAATAATTTTAAAAAATCTGAGTTAATGGACGAATGATGAACTTGTGTGAATGTCATGGGGCGTCCCCCCGAACAAATACAACGAACGGAAACGAAAGAAATGGGATCAACAAAAAAAAAGTTGGCAAAGCACTTGCCCACGAAAGACAAAGGTCCCGAGCTCGAGTCGGGCACACAGTTTTAATCTGCCAGGAAGTTCCTTTAAGTATCGTTTGTTCAAGTGTGCGTCAGGTAACATGTTCAGTATATGTTTTAATTAAGGAATCCGAATTGGGTTATATGTATTACACACAGTTTTAATCAGCCAGCAAGTTTCTTTAAGTATCATTTGTTCAAGTGTGCTTCAGGTAATATGTTCAATATATGTTTTAATTAAAGAGTCCGAGATGGGTGATATGCATTACGTAAGAAATCAGAAAATGTTAATAAAAGGTTTTGGTATAAAAACAGGGTGTTTCGAATGGTTCGGCTGGTGTCGGGAGAGAGAGTTTATAGAACTCCGGCCGATCCAGCTGTTTTGTTACCCGACTGGACTTTCCGACACATTCGGCCGGATAGTCAAAGAGTCTTTTGTACCTCATATTGGGTGCGTCGAAACCCAGAGCGGCAGACGAAATAGTTGCGCCAGGAATATTAAGCGCAAGGTAACGGGACCGTGATGCAAGAACAGTTCACAGGCAGCGGCCGGAATTCTGTCTCCCAGCGTGGGCAGGATTATAGGGGCGACAGACAACAAAGCCGTGCTCTCCACGGAATGCAGCAGTCAAAAGGGTGGAGTGTCCCGCGCCAGTAGAACGCCTGACTGCGCTGACGTTTCGGACCGGACACTAACATCACGTGACCATCCCCGCTCGGTTTCAGAGAACACCTGGCTGTTCTGAAAGTAGCTGTTAACACGTTTGCTACGTTTGCCTACTCCCACATCGCTTGTTTATTCTCATTTCACTTGCTTCTTTTTTGTCTGTTGTTTACACAAATCAAATGGTTCAAATGGCTCTGAGCACTATGGGACTCAACTGCTGAGGTCATTAGTCCCCTAGAACTTAGAACTAGTTAAACCTAACTAACCTAAGGACATTACAAACATCCATGCCCGAGGCAGGATTCGAACCTGCGACCGTAGCGGTCTTGCGGTTCCAGACTGCACCGCCTTTAACCGCACGGCCACTTCGGCCGGCTGTTGTTTACACACTACTGGCCATTAAAATTGCTACACCAAGAAGAAATGCAGATGATAAACGGGTATTCATTGGACAAATATATTATACCAGAACTGACATGTGATTACATTTTCACGCAATTTGGGTACAGAGATCCTGAGAAATCAGTACCCAGAACAACCACCTATGGCCGTGATAACAGCCTTGATACGCCTGGGCATTGAGTCAAACAGAGCTTGGATGGCTCCCCATGCAGCTTCAACAAGATACCACAGCTCATCAAGAGTAGTGACTGGCGTATTGTGACGAGACAGTTGCTCAGCCACCATTGACCAGACGTTTTCAATTGGTGAGAGATCTGGAGAATGTGCTGGCCAGGGCTGCAGTCAAACATTGTCTGTATCCAGAAAGGCCCGCACAGGACCTGCAACATGCGGTCGTGCATTATCCTGCTGAAACGTAGGGTTTCCCAGGGATCGAATGAAGGGTAGAGCCACGTGTCGTAACACATCTGAAATGTAACGTCCACTGCTCAAAGTGCCGTCAATGCGAACAGGAGGTGACCGAGACGTGTAACCAATGGCACTCCATACCATCACGCCGGTTATACGCCAGTATGGCGATGACGAATACACGCTTCCAGTGTGCGTTCACCGCGATGTCGCCAAACACGGATGCGACCATCATGATGCTGTAAACAGAACCTGGATTCATCAGAAAAAATGACGTTTTGCCATTCGTGCACCCAGGTTCGTCGTTGAGTACACCATCGCAGGCGCTCCTGTCTGTGATGCAGCGTCAAGGGTAACCGCAGCCATGGTCTCCGAGCTGACAGTCCATGCTGCTGCAAACGTCGTCGAACTGTTCGTGCAGATGGTTGTTGTCTTGCAAACGTCCCCATCTGTTGACTCAGGGATCGAGACTTGGCTGCACGATCCGTTACAGCCATGCGGATAAGATGTCTATCATCTCGACTGCTAGTGATACGAGGCCATTGGATCTCGACCAACGCGAGCAGCAATGTCGCGATACGATAAACCGCAATCGCGATAGGCTACAATCCGACCTTTATCAAAGTCGGAAACGTGATGGTAGGCATTTCTCCTCCATACACGAGGCATCACAACAACGTTTCATCAGGCAACGCCGGTCTACTGCTGTTTGTGTATGGGAAATCGATTGGAAACTTTCCTCATGTCAGCACGTTGTAGGTGCCGCCACCTGCGCCAGCCTTGTGTGAATGCTCTGAAAAGCTAATCATTTGCATATCACAGCATCTTCTTCCTGTCGGTTAAATTTCGCGTCTGTATCACGTCATCTTCGTGGCGTAGCAATTTTAATGGCCAGTAGTGTATTTGCTGCTTGAATTTACTTACTTTTTACACAGTTTATGCTATTATAGAAATGAATAAAGCAAGCAGGTTCAAAATGATGTAGAGTGCAGTAGTTATTCGGAGATGAGAGTTGCACAGAATAGAGTAATGAGGGGAGCTGCGTCAAACTAGTTTTTGGACTGAAGATACCAACAACAACATAATTTTTCCAATGGGCCCGCAGCTCGATATAAGTCTTTTAAAGACATTATGAATTAAGTCCGAAAAGCTGCTTCTATTTTGAGATGTTTAAAAATTACGACAGGCCTGTTTCAGCACTATTATCATCAGGGGATCTGAAAGTAATGGTTTTATTATATACTATTTTCTAGGGCAGATGGTAGCCTACTTGTCATATATGAGATTGACAACCATTATTGTGTGCTTTTGCGGAATAGGTCGAAATCTACACACATGCACATAAATATACACAACAAATACTCAACGAGCAATTAGATCTGAAACATAAACACTATATAGAAAACTTTATTCAAATCATCGATCATGAATACGGATAAACCGCCAAAGATATAAGCTAAGCCAAACCAATAACACATTCACAGATAAAAATAAACAACACGGTAACTACGGGAAAACGATAAGAAACTGCTCTGATGTAAACTTATAACATCGTTGGTTAAATTTCAAACAAAAAATTGTCACACACAACAAATAAAATTCAGGCTATAACTTCCAACAAATATATACAGTGATGATGGCCGCTGTTTAAATAGTCTGCTAATCCTTGCCCATACGACAGTATAAAAAAAATTAAAAATTGGAGTCCCTATAATGTACAATCACGGTATAGGTAGAAAATCTAAAGTCTTAAACAGGGACTTACAGAAGGTTCTAGGTTTATACCCTTTGTGATTGTAATGGCCTTCTTGTATTCACAAAGCTCGCTTAGTATACCTGTGACAAACGAAAACCACCAGAGGTATAAAATGAATACTGAATACGTGGCTAATTCATATAGCCTACCCTTCTCAGAGATTTACAATATTAATTGTACTACCATAGTACGCTAAAAAATGCCTTATTCCAAATGCATAAACAAGTTGGATGAGTCATTATCACAAAGACGTGATACACAGAGACATGACTCTACACATGGCAGTAATCCAGATTTCGCTTTAAGACTGAATAAATCTTAACAGCTTTAACTTCGCAGGGGATGAAGATGTCAATGAACCACCTTTACCAACGAAGAAGTGTTTATGACGCTTGAAGGTTCTTCGCCTGGTTCAGACACACAACTTACGGGCACATTTAAAATACCTGTATATATGTATTTATAGTAATCCACAATGGGCCAGTGGCGTATGGTATGGTCTTATTGCATTAATCTGGGGAGGAAAGCTTCGATACCGTCATACATTCCTCAATATTTAATACTGTTGTAGACTGGCAAGAAATCCAACCCACTATAAGGAAGCCGAAAGGCACGCGTTTAAGCTCACCCAGGCTGGCGTGAGGTCTGGAACAGGACAAGGAATTGAGACTAGCAAAAAACGTACGTAGCTTCTGGAACACTTAACTTTAATCCATAATTGGTGAACATCGCTCTTGACGGTACATGTTTTACAGCAACAATAGTAACTGGTAATGGCGCCTTGCTAGGTCGTAGCAAATGACGTAGCTGAAGGCTATGCTATCGTCTCGGCAAATGAGAGCGTAATTTGTCAGTGAACCAGCGCTAGCAAAGTCGGCTGTACAACTGGGGCGAGTGCTAGGAAGACTCTCTAGACCTGCCGTGTGGCGGCGCTCGGTCTGCAATCACTGATAGTGGCGACACGCGGGTCCGACGTATACTAACGGACCGCGGCCGATTTAAAGGCTACCACCTAGCAAGTGTGGTGTCTGGCGGTGACACCACAAATACACAATGATAATTAGGTGTACCAGATGCATTAAAGCAAAGACTACTGTTTAATCTTTAGTCTACTTCTACAATGCGGTCACATACATATTTCCAAAAAAAAAAAATCACACACTTTCTGCCCGTCAGGCGAAAGATCAAAGACAACTGAAATGTAATAAGCACGACATTATTCCCTTTAATAGTAGTCAGCCATTTTAGTACACCCTAATTTGTTTATTTCGTATGGATACCCAAAATGAGGAAAGGTACACGAATATTATGGATACGAATATACAGCCATATTCCACTTGAGTTCTGTGTCAGCTGTTCATCTATCGTTGCAGCCGGGAGAGTGCAGCAGCTAGTCAGGTCATGCTGTTTTCCGGCCCGAAACGCAAGCGCAGCCAAGCGTTTTACTGGTGCGAGACACTCCCGTCAAAGGGCTAGTGGCCACTGGGCGTGCAGTGGCTGGGAGAATCACCGGGGGCGGCTGGCTGCCAACGACTGCGGTGGTCGCAAGGTTACGGCTCTCCTGGGGGCGGCTACAGGCCACCCCCGTCCCAGGGCCCGTAGTTCGCAGTCAACGAGCGACCATTTCCTCGGCCAAATCTTGTGCTTACAGAGGCTGGAAGAAGACGCATTAGGGGCGAGGGTCTCAAATACAAACTTAGCTGCCATTTCGTGAGAGACGCCGTCAAACAATTTCGCAATTCGAAACAGCTGCTCTCACCATCATTAGTTTTTTGTAGGCACTTATATATTTAATGTTAGGGAAAGGAAGAAAGATACCGTCAGCCTGTCAAACATTTAGATTATGAAAACGTATTTAAGTATTGTCTACGTATGCGGAGTTCCTTATCTCCCTGAATAAGAATGTTTGTTGTCACATATTCGTGGTGTAGTTAAACTTTTCTCATAAATTAACACAAATTTAGTTTTCATTACAAAGTCATATGACGCATCATAATGGGCGAACACATTTACTGAAACTTTAGGGTGTTAAACAAACGATACTGACGGATTACTTCATAATATGAAATGGTTTTCGTGAACATCACTTGCGACATAGTCAAAAGAAGAGCATACAAAGAACAAAGTGCAAGGAACTGTGCATAAATACTTTGTCTGGTGTGCCTTTTTGTTTTTGCAACTATGTACAATTTACTCTTGCGTGCCTGTATGTTTTAGAAACTCCATGTCATTTCAGGTAAGTGAATTACATCAGACTTTTTAATGAAGAATAAATTTAAATAAAAATATATGTTTCCTTATGCAGAAAACTCAAAGAAGTAGAACAGCGACAATGGTTATTTTAGCTAACTCCAATTTTGGCAATGGTTCAAATGGCTCTGAGCACTATGGGACTTAACTTCTGTGGTCATCAGTCCCCTAGAACTTAGAACTACTTAAACCTAACTAACCTAAGGACATCACACACATCCATGACCGAGGCAGGATTCGAATCTGCGACCGTAGCGGTCACGCGGTGCCAGACTGAAGCGCCTTTAACCGCACGGCCTCACCGGCCGGCTCCAATTTTGGATTAGAAGGTACCAGAATAGGAGTTCTATGAATATTTGTTTACATGTTTATGTTACGTGATTTTACATTAAATAAAATATTTTTTGCAAAGCCAACTATATTGCCATAGTCAAAAATTAAATATTTAACCAATGAATAATACAATTTGACAGTGAGCGACTTAAATAAAATTTCGTAATTTCATAAACTACGTGACATCCGTTATAGGTTCATCGCATTTAGTAACAGCATATTAAGTGTTTAAATATATATTTATCATCTAAGTTATATCCTCACTTATTCTCCTTAATTTTACAGGGAAAATCATAGGATGATGAGCCTCGAGAAATATTATGTTTACGTGTTGTGTACGCTCATGACTAACAGGAAAGTTCACGTTAATTATTGACAGGAAATCAATTATTGTTGCTGTAAAATCTCGAATATATCGAATGCTTCAACAGATAACATGTATCGTACTTTACGAAACTTAAATAGTATCAAATGACAGGATATAAAAGGAAGGTATCAATCTCTTCATTTTACAACACTGTCCTAAACATTTGTGCTTTACCCATGACCAGACTCTCTTTGGGTTTAATGAGAGGTTTTTTTCATAACATTCTACTACAGTAGCCATTGAAGACTTCACGCATTGCCTTTTCCAAAGCCAAATGCAATTCTCTAATTATAGTCCTTAGCATTGTTTTACACGTGTTGGGCAGGAGTAGCTGTTTGTTTAGAAATTTTTTCCAAAAACTGCATAGCACGAAAGATCTCTTCAATTGTGATGCAAAGTACATACGTATCCAACACCCGGTCAACAATTTTCTCTAAACTTCAGCTACAGTTCCCCCAGGACTAAATGTTTCAAGTCCGTGATTCGGATATGAGATTATTGCCTTTTTTATCTAGTTTTCTAAGCAAGTAAATCTTTTTACACCTTCTAGTTGCTCTTTGTACTTTGGTAATCATTGTTGCTACGAGTGCCTCTTGGTCACTGATATCAGTTTCAATGTGATCATCCTCAAGGAGGTCAAGTCTGTTTGCGACCATTAGATCCAATACATTTCCGTCATTAGCGGACTTCCGTATTATTATGTCAGATAAGGGATATACCCACAGTGATGGAATATAGAAAGAGCTCATCTGAGGGTCAGAGGCAGAGGCCGACTGCTATTTTAGGAGTCTGAGCAGAAGAAATGAGTGGAATAGGAAACGGTAGGGGTGATGGTTCAAATTCGTGTGGCTGATGCCCAGTCTTAGTGAACAGGACAGGGGCGGACAGCGCGGAAGACGGTCTGCTCTGTCTGGAAAGCAAGGGGGGGGGGGGGGGGGGGGGATGCGAAGGGGGGAAGCAACTGTA
Organism: Schistocerca americana; assembly: GCF_021461395.2. Taxonomy (NCBI): domain Eukaryota; kingdom Metazoa; phylum Arthropoda; class Insecta; order Orthoptera; family Acrididae; genus Schistocerca; species Schistocerca americana. The sequence continues at coordinate 255,319,673 of NC_060119.1, read as the reverse complement.
CGTTGCTGTCAAGGACGCCCACCCCCATCGACCACACACGTGACTTACTTTCCACACTCTCTACTGGCTGACGTTACGTGGTTGCGTCAGCACATACAGCAAAGGGCTGAAACTGTATCCTGTCAGCGGCTTTTACTGGAAAGAACTGCTGCTGAAGAACAGGTTGAGGCATCACATAGTCATTGCAAGAACTCATGCTAGCTTGACTGAAAAAGCGTGTGAAAAAATTTAACGGATCATTTTTGCCAAGCCCTGTGATTGTGTCCCACTGTTGAGCAAGAAGCTGCTCTGGCGCCCGAAGGTAGACAAGCCCCTCCTAACGGATGTAAAAGGGGTTTCTGACAAGGGAACCTCCCCATCGCACCCCCCTCAGATTTAGTTATAAGTTGGCACAGTGGAGAAGGCCTTGAAAAACTAAACACAGATCAATCGAGAAAACAGGAAGAAGTTGTGTGGAACTATGAAAAAAATAAACAAAATATGCAAACAGAGTAGTCCATGAGCAACATAGGCATCATCAAGGATAGGGTGAGCTCAGGAGCGCCGTGGTCCCGTGGTTAGCGTGAGCAGCTGCGGAACGAGAGGTACTTCGTTCAAGTCTTCCCTTGAATGAGAAGTTTAATTTTTAATTTCCTATTCCACTCCTTTCTTCTGCTCAGACTCCTAGAATAGCAGTCTGTCTGTGCCTCTGACCTTCAGATGTACTCTTTCTATAGCCCATCACTGTGGATATATCCCAAGTGTTCTTTTGATTAACTCTTTTATTTCGCCGTCTCCCATCTGACACTCATCCATCCCGCTCAGCATCCCATATACTGAGGTCAGGTGAGAGATACACAGTCTGAGTCAACCACTGACTGTATGAAAGTCCATCCGACATGGAATGGAAAATGTGTCGAAATGAATGCAGGGATCTGGTTCAAAATCTTCAACCTGAGTCAAAAATAGACAGACGTACCTCCAGAAGGCAAAGTCAGAAAGCTTTGTACAAAACAGCTCGCAAATCACTTAGCATCGTGTCTGATTGATCCATCTACGAAAAAGATGCCACTCATGCCTCGCTGCTCTGCTACTAATTGCTTTCACTGAGTCCTTATTTCCCATTTACCTACTGTCTCATCCCGTGGCTGCCCCAGCTCAGCAGTTTTGTTCATTTTCCCCTGAATTTCCTATCGTCTCTGACAATGGTGGGTGCAGTCAGTCTCACCTAGTCAACAATCTACTTTGGGTAACCACGACTACCATTCTTCATCCAGGGTCTGAAAATTTCCGCTTTAGCGATTCTAAAAGTCCCAGACCGGTGGGTCGCGTGTAGCATAAAAACTCCCGCGTTGTTCTCAGATATTTCTCGTTGCTCTATTTCCCTGCACCAGCTGCTTTTGCCTTAGCGAACTAAATACCGGATTGTCACGTGAACGCCACTAAGAACGCCTTCACTTTTTTATCTACATTCGTGAGTTGCCCAACAACAAAGCCACTAGTATATACTGGGAATGCCGGCAAGCCTCCAATCATCTTGTCGTCGTCGTTATCGTCCCCCCCCCCCCCCCAAAGTGCTCCGTTCTCGGAAGCAAATCAGCGCTGTCACTATGTTTTTAAACAGCACAACCGTTTCAGAGTGAAGCACACACTTCAATTAAACCATACCTTTTTGGCTTTCAGAAACCTCAGTGACTGAAGTGGAGCCGTGTTATCCTCGGCGTCTGGCTGCGAAGTATTCCGATATACGCAATGAACTTAACTAAAGCTTTGAAGAGATAAACGCAAGGGCAGTTCACTTGTTGTCGACAAATTTTGCAGATGAGATGTATCTATGTTTTTTTTTTGTTACAGGAAAATAAGGGACAGCTACTGCTAGCTTCTAGATTTTGTTCTATACTTTGTCGTATTACTGAGTCTCTATTTTAATCAGTTTCGCCGCTGGGGCATTTTGAAATGGTTTCCATAAACATCAGAGTAGAAATGCCCCACAAAAGCTGTGACAGGCAATAAGGTAATGATTAACTACACTTTGAAATATTTTCAAAGACTAAATTCTTCCTCTTTTTAGTTTCAAATACAGTCTTTTTAATCTTCATTAATTGTTAGGGTAATTAAGACATCAATTGCATGTCATCATTCTCTATGTCATAAGCACAAGTAGTACAGTTTCCTAGCGTGACGTCTTCAAAATAAGAGTAATGCCTTGGATGTTCGTATAATCCGGAAGAAATGACTCGAACTGCCGTACATAAATCTTACCTACAGGTGACAATCGCTACAGATGTGTGTATATTCAGCAGATTGGTAACACATTTCCATATTACCGATTATAGCTAGCACTCACGTAAACTAGCCCTTGTTATTAACACTGTATTGCAATGGGCCTCGATGTTTTTCAATGGATAAAGCGCCACTTACTAATATGATAATTATGTAAGATTAAAGCATCGGTCTTTGTGCAGAATGTAAACGAACAGTGTTAGACGAAAGTTAGATAACGCTCCCGGTTCGATGTAGTCAACATGCTCAGTGCTTTCCGTAAATATCACTGCTCTGTGTATAATTTACGAGATACGGTCTATTTACTATAACTACCACCAGCGTCAAACAAAAAATTTACGTCTTAAATCTTTTGGCCAAGAGCAAGTGCAGACTACATCTCGGATAGTTTGCAGAAAGGAGTTTATTTGTTCTTTAGGTTCCCTGGAAAACGTCGGAATGAAATTGACTGCAGGGAAACTGTTACCCAAAGTTACAATGGATGACTGGGGTACTGTGCTACTTAAGGTGCTTGCAGCCGTCATTTTCGCCGCAGCGGTGTGTGTTTCTGACGCACTTAGATTGGCAGACTGGGTTTCAGCCAATTTTTGGCATTCTTATGTCAATTCTATCTTTCTCAACATTAACTTATCGATTTCTACTTGAAGGGCCGCTACTGGATCTGGTTTTTCCGTAGGTGGGGAGTTCCCTTCGCCAGTGGCGGTACTACGGTTTGAGGAATTGTTACAACATTGCGACACCTAGTGCTCACCGAACACTTTATCATTAGAGCAGAAAAAAAGGAAGGGCCTACACTCGACATGATGACGGCGTAGCTGGCAGCAAGGAGGCGGCGGCGAGGAGAAATTGTGGGACGTGCCTCAGCTAGTCGGCCAGAACATGCGCGTTTCCTGGAATTACCGACCCATCAGTCTTCTGAGCTCCCTCAGCAAGATTGTTGGGAGGTGATTCTCAAACGCATCACTAGGCACTCCATAACAAATGAAATCCTGAGACCGGAGCAATTCGGCTTCAGGAATCACTACCCCACAACACAACAACTCTTACGGGTCGTTGAACATATAACACATGGCTTCAACACAAACAAAGCAACAGGGGCGGTGTTGCTAGACATCGAAAAGGCTTTCGATCGTCTATGTCACAACGGCCTCATTCGCAAACTCAGCGACGCGGGGTTCCCCGACGGACTGGTGCGTCTCATGCACTCATACCTCACAGACAGGAGTTCCAACACTGACGTGCAGGGAAAACAATCAACACGACACGGTATACACGCGGGAGTACCCCAGGGAAGCATCCTAGGGCCCCTACTGTTTAACCTCTACATAAACGATCTCCCAACCGCACACAACACAACGATGGCAATCTATGCGGATGACACAGCCATCTTCTCGCAGGATTGGAAACCATCAAACATTACGTCACGCTTACAGACCACATTCAGCGTGGTTGAGCCTTGGTTAGAGAAATGCCGTGTCGACAAGTGTGAAGCCCTTCTGTTCACTAGGAGACCGAAGCAACTGCGCAGACACCGATACTGCAGACCAATAACTCTACATGCACGCCCAATACGTTTCCGCGAGAAAGTCAAGTACCTCGGTGTCTGGCTGGACCGGAAATTGCTCTGGAGGGGGGGAGGGGTGGAGGGGGACCACATACAGCACATGATCAACCGAGCAAGCGCGAGGCTCAAACAGCTCTACCCGATGCTCAACAGGCGTAGCACACTGAACAGAAGGGTGTCGAGGCTCATGTACATGACACTTATTCGACCCCTGATGACGTACGCAGCCCCTGTCTGGAGATACGCTGCGCCCACACGCCTGCGCCGTCTGCAGATCATACAAAACAAAGTACTCAAAATCATAAGCAATGCTCCACGATACACACGCATCGCGTAACTTCACCGGGAATACCGACTTGAGACTCTCACGGAAGTAATCCACAAACTCACCACAAGACTATACAGAAAGTCCAGACATTCGCAGAACCCGTTTATTCTTAATCTGGGGAACTACGACCACAACCATAGATGGAAACATAAAAGACCAAAAGACATACCTGTAAGGACCTAACATCTATGGCCAAGTACCCGCAATACAACAGTACAGGTGAGCCCCTGTTAATCAGCCACCATTACTGGAGATCCAGTTGGAACGCACTTGCCGAATAACTGGCACCACACAGGGAAGCCGTACCGTACACTACATGCAGACAAGCTCCACACACCCCACACACAGTGAGATGATCTATGGCCGATCTCCCACTAATATGTAACGATCCTGATTGTTCCAGGAATGCAGCGGCTGCAGCGAACTCGGATACATCGCCATCGCCTGCCACGGTAATGATGCATGATACCCATACTAACAAACCCAACCTTGCATGAACTCTAGAGTCCTGCATGACCGAGTACGCTAGCACAAAATACGAGATGGGGCGAGCACACCGTAACTGGATAGGCTGCCCGCACTAGTTCATGTGACCGAGCATAAAAGCCGTGACCGAATACGTAGCACGTAACTTCAAACACATTACACGTGTCATTATCCATGTGAGACTGCAGCCAGTACGGGCTTCTCATTTGTGGTGTGTCTCATGCAGCGCGAGGAAGCCAGTGCAGTAAAACCTAAGATCGAAACCAATGTTTACACATTGAAGGAACGGGAAGGTCTAAAAAAGCCAAGTATGGAGTACTGGAGTATTGATTGTAGACGAAAACAGTGCGTCTACTGGGTACGTATCGTGCATAAACTGCTCCACATTATTGTGTTTCCAGTCGGGAACCACTTACTTAAAGAAAAACAGTTGCAGGAAACCTCACAAAGATACAGCTCCTTCAGGGATACCGGCAGTAATAAAAAATAGTATTACAGCAAAGTGTGTTGCAGTGTGTGCTAAAGATGTGAGACATTTTAATGTCTTTCAGATGAAGGTTTCAGAGAACTAGGCCAAGAATTAGAACGTGGCAGATGTCATGCCACATCCCTCTACTCTGCTATAAGCAGACATGTCAGAGAACAAGCTGATGCAATGCGAAACAGCATAATGCCTTCTGTTATTGCGGAAGTTATTAATAAAACAAGTGCTGCGACAGTTGATATGTGGACTGATTCGCATAATCAGGTTCACTATTTGATACTTACTACACATTACATTAACGCAGATTGGTCTCTTGTGAACAATGTTTTATTTACAACAAAATTCCGTGACGTTAATAAGACGGGAGTAAATATTAAGAAAGAAATTGAAGAGAGGATGGCTGATTGGAACATTTCGCCGCACATGTTGCAAAGTTTGGAAAATCACGAAAGGATTCCTTGTGCTGCTCATTGTATAAACACAGTAGTTAGCCATTCTTTCGATGAAGATAAGTGCTTATTAAATCATGCCCCGAACATCGTATCAACAATAAATACTGCAAAATGCATTGTAAGATACATTAAGAAAAGGGGTTTCTGCTCGTCTTTGAAATCATCGTTGAAACAAGAGGTCTGTACACGCTGGAACAGCTTGTACACGATGCTGGAATACTTACACACTCAATATAACGAAGTTACTGCTTTGCTGACGGAAAAGAACTCCGCTTACAGATTGCAATGATATGATAATGAGCTTGCAGGAAAAATTGCGCATTTTCCGAAACCATTTAAAGAGGCCACAGATGAATTAGAAGGCGAAAAAGAACCGACAATCCTGTTAGTTCTTCTTTGGTTTCACAAACTGCAACAAATCTGCAGTGTCAATGACACTGACTGTCAGGTGAGTAATTGCTGCAGTTAAAAGCGCTGTTTCATTATGATACGCGATAGATTTATAATTAACTAGCGTAATTGATGTGTACTAACAGATATGTATTTTTTAACAGGAGGTACAAAGGATTAAAAATCGAGCCTTGACTTTCGTTTGTGAGAAGACTGTGATCATTTCCAGACATAAAATTGCTACGTCTTCTATCCGCGATTATATTGAAATATCATTTTACTTTGCAAGTGCTTTATGAATTTAGCTGTGTCACGTACTCATTCTTGCAAACGTTACTTTTGTATTAAAAGAGAGAGAGATAGAGATAAATATATTGTGTGTGTGTGTGTGTGAGAGAGAGAGAGAGAGAGAGAGAGGGAGGGAGAGAGATAGAGAGAGGAATTGGATCTGACAGTACAGTGCAGCGAGCCGGGGCGAGGCGAGGTGAGACGTCAGCGGTGACCGGCCGTGCTCGGTTATCCGCGTGTCTGGAATCCGGACAACAGACCTGGGGCGAGTACGTGACCGAGCCGAGTCGTGTGGGGCCGGACATAAGCGACTCGGTCCCCCCGTCAACAGGCGAGCAGTGACCGGTCAAACATTAAGCGTTGCAGCACTCTATGAACTACCACAGCTAGTAACCCACTACTGCTCTTACTATCCATCCCACTGTCGCAGAGGTTTTTTCCCACGGCACAAGCCTTGGCACTTTTTTCCTTCTGCTCTTCAAATTGCTACCCTCATTCGCCTTTCGTCCACTATCTATCACCTGAGGACCGTGTTAACGCGTAGTCTTACCCAGACGCACGGATAACATCACAGTCCAGCAACTTGTGATCCTCCTATTAGATAACTAACATGTTTACAGGGGTGACAGTAGAACTTTTGGTTTGGTCACCACGTTGGTGCGGTCGTGGAGGGGCCCCAACTCTAGGAAAAAATCCTGAATGGCGGCGCGCGGCCGGAACATGCCACCGTGCTGCACCGGAGTGGAGTGGAAGACGACTACCCGTGGCGGCGTACCACCAGACTGCCTGGCAACGGCAGCGGTGGCGGCTGGCTGTGTGGCGCGGCGAGACGCCTGGCCACGCAAACGGCCTGCCGTTCGCTGCGGCAGCTGTTAGGAGAAACGCCCAAACGGCGGAAGGCTGCGTGGAGAACCACAAATGCGTGTGCTTCTTATTGCACATCGCATCTGGCGCGTCAACCGCGAAGTACTACTAGCAGCTTCATTGGGTACGGCACGTTGAACTTCAGTTAGGCCGATAAGACGGGCCTAACGGTGAGCATTCCCACTTCTGACGCCAGATGTTCACGTGTCAGGATTGGCGAGGAAGGGAAAGCATTGGGCACCCGTTGAAGTGAAGAAATTAAACATTTTATAAGGGCATGGTGACTTAATGCAGTAAAAAAAAGGCAGGCCTAGAGAAGCCGCCGAAATTGCTGCCCAAATGAGCAGGAGAGGAGAGTGTCTAGTCGGGGCGGAAGCTGTGAGCAGAAGAGACCGGACGGCGTGTCCGCTCCCGCCGGCTGGCCGCGGCTCCACCCCCACATGGCCACCTCCAAACCTCCCTATTGGACAGCCAAATTGTAGACTCGCAGTTCGGTAGCGTTACCTCATCAGCAACCCATGAGTTTAGCTGCTGATGGCTCAGCACGTGAGTTTCAAAGTAGTTCTGTCCGGTTTCATGCAACGTGACTTACACGCTGAAACTAGCCGCCAGGTAGAAGGCACTGGCGAATGTCAAGTGCAAAATAAAAAATCAAATTTTTATAATATTAAATCCATTCAGTAACGGCCCCCCAGTGTACAGTTGTAAGCGTATTCTACACAAGGCAGAGAAGGGGAGCCCTCTCGACCTGTTGGAGGAGTTGGAGATTTATAACGCCAAAAAGCTTGAGCCCACAAGGATACTTAATGGATAAAGCGATTTTGTACCCAACGCCTACTTTGCTTCGTTTGATAACACAGAACGATAATCACTTTCTATTTTATTTTCTTTTATTGTAATTTCATGCCTCAGCTGAGGCAGACCGTCAGCGGCCCACATACGCCGCTCTTCGGCCAAAAGACACAACATAAATACACGGAAGGCATATAAAACATAAGAAACATGATAAACACAAGATGAACACTGCACAAGAGACGGACGGAAGACACTGTTATGAAGGGTAGCACCAGTTGGAAACAGATGAAGACGTCCAGGTGGAGATACGAACGTAGGAGAAAACACCGATGAAGACACTGTCCACAAACAGGGAGACAGTGACGCACGGAAAACACTGGCGACGATCATCCGCGAGGCACTCACAATGACAAAGGAGGAGGCCTGCCTCCAGGTCAAAGGGAGAGGTAAGGGGGGGGGGGGTGGAGCCATTGGGAGAAAGAAGGGAGAGTGGGGTGGAGGAGAGGGGGGGTTGGAATCCCGGGGAGAGGGGTGGAAGCAGGAGACGTGGGAGAGAGGAGGGGGGGGGAAGAAAAGTGAGGAGGGAGAGAGGGACCCCTGGGGGAAAAAAAGAGGGGGAATGGGACGGGAGAGTCAGAGCTGGTAGGAGGGGTAGATGGATGGGACATGGACATCATCAGGGAGGGGGAGTTGGCAGAAGCCATCTTGAGAAAGGGTATGGAAGTGTGAAGATGGAGAGCAGGTGGGATGTAAGAATATAGGTGCAGCAGCAGGTGGGGATGGGCGAGGATGGGAGAGACAAGCAGGTGTGGGGGATCGATCTTGCGGGAGGTGTAAAGGCTCCTTATCCATTCAAGGAAAAGGAGAAGGTGCAGGAAGGGAATCAAGTTGTATAGGATCCACATGGGGATGGGAGATGGATGCAATAGGTGAGGTGGAGCGCGTGGCATTCAAGGATTTTGAGGGACTTATAGTAGGTGGGAGAGGCGGAGATCCAGGCAGGATGGGCATGGCAGAAAATGGGGTGGATGAGATATTTATAAACGTGGAGGATGGTGGAGGAATCCAGACCTCACGTGCGGCCAGAAAGGAGTTTGAAGAGGCGGAGTAAGGAACGTGCCTTGTCTTGGAGTGTCTGGAGATGGTGACGGTCAAGGGTGCCACCAAGGGACTTGAGGGATGGGATGAGGTGAATGGGACAGCCATAGATGGTGATATAAAAATCAAGGAGGCGGAAAGAAGGGGTGGTTTTGCCTACAATGATTGCCTGGGTTTTGGAAAGACTGACCTTGAGCAGCCACTGGTTACACCAAGTGGTGAACCGCCCAACATGGGATTGGAGAAGGTGCTGGGAGCATTGCAAGGTGGGGGCGAGGGCAAGGAAGGCAGTGTCATTGGCGTACTGGAGAAGGTGTATGGGAGATGAAGACGGTGGCATGTCCGCCTTATACAGAAGGTAGAGAAGAGGGGAGAGGACAGAACCTTGGGGCACACTGACAGAGGGGTAGGAGATGTAGGAATCCATGTTGTGGATGGTGACATAGGAAGGACGGTGGGAAAGAAAGGAAGGGTGAAGGTTTGGAGTTTGAGAAGGAGACCGGAATGCCATACACGGTCGTAGGCACGTTCAAGGTCGAGGGAGAGGAAGATGGCAGAGTGACGGGAGTTGAGTTGTTTGGAGAAGAGGTGAGTGAGGTGGAGGAGAAGGTCATCGACAGAGAAGGACGGCCGAAAGCCACATTAGGTAGTGGGAAGGAGGCAGTGCTGGTGGAGATGCTGGTAGATGCGTCGGGTGAGGATGGATTCCAGGACCTTGCTGAAGACCGAGGTAAGGCTGATGGGGCGGTAGGAGGAGACAGCGGATGGCAATTTATCGGCTTTGAGGAACATCAGGATCCGGGAGGTTTTCCACAGGTCAGGGTAGAAGCCGGTGAACAAGACCACATTATAAAGTCGGGCCAGAGTGGAGCAGAAGGAGGCGGGAGCTTCACAGAGATGACAACAGGTAACACTGTCGTGACCGTGAGGGGGTGTTGCGTTTCATGTGGAGTGTAGAAATGAGATCTTGAGTAGTGATCGGGGCATTGAGTTCGGTGAGTGTAATGTTGTCCAAGTACTGGAAGCCAGGAGCGAGTGGAGGGGCAGAGGTGTCAGTTCAATTGCGGACATCAGGGAAGAGGGAGTAAGATAATCATTTAATGCCTCGCTTATTTATATCTAGCCTTCTTGCTGATTTTTGTCGAGAACAGTATGCATTTGCCTTATTTCCATACATTCGTTGCCCTAATCTTGTAACTGATTATATCCTATCCATTCATAGATTGTATGGCCAGACTATATAATTTTATTTCTTGACTGTTAATATGTTGTATAAAACTTTTCTGTGGGGGAAATATCACGATCTATGAAAAGCCCTCTAGTGGTTACGTTCTTACGATCGCTGCGCACCTACGTGTAACATCATGGTGGCCTAGCCAACAGAGGACGCTGATCACTAATCTGTCTTTTCTTGAGTTATTTTGTCATATAGACACTTCATCCTTCATAAGTAATTTAAAGGTTGCTATAGGCAGTGTATAACGTATATTTTATTTATTACTGTAAATTCACCATAAAAGTGTCAGACCTGTTATCTTCATATATTTCCTTTTTACTTTTTAACTGTACTCGTCTTCTATATTATCACAATTTTTTTCTAGTTATCAAAACTTAAAAGTCTGCTATATGTGTTCTACCTAATATGTTTTTATCAGATTATGGTTCTTATATTAATGAAGAATACATCTAAGTCCACATCAGCGATACCTGTGAAGCATGTAGGCAAACAGATTTTTAGTAGCTACTGTACTCCAGTAATTTTGTACAGTGACACCAGTTGCGAAATGACTGTGTGGACGATGTGGCCTATTTTACAACATATTTTAGTTATACGTGACGATGCTTTGCTTAGTGTATAAATGTTCTGACGACGCCATTGCACCGCGCGGGATTAGCCGAGCGGTTTAAGGCGCTGCAGTCATAGACTGTGCGGTTGGTTCCGGCAAAGGTTCGAGTCCTCCCTCGGGCATGGGTGTGTGTGTTTGTCCTTAGGATAGTTTAAGTTAAGTAGTACGTAAAGCTTAGGGACTGATGACCTTAGCAGTTAAGTCCCATAAGATTTCACACACAGTTGAACATTTGATGCTATTGCGGCTTTATCGCATTATGACATGCTGTAGAACAGGTAAGCTTTACCGTATTTTATTTGTACATTTCCCAGTTTGTAGGAGTGTATATTGTGATATGAAATGCTATATTGTTTTAAAAGATAGACTGCCCACTAAGTGTAAATTTTTATATTGTAGATCTGAAGATGGTCATTACTGACTGAAACCGGTCATCGTCAAACGAATTTATATTGTGATCAAAGACTGCAACAAAAAAAATTTTTTGACAGTACTGGATCACTGTTCATATTCGCGACTACGTCACAGATGGTGTAGGTTTGCCTTTTTTCAGTCCATCTTTATAGATAAGTCGTAAGATGAGTACCTTCTTACGCGCTACTACATTTCCCCATAAGTCAACCAGCCTGTAGATAACGTATTTTGTTATGCTACCAGGCCTCCTTTTCACATTATGCAAGTGTTGCGTAATCGCGTTCTACAACGTAGCCGCAGACAGCTAATGGTATTCCGTGATTGCGTGCAGTTAACCACAGTAAAAGCTTTGTCGTTTCTGTCCTTATCGCCCGTTCCACCGTATGAGTCGTGTTCCGTTTCTGTTTCAACACAGCTAACATTTCGCTTACCTCCTGTTTTATACGATCATTGAATATATGACGTGTGATATTCTAACACACCATAATTCCTGCTGTCTTCTGGTTGTCAGGTCAGTATCACAGCACGTAAGCGAAATAGACAGATGAACATCATTGAGTAGCCGTCATACGTTCTTTGTTGTAAAGATTGTACATTTCTTCCATATCTAGGCGTGTTAGATAGCCAAGGTTCACTCACAAACGCAATGTCACGGGCAAGTGATATTCGCTAGGGATCACAGCTCATGCACCGGGAAGATGCATATCAGAAACTGTCCCAAGACAAACTGGTTACGCCACGAAAATTGTAGTGAAATTTTTGTTAATTCCATACGATATCACTGCCCTACTCATCAGTGATTCGAAAGCTTTTGCAAGACGTGCGAGCAGCACAAGGAAACATGCTAAACGAAAGAAAAGTTCTCGGCTTTTTTTGCGATTTGGCAAGAAATCATCTTATTGTTAAGAGCCACCAAAGAGTTATGACACATGGGTCCCGGGCTTAAACTTCTTCATTGACGTAATGAAGCAGTTAAATATATCACCACAAGGAATGAATCTACTAATAGTAACATTTGTAATGAGATTAATTTATTCAAGAAGAAACTCTGTCAGATTATAAGACTGAATCGTAAACGAAACTGTCATTTTTCCAAGGACTCTCATCATTGCATCAATTACCTCCAGACACACCTTGTGTAATTTACCCCCAAAAATTTGAGCAACTTTTGCTTTATGGCGGGGAAAAAAGAGAGGAAGCGAAAGGTTATCTACAAGTATTCCAGAAAACAGACTACATTTGTTGGGAGTTACAGAGAGATGAAAGGAAGACAGTAGTTGTGAAGTGTGTCAAACAGGATTGCAGCTAGGGTTACCACATTTTTTTGGGAAAATAAAGTGTATTGGTTGTTAAAGGTAGGAAGAAAAAGTTCATTGTATCAAAATAAAGTATTATTTATTTTGCTTAACTATTTTTACTGCTTTTAGTAGTATTTAATAACAAATAACTGTCATTGCTAAACAGCTTTTGCGGTATCTTTGCAGTCTACGTTTAAGTTAAGATAAATAATTCTTTCATTTGATATCAGATTCATAGACGCTTTGTTTCTTTCATCCCACCTCTTACCACTTATCACAGAAAAAACTCTCTCTGTAAATGCAGCAGTGGTGGGAATTGACAATAGATATGAAATTAATTTGTGAAATCATCATATGTTTTATCAAATATTTGTTGCCACTTTTGTGCAGTGGATGATTCTGCAAAATCTCGAGGAACATATATTTCATCATTCAGTTTGTTTAACAATACTGTTTACCCATAGAGAAATACATATTTAAATCAGTTTTTTCAACTGCATTGTCAAAATAGTCAAATTCAATATTCTTTTTTTAATTTTTATTGTTTAGTGTAAATAACCAGTTGTGTCACTAAAATCTAACCGTTTATTTAGCTACTCTAAACAATTAATAAAAAATTTCTGTGAATTTTGCTAGACAGTTCCGATTCAAGCTTTTTTTGCCCACTTCATATCCAATGAAGAGATCTTGATTTCTTTTGTCTTCTAGACTTTTACAGTTTACTAAAAAAATTCAAAAAAATGGCTACAAAAATGCTGGTAAATACCAGTCAAACCATTGCAAGTTAAACCTCAATAAGTATTTCAAAGTCAATGGACTGTTTTTTGTTGAGCTATAAAAATAACTTCTTGTGTCTTTCAAATTTATTAATAATGTATCTACATAGAATAATTGAGAGACTCGCCTTGTTCCCACATAGCGTTTCTGGTCATGAAAGTCTCCGTTCACTGATTCTTCTTCTTTTTGTCAGTCTTCTCTTTTTTACAGCAGAGTTGGAAAAATGAGTGTAAATTTTCGAAATTACAGTCTCTGTAATATGATAAAAAAAGGTCATGTTATGTCTCATGCAGTTATGCGACTATGTGCATGATAATTTCCCTTAATCAAGTCTAGTACCAAATATCTCATATTTTTACAGAAGGAATGGTTAACACTAAAATCTACGTCTCTGTTGTCAGCACTTAGCCCAGATACAACATGAAAAGGTAATTTGCGTTTTTCCATTAACTTTTGAACCGCTTTAAATGTTTCATAAGTATATTCACTCTATTCGCGCAAAGATGTGTAACTTTTTATTGGTATTTTTGGCTGTAAAATATTTGCTGCAAATGGAAACAGTTTTATCTTTTTATTCTTAGAAGCATCAGTCTGTGAGCACTGAAATAAACTGTCGATATTTAGATGAGGTAATGCATTTCAAGTAGCATATAGCTCCAACACCTCTGTAACTACAGCCTCCATTTTGGTTCTAGCCAGACGAATACTTGAAACTGTACTTGAGTTAACATAAATAATTGCATTTTGTTTTGCAATACAGTCAAAACTGTTGTAGGGAGAATTCTATAGTATGATATGTTAAGGTAGTTCAGCTAAATGGACATTTTCTGGATCACTGCAAGATGAGATTTTAGAGGTGGATACAGAAGCAGAGTTCAGAAATTTCCACAGCAGTCCAGATTATTTTTTTTAATTTCTGGTTTAGATTTATGATGTTTTGTTTACAGATGTTGCTTAACCTGAAGGTAACAAGACTAAACCGTTTACCTCACCTATCACCAGCCACGAGGTCACTCAACCATCATAACCATAATAAATCATTCATACACGTATGCACAACACATGCACACACAAAAGAGTTTTCAGTTCACCTGTCGTATTCCAGCTGAAGCACTTAGAAACGTAACGCCACATAATTTCCATTTTTCATTGTATTCATTTCGTGCAACGTTAGTTAACCAGTCACGATTTTCGATTCCGCATTGGCTTTTATAGTGTTGCAATAGTTTTATTTTCAGTACCACCCGATCAGTCTTTCCGACGCATTTTTTCGGTGTAATGTATTCGGTATCTATATCATCCATTTACACGTTCAAGATTACGGTTTGTTTCTGTACATGTAATAATCAGTTTACTAAATTTGCCATTATCCATGATTCACTATCACATAAAGCTATAGAACCAAATAATCGATCTTTATCGTACTCAATCCGCCTCACGCAAAAAGTGGAACACGTAATACAACGTTTTGCCACGACACAATACTGCTACAACTGTTCGATCGCTGCGGTTGGTTTCTTTTTCAAATGGAACTCTGACATTGACAATGTTGACATTTAAGTCTAGGTTTCGTTCAAAACCGAGTACCCAGTTCATGATTCCGTAACTCAGTCTGTCCGTTACACACAAAATTACGATCAACGTTTGTTGTCTGTTAATGATATACGTAAAATGACTCCTTTAAAAAGTCAAAATATGTCAAATTAAGTATTTCCACATACTTTATTGTTGTCATACAGCATAGAGAACGACTGCCGAAATTAACGTACAGTACTTTGTAATGAAGTACAGGTGGCAACCGTAGTTGTACCATATTTCCCAAATTATTCACTCTGACACTGAGCAAGCAGTAAAGGAAAACAATGAGGAATTTGGAACAGGAATTGTGGTTTAATGAGAAGAAACGAAAACTAAGCTTGCCAATGACATTGTAATTCTCTCAGCGACAGTGAACGACTTGTGAAATCAGTTGAACGGAATGGATGCTGTCTTAAAAAGAGAATACAAAATAATCATCAACATCAGCAAAACTAAAGTAATGGCATGTTTTCGAATACAGTTATTGCTGACCTGCACTGCGCAAAACGTAGAATACAAAACACATTCTGTTGAGCTGACACCATTTTTACAAGAACTGAAGTGGGTGCAACAGAGGTGAGCGCTCACTGCTGCTACCTCGCAGGAACCATGTAAAATTTGAGAGTTTGCTCTTCCCAACAGTGCGTTGTTCACGTATATATCTCAAATAACATAATAGTTCTGATTTTTTTGAAAATCGGATGCTTCTTTTTGATACACCCTGTATTGTGTTACTGTGCAGTGCGCTTCAGGCACCGGTATTGTTGCGGGTGCACTACTCTACATCTACATCTACACTCCGAGAGCCAACTTGTGGTGTGTGGGGGAGGTTACTTTTTGTGCCACTGCCACTCCCCAACCTTTCCTGTTCCAGTCGAATTAGTTCGTAGGAAGAACAATCGTCGGTAATATTCTCTGTGGGCTTTATGAGAGACATACGTAGGACAAAGCAAAATGTTAGTTGACTCTTCTAGGAACCTACGTCTCGGAACTTTAATAATCAAAAATAATTTGATTCAGAACGCTTCTCTTCCACTGTCTGCCACTGGCGTTAGTTGATCCTCTCTGTAACGCTTTCGTGCTTAATAAATAAATCTACAACGTAACGCGCCGCTCTTCATTGGATCTTCTCTATTTCCTCTACCAATCTGTCCTGGTACGGATCCCAGACTGACGAACAGCATTCAAGTATTGGTCAAACGAGTATTTTGTAATATACTTCCTTTGTTGATGATTTTCATTTCCTGAAGCTTCTTCCACTGAATCTCAGTCTGGCATCTGCCTTACTCGTGATTGAGTTTATGCGATGGTTCCGTTTCAGACTGCTCTGTACACATATTGCAAGGTAGTAGTAACTGCTCCCTGTGATTGTTCTACAACCGTGGCAATCACACAATAAAGAGTATTTCTGTCTATATATTCACAATACGTTACATTTGGTTATGTTCAGAGTCAACTGCGACTTCCTGCACCAAGTATCGATCTCTGTAGGTCTTCCCGCATTTCGCTGCAATTTTCTACCGTCTCGACTTCTGTGTATACAACAGTATAATCCGCTGAAAGCCTCATGGAACTTCCAACGGTATCTGCTAGTTCATTTATATTACGGTGACCCACTAAAACGTCCCAGCGCAAATACCTTTGGAACAACAATAGATACTGAAAATCAATTTTCATGTGTATGAGTGTAAGGCAAGTACTCATGAAAGTAAATTGTATGAGACAGTCTAAAACGTGAACAAATATAAGTTTCAACACAAACTTATGTTTTTTTGAAAGGACGCCCGCTAATATTTCTTATGCAATCAATAAGATGAAAGATCACAAAAGGAATGGGGTTTCTTTCATCACAATGCGTCAGCTACATCCCAACAAAGTCCCAACAAAGTGCAAAGTGAAGTTGACGCTTAAACAAAATGCGCCGCTATTGCACATCCCGAGATGCAAGCGTCATCCCCACATTTCAGTATTTGTGGCAGGGAATCTTATTATTACTTTCGGCCCTCGTGATAACAGTAGAAGTAAGATTACTTACGTTAGTCTCATCGCGATTATGAGCAACGTGTGGTTCCGCTTGCATCTCGTGATGTGCGATAGCGGCGCGTTTCATTTATTTGAAATGTCAACTTCACTTTGCAATTTCTCAGGATGTAATTGACGTATTGTCATGCAACCAACGCCATTCTTTTTGTGAGTTTTCATGTTATTGACTGAGTAAGAAATAATATGGAGTGTGTATCTAAAAAACAAATGTTTTTGTTGAAACTAATATATACTTACGTTTCAGAATGTCTTATAGCATTTATTTTCATGATCCCCTGTATTACATTCATACCAGTGAAAGTAGTTTTTCAATATCTATTTTTGTTATAGAGGTATTTGCGCTGAAACGTTTCAGTGGGCTATTCTATATATTGTGGTCCTATAATACTCCCCTGGCGCTCGCCCGAAGTAACTTTTACGTCTAAAGTCTTCTCTCCGTTCAGAATGACATGTTGTGATCTGTTTGCTAGAAACTCTTCATTCCAATCACACAGTTCGTCTGGTCTTCCGTACGCTCGTATTTCGTTCATTAGGCAACGTGCAGAACTGTAGCGAATGCCTTCCGGAAAGCAAGGAACACGGCATCTACCTGGGCACCTGAATCTACTGCTTTCTGCGTCTCATGGGCGAACAGAGCGAGCTGGGTTTCACAAAGTCGTTTGCGGGACCCATGTTGATTCCTACAGAGGAGATTTTAGGCCTCCAGAAATGTCATAATAAGCGAATAAAACATGTTTCAAAATTGTGCAACTGACTGACGTCAGAGATGCAGGTCTATAGTTTTGTGCATCTGTTTTACGGCCCTTCTTGAAAACGGGGCCGGCCGCTGTGGACAGTCGGTTCTAGGTGCTACAGTCTGGAACCGCGTGACCGCTACGGTGTGTGTGATGTCCTTAAGTTAGTGAGGTTTAAGTAGTTCTACGTTCTAGGGGACTGATGACCTCAGATGTTAAGTCCCATAGTGCTCATAGCCATTTGAACCATTTTGAAAACGGGTATGAGCTGTGGTTTTTTCCAATCATCAGGAACACTTCGCTCTTGCAAAGACCTATGGTCTTTGAGATATGTTTTAAGATGGGTCTCTGAGAAACTCTGGCTTCAGGAAATGCACTCTCATTTGACTCAGGAAATGCACTCTCATTCGAAAATTTTCTATCTGTGTAAAACTATTTGCAGCAATAGACAATTTGCTCGCAGCCTGCGCTGCTGTCGATTCATTTCAAAATGGTTCAAATGGCTCTGAGCACTATGGGACTCAACTGCTGAGGTCATTAGTCCCCTAGAACTTAGAACTAGTTAAACCTAACTAACCTAAGGACATCACACACATCCATGCCCGAGGCAGGATTCGAACCTGCGACCGTAGCGGTCTCGCGGTTCCAGACTGCAGCGCCAGAACCGCGCGGCCACTTCGGCCGGCCTGTCGATTCATTTCATCCGACGTTAGTTACACTACGTTTGTGATGCTTTAGGAGGGCTGCGGAATGGTTTACCGCCAGCGTTCAGCACATACAGGCGCGTCTGTCGGGGGTGAGCAGGATGCACGCCAGACCACGGCGTACCTGCCTGTCTCTGCTGGCGCAGCCCCTGAGGTTGGGGCTCGCATGTAATGCGCGCTATGCTGCGGTCCGCCCCCATCCTGGTCCCTTCAGGCCGGCCCCGAGGTGCAGTAGCGTCGACACGCACGGCCAGGCCCGACTGGAGGTATAGCAGACAGCCGGGAGTCCTGTTCCCACAGTCCAGACTGCCTGCTGCAAAAAGCTCGACGTCAGGTGCGGACCAGTATTCTCCCAATAGATTTGTTGTCACTCTCATTTTTAACTGGCCAATAATATCTAGAAGTTAAATAATATCAATAAAATACATAAAAAAATTATAATAATCTTTATATTCGTAATTAAAAATGTAAATGTTCGTTTGTACAAAATCGCAAATCTCCGAAAGTTCTTCAACGATTGCTTTGAAATTTTGACACAACGTTGTATTCGAATATGCGCGTGTTTTAGATTACGTTTTTAATATATATGTATATAAAGGGTGGTCCATCGATAGTGACCGGGCCAAATACACTCCTGGAAATGGAAGAAAGAACACATTGACACCGGTGTGTCAGACCCACCATACTTGCTCCGGACACTGCGAGAGGGCTGTACAAGCAATGATCACACGCACGGCACAGCGGACACACCAGGAACCGCGGTGTTGGCCGTCGAATGGCGCTAGCTGCGCAGCATTTGTGCACCGCCGCCGTCAGTGTCAGCCAGTTTGCCGTGGCATACGGAGCTCCATCGCAGTCTTTAACACTGGTAGCATGCCGTGACAGCGTGGACGTGAACCGTATGTGCAGTTGACGGACTTTGAGCGAGGGCGTATAGTGGGCATGCGGGAGGCCGGGTGGACGTACCGCCGAATTGCTCAACACGTGGGGCGTGAGGTCTCCACAGTACATCGATGTTGTCGCCAGTGGTCGGCGGAAGGTGCACGTGCCCGTCGACCTGAGACCGGACCGCAGCGACGCACGGATGCACGCCAAGACCGTAGGATCCTACGCAGTGCCGTAGGGGACCGCACCGCCACTTCCCAGCAAATTAGGGACACTGTTGCTCCTGGGGTATCGGCGAGGACCATTCGCAACCGTCTCCATGAAGCTGGGCTACGGTCCCGCACACCGTTGGGCCGTCTTCCGCTCACGCCCCAACATCGTGCAGCCCGCCTCCAGTGGTGTCGCGACAGGCGTGAATGGAGGGACGAATGGAGACGTGTCGTCTTCAGCGATGAGAGTCGCTTCTGCCTTGGTGCCAATGATGGTCGTATGCGTGTTTGGCGCCGTGCAGGTGAGCGCCACAATCAGGACTGCATACGACCGAGGCACACAGGGCCAACACCCGGCATCATGGTGTGGGGAGCGATCTCCTACACTGGCCGTACACCACTGGTGATCGTCGAGGGGACACTGAATAGTGCACAGTACATCCAAACCGTCATCGAACCCACCGTTCTACCATTCCTAGACCGGCAAGGGAACTTGCTGTTCCAACAGGACAATGCACGTCCGCATGTATCCCGTGCCACCCAACGTGCTCTAGAAGGTGTAAGTCAACTACCCTGGCCAGCAAGATCTCCGGATCTGTCCCCCATTAAGCATGTTTGGGACTGGATGAAGCGTCGTCTCACGCGGTCTGCACGTCCAGCACGAACGCTGGTCCAACTGAGGCGCCAGGTGGAAATGGCATGGCAAGCCGTTCCACAGGACTACATCCAGCATCTCTACGATCGTCTCCATGGGAGAATAGCAGCCTGCATTGCTGCGAAAGGTGGATATACACTGTACTAGTGCCGACATTGTGCATGCTCTGTTGCCTGTGTCTATGTGCCTGTGGTTCTGTCAGTGTGATCATGTGATGTATCTGACCCCAGGAATGTGTCAATAAAGTTTCCCCTTCCTGGGACAATGAATTCACGGTTTTCTTATTTCAATTTCCAGGAGTGTATCTCACGAAATAAGCATCAAACGAAAAAACTACAAAGAACGAAACTCGTCTAGCTTGAAGGGGGAAACCAGATGGCGCTATGGTTGGCCCGCTAGATGGCGCTGCCATAGGTCAAACGGATATCAACTGCGTTTTTTTTTAAGTGGGAACCCCATTATTATTACATATTCGTGTAGTACGTAAATAAATATGAATGTTTTTGTTGGACCACTTTTTTCGTTTTGTGACAGTTGACGCTGTAATAGTCACATACGTATAAGTACGTGGTATCACGTAACATTCCGCCAGTGCGGACGGTATTTGCTTCGTGATACATTACCCGTGTCAAAATGGACAGTTTACCAATTGCGGGAAAGGTCGATATTGTGTTCATGTATGGCTATTGTGATCAAAATGCCCAACGGGCGTGTGCCATGTATGCTGCTCGGTATCCTGGACGACATCATCCAAGTGTCCGGACCGTTCGCCGGATAGTTACGTTATTTAAGGAAACGGGAAGTGTTCAGCCACATGTGAAATGTCAACCACGACCTGCAACAAATGATGATGCCCAAGTAGGTATTTTAGCTGCTCTCGCCGCTATTCCGCACATCAGTAGCAGAGAAATTGCGTGAGAATCGGGAATCTCAAAACCGTCGGTGTTGAGAATGCTACATCAACATCAGTTGCACCCGTACCATATTTCTATGCATCAGGAATTGCATGGCGACGACTTTGAACGTCGTGCACAGTTCTGTCACTGGGCACAAGAGAAATTACGGGACGATGATAGATTTTTTGGCCGGCCGTGTGGCTGAGCGGTTCTAGGAGCTACAGTCTGGAACCGCGCGACCGCTACGGTCGCAGGTTCGAATCCTGCCCCGGGCATGGGTGTGTGTGATGTCCTTAGGTTAGTTAGGTTTAAGTAGTTCTAAGTTCTAGGGGACTGATGACCTCAGAAGTTAAGTTCCATAGTGCTCAGAGCCATTTTTGATAGATTTTTTGCACGCGTTCTATTTAGTGACGAAGCATCATTCACCAACAGCGGTAACGCAAACCGGCATAATATGCACTATTGGGCAACGGAAAATCCACGATGGCTGCGACAAGTGGAACATCAGCGACCTTGGTGAGGCAATATGAGAGGAAGGATTATTGGCCCCATTTTATTGATGGCAATCTAAATGATGCAATGTATGCTGATTTCCTACGTAATGTTCTACCAATGTTACTACAAGATGTTTCACTGTATGACAGAATGGCGATGTACTTCCAACATGATGGATGTCCGGCACATAGCTCGCGTGCGGTTGAAGCAGTAATGAGTAGCGTATTTCATGACAGGTGGATTGGTCGTCGAAGCACCATACCATGGCCCGTACGTTCACCGGCTCTGACTTCCCCGGATTTCTTTCTGTGGGGAAAATTGAAGGATATTTGCTATCGTGATCCACCGACAACGCCTGACAACATGCGCCAGCACATTGTCAATGCTGTTGAGAGGAATGTCGTTACACGTATTGCCAAATGCATTGAGGTTGACGGACATCATTTTGAGCATTTATTGCATTAATGTGGTAGTTACAAGCAATCACGCTGTAAAAGCATGCGTTCTCAGAAATGATAAGTTCACAAACGTACATGTATCACATTGGAACAACCGATATAAAATGTTCAAAGGCACCTACGTTCTGTATTTTAATTTAAAAAACCTACCTGTTACCAACTGTTCTTCTAAAATTGTGAGCCATGTGTTTGTGACTATTACAGCGCCATCTATCACAAAGCGAAAAAAGTGGTCCAACTAAAACATTCATATTTCTTTACGTGCTACACGAATATGTAATAAAAAATGGGGGTTCCTGTTTAAAAAACGCAGTTGATATCCATTTGACCTATAGCAGCGTCATCTAGAGGGCCAACCATAGCGCCATGTGGTGTCCCCCTTCAAGCCCGACAAGTTCTTTGTAGTTTTTTCGTTTGACACTTATTTCGTGAGATATTTGGCCCGGTCACGATCAATGGACCACCCTGTGTAAAGAAATAAATATCTAACATATAAAGGGGAATAGAATGTGGAGACGAGGTGATGAACAGAGAGGGAGGGAGAGAGAGGAGGCAGTAGGAGATGGAGAGAGAGGAGGGAGAAGATGGACAGAGAAAGGGGAGAGGATGTGATGGACAGAGAGAGGTGGGAGAAGGAAGAGGTGGTCAAACACAGAGGAGGAGCACATAGACAGAGGCGGGGAGGGGGGGGGGGGGGGGAAAAGGAGTTTATGACGTATATCTAATTCCCATTCATGCTAGAAATTGTAATTGAAATTTGTGGTAAAGACTATGGGACCAAACTGCTGAGGTCATCGGTCCCTAGACTTACGCATTACTTAATCTAACTTAAACTAAACCTAACTTACGCTAAGGACAATACACTCACACACACCCATGCCCAAGGGAGGACTCGAACCTCCGACGGGGGGAGCCGCGCGAACAGTGACAAGACGCCATAGATCGCACGGCTATCCCGCGCCTACGTGTTAGAAATGTGTGCTTTCTGTTTTCATTCTTTTCCATTTAACGATACTGAGCTTTAGCAACGCGTAGCCGAAAACAGCTGGTATCACGTAAAAAGATAGATACATGATTCGATACACAGAGATTTCCTCCTTAAAACCTTGAAGGAACTTGCAGTAGATAAGGGAAACTCTGGAAACAATTATACAAACTCTTAGAAACACAGCATCCGAAGTTAAATTACCTTGTAACAACTTCTTGTCCCTTCGCGTTTATATCAAGAGCCAGACAAGGAGAGAGTTTCTCGCCATAATTATTCAATAGTGTGCTGGAAAAAGTTATAAGAGCATGGAAAACAGAGGAAGAAAAAAAATTAATAACTACATGAATTTGGGTAGATCGAGAGAAGCAATAAATTGTTTGGTTTTCGCAAACAGTAATAGTAGAGAATACGAAGAAAAGACAAGAAATTCCGAAGGAAACAAATATCGTTTGAAAAGACGGTGTAATGGCCAGTGAAAGAAACTCATCAAGAATTCTAAAAACCGGATATAGTAACATCACGAAAACAAACAAGTTTAATTATCTAGGTGAAAATATAAACATAAAAGAAGGAATTACAATTAGAACGGAAAAAATGAAAAGGTCTTACGTAACAATGAGGTACCCGTACTATAAAATATGTCTTTTTAGATGTGTTAAATTATAAGACAGTTCTAAACCCAGAAGTCCTCTACAGATCATAAACACTACATTTATTTGGATGCAAAATAACATCAGAAGAGCCGACCGGAGTGGCCGAGCGGTTCAAGGCGCTACAGTCTGGAACCGCGCAACAGCTACGGTCGCAGGTTCGAATCCTGCCTCGGGCATGGATGTGTGTGATGTCCTTAGGTTAGTTAGGTTTAAGTAGTTCTAAGGTCTAGGAGACTGATGACTTCAGATGTTAAATCCCATAGTGCTCAGAGCTATTTTTTGACATCAGAAGATTTGAAAAGGATGGAAGGAAGAATCTTGCAAAAACTATTATGTCCAATCAAGAATGAAGATTGTAAATGGATTCTGAGACCAAGTAAGGGATCATCCTCATTCTGCCCTAGAATGACAGATGAGATCAGGAAAATGCGCGTTGGACTCTTAAGGTCGTCTAGCGGGAATGAAGGAAGATAGATTAGTAAAGATGACCAACGCATCTTCCAAAGAAGGGAAGGACACAAAGTAAAAGAGTGGTGAGGGAGGACAAAAAAAGACATAGAAGAAATGCCGGTTCAATAGAAAACGTTGCTCAGCAGAGACAAATTTAGACTAGAAGTCAAGGAATTGAATGGTTTTCAGGAAGACAAAGCAAACAGTAAAGCAACAGGAGTCAAATCCTGATGTGAGAGGAAAAGAGCTCATTCTGAGAAAATGAAACATTTTTGGAGGAGGTTGAAGGAAAAGAGAAATAAAAAGTTATCTTGACGTGGGTCTTAGATAGCCTAAACAAAATTAAAAAACTATTTACAGTAGTGCTTAGTGCATTAGTGGCATATTTTTTAAGAAACTACAATACAGAGGCATACAGCATACGAAACACATTCGTCCGAAAGTTAGAGAAGCACATGTATCATTCAAGTGATTTAAGAACTATAAAGCAACAAACTCTCAGATTCTCCTAATAGAGTAACTGATGAGAAGCATCCGGGCACCGCTGCGTAATGCGGAATTAAGCACTAGATGTCACGAGGAACGGGCCCTGCAGTATAAAAGGAGGCGGGGAGTACCGTGTGGTAGTAGAGAAGAGTAACAACGGTATGGGTTGGTCAGCTGTAACTTCGAACGCGAACTTGTCACTGAAGGTCCCATAGGAACAAATCCTTCAGGAACATTTCAATCCTTCTAAATCTGTCGAAGTCGACTGTTAGTGATGAGGCTGTGTAGCAGAAACACGAAGGAACAAAGACAGCCAAACCAAGACCAGGCAGAACTCACATGCTAACGAAGATCGACCGCCAAGCATTGTGGAGATTGTAAAAAATGGCATGACATCAGTGGAAGGAATCAGTCGTGAGTTCCAAATTGCTACCAGCAGTCCCATTAGCGCAGCGACCGTGCGTAGAGAGTTAAGAAGAATGGAGTAAAATGGTCGAAATTTGGAAATTTGTAGTAAGGTCTTATGGCACCAAACTGCTGAGGTCCCTTAAGTATAAACACTACTTAATCTAAATTACGCTAAGGACAACACACACACGCATGCCCGAGGGACTCGAACCTCCAACGGGGGAAGCTGCACAGATCGTGACAAGGCGCCTCAGACCGCGCGGCTACCCCGCACGGTACTGTGGTCGAGAAACTCCCCAAAATCCACATAATTCTGTAGTCAATGCTGAGCGACGCTCGATGTGGTGCAAAGAGCGACGCCATTCGACAACGGATGACGAGAAACGAATGATTTGGAATCAAGAATCACGTTATACCCTATGGCAATCCGATGGAAGGGTTTGGGTATAGTTTTAGTGAATGCCTGGAGAACGTTATGTGTCGTCATCTGTAGCACCAACGGTGGAGTACAGAGGATGATGTTTGGTTTGTGGGGCGCTCAACTGCGCGGTTGTCAGCGCCCGGACAAAGTCCCAATTTTTTCACAGTCTAATTTTTACACAATCCAATATAGCCGCTGTCACGAATGGTGATGATGAAATGATGAGGACAACACAAACACTCAGTCTCCGGGCAGAGAAAATCCCCAACGCGGCCGGGAATCGAACCTGGGACCCCATAATCCAGAGGCAGCAACACTTTTTTTTCGTTTTGTTCGATATAGTTCGTTGCGTTTGGTCTGGGTGGATGTCACAAGACATCCCTTCAAGTTGATCGTTGATTCCTTGACTCAGTATTTTTTATTACAGAGAGCACGCAGCCCTCTGACGGTTTTTATTTTGTACGCTTTCGTTCGTTGCATGTGCTCGGGGCGGACGTCGTAAGACTCCCGTTTAAGCTCCTCGTTGATCGATTAACTCAGTTTTTTTTATTACAGAGGGCAGCTAACCCTCTGACCGAACACGTATTTAAGGAGTTTCGATCCTCAGACTTGTCTAATTGCAGGCGCGCACTTTACCGGTAAACCAGCAGGTCCAATGCGCGCTAGACACTAGACCACGAGCTGCGGACTACAGAGAAGGCTGTGCTACGATATGGGGGTGTTTTTCGTCGTTAGGGTGGTCGCTTTATCGTGTTTAAGATAACGCTGAATGCAGAAGGATATGAGCATATTTTACGGCATTGTGTATTGCATACAGTAGAGAAACATTTCGGAGATGATGGCTGTTTGTCAACCGTTGAGGTTGAAGAGACTTCTCGATCGCGAAATACGGATTCTCAGTCCCCCAAATGCGCCAATTTTGCTTATTGACGAACCCATCCAAATGAAGGTGGGCTTCGTCGCTAAACCATCATCATCATCATCATCTTGGACAGTTTCCAGCCTCTTGCTAGGTCCGTATGGAACATAGGCCTCTCCATCGTCTTCTATCTTGCCACCATCTCTCCGTCTTCACCTTGGTCCAGTCTTCTGCTTTCTTCTGGACGCATTCCACTATTCCTCTCAGCCATATGTCTCACGGTCTTCCTTTTGGTCTCTTTCCTTCCTGTTTCATCTCGTGTATCCTCCTGGGTATCCTCCATTCTCTTAAAGTCAGCCTTGATTTCTCTATCTCCTCCTGTAATGGTTCCACCTTCATTAACTCAATGATCTCTCATTTCTTAAACTGTCTATCTTTG
The DNA here is from genome assembly GCF_021461395.2 of Schistocerca americana. Taxonomy (NCBI): domain Eukaryota; kingdom Metazoa; phylum Arthropoda; class Insecta; order Orthoptera; family Acrididae; genus Schistocerca; species Schistocerca americana. Next base: position 255,292,965 of record NC_060119.1, on the reverse strand, counting down.
TCACTTCAGTGCTTTTCTTCAAGAATTTCATCTCACTAACTTGTACTTTGCTTTTCTCTCTTCCTTTCATAACCCAGGTTTCTGGTGCATGACTGGTATGTAAGCTTTTCACTGATTTGGGGTACATTCTTGCTCCATATCAGGCTTTTGACATTCTTCCGAAATGGTTCTGCTTTTCTCCCCCGCTCGTTTTCTCTGTCGTTATTTCCATCTTCCTGTATCAGGCTTCCTAGGTACTTGAAACTCTCCACTCTCCTCAATCCTTCCCCAGCAATTGTTATTCCCGTTGTTCCTCTCTCCTTCTTTCTTGTTGTGATAATCATCTCACTCTTACCTATACTAAATTTCATCCCATATTCTTGTACTCTTCGTTCCCATACGTCCAACTGCTCTTGTACTTCCTTCTCCTTATTCCCCCAAATCATCAGGTCAGCTGCAAACACCGTAACTTTCACCTTCCTTTCACCAATTACTTGTGTTACTGTACTCATTGTATTATCCATCACTACAATGAAGAGTAATGGTGAAAGTGCACTTCCCTGCCTCAAGCCATTCCTCTGTTCAATCCAAGCTGATCTCTCTCCTCCCACTTCCATACAGCTCACACTTCCATGGTACATTTCCCTTATCCTCCAAATAATCTGTTTTGCTACTCCTCTGTTCTCCAGGGCTTTCCACACTTTGCTTCTACCTACACTATCATACGCTTTTTTAATGCCCAGGAAGGTCACTAGTAGACCTATTCCATATTCATAGTGCTGTTCCTGCAGTTGTCTTGCAGCAAAAATTAGATCCACTGTGGACCTTCCTGTTCTGAAGCCATGTTGCTCTTCTCTCATTCTTCATTCTAATTTTGCCCGAATCCGCGCTTCCAAAATTTTCTCAAAATTCTCAAATTTCTGTAGAATCACAATGAATACTCCGATTTATAAAAAAAAGTATTGCAGCTTTGCCTTATCTAATATTCAGCAGTAGGCGACATCATCGTCTAAGGGAGATTACTTTCTGTAAAAGGTTCAGGTCGTATGATGACAACATCCTTGATAAACAAACTACGACAGGCCTCTGTTCAATCACACAAATTTGTTTTATTTTTTTATTTTCCCTTGCTGTATATTTCATTTACATGTTACCTTACAATATTGTAAGCAGTACACCGTGCAGTAAAACGTGTTCTTATCCTTCCGCAATTAGCGTTTTCTTAAGCACCATAAGCGAACCACCTGAATATAAATTTAAGTTTTGAAAGTCTTTCTGAAGCTTTTTGTCTGGAGTGTAGCACTGTACGGAAGTGAACCTTGGACGATAAGCAGATCAGACAAGGAAAGAATAGAAGCTTTTGAAAGGTGGTGCTACAGAAAAATACTGACGATTAGATGGATAGATCGCGCAGCTAATTAGGAAGTACTGAATAAAATTGGGGAGAGAAGGTTAAAAGAAGGGATCGGTTGACAGGATGCATTCTGAGACATCAAAGAAACATCAGTTTAGTATTGAAGGGAAATGTGATTGGATTAAAAATTGTAGAGGGAGGCCAAGAGACGAATGCAGTAAGACAATTCAAACGGATGTAGGTTGCCGTAGTTATTTGGAGATGACGAGGTTTGCACAGGATAGAGCAGTGTGGAGAGCTACATCAAATCAGTCTTCGGATTGAAGTACACAACAGTGACAACGAGTATCAATCTGAACTTAAATTCAGTCTTCCAAGAGAAACGCTTCGTCCAAAAATGTTAAACAGTGTAGAGTGAGCTTAATCATCCGAAAGAGCGACTAAAATAAATGGTGTTTTATGTTGTTGTGAACTGTGTTATCGACGACCCCAAAGATGGCTATAAAGCAGTACATGATTGGAATGATAAGTTCGGTTTCTGTATACTTATATGAATATCGTGTCTGTTCTTTCGGACATGTCCGAAAGAACAGACGCCATATCCATATAAGTATCTACGAGTAATGAGTGTGTTGCGGTGGGACACTACGAAATAAGAGGGCCACACACTAACCACGAAAAACACCCCACATACCGTAACATCACCTCCATACTTTACCACCAGTGCTGTACATGATGGCAGGTAACGTTCTCTAGGCGTCCACCAAACCAAAACCGTTCCATCGGAGTGTCACAGGGTATGCCGTGATTCATCAGTCCAAGTCACCCATTTTCAGTCATCGACTCTCCAGTGACTGTCCTACTCTTTACACAACCACAGGCGTCACTTAGCATTGACTACAGAAATGTCGGGCTTAGGAGGAACTGTTCGACCATTGCATCTCATTCGTTTTAATTGTCTACACACAGCCGTGATGCTACCTGGATTGCTGTTATCACTTCCGAACTTCCGAATGGTTCCTCCCACTGATTTCATTTCACTTTTTGCAACCACCCTCTATAACTCTCAGCGATCCCCAACCATCAGTACATGAGGTCTGTCTGCTTTTGGTTTAGCTCTGATTGGTCCTCCGCATTTCCATTTCACATTTACATCACCAAAAGTCGACTTGGAAAGTTTTCGAAGGTATGAAATGTCCCTGATGAGTTTGTTACTTAGGTGACACAACGCTTAGCCTTTGTTCGAAGTAGCTGAACTTTCCTGACCTTCCCATTCTGTTGTTACTGCTTCTCTGCTGACATCACAATACTCCTCGCCTCATTTTATACTGTCGGGTCTGCCACTCTTGACATACATCTAGTGGTCAATTTCATATTACATAGTGGCGTCCAGATACTTGTGATGCAAGAATCGCCTAAAACTTGTACTGCACTTATTGAGGAAATGGAAAGTGCTATTGATGTGCTGTTTTCACAGAATGGGTTGGTAGTCAGAGGCTCGTATTGTTAGCCAATAAACAGGTTGTAGTAACACTTGGAAAATATATTTTTTGTGCAAACATACACTTTTTTAAACGGAACAGTGCTTATTGACATCAACACACTAAAAGTAAGGTAAATTAGAATACCAGTGATGTTTGTTGCAGGATTCTAGTGCGAGTCGGTAATGAGATATCGTATTTTGATAAGTTTCCACATCGCCACTTGTTTGTGCCATTCAACCTGTGCATTTGCTAGGTACAATGTCGTTATGATTGTTTACCCTGTGCTTGTGTGTTCCTTGAGTGCAATGCGACTTGCTAGTCAGTTAGTGCGCGGCAGTCCAAGCAGTAGGCAGTGAGTGGGTGACGGGATTTACCAATGAGAAAAGAGATGGTATGCTCATGGTATGAAGAGTGCAGAAAGAATGCAGTTTGTTCTTGTACGCTGAATGTGGCAAGATATTGCATTACACATAAACCATATCAGCAACTATTTATCATCCTCTTCAACCAGTTCCGTGAAAGCGGTAGTGTAACACCTAGATAATGTAACAGAAGGAAACAAGTACTGACAGATGAGGCGGAAATTAATGTTCTCGCTGCTTTTGCAGTTAGCACCAATGCAATCGCATCAGGAAGTGGCATTTAGACAGGATACTGCAGATGTATAGTGTATCTTGTTTAGTGACGAAGCCACATTTACCAATGATGGCCAGGAAAACCGCCGAAATATGCACTATGGGTCTGCTGACAGTTGCCATTGGTTTCGCAGGTAGAACGTCAGCGACCATGGAGTGTAAATGTGTGTGTGGAATAGTGGACCATCAGCTCATAGGCCCGTTTTTCGTAGACGGAACACTGAAAATGCACAAGTATTGTAGCCTTGTGGTAAAGCATATTTTACAGATGCTAGAAGACTTTTCTCTACACTCTAGGAGGAATCTGCGGTACCAACATGATGGTTGTTTAGCTCAAAGTACACGAAGCACTACAACATGTCTTCATGCATTGTTTCCAAATCGCTGGACTAGACACACAGGACTTGGCCAGCCAGTTCCCTGGGCTCGATGCCTGTAGACGTTTTTCTGTGGGGAAAGCTGAAAGCCATTGTCTACAAGGACATACCAACTGCACCTGATGGCATGCAACGACATATTACTGCAGCCTGCTCAGAAATCTCCACAGAAATGCTAGAACATGTGCATCAGTCATTCCATACCACATAGGAAGCGGTATTGCCATTGCCAATGCCTATTCTGAACAAAATTTTTCGTAGTCAGTTGTGTCGTTACTGCACAGAATCCACATAAGTACTGTATTCACTTGTGTTGTTCCTTAGTGTGCGCTACCAAAGGTATTGAACAAGTGTTACTGTGGGTATTTTGTAAACGACTTGCGCTAGAATCCTGCAACAAACACCAATGACATTCTAATTTACAGTACTTTTAGTTTGTTGATGTCAATAGTCATTTCTCCATTTAAAAAGCGGTATGTTTGCACAATCAATAGCCATTGTTCCATTTAAAAAAGTGGTTAGTTTGCACGAAAAATACACTTTCTAAGTATTATTAAAATCTGTTGCTTGGCTAACAATACGCGCCAAAAAATACCAATCCATTCTGTGAAAACTGCACATCAGTAGCACTTTCAATTTCCTCAATATTTGCAAGTTTTGGGTGATCTAGGCATGGTTGAACTACAGACAACACGAGCCATGTACCTCCTTCCTGGTGGAATGACTCGAACTGATCGGCTGTCGGACCCCCTCCGTCTATAGGCGCTGCTCATGCATGGTTGTTTACATCTTTGGGCGGGTTTAGAGACATCTCTGAACAGTTCAAAAATGGTTCGAATGGCTCTGAGCACTAGGTGACTTAACATCTGAGGTCATCAGTGCCCTAGAACTTAGAACTACTTAAACCTAACTAACCTAAGAACATGTTGATAAATTTTCAGACTGTAGATGTTCTCATATTACCATTGAAGTTTCAGACACAATTATTCAGCGTCCTCAGAAAAAATAAAAGGAAAGCGGGCTACGTATTCAGCTCTTTACCAACACTAGAAGACTGAGTTCACATGAGCAGAACTTTTGCAGAACTTCAGCTGTGCAATTATTCTGATGAGTTTTGAAAAGCTACAGCATTTTCCTTCTTGATGACATGTTTCATCATGCTTCATCTGGCACTTTCTAGCAAATGAACAAATTCAGCTGCAGTTGTGACACAATATGGTAATGAGCTTTTTTTAAGATTCAGTTGAATGCAATACAAAACACATCAAGTAACTGCAAAAATTCGATTGTGGTTTCTGAAGAACTCCCAGTGTGAGCGAGTGGTTGTTGGAGACCAGGAAACATGTCTCATGTACTCATTGTTGATACAATAATGTATATGTAATTTGTTAATTATTTTGTTGCAAATGCACAACAAATAAAATGAATGATAAGAATGACGATCGGTGACAGAATTGATTATAATTTCTTACAAGGTTTGACCATACTGTTCCCACACTTTTTTGCCAATCAAGTGGCAATAATGCTACTGATTATACAGCCACTGAAAATAACAGTCAAGATAGAACAAACTTTAAAAAATTGTAAATGGAAAGGAAAATCCACATGACAGCTCATACTCTGCCTAATGTAAGACCTCAGATTTTGCTGTCCTGCCAATTCACTTTACTATTCTCACATTCAAAACAGTTAGTCACTGCATCTCTGTTTCTTATTGCTTACATATTTCTTCTTCTTTCATCCCAGTTTGTGACAGACTCATGTCCTTTTGTTGCAGATGTGTCATCAAGTTGGCGACACCTAGACTGCAGTATTATTTAGTTATATTAACAGCAAAATCAGTTTTGCATCCTTTGTTCGCTAGAATACATGCCTTTTCCCCGATATGATGTGAACAAAAACTATTACTTAATGTTTCTTGAGTGACACTGTTAGTGTAGATTAAAAAGAGGTGATTTATTATGCAGACTGAAGCGACGAATGAAAATTTGTACCAAGGCTGGGATTCTAATCCAGGTCTCCTGCTCACTACATAGATGTGCTAAGCACAACGCCACCCTGGCACAGTGGGTTTGTGCAATTGCACGGACTACCTTAGTATGCCTTCCTCTTGAATCCAAATACCCATTCACACATCAGCCTGTTTGGTATTCACCTGAACTTGAACAGCATCGCAGAGGCTCTCCAACTGTATTGGAATAGCACCTCAGCACCTCAAAATCAGGTTTGAATCCTGGCCCTCGTACGGATTTCCATTCGGTACTCCAATCTGCATATATACGTCATAGATGTATGAGACCTGAAAAGGTTTCTGGAACCATATAACTTCATTTGATTACAACACATCTGTGTCTGTGTTTAAGGCAAGGCCCGTCATTTCATTTGATGCGGAGATGCTATCTGAATACAGTTGGAGAGCCTCCGCAATGCTGTTTGAGTTTAGGGGAATACCAAGTGGGCTGAGACATAAAAGCAGGAGAGGTATGCTAAGGTACTCTGTGCAGTTATGGACAGCCACCGTGTCAGGGCAGTGTAGTGGTTACCACATGTGGCTGGTGAGCAGGAGACCCAGGTTCAAGTCCGGGGCTCTTCAGTCTGCTTGTATACATCATAGATGTATGAGTCTTGAAAAGTCTCTAGAACCATATGATTTCATTTTATTAAAAAGACTGAGTATCAGAGAATGCACATGTATCCCAAAATGGTTTTTAATTTTTTATGTGAAAAGTAAAAGTTTTAATTAGAAATTAACTACAGATGTGGATGTAGCTTTTCTTCATTTACATAAAACATTAAGTAAGTTGACTAAAACCAGAACACACTCACTGTCTGAAAAAGGCAGGGTGCCATGTTACTTCATTGGAGTCAAGTTACAAGCATGCCATGCCACTGCCAGATATCTGCCACAGCACTTGCAACATCACTTGTCATGCCACATTGGTGGGAGCCCTGTCTCATTTTTGCCTTAGATTTTCGTAAATAAATGACTGATGTGTAACGATGCTAAAAATTGATTTTTTCTTGTATATCGAAGTGAAAATAGTGCTGTCTCATTGATTCCTCATATCGTATTCATCAAAAGAAATCTAATGCCCAACATCCAGATAGCAAGAAGCGAATCCCACAATGTACTCGTACAGTGATGTGCTCACTGGGCATCATACCTTAAACAAGTAATAGGAGTAACACAAGAGGAAACACGTAACAAGCATTCATTAAAAGAATCTATACAGAATATTTAGCTTTTAGTGATATATGATGTGTGACTCTGTAGTCCTCTGTAGTACTACACACTATGCCAAACTAATACATTGTATAAAATTTCAGTCTGGGCCACTTATTGAACACTTATTGAGTGAATTGAAACTTATATCAACACTCAGCATTTACTGTCTCTCAATCACTCACAAATAGCAGTTGGTTATAATAACCACAAATGATGCACTGCATTAGTTGGTGACAACTGTAGCCGGGGCCGGGGTGGCCGAGCGGTTCTAGGAGCTACAGTCTGGAACCGCGCGACCGCTACGGTCGCAGGTTCGGATCCTGCCTTGGGCATGGGTGTGTGTGATGTCCTTAGGTTAGTTGGGTTTAAGTAGTTCTAAGTTCTAGGGGACTGATGACCTCAGAAGTTAAGTCCCATAGTGCTCAGAGCCATTTGATTTTTGACAACTGTAGACTGCAATTGTTGCTGATGATGAAGTAGAACTGTTGGCAACAATGGCTGGTGAATTGATGAAGCACAACTGCAACTGGGGCTGCAACTAGTGAATGTGTGTGGTGAATCTGCATTTACCCATGACCAGTAGAATACTGTTTATCTGTACCCTATTTTGCGGAAGAGTAAAGTAGTTCCAGGCATCAGTGCTCTTTGCTATGGCTGGCATTACTATAGGCATGTGGAATGGGCTATTTGAAGGACTTGTACCAGCAGTATAAATAGATTCCAGTTTATGATCGCCATCTTGGCAGTAACTGATAGAAATTTTGAGCCACATGACATGAAGAGTCCTGCATGATGGTGGCCCCAGTGTTGTGTGCCATATGAATATGCACATCACACCCCTCATAATATGGTAGTATGGACACAGAATGAGGGCATTTATTGTTATTTGATTGCTCATGAAGTTGAATCACATCCGTATTCAGAAAGAAGTATATCAACTTTATTTATAAACAAAGTCTTAGTGAGAGAAAATGTTAGTGAATGTGTCCCAAAGTTATCCTATTTTATGGTATGTATTACTAGCAAGAGAGAAAAATATCTATAAAAGTGTCCCTAAGTCACCCCATTTTAAGGTATGTATTTGGTATTGCCAAACTGTGATTGAACATTATAATAACCTAATTCTTGACTTCAGCAATTCCTTTTAATCACTACTCAATGTTAAAGTAACATGGCATCATATGCAATAACACAATACAATCTAAAAATATTGTAACTGAGAGTACGGACTTGCAGCCTTTAAAGTTGATTCACAGTGAATATCAACAGAAAGGAAGGCAACATCACTGTGAAATGAAGATGTGGTCACACTAAATAGAATGTCCATAAAAGGTCATTTCACGCTGAATATCAACGAAAAGAAAGGCAACATCACTCACAAATGGAGATGTGGTCATACTATATGGAATATCCAAAAAATGTCAGTTTACTTAGCCCAACACCAAATGATGAAAGCAAGGTTATGAGATACTGTCTGTTATACAGGAAGTTGGAATATGACATCAGAATTAGTGACCATGTAATGATATTAAAGTTTATTAATGGCCAAAGCAAAATTCATAGCATATGTTTTTGACAAAAGTAAAGTGGTAAATTTTCCACAGTGCTTAAAAGTGAAATAACAGGAACATGTCGCCCAACATTTCGAAAAATCAGTACTTATTTGCTCACAAAATAAATTTATATAAATATTTCAACTAATATATAGAAGCCAGTACATAGGGAGTTTTTACTTTATCCGTTGTTTTTTATTCTATTTTTTCAACATGCTAAGTAACATAAAAAGAACTGTATTCTTCTTCATGGAAGCTGACTTTTTCACTGTTGAAAAAGATTTTTTTATAAAAATTGTTTCATTTATTTGCATTCTTGTTTATACACAATACAGGATTTTTCTGTGTCCCAGTATTGTAAATTTTTTTTCCTATTTTTATTTTATACATCCTAACTTTTCCAGTAAAAGGCCAATTCACACTAGACAACAATGGAAGTCACATCAGTGTGTATTCACAGCGGACGCCATGTCAGTTTGCTGAAACCCAGTAAGGAATAATGAAAGTGGAGTAATGAAATACCACCCATGATACAAAAAGTCAGAGCATGATATAGGAATTAAGGAACTGCAAACGATAAGGTTTATTGATGGCTGAAGCAAACTTCATAACATATGATCTTGATCTATTTTGTGTGGTTAAGTAGTGTGAACTGAAACATTTCTAAACATTGACATTTATTTTGTAGCTAAAACACATACATAGAAACACATCAAACAATATTTATAAGGACAAATACTCTATATTATGTTTTTCCCCTTATGTAACTATAACATCATAAAAGGCTATATTTATCTCACATATGTTTGAAAACGTTTTGGGAAAACAGCGATCCACTTTTACAATTGTACAAGATGTGGTAACATAATCTCCTGATTTCAAAATATAAAAAAAAAAACACTTCATGAATCAATTTTTTATGTTTTTAATAATGTAGGTCCACATCTAAAGTTTAGTTTCACACAGTTTTAGAAATCGTATTAGGTAAGTGGCGCCCCCCATTATCTGGGTGTGGCGACATAACTTCTTTGTTTGACATGTGTACCATTCAAGCCACAGCAGTCATAGTGGAGTGGTCTCGTTCAACAGGCATAATTCTAAAGTATTGTTCTCTTTAAAATCAGTCAGCATCATTCGTTGGAACAGTTAGGAGCACATTTTTGCCATGTAGGCGTACTTTTTGAACGGATGCTCTGTGATTGCAACCCAATGCGCCTTCCGAAATCGCTTCAATATGGCCCCATTGAGCTGAGCCCCATACTGGAAATCAGTTGTTACATGAGTCACTATGTTCAGACAGACCTCGGGTATGACAAGACGGAGGATTGGATCCCATTGGTCCATGAGATCACTTGAGAACATTGAGGTAGTGAGAGCTTCAGTCTTGCAGTACCTGTGACATTCTGTATTGAGGCATGCATCTGACATTGGACTTTCTGATCGTTCAGTGAGGCAAATTCTTCACAATGACCTTCATTATCATTTTTACAAGTTGGAAACTGTACAGGAACACTCTGAATGCGATTTCAGTTCTCAGAGGAACACATATGTGGCACATCTCGGAAATGTTTCTGGGGACACATTTTTTTTAATGGTTAAGCTGATTTTCAGTTCGTGGAAGCATCAACAAACAGAACATGTGATATTGGACCAACACCAATCCCAGAGAATTGCATCTGAAGCCTCTGCACTCATCTTAAGTCACAGTACGTTATGCAATTTCCTCAGCTGGATTTATTCGTCCCTGGGTTTTTCAAGAAAATGTAATCACAGTGACAGCGAATTCAGGCTGTTATGTGAACCTTTGTTTCCCCACGCCTTGATGAACTTAGGTGTCATTTGGTTCAGTTCTGACAGGATGGAACAATGGCTTCACTTCAAGGGCATTGATGACGCTTTTGAGAGAACTCTTTCCGGACCACCTCATCTCAGTAAGGGGCTATTTGAAGTGGCCAGCCCACTCCCCCATTCAGTCCCTTGCGATTGTTTTGTGTGGTTTTTTGAAATCACACATTTCTGTCAATCATCGAAGGACCCTACAAGACCTGAAGACTAACATCCAGGTATAAATTGCTGACATACCCACTGCTTTGGTCATGAAAAACACCACAAATCGGCTTATTCAATGTGTGGGCAATGGGGTGTGTCACTTATCTGATATGACTTTCAGAACAATGCGAAACAAAACTTTAGATATACACTTACATCATTAAAAAAATTAAAAATTCTAGTTCAAAAACGGGTTTTACTGCGTTTTCAAATTAGGAAATTACGTTTCCGTACCCAGCACTTAGAAACATAAGTCTAGATCGCAAAAATCACGTTTATTGGTGACTGGCTTCAATCCAGAGGCGGATCATCTTCAGACCTTACTCCAAAGTTGATGTGTGGAGCTGGATCCACGGAGTAGGAACTGCAGAAGCCTTCAGATTCTGCTAACTGCTGTTGACAGTTGCTATCTTGTGTGCTGCTGTTTTTCTTGGAACAACTGTATTTTTCTCCTTCATTAGAGCTGCTTATTTCAAGAAAATTGCTTCAGAAGCTTCTGTTCTTATTTATACACAGTGTAGGTGTCAGAATAGAACTGACTAATCTGTTATAGTGAAACCTAAATAATTTTTCGCTTTCAGGTATCTGGCCTCTCTTATGAAACAACACTCAATGTAAAAAACTTTCCTAGTGATCATGGAACATTTGCACCTTGCCAGGAAAACAATGCAGAATAATAAAATAAAGATTAAAAGTGAATGTGGCGAAAATATGTTAACTTCTGAAACTAGCAGACAATGACACCGTCAAAACTTCCTTTCTGAGAAACCTTGATGATGACATGACGTAACTTGAAATTACGGTCTGTTCTCGGCCTGTGTGAATGCTGCCATTTGAAACGCATTGCAGGATGTTTTAATGTTTTGATGTTTTGACGAGACGAGAAGCACGGTAAGTATGAAGTGGTCTGTATACACTGCTGATAGTGATCTCACATAACAAGAAAAAAGAGAAACGCAACTCCCGTGTTAAAAGTGAGAAACACAGACCGACAGCAGCGCCTTAAGTGGTATGGAGATGAACTAAAATATGAAAACATTGTGGGTTGCATCCCCCGCCTAGTTTACTTACGTTGTAGGTTTTTATTTTTATTTTAATTCAAATGGTTCAAATGGCTCTGAGCACTATGGGACTTAACATCTGTGGTCATCAGTCCCCTAGAACTTAGAACTACTTAAACCTAACTAACCTAAGGACATCACACACATCCATGCCCGAGGCAGGATTCGAACCTGCGACCGGAGCGGTCACGCGGTTCCAGACTGAAGCGCCTTTAACCGCACGGCTTTATTTTAATTCTATTACCTTATTTTTCTGGGCGTCCTATGTAATTATTTTGGCTGGCATCATAATAAAATAATTGAAACACAGCTATAGCACACTGTACTACAGCAGAGAGAAACTTATTCAGTAATATTTTCAGTCTATTTTTGACGTTTGCGTCTGACAGACAAGAAAACGTGATAGGAGCCGCGACTGTCAGGCACAAACATCAAAAATAGACTTTTAAATTGACATGCTTATATTGTTATCTATCAACATGTAAAAGCTCTAGCATGTTTTATGGCTCATAAGAACCAAATGCAACACTTGAAACTGAGAGTAAGTCGAAACAAGCTTGTAGTAGAAAAATAACATTGTAGCAGCTAAACTGGACTACTAATATTCCTGAATAATGTCATAATTTTTACGTCGTACAAGCTGCTGGATCAATGAAGAAAAAAAGCCTATTATTAAGAGAATAAGCAGCAGTTAAAGAGGTTCAATTAAAAATATTTATCACAGTATTAATTAATGAAGAATTCTAAAATTTGTTACAAATATGTTTCAGGACTATAAGTTCTGAGTAACTGCCCAGCAAACTTGCACTACTGACCATTAATTTCTTGAAAAGGTTCCTACATCTTACTACTGTAAATGCTTCAACACAAAAAAAGAAAACATCAATACCAAGTACCAAAAGCAGGAAAGGTGGATAAAAACAGTGAAAAACAAAACTTACTTTTTATTTCTCAAGCACACAAGAAAAATTTTCTTTTAACTGTTATAATGCTTTAAACCATTTACTGAATTTGTCTTTAACAATATCAAGTCTTTTATTACTGATGGTGTGTTTCCAATCCATCACATACTTGTAAATCAATAGAGATATACATTGTCTTAATATATACTGTTCAGAAAAATGAGCCTTGCAAAATGTTATTTCCTTTGAAAACTTAAACAGTGAATAGAATGTATTTTCCAATTGTTCCTGGTGTCCACATTTATCTAAGAATGCATACAACTGACTATGAACATTTGCTACAAAGGACATTAAGCTGTCACTAGCATACAATAATTTTGGGTTCAAAGCATCATATTATTTGAAACTTGTAAATAAATGATGCTCTGTGGGTGTCTGTAAGAACAGAGTTGTTTTACAGTCACCACAGTTGGTTTCAGGTGTTACACCCATCTTTCATAGAATGTAACCAGCTACATATGCTAGTGCTTGTCTGTCATTTCTTACATCAGCCCCACCACTACCAGCAGCAGCTTCATTATCAGCAAGGGCACAATGTAAAGCACTTTGATTTATAATGGAATGGCCTATTGTGGGGTCAAGAAAGTTGTCATCACTAGCTCCCAAAAATTGCCTTAAATTGCTTAATGGCATGCATCTATCACCCTCACAATTACCTAGTGACTTTGTAGGTAAGGACATGTTATTGACTATAACTGTTTTCAATACTGATTTGAACTGAAAGCAAGTTGGGTTAGTGTTTGGAACACCATGCTGCCTCACACAACAAAATACATTCTCCACTGGGTCTTGATTGAAAGCCATCATGCTTAAAAAATTAAAGCCATTTTTTTTAATCTGTTCCAAATGAACATCAGTGATCTTATTGTAGTTTGCCACCCACTTATGAAACTGAACATATTTGTCTTATCTCACCCTGTGCCTAGCTCCAACACTTTCCAATTTTCCGTTTCCTGTAACAGACTGTACCACATTTCAATATGTGGGGATTCTGCAGAGAGGGCACACATATAAGACTTGCCATCTTGTGGATAACAATAGAAGCTGTTCAGTGAATCGAATAAACACTCCATCTTTTCAACAAATTCTGCAGTGTATATTGCCTCAGCAGGTAAGATATTAAATGCCACATAATTTTCAATAACTGCAGCAACTGTATGACTAAGCTGGGTTGCAGCTACCTTGACTTTCATTTTAGTAAAAGAATCCTTTAATTCGAAATGATTCCTATGTAGTTTTGGCAATGTCTTAAACATCTTCTGCTGATCCAGAAGAAAAGCCCTGGGAATATATTCAAAACTGGCCTCTGTTTTACACCCATACTTATTTTATTTCCTAGCAGAGCATTTCTAGTATTTTTTAATAGATGTGGGACATCATAAATGGCTGCAACAGGTTCATGTCTGACTACAAAATGAAATGGACTGGACTCAGTAGATTTCTCATGGCGGAGTTCCTTCAGTGCTCTCTGGTTGGTTGCACCCTGGTCACAAACTGTACAAACTACCTTTAGCCCTATTTCTTGCAATTGTCTTATGACATAGTTAATAAGACTTTTTAAAGTCATACTTGAAACTGAGGTGTGAGTGAAATAATAAGCAACAACCTGCTTCCAGCTTTTATGTATGCCTCTAACCATGAAAACTAATGCATGATTTGCATGAAGATTTGACCTGCCTAAATGCCCTAAATCTTGAAACCCTGAAATTTCTTGTTTGCTTGCACTATAATACAACCCTCTTTCTAAAGACATTTCATCAAACAACAAAGCACAATATTTTTCACTGTTTTTCATTACTTCAACTTCTGCTTTCATTACATTCATGACCGAAATATTCAATCCTGGTTCAAAGGGTATAGAAGACAACAGACATTCCAGATGCCTCACAGAAGGAAGATAAAAATGAACTGACAAATATTTGTATAGGAGGGGACTTCGTTTGTATAAGGGTAAAGCAAATACTGTGTCCTCGAGTGTCCATCGCCTTGCATTTGCTGATCGATGAGCATTTCGTAATTGGCTGTTTATGAAATCTTTGGCAACATAATTTAAATTAGATTCTATGACAGAGAAAGTATTGCTGTCAAATAAATCTTTAAGTGCTTTCAGTTCTGATTTTTTATGATGTAGCTTTGCTTTCAGTTTTGATAGCCTTGTTACAGTATTCCTATGAATCTTGTACATTTTTGATTTTGTTGGAGTTAAGTCTGCTTTTGAGACCCTGTACCTAAAACCCCACTTTCCTCATTGCAAAATGTTTCAGATAAGAATGTGTACTCACTATCTGCAGATTCATTTTGATGGGGAATAAAAAATTTAAGAGGTGCAGCACTCAATGAATTACTCTGCACAGCACAACTAGTGTTAGGTAATTCTCTAACACCAGTTTCACCTCTGGTATTGGCACCTGTATAATAAAGATTTTCCACGGTACCACTAGTGCTTGGTAAGTCTAATTCACTAGCAACAACAGTTTCACCTGATCCACTTCTGATACAAACACCTACATGAGAACTACTTCCCACAGCACAATTAAGGCTTTGTAGTTCATTAACTCCAGTTTCACTTCTGGTGTTAGCAGCTGTAAATTGAACAGTTGCCATAGCACCACTAGTGTTTGGTAGGCCCAATTCACTATTAACAACAGTGTCACCTGATTCACTACCGATTTTGGCAATTTCACAAGGAACACCTGTCACATGTTTTGGAAGCACACTCCTGTTTAGCCTATGCCTACTTTTATTCATAAAATCTTCTTCGAAAAAATGTTCTTCACAAACAAAATAAGAAGCACAGTTCACATCTGGTGACAGTTTACAAACACTCTTCCACTTTAGAAGCAACTCTTGAGATTGTTTTAGAAACCTCTAGAAATGCTTGTTGCAAATTTTCTCCGTTGAACCCACATAATAGCCAGATGAACAGCCGGGGAACTTGCAGGAGTATTTCAACGTCAATTTGTTGTATTGAATATTCTGAAAAAAACATAAACGTCTTCATTAAATAAAACTACTACAGACATATCTGTTGGAATTGTAATACATTTATATCGGATATCGAGTATGTTCGAGAAATATCGATTGTGGTGACAGATGTTTGTGTATATATGTGTGTGTGTTGAGGCGCATTAGTCAGTCTTCGTGCGCCTATTTTAATAAAGTCAACATGTGTATATTTTAAATAAAGTGTTTTAAAAGTAAAAGTGAGAACTTGATTTGAAACATGGTAGCAGAGCGTGGTTCTTGAAAAGAAAAGTAGAAGTTAAATATTATATTGTGGCCGTCGCGTGTTATTCAGAAAGTTCGACATGGCTGATATAACTATTCCTGTATTTGATGGCGAAGACTATGGGAACTGGAAGCAGCGGATAATCATGTACCTAAAAATGAAGAAATGCTATACAGTGACTACGAGGGCAAAAGTGAGTTCAGACAACGAAACGTGGGATGAAGAGGACTTGAAGGCTATCAACTATATTTATGGTGCAATCACAAATAAGCAACTAGAATTCGTGAGTGACAGAGAAAGTGCTTTCGAGATCATGAAGAAATTTGATGAATTATATTCGAAAGAGTCTACAGCCCTTCAAATATTATGCAGAAACAAGTTGGACAAATTGAGGTTAAGTGATTACAGTGATACGGGGACATTTTTCAGTGCATTTGAAAAAACTGTAAATGAGCTGAAATCTGCAGGCGCCAAAGTAACGGAAAAGGAGAAGTTAAATTATATGCTGCGAACGTTACCAGAGTCAATGAGCTATATTGGGGACTTAGTGGACGTCTTGAAGGAAGAGGACCAGACAGTTGAATACGTTAAAAGTAAGATTCAATTATTGAATGCAAAAACTGGAAATGAAGAGGTAAAATCAAATGCATTTCACACAGAAAGAAAATTGAATTCAAGAAATCAGGAGCAAGTATGTTATCGATGCAGCAAAGCAGGTCACTTCAAACGTGATTGTACCCAGGGAAGAACAAGTAACAGAGGCACATGGCATCGTGGAGTACATTTTCAAAGCAGCGACAGAGGTAATGGAAATATGCAGCGTGGAGGCTATAGCAATGTACAGCGTGGATATTACGGCAACATGCAGCGTGGAGGTTATGGCAGCAGGCAACGTGGTCGAGGAGAGCAGCATGGTTTTAGCAGCGGTCGGTATCACAGCAAGCAAGGTTACCATCAGAGTGATCATGGTATGAGTAGTTTTATAACAGAGGTTAATTCTATGATAGGTCAAAATAGAACAGTAGAGTCAAGTAATAACAATCAAATTCAAATCAATTGGTTATTAGACAGTGGCTGTACTGATCATGTTATTAATAATGAGGAATATTTTTCTAAGAGTATAACTTTAAAACAACCTATAAATGTAAAAATTGCTGATGGAAAAATTTTGCAAGCTACTAAAGTTGGTAATGTAATTAGTAATTTTCCTGTCTATGATCAAATGGTTCCAATTAATATGCGAAATGTTTTCTTTGTAAAAGACATAGACAAAAACTTGATCAGTTATGCTAAAATTACAGATAATCACAAAATTGTATCGGTAGGGAATAATGCAAAAATTTTTGATAAAGCTAATGGATTGATTGCGATTGCATGGAAAGAGGGTCGGTTGTATAAAATGAGTAGTACTATTAATAAAGGAGAAGTTAATGTTAATGTTATGAGTAAAGACAATAATATGACAGCAAAGGAAAAATGGCACCGCATTTTGGGACATGTTAATTTCAATTATCTAAATACTTTATGTAAACATCAATTGTTAGATGGGGTTCCTTCAGAACTAGAATCAGAATTTATGAAATGTAAAATCTGTATCGAAAACAAAATGCATAATGTTCCTTTTAAAAATAGTAGAACCAAAGCAAAAGAAATCTTAGAAATTGTTCACACAGATCTAAATGGGCCTCACTCAACTACTGGAATGCATGGGGAAAGATATTTTCTTTCTTTCATTGATGATTACAGTAAGGCAGCTCGTGTTTACACCATAAAATCTAAAGATCAAGTATACAAATGTTTTGTAGAGTATATTAATGAAGTTGAGAATCTCACTGGGAAAACTGTTAAAAAGATAAGATGTGACAATGGGAAGGAATATTTAAATGAAAATGTCTATGAATTTGTGAGACAAAAAGGAATTGTATTGAATGCTTGTCCACCTTATGTGCATGAGCTTAATGGTACTGCTGAAAGGTATAACAGATCCATCATGGACATGTCACGGTGTCTGCTAGCCGAAGCGCGAGTAGACAAGAGATTTTGGCCTGAAGTGGTTTGTGCAGCAGCATACCTCAAAAACAGAACTTTAGCTAACACCATTGAAAAGAAAACTCCTTATGAGATATTACTGGGAAAAAAACCTAATGTTAATCATTTGAAGTTGTATGGGAGTAGAGTTTTTGTAAGAGTACCTGAGCAACTGAGAAAGTCGAAATGGGATAGGAAAGCCGATTTGGGGGTTTTAATGGGTTATTGTGAAGTAGGCTACAGAGTGCTAATAAATAATAAGATAGTTGTTGCTAGACATGTGGACATTGTTGAAAGTGGTGTTAAATGTATTGGGTTTAAAGATTATGATTCAGTAAGTGAATATTCTAGTGATTCTGAACACGAAAGTATAGAAAATGAAACTGAACTAATAGAAAAACAGAAGGAAATTGAGAAAAATGAAAAGCTTTCTGATAATCATGAATCAGAGAAAGTACTTGAGTTGAGGAGATCATCTAGAGAAAGAAAACCAAAAATATTAAATGATTATGTTTACAGCAATTTTATTTATGTAAACTTTTGCAGTGCAAATAGTCCGGAAAGCTTTGAGGAGGCGATTAACAGTGCCGAATCAAATTATTGGGAAAAAGCGATGAATAAGGAAATTGATTGTTTGAACAAAAACAAAACATGGGAATTAGTAGATAAACCAGTTGATAAAGAAGCCATTGATGTAAAGTGGGTTTTCACAAAGAAATCAGAGGGTGTTTACAAAGCAAGATTAGTTGTCAGGGGGTTTCAACAAAAAGAAATCGTTGAGGATATTTATTCTCCAGTAACCAATATGCAAACATTAAAGATTTTGTTGTCATACTGTTGTCAAGAAGGTTTGGTTATAGAACAAATGGACGTAGAGACTGCGTTTCTAAATTGTAAAGTTTTATCTGAAGTTTATGTAAAGCAGCCAAGAGGATATGATGATGGTACGGGTAGAGTCTGTAAATTGTATAAAGCATTGTATGGTTTGCGAGAAAGCTCACGAGCTTGGTACAATTGTCTTGACGAGTTTTTAAGAAGTTTAGGTTTTAAAAGGAGTAAATATGATTATTGTCTTTATGTATTGAGAGATGGAGATGTCTTGATTTATTTGATTATTTTTGTCGACGATTTGCTCATTTGCTGTGTGAGAAAAGAAAAAATTGTTAAGATTAAGAACTTATTGTCAAAGCGATTTAATATGAAAGATTTAGGTGAGGTAAAAAGATATCTTGGCATCGATATTAATTATGATTATGAAACAAGAGTTATGAGTTTGAGTCAAGAAAAATACATTGATTCGTTAGCTGCGAAATATAAAATTGAAGATTCGATCTTGTACAAAACTCCAATGGAAGTAAATTTAAAGTTAGAACCAGCGTATGAAGATTGTAATGACGTTAGATATAGAAACTTGATAGGTGCACTCTTGTACATAAGTTCGGGTACTAGACCAGATATTAGCTATAGTGTGAATTACTTGAGCAGATTCCAAAGTTGTTACAGTAGTACTCATTTTAAATATGCTTTGAGAATTTTGAAATATTTATATTTAACTAAAGATTTGAAATTAAACTATTGTAGGAATGAAGGTGCTGAGATATTAGATTGTTTTGTGGATTCAGATTGGGCAGGTGATAGTGTGGATAGAAAGTCAACTTCTGGTTATGTAATTAGATTATTTAGTAATGTTGTATTTTGGAAGTCAAGAAAACAAGCGAGTGTCACAAAGGCTTCAACTTTTGCAGAATATGTAGCATTGTCTGAAGCTGTTAGCGAGGTGAAACTTGTACATGATATTTTAGACATTTTTAATGTTAAATTTGAAAAACCTATTGTCATATATGAAGATAATTCAGGAGCATTAAATATAGCGAAGTTTGGTAATTTCACAAAGAATTCAAAATATATAGAAGTACATTACCATTTTGTGCATGAGTATTATTTACAGGGACTCATTGATATTGTTAAAGTAGATTCGAATGAAAATGTTGCAGATATATTCACAAAGTCGTTATGTAAAGAAAAATTCATTAAAATTAGGAATATGTTAAACATCGCGATATAAATGTAAGGAGGCGTGTTGGAATTGTAATACATTTATATCGGATATCGAGTATGTTCGAGAAATATCGATTGTGGTGACAGATGTTTGTGTATATATGTGTGTGTGTTGAGGCGCATTAGTCAGTCTTCGTGCGCCTATTTTAATAAAGTCAACATGTGTATATTTTAAATAAAGTGTTTTAAAAGTAAAAGTGAGAACTTGATTTGAAACAATATCAAAGTTATTTAAATAAACAAACGGAAGCCACACTGCTTAATTCACGATACAAGAGAATACACTTCATTTATAAGCTACGAGATTACTTAATGAAAAATTAAATGTCTTACTTTACAGTTAATTGTGGACATTTTTCAGCAGGAAATTTCTTCAATTCCACGGTGAGCTTTATGGATTCAAAGTAAAAAATCTGTTTATGGTGAAGATGAGTAGTATGTAAATATGAAACAAATATAAAGACGACTGTAACCGAGGACCACAGGCTTCAGTGCAGAGCAAGACGATAGAGTATTTCAAAACAACCGCCATTGGACCATTGGAGTTGAGACAGCTCTCATTGGTCAATTTCAGCTTCGTTTGACCCATAGCGCCTCTAGTGGTCTGGAATGGAACTATATGGCTTGTTGCCTCTTCGCCCATATAGCTTTCACCCCCGTGAGTGATCTGTGTAAAGTTATAGATACTCTTTTTTTAAAGTATTAGATGAAAAAAAAGCGGAGCTGCACGGGAGGAGGAGTAGTGATTTGTTTTTCCTAACGTCATATATAAAGCAACCTAGAAGCAATTATCACAATTATGGAATAGATTAGTGCTAGGCATAATTTGTTGAATGGAACGAAATCAAATATACAAATCGATACTTGAGTTTCTGCTGGCCATCCATTTCCAAAGATATACAAGGAAACACACAGGCAGCAGGAGAAGTATGTACTTCCTCCTCAACATCTTTGTTATGAATTGTTTGGAGGGAACTTTAATGACATACCTAAATAACACTTAAGAAATTATGGATCCAGCTGAAGTAGAGTTCCTAGCAGAGAAACGAATGGTGAGCATTGTTCCAAACTTTAACTTTGATAGAATACACCTGATATCGGGACAGATAGGACCTTTCCGTGCTGGACTGCCCGTTAATGTGCCTATATGGATGGCTTTAAATCTAAAGCAAAGGCAGAAATGTCGTATCATTGCTCCAGACTGGATGAACTTGGAAAATCTTCAAGAAGTAAAAGATCAGGAAAGCCAGTCAAGGTTGGACAAGTTTTTATACGTCAGATATTTTGTATCCGCATGACTAAATCAAGTAGCATGACATTCATGTAACTCATTTCGAATTTCAGGTTGTTTACTAGAATGCCAAGTGAACATTATATGGTGGAGAGCCACCTGTTGCTAGGTGCAGCGAGCGATGACATACCACAAGCGGAAGAAATCCGTACAGTTATAAAGGTTCGTTCTCTATTTCTCCAGTCAAATGTAGCAGACGTAAAATACATAGCGTGATAACAATAGCCATGTTTAGAAATTTTGTGCACAGTCCTCACTCCTCTGTTACAGTTACCTCTAAAATATTACCAGTTTTTTTTAATTTTACGATAGCTGATTTGCGATATTCATTTTTGTGAGTTAGTAATCCAGATATTAAGTTACCTGCCACTAAAACGTGTTGTTTTGTTGACAAGAAAGACATCTGAAATCAGGCCGATAAGCGTCATTTACTCTTAGCAACAGAGCCTGAGCCTGTGTTATATATGATATATGCTTCATAGGGTTTGTGTGTCTTTCGTGTTATAGATATTTCAGTTTTGTGTGGTTTCCCCAAGTGAGCTCTGACAAATACCGAGATGGTGCCTCACAAAGAGAGCATAGCAGATTTATACAGCTTTTTAATATAATGAGGTACTGCTTATTAGGTAACTTGATGTTAACCTCATTGACATTTTATTCTTCATTATAGCAAATGGTATGTGCACTGATTTCAACAGTGGCACCTAAGTTAAAATAAGTGTGTGTGTGTGTGTGTGTGTTTTAGTGATTCGCTCGGTGTGCCATCTATTCCATAAAGGAGGATTTTTCAGGGCTTCGGAAAAAGTGATGACCATCTTTGTCAAAATCCTTGAAAACTAAATCTGCAAGTGTCAGTAATACACAGCCCTTGGATCTGGGTATTTTGCAGAAATTGCTCTCTAAATGTTCTTAATCTGCTTGTCGATTGGTAGGGATTCCCAGTTTGTCAGTTGTGTTTGGAGAGAGCTTGTTTCATAATATTGCAACAAAGTACGAGTCCACTTCTCGCGGTAAAGTTCTCGCTTCCCAATCACAGGTCCCGGGTTCGATTTCCCGAAAGGTCAGGCATTTTCCTTGCCTTTTGAGGACTGGGTGGTATTGTCGTCTTCAACATAATCATTCATCCCCTTTACGGTCTGAGGAAGGCAATGGCAAACCACCTCCACTAGGACCTTGCGAGTCTCCCGCATTGTTCCCCTACACTCTGTCACGGAGCATGGGACTTCATCATCAAAGTACATGATGCCCCTCTGACACCTAGGCAAGGAAGAAAAGTGTACGTGGAAAAATATTTAAGTGCACTGCTAAACCACACTACAAGGTGTGAAAATAAGCCGACATAATGGGAAATACTTCAGAAGGCACGTCTGGTGAACACAGTCTCTTGATTAGTTTACCTGTGTTGAATCCATTTTATCCACCAGACCTCAGCGGATTTTGTGCATAGTGTCATTTAGTGTATTTCTGGTACAAGCAGGCTATTTTTGTCTAAAACTGCAAAATATGAGTACTTGTGAGACTAAAATTATGAAGCAATTGTAGGCCTGTTCATCCATCATCTAGGCCATGTCTATTAAGTGTAGCTTTTCTGACTGGGAAGTTTTAGCTGTAATTATAGGTCGTAACCATAGAGTGTATGAACCTAAATAACCCATAGGTAACGGGACAGAAGTTTTCAGTCAGCAGATTTTTCCAGTGCCAGAATATATTGGTATTCCTTAATATCAGTGTCTTCCATTGAGGTTAAACATGTAACTGAGTGAACTGCTGTCTGCTTGTCATTTTCATAATCTTCAGTGGAAAATTGTTTTTTGTTCTCTTTTATGAGGTGAGCCATGTATCTTTTCACAAAGATTGAGAATGGCTTTCTAATACTGACGTGCAGTAAGTAAAATTCCCAATACTGTCAACTTCAAGGAAACACTTAAAATAGAACACAGCACTCCTAGCTAGTTTTGGATGTGCTGATTCGGATAATTCACTAGGCTCTTGACTGTCAAGTGCTGGATATTGAGCATCCCAAATGTGGACAGCTCTTTTGTGTCCAGTCATTTCTGCAACTGTGGTCATCCTTATTTAAACATCTGATACACAACATTAGTAGTTTCATCTATTATGCGTCTTTAATGTCTTACAATTTGCCCATGATAGGGCTTGAGTGGGTGGGTTCAGGATGTAGGCTTTACGGTGTGAACAATTGCAGGAATAAAAGCCCTGACTTGGGAATAGTTGTCCAGTTGTCTCAAAAGGTTTGTTTTGCTGAAGCCAAATTAGTCAAAATATGACTTAGCCACATGCAAAAATAGGTTTTATTTTGTTTTCCAAATCATAATACTTAATGTAAAATCCCCATTACAGTTGTGTGTTAATTGCAAGGCTTATAAATATTTGTCTCATTTTCAAATGTTTGCAAATGACCACTTCCTTGTAACAAATCAATGTCAAATCAAATGTGGAAACCAAGCTTTCAATAAATTCTACCACCACCACCACCACCACCACCACCACCACCACAGGTAAAAACTGCCTACTGGGATAGTGATGTTCTCTATTTATAGTGTGTGGAGCTCATGGTCTAGTGGCTAGCATTGCTGTCTCTGGATCATGGGGTTCTGGGCTTGATTCCCAGCCGGGTCATATATTTTCTTCGTCCAGGGACTGGGTGTTTGTGTTGTCCTCATAATTTCACCATCATTCACAAAATTGGCAAGGCAGGACTGGGACAAGGTTGGAGATTTGTATGAGTGCTGATATCCACATTGTAGAGCACCCCCAAACCAAAATCATCTATTTATAGGTAGAGTGGGAAGATTGTGGAACATCTTCTGGATATAAGGTATTCAGAGTGGCAGACACTTCTACTGCTGCAGCCGTAAAGCTTCCCTCTCTTCACACACAGGGAGATTTGTCATGACCTACTAATAAAGACTGATGGGAACCACCAACAAACGTTTGGTTGTGAAACCTGCCACAAAAAGTTGAGGTATAATTCAAGTTGATTTAGTGTGCTTATATTGCTTCATATTCTTTGGCAACTCAGGTTACTGAAATAATAATAATAATAACTGGGAGATAATAGATCA
This sequence comes from Schistocerca americana, assembly GCF_021461395.2. Lineage (NCBI taxonomy): Eukaryota > Metazoa > Arthropoda > Insecta > Orthoptera > Acrididae > Schistocerca > Schistocerca americana. Next base: position 255,268,596 of record NC_060119.1, on the reverse strand, counting down.
CACAGAAATTATTTGAAACTGGAGGATGTTGGTCATAGACTTTGGTAAGTAATATAGGAAACTGCGACAGTGTAAACAACACGGTGACTATAATGTCATATAAGTGGCTTCTTTTTTAAAAAGAAAAGAAAGGAGGGGGGGTGGGGGGCTAAGCTACAGATCAGTCTCACCACAACCAGGTGTTTTGCTTTCACATTTGTTGGCTTTTCCAACTCGCAATCAAACTGCGAAAATACACACCAAAAGGTGGTGTCACAGCAGCCTTTTAACATTACCCACTGATCAAAGTTGACAAGAAGTACCAAACATTTGTCTTGATCCAACTTGAAAACTTGTTACAGTCCCTTGATAACTTTACAGTTTATACGACAAGACATTTACTTTCATCTCCCTTGTTTAATAAGTAGTGTCTTATAGTGTTAGTAGATCTATTAAAATATTACTTGCAGCATTACTCCTCAGTGGGAAGTTACTGAAAAGCTATGAAGTGCCCCTTTCTTCCACAAAATTGTCAGCCGTCATTGCCCATGTGAGCCAGGTCAGCTTCAAAACAAAATTTCACTACATGACTTATTTACCGCAGATAATTGGGCCCTGAACCACTTTATACATTCCTGCGTTAGTGAAATTGTATAACTAAAGATTTCCAGTCTTGCTTTGACTTGCAGCAAGTGAATGAATTGTTATTGAGAGGAAACAGTTGTTTAGCTGGGAACCTCTGAGGCACCTGCTGTACCTCTGTTGTATAAATCTGGCCCAGTTGTTCCCTAACTGCTTATGAGGCTTATATGTAGTTTCCTTATTAAAGCACTCCTGATGAGGTAGGTGGACCTGACAAGAGAATTTGTGAGGATAGTCTTTCTGAGCACACTCCTAGAAAAAATGGGGAATGGTTATATTAACTGAACAGTTATGTCAAAATGTTTTTGATTTTTCAAATGAAAGTGGGCACCTTTGGCAAGGGGTCCCCATTGTTCACACAAAAAGATCTAGGTGGCACCACAAGTGGTGGTAGTCCAGGCAAGGGACTAAAATGATATGTTGTTTAAAAATGACACTTTTGGACAAGTGACAAAACTTCTAAGACTACAAAGTTTCCAAGTATCTCATAATAGCTGCATAGAATGAAACTCCAAATTCTAGCCATCGTGTAGTGTCATCCAGGAACTGCAAAGGGAATGTACAAATGAGCATAGTGATGACATCTCTGAAATAACACTTGCATTCAATTTGACAGTAAATTCATCAATTGCACTCAACTAGATTAAGGTTGATTCCTTATACTTAAATGTTCTTCTATGTATACTAAGTCCACTGTGATGTCTCACTTGCCATGGTTTTGACCACTCTACAGTTGGGTGTAATGGTAATGCAACTTGTGGAAACCATGGCCAAGCACCTCATGAGCTACGTGTAGGATACAACTGGAAATCTCCTGTTTTCAGCTTCACAGATAGGTTCCAGGTGCTGTCTGCAGCTGACAATGTACCTCAGCCAGATGCATTCACATGTCCTGTATCAGAGGAAACCTCTCAGCTTGCAGGATCTGGGCAATCAAAGAGGTTGGGATTATTGTTAGTTGTGAACTCCAATGTTATGTGCATTATGGGGCCTCTTAGGGATGTGGCCGCCAAGGAAGGAAAGAAAGCCAATGTTTACTCAGTGTGCATACCCAGGGCCATTCCAGACGTGGAAGGGGTCCTTCAAAGTGCTGTGAAGAGCACAGGGTACATCCAATTGCAGTTGGTGCTCCACATTGGTACTAACAATGTGTGTCGCTTTGGATAGAAAGTGATTCTGCTCTTGTTTGAAATGGCTATCATAAATGGTAAAAGGTGCTTGTTGTGCTTGTGAGATGAAAACAGAGGTCACCATTTGCAGCATGGTCAACTGGATCAATTGCAGACCTCTGGTTCAGACGCGAGTGTATGGTGTGCGTGGGAGGGAGAGAGAGAGGGGGGGGGGGGGTGGGGGAGATGGATGGTTCTGCGGCTATATAAACTGCAGATTCCTTGACTTGTACAGGGTGATGGGATTTCAGGTTCTGCTAAATATGTCAAGAGTCCATTCCACACTGGAGACTACTACACAGGCTGCGAGAGCTGTGTGGTGTGGACTGGGTGGTTTTTTAGTTTAGTGTGTTTCAGGGAAAAACAAAAAGGGCTCAGTCTCAAAAGAGTGCAGTTAAAACACTGGAAGACTGCAGATCTAGAAATCATCTAGTAATAGCTGTAAATGGTTGTAGCTATGTTGGGAAGGTACCAGAGGTCCAAGTGCTGATTGAAAGCATTGATCTTCAAATCCTTGTAGCGGACATGGAAAGCTGGCTAAAGCTGGAGAAAAGTTCAACCAAAATTTTTGCGAAGGGTCAAATGCTGTTAAGAAAAGGTAGGCTGAATACAGTTCATGGGGGTGTTTTTGTTGCTGTAAAAAGTAGTTATCTTGTAGCAAAATTTTAGTAGATAGTACCTGTGAATAAGTGTGGGTAGAGGTCAATCTTGGCTACCCAAATAAAATAATAATTGGATCCTTTTACTGACCTCCCAACTCAGATGATACAATTGCTGAAAGGTCCGAAGAAAACCTAAGCCTAATTTCAAACACACACACTTCTCACACACACCTGTAATCAGTGGTGACTTCAATTTACCCTGAAAATATTGGTGAAAATACATGTTTAAATCCACAGGTACTCATAAAACATCATCCGAAATCGTACTAAATGCATTCTCTGGTTCATGAGCTCCCTCTAATACTAAACGGTTGTGAAAACACACTAGATGTCTTAGTAACAAATAATCTCAAACTAATAACGAGCATCAAAATGGATACAGAGTTATCATAGCAAGACTGAATACCGTAACTCCTAAATCCACAAAAAAAACTAATCAAAAAACAGCAGATAAAAGTTTGCTTGACGCCTTCCTGAGATACAATCTCCACTCCTTCCAAATTAACAATGTGGCCTCGAGTTCAGAGAAATAGTATTGACAGCATTTGAGAAATTTATACCAAATAAATTGACAAAATGTGGAGCTGATCCCCCATAGAGCACAAAACAAGTCAGAACACTGTTGCAGAAACAACAAAAACTAAATGGAAAATTTAAACGAACGCAAAATCCCCGAGATTGGTGATCTTTTACAAAGCTCGAAATTTAACATGTACTTTGGTGGGTGATGCTTAAAGTAGTTACCACAGTGAAACTTTGCCTTGAATCCTGGCAGAGAATCCAGAGAGATTCTGGTCATGTGTAAAATAGTCTAGCAGCAAGACACAACCAGTGCCTTCTCTGGACGATAGCAGTGGAAATAGTATATATATGACAGTGCTGCTAAAGCAGTGTTACTTTACTCAGCCTTCCAAAATAACTTCATCAAAGAAGTCAAAGTAAATATTTCAGAATTTGAATGAAGAACAGCTGTCAACATGGGTAACTTAAAAGTAGTTATCCTTGGAGTAGTGAAGCAACTTAAATCAATAAAAGCAAGTCTTCTGGTCCAGACTCTATGCCAGTTAGGTTCCTTACAGAGTATGCTGATGTAATAGATCCGTACTTAACAATCATATACAACTGCTCATGTGATCAAAGATCCATACCCAAAGACTGGAAAGTTGCACAGGTCACACCAATATTAGAGGAAGGCAAGAGGAGTAATCTGTTAAATTGCAGGCCCATATCATTGATTTCAATATGCAGCAGGATTTTGAAACGTACATAGTGTTCTAACAAATGAATTACCTCGAAGAGACCGTTCTATTGACACAGTCAAAACTGATTTAGAAAACATCATTTTTGTGAAACACAACTAGATCTTTACTTACACTAGTGTTTACTGTTATCGACAAGGGATTTCAATTTAATTCCATATTCCCAGAAGGCTTTTGTGACTGTACCTCACAGGTGGCTTGTGATCAAATTGTTTGCTGATGGAATATCATTTAAATTATGCCACTGGATTCGTGATTTCCTGTCAGTGGTGTCACAGTTTGTAGTAATTGATGAAAGTTATAAAGTAAAGGAGAAATGATTTCTGGCTTTCCACAAGGTAGTGTTACAGGCCCTTTGCTGTTGCTTATGTTTTAGGATGCAATCTGAGCAGCCGTGTTAGGTTGTTTGCAGATGAAGGTGTCATTTACAGGGTGTTTCAAAAATGACCGGTATATTTGAAACGGCAATAAAAACTAAACGAGCAGCGATAGAAATACACCGTTTGTTGCAATATGCTTGGGACAACAGTACATTTTCAGGCGGTCAAACTTTCGAAATTACAGTAGTTACAATTTTCAACAACAGATGGCGCTGCGGTCTGGGAAACTCTATAGTACGATATTTTCCACATATCCACCATGCGTAGCAATAATATGGCGTAGTCTCTGAATGAAATTACCCGAAACCTTTGACAACGTGTCTGGCGGAATGGCTTCACATGCAGATGAGATGTACTGCTCCAGCTGTTCAATTGTTTCTGGATTCTGGCGGTACACCTGGTCTTTAAAGTGTCCCCACAGAAAGAAGTCACAGGGGTTCATGTCTTGCGAATAGGGAGGCCAATCCACGCCGCCTCCTGTATGTTTCGGATAGCCCAAAGCAATCACACGATCATCGAAATATTCATTCAGGAAATTAAAGACGTCGGCCGTGCGATGTGGCCGGGCACTATCTTGCATAAACCACGAGGTGTTCGCAGTGTCGTCTAAGGCAGTTTGTACCGCCACAAATTCACGAAGGATGTCCAGATAGCGTGATGCAGTAATCGTTTCGGATCTGAAAAATGGGCCAATGATTCCTTTGGAAGAAATGGCGGCCCAGACCAGTACTTTTTGAGGATGCAGGGACGTTGGGACTGCAACATGGGGCTTTTCGGTTCCCCATATGCGCCAGTTCTGTTTATTGACGAAGCCGTCCAGGTAAAAATAAGCTTCATCAGTAAACCAAATGCTGCCCACATGCATATCGCCGTCATCAATCCTGTATCATTAGCGAATGTCTCTCGTGCAGCAATGGTAGCGGCGCTGAGGGGTTGCCGCGTTTGAATTTTGTATGGATCGAGGTGTAAACTCTGGCGCATGAGACGATACGTGGACGTTGGCGTCATTTGGACCGCAGCTGCAACATGGCGAACGGAAACCCGAGGCCGCTGTTGGATCACCTGCTGCACTAGCTGCGCGTTGCCCTCTGTGGTTGCCGTACGCAGTCGCCCTACCTTTCCAGCACGTTCATCCGTCACGTTCCCAGTCCGTTGAAATTTTTCAAACAGATCCTTTATTGTATCGCTTTTCGGTCCTTTGGTTACATTAAACCTCCATTGAAAACTTCGTCTTGTTGCAACAACACTGTGTTCTAGGCGGTGGAATTCCAACACCAGAAAAATCCTCTGTTCTAAGGAATAAACCATGTTGTCTACAGCACACTTGCACGTTGTGAACAGCACACGCTTACAGCAGAAAGATGACGTACAGAATGGCCCACCCACAGACTGCGTTGTCTTCTATATCTTTCACATCACTTGCAGCGCCATCTGTTGTTGAAAATTGTAACTACTGTAATTTCGAAAGTTTGTCTGCCTGAAAATGTACTGTTGTCCCAAGCATATTGCAACAAACGGTGTATTTCTATCGCTGCTCGTTTAGTTTTTATTGCCGTTTCAAATATACCGGTCATTTTTGAAACACCCTGTATCATCTAGTAATGTCAGAAGATCAAAATCAATTACAAAATGATGTAGATAAAATATGTGAGGTGGACGAATTGGCAGTTGACCCTAAATAAGGAAAAGTGTGTGTCGAGTCTGAAGGCCGTAAATTCAACTAAATACCTAGGAATTTACAATTAAGAACAGCTTAAATTAGAAAGAATAGATAAATGCCATGGGGAAGGCAAACCAAAGACTGTCTTTTACTGACAGAACATTTAGAACATCTAACAGATGTACTAAAGAGAGAGCCTACACTATGCTTCTTCATTCTCTTTTGTAGTATTGCTGTGAGGTGTGGGTTCCTTACCAGATAGGATTAATGGTGTTCATTGAAAAAGTTCAAAAAGAGCAGCACATTTTGTCAAACAGGAGAGTGTGTCATTGACATGATACAGGATTTGGGGTGGAAATTATGAAAACAGATGTTTTTTGTTGTGGCAGGATCTTCTTGCGAAATTTCAATCATCGACTGTCTCCTCCGAATGCAATAATATTTTGTTGACACCGACCTACATAAGGGGAAACAATCATCATAATAAAATACTGGAAATCGTAGCTCACACGGAAAGTTATTGATGTTCATTTTTTCCACACATTGTTCGGGAGTGGAATAATAGAGAATGTGTGAAAGTGATTCGATAAACCCTCTGCCAGGCACTCGAGTGTGACTTGTAGAGTAGGGATGTAGGTGGTCCTGTGACAGAAAAAAAAAAACACAATCTGAACAGGCTTTGAAGGCCCAACGTTACCGATTGGCTGCTGTGTCATCCAGTCTCAGCCCTTAGGCATCACCAGCTGTGGGTACGGAGGGCCATGTGGTCAGCAAACTGCTCTCCTGGCAATTCAGTTTTTGCGCCTGGTGCTGCTATATTTATGGGGTAGCTCCCCAGTTGGCTTCACAAGGGCTCAGCATTCACTGCTTGTCAGCAGCACTCGGCAGACCCAGACAGTGACCCATCCAAGTTCTAGCCAAGCCCAACAACGCTTCATTTCGGTGATCTGACAGGAATCGGGGTGACTGACAAAGCTCACTGTATTTATCATTGCAACACAGTACTAGAACTGCATGCAAGTATAATATCTGACGTTATAAATTTCTCTTAGTATAATGTTTGCCTTCATGCAAGCATGGATGTGGTAGTGGAATATTGCTTTTCCTTCAGGCAAAACTCTCTTGTTGTATGCCTTCTGTTGTTCGGTGATACATAGATTAATAAAGAAACTTTGAGACTGGGTCAGTGTCAGGAAGAAATGGCACAGAAATAAAGCAGTCTAACTAGACGTGTCACGAGTGGCATAGGAAATACAAACCTTATGAAATGTGGGCATATGCCTGGATAATAACTGAAACGTTCTGTTACTATGCCACATGGAGTTTTAATTCTATTACTTTTTTAATTAAATCTAAAATTTTAGTGATAAACTGCTTGAGAATAGTTTAAACTTTGAGGCAGGTTGTATCCAGGACTATGTATTCTGATAATGATTAGAGAGATCAGCTTTCAGAACACGAGATGTATAGATTCTCACTCACCTTACCTCTCTCCTTTTTCATGCCCTTTATTACATGAAAAGAGCAGTCTTTTTGTGGTTTCATATCTCAATCAGTAAAACTGAAGTTTTATAGGATAAATTTTTTGTTGTCTGTGCATTTGTTAAGAACCCTTTTTCTTTGGAATAGGTAGAAGTAATAGGTTGAAATTTGTCAGGTACTTCTAGGTCTACGGTCCCTTAGTGGGCTAAAAATGTGAACTTTTAAATCACTGCTGTCCAAAGATGCAGCCATTTATGTCACATATTTTGATACGAACTCGCTCATCAGAACATCTAGATGAACTATCCATATACACTGATCAGCCAGAACATTTACACGTACCCAATAGCCTGTATGTCCACCTTTTGCGCGGATAATTGTGGCGACCATCATGACAGGGAAGCAAGAAAGTGTTGGTAGGTCACTGAATGGGTTTGGCACTACATCTGCACGCACACCAGCTAATTCACATAAATTCTGGGAAGGGGGTTGATGAGCTCTGATGCCACATTCAGTTCCATCAGAGATGTATTTGACCACTTTCAGATCTGGCGAGTTGGTGAGCCAGCACATCAACTGGAAATTGCCACTGTGTTTCTTGAACCACTGTATGGCACTTCTGGCCTTGTAACGTGATGCATTATCTTGTTTAGAAATGGCACTGCCATCAGGAAACATGATCACCGTGAAGGGGTGTACATGGTCTGCAAACGGTGTATGATACTCCTTGGCCATCAAGGTGCCTTGCACGAGCTCCACTGGATGCCCAGGTGAATGGTCCCCAGAGCATAATGGAGCTGCCACCAGCTAATATCCATTCCGTAGTACAGGTGTCCAGGAGCTGTTGCCCTGGAAAAACAACATAATTGTGCCCTCCCATTGGCATGATGAAGAAGGTAACATGATCATCAGATCATGCAACACTGCCACTGTCCAGTGCCGGTGGTTGTGTGCCCATTTCAGTCATAGTTCCCGATGTCATGGTGTTTACATTGGCACATGCGTGGGTCATTGGCTGTGAAGACCCATTATTAGGAGTGTTTGGTGGACTGTGTGTTCAGACACACACATTCTCTGCCCAGCATTAAAGTCTGATGTTAGTTTTGCCACAGTTTGTTGCTTGTCCTATTTTACCAGTCTGCCCAGCCTACAACGTTCCTCATCTGTAATGAGGGATGGCTGCCCAATCCCTTGACATCTGGGTGTCATTTCACCTTGGTGTCATCACATGTTAAAGACTCTCATCACAGCACTCCTGGAACACCCAACAAGTTGTGCATTTTCTGAAATGTTCATGCTGAGGTTTCGGGCCATCACAATCTGTCCTAAGTCAAACTCGGATAAATCGCACCCTCCCCATTCTATACACAGACAGCACGCTCACTGATACTACATGCACCATTCATGTGCCTGACTAACAGTCTTTCCTCGCCAGGTGGTGCTGGACGGGCTTATATCAATAGTGGGTCGGTGGTTATAATGTTTTAGCTGCTCGGTGTACGTTGTGCAGAATCCTCAGAGTGTGAGCCCTGCTCGCAGTGGTCGGGTGTCCCCCCACCCCCCTCCCAATGTTGCTTTAATTTTACCTTTTCTCTCCTTTTGTATTACTGTCATAAAGAAATATGCTCTGAAATCCTATTGTCTTCGATATGGTTTTGACACTGTATTGTAGCACATTCATTTACATTTCTTTGAATGACTTGCTTTGTACTCTTACATAACATCTACTTTTTTTGCAGGACATTTGGGATTTACGTATGTCTAAGCTACGCTCATCTGTAGATGCCCTTTTTAAAAGTGATGGCACACATGCAGTTCTGGGGCATTTGACAGCAATGGAAATAAACAGTGTTAGACCATTGTTGCCACACTCGTTGGATCAGTTAAATAGGCTACAAAAGGTAAGGATTTTCTGTCTTATTGCTTCCTTTTTACACCTTATTATATGTTAGACTTGGATAGTTTTACCTTTGTTACCAATTCCCAGCAGATGTTGTTGGCAGCTGACTCAGTAAAGCTCATTGATTTTTTTTTCATTTCTTAGTCTGCTGCCTACACTTTGGTAACCATAACTAATAAAACATTCGTACTGTGGAGTCCCATGTCTCTCATAAGAAAAGGGTTTGGCTGTGTCGGGGTGGGGGGGGGGGGGGGGGAGAGGGGGGGGGCATGGAGAGACAATACAGATGAGACTGATTCTTACATAACTACTCATTACTGAATGGTTCATCTTCTTAAACTCACAAACACTTTAAATTAAAAAGTAAGCAGGATTAAAACTTCATTTGGCGTGGCTATCACCTCCCGTAGTGCATGCCATCTCACATAGGACAAGCATATCCTCACTCTTTGGGTGATACACACTACTTTATCCTGCATGAGCCTCTTTAGTCTCGAAATAACTACTGCAACCCTCATCTCTGAACCTGCTTCCTGTACCTGTCTTCGTCTCCCTCTGCAGTTTTTACCCTTCACTTCCCTCCAATACTAAATTTACAATTTCTTGATATCTCAGAATCTGTCCTATCAGCCAATTCCTTCCTTTAGTCAAGCAATGCCACAACTTTTACCCTAATTCTATTCAGTACTGCCTCAATACCTCCTCAATAGTTCATCAATCTACCCATGTAATCTTCAGTATTCTTCATTAGCACCACATTTTAATAGCTCTTATTTTCTTCTTGGCTGAACTTTTATCAACCATGTTTCACTTCCCTACAAGGCTACACTCCAGACAGAGATCTTCACGAAAGACTTCCTAACACCTAAATTACATACGTGATCAAAAGTATCCAGCCTCCCCTCTCCCCGAACCATACATTTTTCTTACTAGGTGCCTTGTGCTGTCACCTACTGCCAGGTACTCCATATCAGCAATCTCAGTAGTCATTAGACATTGTGAAAGAGCAGAATAGGCGCTCCACGGAACTAACTATGAATGTGGTCAGATGATTGGGTGTCACTTGTCATACGTCTGTGTGAGATTTCATCACCCTTTAAGTACCCCTAGATCCACTGTTTCTGATGTGATAGTGAAGTGGAAACATGAAACGACATGTGAAACACAAAACCATACAGGCCGACCTCATCTGTTGACTGATAGATCGCCGACAGGTGAAGAGGGTCATAATGTGTAATAGGCTGACATCTATCCAGACCATCACACAGGAATTCCAAACTGCATCAGGATCCACTGCAAGTACTATGACAGACTGGAAGTGAAAAAACTTGGATTTCATGGTCGAACAGCTGCTCATAAACCACACATCACACCAGTAAATGCCAAACGTCTCTATTGGAGTAAGGAGTGTAGACGTTGGATAACTGAACAGTGGAAAAATGTTGTATGGAGTGACGAATCACAGTACACAGTGTGGCAATCCAATGGTTGGATGTGGGTGTGGCGAATGCCCGTTGAACGTCATCTGCCAGCATGTATAATGCCAATGGGAAAATTTGGAGGTAGTGGTGTTATGGTGTGGTTGTGTTCTTCATGGAGGGGGCTTGCACCCCTTGTTTTGTCTGGCACTATTAGAGCACAGGCCTACATTCATGTTTTAAGCATCTTCTTGCTTCCCACTGGTGAAGAGCAATTTGGGGATGGCAATTACATCTTTCAACACGATCGAGCACCTTTTCGTAATGCACAGCCTGTGGAAGTGTGGTTACACAACAACAACAACAACAACAACAACAACATCATCAACATCATCCCTGTAATGCACTGCTGGCACAGAGTCCTGACCCGAATCCTATAGAACACCTTTGGGATGTTTTGGAACGCTGACTTGTGCACCATTCTGTGAAGAATGGGCTGCCGTTCCGCAAGAAACCTTCCAGCTCCTGATTGAAAGTATGCCTGCAAGAATGGAAGCTGTCATCAAGGCTAAGGGTGGGCAAACACCATATTGAATTCCAGCATTACCTATGGAGGGCACCACGAATTTTTAAGTCATTTTCAGCCAGGTGTTCGGATACTTCTGATCACATAGTGTATTTGAATGTTAACAGATTTCTCTTCTCTACTCACCATGTAGCGGAGATGTTGAGTCACCAACAGGCATAACAAAACATCTGTTCAATGTGTAAAACCTTCTTTCATGATTCTTAAACAAAGTGCTAGTGAAGATTAAATTATGTACTGTGCAAAATTCTACCAGTGCTTTCATTTTTCATTCCTTGTGCCTACCTCAACAATATACTTTAATTTTCCTTCTCTTTCTCTTCCTACTACAGAATTCCAGTTACCCACCACAATGAAGTTCTCCTCTGCCTTAACTATCTGAATAATTTGTTTTATCTCGTCATACATTCTTTCAGTCTCTTCATCTGCAGAACTAGGTGGTATATACTGTGGTGGGTGTTGGATTTGTGTCTATCGAGTATAATTTTGCACTATTCTGCATGAAATAACGCTATATCTTTTCATTGGTGGTTAGTTTTCTAAAAGTAAGGTTGCAGTGCATTGTTCGCATACACAATCTGCTTTTGTTGTCTTACATGAACACAGTATCTTGAAGTTTCTTTACTAACCCACAGTAGATACTGATCCGTAAAACACTTCTTCATATGAAAATAATTTATATAAAAGTTATCAGAGTGACACCATAATGAATACTTCATAGAATACTAGTGACCCAGCCTAGCTTTGCACATGCAGCGTTATGTATCTAAGGCCAGACAACTTGTGTGGCATAGCGTATTTTGTGTATGGGCCTCTGTGTAGTTATGAATAAATTTCAGAGAACAATGTTAAGTAATTGAACATTATCACTTTCATGCAAGTTGACATGATGTAAGTGGCACACAGCAGGAAATTTGGCTGGAGGCATGAATGCTGTGTGGCCCATATTAAATTGGCATTTGGAGTGACATCTCATGGCAATACTGCATGTTGTGCTGTAATACGTTTACAACCAATGTAAATATTAAAGAGTTAGCAGCGTGTGAGTGTGTGTTTTTGTTTGTTTTAGAGAGATTCAACATGTATCAGAGGCTAGCTGAGGTGGCACAAATAAAAGAAAAAATAAGAAAAACCACGATACACACGTATATGTTCGTATTACAGCAGTCCTCTTGTGAAGCTTAATGTGCTTCGTCGAGACTTACTACCACAGTGTTTCGTTGTGGACTCTTTATGGCACACTACTTAACTGTGTCACTCAGACGTGTCCACATATGGGCTTCATTCAAGGAAGGCAGAAAGCTGAGTCATCTGCACTACTGAAACAATGTGCTTTGTCTAAACGAAGCAAAGTTGCTGAATTAGTTGTTTGGAAAAGTTTCACTTATAAATTTTGTGGCAAGAACTCCACAAACAACTGTAAGTTGAACTAATTTTATTAACGCACTACTGCTTTCATGAATTGTAGTCCCATCATCAGGTGCATATCTAAACAACAGAAAATGAACATGGATAGTTATTGAATGTCTACTCATTACACACATGGTATCTGCTTGCTTTGTTGCTGTTATTTTTTCAAAATTGAAGTAACAGTCCCAAATTTCATTGTGCACTTAGAATATGGGCACATGGTTTTGGTTTATCTGTTCCATTCGAGGCACTGAATTATGCGCCATACACTTTTTTTCACGGACTCGCTCCACACGTGCTGTGCCGTTGGTGGTTGCTGCAGCTCACGTTGGTGGCTCCGTGTGTTGTGGTGACTTGCCGTAAGCCTTCTGCTTTTTGCTTCGCCTATATGTTATTTTGATCAAGCATCCTACCTTTGCTGTTTGGTTATAGACATGTCCTTGTTAAACAGCAGTTCCCTTGCCCAAAACTCCAGGCAAATGCCGGGATGGTTCCTCTGAAAGGGCACGGCCGACTTCCTTCCCTAATCCGATGAGACCGATGACCACGCTGTCTGGTCTCCTTCCCCAAACCAACCAACCAACCAACCAACCTTGCCCAAAGTTTACATCAACTATCTGCTCTACGGACATTATGGTTTTAACTTTGAAGGGTGAACCTGTATTCTTGATTGTGTTGTTAACTACATTTTAATTTTTGTAAATACAGTTGTGTGTTTATCTATTCTCATAATTAGGTGATTATGGCTTTGGTATTACTTCGATGTATATGGGTTCAATCACTATCAGTGTTCATTTATTGCTGTTTAGATCTGTACCTGATGATACAGCTACAAGCTACAAAACCAGTATTGCCTTAATAAATCAGTTCAAACTACAGCCATTTGCAGAGTTCTTACTGCAGAATGTATTACCATAGCTGTGGATGCACTGACCACAGGGTCGTGTGTTTTATTTGTAGCATAAATAATAAAATGCTTAAATTTGCAATTAACTTGTTTTTTCGCTATGCAGTTATTCTCTGCAGAGAAGTTATTGGTTAAAAATATTTCAAACTGTAAGTCTGATGCATGATGATGGATGAGGAGGGTGGTGGTGATTGATGGATGGATGGATGGATGGATGGATGGTTGGGTGGTGGTGGTGGTGGTGGTGGTGGTGGTGGACGACGATATCTTTTCATTGTTGGTCATATTTATTATGATAATTCACAATTGAGGAACTAACTGCCCATTGAAGGAATTTGCAGTGAATTAGAGTGCAAAGTGTGAATCTTAGGAAGCAGAAACTGGCAGTCTGACATTAATGCTACATTAAAAGGCAGAGTGGAAAAAAAAGTGGCAGAGTCTGAATTGGCTCCCACAACCTTCGGGTTTCGAACCACATGCTGTACCACTAGGCCGCCACCCCAGATGCTAATTGGGTCCAACTTACTGTGTTCTCGAGGCACTGCTGTCCTCTCAAGTTAGGGCAACTGTTCACTTGCTGGCTACTGACACCCTTTCTAGAAGTTAACTTTAATTCATCATAATCATACAATTTGTATGAAATATTTATAAATTATATAGGGTGTCCCCGAAGACACCAATAAAAAATGTGTAGTATGTAAGGATTCTAAAATGCAGATCTTAGAGCTTTGAATACTTGGTCATCTTCAATCCATGAAACAGATGTCTTCTACTGCAAAGACTTTGCTTTCCATATTTTGCGAGGAGATATTATGGACCAAACCAAGAAAAAAATTCCAAGTAAACATGGGGTCTAAACTGCTAACCCTAAGAGCTATAAGCACGTGTTAGTCAAAACTAGATAAAAATCCTCTTGAGATTAGCCTGCATATTCAGGAGATAGGAGTGGTAAATCAACTTCAATTTTATATAATTAATTTTCAAATATTTTGCTAAATACTAAAAATACATCAGTCAATAATTCTATGTTGCAGACGCCAAAAACACAAAAATTTTAAATTTGAGAACTTGTCTTAGAATATTATTTAAAAGATACACTTCCTATTTTTTGACCTGTGTCTAAAATTTTTGCCATGCAAAATGGGATTGTGTGCTAACTACACAGCACTTTGTTATAATGGAGAATTTTGATCCAACCTTTGCTATTGTTACACTCCTGTCTGGGCTTTGCATTATTGTAATAACTGTATAATTGTGTAAATAAAAACATTTGCAGATTTTTGTAGTGTCATGGTGTCCTCTTCACATCCTTATTTTCGGTAACAAAGGTTTGAACTAATTTAATAAAATCCATAATATAGTGGGAGCTTAAATTATTCAATGGGTTTCAAAGCACTGTTTATTGACAAGTATATGGCATACAAAGAAAATGAATATTAATAGGAAAAGTTATCTGCCCCCTCTTTTTTCCCCCTCCTCCCATTATTTCTGTGAATTGAGAGGTCATAGACTCCCTGTGACTTGTTTCAAGTCGACTAAATTTAAACTTGATATCAAGATTTTAATAAAAGAACAAAATCTACCAGTGATAAATTATTTAATTAGTAAGATAATGCATCTAATTATAAAAGATGACTTCAGAGGAGCTTTGATGTGGTGGACACACAATACATGAAGATGAAGCAGTGAACTAGACTAATGAGCCATGCTAATTATTGCCGGACAGTGGAGTTCAAGCATGAATGTCTCACATGTAGACAAGGCAGAAGACCTGTTATGGTGTCTTTATCAGAACTAACAGTTAGCAAGTTAATGTGCTAGAGAGATCAACTCGTTTGAGGGTTTAGAAGGATAATTGTCACAATGTGTTAAACCAGTTATTACTACTAAATTCCATATGGATTGCTGACATGTAGTGCTTTAGATCAATATGTAATTTTCACACAGTCAAGAAGAGTGGTTGAATGACATTTTGCTTTTGTTCGCAGGGAACTCAAATTGCTCCGTCTATGACATCACAAGATGTATCCCAGTAAGATCAAAAAGGAAAATTAGAGGAGAGATCTTATTGTTGGGCAAAAATTACCTGCCATTTCAGTGAGTAACTGGTTCATGGCAGCATTTCAACATCCACTTGAAGCTGTGATCATGTATAAAAATGTCTTTTTTTTAATTAATTTTGAACTGAATATTTCCCAAGATTGTATTTAATGTCAACAAACTATGGGTAATTGCTGGATATTGTAATTTTAAAATTAAGCACAGATTTCAAGTTGTAATTAGAAAGTGTTACTATCATTTTAAATGTAATTTTACTGTATTTTCTCTATTTATTGTGTTGTTATATTGCAGCATTTGTTGTAACTTTTAATATTTGTTATTAAATAATATTTTACTATGTTTCTGCTACTGGATTTTAATTGTTCATATTAGATTTCACATTCCATTGTGTATTAACACATAAGTTACTGCAGAAGAAATATTTAAGAACCTGGAATTAAAGATTTTGATGGGGGGGATGGGGGTGTTATATGACAAGTGTGAAATAACAGCAAATTGTGTGTTTTGGAATATTCAGCTCTAAACTATGACAAAAGGAAAACACAATAAGAAATCAGTAACTTATTGTAGATAAATTACTTTTGAATGCATTATGGGAACAGCAGTGATCAATGTCTTATAAATAATTACTATTAAAAACAGTCTTGATCAAGATTTATTTAACAAGGTGACCGGTTTCGACCACTACTGTGGTCATCTTCAGACCTATGAGTTGTATACAAAGCTCTAATTAGAGGGCTACATACATTAAACAGAATACATAAAGTTATAAAGCTATAAAACGTTGAATTACCATTGAGTAGGAACCTCTTTCTGTTGGAGAATCACTACTGGAGAAACCAGTGCACGTCTTACTATATATAATGGAGGCTCCACCCACTTCTGACTGCATGATGTCATTATTAACCAATGAGTTATAAGTCGAATTACAATTTAAAATTTCTTAGTTACAAGAACATTGTCAAGAATTAGAAATAAATACACATTAAACTTAGCTTATTAAACAGCTATTGTCAATTAAGAAGCGTTGAAAATATTTAAATATGTAGGAAAATGAACTTCGGTTTGGCAGTACATGGGTTGCCCTCTCAAGGCCTGTCAGTGAACCATTTGGAACCACTGGTTGCTACGGTGAAGTTAGACGCCGTTGCAAAGATGAAGCAGCAGGCTTTTTTCACTGAAGTTGTTGTAAAGTCGATAGTCGAACTAGTGGTTGCCATGGTGAGGACAAACTCCAGTACAAAGATGTGGCAGCAGGCTTCTTTCCAACAAAGTTGTTGCGAAATAGAATGGCAAAGACTGTGGCGTCAGACGATGTATTATTGAGCAGCAACTTGTCTTTATTGAAACGAAAAGAGTAAGCTACAATAATCTGTAGCTAACATGTATACTACATGCTGCCCAAATATGATACGAAGTAGTTGTCCGTATATATGAAATATTATCTATGAAGTTGATATGTAGATTACATGGAGCCTCCATTATATATAGTAAGATGTGCACTGGTTTCTCCAGTAGTGATTCTCCAACAGAAAGAGGTTCCTACTCAATGGTAATTCATCGTTTTATAGCTTTATAACTTTATGTATTCTGTTTAATGTATGTAGCCCTCCAATTAGAGCTTTGTATACAACTTATAGGTCTGAAGATGACCACAGTAGTGGTCGAAACCGGTCACCTTGTTAAATAAATCGTGATCAAGACTGTTTTTAATAGTAATTATTTATTGTAGATAGTACATTACATTCAAGATATTCCTAACATTCATTCAATATTTTTTATTAGCTTTTCAAACAAAACAGTTCAGACAATTTTGTCATTACAGGGAAGCACAATAAAAAATGGATGAGTAGTCTCATAGTAGATGTTAATCATACAACTGGCATGTTTCATTCAACTAAGGAAATCTTGCATACTGTCAAGCAGCAGTGCGTGATATATTTTAAATAGAATTTGGGGTACCCTCGCTTGTCTACTGACATTCCATGTTCTCTACAATCTGCAGCACTTATGAGTATTGATTATGGTACTGAGCAAGGTGGTGCAGTAGTTAGCACACTGGATTCCCATTAATAAGGATGACTGTTCAAATCCCTTTTCAGTCAACCAGATTTAGATTTTGGAGTGAGAATTAGTTAAGGATAGGGATGTCAGATTTTCAAAAATAAAAAAGAAGTGTCCCCTCAGCATTTTTATGACCATTCTTTCCAGCTCATGTTGGTGCTGAAACTGGAAAATCCAGAATAGAATAACGACAGTGTTACGAAAACGATAGATTGCTACTAACCATATAGAGGTGTTGTGTTGCAGATGGACACACCAAAAAGACTGCTAAACGTGAGCTTTCAGCCAAAAGGCCTTCTTCTAAAGTAAACAACACACACTTATTCACACAAGCACTTCTCTCTCTCTCTCTCTCTCTCTCTCTCTCTCTCTCTCTCTCTCTCTCTCTCTCTCTCACACACACACACACACACACACACACACACACACACAGTGGTTTCAGTTGCCTGAGACTGCAGGTGTGTGTGTGTGTGTGTGTGTGTGTGTGTGTGTGTGTGTGTGTGTGTGTGAGAGAGAGAGAGAGAGAGAGAGAGAGAGAGAGGAGAGGAAACCTTGTTTCACAAAGTGCCTAGCATCCAGCGCATGTTGGTTCTATCGATTACTCATATGATTTTGATGCGCATCCCTGTTGGTTTTAGGACACACTCTGTAAGTTGATTTCTGAATGAATCATAAGCCGTGCGGTCGGAGGCGACTTGTCACAGTTCACGTGGCTCCCCCCTGTCGGAGGTTGTGTTGTCCTTAACGTAAGTTAGTGTAAGGTAGATTAAGTAGTGTGTAAGCCTAGGGACCGATGACATCAGCAGTTTGGTCCCATGGGAAAAAAATCGTAAGTTGATTTTTGAATGTGTGCATAGTGTATGTGAAGTCTGTGTTAGGGGAATCCTCGTCGCATCTAGAAATAAACTTTCCTGCAGGCAAAAGGGGACCGGGCTATACAAGCTGAGAAGAGTAAAGCCGAACGAGTGAATGTTGATCGCTGTCTGATTATGTTGTTGCTTGGGTTTGCGAATGATCAGCGTTGTTATAATTACTAGGGAAATCCATAGATTCAGACTACCAGAGTGGAAATGAACAACTAACAGTGTATCCAGGAAAATGAAATTTTGTCATAAAATTTTTGGCCAGATCACCACACTAGTAAGGGCCAGTTGTACAATCCCCGTTTACCAGCCTCTTAAGTTCTATTCTGGAAGTAGCACGGAAAATGGTTTGTACGAACATAACAACACCCCCCGGAGAATAATCAGGGATAACTAAAGCCGTGATTCTGGCAGGGTTAGGAAGTTAACCGGCGAATAAGTTTTGACAAAGGCAGAATTAGTCATGAAAAGATTGTTGATAGAACGAGGAAGGAGAAGAAACAGGGACATAATATAAATTAGGGAAGAATATGACGATTCCAAATTTATGTAAAAATCTCGCACTACTACTTTTCGTTCTCCTGCTCGAGAAACTGGTGCGTATGAGTGAAATGTGAAACTTTTTTCTAACATAAAGCTTTTTCCTTGTAGTAGGCCTAATAGGCATTTTATGTTGGTCTTTGCGAATTATATTGTCGTGTTATAAAAATGACCATTTGTGCCAAAACAGTCTCGTTTATTTGGTGTGTGTGTGTTACAATTTCTGCAGTATTAGAAACACCTATTTTGTTTTATGTAGCAGACAGCAACAAAATAGACGTAATCAGATCGAGAAACGACACCAGTATTGGATACTCTTTGTATTAACGGCAGACAACGATATTTCGATTTTTCATGTAGGAAAACGATTGACTAACTTTCATGAGGTAATAGATTCTGTCACAGAAAGGAAATCACGTCATGTAAAGCTGTATCGTGATTAGAGAGAAAACAATGCTAGGAGCTAAGGATTGAAGAAACATGTACTGTATTGCTTGTCTCTTGTCTTTACTGGTTTTATGCATCCTATATTTAATTTTATGTCATACAAAACAGCAAGTTATTAGCTAACAGGCAATAAAGAGTGCAAATTTTCTGAAGAGTTCTTGTTCTCCCAGTTGCAAATAATCCTATCCAGTATTAATTGCAAGTATTTTTAAGAGGGTCAGGATGTCAAACCGGGTGACTGGGAGCAGGAGAGGCACTACAGGACATTTTAATTTCCACTGTCCTGAATATAGTTTGATGGCATCCAGTACAAAATATACACGTTTCAATTCCACGGAGCGAACTACAGTGACGTGCGATAGAAGAATGCTGTGTGAAGAGGGGTGGCACTGCACCCTGGCACACTTAAAACCAAATAACATGCCTTACATTTCCTCGAACATATATGTTTTATGTACCAGACTCTTCAGAAAGATGTGCGCTACAAAATGAACATATTTTTGAAAATTTGATTTTTAAAATTTTGACGTCATATCTCAAACGCTCGAGGGTGGGGGTGGGGGGGGGGGGCACTATCTTAGTATAGCCCCGGTTCGGAAATATCGTAGATCCGAGGCTGATGTGCAGATCAGTCTGAGTTATAGTGGGGGACTGTGTAGTCTCCACATGACCAGTGTTTACATTTAGTGAATTTGCTGTTTCCTCTTCGTTTATTGCTCTCATGACAAATGATAACAAAGTGGGTTTCTGTGGCCGGGAGCTATCAAGTGAATGAAAATACATTCACATATTTACGGAAGGCAAATATACGTTATTAGTTTCAGATTTTATTTCCACTTTTCTGACAGGGATGCATTAATCACCTTGTACAACAATGAAGATATTTTTGTCGGTTTGCTAAAGAAATTTGGTTTTTATTAATCTTTTACACTGAGGCAGTCAATGTGTTTGAAACAAAGTGTTTAGTTCCACACCATTGGCTAACTTCAACTGCTCGCTGCATTTCAAGTGCACGTTTTCATCTTCTAGCGTGTATGGCATTATGCCATAGTAAAGAATCAAAAATGAGTTAATACAGTACTGGTACTCCAAGAAAATTTACATCCCGAAACCCACACTGAAAAGCGTAATATCAGGTCGAACCCTACTTCATTGGGAATCTGGACATACGAATGAACTCTTTAAGTATGCACTTTAAGTATGCACTTCCAATGCTCTTGGAGTGTCCTCTGATTTCTTCTTTTATGACCTAGTGTAAGATCTTTCACTGTTTTACACGTACGAACATACGGGCTTCCTGCGTCATAGCAGCTGCCAAAGCTCGGTGGCACATTATCTGGCTCTCTCTGACTACTACTGAAACGAATCCATTTCTAACAGTCGCGGGAAAATATTGCGAATGGTGGTTTGAAAAGCGTTACTTTCAAAGTAAATTTCCTTTTACGCAAGTTGAGCTATGTGCGAGAATGTATGATGAATTTCTTAAACCACCGAGCATTTGATGACGAGCCATTTAGAAGTATTTCGAGCCCAGAAGATCATTCATGTCGTTATTATGAGCAAATTGATGTAGTGCTACGGGAAGCTCTCTCCTCTGCGGTAGCTAATTTATTTTTGTGGAAAACTTTGAGGACAAAGCACTGGACTCGGCTAAAAACTTTACAGGCAAATTTGTGCGATGATATATCTTAAAGCGTAACACGCTCAAAAAATATCAACATTATATGTGAAAGCTTAGCTTCTCTTGAAGCTTATTAACATTAGAGACCAATATTATATGTGAAACCTTTGCTTTTCTTGTAGCAACACTATGTATATTAATTTAAAACATTAACTTTTCCTGTTTGTGTATCTGCGCTACTTAACAGTGATGTTGGTATTTGCTGACTACATCACGTGTCCTGTGGTCTGAATATCCGCTGTCATCGACTGGCGGGATCACGTGACAAGAGCTATGATGCCTACAAAAGCGCATTGCAATCTCGGTTACAATGGTTCGGAAAGTAACATGCAATGTTTAGTGGAATTCGAATTTATACTTCCGTAATACGAAAACATGCAGCGTACATGTTGCTGCACATCAAAACTCTTTCCAAAAGGAGTTTTCTTCCGTAAGTTTCGTTTTCTTAAGTGCTGAGAAATTCTACGCCTGTGTATAAAAACATATCCATTCAAAGGATAGATAAGTTTTTCAGTTCCGAGGGAAAATATACTGTCACTTAATTACACCAAAAAAGTGTGTTTTCATCCGGGAGAAAGTGTATTTTTAACCGGGAAATCCGGGAATTTTTTTTCCATGTCCACGTATACACCCTGACAACATTATACCAATAGACATATAAGGATTAGATGTCCGGAACTATAACCTACTTTAAAAAACAATTTATGTACTTCTAGGTCTTAGCTGCTTACTAACAGAACTACGGTCCAAATTTTCATAAAGGAATGATTGCTGGAGCTAATATCTTGAAAGCGTGCTTTTCCTCCTTAACTCTTCGACTGCGCTCTAAGAGACCTTGGCAGTGGTACTGCCGTGCTCTGTGTATTGGACTCGCGCAGTCCCATTGCTTGCTGTGCATACTCTATAGATACTGAATTAGGACGGCCTGGTGGCGCCATGCTGCACTCTGTGGACAGCACGAAGGGCCCACAGTAAGCAACATTGAGGAGGTTCTACAAAATTTGAGTTGTAAATCAGCCACAAGGGTTGCAATACCTAGTGCATCAACTGGCAGATTTCGCTGGTGTTTCTGTTGAGAAACAATTATTTTGTCATGTAGACTGATGTTCAGACAGGACTAAACATGTTGATGCATGATGAAGGCATTGAAATGTTGTTAACACATGGCATACGGCTCACGTAGATTTACGTGTTTTCATGTCCAACTGTTGTGGATGGATCATGTAAATTTACGTTTTTTTGTTCCGTGTGCATTTTCTGAAACCTGTTGCTTCACCTCAGCTTGGCATGTGGCACCACATTTATCAAGACAATTATTACAACTGTACAGCTATTGCCAAAGCAGTTCTAGAAAGGAAAACAAGAGTTTGTGGTACAATATGAATGTCTGCAAACAGAAACCAAATTCTAAAAATGTTTTGTGATGTACAATAAATATGAGAGGTGTGAACAGAGCTGATCAGTATCTTTCGCATTGAGGGATAATGCAGAAGCCAATTAATGGACAAAGAAAGTAGTTTTGTTTCCAATACATTGTGCTCTGTTTAATGCATACAAAGTGTACAGAGACTATATCCATATATACAACAAATATTAAATTTTCCAAGACCCTGGACAAGTGGTAAAGTTGGCACAGCAACTTTGGAGGAAACTGAAGCAATCCAACCTACAAAACAAGGACCTGCTAAGGATCCACCTGGATGATTCTCAGGGAAAATGAAAGAACATACTATGCGGGCTATTGCGGGAAGTGGAAAAAATGCACATTTAGCATGCCTTTGCAGAAATTGCACGGTGCATTGTAAAATAAGTGAAACAAGGTACCACTCCCAGTTTTGTGAAGTACCAATACATAAAGGCGTGTGTTTCCAGACATATCACACTCTTCAAGAATATTAGATCATCATACAAATATTTGTGCCAAGTTTCATTGGCATCAGCCACCAGTAAGTGCAGCTACATTCAAATAAGGAAGGCATGCATCTTAACGAAAATTGCTGGGAACTGTAACAATAACCACGGTGTGGCAGGTATGCAATGTGAGTGTAGTAATGAGAGATTTAGTGATAGCTCTTCAAGCAGTGCCGGCCAGAGTGGCCATGCGGTTCTAGGCGCTACAGTCTGGAACCGCGTGACCGCTGCGGTCGCAGGTTCGAATCCTGCCTCGGGCAGGGATGTGTGTGATGTCCTTAGGTTAGTTAGGTTTAATTAGTTCTAAGTTCTAGGCGACTGATGACCTCGGAAGTTAAGTCGCATAGTGCTCAGAGCCATTTGAACCAATCTTCAAGCAGTGGAGAAGACAGCTATGACTGACTTCAAAGTAGTATTTACTGCTGATAGTGGTTCTGCAAGAACTTGATCTTTTTCCATTTACAGAAACACAAGGTGTAAAAATTAGTTTTACCGATCCTTTGAATCAACTTGTTATTTTCAAAACTTTTTTTGTTATAGGTTGTTATAGCTAATTAAATGATGAAACAGGGTGAACAGTTTTTCATTTGTGGACACACTGAAACAGTGATCATGTGTATCAAATGAGAACCAACGAGCAGTAGAGACAATCTTTCTCCATCAAAGCATAGTTCAGAAACCTGATTTTTGAAAAAGTATTATTCAAGGAAAGAATTTTTTGAAGCACCTATTTTCTTAAAAGTAATCTCGATAAGTAAATTCAGTCTTCTGTTTATGGTTCTTCATTTTAAAGACAATTTAGCTTTTATTTGAAAGACTGCAACCTTGTACAACTGAAAACCTTTGAGAGAGGCAAAACTAGAGAAGAGTAAAGTTAAAACTTTTTATTGAAGGAAATTGATGTGATGCAGTGATGTGACAAGTAAGCCATTTACACCTTTTCTGGAATTTACAATCACGAACTACAACTAAATATAGACAGAAAATGAAGCCAGAAGTTAACCACAAATATGATGATCAAATGGTTGATCTTGACTTAGCTGACCAGTACATTATAAATTATACACCATGAAAATTTCTTAAAAAAATCACATAAAGCAATAACACCATCAGATAGATGTTGCAGCTCTTAAATCATATGTGTTGCGTACACAACTCTGCAGAAAATTTGGAAGACTTGATTTCAAAATTTAGCGTATTGAAAGTTTACTTGAAAAAAATTCTGTGCATTTGCCCAGTCTTCCTCACACAAAGAAAATTGGGTTTGCCATTTCCAAGTGTCAGCACCAACACAGTTGGTGGAATGAAATTTTTCCTGTGCATATTGGTTGTATTGAACAATGGAAATGGGTGTGGTGGTGATACGATGGCTGTGTAGTGCTGGAATGGGAACAGCATTCTATCTGGATCGAAGTTGAGGACACCTTATTCACATTGCTCCAGAACATAAGCTACTTCTCCCCCATTTGCCTCACCCGGTCCTACTCAACCCAACAAGCTACCTTCCTAGACATTGACCTCCACCTCAGAGATGGCTACATCAGTACCTCCATCCATATCAAACCTACTAACCACCAGCAATACCTCCACTTCGAAAGCTGCCACCCATTCCATACCAAGCAGTCCCCTCCGCATCTGCGGTGACGAGCAGTCCTTCTCTATATATACCGAGGGTCTCAATGAAACCTTCACTTACCATAATTATCCTCCCATCCTTGTACAAAACAAATCTCCCGTGCCTTATCTTTCCAGTCTCCTACCATCTCCCACAGTCCGGCCACGGAGGAGCATTCCCCTTGTAACTCAGTACCATCTGGAACTGGAGCGACTGAATTACATTTTCCGCCAGGGTTTCGATTACCTCTTGTCGTACCCTGAAATGAGAAATGTCCTACCCACTATCCTTCCCAGCCCTCCTACTTTGGTATCTGTGTCCACCGAACCTACACAATATACTCGTCCATCCTTACACAACCCCTGCTCCCAATCCCTTAACTCATGTCTCATACCCCTGTAATAGACCTAGATGCAAGACCTGTCCCATACATCCTCCTACCACCACCTACTCCAGTCCAGTCACTAATATCACCAATCCCATCAAAGGCAGGGCTACCTGTGAAACCAGTCATGTGATTTGTAAGCTAAGCTACAACCACTGTGCTGCATTCTATGTAGGCATGACAACCAACAAGCTTTCTGTCCGTATGAACGGCCACCGACAAACTGGCCAAAAACAAGTGGACCACACTATTGCTGAACACGCTGCCAAACATGATACCCCTCATCTCAATGACTGCTTCACAACCTGTGCCATATGGATCCTTCCCACCAACACCAGCTTTTCTGAAAAGTGCAGGTGGGAACTTTCCCTGCAATACATCCTACGTTCCCGAAACCCTCCTGGCCGCAACCTTCGTTAGTCACTGTCCTCACCCATCCAGCCCCATCCCTGTTCCCATTCCAGCACTACACAACCGTCATTTCACCGCCACACCCAGTCTTTTAATTTATTTTTATTTCTCTCCTTTCTGCTACTCCCACCTTTGCACCTTCTGTCCTGCCCTTCGTCTAAACTGCAACACTTCACTTTCTGCCACTCCCACCATACTATCCCTCCCCCTCTCTGCCACAGCCTCCACCCCACCCAGTCACCACTCCCATCATGCTGCTTGCAGTGTAGTTTCAGCTCTCTGAGACTGCAGACGTGTTTGCAGGTTGCATTTGTGTGTGTGTGTGTGTGTGTGTGTGTGTGTGTGTGTGTGTGTACTGCTGACAAAGGCCTTAATGGCCGAAAGCTATGAGTGTGTGAATCTTTTTATTGTGCCTATCGCGACTCACCATTTTCGCTATATGGTGAGTAGCAATTTCCTTCTCTGGTATTGGTTGTATAGGGAAGAGAGAGGCACCAAAGAGACTCTGCTGAATGTGCTGTAGAAAAAAGACACAGATGGAAAGAAAGTAAGAGAAATGTGTTACAGTCCAGAGTGTGATGCTGGGCTGTGTTTTATTTTATTTTGAACTGTACTACACAAAAAATAGTTCCTAAATAAATGTAACAGTTGTGACTAGTTACGGTTGCTTTTTATCCCCCTCTCCTCCTCCAATATTTCCAGAATGTGATGTAATGGCAAACAGATATAAGCAGCAGCAGGAAAAATGAATTTTATGTTGTCCTCCACAGCCATCTGATTTCAATCTGTTCCTTTCTCTTGAGGAAAATTAGTAGCTTATAAATACAGTGCTGATGCTATCTCATTAGATAACTTCAGATACTCATCTCTCCAGGATTAAATAAAATTACATTCAGTTCCTAAGGTGTACTTGGTATGTACTTCAGTGATTATTAAGCTGTAAGTTAACAGCTATCATAAGTAATAGGATGATTGATCTGGTAATTTGGGCCCAGTTAATTTCTTCCAAGAATCATAACTTAAGCTTATAACTTGTTTGGCGTCATCCTTTAAAATCTAAAAGAAAGCTTTTCTCAAACTATATGAAAATGTTTCTTGCGTATGAGGTCATTTTTAATTTCAACAATCGTCTCTTGGTTTATTCTCTCGGTGACTCAAAAGAGCAAACAACAAACCTCAGTTGCTAGACTTTGAAACTATGTGTTGTGGTACTTGTTGAAATAGTCCAAAAAACCACTGCTACACTTTCATTTCAACTTCAACCTGAACATCATAAACACTCTGTAAGTTCCTAATAGTCAAATCTGAAGGCATATAAAAACAGGAATCAGTCTTTGATTGGCAATAATGACAGACACTGTGCTGCAGTAACTCAATGACCAGTTTAACTTGCATGCATTTTGTTTCAGTGCTTTGAAACACACCATCTCTGCCTCCTTTTCTCACAAGGCACAAAATTTGATTCAGTGAATGCCCTAGCTGTATACAGTCTTTCACAGCACCAAAGATACCAAGAAAAGGCTCTGCAAACTGTGGTAACTCTTTTGATTTTTACAGGTAATACTTTATATTTTTCAAGAAAGCTTGGGGATTTTGAGTTGGTTCATACTTATGTCTTTTTGGAGGTCTATTAATGCAGAATTTCAAAATAAAATTGTTCTGTTTAATTTTAGTTTTACAACTGTAAAACAAATGCTGAAACAGCTTTCTTTCATTCACCACCAATAAATGGCAGTTGCCTGCATTTAGGAACAATGTAAGAGAAGTACCTATAAATGTTAACCAACATTTGTGAACAAAATACAAGCAGTAAAAATAAATGACCGTACTGAAATCAACTAACCTTCTAAATTTTCATTCAGCTCTTTTCATGGCAGCATTGCCTCTTGTTTCTTTCTTTGCCTTCCTAGAGCAGCTGGATTTATTATAATATCCATTGAGCCTTTCCCGCACAAAAATAAACATGAGGTGTAGTCCATATCAATTCAGGCAGGCTAGGGAAAAATCTTACCTTCATAGTCTCAGATGTTAAAATTAAAGATATTTTTTTTTGCCCCCCCCCCCTCCCTCAAAAAAATTTCTGCTCCGAGATACAGCCCTCCAAAGCGAATTTTGGGAAAACATTTAAAATGCTGTTCCTCTGGAATAGTTCTAGATTTTTGCTGTTTTTTTTTTATTTGAAAGATAATTGTTTAGTGATTACAAAGAAATCCTCCTTTTGGACTTATGTGTCAAAGTTCTTTTACTCTAGTGTTCTGAACTATTTTTATAATTTACGTTTTTTTTTATGACTCCATAAAATTTTGATTTTTTTTCTGTTGATTAGTACCATATAGTTCTACATTCCCTGGGAAGGGAAGCTTCCACTTTTAAGTTGAACAGGTTTTCTAAACAACTGAAATTTTTGCCATGCACAAAACCTGTTTTATTACCACATTATCACATAACAGGCTCATAAAAATCAAAACCTAGCTTCATTTAACATAATTTCAGTTTTGAAAGATGAGTAAGAAACTAATTTTTCAAACATTTTAAATGGTTCCAAAATGAATGTGAAAGGTCCAAAGACTTAAAGGTTTCAACTCTGCACTCTGTTCTGTATGAAATTAGCCAGTCAACTAACCAAAAATGTGTTCCACTGCTTCAGTATCTTCCTTTGATACAGAGTGATGCCTTCCTGTTAAACCAATAGGAGCTGGAGCACTTACAATCTGCAAAACATTGTGAACAGGAAGTGAGCACTGGTGGTGTTGTTACTGTCCTTTAGCTCGAAACCTATATCCAGCAGCCGGTCTGTGTGGTAGCATAAAGTTCACTACAATTTCGTTTAACTCATAACTGGTGTCTATAACCTCTGAAACCTACTAGTCACAGTCATACACACATGCCACAAACATTACCCTTCTCAAGTTGTGAATCTGAATATTATCTTGCTGTTTCTGAGGTGTTGGCCAAACAAACGAAATTTCTTCTTTCTTGCTCTTTAAAGTGTGTGCAATATGAGTTTGCTTATCACTTTTGAGTCCAAAAATGTGTCTTCTGAATTCCTTTCACAGTAGTAGTTTGGACTATTCTTCTTTTCTCATCTCTGGATGTGTAAGATTTCATGATTCTCGTAAAATCCTCAGCATTCTGAATTGTTTTGTAGCATGGTGCTTCAGCAGGCGTCCTACACCATTACAAGGCCCCTTCCTGTGACCTGTAGAACTGTATACCCAGTCAGTTGGTATAAGCAACTTCCTCAATTCAAAAAGTGGGTAACTATGTTTAAAGTGACTAGAAGTACCATCAGAAATAATGATCTTCTAGGCCCCTGTTTGCAGTTGAAGAATTTTGCACATTACTTGCAAACCATGTGCTGAGTCATGTCCTGTGTCATTACTTACAACTGCAACACTTGTGGTCTTGTTTTGAAAATATGTCACTCCTGTAAAAATTGAAACCTGGTCATTACTCCAATGATAGCCTTATACTTCTTATGGGAGAATTACAGACCAATTCTCAGCAAAATCACAGTGATGCACTAAACATAGTTCTTCAGCCTGTACGCACCCTTTCACTTTTGCAATGTGTTGTTGTTGCAATTTCTTCAAATGCTGGCGTGTTAATGCTTTCACTGAACATTGACCAAGTTCATCAATGAAACTGTCAAGGCAACAGTTTCCTTAATTAGTTTATTTTCCTCACATGTCGCACATATGATTTCTGCAGGATTATCTGCTACGTCTTCCAGGACAAGTGTCTGTAAAGACATGCCTCCATTTCCAGGGCAATCACCACATTCTTGAAACAAACAAGTCTCTCGCATTACGTCACAAACTACTAATGACTTCACAGACCCAACCGAGGTGTCATATGTCACGTGCTCCAGTAAATTCCCTAAAGTTACCATACAAAGTTCGAAATTCACGCAGTACACACATAAACAGATATCTCTATGTGGCTGTGGAACTACCCACTTAGGTCATAGTGCATAAAATTTTGGTCTTCCAATATGAAAAGTTGTATAGTCACTCTTGTAAATTGCAAAAGGGTCTTTTTTGTTGGGACTCTGGTGAGAACAGTCCCATTTATCTTCCAGATAAAATGACCACACTATTAGAACTTGAGCTGCTTCTACAGGATGACCATAATAGCAATATGGTCTAACAAAGACTCCTTTTGCAGACCTCAAATTTCTTGATTGTCCACCATGTACTTTGATAATGATGGAATGTGGTTCAAAACTGTTTTCTTTGAAAATGTCTCTGGAATAATAGTTAAAACTTCCACCTTTTCACTGTAATATGCACAATATTCAACAGCTGAATTGATATTTGTGAAAAATTCCTGGGAAGAGTGCTTTGGCTCATTTTCTTCTGAACATGGAATTTCTACTAGAAGAGTGTGGTCAGTTTTGCTGTAGTGTATTCATCCTCAGCATGTCTGTCCCTAATTGTTAACTGACATTCCTCATTGGGTGGTTTTACTTCTAGGCTGGCTAGAAGATATAGGCATGGAAGAATCAGCAGCATAATGCATCACATTCATGACATGGTCTACCTGCTCCCATGTGCTGTCACAGTGTTGGAATATGAGCAATTGGTTGTCTAGCGGTCAGTTCACTCTGCTGAATGTCCACTTAGATGACATCCTTGTAGGCATTGTAGTGGCAGCTAGGTGAAGCCAGATGGAAAAGTAGTCATTGGGGTATGGAAATGAGCATTTGGCATCATTGGCTGGGAGGCCCCTTGCGGGGCAGGTCTGTCCGCCTTCCTGCAGGTCTTATTACATTCAACACCACATTGGGCGGCCTGCACACTGGATGGGGATGAAATGATGATGAAGACAACACAATACCCACTCCCTGAGCAGAGAATCCCCGTCCTAGCCAGGAATCGAACCCGGGCTCCTTAAGATGGCAGTCTGTCAAACTGACCATTCAGCTATTGGGGGGACAGTCATTGGGGTGCTAATCATTGGTCACTTCCCACGTAATGGTATCTGCGAGGGGAGGGAAGCATAGGGAGAGATCTATTATTTTGAATTAATGTGCTCACTGTGAAGTAATGTTTCTATGTGTATGGAAGTGATTGGCTTCCTCACCATTCAAAAATGTCATTTCTTGTGAAGAATTTGCTAAAAATATATTTAAAGAAAAAAATTACATGTAACAAAGCATCTTTTTTGGCTCATGTAGGAGAGTGTGAAAGTATGCTTCACAAGAAGTTCGCAAACTACTTAATATTCATATCCATTGTAGCACGGATTTATTTACCTCATATAGAGCAATGGTCAAGTCAAAGCAAACAATTTGTCCACATGGGTATAAAATGTTCCTTACATCATTACTGATTAATGGCATGTAATTTTTATACCATTTAGATACAACTTGATTTCAGGAGAGAATTTCTTGCCCGTGCACAGCTTTGTAGATTTCAGTCTCCCATAGTTACTTCTTTCATTTTTCAGATGAGATCCCAATGGCTCACTTTTCTTATGATCTTCTGAACATCATGCTCATTTCAGATACCAGTGTCAGATCACAGTCTTTCCTTGAATAAATTTTCCACATTCAGTCATCTGCTGATTGTTTTTCGTAATTTCCTCAGGTATGCAACACCTCCCCCCCTCCTCCCCAACTCGCAATAGTAAAAAGAATCTACACTCCTGGAAATTGAAATAAGAACACCGTGAATTCATTGTCCCAGGAAGGGGAAACTTTATTGACACATTCCTGGGGTCAGATACATCACATGATCACACTGACAGAACCACAGGCACATAGACACAGGCAACAGAGCATGCACAATGTCGGCACTAGTACAGTGTATATCCACCTTTCGCAGCAATGCAGGCTGCTATTCTCCCATGGAGACGATCGTAGAGATGCTGGATGTAGTCCTGTGGAACGGCTTGCCATGCCATTTCCACCTGGCGCCTCAGTTGGACCAGCGTTCGTGCTGGACGTGCAGACCGCGTGAGACGACGCTTCATCCAGTCCCAAACATGCTCAATGGGGGACAGATCCGGAGATCATGCTGGCCAGGGTAGTTGACTTACACCTTCTAGAGCACGTTGGGTGGCACGGGATACATGCGGACGTGCATTGTCCTGTTGGAACAGCAAGTTCCCTTGCCGCTCTAGGAATGGTAGAACGATGGGTTCGATGACGGTTTGGATGTACTGTGCACTATTCAGTGTCCCCTCGACGATCACCAGTGGTGTACGGCCAGTGTAGGAGATCGCTCCCCACACCATGATGCCGGGTGTTGGCCCTGTGTGCCTCGGTCGTATGCAGTCCTGATTGTGGCGCTCACCTGCACGGCGCCAAACACGCATACGACCATCATTGGCACCAAGGCAGAAGCGACTCTCATCGCTGAAGACGACACGTCTCCATTCGTCCCTCCATTCACGCCTGTCGCGGCACCACTGGAGGCGGGCTGCACGATGTTGGGGCGTGAGCGGAAGACGGCCTAACGGTGTGCGGGACCGTAGCCCAGCTTCATGGAGACGGTTGCGAATGGTCCTCGCCGATACCCCAGGAGCAACAGTGTCCCTAATTTGCTGGGAAGTGGCGGTGCGGTCCCCTACGGCACTGTGTAGGATCCTACGGTCTTGGCGTGCATCCGTGCTTCGCTGCGGTCCGGTCCCAGGTCGACGGGCACGTGCACCTTCCGCCGACCACTGGCGACAACATCGATGTACTGTGGAGACCTCACACCCCACGTGTTGAGCAATTCGGCGGTACGTCCACCCGGCCTCCCGCATGCCCACTATACGCCCTCGCTCAAAGTCCGTCAACTGCACATACGGTTCACGTCCACGCTGTCACGGCATGCTACCAGTGTTAAAGACTGCGATGGAGCTCCGTATGCCACCCAAACTGGCTGACACTGACGGCGGCGGTGCACAAATGCTGCGCAGCTAGCGCCATTCGACGGCCAACACCGCGGTTCCTGGTGTGTCCGCTGTGCCGTGCGTGTGATCATTGCTTGTACAGCCCTCTCGCAGTGTCCAGAGCAAGTATGGTGGGTCTGACACACCGGTGTCAATGTGTTCTTTTTTCCATTTCCAGGAGTGTATATTTGTTACTATGAGTATATTCAGAAGAGCTACTAACATCCTGTCATTTTTTATTTCAGTGAGCTTTGAGACTCATGCTTTGGCTGCATTTCCCATTCAATGTTTTTAAAAGAAAATCTGCGATTTTGTTTTGCAATTTTACTTTATTTCCTTCTCTCTGGTAGGTTTGGTGGAATTTTGGAATGTATTCAGACAATTCCACCAAAGTAGTTGGCAGTAAAACCATGTACACTGTTCCTGGGCAGTAAATTATGAATATAAGCAAAGCAACATCATCATTCAATATGGTACATGTTAGTGATACATGTGTTATTCAGTGAAATGCATAAGGAAGAAACTATGAAACATTTTAGCAGTAAGGATCTACATTACCAGAATGAGATTTTCACTCTGCAGCGGAGTGTGCGCTGATATGAAACTTCCTGGCAGATTAAAACTGTGTGCCCGACCGAGACCCGAACTCAGGACCTTTGCCTTTCGCGGGCAACTGCTATACCAACTGAGTTACCGAAGCACGACTCACGCCCGGTACTCACAGCTTTACTTCTGCCAGTACCTCGTCTCTTACCTTCCAAACTTTACAGAAGCTCTCCTGCGACCTCGGTCGGGCACACAGTTTTAATCTGCCAGGAAGTTTCAGGATCTACATTAGTTAACAATCTGATAGCACAAAACACTACTATAACTGCTCCTGGCCTGAATAAAGTAATGTCGTGGCTTAAACTGAGTTACTCGTTACTCATTTGAATGTCAACTTTATGTATACTCCCCATGACAAAGCAGGGTCATGGGATGGTTCAGACACCTGACCTGAAGTGTGGAAAGGGTTGAAACCTCATGATTTGGGCTTTACCAGGTGTAGAAGTATGAAACCAGAATTTCCTTAAAGATAGTGCTAGCTGTCAGTGTAGGGCCCATGAGACCACGTCTGCAGCACCATCTGCTTCCTGTAACAGCTGACAACGAATAACAGCACACAGTAACCCAAGTTCCATACATCAGTATCTGTTTCAAACACTATAAACATGTCGAGTTTTGTGCCTACGAACTACGTTTTGCGGACAGCATTGGTTTTCTATTATGATTTGAAGAAAACTGCTCCAGAATTGCGTCGAAGCTTTTGGCAAACATGCTCTTGTGAAAACACAGTGTTTTGACCGCTTCAAAAAATTGAAAAGTGGTGATTTTGACAAGAGAAATGACGAGTGTGGGAAACCACCAAAAAAGTTCAAAGACAATGAATTGCATGCCTTATTGGCTGAAGATGATACTCAGACCCAACAGGAACTCGCAGAAACAATTGAATGTGACACAGAAAGCCGTTTATCTCTTGTTGAAAGCTATGGGAAAGGTGCAGAAAGTTTGAAAAAGGGTTACGCATGAACTGAATGAAAGACAGAAAGTAAATCAAAAGACTACTTGTGAAATGCTGCTTGCCAGATAGAAAAGAAAGTCGTTTCTCCGTTTAATAGTGACAGGTGATGAAAATCGATATATTTTGAAAATCCTAAGCATCACAATTCATGGGTGAATCCTCGCAAACCATCGACATCCTCTGCAAGACCAAATCGCTTTGGAAAGAAGACAATGAATGCTCTGTGTTTGATGGTATCATAAGGGTGTCATCTATTATGAGCTGCCAAAACCTGGTGAAACCATTAACACTGATCATTACCAACAGCAAATGATCAATTTAAATTGAGCATTATGTGAAAAATTGCCAGAATATGGAAAAAGGCAACACAGTCATATTGCTCCATGATAATGCCCCATCACACACAGCAAAACAGGTCAGGGAAACAATTGAGGTGTTCAGTTGGGATATATGAGAGCATGCAGCTTATTCTGCAGATTTGGCTCTGTCCGATTGCCTTCAGTTTGCATCACTGGGACACTCACTGAACAACACTTCAGTTTGTATGAAAATGTACAAAAATTGCTCGATGAGTGGTTCGGTTCAAAAGAAGAACTGTTTTTTACGTGGCATTCATAACCTGCCAGAGAAGGTGCAGATGGTTTTTCGCCCTGACCTCCTCTGTCTCTTAAGACATTGTAATCACAGGACTGTTAAGCTTTAAATTTATTTTCCTCCCTTTTGCATGTGCCTGTAGATAAAATCAGGAAGAAAGAGTAAAAGATGTTTAATGTATAATATGACTTATAAACCTCTGAAATTCATAACTTCGTTTGGAACCAAGGACAAAGTGGTAAGTTTGTGAGCCAGCAATGGAATACTGTACTCATTTTTAGATAAAAAATGCAATCTATTTTTATACAGTCCCCTCTTAGGTAAATGCAGTTTGCCAAACATTTTTCCTGTGAGATGATTGCATATTAAATACATTATTGTTCTCTTCTAAATATACAAAGTTCCACAATTATACACAGACTACAGAGAATTATTGCATCTTAAATACCAGAAACATAGTGTCACCTTTTGAAAGACAGGCCAACAAAAAGTATTCCAGCTCCCCAGGTGTTAGGGTAATAAAAAAAGTCTAGTGCACTACCCAATGCCAACTACACCCGTCGATTGAAAGATCACGACCATCATGTGCTGAAAAACTTTTAAACTAAACCCTGTAGCAGTCAACATATGTGTTGAAATCACACTTGGTCGTGGTGCCGAAATCCAAGGTTGATGATTTCATTGGCAGATCTTGCTGCCCAAGTGCCATGCCAGTTCACCATTGCTGTTCAAATGGTGACAACCTAAATGTTTACTTTTTGCGGTCCCATCCGATTTTGTGATTGTTGTATTTTGTGACATAAGCGAAAGTGCAGGTAACAGCCAACAATTTGTGTGTCAATGACATGGGCTTAGTCATCACTGACTGCCACAACATCTGTCTTCTCAAACCCCTTGGGTTTGAAGATATATGCTGGAACCCCTTCTGCATCATGCTCTGTTTGATGTATAAAATAGTAGCATTGTGTCTCTTCGTGTGGATGCCTTTGATCTAGGAACCATACAGGGCAATGTGGTTGGCAGTGCCAGTGGGATTGTGGCCACCCTGCACCTCTTGGCTATTTCTCAGTAACAACTACGTGGAATTTTTGTTGGTAAAGTATTGATGTGAGCCTGGATACAAGAGATTTAATGATGTCCACTGAAGAAGCAGCTGGTGCTGCTCACGTGTTGTGGCAGATGCCAAGAGGACTGCACCTTCAAATGACCACATGAAAATGTACTACCCACATCTTTTCTACCTTCTGGGAAGGTGTGACGAGGTAGCCCTCACACATGAGGTGATCTCTTGCTTTATCTCCCTGCAGCCAGTCTCATCATAACTCGCTTCCCTGGCATGATTGTGTGGCCAGCTCTAAATAAACCATGAAATTTGATTTTCCTGTCACAGCCAGAGGCTATGAGTGTGAGGGAGTGATACAAGGTGGTTATAATCGAAACGTTCATTGCTTGAGAGGGCTCCTGTGTAAAACAAGTAATCATAGGACACTGAAACTGTAGAAACGTTTGTATGGTCATGCAGAAGACAAATAACCGATAAACCTTTGAAACAAATACAATTTAATTTTTATGTGAAAATATAACATTTGTTAATTGCATACCATTTTTATGTCCCCAGTTACAAACAGTGCTCAATTTGATGATCACCTGCATCCACAACAGTCAGCGACCACACTAGAGATATCAATTCACAATTTTACACAGCACTTTTTGAACAGCTTGTGCACTGCTTGAAGATCACACTCTGCGTCCAGCATTCTCGACTGTAACAACTGTAACTTCTTCAACAATTTGTGGCGCAATTGGCTGTTGGCCTCTCCCAGGAGCAATTTGCAAATCGTCAGTTAATTTGATCTTCCAAATTATGTTCTACAGTGTGGAAAGAGAAAGTC
The DNA here is from genome assembly GCF_021461395.2 of Schistocerca americana. Taxonomy (NCBI): domain Eukaryota; kingdom Metazoa; phylum Arthropoda; class Insecta; order Orthoptera; family Acrididae; genus Schistocerca; species Schistocerca americana. The sequence continues at coordinate 255,232,235 of NC_060119.1, read as the reverse complement.
TTCATATTCCTTAATTCACTGACACTTGCAAATATCAGCAGCACTATTTCTGCTGTTTTGATAAAACAGCTTTATCACCTTGTCCATCCGTGCTGGCTGTCTAGTATTGGTACTTAACGGTATATCATGACACTAACAACACAAATCCTGCAGTGCACACTCTGATCATCACTCCTATAAACTTGGGTACCCATATATTAAATAGTTTCCTATCTATACTGGCCCACGTAGCAAAAGTTTGATTATAACCACCCTGTATATTGCTCCATTTACTTACAGCCCAAGATGACCTAGACATCAGCAACTGAATCGATAAGGCCTTATGGTTTTCCTGGCATAGAAGCAAACAACATGATGTCAACTGTGGCCAAGTATCTGGATTCCAATGTGGGAAGACATGTGAGTTAAAACCTAATCAATACGCATTTAACAGGAACCGACCACAGTGATGGATTTGTTTTGATTCTGGACACTTCATCCCCAGAACATATAAAAACTGTGAAACTGTATTTGTTGCATCACAATACGTAACAAAGGTAGTCCTTTAGATCTTAGTACAATGCCTAGAGCAACATGATCCAATGAGTCGAACACGTTCGTGACATCCAAGGATGCCACATGACTGATCTACAGGTGCAGGCTCCATCTGTGGATACAAGAGTAGGGAGGTACTTTCCAACATTTTATCCTGAAGGATGAATGCCCACCAATGGTCATCCAATGTGGATAATCATAGCACATACAATGTGAAGACTGGAAAGTCTGGTTGAGCACTGACCCAACAGTGATCAGGCAGATGTCTGCAAGAAGTGATGGTGTGGCCTTCTTGAGAATCAGGGCAATCTGTACATGAAGAAGATATAAAAGGAGCATTCTGCAGGGGAGAAACAAGTTTTGCATCTTCTGCAGAATCTCCTTTGGCATGCATCATGGTAAGATGGGATTGATGTCATTTGGACTGGCAGTAGAACCCCTAGGCCCAGTGAAGTTGTGATGGGCTCCCACTGCATCTAACAGACCGTGGGACTTGAGTGCTGCAGCAGAAAATTGTCAACGAGACCCACATTGAAGTTGAGCTTCCTGGAGGAAAAGTTGGCCCATAAGTCACCAGGCCCTTGAGGTCAGCAGCTGTTTCAGGAGAGACCCATACTAGAGACCCCACATGGAGGACTGTTGGCATCTTGCTGACTCCCATTGACTGTGTCGTCTCTTCTGTGAAGGGAGATCATGCTTCTTTTGCCATTTTGGTGCTGATGGTGATATGTTGGTCGTGGCGGCACCAGTTGGCTTCTCTCTGTCTTCTTGAGGCTGCCAATGAGACTGAAGACATCTGGGAGCATACCCAAGATTACATAAAGAAACGTACCTGGCCCTCAGACCTGTGATGGAGTCTGGAGCCAGAACGGGTGTTCCATGTAGTGCTCTCAGATAGCATTGTCGGCAGCACTGGTTGGCTGTCAGCTTGTACTTGAAATTAAAGAAAGGTGCTCCTCCATACTTCATTGACCCCATCTTTCTCACAATTACTACAGCAGCAACTGAATCCCAACCCTAACATCACAGTGAAGGTGCAGTGACATTGCAAGTAGTGTTGATACAGTTTCATATTCAGTTTAGGTAAGATATTTGTATATTAGAAAAATTGGCAATTGATCCTAAATAATGAAAAATGTGAGGTCATCCGCGTGAGTACCAAAAGGAATCTGTTAAACTTCAGTTACACAATAAATCAGTCAAATCTAAAGACTATAAATTCAACTAAATACTTAGGAATTACAATTATGAACAACTTAATTTGCAAAGGACACAGAAAATGTTGTGGGGAAGGCAAATCAAAGACTGAGTTTTATTGGCAGAAAACTCAGAAGATGCAAAAGATCTACTAAAGAACTGCCTGTGCTATGCTTGCCCGTCCTCTTTTGGAGTGTTGCTGTATAGTGTGAGATCCTTACCAGATAGGATTAATGAACTACATGGAGAAAATTCAAAGAAGGGCAGCACATTTGTATTATCGAGAAATAGGGGGGAGAGCATCACAGACATGATACAGGATTTGGGGTGGACATCATTAAAACAAAGATGTTTCTTGTAGTGGAGGGATTTTCTCATGAAATTCAACACCAGCTTTCTCCTCCGAATGCAAAAATATTTTGTTGAACCAACCTATGCAGGGAGAAATGATCATCATAGTAAAATAAGAGAAATCGGAGCTCGCACTGAAAGATGTAGGGGTTCCTTTTTTCCACATGCTGTTCGAGAGTGGAATAACAGAGAATTATTGTGAAGGTGATTCACTGAACCCTCTGCCACGCAGTTATGTGCAATTTGCAGAGCAAACATGTAGATGTAAAATATATATGGGGAAAACAATTTGTCTGACAGTTTAAAACTTCTACTATTGTAGTTAAGACCAACTGTGAGAAAGAAAATGAAAGCACACATATTTATAGAACAAAATTTTCTTAGTCGCAGTTTGTTTTAACAAAAAACCTGTTTAAAACATATATAGCCTATGCCCATACGTGCATTTATTACAGTACCATGTAAAAATTTGAAGTTAATCAGACAAGAACTTTGAGATTTTTGGTAACAATGTTAAACTATGCATTGTCCTCATATAGCAGCATAGATTAGTACACAGTGAATGAATTTGGAACAAAAGCTGCTTTGATACAGCCCTCCATACTACTCCTTCTTGTACAAGTCCCTTCAACAATATCTACTGTGACCAGCACTCATTTGAACCTATAATTACGAGTGTTGTCCAGAAAGTAAGTTCTGATCGGTCGCTAAATGGAAACCACAGTGAAAATCAGAAACATTATATTTGCAAGAGTTAGCTACACTTTCCAGATACTTCTCTACATAGTCACCGCTCTGACTTAGACATTTGTAGGAGCGTTATACCAAATTTCCAACACCATCATCATAGAAGGCAGCCACCTGTGCTTTCCGATAATTTTCTACGTTGGTCTGTAGTGTGTAGCCTGCTCGCAAGTGTTGTCTTTGTATCCTGCATTTCATGTGAACAGAGATGATACTCAGGACGAGCCAATTATGGCTGTGTTGTGGGTGATGGAACACTTCCTATCGAAAAGGCTGCAGGAGTGTCTTCACTGCCCCTGCAGAGTGCGGCTGAGAATTGCCATGAAGAAAGAAGTGCGTGGCAGTTGTGTTAGGTGGGCTGCAATCATTAAGGTGAAGCCTCTCAGCAGGCCCTCCTACTTGGCAGGAGACACATCATTGTTCTAGGCACCTTTACTCACTCACAATATGCTCACAACTGAAAAGAGTGTCTTGATGCAATCGACAGTCATACTAGAGATACTACCCCACGCATCTGTGCAAAGCTTCACCAGGTTTTCACTGTGGTGTCCATTTCGTGACTGATTGGAACTTACTTTCTTGACAACCCTTGTATATGCAAACAGGTGGGTTCCTTTATAATTTATACCCTTCCACTTTCTCCCGGGTACTAAGTTACTTACTTTTTAATGCCTCATGATGTTTCCTGCCAATCTATCCTCTCTCTTTTTTTTTTTTGAAAAGTAGTGCCAGCTCTTTCTCCGATTCAATTTGGTACTTCTTTATTAGTTATCCAAGTTATCTTATCTCCAGCATTCCGAAAGCTTTTATTTTCTTTGTGTCTGTTTTGCATATTGTCTACAACCATGTAGGGCAAACCTATAGGCGAAAGAACTTCATAATGATTAAATTTGTGATTGATATTAACGTATTTCTCTTTTTCAAGGAAGGTGGTTTTTTTTTTTTTTTTTTTTTTTTTTGCTATTGTATCTACACTTCATATCCTGTTTACTTCTGCCCTCACAGGTTATGTTGCTGCACGAATACTTTGTGTCTTATTTCCTATTATAATTCACTCTCACCATCTCACTGTTTAACCTCTTTTCAAGGCACTATCCATTCCATTTACTTGGTCTCTGCTGCAAACCTTAGTCTTTTCCAAATATCTGCTTAGATTTCTCCTCTGTTCACAGATTGAATAACACACAGGGATGGTTAGAATCCTGTATCACTTATTTTTCAACTACCGCTTTCCTTACTCCAAGTGATGTCGTCAAAAGAAAATACAAATATTGTATTCTACAGGTCATCGTATGGAATACTAGTGCCCTTCATTGTGTTGAATGAATTAGATAACTTTAAAAGAGAAACTGATAGCCTTTAAGCTACAGGGATGGGCAAAAATATGAAAACACCAAAAAACACAATACATTACCATGCCTAATATAGTGTAAGAAAACCGTTGGTATTCAAGGCAGCTTCCACTCATCACAGAATGGATAAATATAGATCGTGTATGGTTTTTGAGGGATTGCCTATACTATTCTTCCTGCAAAATACTGGCAGGTTCAGATAACAACAATAAAACTGGGTAGCAATCATGCACACTTCTCTCCAAAGTAGACCATAAACACTTAATAAGAGTGAGACCTGGTGACTATGGTGGCCAGCGGAGAGGCAATTCATCCTCGTGCTAACAGAGTCAGTTCTGGACAATGAGTGCTGTGTAAACAGGGAGCCTGTCATCTTTGAACGCACCACCACCATTAGGAAACAAACATTGAACCATGGGATGAACTTGATCAGCCAAAATGGTCGCATAACCATTGGCAGTGGTGTGACCCCACAGAGAAACCATGGAGTCCATTGAATACTATGATATGGTTGTCATGTTTTGCTCTTGGGATGTAAACTCTGCCGGATGTTGGAAGCAGTGTGAAACAATACTCACCTGGCCAAATGATTTTCTTCTATTGCTCCACAGCCCAGGTTTTATGGCTTCAGCACCACATTTCCTGCTACGGGAATCTGCATCAGTAATGAATGTTTTGAAATTCCAGATCACCCTGCAATTCCCTGCTTATGGAGATTTTTTTTTTTATCCTGACAGGGTTCGCGAGTGTGACATTCAGTTCTGAAGTGGCTTTTGACGCTGTTGTCCTCTTATTGTTTCTCTCAATCCTCTTCAATGACCATTCATCATGATGACCCAACACACACTTCTGCCAACATCGTGATTTAGTGGATGATGTTTTTGACTTTCCTTCTATGTGGTATAAATCTTTGATACGTTGCCTCTTGAAACACAAAATACTTCAGCTGCTTTGATTATGGAAGCACCCATCATACGTGCGCCAATAATTAGCCCACATTCAACTTCACATAGGCCCAACGTAAGGCACTCAGTGTTCTGACCACAACTGACATTTGCAATGTGTTGAGGACTTCACACAGGTGCTGTTCATGGACAAACACATCAGCGCAACTGGCAGTTTTGGCTAGCATCCACGTTTATGTTCAACATGCATTTCTCATGGCATTTCCATATTTTTTTGTCCATCCCTTTATAGATCACATGTAATATTGTAGTGTAGATGATGATGTGTATGACATGTACATTGTTGTGTTTATGCTATGGTTAAAAAATAAAGGAAGGGAAAGGACAACAACTTTTTCTAAAACATGGTGCACTCTTCTTAAAAAGTAAAAGGGACATTAAATTTGGCAACTCCCATTCAGATTATTTATTCTGGAATTAAAAAGATTCAAACCTTTGAGTCGAGGTCCACTATTTTATAAAGATTTAAAAGCCTGGGCCTTTGGAATAGGTATGACTTAAAAGAAAATTACTAATAATAATTAGAGTGAATATATCTGAAGCAGTTCATGGAAGCACAATAAATAAATTGAAGTTGCACATGAAAAATATTTTTTGTATATTCATGTCAGTGGAAGACGCATTTACTATTTTGTGTCTCTAGGTTAGGCTTCTCAAAATTAAAGAAATCTACTGAGGAGGACCGTAGAATCAATAACAACAAAAAAGAGACTTATTTAAGTCTGAAGGCATCACCCAAGAGAACGCTCTGTATGGTGTGTTAGCATGTTATGACACACTTCATATGTGAGGTTTTCGTAAGTAAGCAGACAGGGAATGTGGAGAGGTCTAAATGAAGTTATATTTTGGTCAAGACAGACCTTAGTATACTTGGAAGGGTAGTCAGGAAAACAGATAATTAGTGAAGAATAGCCAAAATACGGTTAAGTTTGCAATTTGAATGAACATTCTAGAAGGGAACTAAGGTGACCATTAAGAAATAATGTTACTTGTGTAATCTGGAGCAAGCAACCACAAAACATGGCAACCCATGGTAACACTTCCTCCTATTTTCTCGTAACTCAAGCGAGCCAGTCACTCCTGCTGCAAATCGTATGTATTGCTCCTTTTTAGCATGCAGTGGAATTTTGCTTCAAACCTGCAGCTGTTAGGAGGCAAAGACAGCGTCTTTTTAAATAACTTATCTTTGTGGTAATTTACCTTCCTGTTCTCAAAATCTCTATTAAACCTTCGAGCCAGTAGCTTCCATGCTAGCCCACTAGCTAAAGATGACATGCCTGGATGGTACAGGACTGTAGCATTTTTTTTAAATTGCTCTGATGTAGCAATCATTCCTCGAACACTTTGATTTTTCCGGACCCGTTAACAATACATCTTAATCACATTTAAAACATACAAGACCGCATAAAATAACCTTCAGTGTGAGATATTTAAAAAAGAAAAAAATGTATGCTGCCATCTCTTCCTGTAGGTAACCAGCAGTTCTGTTACAAGTCTCACTTTTATATGTCCACTTTCCCTTGTTTTTTATCTATGGTTTGATGAACAATAAATGCTCTGTGCATTGGAATATTTAGTAGTCTTCTAAATACATTCATGTATCACTTTTTTTTTTTCAAGGGCATTGTGTAGCTCCTCATATTTTCCACCTCACTTTTCAACAAAGTCCTTAAGGTGTGTCAGCACAAATATCACTACACATAATTGACAAGTAGTCAGAAGAAGGCAAAGCAGTATGTTTTACTTGAGGTGGAGAGTACATAATCAGGTTACCGGCTTGAGAGGTTTACATTTTAAATCACAATTTCTACTGAAATATATATGTTGGATATCAGCTTATAGCAGTGGTCAATGAAATAGTATAACATCAGTGGTTTCAGAGCAACATCTTTATTAAGCAAAAGATACTTGCAGTAAAGTTTAATCATCATAAAAAAAGATACATTATAACTGTCTCACATATTGAATTCATGCATGAATTTGCATACAGAATCAACTACAGGTCCTTTGGTTTGTCTCCAGCTTTGATGACAGGAATGATGAATGACACCATCTCCTGAGATTCTAACTACCACATATTTCTATGACTGCACAATGTACCAGAAAAAAATGTGCATTATCTTTGGCTACAAACCCTTATATCAGTATCTGGTTAATACTCACTAGATGAAATTGACTTTCAGCTTACAAAATTATCTTGCTGTTAAGAACAATATATGAGTGGTTTTCTTCAGTATAGAGTTTTACAATTCTTTTACCTTTGTCAGTCAGCACTAAAAAGTAAAACATGTGCATTGTATATTAAAGAACAATGTAGTATTTTATGCTTTCATTTTTCACACTTGCTGTTATTAAATAAACTTTTTTTGGAGAACTTTTATCTCTCATTGTATTCTAATTTATTTACAACTCACCACTTCACTGATCTTTTAACATAAAGATTCTGCATAAAAATATGACTTTAACACTTTACAGTTGCATAACTATTTGTTCATACTACTCATTCCCTGAGAAACTGTGCAATGGAGAGGCAGTTTTTTTATGAAATATGAAACTGTTTAAATCAAACATCCTTTGTCTACAAACTGTTGTTGTAAATTAGTACGAAACAGGAGTTGTGCTTTATGATCATATGTACAGTGAAACAAATAGTTTGAAACTACTACAGTGTTTTTTCATTACTGCTTAATGGCTACCATATAACTGATACCTATACACAGTATGACTATTTTTTATCACTCATTATTCTGAACAGAGGATTTATCACAAATATACAACTAACAGGGAGACTGTACATATTTACATGTAGAGAAATATCAAAGAAAGACACAGGCATAAACTTATCTACAATAGGTAATTACTAACATTTTGATCACAAATAGTGCCAATGCACCACACACTTCAGATGTCCATGACACGAATGTCCTCACAGATTGTTGTCCTGAAAATAGCACACACTGAGCCTGTTGACACAGCATGATGTCTTTCTACACTGCCACAATCTTACTTGGGTCCACTTTAACTCTTATGAACATTGTATCATCCTTGACAAAATGTCGTTTCTTGAGCATCTCATGTGAAACAAATCGAGGAAAACCGAAACCTAGTGAGTCTGGCTCCTTACTTGGTCTTTGGAAATTTTTCCATGTTGGGTCTGGAATGAAGCTTTCCACAATGTTGCAAGCCTAGAACAGAAATCAAAGTTTCATGATAGAGGAGACAGATAGCAAATGGCAAGTGAAATGTAGGATTTATCTTTACTCCAAATTTATAATTAATATACTCATCAATTAAACACTTTTAAAAAAAGTTAAGCTAATAATTTAAGTGACTTGCTGAGTATTTGAGAAACATATATGCAAATTACCTTGAGTGGGAAATCATTATTACAATTAAACACAAGCAGCAGAATGATGTTGAGCAGTTAGTGTCACTAATTACTATTTTCAGTATAAATACGTTTACAGCATAAACTTATACAAAGAAAAATAAGTTAACTCTTGTATTAGACTTTCTTCGGATATTGCTTCTGAGCCAAATGGATACATGCACTTACCTTTTCTGGCACAGGTGCCTGGTCAAAGAGCGTGAAGGAAACAGAATGAGAAAAAGGCCACCGCAAGAGTGCATCATATTCTCCTGGTAAAATTTTTATGTACAGTGACAAGTGAGAACCCTGACCAGCACCATTACCATTCAGGAACAGCGATGCCTATAAAGGATTACAAATAATAAGCTGATTACAAAAATATCATTGTTTTGTAAGTTACATATAACAGAATATCTGTTTCAATAATGTAATATCTTTTATGCAAACAAACTTTGAATATATATTTTTTACATTATTCTTCTTGGAGTAAATTAACAAGTGCACTTTTGCAAGAATTGCACTCTGTCAAGGAGCTTACCTGCAATTTGTATCCATACTGACTAGTATAAAATGGAGGGCTGACTAATTCCATTCCATCTTTGGTATTTGCTTCAGCCATTTTCAAAGTATAATCTGTGATTTTCCAAATAAGAGTACCTGAAAAAGTAAATAATATGACTGTAGATAATTTGTAAATTACAGTACCAGGATTTGACAACTGTGACTGTAATAGCTTTCACGAACAAGTTTCAATTATTCCAGCCTCCTGGTGATATTTCTAGGTTTGAAAAACAATAATCATCAGATTTAGGAATACTAGTAATTATGCACTTGTTCTTTATGTGTAAGTTCTTCTGCAGCCAGGTCTGGAAAAATTAATTTAAGTTCAAACTTTTAAGACCAATCAATGTGTTGGTGTTGAATCACTGGCATACCTGCTGCTAGTATTTTTTCCATTACTGATCCCATTAAACACTCATCTGTAGAGAGTGTTGTTGCTCAGAAATTAAAAAAGATAGCAATCATCTGTATGGGAAACAATAGCTAAATTAACAGCACAAAGGAATAAAGGTGAGAGAAGATAAGGAGGGTAATATCAAATCTTCCGAATCAAGTTCATTTACTCCAAAAACAGATGTAATGATGTACCTCTCATTTTGAAACAGAAAAGTGACCATACCCAGTAAAATGAGATAATGTTGAGACACAAAGAAAATGATAAAATGGTTTAACCATGAAAAGGATGAAACTGAAAGAATTAGCATGAATGAATAAATGGGAGACAATATATCTCAAAAAAAGTAATACAGTGATGGATACTCTTACACAATTAAATAGGAAAAGGCCAATTTTGCCAGTTAACTATTATTTAAGAAATAAGACTACTGGAGTAATACAACCCACAGTATATTTTCCTGGATGGCTAGTGTTAATTACAGAGAAAGGTATCATCAACAGGGCCCCCACGGAAATTTAATAGCATCATCCCTGTTTTCTATATACATAAATGATCTGAAAAATAGGGAGAACAGCAATTGTGACTTTGTTGATGATGGTTTGGTGTAAGGAGGAGACAAGAGTGAGTTACATTTTCCAAAGATCACTTGAACAATTCTTTTATCAAAGTGATGTGGAGTGAGTCAGTTCCACAATATGTAAATATACTTAGTGTTGACATTAAGTACCAGTTTTTAAATAGAAATTCATCCATGAAACTGGAGATGTCTAAGAGAAATGATGTTAGTTTAGATTTAAAACTAACTTTGCTACCTGTCAGACATTTTTCATTACTGTGCAAATGACCAAAAACTTTTGTTGCTGCATATTGAACTCCATTCTGAGCCATTGACAACTTCCATAATCGGTAATAAAGGTCACTTTTTCTCTAGTGTTGTAGGAACAGACATCACTGTTATTCTCAAATGGTGATGGATTATTTATGACAAATTTCATTAGCAAATATGCGTGTTCTGATGGTGCAGTTATTCTAGGAAAGCGTAGTTCATTCTTGAGAATTGTTCCTGTGTTTGGGATCCCCACCAGGTCAGGTTAAAGAAAGATATCGAAGCAACTCGTAGGCATGTTGCTAGATTTGTTACAGGTACACTTACATATGAGTATTACAGAAATGCTCTGTAAACTGCAATGAGATTCCCTGTAGGATGAAGACTGCAGAAAGATTCTGCTGCCAATGACATAGAACTGCTAAGACAGGATAAAAGAAATCTGGGCATGTATAAAAGCATATAGAAAGTTATTTTACCTTCACTCTTTTATGAGTGGAAGAGGAAAGGAAATGACTAGCAGTGGTACTGTGTACCCTGTGCCACACACACTGTGGTGGCTTGTGGAATATGTATGCAGATGTACGTGATTCGCTTGCACAGGTCGACTGTGACAGCTACAGCTGTGTATCCATTATGACACAGCATAGGCGCACTCCCTGTCGCTGTGCAATAATGAATTTGCTTTAGAGGATCGAAATACCTACATGACTTTTCTACAAACTTTCTCTCCTACCTTCTGTTGTTTTGTGCACTAAACATCCTCATCACAGAAATAAAGCAGGCAATCAAAAATAATTAGAAGAGATAGATCACTGGCCACAACTGTCATCTGCAACTGACTGAGGTTACTGGCACCTGTGGTTGCAAGAACTTAATGACAATAGTGATAAGGCATGACCATACATATTTCTGACTGGTGGCTGCTATGGTAGCTGTCCTCTCAACATCTAGCTGTCGACCACTGTGTTATTCTGGTCCAAGTGTCAAGTGGGGGAGATGGCATAAAAGCTCAAATAAGTTGCAGGAAGCATGCTGTACAAACATAAGATTTTTTTATTATTATTATTTGGAGCGGAGAGGGGTAGGCAGCAGAAAGAAATGTTAATGGCAAAACTCTTAAGGGTATATAAAGTGACCATGGCAATAAGTTTTGATGAGTCTTGGAGAGTCTATATTGCCTACTCTTCGCTTCCCTTAGATTCTTGTCGTTGTTCTGCTGTCCTCATTTTTATTTTCCCATCTTGAAATTTATGCTATCTGTATTGTTAATAATACCTTCCTTCCCTGTGGCTGTAATACTCCAATTGTAGCTGTAGTCTGCAAAACACATTTTATTCATGCCATTTCTTGCATTATATTAACTCTCAAGAACACACTTCCAACTCTGATGGTAGTAGTTTTAGTATGTTACTTAATGTTCTGCCTAACTGATGCTCAAATATACAGAGGGGTCCAGAAAAATGTAGGCACTCTTTGACAGTTAATATCTCATGAACAAAATGAAATATATTTACAATTTTGCATAGTAGCGTAGTCCATTGTTTTCTCGACAGATTTTGGTGTGTCTTTTCCAACAGATGGCAGTGCAGCAATGACTGAGGTAAGATTGTTGTTTGAGTAATGCAAGGCCGTATTGAAGTGGCACTGGAAGTATGAAAACACGATGGAAGTACAACGGTGATGGCGTAATGTGTGCGGAACTCAGCCATCAACACATACAACAATTTATCTTATTTGGGGTGAATTTGAAGCCGACGGTACTGTTCAGAATGTGCACAACGATAGGTCTGGCTGACGGAAAACTTGAAAAAGACTGCTGTGTTGCAACCTTTTATTAGGTCACCTCAAAAATCTGTGACACAGAGTGAATGTGAAAGTGGTAATACTGATCAAGTGTATGGCGAATTCTGAAGGTTACATATTGGAAAGTGGACATTCCAAGGTTGCTGCATGCTATGAAAGAGTACAACCCAGATCAAAGGATGGAGTACTCCAAGCTAAGTGAGGATGAACAGTTTGCAGGGATGGTTATTTGGTCAGACAATGCGCATTTCAATACAAGTGGTACTGTAAACCACCACAACTGCGTGTACTGGGCTCCTGAAAATCTTCATGTTCACATGGACAAATATGTTAATCTACTGGGTGTTAATGTGTGGTGAGGTCTGTCATTACATGGTTTGATTGGCCCATTCTTTATTGAAGGTACCGTAACTGGTGACTTATATCATCATACACTGCAAACATCGATTTTACCTGCCGTGTGAGAGGTGTTTGGAAATGAAAGATTTTACCTACAACAAGATGGCACTCTGTCTCACAACTGCAGAGATGTCTGAGCCTACTTAGATGAAAATCTGCCTGGATGATGGCAAGGTCGAAGTGCTGCTGAGTACCCACAATGGTCTCCAAGAACATACACCTCTTGATTTCTACTGAAGGCGGGCCTCGAAAAATGAAGTTTATCAACACAAGCCAAGAACATTGAATGAGCTATGAGGAATCAACAAGGCATTCCATGCAGCTATCACACCGGCAACAATGACAGCCGTAGTTCAGTCAAGAGTTCAGTGGCATGGATCTTGTTCAGCTAGGGGTCACTTTGGACTCATAAAATAACTTTCCCCTGTGCAAGACATGTAACTGTATGCATTTTGTTTCATTAATACTATCAAAGAGTGACTACGTTTTTTCTGAGACCCTCTGTATGTACTGAAGAACAGTATCTTATTATCTGTCACTGTTGACAGGAAGAAAAACAGTTTCCCTAATCTGGTGGGACTACATTTTCCTAGAGACATATTGAGTCTCAACTTTACCTTTGGTAAGAACAGAAGCTGGAGTAATGAATTAAAATTTGTGCCAAATCTGGGACTTGAATCTGTGTCTCCTGGTAACTATGCAGATGTGCTATCAATTACACCACTCTAGCATTATGGCTAATACAATTGCACTGCAATGCCCTCCCTAACACAAACTTTATTTCGTGCTTCAGCCCATCTTGATTACCCCTTCTTAAACCATCAGTACTGCCAAAGCTTCCCAATATTGGAATTGTTTCCTTAATCAATGACCACCACACTTACTTCTGCAACAAATTGATCATGACATGAAGAGAAAAACTATAATGCAAGCAGTAGTACAGTACGGTGGGCTTTTGTATTTTGTAACCCTATGTTGTTTTAAACATATAAAATTGGCAAATCTGATAACTGACTTGCCAGACTGGTTCACACACATTGGAAGGAGGGATAAAAGATGATCTCGTATATGAAAGATGGTGAAAAATGAAAGCTATGGATGCATGTGTTTAGCGTTTATGTATGTGTGTTAATATACTTTGTATACACATATATTCAAATATTACCTGAATAATTCAGAGACAATCTAGACACTGCATTCTTAAGACTTGCAATTTGATGTTGCTGTTTCGTTGCAATATTGCACATGAGACCAAGGTGCTGCTTTGTGCTTTCATCCAGATGTTTTTCCAGTGCATATCTGGTACCCTGTAACAAACACCAGCCATTAATTTAAAACTCAAAAAATAAAAATGTAACTTAAAATTATATCTGAATTAATTTCATCCATAGTATCTTGTATGAAACCCATAAATGTTCTACTTTTGAAAAATTATGGAATTAAGTATCTTAGAAGAAAGACTGAGGAAAGGCAAGCCTACGTTTCTGGCATTTGTGGACTTAGAGAAGGCTTTTGACAATGTTGACTGGAATACTCTCTTTCAAATTCTAAAGGTGGCAGGGGTAAAATACAGGGAGCGAAAGGCTATTTACAATTTATACAGAAACCAGATGGCAGTTATAAGAGTCGAGGGACATGAAAGGGAAGCAGTGGTTGGGAAGGGAGTAAGACAGGGTTGTAGCCTCTCCCCGATGTTGTTCAATCTGTATATTGAGCAAGCAGTAAAGGAAACAAAAGAAAAATTCGGAGTAAGTATTAAAATTCATGGAGAAGAAATAAAAACTTTGAGGTTCGCCGATGACATTGTAATTCTGTCAGAGACCGCAAAGGACTTGGAAGAGCAGTTGAATGGAATGGACAGTGTCTTGAAAGGAGGATATAAGATGAACATCAACAAAAGCAAAACAAGGATAATGGATTGTAGTCTAAGTCGGGTGATGCTGAGGGAATTAGATTAGGAAATGAGGCACTTAAAGTAGTAAAGGAGTTTTGCTATTTGGGGAGCAAAATAACTGATGATGGTCGAAGTAGAGAGGATATAAAATGTAGGCTGGCAATGGCAAGGAAAGCGTTTCTGAAGAAGAGAAATTTGTTAACATCCAGTATTGATTTAAGTGTCAGGAAGTCATTTCTGAAAGTATTCGTATGGAGTGTAGCCATGTATGGAAGTGAAACATGGACGATAAATAGTTTGGACAAGAAGAGAATAGAAGCTTTCGAAATGTGGTGCTACAGAAGAATGCTGAAGATTAGATGGGTAGATCACATAACTAATGAGGAAGTATTGAATAGGATTGGGGAGAAGAGAAGTTTGTGGCACAACTTGACCAGAAGAAGGGATCGGTTGGTAGGACATGTTCTGAGGCATCAAGGGATCACCAATTTAGTATTGGAGGGCAGCGTGGAGGGTAAAAATCGTAGAGGGAGACCAAGAGATGAATACACTAAGCAAATTCAGAAGGATGTAGGTTGCAGTAGGTACTGGGAGATGAAAAAGCTTGCACAGGATAGAGTAGCATGGAGAGCTGCATCAAACCAGTCTCAGGACTGAAGACCACAACATCAACATGGAATTAAGGAAAATTCACCTTCATTCTTCGATTAGAATCACTACTAGTGGCTTAAGGGGACCATCTTCGTTTCAAATATGATGATAATTTATTTAATCATGTACTAGTAGAGTAGTAGACAACAAACATATGACAAACGTTTGTAAACTTCTCGGCTACCATAGGAGGTTAAACCAAAGTCCAAGTACTAGAGATCTGAGAAGTCGTTTATGTACATTGCACAGCTGCTTGATGTTGTAAAATTATAATTAAACACTGGTATTTACATTCTTAACTACTTTTATAAGACATTCCTGCTGCTATCGTTTCTGATCTGGTACTCTAATCTGTGCTTATTCCCAACCTCCATTCTTACCCAGCGATATCATACTGCAGCCAAACCAACTGCAGCACAGAAACAAGTTCTTCCCATACCCAACCTAGTCTCATTTTAATCCATACCTCTAAAATTTCTCAGGTCCTTGACACTATGCTCTCTAAAGAATTTCTATTTTCTAAATGGACAAACTTGTGGCATTCTCTCTTGCTTCTGAACAACAGTCTGTTGTACACTCATTTTCAACCTAGACACAGCCCCAGAACTGAAATATTCTCTGTTGCTAACCAAACTGTGAAAGCTGTTGTCTGGCCAGATAATGAACTGTATCAACTAATAACTTATATTAATTAAGGAAGGGTCGCATTGCTGCTTCAACCAACATGTTTGTCATACTGTACAGTGTATTAGAAAATTTCCTTTTATGAACTTTACAAGACAGTTGCAGGCATTTGACACAGTGAGAACTAATTAGTACAAGTATGAATAAACATATGAGAACAAAAAATAGCGTTGAAAGTAGAAATGATTGAAGTAGTTTCTGGTGTACATTAGGTCTAAAAGGATAAAAAAAGCAAGAAGTATCAAGGATTAAGAAAAGCAAGAAGTATCAAGGGTAAAAAAAAGCAAGAAGTATCATTTGGGCAGATAACATCATGAGAAGTCAACTGCATACTACTGCTGACTTCTGAATCACGTAGAAAACTTGTATATCACTCAAAATATTTTAGGGCTTCAATGCTGTGAAATTTTACTAACCAAATTTTGACAAACTAACGTCTTGCAGAAGCCATCAAACTGTTTTCTACAGATAGCAGAATAGTTTGGTAAAACGGTAACATTGTATGCAGCCAAATGGAAAAACAACATGAAACGAATAAGCAGACACACACTTCCAACATCATGTCCAATAGAAAGACCCTCACTCAACTGTGAGTCCTACTGGACATAGGATATAACACGTATTCTTTCCAGAGCCAAAGTTTGTCCAAAACAAACATTTTTTCCTTATTATAAATCTTGTTATTTTCAAGCTGAAATATTTTCAAAAGACAATTATTGTTTTTACCTTGAAACGACATCCTGCCTCCTTAAAAGCACAAGCAATTGACAAGGAGCTGCACTTGTCCCTCAAGTGGGCCTCCAGATCCTCGCGGGCAGGATGTGGCGCCCCGCACCGATTGGGGCATGGGATTGGAACACGCCCACATTTTGCCTGGTGTGCAGCTAGTGTGTCAGCCACAAACTCCTTAGTGCAATAGCAGCAAGGCACCAACCGTTTGGTGCAGTCTGCCGCCTTGTGCTGGCTCAGCTGCCTGCGCTGCACCTTCGTACCGCACTTGTTCTCACAGTACACTGGTTCGTAGCCACAGCTGCCTGCATGCACCTGTTCAACAAAAAAACAAAAAAGTAAGTTACACAATCTACCTCTAGTCCGAGAAAATAGCATGAAATGTATAAGCAGACACACACTTCCAAAATCGTGTCCAAAAGAAAGGTCTTCACCCAACTGTGAATCCTACAGGACATAGGATATAACACACACACACACACACATACACACACACACACACACACAAGGAAATGAAGAAAGAAACTGGGAAGGAAATGAAGAAAGACACTGGGAAATAAACAAACTAATATATGCAAGCAAAATTATACATAAATAACTTGAACTAATCCACAGATTTATGTGAAAAGTGTAATTTAATATGTTCTGAAATTAAATGGATATGGGTGCAAATAAAAGCTTGGTGATGGATGCTCTGAATGACAAATACATCGGTGTGGAAAACTTGAGTAGTAGCTTTTACATGATGTGTCACTGCTAAGTAACATAGTTCAGTGAAGCTTGAACCATATATAGAAAGAACTGCCACGGTATAGTACAGAGGATAACTGAAGGAAATGTGTAATGAGACAAATAGAAATAACACTTTCTTCATAGACAATAATCACACTGAAGTAACTGGTCCCCTGGACATTACAAAAGGCAGAACATGGTTCTTAATGGGGTGTTTGATCACCAAGAAAGGCATGCACTACAATGTGCTCCTCTGCTGGCCACAAGGTTGGCAATGAGTTCTTGTGGTACAGCATTCCATTCCTCCACCACTGCAGTAGACAACTGCTGGATGATCTTTGGTGCATGTGGACATGCTGCAATATGTCTCCCCAAAACGTCCCACACATGATTGGTGGAGTTTAAGTTGGCTGGACTGGGGAGGCCTCCAAGTTCGACAATATTCCTGGGTGCATTACATATTCCCACATCTCGCCATATGAGGGGGAGCCGTAAGAGTGGCATTGACCCCCAAATCTTTGAACTCGGTATGCTTATCAGTCAATGTTGCTGTGACACAGCACTCCTTCCCCACGTGCGTTTTTCCGGGGTGCATTTGGCCCCAAATTCATTTTCATTTATGACTTTGCAAGATCACATCCAACTGCACAGATGGACAATTTTTTGGAATGAGAGGATATTCAGCAAATAGACTGGCCAGCCCATATCCCTGATTTAAGTACTATGAAGCATGTGTGGAATGCGTTGACGAGACTTATTACAGCACATCCACATGCACCAACAAGCATCCAGCAGTTGTCAACCATGCTGGTGGAGGAAGTGAATGCCCCACCCCAAGAACTCCTTACCAACTTTGTGACCTGCATGGGAACATGTTGCAGAGTACGCACAACCATCCATGGTGATCACACACCCTATTAACAACTATATCCCAGCATTTGTAATAATCAGGGAACGATCATGAATCTTAGTGACTTCAGTGTAATCATTGCCTATGAAATAAAGTGTAGTTTCTGTTCCTCTTACTGCACATTTCTTCCAGTTACCTTATGTAATACAGTGTATCAGTATTTTGTAGGTGCATCCAAGTTTCATTGAACTATGTTACTTAGTGATGATGCATCATGCAAAAGTTACTTAGTCTGTGAGTTTTGGACATCAATGTAATAAGTTTCTACTTGGGACAGAATACATTGGGAAATACAGATACCAGGCTACAAACATGCATATTTAACTTCTGCATGCCTCATCCCTAGACAACCCCAAAAAACTTCAAAATTAATTCATGGAGACAAACATATAATTTATAAGTGGTTTGTTACAGTTACCTGGACTGATGTCCATACAAATTACTGTTGTTCTCATATGGCCTCACAATAAAAAAATAAACAATGAGAGATGAAAGAACAGTTTTATGTATGCAACCACACACATAAAAGTCACCAGGTTCTAGTAAGGAGGAAAATATATCAAAATGATGGAGATGTAAACAACTGAAAAAAAATTGGTGGGCTTTCAAATTTCAGATAACACACGAACAGAAGCATTTCTAAATATAGGTACAGGGGTGTGTGTGTGTGTGTGTGTGTGTGTGTGTGTGTGTGTGTGTCACCTAATGAACAAGAGTTTTCTATCTCAATGGCCCCCTTTCCTTACAGACAGATAAGACTTGTGCATTACATCTAAGTCATTGCCTCAATCTGTACATCTCTTTGAGTCATATGTTATGTGAATATGCATAAATGAATGAACTAGTTCTTTCATGTATATAGAGTCCCTACATAAATCCAGTACATTTCCTATATATGACACCATCTCAAATCCCTTTTCTGTGGAACCCAAATAAGATGTCAGGGGTCTGAGTATGAAACATGCAGAAAACTGAAGAAAGGCCGTTCATGTCTCATTACAACTGAGTTTAACATTACAACACAGGAAGGAATTATTTGCTTGAGCAAAATATGTGTTTGCTGCCAAGTTATTTTCACCTATCACCAAAGAAATAAAAATAGAGAATAATATTCTCTCTCTCTCTCTCTCTCTCTTACTTACACACACACACACACACACACACACACACACACACACACACACACACACACACACACACACCTATACAGTAGCAGTCATATCAGTGGACTCAAATTGAGAAGTGCACTATTAACAGGAAAACCTGTGGACTCAAAATATGATGCTTCGAAATATTTGCATTACCTACAACATTTTGTGATTACACTTTAACATGATCTTTGTTCAAAGCAATTTATCAGCACTAAACTTACCAGCATAAAAAAGCATAAAAGAACAACAAGAATAAAAAGAGGTTTTATATTTGACTCCATTGGTCGATTTTTCAAAACTGTATTCTCTCTTTCTGCTCAAAATAAATTTCAGGGAACACTGGAAGAACAATGATGATGAACTTCTGACTGATTAAAGTAAAGTAAAAAATGAAAAAACTAACTTGCACAACAGTGAATGAAAAAGTGGCTACCCTATCTAAAAAAACAATGGGCAGGCAACAAGACCAAACTACTTTTTGTTATACAATGTGAAAGCAGCATGCTGTGCTGACATTAAGCTACGTAACTGAATAATATGTTCAATGAATGCATAAAATTTCATTTACATAAGACTGTAACATGTTTTATACCAATGAAGACATGTGTAGTGCAATAAACTGTTGCAATAACGAGACACCAAATCTGTCATTCTGTAAGTTTCCTGCAGGTCAAAAAAGTACTGAAGCAGCACATTAACGGGCTGTTTAGTTACAATTTTCCTGTAACGCAATAACAAGAAGGTTTGTTTGCTGCACTTTGAACCAAAGCAGTCTATGAATGTGTATAAGAGGGAACTGTTATGGAATTTAACATACCAGATTATGCACCACACTAAAGAGAAACCTGATAATAAACTACAAAAACCATATAATTGTTTCCCCTACTCAAGAGATCTTTTTTTTCCCTTTCTTCTTTACCTTTTCATCTTCATCTATACTCTTTGAACCAATGAGAAGTGCATGGCAGAGTGTACACCCCACTATACTGGCTATTGGGGCTTTTTCCCATTCCATTCTTCCATTCATTTATGGAGGACGGGAAAAGTTATTGTTTAAATGCTTCTGTGCAAACTGTAATTAATCCAATCTTATCTTCTTGATCCCTATGGGAGCGATATTAGGGGTGTTGTAGTATATTCCTTGAGTCATCATTAAAGGTGGTTCTTGAAACTTTCTTAGTGCACTTTCTCAGGACCATTTATATCTTTCTTCAAAACTTTGCCAGTTCAGTTCTTTCAACATCTCAGTCAATCTCTTCCACAGGTCAAACAAACCTTTGACCATTCTTGCTGCCCTTCTCTGTATATGTTCGATATCCCCTGCCAGTCCTATCTGGTATGGGTTCCATACACTTGAGCAATATTCTAGGATGAGTCACACAAATTACTTGTAAGAAATCTCCTTTGTAGAGTGATTGCATTTCACTAGCATTCAACCAATAAACCGAAGTCTGCTACCTGCTTTACTCCCATGTTCCTGTTAAGTGTTACACCCAAGCATTTGTATGAGTTTGCATACTCCAACCGGGATTCACTAATACTATACACTAGATACTAAGTTTTTTGTTTTGTGAAGAGCACAATTTTACAGTTTTGAACATTTAAAGGAAACTGTCAATCACTGCACCACGCTGAAAGCTAATAAAGGACTGAGAGAATATTTTTAGAGCTTCATTCAGATTGCATTTCATTGTAGATAACAACATCATCTGCAATAAGTCTGAGGTTCATAGTAATATCGTCCGCAAGATCATTAATGTACAACATGAACAGCACAGGACCCAACATGTTTCACTGGGCACACCTTACATCCATCGATGACACTCTAGCCAAGACAATATCCTGCTTTCCAATTCCTTAATTGTTGCTATATCAGAGCCACAAACATCAGAATTTTTCAATACAGTAGTTTTTTCAAAAAGAAATCATTACACTAAACAGATATTTGTGAACTGGAATGTCGAGTTAAGTGCAACAATGAGAAAATCCTTAAGACTGTGCAAAATTGTTGCATATCAAGGTAGTGAGAGCAGCCAGCAACAGAAATACTGTATATTCTTCTTATCGATAAAATACTGTATTTTTATACTCTTGCTTTCCGTGCAATATGTTCGAGTCTCGGTCCGGCACACAGTTTTAATCTGCCAGGAAGTTTCGTATCAGCGCACATTCCGCTGCAGAGTGAAAATCTCATTCTGGAAACATCCCCCAGGCTGTGGCTAAGCCATGTCTCCGCAATATCCTTCCTTTCAGGAGTGCTAGTTCTGCAAGGTTCACAGGAGAGCTACTGTTAAGTTTGGAAGGTAGGAGACGAGGTACTGGCAGAAGTAAAGCTGTGAGGACGGGGCGTGAGTCGTGTTTGGGTAGCACAGTTGGTAGAGCACTTGCCTGCGAAAGGCAAAGGTCCCAAGTTCGAGTCTCGGTCCGGCACACAGGTTTAATCTGCCAGGAAGCTTCATATCAGCTCACACTCCGCTGCAGAGTGAAAATCTCATTCTGGAAGCTTTATATGTAGTTTTAATAGTATTTCTAAAATAAAAAAAACTATACATGAGTTTGGCTCTGTTTACTCATGTAATTTTATGGCGCGCGTGTGACGAATGGCTTTCTTGCAGTGATCTCTATGTAACGACTGTGATGTAACCTGGATGTACAAGTCTGGTCTCTGAGTATAGAACTGCAGCGTGTCTGCAGATTCATGTGCTTTGTATCGTCCGCCATGTTCTAGTTTGGCAAACAAATTTCCATCTGTCTCTATATGACAAAGAATTGCAGACTTATTTCTCGTTTTGAACTTTATGACAAATTGTGGTGTAATACGCTGATGTGGGAGCAGAATCCAAAGGTATTTTCTTTTCTTATGCTAGTGAAATTTCATAGCAGTCATGCTGTAGTTTGGCAAGAAACGAAATAAGGGCATCTACGGGCGGCACGATCAGACAGCTGAAGTTCAACATCCACGTAGTACAGGGTGTCCGAAAAGTCTTTCCCTGATTACATAAATTGATAACTCAGGCTAGAAGTAAGATACAAATATGAGACTTGTGTCAATTTGTATGTTAACCAATCAGGAGAAGGCACAGTGTGTCCTGTGGTACCATGAGACACGATCACCAACCACAGTGCAGAGACACTTCCAGACAACATTTGGAAGGAATCTACCTGATGTCGAGAGCATTAAAGCCTGGTATCAGAAGTTCAAGAACACAGGATCGGTTGCTGACCTTCCGAGGCCTGGTCGACCAAGAACCTCAGCAGACAGGGTGGAAGCTTCAACTTTTGTAGTCCTGTCTTCCTCAGTTGCGTGTAATATTACGGTATATTGATAATTTTTACTTATTGACCGTCTGACAGCAACTGAATAAAACACAATTTTAGTGCCATACGCGTTTCGCCTTTATTTTCTGCAAGGCATCATCAGTGGCAGGTTGCGTGGGCAATTTCTTACATATTACTCTCCTGTTACATTTTTGGTGTTGTTCTTCTTCTTATGAACGCCAATTTGCGGTTTTTTCCACATTCCACAGCACTATGCACTGAACGCTTGTTTTAATGCAATGTTTTCATGTGGAAGCTGCAAGGCAGTCTTTTCTGCGCAGTCCGAAGAAATCGGTGCGCAGGGCCTCACGTGAATTACAGATGCCAAAAAGCTCTCTCCATGACATTCTACACAAACGTTTATTGTTTCGTGCATACAAAGTGCAAATCGTTCAGGCCTTGTTGCCCAATGACAGTACACGTCGATATGACTTCGCGGTCGAAATCCTATCACGTATTGAGGACGATGATGGTTATCTCAGACGAATTGCCTTTTCCGACGAAGCGACTTTTTTTTGTCAGTGGAGTAGTGAATCGCCATAATGTGCGCGTTTGGGGTCCACAACCCCCTGGCGAGGTCATGGAGTGCGCCAGAGGCAGTCCGAAGGTGAATGTTTGGTGCGCGCTATTGCACGATCGAATTATCGGGCCATTCTTCTTCGCTGAGGCTACCAGCACATCTGCAGCGTATCTGGACATGTTGCAACTGTATGCTGTTCCTCAGCTGCTTCAGTATCACCCCGATGTCTTGTTTCAGCAAGACGGTGCACCGCCTCATTGGGGTTTAGACGTCCGTGCCTATCTCGATATGACCTTCCCTGGGCGATGGATTGGTCGTGATGGGCCAATGGTTTGGCCTCCACGCTCTCCTGACGTAACCCCATTAGACTTCTTTTCATGGGGTTATGTAAAGGAGGAGGTCTACCGAACACGTGTACCAGATCTTGAAACCCTGCGGCAACGGATATCCACAGACGTTGAATCGATCCCTTCAGTGATGTTGGCTAATGTGTGGACGGAAAATGAATATCGCCTAGATGTGCTACGTGCTGCCAAGGGTGCTCATGTGGAAGTTTACTGATGTGTGAAAAAAAACTTTGATAGTTTGTAAACAATTAGACACCAGTTTCATATTTGTATCTTACTTCTAGCCTGAGTTATCAAGTTATGTAATCAGGGAAAGACTTTTCAGACATCCTGTATAAAGATCACTGCTTTCTTGCAACATGGCGCTAGTGTGCCTTCAACTGTCGGTGAGCGTCGCAACTGTGATAAGTAATTTTGGAGGTGAACAATTTCTGTTTAAGAAGACTCGGAACACGCGAGTCATTTTAAGAGATCAGGCACACAATGTGTGACGGTCTGTTATTGAGCAGAAGCATTAGCTGGTGCTGTTATTGTTGTTGTTGTGAGTGCAGCAGAGGACGCCTCGGCAGCAGACGACGCATGCTGCGCGACTGGCGATTTCCGGCCGGCCGGGACGCGGCCGGAATGCGTGGCCAGCGGAAGCCGCGCCAGCCCACATCCGGCGCACGCCTTCCCACCGCACGCCAGGTGCGAACGCCGCACACCGGGCAATCACTGAGGTCGCCACATTAACCTTTCTACCCCACCAGGTGTGACGACCACGGCTGCCGTCTAGTCCGTGCTTTGCTCGTTCAGTAATAAGAGTCACTACTCTTGTCAGATAAAGATGCCACTTCTACTGCACAAAGCCGCTGCAGTATGGGATTCTCGTACCGTTTAGTTTCGCGTTCCTTACGACATACTACGAAAGTAGTCGAAATAGGGGCATAAGGGAGACACTATATAAAGATCTGTGTCATACATTAATTTCTGATTTTTTACGTGATTTTTGTAGGAGCGCGCTACTTTAAAACCGTTGTTTTATGGCCACGGAGGGCGGATCGCTGTGGCGGCTGCCTGCAAACAGTACTTTTCCCGACAACTTCGCAACTTAGGATCTCAAACGTCAGACGCCAATCAATTTATAGTAAATAGTTCCTCGTCTATAATACAGCGTAAGCGGAGACATCTTCCACATTTAATTACATAATTGCGGCCACCCATTAGTATACAGGGTAACAAGGCTGTTAAAAGAGGGACGATGACGATCAGCATCTGAGAAATGGGGTGGGAGCGCGCACGAAGGAAGTGCACTAAAGTTTCGATCACGCTCCTCCAGCCATTTGAGAATCTGCTGGCTTGTTTAGGAAGTAGGGATGATGGTTATCGCTGAAACAATCTGATTTTTCATCTACATTATAACATTACTGTTAAAACCGCTCAAAATACCGGTTTCTGAAATAACAGTCCAATCTGTTCATAAATACTCGTTCTGTAATGTGTTGATCTGTAACTTCTTTCAACAGAAACAACATTTAAAGAAGACACAAATCATTCAGAAGTTACAGAACTTCCCAACAAACTTTTTTTTTTAAGTTTTATCTAAAAACAATACATCGGTTCCATATCTGGTTATCAGTAAAAAATAAAAATACTTGTTTTAACAGAGACCAAACAAACGCCGAAAAATACGATTATTTAGAACTAAATTACCGGTATCGGTTTTAACTGATCGCTTTCCCCCTTCCCTAGTAGGGAGACGCATTACCTTGCTGTAAGATCAGCTCCTCTCTCGGAAGACAATCGGATGAGCGTCGCCTGGGAGACAGATTCGTCAACAAACTATTTAAGAATAACTTCAACGCAGATTAATGGCGCTTGAGAATGCCAGAAAAATATCCCCCCCACCCCAAACCACTGCTACCTTTCGCTTCAATTCTTCCAGCTATGCGCAGTGCGAGCCCAGTTTCTGTGGAAACTGGTCGTGTCTTTCGAAGCACCGTCGCGTTAGGGTTGCAGACAACTTCCGTTTGCAGCGGTGTCCCGTACGCAGGGCGGTTTTGCTAAGAGTTCGGCTGCCGATGATTTATTCAGGCGCTATGGGGTTCTTGCGTGGCATGTCGTGCAGCATCGTAATTTGAGGTTCACCTTACCGTCAACGTCAATTCTCATTATTGGTGATCGTGAATAGGCCATTAATCCATTATTACCACACTATTACCACTATTACACAAATACTGTTTCCCTGGCCCCAAGGCAGATGACGACCCCCTCTTGCTACTTTGATAAATCATATATCGGGTGGTTGCGTTGGGTTGTTTGGGGGAAGAGACCAAACAGCGAGGTCATCGGTCTCATCGGAGTAGGGAAGCATGGGGAAGGAAGTTGGCCGTGCCCTTTCAAAGGAACCGTCCCGACTTTTGCCTGGAGCGATTTAGGAAAACCACGGAAAACCTAAATCAGGATGGCCGGACGCGGGATTGAACCGTCGTCCTCCCGAATGCGAGTCCAGTGTGCTAACCACTGCGCCACCTCGCTCGGTATATATCGGGTGGTCATAAAGATGTAATCATCAAAAACATAAAAAATACCTTGCTTAATACAGCCCAGAAAACCCACTGTCATTCAAAACAGCTTCCAGTCATCTCAGAATAAATAAATGCAGGTCTTTTATGGTTTCAGGGGAGTCTTATAGCATCCTTCCTGCAAAATAATGCCAAGTTCGGATAAGGATGATGGAGGCGGATAGCAATTACGCACAATTCTCTCCAAATGAAACTACAAACGCTCAGATCTGGTGGTCAGACGAGATACGACAATTCATCCTCGTCCTCACAAAACCAGTCCTAGACAATGCGAACTGTGTGAAGAGGGTCCCTGTCATCTTGGAACACAGCGTCAACATTTGGGAACAAACATTGTACCAGAGATTGAACCTGACTAATCAAAATGGTCAAATTAAACTTGGCAGTAATGCGATCTTGCACCATGGGGCCCACAGAGTACCATGATATGACTACCCAAATTATCACCAAACCCCCGCCATGTTTCGCTCTTAGGACGTAAACTCGACCAGAAGTTGGAAACAGTATGACATAAGACTCACCCGTGCGAATGATCTCTTCCATAGCTCCACTGTCCATGTTTCATGGCTTCGGCAGAACATGTTCCGCTTACGAGCATTTTCATCACTGATGTGATCTGAAATTCCAGCTCGTACTTCAGTTCCCGTCTTATGGAGCTCTCTTCATGTTATTTTGGTGTTGACAGGGTTCGCGAGTGCGACATTCAGTTCCACAGTAATTTTTTCAGTTCTCGTCCCCTCATTTTTTGACACAATCCTCCACAGTGACTGATTGTCACGGTCACTCAGCTTATATTTTCGTCCGCTTTCCGTCTTAGTGGATGATGATTTTCCGCCTTCCCTTATGTGGTGTAAGTCTTCGATACGGTGCCTCATTAAACATCAAACACTTCGGCTACCTTGGTTGCGAAAGCGCCCGCCATACGCGCACCAACTATTTGCTCACGTTCGAATTTACTTCGCTCCGACATAACGCACTCTCAACAACACAGATCACTGTTCTGATCATGATTGACGCTTGCAGCACACTGAATCATTTTACAGTTGCTGTTCGTGGCCAAATACAAAAGCGCAACCTGCAGACTTCGTTGGGATCTGTATTTATGCTCAAGCATGCATTTCTCTGGATGTCTCCATATTTTTGTCCAACGCTACACACACTACACACGCACACACATTATATACATACGTTAAAAACAATCTTCCAAGCTATGCAGTATCCTATATGAGATGCATTCTAAAAAGCAAGGTAGGCGTACGTGACAGCGTTGTAGGAGGTGTCCTACGTTGCGCAAATGGAGAATGCAGCTGGCCAGTTGCTGACAGAGCTAAGGCCTTGCAAGGTTCAGTCAACATCATCTCGCGAATTCCCGCGCCGGTGCTAACAGAGACAAAAAATACGCGTTCTCTCGGCCTGTTTACCGCAGAAATTTCTGGAAATGGTCTTCTGCTCTACATGTAGTGTCAGCGGGAAGGGCAGATGCCAGCCTAAGAGTAATCGAAAAAGTAAGTGCAGAGCCATCTCTTCTCAAAAGATTTCACCTGGCTTCACTGCCAGCCTGGCGCAAAACATTTTTCACAAAATAAGAACCAATCAAAACAAATTCTTTAAAGTTACGCTGCAAATGATGGATAATACAAATGAATAATTACAATTTCAGATCAAAACATGTGCAAATGAACAATTACAATTTCAGATCAAAACATGTGCATCACCATGGAAAAATGGTCCCTACCATAGCAACCAGAGTGGATTCTGAAAACAATGGTCATCCGAAACCCAACATGCGCATTTCTCATCTGATACCCTCAAAGCCATGGATGAAGACTGTCAAGTAATGCAATATTTCTTGACTTTTAAAAATTGTATTTGACTTAGGGCAACACCAGTGCTTATTAAAGAAACTACGATTGTATGAGGCGTCAAACAAAATTGGTGAGTTTCTTGGTGTTAGCTTGGATCGAAAGTCACCGACCGGTGTACAAGTACGTGACTTCAAGCGGGCAAAGAGAAGTGTGATGGGATCCTTGCTGCTAGTATTGTATACTAACAACCTGTTCGATAGTATTAATGGTAATCTCAGACGTTTTGCTGATGATTCAGTCACCTACAATGAAGCACTGTCCGAGCAAAGGTGCATAAGTATTCATTGTTATTTCAAAATTGTGGGAAGACTAGTAATTTGCATTAAATGTGGAGAAATGTTAAATTTCGCACTTCACAAAACGTAAATCCCACTATCCTCTGACAACAATATCAATGACTTGCAAATAGAATCAGTCAACTCATAGAACTACTTTGGCGTAAAAAATTGTATGTGTATGAAATGGAATGATAACACAGGCTCAATCGTGGGTAAAGAAGGTGGTTGACTTCGGTTCATTGGTAGGATACTGGGAAAATGCAACCAGTCTAAGAAGCAGGTTGTTTACAAAACACACATGTGGCTCATCCCAGAATACTGCTCACCTATGTCTATGTGGGACCCATGTCATATAGGACTTACAGGGGATACTGAGCGTATACACAGGACAGCATCAATGGTCACAGGTTTGTTTGACCGACGTGATAACGTCAATGAGATACTTAAAACCATAGCTAGCAGACGCTTGAATATAGATGTAGGCTATCCCTCGTAAACATAACAAAGTTTCAGGAGATATTAAGTAAGAAACCTAGGAATATGCTACAACACCCTTCTTACTCTTCCCTTAGGAAACGTGAAGACAAGACTGCTGTAATTATAGTGCGCACATAAGCATTTAAGCAATAATTTTTCCCGCGCTCCTCACGAGAATGGAGCGTGAAGCAATATTAATACGTGCGCAATGGAAAGTACTCTCTGTTATTCATTTACAGTGGCTTGCAAATATAGAAAGAACTGGTATCGATACACCCTCAATCTCTCTTGACACTGTACCGGTAATGCTCAAAAGTCAAGCGGTCTTCAAGAAACTGTATGTGAGAGTCAGTGACGAACACAAGACAGAAAAGGAGTGTATGTAGGTACGAAATTTCTGGTCCAATGCACGCACACAGACAGGCCATAGTCTCCTACTCGCTGGAACCACGTTCTTGCAGTGACTGTCTGTCTCCATCTCCCAGGTTTATTACACTTGAAATACGACTGCGAATTTCAGCTACTATAATAGTGTTTCGCGTCAGTTTCTCATTCAGCGTTAATCTGGTGATACTTTATATGTTCATTTTTCACAAATCTGAAATTTTGGAAAATTGTGGTAAGTTCTTATGGGACCAAACTGCTGAGGTCATCGGCCCCTAGGCTTAAACACTATCTAATCTAACTTACGCTAAGGACAACACATACACCCATGCCCGAGGGAGGACTCGAACCTCCGACCGGGCGGGGGGGGGGGGGGGGGGGGGGGCGGAAGCCGTGCGAGCGTGGCCGAAGACCGCGCGGCACCCAACTCTGAAATACATTCTGCAGAGAACATACAGTAGGTTCAGGCATGCAACCGTACAAGACACAGCTGTTGTAATCCACGGTCAAATTCATTAGGTCCTTCGTACAGTGGTCTCGGCTCCTAGCTCCTTTCACTGTCGGAAATATACTAGAGCTAAACAATGAGCAACGAAATGTCGCTGTTGTACGGAAAGCTTACGGAACAGCGTTATAGTCACACAACAGGCCGCCCTCAGTAGTCAAGGAGGTAGCACTGTTGCTAGTCAAGTGGAGGTCACGCTCGCACGTTCGTCCTTCTGTGTTTATGCATGCTTGCGCAAAAGTCGGAGGGACTATGATCCCAGTTCCCTCGTGAACATTTGCAAGATCTTTTTGTCCTTCGTATAGGTCAATAATGATCGTCGAACTGCGGCCCGCGGGCAGCATTCTTCCCGAATCAAGTATTTGTGCGGCCCGCGGTTCTAAGCCGTATTTTATGACAAAAGGCATATACCAACTAAGAGCCCATTCCATAAACGTCAACTAACGTTAAGAGCTTCATAAAAGCGTAATTTTTCTGCTCAGTAACAAACAAAAATACTTACAGAAACAGGAATATTTTCAGATGTAATTAATTTTAAATAGCGTTCGTGAATTCCGCTGTGAGCTAACAAGGGATCCCCGTCGCACCCCCTACAGATTTAGTGATAAGATGGGCCAGAGGATAGCCCGTCGAAAGTTGAACGCAGATCAGGCATGAAAACAAAGAGAAGATGCCAAAATTAGATTTTCACTCTGCAGCGGAGTGTGCGCTGATACGAAACTTTCTTGGCAGATTAAAACTGTGTGCCGGACCGAGACTCGAACTCGGGACCTTTGCCTTTCGCGGGCAAGTGCTCTATCAATTGAGCTACCCAAGCACGACTCACGCCCCGTCTCACAGCTTTACCTCCGCCAGTACCTCGTCTCCTACCCTCCAAACTTTACAGAAACTCTCCTGCGAACCTTGCACGACTATTACTCCTGAAAGAAAAGATATTGCGGAGACATGGCTTAGCCACAGTCTGGGGGATGTTTCCAGAATGAGATTTTCACTCTGCAGCGGAGTGTGCGCTGATATGAAACCAGTCCTACAAGGTTCGCAGGAGAGCTTCTGTAAAGTTTGGAAGGTAGGAGACGAGGTACTGGCGAAGTACAGCTGTGAGGACGGGGCGTGAGTCGTGCTTGAGTAGCTCAGTTGGTAGAGCACTTGCCCGCGAAATGCAAACGTCCGAGTTCGAGTCTCGGTCCGGCGCACAGTTTTAATCTGCCAGCAAAGATTCAAAGAGAAGCTGTACCGAACTGTGAAGAAAGAAGCAAAATCGAAACAGTGAACGGTGCAAGGTCAAGACGTGCAACATCGAGCGAATTTCAATAGCCACGTCGTCGTGGTTATGTGATCACGGTGTTGGACTGCGAAGGGGTGGTCCGTGTTAAAATCTCCCTTGTGACCCATTTTTTTCACAAAATTAAGAACTGTTCATCCGGTCATTGACGTGGCTGTTCGCTGTATGAATATCTGTGTCTGTATCGTGGTGTAACGTCCGTTTACAACAGCAAGGTGTAAGGAATCGACCTCTATACGTACGTAGCTCCTATGATGTTCTACAGAAGTACCATACGTTATGACTCTTGCGTACCGTTTTGAAAGTTTTTGACTCTTTAATTCCTTTGTTGTTCACGCCCGTTTGTTTGCCGTTTTCATTTCTGCTAGAGGTCTATATGGCCTACCGCCGGCTCTCACTATTTACCAGATTTATCTGCGGCCGGCCGTAGTGGCCGAGCGGTTCTAGGCGCTACAGTCTGGAACCGCGCGACCGCTAACGTTCGCAGGTTCGAATCCTGCCTCGGGCGTGGATGTGTGTAATGTCCTTAGGTTAGTTAGGTTTAACTAGTTCTAAGTTCTAGGCGACTGATGACCTCAGAAGTTAAGTCCCATAGTGCTCAGAGCCATTTATCTGCGACTGGAATATATTCTTACCACATGACTCATTATGTACCCTTGCCAACACTACAAAAGGAGAACAGACACGCCAATGACCGGGAAGGAAAGTTCATAATTTTGTGTGTGTGTGTGTGTGTGTGTGGTGGGGGGGGGGGGGGGGTGGGGGGGGAAGAGAAAAAGAAATTGGTACGCGAGAGGTTTGTACACAGATCTCCCGCTTTTGAGTCTCCAACACCATAACCACACAACCACGACGTCGCGATTCCTGGTGTTTGCAGGTACTTACACTAATTTCATCACGTCTTTGGATTACCTTTTTAGTCCCGTATAAAAACATCTGTGGAATACCATTAATCCCCCTCCCCTCTCTTGCTGTGTTTGTGTTACTAAAGAATAATATAAGTACTAAACCTATCTATAGCAACAAATGTAGCCAGTAGTAAGTGAAAAATTGATGAAATTTCACATGTACAAAAAATGTGTTTTGTTACGTTTTTGAGCTTCCACTGCTATGAGTATGAATCCTGAATCCTTGCTGGTCATGCTGTTAAAGTTTTATGAATTTATTTGTAAAAGTATAGACAGTGGAAATTAAAATGTCCTGTGGTGCCTCTCCTGCTCCAAGTCGGCCCGTTTGACGTCCTACCCCCCCTTAATAGAGGAAATAATCGGAATTTTAAAAAAATCGAAAATCTTTTCTTTTGAGCTGTTTTACTAGTATGGTTAAACTGGCATTGGAAAAAAACGATATAACCGAAAACTGGTTGTTTCAGCGATAACCGCCATCCCTAGTGCAAGACCGGCTCGCGGTACAGCAGTGCGCTGGCTGGTGGTGGCTTACCTCGTGCGTGACGCCGGTGAAGTCGTTACCGCAGAACTGGCAGTGCACGCGCCGCTGCGGACACGTGTAGCGCAGGTGGTCCTCCATCAGGACGCGCGGGATCTGAGCGCCGCACTGGCTCGTGCAGGGCACCGCGTCGTGCCGGCACGTGTTCAGGTGCGCCTGCAACACCCGACACAAATCACAACACGGCCACACGTGGCGTGCACGTGCGCCCCCTGCCTCAGGGTGCGCTGCATCGGCTCGTAAGGAATGCGGGGCTTCTTGCTGTGTGTTGCCACATGCAGAGAGACTGTCCTAAGAAGATGATATAATGATGTTGGATCTAGGGCTGTAAGTAGGCTGTTTAGGTTCTTTTATTGGTAACGCCACCTCTGTATAAAAATCACTGGCTGTGCTGTGTGCAGTCTGTGTCTAGTTCGCATTGTTGTCTGCCATTGTAGTGTTGGGCAGTGGCAGCTGGATGTGAACAGCGCGTAGCGTTGCGCAGTTGGAGGTGAGCCGCCAGCAGTGGTGGATGTGGGGAGAGAGATGGTGGAGTTTTGAAATTTGTCATGAACTGCTATATATATTATGACTATTGAGGTAAATACATTGGTTGTTCTCTATCAAAATCTTTCATTTGCTAACTATGCCTATCAGTAGTTAGTGCCTTCAGTACTTTGAATCTTTTATTTAGCTGGCAGTAGTGGCGCTCGCTGTATTGCAGTAGCTTGAGTAGCGAAGATTTTTGTGAGGTAAGTGATTTGTGAAAGGTATAGTTTAATGTTAGTCATGGCCCATTCTTTTGTAGGGATTATTGAAAGTCAGATTGCGTTGCGCTAACAAAATATTGTGTGTCAGTTTAAGCACAGTCGTGTATAATTGCTTTAAAAAGGGGACGTTTCAGGGCGTTCAACAGCACGATCATCAACCCCCTTACTGAATATCAACGTACATCTCTCGTGGTTTGAGCGATGTCTGCTCTCAAATCAGTATGGATTCCGTAGAAATACTGGAACACGTGAGGCAATACTGACCTTATGACTTATCTTAGAAGAAAGATTAAGGAAAGGCAAACCTACGTTTCTAGCATTTGTAGACTTAAAAGCTTTTGACAATGTTGACTGGAATACTCTCTTTCAAATTCTGAGGGTGGCAGGGGTAAAATACAGGGAGCGAAAGGTTATTTACAATTTGTACAGAAACCAGATGGCAGGTATAAGAGACGAGGGGCATGAAAGGGAAGCAGTGGTTGGGAAGGGAGTGAGACACAGTTGTAACCTCTCCCCGATGTTATTCAATCTGTCTATTGAGGAAGCAGTGAAGGAAACAAAAGAAAAATTCGGAGTATGTATTAAAATCCATGGAGAACAAATAAAAACTTTGAGGTTCGCCGATGACATTGTAATTCTGTCAGAGACAGCAAAGGACTTGGAAGAGCAGCTGAATGGAATGGACAGTGTCTTGAAAGGAGGATATAAGATAAACATCAACAAAAGCAAATCGAGGATAATGGAATGTAGTCGAATGAAGTCGGGTGATGCTGAGGGTAATAGATTAGGAAATGAGACGCTTAAAGTAGTAAAGGAGTTTTGCTATTTGGGAAGCAAAATAACTGATGATGGTCGAAGTAGAGGGGATATAAAATGTAGACTGGCAATTGCAAGGAAAGCGTTTCTGAAGAAGAGAAATTTGTTAACATCGAGTATAGATTTAAGTGTCAGGAAGTCGTTTCTGAAAGTATTTGTATGGAGTGTAGCCACGTATGGAAGTGAGACGTGGACGATAAATAGTTTGGACAAGAAGAGAATAGAAGCTTTCGAAATGTGGTGCTACAGAAGAATGCTGAAGATTAGATGGGTAGATGACGTAACTAATGAGGAGGTATTGAATAGGATTGGGGAGAAGAGAAGTTTGTGGCACAACTTGACTAGAAGAAGGGATCGGTTGTTAGGACATGTCCTGAGGCATCAAGGGATCACCAATTTAGCATTGAAGGGCAGCGTGGAGGGTAAAGATCGTA
The DNA here is from genome assembly GCF_021461395.2 of Schistocerca americana. Classification (NCBI taxonomy): domain Eukaryota; kingdom Metazoa; phylum Arthropoda; class Insecta; order Orthoptera; family Acrididae; genus Schistocerca; species Schistocerca americana. The sequence continues at coordinate 255,197,997 of NC_060119.1, read as the reverse complement.
GAGGGAGACCAAGAGATGAATATACTAAGCAGATTCAGAAGGATGTAGGTTGCAGTAGGTACTGGGAGATGAAGGAGCTTGCACAGGATAGATTACCATGGAGAGCTGCATCTAACCAGTCTCAGGACTGAAGACTACAACAACAACAACAACAACAACAAGATGCTACAGTTGCAGCTATAAATAGTTCTTATTGTAGACTAGATGTGAACACTTTTTCTGACCCGTATGAGCGAATTATAGAAAAGCATCTGGCATTACGGTGCAAATTGTAAAAAAAAAAAAAAAAAAAAGTTACAAATAAAAGAAAATTCAAAATTCTGATCATTTTATGTTGTAATTCTGACCAGTGGGAAAGTTGCTGTAATAAATCCCAGACGTAAGAAAATCAAAGTTACTTTAGGCAGCCACAGCGCTCAGTTTTTTAATATTATTTTCTGGTATTTCAAAAGAGAGTGCATTGTCTGATGTAATACAAGCGTTGCTAGTAATGCTAATTAGATGCCCTTCACGTATGTAATCATTTTTCTCCCAGAACATGAAATTTTATCGTATCTGTAATTTGATTAACTCCAATCCTTCGAAACAGTGCCACTGCTTATTGTTGTTGTTGTTCTATAGTAAGTGCACTTTCAGAAAGATACACCCCAAGTACGCAGTAACTAAGTGAAGGTGTAAAATATGATAAGTGTTTGGTGACATGCTCTTTTTTTTCAGATAATGCTGTGTGAGTGTGTGCGTACGTGGACAAATGCGCTATGATCTGGATATCCCATTAAACACTACGTCCCCATGTAGTCCTAAATTGGTGATCTGGTTCTGTAACCATTGAAAGGCAAGGACACACACGCGCACACACACCCACACACCACTTCCACCCAAATAGTCACAACAAGCAAGGTAGAGGGCGCGCAGAATAAGGTCGGTAGATGCATGATGTGTAGAGCATACATGGGCAGAGCAGAAAGGGTGGGAGGGGGGGGGGGGGGGGCGTTGCGGGCAGTCGCTGTAGCGAAAGGGCGGAGCACTGGAGGGGAAGTGCCGTTCTAAACTGAAGCCTACGCTTAGATTTTTTGTAAATAGTAACTGGAGCCCCTCCAAGCCCACACTTGCATGGTGACCATTCAAAAAATCTAATGACACCTCTGCTTTGTTAGTATCCAAAAATTATTCCGCTGAAAATGCAAAAACAGCAGCGATTTATTTTCGTCTGGCTGGTTAATCATTTGCAGCTTTCGGAAAAGCGTCGAGAATGATGAATTTTTAGTTGCCTTGTTGCCATGTTAAAATTTGCTTCTTTTACCAAAACACAGCGGCGTTTACACAATGTTGCGCAGATGCAACTCCGAGAGAATTCCGAAACAGTCGTTTATTGAGGAACTGAGGAAAAGTAAGGTCAATAGTTTATGAAAAACCACATACTCAGTACAAAAATAAACGTGTAATGTCTTCGCGTATATTGTTGAAAAACCCACAGCATTTTTCGTTTCGCCAGCTATCGATGGCCCTTAAAAACTACACTCTTTAATGGAAGAAGTCTGTATTTAGTGGAATGACGCTGTAGATAACGTAATTCTGCATAATAACCAAAGCAAAATACTCTTCTGTTTACGTGCTATCATCTGACAAAATCGCATTTCGATATCTCAAACCGTTTATGAAATATGAGAAATGTAGTGGATATTTCATTCTGGGTTTAGCGCTGGCGCGCAATTACAAATGAGTATACGCTACATCAGATCAGTTTTCTCGAGACTGTGACAAAACACAGAAGCCTCCACCCAAGTCTAAAGAAAACTTCAATATCATAGCTAAATTTCATATGCAGCAACATATTATGCTATATGCACCAAACGCCAAATCATAGTGACCCTTATGTTTCATTTCAATTTTTTGCGAATTTGTCGCAGTGTCTCACTTAAATGGAAACATCACAGTAACCATGACCATTAACGAAACGATGGGCATGTCATCAAGAAGCTGACATATAAACCTAAAAGTAACGCATAAATCTGTCAAATCGTTGGAGAAAACCTGCAGCGCGTACGCCTCGATTCTGATATCGCAGCGCATCACCGACCGGCGCAAAGCAGGCAAACAATGTCGGCCTCTCCTTACGAACTAACGAAAGAATTCGCCCAGTACTTGCAACGAAAACTGTTCATAGCGCATCGCGCATCGTATCCTGTGCGGACTCTACGGAAGGCTTCAACGCAGCCTTCGGGCTGATGAAACCGAAGCCTTTTACTCAAAGCAGACTAAATGCTTCGTACTCAAAGCAGAATAGATGCTTCGCTATATGTTGTTGTAGTTGTGGTCTTCAGTCCTGAGACTAGTTTGATGCAGCTCTCCGTGCTACTCTACCCTGTGCAAGCTTCTTCATCTCCCAGTACCTACTGCAACCTACATCCTTCTGAATCTGCTTAGCGTATTCATCTCTTGGTCTCCCTCTACGATTTTTACCCTCCACGCTGCCGTCTAATACTAAATTGGTGATCCCTGGATGCCTCAGGACATGTCCTACAACCGATCCCTTCTTCTAATCAAGTTGTGCCACAAACTCCTCTTCTCCCCAATTCTATTCAACATCTCCTCATTAGTTATGTGATCTACCCATCTAATATTCAGCATTCTTCTGTAGCACCACATTTCGAAAGCTTCTATTCTTTTCTTGTCCCGACTATTTATCGCCCATGTTTCACTTCCACACATGGCTACATTCCATACAAATACTTTCAGAAACGACTTCCTAACACTTAATCTATACTCGATGTTAACAAATTTCTCTTCTTCAGAAACGCTTTCCTTGCCATTGCCAGTCTACATTTTATATCCTCTCTACTTCCACCATCGTCAGTTATTTTGCTCCCCAAATAGCAAAACTCCTTTACTACTTTAAGTGTCTCATTTCCTAATCTGATTCCCTCAGCATCACCCAACTTAATTCGACTACATTCCATTATCCTCGTTTGCCTTTTGTTGATGTTCATCTTATATCCTCCTTTCAAGACACTGTCCATTCCGTTCAACTGCTCTTCCAAGTCCTTTGCTGTCTCTGACAGAATTACAATGTCATCGGCGAACCTCGAAGTTTTTATTTCTTCTCCCTGGATTTTAATACCTACTCCAAATTTTTCTTTTGTTTCCTTTACTGCTTGCTCAATAGACAGATTGAATAACATCGGGGATAGGCTACAACCCTGTCTCACTCCCTTCCCAACCACGGCTTCCCTTTCATATCCCTCGGCTCTTATACCTGCCATCTGGTTTCTGTACAAATTGTAAATAGCCTTTCGCTCCCTGTATTTTACCCCCTGCCACGTTCAGAATTTGAAAGAGAGTATTCCAGTCGACATTGTCAAAAGCTTTCTCTAGTCTACAAATGCTAGAAACGTAGGTTTGCCTTTCCTTAATCTATCTATGTATTCTATATGTAACAAGTTAAAAATGCACGCTGGACAAGGATTCGAACCCCTATCTCTTTCGTGGGCAGTGGGCTACCAAATGTCACGGACTCGCTACTAACTCTCCCCCGCCCCCTCTCCACACACACACACATACACACACACATACACAGAGAGGCGGAGGAAGAGGGGGGGGGTGAAGGAAGGTGCGGTTGTTGTTGAGAAAGAGCTGTTTCGCTCTAATGGGAGTATTTGCTGAGAGTTAAAACTGTGCACCGGCCTGAAGTTGATGCTCGCTCTACTAAATACAATGGGCGGAAGAGGATGGTGGAAGGGGAGGTATTTAAAGAAATTGTTAGTCTGAAATAAGCGAATAAGAAGACGAAGAAAAGCCACAAACGTTGGAATACTTCGGTCGAAGAAGCTGGGAGCCCAGTTCTGTGTGTGTGTGTGTGTGTGTGTGTGTGTGTAACAGCGGCGGGGGAGGGCGGCCTAGAGGCCAGGCACGCAGCGTGTCTCCTCCCGTGGGAACCGCCTCTCTTCCTCGTCCTCCTCCTTTGTCTCGTCGGCTGGCTTCCCGCTGGGTGCTCTTCTCCAAGAGGTCTCTCTGTTCTGTGGCCAACACCATCTCACCTCATTCGTGTTTGCCCATCTGCAAAGGCGCTCAACGAGAACCGGCTTCGCGGATAATCAAGGACGATCCACAGAATGGACGTCAACGGTCCGTCATTGAACGGAATCCCACCGTCAAACGGTGGTGTAAAAATGTATACGTCTTATGGCACTGTTGGCTAGGGGGATCCCACGAAGTAGATTCGGCCGTCTGTCGAAAAGGATGTTTTTCTCCGCGCCCCTTTCCTCGTAGATATATGGGAGTTGTGTTGTATGTGTATTTGTAGAGTGTTGGTGAATGTAATGGGCGCGTCTATAGCGAAGTGTTATGCTTGTGTTGGACGACGATGAGTGAGGGGAAAGGATGAAATTCGATCCCGGCACATAGCTTACTCTTACCGAACGGCACCAAGACGGCTGCTGTGCTTATTGTCCCCATCCCACGGACTAATCACCATCTACAGTGTCACATGTTTCCAGAATGAGATTTTCACTCTGCAGCGGAGTGTACGCTGATATGAAACTTCCTGGCAGATTAAAACTGTGTGCCGGACCGAGACTCGAACTCGACTCGGACCTGGTTCTGCAAGGTCCGCAGGAGAGCTTCTGCAAAGTTTGGAAGGTAGGAGACGAGGTACTGGCAGAAGTAAAGCTGAGAGGACGGGGCGTGAGTCGTGCTTGGGTAACTCAGTTGGTAAAGCACTTGCCCGCGAAAGGCAAAGGTCCCGAGTTCGAGTCTCGGTCCGGCACACAGTTTTAAACTTCCAGGAAGTTTCAGTGTCACATGTGTTCACTTCAAGAGAAGTGAAGAGATTTGGAATTTAATCCAGGATTTTAGCGCGAAGCCTGACGATCAGGAACTTTACCTCATCGCCTATCGGGAACTTCACAGCCATCACCTCTCGTACTCTTGCCGGCAATGTCTCCTCGCTGGGACCGTACTGAACGTTTAGTGACGTCTTATACAAAGTCGGAAAATAGTATCAAAATCATTACAGAAGTTCTCCGTAGGGAAGTAAAAGAATAGAATATGCAGGGTGTTTCGGCACAGCGATTACAAACTTTGAGGAGAGAGAGAGTGCACCTAGGCGATGGAAAAACTCAGTGGTAGCGTATGATCGGAAACGTTTTCCTGGCACAGTAATGACAGCACAAAACGCAAGAAAGATAGGACACGAACAGGGTGAGAAAACACGTTTGTTATGCTTAGTACAGCAGAAACCAAGAAAATAACAAAAAAAAAACGACCGTCATCAAAGAAGGTGTCTGAAATTACAACTCCGGCACATGGAAGACCTAATAATCTCCGTGCTCCAGAGATGTGAGACCTGCATCATAGTCCGGAGTTGTAACTTTGAACTTTGGTGATGATCATTGTCTGTTTTTGTTCTTATTTCTTGGTTTCTGCTGTACTAAGCATAATAAACATGTTTTATCATTCTGCTAGTGTCCCTTTCTTGTGTTTTGAGTTTGCTATATGATTTTCCATCGTCTATCTCTCCAGAAAGTTTGTAACCGCTGTGCTAAAACACCCTGTATACAATCAAACTCAACAAACAGTATTCAGAAGGCAGCGCAGAGTGCCTTTAAACTTTAGGCTTCTTGTCTTGCTTTTGTCATAAGCGGAAAACAACGCTGGGGAAAAATTCTCCCTCGATAGAGCTCATTTTTTACTTTCGAAACAATTTTTCTTAAAAACCTTATCTATTTATACTGTTCTTTACGCCGACTTTTACTCTGTCCTGTTATGATAAAACGTAAGTCATTGTTGTTCTTTCAGGTACTTAGTTTCTTTTGTGGGAAAAACATGACGACGCTACGCAACCTCTCAGTGTGTCCCGAAAACACAGCAAAAAATAAGATAAAGATTAAGAAGCCACTGAAGCACAAAACCCACTACTACAACCAAACTGAAAACGAGAATAATGTTTGCAGTCGACGACGTCGCCCTGTCAACGTCAACACTTCCCCCCCCCCACCCCCCCCCCCCCCCCCACCCCAGGATCGTTGACGGTGAAGTTCCGTTCGGTTGACTGTCTGTGTGAATTCTTTGTGCAATCTTTTAATGCCACATGTGAATCGACGATAAATGCCAATGAAATCATTCGTTGGCGGTGGATCCCTGTGATGGGAGCGTTAGCCCAGTAGCTCCCTTGGCGCTATTCTAGAGCTGGAGTACGGCATGTGCCGGTACTGCGGGGTTTTATTCTCTCCCATCTCTCATAATCGTACAACGCCTACATTCAAGGCACACCTCTCATATACCGTTAAAAAAAGAACGCACTGTGCGCCGAGGAATAAATCTCTTATGAGGCCATCGCAGCCACCAATGTCATACGAGTCTTCATTTCTTTACTCGTGGAAAAACAGGAATCTGGAATTTTCTTGCGTCGACAACACCATTGTCTCCAAAACATGAAATTTGCACAAAGACGACATTTCACTGTACCCTACTTCTACTACAGGACCGCATCGTAGTTGGTGCACGTCCGCTCTTCGCCTTTCTGTGCGGATTTTATCTTTGTTTATTCTCTAGCTATAAATGATTTTACGTTAATTCATCAAGCGAGATGGTGCAGTGGTTAGTGCACTGGACAAGCATTCGGGAGGACGACGGTTCAAATCCGCGTCGAGCCATTTCGTTTTCCGTGAATTCCCTAAATCGCTCTAGACAAACTCCTTTGAAAGGGCACGGCCGACTTCCTTCCCCATCCTTCCCTAATCCGATGGGACCGCTGACCTCGATGTTTGGTCCCCTCCACCAAATCAACCAACAGTTAATTCACTGCACCGACACGTCTGTTTCCTTCTCTGTCACAGGAACGATCCTTCGAAGAAAGAAGTCTAGTAAATAAAGGCTCTAAATCGCATACTTTAAGAACTATGGGCACTTGTTCAGCAGAAGCGATGCGTTTTACGGTAGCGACGAAGAACAAGAAGATCAAAACAAACTGCAAAACGATTTAGAAGAAATATCGGAATGGTGCGAAAAGTGGCAGTTGACCTTAAATAACGAAAAGTGTGAGGTCATCGACATGAGTGCTAAAAGGAATGCGTTAAACTTCGGTTACACGATAAATCAGTCTAATCTAAAAGCCGTAAATTCAACTAAATACCTAGGTATTACAATTATGAACAATTTAAATTGGAAGGAACACACAGAAAATGTTGTGGGAAAGGCTAACCAAAGACTGCGTTTCATTGGCAGGACACTTAGAAAACGTAACAGACCTACTAAGGAGACTGCCTACACTATGCTTGCCCGTCCTCTTTTAGAATACTGTTGCGCGGTGTGGGATCCTTACCAGATAGGACTGACTGAGTTCAAAGAAAGGCAGCACGTTTTGTATTATCGCGAAATATGGGAGAGAGTGTCACAGAAATGATACGGGATTTGGGATGGACATCATTAAAAGAAAGGCGTTTTTCGTTGCGACGGAATCTTCTCACGAAATTCCAATCACCAACTTTCTCTTCTGAATGCGAAAATATTTTGTTGACACCGACTTACATAGGGAGGAACGATCACAAAGATAAAATAAGGGAAATCAGAGCTCTTACGGAAAGATATAGGTGTTCATTCTTTCAGCGTGCTATACGAGATTGGAATAATAGAGAATTGTGAAGGTGGTTCGATGAACCCTCTGCCAGGCACTTAAATGTGATTTGCAGAGTATCCATCTAGATGTAGATGTAGAAGTGCTCTTAAGGTATGCACTTTAGAGTCCAAGTTTACCGGCAATTTTTGATTCGAATGATGGTTGCTGCCTTATCCATGAATATTGGCCGTTCCTCCTGGGAACCCTCTGGACACTGATTTCGCAGCTAGCCTGCATACTAACCACAGCAGCAGTGATTCCATGCCGGGCTGTCGTCACAAAGAGGCAGGCACTCGGTGTGCGACTGCAAGCACGCGCCAGCTTTTGGCTCGCTCTTTACGATTCAACCGCTAATGCGCGCTGCTGACAAAACCGTGGACACGGTGCCTCTCCATTTGCACATCTTCTGCGGGCAAAAAGTCTACTCTGTATAATGAGCGTGAAAAGTTCGCTGAAGAGTTCAAACGTGTACTTCTTGTTACACAAACTAGTCGTGGGAGCAGACGCCATGAATGCTTTCCTGGTGCTGCACTTGTTTCAAGCTCTGAAGCACAGCTTCAGCAGCTACTCAATAGGTGTAGCCACGCCTGCCAACCACTCACGATGAGTGGCAACACAAAATCTCGGGCTAAAGTTCCACTTTGTTTAGTGAACAGTTATTCTTTAAATTCAGATAATCCAATACAGGCAGAAAGAGCTTGGTATTGTCCAATAACAACCTTAATAGCCCCGTCTCCTTAGCTGGGTGATCAGCATGTCTCACTGCTATGCAGAGGGCCGAGGTTCAAATGGTTCAAATGGCTCTGAGCACTATGGGACTCAACTGCTGAGGTCATTAGTCCCCTAGAACTTAGAACTAGTTAAACCTAACTAACCTAAGGACATCACAAACATCCATGCCCGAGGCAGGATTCGAACCTGCGACCGTAGCGGTTTTGCGGTTCCAGACTGCAGCGCCTTTAACCGCACGGCCACTTCGGCCGGCTAAGGGCCGAGGTTCAGTTCCCGGTACTGGCAGGGATTTTTCCTCAATGGAAGAACTGTAACGAGGTCTACTCGGCCTAGTGAGTCAATTGTGGGACTACTTGAATGAGAAGTAGTGGCTGCAACGTCCGAGACACGCGACAGTGGCTGGGAGGAAAGCGTGTTTACTTCATGCTCCTCCATACAGCATAAGCATGACGTCAAGTAGCAGAGGACAGCAAAGCGCCGGTCTTCATCGCGCAGTACTCAGGGCTTGATCGATGGTTTATACAAGGTGAATAGTGAACATCTGCCGCACAACACATCATTAACATACACAGAGGTGACAAAAGTTATGGAATAGCGATATCCACATATACAAATGGCAGTAGTATCGCTCACAAAGCGTATAAAAGGTCAGTGCGTTAGCGGAGCTGTCATTTGCACTCGGGCGATTCGTGTGAAAAGTTTTACAACGTGATTTTGGTCGCACGACGGGAATTAGCATAGGTACTTCGAATGCGGAATGGTAGTTGGAGCTAGACGCATGGGACATTTATTTTCGGGAATTATTAGGGAATTCAATATTGCGAGAACCACAGTATCAAGAGTGTGCCGAGAATACTAAATTTCAGGTATTACCTCTCACCGGGGACACACAGTGGCCGACAGCCTTCACTTAACGGCCAACAGCAACAGCATTTGCGTAGTGTTGCCCGTGTCAACAAAAAACAAAAAATGTATGAAATAACTACAAAAATCAAAGTGGGATTTACGACGAACGTATCCACTAGGAGAGTGCGGCGAAATTTGGAGTTAATGGGCTATGGCAGCAGACGACGGACGCGAGCGTCTTTGCTAACAGCCGTGACGCCCTGGGTACGGGTTAAAGGACTCCTCGGAGCGAGACATGGGTAGCTTGAGTACGTGCCCTACCAGCTGAGCGGCACGTGTTAGTGTAAGACCGGAATGGCGCTACTGATTACATATGTAACGGCGCGACAACGTTGGGCTAGACGAGCAGAAACAAAAACTATTTCACCTGTGATAGGTGTGACAAGAAATGTGTTGACAACCGAATGACCAACCAGAGACACACAGCTGTTGGACAACAATACAGAAACACCGCGATAAATGCATACTTGAACATGAATGCAGATGTCGGCCAAGCCTGCAGGTTGCGCTGTTGTATTTCACGACGAACGACACCTGTGAAATGTCCTCAACACTGCAAGCGTCAGTCGCGATCAGAACAGTGTTCTGTGCAGTTGGCAGCGCATTACGTCAGAGTTCAGCGACTTAGAACGTGAGCAAATTGTTGGTGCTCGTACAGTGAGTGCTTCCGTAACCAACACAGCCGAAGTTTAATGGGGCACCATATCGAAGATTTGTACCGCATACAGGGAAAGTGGAAAACATTATCCCCTAAGTGGCAATGTGGGCAAAAGTGTGTGCTGAGTGATCGTGACAGACGGTAACTGAAGAAAATTGTTATGAAAAATAAGAGGACGACAGCTACAAAGGTCACTGCAGATGTGAATGTCGCATTCGCAGACTTTGTCAGCACCAAAACAACACAAAGGGTGCCCCATAACCGGAGAGTTTCAGGGCGAGCCGGAATCCCGAAACTATTCATCGCCGGCCGCGGTGGTCTCGCGGTTCTAGGCGCGCAGTCCGGAACCGTGCGACTGCTACGGTCGCAGGTTCGAATCCTGCCTCGGGCATGGATGTGTGTGATGTCCTTAGGTTAGTTAGGTTTAAGTCGTTCTAAGTTCTAGGGAACTGATGACCACAGCTTTTCAGTCCCATAGTACTCAGAGCCATTTGAACCATTTTGAACTATTCATCAGTAACGAAAATGTCCGTTATCGGAAATCGTGCACGGAAGTCATACAACTTAGACTATGGAGCAATGGACCAATGTCATTCGATCGAATGAGTCTTGTTTCACACTGTTTCTAACTTTTGGCTGACCTTCCGCCCCAAGAGTGAAACAAGGCGGAGGCTTATAGATGATTTAGGTAGCCATATCGTGGTTTTCCATGGGTCTCATGGTTACTCTGCAAGGTCGCATTACTGGTAAGGACTATCTGACCATTTTGGATGATCAGGTCCATCCCATGGTACAGTGTTTGTTCGCCAGTGGTGATACTGTATTCCAAGACCCTGTTCACACTCTCGCATAGCCCAGGATTGATTTTGTGTGCACGAGGATGAACTGTCGCATATGCCATGGCCACCACAGTCAACAGATATGAATCACAGTCACCAGATATGAATGTTATTAAGCCGCTGCATCCTAGTTTGGAGAGATGGGTGCTTGATCGCCATCCACTTCCATCAGAGTTACCTGAACTTGCACTACTTTTCCGGAAGAACGGTATTAGAATCCGCTCAAAACCAAACAGGATACGTGTTTATCCATTCCGAGACGACGAGGGTGTTTTGAAAGACAACGGTTTTCCTAAACCGTATTAATCATGGTAATGTGTTGTGTTTTTGGTACTTCCATGTTTTTGTCTACGCCAAATAGATGTGACCGCTACAACAATGTTTAAAAAAGACAGTGTAACAGTTATGTGTAAGGACGTTGTGTTCCTACATGACTTCAATCGCTGTTCTAGTACCACATTTTACAAAGACTAGAATACTGCCTAGGGGACCGTCTTGGAAACAATTCTTTTTAATGTGTTTTTCAGCCTTGGGCCACTCAAATGCATTATTACCGCTTCCTACTTCTCAGAAAATCATCATTACATGCTGTGTTTAAAAAGAAAAAGATTTCATAGCAAAATTATGAGAAACTAAATAACAATGCCTTCACTGGCATAAAAATCTTTGTATCAACAACAATCAGTTTCTTTCTATCGCTCTTGGTGAGATTCATGTTTCTATGTAATTACACAACAGCGCTGGGGCCAATTATTGTATTATATATCTTCATTTTAACCTTCGTTGACATTACCCTGTATCTCATGCCTGGTTTTAGGGCGTTATATGATCTGGAAGTGTTAACGAACCGTTGGTTTACTTCTAGCAGGACATTATTCGACCGGCTGAAATATGATCTTAAGTATTCTAAGTTCTTAACTATCTTCAACCTCATCTCTCCCACCTGCAAAACCCCCAACGCACACTGTGATTCATCCTTCTGCTTAGTACCACTTCCGCCTTTTCTACATTGATTGTCAAGCCCTACTTCCCTGTACTACTGTTCAGATCCTCTAATGTTTATGTCATGTCTCCTGTTGGCTCTGATTTGCATATGCTAGCATTTGCAGATTTCCATTCAGATTGACGACCTTTCCTGCTCTTTTCATCTCGTGTACAACTTTTTCAAAGGAATGTAAAATCGGATGATCCTTCTGAAACTAAAAACTTTCTACTCCTATGCCCAATCTGAAATTTACACCAAATTCCTCTCTTCACTCATGTACAAGATATAGTACTATGAAACCGGACAAATCTTTTCGAAACATCCGGTATAGAAAGATGGAAACAAAGATTCAGCGGGTGAGCACATGGCTTGGCGCCAATGTAATCTCCGTGCGTACTACTACAGCAATTACATCTGTGTGATTCCGTTATATCTTCGGCTGTCAGTAGCTTCTCTGTACAAGACAACAACAGGTATTCTGGAAAGCTTCGCTAAAGACTTGATGGTTTTATCATATATTCCTATTAACATTCTGTCCCTTCTTTGTACACTCCTGGAAATTGAAATAAGAACACCGTGAATTCATTGTCCCAGGAAGGGGAAACTTTATTGACACATTCCTGGGGTCAGATACATCACATGATCACACTGACAGAACCACAGGCACATAGACACAGGCAACAGAGCATGCACAATGTCGGCACTAGTACAGTGTATATCCACCTTTCGCAGCAATGCAGGCTGCTATTCTCCCATGGAGACGATCGTAGAGATGCTGGATGTAGTCCTGTGGAACGGCTTGCCATGCCATTTCCACCTGGCGCCTCAGTTGGACCAGCGTTCGTGCTGGACGTGCAGACCGCGTGAGACGACGCTTCATCCAGTCCCAAACATGCTCAATGGGGGACAGATCCGGAGATCTTGCTGGCCAGGGTAGTTGACTTACACCTTCTAGAGCACGTTGGGTGGCACGGGATACATGCGGACGTGCATTGTCCTGTTGGAACACCAAGTTCCCTTGCCGGTCTAGGAATGGTAGAACGATGGGTTCGATGACGGTTTGGATGTACCGTGCACTATTCAGTGTCCCCTCGACGATCACCAGTGGTGTACGGCCAGTGTAGGAGATCGCTCCCCACACCATGATGCCGGGTGTTGGCCCTGTGTGCCTCGGTCGTATGCAGTCCCGATTGTGGCGCTCACCTGCACGGCGCCAAACACGCATACGACCATCATTGGCACCAAGGCAGAAGCGACTCTCATCGCTGAAGACGACACGTCTCCATTCGTCCCTCCATTCACGCCTGTCGCGACACCACTGGAGGCGGGCTGCACGATGTTGGGGCGTGAGCGGAAGACGGCCTAACGGTGTGCGGGACCGTAGCCCAGCTTCATGGAGACGGTTGCGAATGGTCCTCGCCGATACCCCAGGAGCAACAGTGTCCCTACTTTGCTGGGAAGTGGCGGTGCGGTCCCCTACGGCACTGCGTAGGATCCTACGGTCTTGGCGTGCATCCGTGCGTCGCTGCGGTCCGGTCCCAGGTCGGCGGGCACGTGCACCTTCCGCCGACCACTGGCGACAACATCGATGTACTGTGGAGACCTCACGCCCCACGTGTTGAGCAATTCGGCGGTACGTCCACCCGGCCTCCCGCATGCCCACTATACGCCCTCGCTCAAAGTCCGTCAACTGCACATACGGTTCACGTCCACGCTGTCGCGGCATGCTACCAGTGTTAAAGACTGCGATGGAGCTCCGTATGCCACGGCAAACTGGCTGACACTGACGGCGGCGGTGCACCAATGCTGCGCAGCTAGCGCCATTCGACGGCCAACACCGCGGTTCCTGGTGTGTCGGCTGTGCCGTGCGTGTGATCATTGCTTGTACAGCCCTCTCGCAGTGTCCGGAGCAAGTATGGTGGGTCTGACACACCGGTGTCAATGTGTTCTTTTTTCCATTTCCAGGAGTGTATACAGCAGTGCAGTCTCGATTCTCATTTCTGGAAGCAGCTACGTCTTCCTTCAGCACAGATGAAGTAGGCGGCCTGTCCCTCGGCGTCGGCGGCCAGATGCCGGTTAGCTGGCGTCCCCGTACCCCCACGCAGCAGCCGGCTGAGTTACAGCTTTTTGCTCGCAGAGCAGAGCTGTGCTCGGTCTTACCTTCAGCTTGCGGAGCTCGTCCATCCACTTGCAGCCTTGCTTGTGGTGGATGCAGTACACCAGCGAGCCCATGATGGCCTTCTCGGAGTCAGGGTCCGGGTAGATCTGCAACACAGACACACCACGTTCCTCAGGACACTCCTACAAACAACTGCTCGGCCGCCGCTAATACACTGATCGATTTTGACGAAACTCGTCACGGGGCGAGGACACATTTTCAAGTCCCTCAGTACACTCCTACAAACAACTGCTCGGCCGCCGCTAATACACTGATCGATTTTGACGAAACTCGTCACGGGGCGAGGACACATTTTCAAGTCGATAAAAGGCTCAGGGCAACACTATTTGAAAATCTGAAGGCACCAGGGATAAAACACAGCGAGAGAAAGGTTATTTACAACTTGTACAGAAACTAGACCGCAGTTATAAGATTCGAAGGACATAAAAGGGAAAACGTAAATGAGAAGGGAAAGAGGTTGGGTTGTTGTCTAACCACGACGTTATTCAATCTGCACGGTGAGAAAATTGTAAAGGAAACCAAGAATAAATTTAGAAATAGAATTAAAATTCATATTGAAAAAACAAAGAAAAACCTCGCCAATTCTCGATGACAAAAAAATGGTTCAAATGGCTCTGACCACTATGGGACTTAACTACTGAGGTCATCAGTCCCCTAGAACTTAGAACTATTTAAACCTAACTAACCTAAGGACATCACACACATCCATGTCCCAGGCAGGATTCGAACCTGCGACCGTAGCGGTCGCGAGGTTCCAGACTGAAGCGCCTAGAACCGTCTCGATGACACTGTAGTTCTGTCAGAGATGACAAGGGATTTGGAAGAACAGAACGCAAAGAAGTGTATCGAAGAGAGGTGGTAACACGAAACCAAGGAAAGTGAAACAGGAGCAATGGAGTGTAATCGAATTAAATCATGCGATGCTTACGGAATAGATTAGTAAATGAGAAATTAAAGGCAGTAAATGAGTTTTGTTATTTAGGGTGTAGAAATACTGATTATGGCCGAAGTAATGAGGATATAAGATGCAGGTTGCCTGTAGCAAGAAAAGCATTCTGAGAAATGAGAAACTTTGCGAGCATCCAAATATCAGTTTAAGTGTCACGAAGACTTTTATGATATATATCCTGAGGGAAGTTTACGAAATTTAAACATCTCAAAATGTTTAACGCGTTTCCGAGTACTTAAGAAGTGTGAAAAAAAAATGTGTGTGAAATCTTATGGGACTTAACTGCTAAGGTCATAAAAAAATGGTTCAAATGGCTCTGAGCACTATGGGACTATTTTTTTTTTTTTTTTTTTTGTCGTTAGAGGTACTGGTACGACATACCGCCGCTAATCAAGCACTTAAGGTATTTGTCTCATGTGTAACCTTGCATGGAAGTGAAACGTGAACCATAAGTAGTCGAGACAAGATGAGAATAGAAGCATTTGAAATGTGGTATTACAGAAAAATTCTAAAGACTAGATGGATCGACCGAATAACAAAGTGGAGGTACCGGATCGAATTAAAGGAAAGATATTTATGGCACAACTTCACTAAAAGAAGGGATAGATTGACAGGACACTTCCTGAGGCATCATGAAGGACTTTTCAATTTGGTACTGAAAGGAAATCCGGGAGGTAGACCTTTTAGGAGGACACCAAGGTTCGAATACACTAAGCAGGTTAAATGCCTGTAGATTGCGGTAGTTATGCAGAGACGGAGAGACCTCCACACGACAGACAAACATGGAGAGCTGCATCAGACCGGTCTTTGGAGTGAAGGCCACAAAACAACAACAAACAGTCGCTCACTTCACAACAAATGCGTTACGTCTCGTTACTTTTGAGTCGAGACGTATACATGCTCTTTCGTCAATGTTCACAGACGCCTCTGAGTGGAGATAGGACAACTGAGTTTCTTTTCCTGAATATCACAATATATGACGATTCTTTTATCTTACAAGTGTAGTGCGCTGTGCCCGGGATCAGACGATGGACTGAATTTACTGTCCGTTAAAATGGCACCTGGAAACAATGCTACACCAGATTGCTGCGGTTTTCTTATTATTGTACATGCAATAGGATTCGCTAACACGGAAAAAGAAGTGTGCTTATGGTGCTAGGCTGGTGTGCAGTGGGGCGTGGGTTCGATGCTCGTCAAAGTGATTTTTGTTTTTATTTGTTCTTGCTCTACGTTGACTTTTGACAACAGCTGATAACTGCCTTATGTTGGTTATAAAATAGATGACAAGCTGATAAAGTACAAACGATTCTATGTATCCGCAGGCGCACACATATTTATTTGTATGTTTTATAATTTTCATGGTGATAATCACTATAGAAACACTAGCAAAATAAATATTGACATAAACATTCTATAATAGCGGTTCTTCACCTATTAATTTTGCACCCATAAGCGTGACAGTAACCGAAATTTAGCTGTGTTCTCCCTTATTTTCTGTAGTATACACCAACGTATTGTAACGCCTGAAAAATAAAAATATTTCAGGAATTCGTCAAACCAATGACACCAAGTCTATCATCAAACGTGCTCGGATATCTTACCACTACGGACACCGATGTCATTTTAATGGATGGCAAATTCATTTTCTCCATTTTCGGAGGATGACAATTCCTGAACAAATGCCGAACGGGCTTTACGGTGATATAGCTGCTACCTTTGATTCTTTCATCCATTTCGCGTTCTTTCCTTTCCAAGAAATTACATTGAAGTACACTTCCTGACAAAAAAGTGAAGCACCCAAAAGACATGGTCGGATGTCAATAAAAATTCATATATGGACACACCACCGACGAGCAAGTCTATGATTAGATTTACAATTCTCTGTGACAAGTAGAACAGACACTAGAGTACGATAGTGTTCTTCGTGTTTAGTGTTGTTAGCAAGAATGGTAGGATATACAAGAGGCGTGAAGAGAATTATGTTGAATGGTCACTATGAAGGACACGGAGATGCCATGTACCAACGTGACAGCGTTATCAGCGACTGACAGAGGTTGTAGGGGAGCGACGCGCGATCGTCGGGGACAGGCTGGCATCGGGTGATCGGCACCGGATGGTTGGAATTAAGAGTCCAGCTACTCACAGAAGTCCAGTGTGGGGTGCAATCATCGTGTGGCAGCGGAACTTGGTAGATATGCTAGTGCGTTGATGAAAACCGATTTACAATGGAAAAAAGTTAGTTCCAATTTAGGCCACTAGCTGCAAATCTGGCGCTGTGCATCATCTCGTTGACATCTCCGCTGCTCATATTCAACAAACTGTGTAAGCAGCAGTTCACAATAAAACGAACAGTATGCCTTTCGCACTGATTTGACATTTCCTGCCAACGTCTCGTTCTTAATTCATAACATATGGACACATTTCTGTACGTCTTTCTTGCAATCACAGCGCCAGATCTGCGCCTGGTGGCCAAAATTGCAACTAATTTTTGGTTTTGCATTAACGCATCAGAGTATCTAGCAAATGCCGCTGCCATACGATAATTACAGCCCACACTGGGACTCTGTGATTAGCTGCATTTCAATTATGAGCACGGTACTTCGCTTCGCTTACCCTGAGCGTTGGGTATTTTTTCGACATTATGTGTTACGCTCGTTCGGCCTACGAAGGAAAGCATTTGACGCACACATCAGAATGCCACTGGTTGGTATTTCTATATACAGAGTGGTCCATTGATCGTGACGGGGCCAAATATCTCAAGCAATAAGCGTCAAGCGAAAAACCTACAAAGAACGAAACTTGTCTAGCTGGAATGGGGAAACCAGATGGCGCTATGGCTGGCCCGCTATATGGCGCTGTCATAGGTCAAACGGATATCAACTGCGTTTTTTTTAAATAGGAGTCCACATTTTTATTACATATTCGTGTAATACGTAAAGAAATAGGAATGTTTTAGTTGGACCACTTTTTTCGCTTTGTGGTCGATGGCGCTGTAATAGACACAGACATATGGCTCACAATTTTAGACGTACAGCTGGTAACAGGTAGCTTTTTTAAATTAAAATACAGAACGTAGGTATGTTTGAATATTTTATTTCGGTTGTTCCAGTGTGATACATGTACCTTTGTGAACTTATTTCTGAGAACGCATGCTGTTACACTGTGATTGCCTGTAAATACCACATTAATGCAATAAATACTCAAAATGATGTCCGTTAACCTCAATGCATTTGGCAATACGTGTAACGACATTCCTCTCAATTGCGAGTAGTTCGCCTTCCGCAATGTTTGCACATGTAATGACAATGCGCTGATGCATGTTTTCAGGCGTCGTCGGTGGATCACGATAGCAAATATCCTTCAACTTTCCCCACAGAAAAAAATCCGGGGACGTCAGATCCGGTGAACGTGCGGGCCATGGTATGGTGCTTCGACGACCAATTCACCTGTCATGAAATAAGCTATTCAGTACCGCTTCAACCGTACGCGAGCTATGTGCCGGACATCCATCGTGTTGGAAGTACATCGCCATTCTGTCATGCAGTGAAGCACCTTGTAGTAACATCGGTAGAAGATTACGTAGGAAATCAGCATACATTGCACCATTTAGATTGCCATCGATAAAATGGGGGCCAATTATCCTTCCTCCCATAATGCCGCACCATACATTAACGTACCAAGGTCGCTGATGTTTAACTTGTTGCAGCCATCGTGGACTTTCCGTTGCGCAATAGTACATATTATGCCGGTTTACGTTACCGCTGTTGGTGAATGACGCTTCGTCGCTAAATAGAACGCGTGCAAAAAATCTGTCATCGTCCCGTAATTTCTCTTGTGCACAGTGGCAGAACTGTACACGACGTTCAAAGTCGTCGCCATGCAATTCCTGGTGCATAGAAATATGGTACGGGTGCAATCGATGTTGATGTAGCAGTCTCAACACCAACATTTTTGAGATTCCCGATTCTCGTGCAATTTGTCTGCTACTGATGTGCGTATTAGCCGCGACAGCAGCTTAAACATCTACTTGGGTATCATCATTTGTTGCAGGTCGTGGTTGACGTTTCACATGTGGCTGAACACTTCCTGTTCCCTATCCGGCGAACTGTCCGGACACTGGATGACGTCGTCCAGGATACCGAGCAGCATACATAGCACACGCCCGTTGGGCATTTTGATCACAATAGCCGTACATCAACACGATATCGACCTTTACCGCCATTGGTAAACGGTCCATTTTAACACGGCTAATGTATCACGAAGCAAATACCGTCCGCACTAGCGGAATGGTACGTGATACCAAGTACTTATACGTTTGTGACTATCACAGCGTCATCTATCACAAAGCGAAAAAAGTGGTCCAACTAAAACATTAATTATTTCTTTACGTACTACAGAAATATGCAATAAAAATGGGGGTTCCTATTTATAAAAACGCAGCTGATAATCAGTTTGAACTATGGCAGCGTCATCTAGCGGGCCAACCATAGCGCCATCTGGTTTCCCACTTCAAGCTAGACGAGTTTCGTTCTTTGTAGTTTTTTCGTTTGATGCTTATTTCGTGAGATATTTGGCCCGGTCACTATCAATGGACCACCCTGTATACTTATGTCTCCTTAATCATCATGCTTATTCCTCGTGCTTACGTCACCAGGTTGGAACGGGTCTTTGGTCTTTGTTATGCGTCCTTTACTTCATCGCTAAAAAGCCTAATAAAAGCTGGACAGGCCGGACTCGTATATATCCATTAAAAGCTGGACATGTTCGGCTAAAGCCGGACACGTGGCAATCGTTATCAAGGCGTACTACGACTGGTTAACTGCATGACTGGCGTTAGATGCCGACTCCTCCCAATGGGACGCTAACGTTTTACCACGCCAGTTTCCTTGGATCGAAGCCGTTAGGGACGGACTAGGAAATAGAGAAGATTGCTGGCTGGCGTCTGTCACAAATAAAGCGATTAGAGGCGGCGACACGGAGCACGCGTGGGACACGCACCTGCCGACCTCCGATTCCCACCGGTGCGCCCGGCGTGGGTGAGTCAGCCCGAGCGAGACGCACGCCGCCAGGAATGCTGGGAGCGGCTGGCTCCTGGGAAAGTGCGCCCCCTCCCCCCCCCCCCCCCCCCCCCCCCCCCCGCCGCCGCCAGGAAAACCCGGCCTCAGCCAGCCCTCGCTAAAGCCGTCGGCACACGGACCGTGCATTCGAACGTTGAGCGTTGAGCGTGCCGAGTTGTCTGACGTCATAGCGTGGAATAGCACGTTCAGGAGTCTTTCCGAAAGTGCAGAGCAATATCTGGCGTGTCAGATATTCTGAGCGTGCGTCTGAGCGTTGACCAATGAGATGGCACAACGTCACCTACGTCACACGCACGCCGTCTCCCTTCAGTACAGAGTTGTGAGGCATTCATTTCAAGCCTGTTGTATATATGCCGTTTCTGAGCACCAGCAAATTGAGAATCACTGGAAAATCCGTTGTTAACTGTGTGATTCGTTCCAATAAAATAATGAGAAACATCATATTTGTGGCAAAAGAATTAATGTAACTTGCTTATTATGAGAGTAGGCTATTTGAAGTCCATGAAGTTTCACCTTTATTATTCGTTACATATTTGTAGCCCTCTGCTGCTAAAAGGCGTGTAACATGGCGTACCGTATGCTCTCTTTGCCTCATCCACCCCTCTACTCTTCAAATGAGTTTTTGAGCTCACGTAATTAATGGATGTCCTCTTAGGCAGCTGTGACGCCCGTGTAGGCGACACGCGCGCGGTCTTAAGCCGTCGGCAAGCGGACCGTGCATCCGAACGTTGGACGTTGAACGTGCCGAGTTTGTGACGTCATAGCGTGGAATAGCTCCTTCGGGAGTCTTTCCGAACGTGCAGAGCAATATCTGGCATGTCAGATATTCTGAGCGTGCGTCTGAGCGTTGAGCAATGAGATGGCACAACGTAACCTACATCACACGCATGCCGTCTCCCTTCAGTACAGAGTTGTAAGGCGCCATATTGGCATTCATTTCAAGCCTATATGTATATACGCCAATTCTGAGTACCTGCAAATTGAGAATCACTGGAAAACCCGTTGTTAACTTCAAAAATGGTTCACATGGCTCTAAGCATTATGCAACTTCTGAGGTCATCAGTCGCCTAGAGCTTAGAACTAATTAAACCTAACTAATCTAAGCACATCACACACATCCATGCCCGAGGCAGGATTCGAACCTGCGACCTTAGCGGTCGCTCGGCTCCAGATTGTAGTGCCCAGTACCACACGGCCACTCCGGCCAGCCATTGTTAACTCTGTGATTTGTTCCAATAAAATAATGAGAAACATCATATTCATGGCAAAAGAATTATTGTAACTTGCGTATCATTAGAGTAGGCTATTTGAAGCGAACGACACACTGAAGATACACCCAAAACGCATTGTTCTTAGTCAATTTGTTATAATTCTATTTCAGTTAGTAACATATCTACGATTAAGGTTTTCAGCAAGAGGTAACACAATATGATTAAATACTATGGGTGCGTTGTTGGTTTAGTGTAATGGGTAGAGTCACTGTCCTGTACTGAGTTGTCTGTTGGGGCGGTGGTTCGCGTCCTGACACTTGAAAGTTGTTTTTCCTAATATTCGCGTTTTTATTTGGGTCTGATACTTTATTATTAGTTTAATATAAGCATATACTACAATATTTGATGTAATGCAAATATAAGTTCACCTTCTTTTGAGGAGTGACTTTGTTCGATTGGCTTAATCTACAGGACAGCTTGCGGTACTTGTATAAAGATATTTTGCTCCTTTTTCTTTTACACTTCGTAATTCACATGTTGCAAGGATTCAGCTACTGCGTAGGAACAGTGATCAAGTAAGCCTGACTTTGGGTTTTTACTAAAATTTGGGAATGATGAAATAACGTTTATCTTATGCGGAGAAGTATTCCAAATTTGTACCGCACGGCTTAAAGCCGTCGTCACACGGACCGTGCTGTCGAACGATACCGTCAAGCGTGCCAACTTCAACGTGCTGCTGAGCGCTCAGGAACGGTGCGACTTGTGCATACAGTACCAATTAAATTAGCTCTATTAAAACGCACACTTTCTCCATCGTCCACCAAAAGGAAAGTACCATGTCCAATCAATAAGGACACAGGGTTATAAAAGCTCCATTACAAACAGTGCGGTACAAATTTGGAATACTTCTCCACATAAGATAAACATTATTTCGTCATTCCCACATTTTAGTAGAACCCCAAAGTCAGGCTTACTTGATCACTGTTCCTACTCTGTAGCAGGATCTTTGTAAATGTGAATTACGAAGCGTAAAAGAAAAAGGAGCAAAATATCTTTATACAAGTAGCGCAAGCTGTCCTGTAGATTAAGCCAATCGAACAAAGTCACCCCTCAAAAAAAGGTGAACTTATATTTACATAACATCAAATATTATAGTATATACTTGTATTAAACTAATAATAAAGTATCAGAACCTAATAAAAACGTGAATGTTAGGAAAAAAATTTAGAAGGGTCAAGACACGAACCACCGCCCCAACAAACAACTCAATACAAAACAGCGAGGTAACTCATTACGCTAAACCAACAACACTGTGTGTGTGTGTGTGTGTGTGTGTGTGTGTGTGTGTGTGTGTGTATCTAATGATATTGTCTTACCCTTCATGAAAACCTTAATCGTAGATATGCTGCTAATTGAAATTTAATTATAACAAATTGCACCAAGAACAATGCGTTTTGGGTGGATCTTCAGTGTGTAGCTGCCTTTAAATAGCCTACTCTCATAATACGCAAGTTACAGTAATTCTTTTGCCATGAATATGATGTTTCTCATTATTTTATTGGAACGAATCGCACAGTTAACAACGGGTTTTCGAGTGATTCTCAATTTGCTGGTGCTCAGAAACGGCATATATACATATAGGCTTGAAATGAATGCCAATATGGCGCCTCACAACTCTGTACCGAAGGGAAACGGCGTGCGTGTGACGTAGGTTACGTTGTGCCATCTCATTGGTCAACGCTCAGACGCACGCTCAGAATATCTGACATGCCAGATATTGCTCTGCACGTTCGGGAAGATTCCCGAACGTGTTACTCCACGCTATGACGTCACAAACTCGGCACGCTCACCGCTCAATGTTCGGATGCACGGTCCGTGTGCTGACGGCTTAAGGGGCCATCCATTAATTACGTGAGCTCAAAAGCTCATTGAAGAGTAGAGGGGCGGGGGACGCAGAGAGATGATACGTACGCCATGTTACACGCCTTTTAGCAGCAGAGGTCTGCAAATATGTAACGAATAATAAAGATGCAGAATGCTATAACGCTTGTTTCATTTAAAAAGTTTTAAAGAGTTTTCACATAAAAAAATTCAGAGGCATTAATTCTCAGCACTCCCTCGCTACTTGGGCGACTTGCGCGTCGATGAATATGAAATAATGATGACGAAGACGACACAAACACCCAGTCCCTGAGTGACGAAAAATCTCCAATCCAACCGGGAATCGAACCCGCCCCCCGCATGTCAAGATAGCGCGCTGTCTACTCAGCTACGGTGGCGGACAGCTCTTCACTGATTTCTGGTCACGAAGCTGCCCCGCGCCTGAGCGATTTCCCTGCAATCTTAACCACTTACTGATCTACACTTCCCGTGAGGTTGAATTCAATATGTCTGGGTGTCGCAATATTCACGCTAGTCTAAAAGCAGTAGCAAGTGCCTTCCTTATTGGCTACAGATCCACAGTTCCTTCGTTCTGTGGTTCCGACACCACCGGAAGTATACGGTTGTCTCTCTAATGAACCACGCGACAAGAGCTTGCGCCAACAGATGTGAGCGCCGTGCCTGAGCAAATGTTACCATTAGGAACACAAAACACTGTTTGTTTCGGAACGAGAGGAAGCGGAGCTGCATTTAGAAGTCGCGGTAGCTCAAACCGACTGTTTATAACACTCATTTAGGCGGATGGGAGAGTGTGTCTCAATTTCCGCTTCATGTACGCGTTACGTAAACAATTTAACACTGAAACACACACAATATAGCTTACTATTTTCCAGAAGGAGTTGTATACACATTTACTCCCTAAAAGTACGAGTATTAAGTACGCCTACTGGATATGGGATGTAATGATAAATTAGCGATGAGTAGCAGAAAGGCGCGCAGAGTGTCAAATATAATTGAAACAAAAATCTGTGATCTTCTAATGTGTGTGTGTGTGTGTGTGTTTCAATAACGCATACTAATTCTGGAATAAAAAGTCAATAACTATTGATGGCTCATTATAACAAAATGGTTTAGTCAGATATGATGGTCACATTGGAAAAATGATTTCTTCACATTAAAGGAAGACCAATTCCTGTTTCCTTCTCGTCGCCAACTAAATCCTCAATGTTTTGATTAGCTTTCAAAGAGTATTCATCTCGTGCTTCAGGCTGTCTTTTTGTCCGCGTTTCCTTCCTAGTATATAATGTGAAAATATGGTTTCATATTTTGGATATTAACGTAAACATTTGTGTTTGGAAACAACATGTCCATATTTTATAGAGTAATTTCGAAAAATCCGTACCTGATGATGGTCGCAATCTCCAAATACAGAAAAGGGTAATTACGAGTGTTAGTGGCGAGTATTTGAACTTCTTTCTTCGCATTAAAACCGTGACAAAATTACCTAATCTGCAACCAGTGGTCTTTCCCCGTTAATGGTGCAATACGAGAAAATATACTCAAGTAAATATCAGAAAAAAGTCCTTGTAATAGAGTCCAAGGCCGGCCGTGGTGACCGAGCGGTTCTAGGCGATACAGTCTCGAACCGCGCGACCGCTACGGTTAGTTAGATTTAAGTAGTTCTAAGTTCTAGTGGACTGATGACCTTAGAAGTTGAGTCCCATAGTGCTCAGAGCCAATAGAGTCCAATGCTGAAACAGGAACAGGTAAAATTTAAGAACACGACCAGAAATAAACTGGAAGCTGATAAATTCATTATATAAATTCTTATCCTACTAAAATAATCATAGAAAGTATACATACTGCTTGTAATAATACTATTTGACATACAGTCGGTTAAAAAATTGAAATTTGCAAAATGAGGTATTGCAGTTTTCTGCAGATAGAGCTGCTGGATTACTTAAAATGGCGGAACCAACGGCGTAATTGACGTAAGCGGTACGAAAATATGAAACCAACAGTCGTCATCCTTAAAGGTTTCCAGATACTCGCAGACTGACTAATATGATTTTGTTGCCTACGATACAGAACCAGAGTTAAAATTGACGTATATCACCTCTGTGCCCCGATCCTCTTCTCTATCACTATCTGATCTGTTCAGTATCAATAGCAAAGCTACATGTTATGGCGTGACACACGTCGACTTCCTCCAACTACGACCTATCGACACAGATATTAAACCTCGAGCGGGCGCGCCTGTGTATAAAGTGCGCCAACCAAACGTAAAATGATTTTCTGCGGTTCCATTTTTGTTTAACAACTGCAAACTCATACCTATTCCTTTAGTATTGCTTAAGGTAACACAGCGATAAATTGTGTTGTCGTACGTCCAAATGAGACGCAGTAATACAAAATACAAAGCGAGCTAGGCGAGAAAAAAATTACAATCAGTTAAAAAAAAATGACCCCAGTTACGAACTAACAACATAATCCCACATTGAGGCAGTTGTCTCGGTTCTAGGCGCTTCAATCAAGAACCGCGCGACCGCTACGGTCGCAGGTTCGAATCCTGTCTCGGGCATGGATTTGTGTGATGTCCTTAGGTTAGTTAGGTTTAAGTAGTTCTAAGTTATAGGGGACTGATGACCTCAGATGTTAAGTCTCATAGCGCTCAGAGCCATTTCAGGCAGTTGTCTACGAGATAATTAGTAATCGAATAAGCAGCTGACCGAGATCTGATGCAACTGCACTGCTTAATGCTTCGAATGCATCATTACTGTCTCTTTAGCACCTGTCCTTGGCAACAGAGAGTTATAGTGAAAATTCATATCATTATTGTTTAATAAAACAGTAGTTTAGCTCATATTATGTAAGTTTATTTTCTCCTTGTTTAAATAAACTAAGATTAAACTGTGATTTTGATCATTCCTGACTTACCTTGCCCCTTGAGGGTTAATTATAACACAGATGTTAATTATAGAAACACAGCGGTAGTAAAAAAATATCGAACAAAAATACTGTTAGTGTTGTTTTCCATCGATGCCGTTTCGAACACTCGTTCTCGGCGAGACGAAATCGAATATTTTCCGGGAGAAAAGCAACAGCTGCCACTAGGTTACGTACATTTGCGCTGTCTTCTACCGTCTCCACTAATACTCAAGTTTTCGTCGTCGATCCTTTGAAGTACGCTTCAAAAAATGGCTCTGAGCACTATGGGACTTAACATCTTAGGTCATCAGCCCCTAGAACTTAGAACTACTTAAACCTAACTAACCTAAGGACATCACACAACAGCCAGCCATCACGAGGCAGAGAAAATCCCTGACCCCGCCGGGAATCGAACCCGGGAACCCGGGCGTGGGAAGCGAGAACGCTACCGCACGACCACGAGATGCGGGCAAAGTACGCTTCTTTCACTTATCCACTCACCTAGGGTGACCGGATGCAATTGTTTAAAAAGGAGGACAAACAGTTTCAAAAAGGAGGACAAAGGAAGAAAAAAGAGAACACATCAAACGGGTCAACTCCAGACGAGGATACCACCCGTCAGCTTTGGACAAGTCACGTGACTGCCGGGAATTACCAGTAAAACTAGTAGTTAACTGTTACTGACGTGGTGGTTAACTGAGCAATATAAAAAAATTGAAAACATTGATTGTAGCGTCAATTGTTTTGTTATGTAAACAACACGGAATTGTTTAAAAAGCGAAAAACGTAGAACCATTCACCACCCTTCATTAGACGTACCGCTACCAACATCTACAATTCAAGCAGCAGCTGACGACATGTAAACTGCACTTGAACCTTCCGAATACAAATAAATTGAATGACTATGAAACAATGAAATAAAACCATGACGGTTAATCTGTCGCGATATTTCTTACCTTTATTGGCCACTGAGACGTACGTTCCAGCTCCACATATCTTACATTCCGCTTCAAATTCATTTTTCAGTTTCTTGTAAGCTGGATATTTGCACGAAAGGACATCAGAAAATGTACGCTTTCGTTTAGGCATAGCCAAATATTTTACGTAACTCACAAATCACACGTGCACTACAGGAAGCCAAGCCAATACAAAGCGAAGATACGAAACGAAAATTTTAAATAATCGATATTTGCATTCGCTTATAGGTCGATCAACGATAACATCGGCGATCCTGGTGCCGCCTACTAACACTGCCTTCGTGCGTGTTTATCACGAAGGCTGTGCCAATATTTAAACTATTTAAGAAAAGAGCAATAGAACGGGACGAAATGTAAATTTAACTGTATTACGCTCAACTTTGAGAAAAAGCCGGACACAGTAAAAATCCGCCCGGACCCCGGACAAAGAGCTAAAAAGGAAGACATGTCCGGATTAATTCGGACGTCTGGTCACCCTACACACACCAATCAAATCATCTAAGAAGGTGAAACTTCCTGGCAGATTAAAACTGTGTGCCCGACCGAGACTCGAACTCGGGACCTCTGCCTTTCGTGAGCAAGTGCTCTACCAGAACTAAGGCTGTGAGGACGGAGCGTGCGTCGTACTTGGGTAGCTCAGAGGTGCCGGCACGGTCCCGATTTCGAGTCTCAGTCTGGCACACAGTTTCAATCTGCCAGGAAGTTTCACATCAGCGCACACTCCGCTGCAGAGTGAAAATCTCATTCTGTCATCTAAGCAGGTATTTCGACAAGAAACTTTTCGTTAATCAAATCTGTGTGGGTCCTTTCGAAGGAATCAAGCATCATCCTCACTGCAGAACCTTTCTGTACTCTCTTACTGAGATCTAGGAAGAAAGCGCAAAGCCGCCTTCCTGGACGTGTCATCGCGCTGACGTCTGGGGTACGTCACTCAGCGGTGGTGACACGCGTATCTCCCGCCCTACATGCCCCTAGACGGTAGCGGCGCAAACCGCTGGCTCACATCTAGAGCTGAGACAGCTCGTATCGTATCGACTCTGAACGGCACGTGGCGCGCCTGGAATCTGTCGACCGCGAGCCTTCTGCGCAAACGTCCAGTGCGAGTCCCAGGGGGCGGCTATTACGGCGCCCGTGGGCGGCACGGTTTTGAAACAGAGCTGCAACAACGCGTAAAGTGCTGCCCGATGAATAATGAATGAGCGGGCCGCTCATTTACCAGGCAGGGCTGCGTCGGCCGCGAGGAATGCGTTTCCGCACTTGCAGAGTAATGAACCGGCAATGAGGCGAGTGGGAAGGGAACATGCGTGTCGCTAGCGGTCCAGTGCCGCGCTCTGTGTATTAATGCTCGCCTCCGTTGACATACAACCAGTTCCCGTTCTCCGCGTTCATCCAGCGCCACAGCAGGACGAAGCGCTACAAGAAACAAGCCGAAAAACTTCTTGGCAGCCAACGTAAACGTAAAGCTGTCCTTAGCTCGTAGGTTCGTTGTAAGATGTAACGCCTGTCAGTTACACGGGGGTTCTACAGTTTGAAGTGGATTCCGAAACTTAGTACAACTTTGCATTTTTCAAACACATTAATATCAGAAGTGAGAGGAAAAAAAAATCATCAGACCGACCAAATAGTGAACCCCGAATAGACTGCTTACCGAGTTTTTTCCAGCTAAATTTAATCAACAAATAACGAAGTTTTTCTAAATCAACTACACTACTGGCCATTAAAATTGCTACACCACGAAGATGACGTGCTACAGACGCGAAATTTAACCGACAGGAAGAAGATGCTGTGATATGCAAATGATTAGCTTTTCAGAGCATTCTCACAAGGTTGGCGCCGGTGGCAACGTGCTGACATGAGGAAAGTTTCCAACCGATTTCTCATACACAAACAGCAGTTGACCGGCGTTGCCTCGTGAAACGTTGTTGTGATGCCTCGTGTAAGGAGGAGAAATGCGTACCACCACCATTCCGACTTCGATAAAGGTCGGATTGTAGCCTACCGCGATTGCGGTTTATCATATCGCGACATTGCTGCTCGCGTTGGTCGAGATCCAATGACTGTTAGCAGAATATGGAATCAGTGGGTTCAGGAGCGTAATACGGAACGCCGTGCCGGATCCCAACGACCTCGTATCACTTGCACTCGAGATGACAGGCATCTTATCTGCATGGCTGCAACGGATCGTGCAGCCAAGTCTCGATCCCTGAGTCAACAGATGGGGACGGTTGCAAGACAACCACCATCTGCACGAACAGTTCGACGACGTTTGCAGCAGCATGGACTATCAGCTCGGAGACCATGGCTGCGGTTACCCTTGTCGCTGCATCACAGACAGGAGCGCCTGGGATGGAGTACTCAACGACGAACCTGGGTGCACGAATGGCATACCGTCATTTTTTCGGATGAATCCAGGTTCTGTTTACAGAATCATGATGGTCGCATCCGTGTTTGGCGACATCGCGGTGAACGCACATTGTAAGCGTGTATTCGTCATCGCCATACTGGCGTATCACCCGGCGTGATGGTATGAGGTGCCCTTGGTTACACGTCTCGGTCACCTCTTGTTCGCATTGACGGCACTTTGAACAGTGGACGTTACTTTTCAGATCTGTTACGACCCGTGGCTCTACCCTTCATTCGATCCCTGTGAAACCCTACATTTCAGCAGGATAATGCACGACCGCATGTTGCAGATCCTGTACGGGGCTTTAGGTTTGTGGATACAGAAAATATTCGACTGCTCCGGCCAGCACATTTTCCAGATCTCTCACCAATTGAAAACGTCTGGTCAATGGTGGCCGAGCAACTGGCTCGTCACAATACGCCAGTCACTACTCTTAATGAACTATGGTATCGTGTTGAAGCTGCATGGGCTGTACCTGTACGCGCCATCCAAGCTCTATTTGACTCAATTCCCAGGCATATCAAGGCCGTTATTACGGCCAGAGGTGGTTGTTCTGGGTACTGATTTCTCAGGATCCATGCACCCAAATTGCGTGAAAATGTAATCACATGTCAGTTCTAGTATAATACATTTGTCCAATGAATACCCGTTCTATCATCCGTATTTCTTCTTGGTGTAGCAATATTAATGGCCAGTAGCGTAAATTTAATCAATAAATAACGAAAGCCAGTTAACACACTATATCACATTAACAGAAATGAACTCATTTCCAAAAAATGTACACTGCAGTATATTTACACTTCATTCTTCAGCACGTTTTGTGCGTCTTCGGCCTATTGGGGGGTGACTGGTTAGTATGCAACGCAGTACATTTAAAACAGAAATTTCAACGGCCAAATAGTTCAACAGGAAAGTATAACGCCGTTGTAGAGCAGGAGATAATTCTTTCTTAAGTTCCTGGTCTGTTGCAACCCACTGAACCATTAAATTATACCTCCTACACACTTATTCTGCGAATCTTGTGCTTCGATTTGGCTTTCATGCTTTCTTTAACATTAATAATAATATAACGAAATAATAAGCAACCAGTTGCATAAAAGAAATTTAATTTCTTTACCGATTTCGGCCACTTAGTGCTCTTCTTCATTTGCGAATGGAGACACTGTGAACTACATGTAGAACTCTCATTTTATTAATGGATTCAGTATTGTATTACTTACTGCTCCTGCATAAATTTTTTTTGGACCATGGCATTTTGTTTATGCACTTTGTTACTGACACTCGCAAATAATGCGAAGGCATTACCTTTTGAAGAAGACCACTTAGTGCCCGAAACCGGTAAAGAAATTACATTTCTTTTGTGCAACTGGTTGCTTATTAATTCATTATATACGGCGACAGTTGCTGAAGGTGGATAAAATAATGAAACAACAATATCTGTAAAAAAAACAATACTTACAAAATTTGTATTGAAATAGCAGTTAAGTCCCACTAAAGGTGGGATGTGAGGCGGTTTTACAGATGATATCCTTCATATACCTTGGAGAGGCCATACTGCCATCAAGCCTGGAAGGCATAGTGCCACCAGATATTCGTCGTGAAACAGCTACGGAAAGATCGAATCAGGCACATCGCGTAACCCATAGGCATATTTCAGGAGTCCTCAAGACCAATTCAGAAGTGCAAACAGCCGCTACAGAAAGGAAAGAATTGTGGATTTTTCGACTTAAGAATCTGTCTCGCGTCTCCCTTCGGAAACCTTCCCATCTGGGCATGAACAGAATTGGATCGCGTGGAGGTCACTGAACCGTCTGCATTCTGGACTTGGAACATCCACGAGTAACCTCCAGAAACGGCACTATCCCGTGAATACCGCCAACTGTAACTGCGGAGAACCATTGACCATTGAGCTACTATCGACTGCGCACTGCATCTCGCACACAAGATCATCTGCTTACGACTCCATGCGCAACTGAAGTTGTAAGATTTTGTTCAACAGCAGTGTACATGATTATTCTTTCCTTCATTTGATATCAATGGTAATAACCACGTTCTGTATTTGGCCGTCAGTTGAATAAATAATATCAGGGTTGGACAGTACCGCAAACCTAGAATGAGCCGTGAAGCTTCAAATATAATTCAGAATCATATTGAACCACTATAAGAAAAAAGTAATATCGCGCAATTCGAAATAGCGACGTTACAAGACAGTTTGTTTACCGGAAGCACTATACGCGTCAAGCACCACAGCTGTGCGAGCGCATGCTAAAATTGCAAAAATTGAAAAACAAGAGCGGGAAATATTTACGAAATTATATGGCTTGTGTCCTCGAAGTCTTTCGCCGGTGGCATGCTTCAATAAAATATTCTCGATTTAAAAGCCGCGTCATTTCAAACAAAACATTCTATTCGAAATGATGCTACTTTTAAATCAAGAAGATTTTATAGAAATTATGTGACTCCACACAAGAAAATGGAATACGGATAGAGTGGGCATCTGACTTCTGCAGGCATACAGATAATTTCGCTAACACCGTGCATTAGAGACACGTTAAGTTCCGGGGTCACATTTACAGAATGGGCAATAGACTCGCCAAAGGACTACTCCATATTATTAATTCAGAGCAGGTGGAAACCGCTGGTTGGAAAGAAGTAAGTAATATTCACACGAAATGAACATCACAGAAGAAAATGTAGCATACAAATGCAATGAGTCGTCTGCTAAGTGCGGTTGACTGGCCTGGCTGTGTGGGGAAAGTTGTCGGTACCGCCAAAGGCCATTCGACTTACATCGAAATAATTTCTCCAGTCAGACAGTGCACCGAGAGTCTACTTAGAGCAGGGCCTCCCAAACTGTGTTCCGCGAAACCCATGGCTTTTTTTTTACATTTTCTGTAATTTTTAATTGTTTTTATTAGTTAGGATATAAAATTGAAATAACCATTGAATACAACAAATTTTTAAAAATTTTATTGATCTTCACAATAAACGAGGTATTCCATCATAGGACCAGTACCGAGGGAGTTGGCGCAATGGTTAGCACACTGGGCTCGCATTCGGGAGGACGACGGTCCAAATCCGCGTCTGGCCACCCAGATTTAGATTTTCCGTGATTTCCCTAAAACGCTTCAGGCAAATGCCGAGGCGGTTCCTTTGAAAAGGCACGACCCATTTACTTCTTCATCCTTCCCTAAACCAAGCTTCTGTTCGTCTCTAATGACCTCGTTGTCGATGGGACGTTAAACACAAATTTTCTCCTCCTCCTCTTAGTATCAGGATTTTCAAAGTATTCATCGGAGGAAAAGTTTGGGAACCTTGGACTTAAGAGCGCTTATACAAAATTGACTGTCTGGATTGCACTTTATTTACCCACATAGCAACGACATATGGCGGTACGACCTGGTGAAATAGTGGGCTATATAGAGAAGAAATCAATGGTAAACTGTGATCCATGCAGCCTCAAAATTTACTCACCAAGTGTGAGGTTAAAAGTAGTAAATACCGAGCTGGTGTTGACAAGTGTGAACGCTACCGAACCATCAGTTTAATAAGTCACGGATGCACAGTACTGACAGGAATTATTTACAGTAAAAAAAAAAAAAAGGCTGACCTCGGGGAAGATGAGTTTGGATTCCGGAGAAATGTTGGAAGACGCGAGGCAATACTTACCCTATGACCTGTCTTAGACGATAGAACGAAGAAAAGCAAATCTAGGTTTATAATATTTTGGTAATGTAGAGGTGTCTTCCGACAATGTTGACTGGATTACAGTTTGTAGATAGCACGGTTGAAGTACAGGGAGCAAAAGGTCATTAACAACTTTCGTACCGAAAGTAGACTGCATAGTTGAATCAAACAGAGTAAAAAAGAAATTTATGGGAAACTTTGTTAAAGTAGGGATCGGTTGATAGGAGGCATACTGAAACATCAAGAAATAGTGAAGCTGGTAATGAAGGCTAGTGTGTGTGGGGGGGAGGGGAGGGGGGGTAACTGTGGAGGGACGCCATGGGCTGCACGCGATAAGCAGGTTGAAATGAATGTAACTTGCAGCAGTTATGAAGAGTTGAATAGGCTTGCACAGAGGATTCACCAGCGTGGAGAAATGCATCAAACCAGTCCTCGGACTGAAGACCACAATAACAACAGTTCAACAGCACCAAACAACACTTTCCTCCATTTGTCTTGAATCGGTGTTGATGTTTGGACTCTAACGATATTGTTGTCAGCATGACGTCAATGAGCGGCAGAGCTTCTGCTGAGGCTGCGAAAGACGGATGTCTGGAAGAGGACTAGCTGCGAGGAGTCCCCCGGCAAGGAGCCCCGTCGTGCCCATTTTGAGAGAGCGGCCGCGAGACCGGTGGCAGGCAAGGTCGTTGCACCTGCGGCTAGAGATTGCACAACGCGGCAGCTCGTGGTGCGCTACGGTGCGAGTGAAACGGCTGGCGGCGACGCCGCAGGAACACGCGCCGGCAGCTGCAGGTGTCCACCTCGGCGCGGCTCCACGCGGCCCACGTCAGCGCCCAGTCCGGTCTCGACCCCCGGCCGGCGCCACCCACGCCGTTGCGTGGGCACAAAGCGGCAGGTGCCGGCCCGGGCTCAACTGGCTCTCCTATAACTGCGCCTCTTTCCAGACGAGTCCATTGTACGAACCTCCGTCGTTATTTAATGAACGAAATATAGTGTTACGCCACCAGCACCTTCAATGAACGCTACCAAGCTCGTACTCAATTATTTCCGTGCTTGTGCAATGTGATGATTGAAATTTCATCCCTATGCGAGATGATTGCCAGTAGAGAAAAAAGTCCATTCCTATTAATGAAGAGCAGACACTAATTCATGATCGGATCTGGGAGGGAGGGGGCTCACACTTTCTTACCGTAGTTCCATCTCCCTTCCCCAAAGTATAACCCGTCATTTTCGCTTTTGGTTCAAATGGTTCTGAGCACTATGGGACACTGAGGTCATCAGTCCCCTAGAACTTAGAACTACTTAAACCTAACTAACCTAAGGACATCACACACACACATGCCCGAGGCAGGATTCGGACCTGCGACCGTAGCGGTCGCGCGGTTCCAGACTGAAGCGCCTAGAACCGCTCGGCCACTCCGGCCGGCTTTTCGCTTTTAATGTGTCACCCAGAATTACGATTTTAATAACAATAATGAGAAAATACGTAAAAGGTAACGTCTCTGGCGCATGCCTGAGACCGGACTATTGGTCCGACTTTAGGTAGAGTGCAGCCTTTAGTTCGCCCCGGCACTAATGGTAGGGGGAGGCAGACAGAAAGGCCCACGTCCCCGGCCGCCTTCTGCCTACAGGAAAGATCCCCTGTACTCATAGGATAGCAGGCTGAGTGCCCAGGGACCATCCTGGAGGGACAGAAACGAGCAATAATACCCCTTCCTGTCTGAGGCTGAACCCGTGACCTGCAGGACCTAAGTCTGTTCCCTATCCACTATGGATATAATGTTTTAATATAATAATAATAATAATAATACCACAGTGGTACGACCAGAATGTTTATACGGATCTGAATGCCTAACGATGAATTATAAGATGGACAAACTAGAGGTACTGGAAAGAAGGATTATTAGAAAAATAATGGGTGCAATGAAAACTGCAGAGGGTTGGAAAATAAGAAGTAATGACGAGATCTACAAAAATACATAGAAAATATCTGAAGTAATGACCAAACGAAGATTAGCCTTTTTTGGACATCTCTACCGAATGGATGGAAATAGACTAACAAAACAAATACTCCTATATTTCTGGAAGAAGAAATCGACAATAGCATGGATTACAGAAGTAAGAAAAGATCTTGAAAGAAACAACGTCAAAGAATCAGAAATAACAGAAAGAAACCGTTTTAAAAACAAAATACTAAATTTGGAAGGCTTTCAAAGCAGAAGAAATAAAAAATCGGGAACAACATGGACAGAAGAAAGGAAGAGACTTCATGGGGAGAAAATGAGGGAATACTGGAAAAATAGGAAACAACAACAAAGGAAGAAGAGGAACTGAAGTTGTTAACGTGATCCTAGTTGGTCAATACGACTGTAAAAAAAAAAACACAATGATAATAATATGATGTCCAAAACCATGAAACGTTCACATCCAAAATTCACAAATGCAAAACTGAAAAAGAGGAAAAACAAAAGAAGACAGGAACGAGACGGTCTGAAGAGGGAAAGGAACACTAGAACAAGAGAGTGACAGATATGTGGGTACAATGGAAGGCAATGCCCACTTTCAGTACTTTTCGTAGCTGTAATGGACTTATTCGCAAATAATATAGAATAATAATTTGGTCCATTTTGTAAAATGATGAAACAGCACAACAGTTGCTTAATCCGCAATCTTTTATTACGAACATGACTGGTTTCGGAACATCACCTGGTGTAAAAAATAAAATCACTTAGCCATCTGAGATCATTCTCACCCCATTGTTGTCATGGAACCAAATACGCCATGTCAAAAGGATAAAACCGTTCCCCCGTGCTGCGCGACCTGTTTTTGTTCCCGGTCATGCAGCATCGGAGTACAGTTTTTATGGAATTTCTGTCCCTTTTACCCTTCCGAGACGGAATCTTTGATTCAACTGCAATTGATGGTTAGAGTGCTGACACCTACGTTTTCAGATAATAATCTGTGTAAGCAGCCACTGATGCGATGTACCGGGTGATCAAAAAATCAGTATAAATTTGAAAACTGAATAAATCACGGAATAATGTAGATAGAGAGGTCCAAATTGACACACATGCTTGGAATGACATGGGGTTTTATTAGAACCAAAAAAATACAAAAGTTCAAAAAATGTCCGACAGATGGCGCTTCATCTGATCAGAATAGCAATAATTAGCATAACAAAGTAAGACAAAGCAAAGATGATGTTCTTTACAGGAATGCTCAATATGTCCACCATCATTCCTCAACAATAGCTGTAGTCAACGAATAATGTGAACAGCACTGTAAAGCATGTCCGGAGTTATGGTGAGGCATTGGCGTCGGATTTTGTCTTTCAGCATCCCTAGAGATGTCAGTCGATCACGATACACTTGCCACTTCAGGTAACCCCAAAGCCAATAATCGCACGGACTGAGGTCTGGGGACCTGGGAGGCAAAGCATGACGAAAGTGGCGGCTGAGCACACGATCATCACCAAACGACGCGTCTAACAATATGGTGTGTCTTGTTTTTGTTCTAATAAAACCCTATGACATTCCAAGCATGTGTGTCAATTTTTACCTCTGTATCTACATTATTCCGTGGTTTATTAAGTTTTCAAATTTATACTGACTTTTTGATCACCCGGTATATGGGGATCGTGTCAACCCTTTCCGTATCAACTACAGCCTGAAGGCGCTGGAGCGCCGAAACTGGTTGCAACGACACAAATAAAGTCCTAGGGACGGCTGTAGGAGTTTTATTTTCATCTACCCGCCAACGTGTTCTCAGATGATAGTAGTGGCAATTGCATTATGGAACGGAAGTCAGGTGAAGGGAGCCCTAAGGGCCAGGCTACAGTGCATTTGAACGAATGTATCAGATTAGCATGCCATTCACAGCAACGTCATCAGAGACAGTATTTGCTCAGGTGGCCAACAACGCCATTAGGAAGGTGATAGAGGCTACGGCGATGTAATTTTAGGCAACTGCAAAAAACCTAAACCTGTATGTGACCAGACGTGGACTTTAGCACTGTTCCTTCAGAATACGAATAGAGAATCCTGCTCGGTGAGCCGCCCATGGAAAAAAAAAAAAACTGCAATCCGTCTACTGCGGCCTCGCTGTGGTGACGCGTCAAATTCCAAGACCGTGAACAGTAAGCGGAAACCGCGAATGCCAGAGCTCCGTCGCAGCTGAGTCTTTCCTTGAGACAGTAAGTGAACGATGCAAAAGCTTTTCTTCCCAGGAGCTTACGAATAGCTCTGATGCATCGGAACGTGGAAAGGGTAACCTAGTTTGGACCAAATCTGCAATGCGGACGCTTGCGTCAGGATTTCTAACTACAGACGCGAGCACAGCGTGACTCAAAAGACATGCAGCAGAATACGGGAAGTGCGACCTCGTGCCAGTGCTGACCTGACGTCCGAGTTTGTCATCCGCGGCCCCGTTACGCGTCCGCGAGCGACTGCGCGAAAGGTTATCCACTTGTCGGAGATTCAGAAGACGGCACGGGATACCTGCCGCGGGTCTGCCGCTTCCTGCTGTGGCGATATGTTGTATGATGAGGAAAGCAAACGGAAGATAGGGGTTTGAGGTCCGTTCGACAACGAGTAGTCCATAAAACAAAAGATCATTTCCAACTTCAGGGGAAAAGGGATTTCGTGTTGTCACTTCTGCATGGGGCACGAGGCGGTGTGGAGCAGAGTTGCCGCAACAATGCACGAAACACACGCGTAATCTCACATTTCACGCAACTCGGTCAAACTCGCAAAGTATTCAACGAACAAAAATGGAAATAGCATCAGTTTGTTCCGGAAGGCCGGCCGGAGGGGCCGAGCGGTTCTAGGCACTACAGTCTGGACCAGCGCGACCGCTACGTCGCAGGTTCGAATCCTGCTTCGGGCATGGATGTGTGTGATGTCCTTAGGTTAATTAGGTTTAAGTAGTTCTAAGTTCTAGGGGACTGATGACCACAGCACTTAAGTCCCATAGTGCTCATAGCCATTGTTCCGGAAGAGATGCACTAAGGCTACATTTATTTATTTACGACAAATTTAAAAGTAACACAAGGAGAGTAAACTTCCTGGCAGATTAAAACTGTGTGCCGGACCGAGACTCGAACTCGGGACCTTTGCCTTTCGCGGGTAAGTGCTCTACCAGAACTACGGCTGTGAGGACGGAGTGTGAGTCGTGCTTGGGTAGCTCAGAGGTAGAGCACTTGCCCGCGAAAGGCAAAGGTCCCGAGTTCGAGTCTCGGTCCGGCACACAGTTTTAATCTGCCAGGAAGTTTCACATCAGCCCACACTCCACTGCAGAGTGAAAATCTCACTCTGGGAACACCCGGAGAGTTTAGCAATAAGTGTTTCCTGATGACATCATCAAATTTTCGACAAGGGAGAAACTTATTTTACTATCTAAGATAGGTAATCACATTAAGCGATCGAAATCGTAAAAGTACAGAATACTCTATCTTTCCTCTAACACGAGATAATTTGAGTTAACCGGTTACGCACGTCAACAGTTAATCCGTCACCCGTTTGGATTCATTACTGGAAACATATCGCTACATTTATAATTAACGCATTATTACCACACAAAAATAAAATTACAACTCCTGCGATCGTAAGAAATCAAAATAAAATTACAGCGAAGGATCTTACAGGACAGCAATGTGACGTAAAATGGAGCATAAGAGCAAGTGTTTTAGTGGTGGAGGTAAGGTTTGGCTACCGCGAGTGGTTGCTGAGACTAACAAGCCTCGTGGGACTGGCCGAATGAGTAGAATGCCTCCCGCAAATACCCCCTATTACTTCCAGTGTAGCTGTCAATTGTAAAATAGCTTTGAACGAAGTGTCTACAGTGTGATTTTGGTTGGTTGGTTGGTTGACTGATTTGGGGGAAGGGACCAAACAGCGAGGTCATCGGTCCCATCGGATTAGGGAAGGAAGTAGGCCGTGCCCTTTCAAAAGAACCATCCCGGCATTTGCCTGAAGCGATTTAGGGAAATCACGGAAAACCTAAATCTGGATGGTAGGACGCGGGTTTCAACCGTCGTCTTCCCGAATGCGAGTCCAGTGTGCTAACCTCAGCTCCACCTAGCTCGGTGTGATATTGTTAAGTGGGGATATCAGCAGAAAACATGCTTGCATGTTTGAATGACATTGCATTAGACTATGCAGAAAGTGAAGAATACAGACGTCGCCAACCTGCATTATTTCAATTCGTTGGGACTGGAGAGCGAGTACGCTAGAAAGCACCCACCAGCGGCAGATTGGCACTGTACTGCCACTTCCGCTGTCCACAAGTGTGCTATCCGGATCTCAAGTTTGAAACTTTTTCCAACGCTAAACTCCTGCCTGTATCAAGAAAAAAATTAACTTCAGCCATAATTACAACAGGAACAGATTTTCTACACGCTCTGAAACAATGACAAGCCCGATAGGTCAATCGCAAGTAAATTTCAGAATTTTTGCGTAATTTCTGAAGGAGACAGAGTCGTAAACATTATAGTTGTTGCAAGTTAAATGTTGACAACATTGGAAATAATGCAATCTCCCGAAGCTCATAG
The DNA here is from genome assembly GCF_021461395.2 of Schistocerca americana. Lineage (NCBI taxonomy): Eukaryota > Metazoa > Arthropoda > Insecta > Orthoptera > Acrididae > Schistocerca > Schistocerca americana. The sequence goes on along the minus strand of NC_060119.1, from coordinate 255,158,421 downwards.
ATAGCAAATGCTATGGACACGAAGCTTTGGGTATAAGGGGAAGTTTCCGTTCGAAGGTCGTACAGTCCAGTATAGGTACGCCAATCAGGCAAAAACGCCCTCAGCATAAAGCATCATCCCGCCGACGCACCAAGCTGAAGATACCCGTCTGATAAAAACACTGTGTCCTGTTGCGTGAAAATTCCGTAACTGCCTGCAGCACATCCTCTCCCGACAAGAACGACCGACCCGTCAAGGCCTTTCTTAAAGGACCACAGGTGTGATAATCGCATGGGGAGATATCAGAACCATAGGGTTGGGGGGTGCTCCAGTGCTTCCCACTTCAGTTGGTGTAACTTCTGCGTTACGACATTCAGCACCCCTTGTCGCGCACGATTCCTAAACGGTGGTTTTCGACTGACATGCTACCTCAGGCACATAATTCATTCTCCGATGGATGTCTACCGGTGTTTATCCTTAGGCAGCCATGGAAAGAACAACAGCACGTTGGTCCTGTTTGGACGCACTTAGTAAAATTGGAAATTTGTGGTAAGGACTATGGGACCAAACTGCTGAGGTCATCGGTCACTAGGCTTACGCACTACTTAATCTAACTTAAACTAACTTACACTAAGGACAACACACACACCCATGTCCGAGGGAGGACTCGAACCTCCGACCGTGACTCGACGCCCTAGACCGCACGGCTACCTCGCGCGGCTACGCACTTAGTAATAACGTCGCCATAGATCACGTTTCAGCATTTACCGCACGCACGTCAGAAGACGCGAACGCCACACTAATTTCTTGCCCACACGAAGGTGGGTATAAATCCTCACCGGAGTCGCGCTACATCGCATATACGCTGCAGCAACGCTCTCAAACGGAGATTTTATTATCGCCTCTTACAAATCCGTTGCCGGATGAGGTACTTTGGTAATCAACAAAAAAATGTTATAAAATCTACATTAAAAGATCAGCTCAGCCATCTATTGACAGTTTAAAAAGAGCTAGAATTTACCCGCTTCTAACGTCAAGCCGTCATCATCAAAATTACTGCACAATAACCTCTAAAAGTGGCCAATATAAAACTTAAACAAGAGCAAGAGCTGCCAATACTCATGGACAATATAATCATGCCATTCCAGTGTATCTATTTTATCACTTGACGTGGATGTGGAACGACATTTTAAGAAGAAATGGCAGCAAGGGAAGTAGCCACGTTATTCTATTTTTATTGCACTTACGTTTTATATTGGTCGCTTTAAGAAGTTCTTGTACAGTAATTCGGAGGATGAAGCCTTGAGCTTCTAAACGCAAAAAATTCTATTCTTACACCGTAAACAGGTTGTCGAGCCGACATTTTAACAGTGACTTTTGTAACCATTACGTCATATGTATTACGGATAAAATTAAAACGACTTTGTGATTGTTCGCTAAGCGCCAAAATGTTATGCGTTTCCAAATAAATAAATCTGGCGTAGGAAACAGAGATTTCAAAGCCAGTTCTTTATAGATGCTGAGAGTGGAGCGATGTGGCAGCTGCCTTAAGGCGGCGCTTTAACTGTAAACGTCAGATTCTAATTAATTTAAATCAGACTACAATATTTATTTGCTCATGTCTGTGTTCTTCGAGTCAACTGTCTTTCGCCACCCAACAGCGAATAAACTCGCGTGATCCTGTAACTTCAAAACGTTGAACGAGAAGCAAAAACTTTCATTGAGCCAAAACGGGAAGTACTTGTACACTTTTCTGTGTCCTACTTACACTTTAAGGGTCTGTAAAATGGTCTATTCGATGACAGAAGTCCTCCATTTTACGACCTATGCCGTAACACAGGCGTGCGCAAGCACGTATAATATATAAACGGACCGACGTAGGTACACCTACGTTTGATTCGGTCTCTTAGTACTGAAATTTTACGAGCAATACCATAAAGGCAATACAGCGAAACAGAGAATTACAAAGTTTCTACAAACACAGAGGTCAAACAGCACAATCCATACTCGTGGTATTGGAGCAACCAACTTTAACAGAAACTTTATTTATTTCTGTACCACCCTGCGTGAATTTAATTGTAGTGCTATTGATTTCATTCTATTATTTTAATTTCTGTTAGTTAAAAATCAGCAACGCATTTTAACTTTGGTGACCACATAATTAACATTTATATGGGAATGGCGCACATTCTTGCCTCCGTAGTCGGGTGACTAAGGAATATTATCGCTATGGAACTCTAGTAGATACATACAAATACACCATATTGATGTTCTCTTTCGCTCCTTAGTTGTTTCTATATTATTACCTTCTTCTAGATGACTAAAAAACAGGCCTTTTTAAGTAAGTTACAATATACGTGGCGCTTCCTTTTATTTACAAAGCATCATCACGAGCCCTGTAATATACGTTAGCGGTATGCATGTAGTAAAAGTGTTACATAATGTTTCCAGATAAATTATGCTATCAAAGTTTTTTGTAGCTATTCTCATATTTAGATAAGAAACAAATTTTTGGGGCGCAAGTTCGTAAGGTTAAATCACTGTTTGGAATAGGTAAGATTTTTTGGAGTCTTGTTGGTGTGTATACGAGCCACACTTCCAGAAACATAATAATAATAATAATAATAATAATACAACTCCTGTTAACGGAGGAATTTTCACTACAAATTTTTTGATAGTAAAAGGAGGAGAGATAAGGGTGTACAGTTCCTTGTCAGATAACGTATCAATCTTTCCAAACTTGTAAACAGAGTGTAGCTCAATACAGTTTTACTAAAAAAAATGATCCAAATTCTTTAAAATAGTATATAAAGAGTGTCAAATGTCTGATTACTTAGTAAATGAGTTAGGTAGCTTTTCTCTTACACTGTTTGTCTTACAATGTTATAATTGTGCAGGTACCTTCAGTGGTTTATGTGGATACTGTGTGCTAAATGGGTACCAAATCGAGTTGGTAGTGAAGAAATAGTAAATTAACACGTCGTGCTTGATGCTTAAGTTTTACGGCACAATTACGGAACATTTAGTAAGAGGTAAATTGTTTTCCTTTTATTACTCGTATTCTGGGGGACTGCAACGAAATTCCACTTAATGTTTGTTGGATGTCGCTACGTGATCTCATGAACAAAGACTGGAAGATTATCGGCTACACAATTTGTGTTATATTTCAAGAAAAGCTACTTTTTCACACATCTCAATCTCTACAGCGTAATATCTCCTGAGCTAGTGTCGTACAACGACACAGTTTTGCAGATGCATTCAGTGTTGTATGTGGTTACTGTCGGTAAAATCTGTTGCGAATAGATTTAATGATAAATACGCAATAAATTAATGCTGGAGTTTTACTGCATGAACAGCGAAAATGTAGGTAGGTGATTGTTGTGTCTAGACAATACAGCCTAGACACAATGAGAGGAAGCCGAAAGACACGCGCTTAAACTCACGCAGGCTGGCGTGAGGTCTGAAACAGGATACGTAATTAATTCTATAAAGAAAAGTACGTAGCTTCTGGAATACTTTACTTTAATCCATAATTGTTGAACATCGCTCTTGATGATACATGCTTCATATAATAAACATCAATTGAATACGGCGCCTTGCTAGGTCGTAGCAATTGACTTAGCTGAAGGCTATGCTAACTATCTTCTCGGCAAATGAGAGAGTCTTCGTCAGTGTAGCATCGCTAGCAAAGTCGTCTGTACAACTGGGGCGAGTGCTAGTACGTCTCTCTAGACCTGCCGTGTGGTGGCGCTCGGTCTGCTATCACTGACAGTGGCGACACGCGGGTCCGACGTATACAACCGGGACCGCGGCCGATTTGAAGGCTACCACCTAGCAAGTGTGGTGTCTGGGGGTGACACCACAGTGATAAACTTTTTCCTTTGCTTATTCTGTGGGGTATTAGCGAGGAAAAGTTTCGAAAAGGTTTGAAATTATGAGCAAAGTTCGGAAGTTTGGAACTGCTCTGTTCTCAAATACTGGACGAGTATAGCCTGGGTAATATGCGCGTCGTGTGTTACACTGCCATAAGATATGCACACAGTTTCTGACCTTACTGTGTTAAACCTGTAACGTAAGATCATATCTCTTAATTAGCAGATCGTGACAACATTTTAAATTTTTAATTTCCGTCGATAATTATATGAAATGCTAAAAATCACAGTTTTATTGCACCTATCAGGTGTTAACAGGCAACTTGCAACTGGGACCAGATTAACAGGTGACTGTCCTAGTCGTTTAGTAACACAGATGACAGGACTGATAATAATCCGTTCGTCAGAAGAGGGGAGCAGACACCCATGCTACACGAAAGGTGACTACCAAGTGCTGCCACCAAGTTTCGTCTGAATCTCCCTTCATCAACAACACCACACAAACACATCAGCCGTTCTTTAAGTAATCTACGTTAGTTTAAGATACGACACTCATGTATTGCGATGGATAAGTGCCATTGTGTACGACGAAAGAGATATTTCTCATCTAATGTATTACCGGTCGTTGCTTGGTTATGACATTCCGAACCTAACTTCTTCTCTAGGGGTGCTACGGGTGTCGTAGTTTCAAAGTTTATTTTTTAACGAATACCACGTTTAGATGAAACTGCTCCAAGCGATCATAACGTTAAATAAAGTTATGCTTATATGTCACCACCTTCTCAACTCCAACCCTACAAATATGCGTGGCCTACCCTACTATAATACTTGTAACAAGGGTCGAAACTACTCCAGGCGGTTCCAGTCTATGCTAGAACATACAACCATTGTTGTATAACAAGTGGCTAAAACAATTTTACAAACTCTTTGGATCTTCAAGCCAAAATACAGGGTGTCTTCCCTGATTACATAAATTAACTCAGGCTAGAAGTAAGATACAGATATGAAACTGGTGTCTAATTGTTTACAAACTATCAAAGATTTTTTTCACACATCAGTAAACTTTCACATGAGCACCCTTGGTAACACGTAGCACATCTAGCCGATATTCAATTTCCGTCCACACATTAGCCAACATTACTGGAGTGATCGATTCAACGACTGTGGCTATCCGTTGCCGCAGGGTTTCAAGATCTGGTACACGTGTTCGGTAGACCTCGTCCTCGACATAACCCCATAAAAAGAAGTCTAATGGGGTTATGTCAGGAGAGCGTGGAGGCCAAACCGTTGGCCCATCACGACCAATCCATCGCCCAGGAAAGGTCATATCGAGATACGCACGGACGTCCAAACCCCAATGAGGCGGTGCACCGCCTTGCTGAAACAAGACATCGGGGTGATACTGAAGCAGCTGAGGAACAGCATACAGTTGCAACATGTCCAGATACACTGCAGATGTGACGGCAGCCTCAGCGAAGAAGAATGGCCCGATAATTCGATCGTGCAATAGCGCGCACCAAGCATTCACCTTTGGACAGCCTCTGGTGCACTCCATGACCTCGCCAGGGGGTTGTGAACACCAAATGCGCACATTATGGCGATTCACTACTCCACTGACAAAAAAAGGTCGCTTCGTCGGAAAAGGCAATTCGTCTGAGATAACCATCGTCGTCATCAATATGTGATAGCATATCGACGTGTACTGTCATTGGGCAACAATGGAAGTGGAAGTTTACTGATGTGTGAAAAAAATTTTGATAGTTTGTAAACAAACACCAGTTTCATATTTGTATCTTACTTCTAGCCTGAGTTATCAATTTATGTAATCAGGGAAAGACTTTTCGGACACCCTGTAGTTTCAGACTTTCGCTCTGCCCTTTTTTTTCCTGTCTCTTTTCCGCTTGTACGTTTTACATAGTATACGCTGCTACACTCATGAAAATTATGCAAGAATTAAAGTTTCAACACTCCTTGGTTTGCATTTAGTCTGCGAAGTGTCAGGTCATCCCGTGTAACACAGCTCCATTGTATGAGTAGTTAACATTAGAGGAGAGAGGTTTACCTGACAGTTTTCGTATCTGCGGAGACAAGTTCGACAGCGGGTTGTTCCGAGTGGCTGCGCCGCGCCAACAGTCGGAGGCCTTCGGCGAAGTGAGTCAGCTCCAACATCCTGCCACACGACAAGGGGAGCAGCTGAGATAGCGGGAGCGCCTGAGGTTATCTCAAGGAAAGCAAACCCACAGCGACGCGGCCGCACTGCGCTCAAGTCGACCCGTGACGGCCACGGCGCCAATATGTTGCTTATTTATTTATCTGACTAACCCTTTTGGAGGGGGGAGGTACGATAAATCAACTCTAGTTTTCCTTCTTCGTGTCTAATTTTCGTGGCTGCGAGACTTCCATCATCCTTCGAGTGGTGTTCCTTTTCTTCCTGCGTCCACTTTCTTTCTTTTGCGGAACTCTTTCTTTCCCGAAATCGTGCCACTTGTGTTGATTCTCTAAAACGTATTGCAATCTATTAAGACCATTCTAAATCCAATGTTTTTCATATCTCATCAGTTTGGTTGAACCATATGGGTTTGGATTTGAGAGCTGTTTAGTAAGTTGAAGATCCACTTGGTTAGTATGTTATTCTCCATTCGGTGTGTGTGTGTTCGTAAAATTGTCTTCTTTCCCTCATTACATTAGTTGGCTTTTCCTTTTTCAAACAGATCTTTCTGTTTGATATTAATCTGTATTCAACATTACTATTACTTCTAGGTCACAATATTTTCCTTAGAATTCTTCTTTCAACTTTCTTGAATTTTTCAAGATCTCCAAATCTTGTTAGTTGATAACAGATAAATACAGTGGCCTCTTACGTTAACTGACACGTTTCTTAAATCTAAATAGACATACAGAGTAGCCAGTCTGATTCTCTTCTATAGTGTAGTATGGTGTGGTGTGATGTGGTCTGGTGTGGTGTAGTAGGTGTGGCTGATGTCCTGAATCTTACCATAGTTGCAGTACAGTAATGGTATGATGTGTATACTATAGAAATTTTAACGGTAGCGGCCGTAGATGAATTTCAACCTAGCAGTGATCCTTAACAACTGCCTCTTGTTCTTTATGCCAGATGAGTTACGTTTCATATCCCACCGTTCAGCGTACAGTTGGGCCCTCGGTAAATGTGGACGGATTTGTCTGTAGGATGTACCCTTGTGCAGATCTTTCTTCCAAGCCTTCTTCAATTCGGTTTTGACCATTTGCCAGCAACGAGATCATCCGCTGGAATTCATCAATCATGTATTCCATTCTTTGCTGCTTTATTTCCCAGTTTCTTATTTCTCTTAATCCCGGGATGTCCTTTAGTCAATAAAAATGATAACTCTGTACCGCTTCTTTGCAGCTATAATGCAGCAGAAGCTACTTTGTGTGATAAATAACAATACCCTTCGTCTTCACCAATTGATCTCACTGTCTGCAATGCGGGAAGTGAGTCTGTAATAAATACGATATGGATAGGTGTGATGATGACGCTGCATCTTAGTGCCCTTTCGGTGGCTAGGAGTTCACACGGAGGTCAGTTCGATAGGAGCAATGCTTCCACAAGTGGCAGCCCAGACTCCTTGAGAGCAACGAACCAATCCCGAGAGACGGTGCTGCACGCAGCGTCGGAGCGGGGGAGGGTGTGGGGGAGGGAGGCTGGGGAATGCCGCAGACAGACGCGAGGGAGCCGGACGTGACGTCGCCGCATGCCTACACGGTCACCACTTCCGCCCACACCCGCCCCTCCCCATCTCATCTCATCTCATCCCGCTCAGCTGTTCGGTGCACTGCGCCGTGCTCCGCATTCCACAGTGTGACGCTTGTCTCGCCATGTTCGTCGCGCCGGGGATCTAAATTAAAGTTTCTTTTAAATGAGTGACATGGTGGTCACAATCGACTACTCGTGGGAGGAGGGGGGGGGGGGGGGAGGCAGTGGGTGCGTGCATCTAATTCCAGCGTGGTGTAAATCAATCTCCAGTCGCGAGTGGGTCAATGACGTCACTGACGATATGCCGAGTGCAGATTTCTAGACGCCCGACTTCTTAGACTGCGCATCCGCTGAAGCACGGGGTGGTGGCGTCAGCTAACACTGGTAATTACAATCAAAGGTTGCTTGACGATTTGGTCTTTTCCCTACTTGTGTTCTCCCACTGGAGATACCAAAAACCTGAAAGCAAAAATGTACTAAACGTTTACAATATCTGGGCAAAGAAAAAGTCGACACTTGGCATAAGTAAGAATATGTTTTAGTGCCGGCCACGGTGGTCTCGCGGTTCTAGGCGCGCAGTCTGGAACCGCGCGACTGCTACGGTCGCAGGTTCGAATCCTGCCTCGGGCATGGATGTGTGTGATGTCCTTAGGTTAGTTAGGTTTAAGTAGTTCTAAGTTCTAGGGGACTGATGACCACAGCTGTTAAGTCCCATAGTGCTCAGAGCCATTTGAACCATTTGAATATGTTTTAGTGAATATTGCTTCGTGAAAAAGTCAGACGAATTGGACGAGAAAAATAGTTTTCGATTTTATCTGACATTTCTATTTTAATTGCTAATTTCTCAATAGTTACCACAGTCTCTTTTTTTCGTACCGTAACCTCATTTTCACCGTGCGGGTGCAAAAGTGCACGGACGACACCTCTCATAACACGCAGTTTCTGGACCGACGCGTAAAGAAAAACCACCATTCGTGACAAGCAAAACACAGTACTTGAATTACACCTGAGAGGCGCCGAGGCAGACTCAACTGCAATGATTAGTCGATGGAGACAATAAGATAGATCGTGTAAAAAGGTCTTGATATGTAGGCCAACACAGCTTTGTTGTACTTAGCCGGTCGATGTGGCCGTGCGGTTCTAGGCGCTACAGTCCGGACCCGGGCGACCGCTACGGTCGCAGGTTCGAATCCTGCCTCGGGCATGGATATGTGTGATGTCCTTAGGTTAGTTAGGTTTAATTAGTTCTAAGTTCTAGGCGACTGATGACCTCAGAAGTTAAGTCGCATAGTGCTCAGAGCCATTTGAACCATTTTTTTGTTGTACTTCTCCCAACCACCCACCACAGTCACCTAATGGCCTGCGACGATTGCGGAACTGTGACCAGTGTATCAGAGGCTTCCGACGCTGAAATAGCAGATGATGGTAGCAACCGAGCGATGTGGCACAGTGGTGAGACAGGTTGTAAAACCCATGTCACATGCAGTTTCTACACTTCAATGGAGTGGAAAATATTAGCTAAGTGAAACACCCAGAAGGGAAGGACGAAACGAAATGAAACTTCACAAGTTGACAAGAGTATGTGATGTAATTATAATGATTAGAAAATCGAGTCAAATATACAAAGAATTCGTCCGTATGAGCCCACTAATCAGTATGATGTTGCACCCTTTCTGGTAAGGATGCATGCTTTGATTCTGAGACAAGCTGGTCTACCATTGCTGTATCTGGTCCTCGATATCCTGTATACTGGTACTGACGGTGTTGATGTCCGAGCTCGTCTTACGCATGTTGTATCGGGAACAAATCTCGGATCTTACTGGCCACGTCGGTGCCACGTGAGTACGTGAACGTCACGCTGTTCATACAGACGCGGGCCATATGTGGAAGAGCATTGTCCTGTTGGAAAACGGCACTACCATGTGATGCATGAGAGGCAACACGTGAAGATGCTAGATATAGATGATGGATATTTATCCCGTCAAGGTACCCTCGATCAGTCATACCCGATGGCTCTCCACACCATGACGCCACGGGTCTACTTTGCTGTGCCTCGCAAAACACTGGAAGAATGGGACTTCTACCAAAGTAACCGTCATATTCGCCGATGATGGTCATCCGGATTGGCGCAGAAGCTCAATTCGTCGCTGGGCGCAATACGACGCTGTTCATTAGCAGTATGTGGTTCCTTGGCGCGGCACCACTCCAAACAGCAGATTAGGTTGTGGTGTTAACGGCAGCCTGCGCATGGCTTTCCCCAGTAAGGCTAACCTCCAACCGATGGTGTGGGATGAAACAGAGAGTCTGTTACATGTTCTCTGATGGCATGTGCAGATGTAAAGAAGTTATGATGTTCTTGATGCACACTACGGCGATCCTACCTTGATAACGTTGTCGCACAGGAGTATGCGGCATATCCGCATGTACCACAGTGATCACTCAACATATGATGCCGTTCACGCCCCTTATATATGTTAGCAATCTGGTACCAGCACTAAACTCTGCACTGTGGTGGCCGTTCTACCTGTTCACAGAGATCTGCAGCTCTGATAACATACCTGCCGATGGTGTGTACGTGTACGAAGGTACATTGACATTCGGCCATGCCTTCTGGATGCTTCATTTTATTTATTTATTTGTTAGGCACTGTACGAGGTCTGTTCAAAAATTCATGAACATTCGTAATTTGCGGTTATCATCCCTGCACATGCCGAGTATAATGCGTAATAGCCGGGAGATTCATTGTTCTATGTCTGTTAATTATTGTACACTGCTGTCCTGAGTAGAACGTTGCGTCGCACGGTTTGCGAATTTCGAAATGGCACAGTTAAGAGGAGGAAAGCGTCTGTATTTTGCGTCAAACTCATGAAAACCTTTACAGAGACACACCAAATGATGCAGGAAGCCTGGAGTGATGAATGCTTATACCATACTCTGTGTTACAGCGAATGGTTCACGCGGTTGAAAAATGGTTGGACGGGAGTTAAAGATGACCCTCGTTCAGGACGCCCTTCAACGTCTACTGACGACACTCATGTCACGAACGTCAACGAAACTGTGCGTGCCAATCAGACTCTCCGAGAGACTGAAGAAGAATGTATCATTTCAGGTGGATCATGTCGTGAAATCGTGAAGCAGCATCTCGAAATGCATTGTGTTGTCGCCAAGTTCGTCCCAAGGCTCATTAATCAAGACCAGAAAGACCTTCGCCTCGCAATCTGGATCGCGAGGATGAGAAAGAAATGTTCCTTATTGTTGTTGTTGTGGTCTTCAGTCCTGAGACTGGTTTGATGCAGCTCTCCATGCTACTCTATCCTGTGCAAGCTTCTTCATCTCCCAGTACCTACTGCAACCTACATCCTTCTGAATCTGCTTGGTCTCCCTCTACGATTTTTAGCCTCCACGCTGCCCTCCAATGCTAAACTTGTGATCCCCTGATGCCTCAGAACATGTCCTACCAACCGGTCCCTTCTTCTTGTCAAGTTGTGCCACAAACTCCTCTTCTCCTCAATTCTATTCAATACCTCCTCATTAGTTGTGTGATCTACCCATCTAATCTTCAGCATTCTTCTGTAGCACCACATTTCGAAAGCTTCTAAGAGAATCATAAATGGTGATGAGACGTAGGTCTACGGTTATGATGTTGAGGGCAAGATTCAATCTTCACAAAGGGTCGGGAAATGTGCTCCTCAAGTCAAATGTCAAAGCCATGCTGATAGTTTTCTTTGACTTTGAAGGATTATTCATCGTGAATTCGTACCACAGGGACAAACTGTTAATCGACGGTACCATCAGGACGTGTTGCGACGCCTGAGAGAAAATGTGAGAAGGAAACCGCTTGAAATGTGGTAAGACGATTCATAGCTCTTGCATCACGATAACGCACCTACATATTTATCACTGTTAGTGCGTGACTATTGCGTGACTATTGCATAATAGACGATGTCACTGTGCTGCTTCATTCTCCATTCAATCCAGACCTGACCCCTTCCAACTTCTTTTTATTTCTAAAGTTGAAAACCCGGTTGGTAGGACGAAGATTTGCAATGATAGACGAGATAAACGAAAATTCGGAAACGGCGATTCGCGCGATCCAGCAAGAGGCGTACCAAGACTGTTTCTGGAAGTGTAAACGGCGTTGGGAGCGGTGTCTCAATTGTGGAGGGTCTAACAATACCATGACTTGCAAAGTAGGTTAGAAATCAGATTAATCATGTTGCTCACGCAGCATATGTTCGCTTTATCGGGCAACAACAAAGTTATTGACTGTGGATGGTATCGTCAGAATGGAAATAATGAAGTCACTGTAAAAAAATCATTAATTTTGGCACTTATCTTGAATGGATTCCAACGTAGATTTCGTCGAAGTTGTTATGGGTCATCTTGTTGATTCTAGGGTGATTCAACTTTGACTGCTAGAAGGTCCAGATCTGTATTTTAGCAATATTTGAAGACCTAACAAATGCGTTTTTCAGGGAATTCTTAATGATCAAACAATCCCAGATCAGAACAATGGTATGGTAGAAATAATTTTTGACTTGGTGTTCACGATCCACATTTTTATTAAACTTCTTGTAAATTCACATATACTTCTTCTTAATTGTCACATCATCAAGAAAACAGTTTTGTATCAATCTTCATATATTTAAGTTCCACTTTAACCAAACACAAGACTTGACTGTTCTTTTACAAAGCGAAATAACAACTTAACTTCTGCAAAGTGAAATAAAGACTGCTCTGTGCGCATTCGCGCCAAAACGATTACAAGTAAGTCAAAGATTATCACAGTCTCACAGAAATGAATACACACAAGAACCATATCACTGTAATATATCGATACATCGGAGTACCTATACATTAATAAAACAAAATGTGAATATTGTCACAAAAATATGTCTGTTACTTCGCAGAAAAGTAGTACGATATTACTGGTATCGAGAACTGTGGTTGGAGTGCCGTAATGGTCACGTAAATAAAGAACCATTACAAGGGGACTGTTTCGAATGAGGCCATGCATAATAAGTAAAAGGTACCCGTAGAAAAATTTTGTGGACAAAGTTCCGGAAGTTTTTGAATAGACCTCGTATGTTTCTGTGGACAGCACGTGGAATGCACTAGCTGTTGACTGCAGGAACACGAAGTCTGTACTCTGTTGACACGTAAGAAACGCAAACCATAGTTTCAAGTTGAGAACTCCATTGCCCGTGAGGAGCTGGTCGCTTAAGATTCTGTGCTGAGCCGCGATGCGCTACCAGAACCTCCGCGCTTGCTCAGCGACCGCGGAGGACAAAAGAACGAGGCACGTCTGCTGAGCGTGTGAGCCGAGGACGCAGGCGCGCTCACCGCAGTTCCTGTCGGGACCCGGGGGCACCACGGTCACTCAAAACGTAACCCACCAGCCTCCACGTGTCCGCACTATCCCACAAATGGGCTGGGCCGAGAAACATTGAAGTCTCAGATGCGGTCTCTCACACCGCTAACGTTTATTGTCACTCTGTTTCTAATGTACGGGGGTGAGGCAGGAGACTACAGCGTTCTCTAGTTCTTTCCTGAAACTCTCGTCGTTGCCTGTGTCAGTAACCACTTGAACATGACGTGGACCGAAAGTATTACTGCTACTTTCGTTCTAGCGGTCTCTGACACTTAACCGTTATGGACTCTGCAGCCAGACCTTCGATTACTGTTCGTGTTACAGACGCTGGCATTAAAAATACTAAAATGATTTGATGACAATTTGGGAAGTGATGTTAGACCAGGCAGTGACAAAGAAATTGAAAACGCACGTAGTTCAGAAGCGCACAGTGTGACAGTAAAGACGAATTTATATTGTTAGCTGTGAATTCCCTGACTGGAACAAGTTATCAAAGTGATAAAAGCAGACGTGTAGGCACTGAATCTTTAGCCTAAGGTGCTGTTAGAAATACACTACTGGCCATTAAAATTGCTACACCACGAAGATGACGTGCTACAGACGCGAAATTTAACCGAAAGGAAGAACATGCTGTGATATGAAAATGATTAGCTTCTCACAACATTCACACAAGGTTGGCGTCGGTGGCGACACCTACAACGTGCTGACATGAGAAAAGTTTCCAACCGATTTCTCATACACAAACAGCAGTTGACCGGCGTTGCCTGGTGAAACGTTGTTGTGATGCCTCGTGTAAGGAGGAGAAAAGCGTACCATCACGTTTCCGACTATGATGAAGGTCGGATTGTAGCCTATCGCGATTGCGGTTTATCCTATCGCGACATTGCTGCTCGCGTTGGTCGAGATCCAATGACTGTTAGCAGAATATGGAATCGGTGGGTTCAGGAGGGTAAAACGGAACGCCGTGCTTGATCCCGACGGCCTCGTATCACTAGCAGTAGAGATGACAGGCATCTTGTCCGCATGGTTGTAACGGATCATGCCGCTACGTCTCGATCCCTGAGTCAACAGGTGGGGACGTTTGCAAGACAACAACCATCTGGACGAACAGTTCGACGAAGTTTACAGCAGCATGGACTATCAGCTCGGAGACCATGGCTGCGGTTACCCTTGACGCTGCATCACAGACAGGAGCGCCTGCGATGGTGTACTCAACGATGAACCTGGGTGCACGAATGGCAAAACGTCATTTTTTCGGATGAATCCAGGTTCTATTTACAGAATCATGATGGTCGCATCCGTGTTTGGCGACATCGCGGTGAACGCACATTGGAAGCGTGTATTCGTCATCGCCATAGTGGCGGCGTGATGGTATGGGGTGCCATTGGTTACACGTCTCGGTCACCTCTTGTTCGCATTGACGGCACTTTGAACAGTGGACGTTACATTTCAGATGTGTTACGACCCGTGGCTCTACCCGTCATTCGATCCCTGCGAAACCCTACATTTCAGCAGGTTAATGCATGACCGCATGTTGCAGGTCCTGTTCGGGCCTTTGTGGATACAGAAAATGTTCGACTGCTGCCCTGGCCAGCACATTCTCCAGATCTCTCACCAACTGAAAGCGTCTGGTCAATGGTGGCCGGGCAACTTGCTCGTCACAATACGCCAGTCACTACTCTTGATGAACTGTGCTATCGTGTTGAAGCTGTATGGGCAGCTGTACTTATACAAGCCATCCAAGCTCTGTTTGACTTAATGCCCAGGCGTATCAAGGCCGTTGTTACGGCCAGAGGTGGTTGTTCGGGGTACTGATTTGGTTCAAATGGCTCTGAGCACTATGCGACTTAACTTCTGAGGTCATCAGTCAAATGGTTCAAATGGCTCTGAGCACTATGGGACTCAACTGCTGTGGTCATAAGTCCCCTACACCTTAGAACTACTTAAACCTAACTAACCTAAGGACAGCACACAACACCCAGCCATCACGAGGCAGAGAAAATCCCTGACCCCGCCGGGAATCTAACCCGGGAACCCGGGCGTGGGAAGCGAGAACGCTACCGCACGACCACGAGATGCGGGCGGTCATCAGTCGCCTAGAGCTTAGAACTACTTAAACCTAACTAACCTAAGGACATCACACACATCCATACCCGAGGCAGCATTCGACCCTGCGACCGTAGCGGTCGCTCGGCTCCAGACTGTAGCGCCTAGAATCGCACGGCCACTCCGGCCGGCTGGGTACTGATTTCTCAGGATCTATGCACCCTAATTGCGTGAAAATATAATCACATGTCAGTTCTAGTATAATATATTTGTCCAATGAATACTCGTTTATCATCTGCATTTCTTCTTGGTGTAGCAATTTTAATGATCAGTAGTGTATTTGAAACACCCTGTAATTTGTAGCCTGGTCTTTCCTTGGGAGTGTTTTGCTCATCAGATTTAGCTGTTCTTTTGTGGCGTACCATGCTTCTTACATCACTCGAGCTCTGGATTTTGTAGTCCACTAATTTTAATTTCGTCAAGAAGGCAGTTCTAGAGCATAGTGATGGAGTATATTAAAGATAGCGTGCTTTTTGTGTACATCACTAGATTGAAATCATTGGACAACAAAATCCTGAGAGTCATGCTGACGGGAGAAGTGGAATAGGCCAAAAGGGGACAGCTAATCAGCTCACTCTCGAGACTAAAAAGACTTTTTTTGGTACTTGCCGTATTTGCCGGACGATGAAATCATACCTACAAACATGTTGTAAAAATATAATAATTAACAAACGGTAACATCTGCTTTGACGCATCTTATTTGCATTCTCTGGTTCACAAAAAGTGCTCCACAATTAACGTTTTTCTTTATGGAGTATTTCACGCTAGTAGGCGCTTTCTGTCTGAGCATCTGTATTTCGAATAGAGCATATTGAGACAAGAACGTTTCCCATTCAGGATTTATGTGTAAGAACGCTTGTGTGTGAAAATGCGTTAAGGAGTGTCTGGAATAACCATTTCGAACAGGTAGCAATATTTTTATCCTCTACACCAATTGTGAGGGCAGTTCTGGACATGAAAACCTTGCTAAAAGGCCACAACACTTGACGTTAGTGACGGGAAGGTCGCCTGGAGGCGATGAGACTTCAACCACACTCGGTAAAAAAATTTGAAATAAAAATTGAAGTTAGTGACTTCCATAACCATTCACCTACAGCCCGAAGAAAGATACTGAGCTAATACGTACAGAACTTCTGTAGACAGCGGAGGCAGTTAAAGTTATCTGGACAAAGCATGGCGGTGCACTTAAAGAGAAAGGAGCGGGGTGCTGTACGGACAGAAGCAACTGGTGTGGCTAGTGCTGGAGGGAGTGTGGAAGGAGGGGGAGGGCGGAATACGAGGGGAGGGGTAGCAACGGTCACGCGTCTTGCACTCACAATCAGAAACGGCTGGGCTGCGAGAGGCGGCTGCATACAGATGCTCTTTCTTTGGAACTGAGGGGCGATGGAGGGGAAGAACACGCCGCGCGCTGTGGCTGCTGCTCAAGATAGAAAGACCACCCCATCTGCCTCTGCCACTGCCCCAGCCTTACCAAGATTCCAAGCAAGCGTGTTTCCAATATTGATACTGTCCGCTTTTGTGATATCCTTATTGGTGAACAAAAGGAAGAAAGCATGCGTTTCGCTTGGTTCGTTTTTGTAAGTGTTAACGTTACGACAGATCGAGGTCATATTTTCGCTTAACTACGTCAATGAATCAGTCAACATAGAATTCGTGGAGTCAAGCAAATGACGCAGGCGACAGACCAGGCTTGCACCATAAACTTTACTTCATGACACCATATTGAATAAATATTGAAATACACATTATCGGTGTTCTGTTGTCCCTCCATAAACACGTTTGGGTGACTCACATGCCCTGCTACTGTGACTGCTGACAAAAGCAAGCCTACAAGGCGCCGTAATGGATTATAGCGATGTTTTCATGGCCGAGTATCCGGATAGAGGACTATCAGCAAGAGAGCAACACGGATTCTGCGTAAGAACTGGCCCACCTACAGATATAGGCAAATTGTAAAACGACAAAAGACTCCTTCAGTTCGCATACCAGAAGTTATTGCAGACATTCGTCGAAGAATTATTTAGAGCCCAAAGAAGTGTCTCAGAGTAGCACTTGCAACCTACGTCCTCAATTATTTGCTTCACGTATTCCTATCTCTGTCTTCCTCTACAGTTTTTGCCCTCTACAGCTCCCTCTAGTACCATGGAAGTCATTCCCTCATGTCTTAGCAGATGTCCTATCATCCTGTCCCTTCTCCTTATCAGTGTATTCCACATATTCCTTTCCTCTCCGATTCTGCATAGAACCTCCTCATTCCTTACCTTATCAGGCCACCTAATTTTCAACATTCGTCTAAAGCACCACATCTCAAATGCTTCGATTCTCTTCTGTTCCGGTTTTCCCACGATCCATGTTTCACTACCATACAATGCTGTACTCCAGACGTACATCCTCAGAAATTTCTTCTTCAAATTAAGGCCGGTATTTGATATTAGTAGACTTCTCTTGGCCAGAAATGCCTTTTTTGCTATAGCGAGTCTGCTTTTGATGTCCTCCTTGCTCCGTCCGTCATTGGTTATTTTACTGCCTAGGTAGCAGAATTCCTTAACTTCATTGACTTCGTGACCATCAATCCTGATGTTAAGTTTCTCGCTGTTCTCATTTCTACTACTTCTCATTACCTTCGTCTTTCTCCGATTTACTCTCAAACCATACTGTGTACTCATTAGACTGTTCATTCCGTTCAGCAGATCATTTAATTCTTCTTCACTTTCACTCAGGATAGCAATGTCATCA
This sequence comes from Schistocerca americana, assembly GCF_021461395.2. Taxonomy (NCBI): domain Eukaryota; kingdom Metazoa; phylum Arthropoda; class Insecta; order Orthoptera; family Acrididae; genus Schistocerca; species Schistocerca americana. The sequence continues at coordinate 255,140,621 of NC_060119.1, read as the reverse complement.
GCGAATCGTATCATTGATATCCTTTCACCTTGTATCTTAATTCCACTCCTGGACCTTTCTTTTATTTCCATCATTGCTTCCTCGATGTACAGATTGAAGAGTAGGGGCGAAAGGCTACAGCCTTGTCTTACACCCTTCTTAATACGAGCACTTCGTTCTTGATCGTCCACTCTTATTATTCCCTCTTGGTTGTTGTACATATGGTATATGACCCGTCTCTCCCTATAGCTTACCCCTACTTTTTTCAGAATCTCGAACAGCTTGCACCATTTTATATTGTCGAACGCTTTTTCCAGGTCAACGCTTTTTCCAGGTCGACAAATCCTATGAAAGTGTCTTGATTTTTCTTTAGCCTTGCTTCCATTATTAGCCGTAACGTCAGAATTACCTCTCTCGTCCCTTTACTTTTCCTAAAGCCAAACTGATCGTCACATAGCGCATTCTCAATTTTCTTTTCCATTCTTCTGTATATTATTCTTGTAAGCAGCTTCGATGCATGAGCTGTTAAGCTGATTGTGCGATAATTCTCGCACTTGTCAGCTCTTGCCGTCTTCGGAATTGTGTGGATGATGCTTTTCCGAAAGTCAGATGGTATATCGCCAGACTCATATATTCTACACACCAACGTGAATAGTCGTTTTGTTGCCACTTCCCCCAATGATTTTAGAAATTCTGTTGGAATGTTATGTATCCCTTCTGCCTTCCTCCAAGGCTCTTTAAATTCCGATTCTAATACTGGATCCCCTATCTCTTCTAAATCGATTCCTGTTTCTTCTTCTATCACATCAGACAAATCTTCACCCTCATAGAGGCTTTCAATGTATTCTTTCCACCTATCTGCTCTCTCCTCAGCATTTAACAGTGGAATTCCCGTTGCACTCTTAATGTTACCACCGTTGCTTTTAATGTCACCAAAGGTTGTTTTGACTTTCCTGTATGCTGAGTCTGTCCTTCCGACAATCATATCTTTTTCGATGTCTTCACATTTTTCCTGCAGCCATTTCGTCTTAGCTTCCCTGCACTTCCTATTTATTTCATTCCTCAGCGACTTGTATTTCCGTATTCCTGATTTTCCCGGAACATGTTTGTACTTCCTCCTTTCATCAATCAACTGAAGTATTTCTTCTGTTACCCATGGATTCTTCGCAGCTATCTTCTTTGTACCTATGTTTTCCTTCTCAACTTCTGTGATGGCCCTGTTTAGAGATGTCCACTCCTCTTCAACTGTACTGCCTACTGCGCTATTCCTTATTGCTGTATCTATAGCGTTAGAGAACTTCAAACGTATCTCGTCATTCCTTAGTACTTCCGTATCCCACTTCTTTGCGTATTGATTCTTCCTGACTAATGTCTTGAACTTCAGCCTACTCTTCATCACTACTATATTGTGATCTGAGTCTGTATCTGCTCCTGGGTACGCCTTACAATCCAGTACCTGATTTCGGAATCTCTGTCTGACCATGATGTAATCTAATTGAAATCTTCCCGTATCTCCCGGCCTTTTCCAAGTATACCTCCTCCTCTTGTGATTCTTGAACAGGGTATTCGCTATTACTAGCTGAAACTTGTTACAGAACTCAATTAGTCTTTCTCCTCTTTCATTCCTTGTCCCAAGCCCATATTCTCCTGTAACCTTTTCTTCTACTCCTTCCCCTACAACTGCATTCCAGTCGCCCATGACTATTAGATTTTCGTCCCCCTTTACATACTGCATTACCCTTTCAATATCCTCATACACTTTCTCTATCTGTTCATCTTCAGCTTGCGACGTCGGCATATATACCTGAACTATCGTTGTCGGTGTTGGTCTGCTGTCGATTCTGATTAGAACAACCCGGTCACTGAACTGTTCACAGTAACACACCCTTTGCCCTACCTTCCTATTCATAACGAATCCTACGCCTGTTATACCATTTTCTGCTGCTGTTGATATTACCCGATATTCATCTGACCAGAAATCCTTGTCTTCCTTCCACTTCACTTCACTGACCCCTACTATATCTAGATTGAGCATTTGCATTTCCCTTTTCAGATTTTCTAGCTTCCCTACCACGTTCAAGCTTCTAACATTCCACGCCCCGACTCGTAGAACGTTATCCTTTCGTTGATTATTCAATCTTTTTCTCATGGTAACCTCCCCCTTGGCAGTCCCCTCCCGGAGATCCGAATGGGGGCCACATAGGTGCATGTAAGTAGGAGATGCCAGCGGATATTGAAAAGTCTTATATGAAGCCATATCGTGTGACGGTTATGCAGCAATCACGGGAGGAGGACAGTCAGAAACTTGTAGTTTACTGCAAATGGCTTTTGAATAATATAAAGATTTTTTTTTAAGCACTCTCCATTACATCATGAGTTACTAAGCACGGTTTCACCTTTCTGGTCATGTGAATTCACAGAAAACGAGGTACTGAGCAACTGAGAACCCTAACACTGTGTATCAGCAACAACTACATGATGAAAAAAATTGGCGTTTGGTGCGGTGTAACTGGAACGCGCATCGTTGGACCGATATTTTTTGACACTGCCTTCAGCAGGGTTGCGTGTATGGACATTTTTGATATATTTTGTGTTCAACTCATTGAATATGAAAGACAATAGTGCTGCTTCCAACAAGATTTTAAGCGATTACCTATCATATCTGTGCTTTGCTGCATCTGCTTAGGGTTTTGTTGGGGCTTTTGGGAACAAAGCAGCTCAGATTTTATGTGCCACTTCTAGTACGCTCCAGTAGCCTGAGTTTTGTCGCATCTTCATCAACATTTCCCTGTTATATTAGTTCACATGTCACTAGTTGGTACGTCGGCCTGGAAAAGCCGAATTTCACATAAAAGGAAAATTACAACTGATTTTTGTGACCGACGACAGTTGTCATTCGATCTGAAAATTACTTTTATTTTCGATAGGCTTCAACATGTTAGTCCTATGCGATATTTGCCGCCATGCGTTGTGACGAGTGCATTCTCAATGATAAAGCGTCCAACGGTTGGAATTAGCTTTTATTAGGCCAGTTTAAGGGGTTTCTTTCAACATGTTTTTGACGAGTCATTTGCATCGAATCTGACGTAAATTGAAATATGCCATTTGCAAGTTAGGCATTTCACTCACAACTACGTGATAAGACAACGTGACATAATTTATTTACAAATCATAAGTTAGTCCACTGTCTCGAAACAAAACGAGGCCACCAAGAATAAAAACTGTTAAATGAAACTGGTTAAATCTTTGAACTGGCTATTACATTGTGTCCGACGGAGGTGAAATTCTCTTCTGTTCTATTCTACCAATATTCAGAACGCATTCTTAACTTCTTGTCTTGGATTATGTATTGTAGTTTCTAATGTCTGATCAGTTTTGTTGCTTATCTGTTTTGATTTTGACACACTTCTCGTCTCACAGAGCATATCAAGTATCCGGCAGAACTGGACAAAACCGAAAAGTAAAGTTCGTTAGGAAGAAGTAGTACAGAAATGTTGAAGTATGTTAAATTTAATGATTTTTAACCTTAAGGCGACGGGAACCCTTCTAAGAAGCGGAAACATTCCGTGAATATTACATTAACTGTAACGATAAAAAGACGCAATAGAATTTCCGCTCTCCTTAACGCTCCCACACTTCGATAAAATCGTAAGCATGTCTTTTCAAGTTGCGTTATAACGAGAAGATTCTCTGTTTATTTCGCAATGGTTAAAGAAACCACATATCTTCAAATGAAGACCCATAAAATGAAATCTATATTAGGAAGAAAAATTTTTCAATAATAGCGTCTGAACGAGAGGGAAGCATATAAAATCTTACGCTTTTATTGGAAACTATGTGTAAAGAGCTAAAATTACTGTCAATGATAAATGATTAGATTTACCAGAATGAATTTTCACTCTGCAGATCGTGTGCCCATGTAACTTTCAAGCCAACTTCTGTGTTCATAACTGCTTTACTTCACAAAATCACGGACTCAGATACACTCTAAGACAAAAAAAAAAAAAAAAAAAAAAAAAAAAAAAAAAAAAAAAAAAAACGACGCACCGCGAAGGAATTACACGAATGGTAGGGAAATCGGTCGACGTGATGTGCATAAAAACAAATGAGTACAATTTTAGAAAACAGAGTTTCACAAATTGTGCAAGTCATTAAATCGTTAGTCAACCTCTGGTCCTTGTGCGAACAACTATTTGGCCTGGCATTGATTGATAAGAGCGGTTGGATGTCGTCCTGAGGGATATAGTGCCGAATTCTGCTTTAGATCGCCAAAATCCCGAGCCGGTTGGAGGGTCCTGGCCATAACATTCCAAACGTTTCCAGAACGAGATTTTCACTCTGCAGCGGAGTGTACGCTGATATGAAACTTCCTGGCAGATTAAAACTGTGTGCCGGACCGAGACTCGAACTCGGGACCTTTGCCTTTCGCGGGCAAGTGCCCTACCAACTGAACTACCCAAGCACGACTCACGCCCCGTCCTCACAGCTTTACTTCCGCCAGTACCTCGTCTCCTACCTCCCAAACTTTACAGAAGCTCTCCTGCGAACCTTGCAGAGCTAGCACTCCTGAAAAAATGGTTCACATGGCTCTGAGCACTATGGTACTTAACTTCTGAGGTCATCAGTCCCGTAGAACTTAGAACTACTTAAACCTAACTAATCTAAGGACATCACACACATCCATGCCCGAGGCAGGATTCGAAGCTGCGACCGTAGCGGTCGCGCGGTTCCAGGCTGTAGCGCCTAGAACCGCTCGGCCACTCTGGCCGGCGCACTCCTGAAAGAAAGGATATTGCGGAAACATGGCTTAGCCACAGCCTGGGGGATGTTTCCAGAATGAGATTTTCACTCTGCAGTGGAGTGTGCGCTGATATGAAACTTCCTGGCAGATTAAAAGTGTGTGCCGGACCGAGACTCGAACTCGGGACCTTTACCTTTCTTTCAGGAGTGCTAGCTCTGCAAGGTTCGCAGGAGAGCTTCTGTTAAGTTTGGAAGGTAGGAGACGAGGTACTGGCGAAAGTAAAGCTGTGAGGACGGGGCGTCAGTCGTGCTTGGGTAGGTAGAGCACTTGCCCGCGAAAGGCAAAGGTCCCGAGTTCGAGTCTCGGTCCGGCACACAGTTTTAATCTGCCAGGAAGTGTCATTCCAAACGTTCTCAGTTGGGTTGAGATCCGACGACACTGCTGGCCAAGCTCGGAGACAAGCAGTACAAACTCTCGCCGTGTGCGCGCGGGCACTGTCTGACTGAAATGTAAGACCAGGATGGCTTGCCATGACAGGCAACAAAACGGGCCGTGGGGAGTCGTTAACGTATCGCTGTGCTGTGGGGTGCCGCGGATGACAACCAAAGGGTTCCTGCTACGAAAAAATGGCACCCCAGATCACACGAGATTGTCGGGCCGTATGGTGGGCGACAGTCGTTGTCTGGGCCGTCTACAAACACGCTTTCGTTGTGAAATCTCATTAACTGAAGTCGAAATGTCTTCAGTTATGGGTCGCAATGTTACTCGGTATTAGTGTCTCCCGGGGTGCGCCAAATCGTTTGCCGGGTACGGTTACAGACAAGTTTCTACTCCAAAGTATGCCGTTTAGGTACTTTCGAATGCAAACTATAGTGCACAACAAAATCTATGGGGTAGGAGTGACTATCGAAAACAGATGGGCGACAGCTTAAGAGAATACGGAACAATGCATTTCTGGATGACGAGCAAACGCGACAACTGCTACGGTTGCACGCAGCGGTGCCTCGAGCAGGAACACGTGGCTGCTACAGCACGGCGTGAAGGATCAGGGACGGAAGGGCGAAGGGATGTGGGACAAGGGACTCGCAGGCAGGCCAATACTTGCAACAGCTGCGCTGTCTGGGAGCCCGCAGCTGCTCATACCGCACCTCACGGCGCACAAAACACAGGGGGAGCGACGGATACAAACACTCCGCTCCAACGCGCACGGCCGTTGCCACACCAAAGTTCAGCGGCTAACGACTCTCTCAGACTGATCGTCACTGTGAAGGAAGAATATTCGTCATCAACACCTCTCCCTTCTGCGCGGCAGTCGCCTTATTTTCACGTATTCTACAATACATTCATTTTTCCTTGTTAGGGTGACCAGATGCAATTGTTTAAAAAGGAGGACAAACATCTTCAAAAAGGAGCACAAAGGAAGAAAAAAGAGGACACATCAATGTGACGCTCAAGATCTTGGCCACCTGTGCAAGAAATTTAACATTTCAGTAACAAAGCAACATGCATTTCGTTTTACAGCGTTCAGGCAGCCAATAAGATTGCGTGTTTCTGCCGGGAATTAAAACTAGTTGTCAATTATTACTGATGGTCAGATGGTGGTTAACTGAGCAATATAAAAAAATTAAAAACATTGATTGTGGTGACAGTGTGGCGTCAATTGTCTTGTTATGTTAACAACACGGAATTGTTTACAAAGCGAAAAACGTAAGACCATCCAACTCCCTTCATTCGACGCACCGCTACCAACATCTACAACTCAAGCAGCAGCTCACGACATGTAAACTGCACTTTACCCTTCCGAATACAAATGAAACAATGAAATAAAACCATGACAGTTAATCTGTCGAGTTATTTCTTACCTTTATTGGCCACTGAGACGTACGTTCCAGGTCCACATATCTTTCATTCCGCTTCAAATTCATTTCTCCCTTTCTTGAAAGCCGTATATTTGCAGGAAAGGACATCAGAAAATGAACACGTTTAGGCATAGCCAAATATTTCACGTAACTTACTAGGTTAAAAATTACACTCACAAATCACACGTGCACTACAGGAAGCCAAGTCAATACAAAGTGAAGATACGAAAGGTAAAAATTTTAAATAATCGATGTTTGCATTCACTTAAAGGTCGATCAACGATAACATCGACGATCCTGGTGACACCTACTAACTCCGCCTTCGTGCGTGTTTATCATGAAGGCTGTGCCAATAGTTAAAGTATTTAAGAAAAGAGCAATAGAACGGGACAAATTGTAAATTTAACTGTATTACGCTCAACTTTGCGAAAAAGCCGGACACTGTAAAAATCCGCCCGGACTCCGGACAAAGTGCTAAAATGGAGGACATGTCCGGATTAATCCGGACGTCTGGTCACCCTATTCCTCGTCCTACCTTTCACCGAGGGCGGTTGTGCAGTAGTAAGTCGTTGGACAAGCATTTAGGAGACGGGGGCTTCAGATACGCAATCCAGCCATCCAGATGTACATTTCCCGAATCGCATAAATCAGGTAACGGAAGGTACCTTCAAAGGGGACAATTTTTGAGCATTGCTACTTCACTGTATACAACAGCATCATCCGCGAAAAGCTTCATGGAACTTCTGACTTTGTCAACTGCGGCATTTACAGCTTTACTTCTGCCAGTATCTCGTCTCCTACCTTCTAAACTTTACAGAAGCTCCCAAGCTGTGACGACCGGGCGTGAGTCGTGCTTCGGTAGCTCAGATGGTAGAACAATTGCCTGCGAAAGGCAAATGTCCCGAGTTCGAGTCTCGGTCGGGCGCACGGTTTTAATCTGCCAGTAAGTTTCATATCAGCGCACATTCCGCTGCAGAGTGAAAATCTCATTCTGGAAACATCCCCCAGGCTGTGGCTAAGCCATGTCTCCGCAGTATCCTTTCTTTTAGGAGTGCTAGTTCTGCAAGGTTCGCAGGAGAGCTTCTGTAAAGTTAGGAAGGCAGGAGACGAGATACTGGCAGAAGTAAAGCTGTGAGGACCGGGCGTGAGTCGTGCTTCGGTAGCTCAGATGGTAGAGCACTTGCCCGCGAAAGGCAAAGGTCCCGAATTCGAGTGTCGGTCGGGCACACAGTTTTAATCTGCCATGAAGTTCCCCAAGAGTATCAAGTCAATCCTATATACTCCACATCAAAATACAGTAGTTGGCAATTGACTACTCTCGCCGTCAATACGCTAATTTTTAAACGTCAGATGCCTCCAATTTTAATCCGAACAACACCTCGTCGATGGGACGTTGTAATCTCGAGTAGCTTACTTCCTTTTACGGCTCTCCCTACAGCTGGTCTTATCAACCCATTATGCTTCTATGCTACTTTTCAGTCTTTCTTCCAAAAACCCTCTGCCAATGGGACCCCTTAGAACGCACGTCCTGTTCTTTCTTGCTAACCGTTAGCTATCAAAATCCTCCACCTGACTTTACTAGGACGCTACGTTATTTCATCTGTCCGAATACAGACATTTCCTTCACATGAGTTGTAAAGTGTTTAGCGTCCATCGTCCGACATCTCTCGTCTGTATTTTAAATGGTGATACGCTTGTATCGTAAGCCGGAACATACGGTATGGTGGTAACGATAAGACGCTCGAAGCGTCGGGCAACAACGTAAACACTCATCACATACCAAGGCGAGAAGCCCATCAATGTTGAAAAACATGTGCTTACACATGTTGTGCCATTACCGTCGCGTTAATGTCAGTTGGCACACCTGGCTTTCATAAGTTATGGCGCGCGTCCTACTAAGCTGACGCTCCATCTCGAACGATCTCGACGTCAACGAGACGCTAAAATCTATCCTTCTTTATATGTTTTAAAGTAAAATAGGTCCGTGCTAGGAATCACAGAAGATAAATTCTTAACTGCCCAATTACCCTTCACACGCGAGAATGTTATGATGCGCATCCGTGTATGTCTCTTGTCATGGGCAAACGAAGAGATGAAACTTTGATGATTGCTGACGGGAAAGGCTGCTTCATTTAAGGAAAAGTCAGTCATTTGAAAATGAGAAGACTACGATGACGTGCCCCAAGCGAGAGGCGAGGAAACAATCAAACAGTACAAACCTGACGGGAAAGAAAAAGGATTACAGTCTGTGCTATATATGTGGGGAAATAAATAAGAACGGAACAACACGGCGTGGGCGGGGCTTGTGTATTAAGCATTTCTGTCGCTAGGGGTGTATAGCGCAACTCTTTTCTAGTTCAGTAACGCCTGTGTTGTCAACCTGGCTCGTTCTGTTAATGTGCAATGATGGTTTTTGCTAGCGCTGTCTTGTTCTTGTTTCGTTTTTTTCGACAGCAAGCTTAAGTGAACAACGTGCAGCTGGGAAATTTTGTTTCCTACTCGGTAAAAATTCTGCTGAAAAACTGTTTTAGTGTTGAAAAAAGCTTACCAAGATGACGCTATGGGAAAAACTCAAGTGGCCAAGTGGTTTGCTCGATTTAAAAATGGCGACATGTCGATTGATGACAAATCTCGTTCTGGACGTCCACCGGCTGCCAGAATCGACGAAAATATTGAAAAATTCGAGAGGTTGTGCTCACTTTTTATTTGGAGGTTGTAAGAAGATTGCGCAACAGTGATCGTCAAAAAAGACCCGATTCGTGGCAGACAGGAGAAGGGTATTCCACCATAACAACGCACCTGCACATACAGCCATCTCTGTTAAAACAGTTTTTGGCTGTAAATGATTTGATTCCGCTGCCCCACGCCACCTTACTCGCCTTACTCCATGACTCCATGAGACTTTTTCTTATTTCCACGCTGAGAAGGGGCATGAAAGGACACTCATTTAACAACACCGAAGAAGTCAGGAAAAAAACAAGGGAGGCGCTGTCAGCCATTTCTAAAGCTAACTACAAAAAATGTTTCGAACTGTGTAAACAATTTGAAAATATATAGCTTTTAAAAAATAATTCCAGTTTTTTTATATTCTCCCGTATGTAAGGAAATAGCTTGCTGCTAACATTCCATAAAACCTGTAAACAAATACTACATGATTTTACGTACAGCTACCTACTTTTTTTGAGCTTATTTTAACATTATTTCAAAGTCTAGATCAAAAACGGGAAAGCATTGAGTGTGAGTCAGGAGGAAAGGTACAGATTTTGAGCGGTGATAGTATGATCATATGCTCTTTTCTTAACCGTACCCGACACGCAGCTATTTGAAAATTACAGGGGTCAATCGCATGTCCTTCACCAGCACTCACATGCGAATGCAACCAAAGGGACATTAGGCTATGTAGTCTCGTCTTTACTGACCATCTCAGTGTAATGTGGTGTGGTATTACTTATGACCTACTCATTGTTCCAGTGTTTTAGATACCCTTGTTAACTGAGTAAGTTATACTGATTTCCTTCAAAATGTGTTATCAACGTACCTGGAGGATATCCCTTTGACACCACAACATAGTACGTCAAGCTGCACATTCCGTGCGGCCAGTGACATCAATGTCTCTCCGAAACGTGTCCTGGGCATAGGGTCGGTCGCCGTAGGGTCATTTCTTGGCCATCGTGGTCACCCGATCGTACTCCATTAGCTTACTGCCTGTGGGGTTGACTTACGAGCAAAGTCTACTAGGGCAGAGTGAATACGAAGAATGAACTTCTCGCCCGTATTTTACATGCGTGTGTTCAGGTAAAGAACCGTACGATCAGCAACATCGGCTGTCAGCTGCCTATCAACAAGAGTTGCAAAATGTATTGCAGGTGACAGTGGACTTTTTGAACATCTTCTGTGAGGAAATATACTGAATTACACAAAACAGAAGGCCACAATGTTTCATTTACTATCGCCTGCATTTATCCTGTTCACCATTGTTGACATATTTCCTTGGAAACTAAAAGACACGAGATATGTTTATTTGACATTCTTTGTTCAGAACTGCTAATACTATCAGCCCCCAAGGCATGTACTTTTCCTCCTGTTAACGAATTTTAGGGCGCAGTTGTGTTTTGTACCAAAAATTTTTGTGCGTGCATGTGTATTATGTGGGAGGGGGAAGGCGAGAGGGGAGCAGATATGCAGGAGGATGTGGAGGGAGTGAGAGAGGCTTAGAAAAAGAGGGAGGGGAAGTGCGACAAGGGAGGGAGAGGAGGAGGTTTAGAGAGAGAGAGAGAGAGAGAGAGAGAGAGAGAGAGAGAGAGAGAGAGAGTTGTTAAGTCGGACGCCTCCAACATCGACCGCAAAATCTGATTATGCTAAGCAGTTTACGGCAAAGCAAGGGCTAACTTCTTCGTTGAGTTACGCATATCGGCAGCGATGGCACCACCACATCACGTAACAGCCCTGTTTTGCGAGCCTTTGCTGTCCTAGTTTCGTCCGCCTTACACTGTGAACACTAGCACAAGTCACATTCTCATTGCTGGAGCCACTGCTTGGAACGAGACGGAGAAAACTGACATAATGCGTCGATGCCGCCCCGGAGGTCAAGCGGGTCATCTCTTATCTTGTTCTTATGGTCGTTACGAGATACGTCGGGGAACCCTAATTTTCGGATTACATCGAGACTACAAATTCTTTAAATGTTTTCATAAGCTTTTCTCAAGCTGAATGACTGGCTTTGTACATTGACAAAAATAGGTGGTACGTACTCTTTGCCATGCAGCCACTTGTCACCTCCTACACAGTCGTCTGTCGTGCCTTTAATTGCACCAACAGAGAAGAAATTTGCGCGCGGTCTAGTCAAAGGAACAATCCCAGAAATCAGCTGGAGTGAGTTAGTGAAAACGGCGATTTCTAACTCTTGTATCACCGACAAGGATCTGAACCCTGATCCTCTAGAAGCTGAGTGACGTGCCGTGACCATTGCGCCATCTCACTACTCGGTTTAGCATGTTACCCTCATAACAGCGCGGAGCATCTCCTCCAAATTTGGGTAAAATGGTGGTTCCATACATCTTTGTATGTTCCATTTGCCTGCACAAGAATAGTGAGCACTGGAAAACGAGTCTCCTAAATCGATCTTCCAGATGGTTTGACAATATATTCTGGTAACTCTAATTCTCAGTCTTGTTACGGAAATTGTTTCCGGCAGTTGAAGCCGTTGTAAGCGTACGTTAGTAGTGGGTTTACGTATGCAGCGTCGCCGTTGCGACCGGGCACATAGTTTAAATGTCTGAAGAAGCGGAGTAAGCGGATACGTCCACAGTGCACAAAGCGTTCCTTTAAAGCAGGACTGCGGGCCCATGGAGTAGGGCCACCTCGGACAGGCGAAACCGTAGCCGGGTATCCCGTTCTGTCGGCACGCCCCGCCCACTGCACCCTGGGCTGTCTTTTTCTCGCGTCTCGGAGGGTTTCCGCGATACGCTCAAAAGCGACCGGCAGCGAGCGATGAAGGGACAGGATGTTCCGGGAGCACCGTCCAACAAATACCGCTCTTTTTTGCGCCTGTCTGGTGTTGTCTTGCACCACTAAAGACCTGGGGCTTCCTGCGAGAACGACAATACGGCTGACGTACAAACGACGACTGGCTCCTTCAGCTCGCGCAGGTACAGCCGTTACACATTTCTTTCCCTGCTTTGAGTGCGGTTGCCCACAGGCTTTAGTATGATATGCGGTTCTTCGATATATTAGTGAACACCCAGGACAAAAAAATTAAAAGTCCCCTGGAGACAGCACGCTGACACTGAATACCCCCTCTAGTCTCAATAATGGTCACGATTGCCAGCCGGAGTGTTCAAATGTGTGTGAAATCTTATGGGACTTAACAGCTAAGGTCATCAGTCCCTAAGCTTACACACTACTTAACCTAAATTATCCTAAGGACAAACACACACACCCATGCCCGAGGGAGGACTCGAACCTCCGCGGGATTCGGACGAAGTGGCCGAGCGGTTCTAGGCGATACAGTCTGGAACCGCGCGACCGCTACGGTCGCATGTTCGAATCCTGCCTCGGGCATGGATGCGTGTGATGTCGTTAGGTTAGTTAGGTTTAAGTAGTTCTAAGTTCTATGGGACTGATGACCTCAGCCGTTAAGTCCCATAGTGCTCAGAGCCATTTGACCATTTTTTATTTGAATGGTCACGATTCGGAGAGAGAGAGAGAGAGAGAGAGAGAGAGAGAGAGAGAGAGAGAGACAGAGTCCAAAAGGTTTTTCAAGTGTGTCACATGCAGCTGTAGCAATTTACTGATCCTGTAGAGCTAACAATTTGCATGGATGCTGACTGCAACGTTTCATCCGCTATTTTAAACAACGGTTTCACATATTTTCTACGGGATTAAGATCGGATGATTTAGCGGGGCACTCAAAATGCGATACGGTACCTGAGTGTTCATCAGATCATGCATGTATGCACGCAGCTTTCTGAATATGGCTGTTGTCATCTTGAAAGAAGGGAGATGTAAAAGAAACTGCGAAATTTCCTCACCTAGAACGTTGAAATAAATATTGTGGTTTATGTTTGTGGTAACAAGAATGATGGGCCCCAAATCACTGTTCGAAAACATCCCCAAAGCCACACAGAACCACTTCCAGTCTGAACACAGGTCTCCACACACGGCGGGCTAGAGCCTCAATCAACCGTTGGTGTATTCGATGCCTTGCATCATTTGGAGGAAAAAAAAATATCGCGACTCGACTAGCTTCTAGTTACCTAGTGTCCAGTTTCTATGTTGATCCCATTCAAAACGCGCAGTTTTATTTGCAACTGTAGACAGTAGCCTATACCTAGGCACCCGTCTCCAAATTTCCACAGCGTCCAGTTACCTTCGTAATGCTCGCTGGAAAACTGGTCGAGATGTACTTTCAATCACTGACACTAGCATGTTCTGCTATTTCCGAGCCGGCCGGAGTAGCCGAGCGTTTCTAGGCGCTTCAGTTTGAAACCGCGCGACCGCTACGGCCGCAGGTTCGAATCCTGCCTCGTGCATGGGTGTGTGTGATGTCCTTACGTTGATTAGCTTTAAGTAGTTCTAAGTTCTAGGGGACTGATGAACTGAGATGTTAAGTCCCATAGTGCTCAGTCATTTTTTTTCATTTCCGAAATCGGTTGTTAGGGCGTGACATTCGTCCTCGAGCGTCGGCAGTTAAGATGTTTGTTACGAGCCTGGTTTCTATTACATGATTCTGAATCTTACATCATTCCTTATGAGCACCGTGTACACCGACAAATCGGGCCACTTCATTCACAGTGTGGCCTCCAGTTTACGTTTCCACTCTGCAGCGGAGTGCACTGATTTGAAACTTCCTGGCGGATTAAAACTGTGTGTCGACTAGGGATTCGAGCCTGGTTCCGCAATAAAATCGTTTCTCTAGTGGTGCTATTCACATAGCAACTCCTCTGATTGCAATATTCTGAAAAAATAGGAGTGAAACATCAGTGACATTGGAAATTTGAGTCGTTGCTGAAGGAACGCTAGCATGGCCTAAAAGTACCAAGATGACTGCAGATTCAGCTTCAAATCTTGGTTTGGCACAAATTACCTTTCATCACATAGGCATTCCTATTCGTTACAACACATGTTCTACACACCTGAACGTGTTTCACCGGTGTCAATAATTGTAAATCCAGTTCGATAATTTCTTAGCAATGATTCACTTCCTCTAATTTCATTTCAGTGAAATGCTCCATCCAAATGCCAGTCCCGTCTTTAGCGGTTTACAAGTCTAGTACTTTTCCCTATTGCACCTCATCACTCGGCAGTTCTGTTGATTCCTTGCTCGTTCAAAATGACTCTGAGCACTATGGGACAGCTGAGGTCATCAGTCCCCTAGAACTTAGAACTACTTAAACCTAACTAACCTAAGGACATCATACACATCCATGCCCGACGCACGATTCGAACCTGCGACCGTAGCGGTCTCGCGGTTCCAGACTGAAGCGCCTACAACCGCTCGGCCACTCCGACCAGCATTTTGCTAGTCTGTCAAAGGTGCCGTCGTGGTCGATCAGAACTCTGCAGTCACTCAGTTGGCTGTCCTGTCTTGCAGCAACTTTATGTCCTCACTTTCGTCTTGACCTTTCTTCGATACCACACAGCAACAAATCAAAAGCGTGTACAGAAATGCGTCGCCGCGTGCGTGTGTGGATGCGGAGGTGGGGTTGGGGGTGTGGAAGTGGAAGTGGCAGCGGCGAAAACCCCGGGTGGCCCATCCGGTTTCGTGTTACGCCCACTTCTGCCGGAACGAAGCCACTCGGTGATGGTCTCTCCGGACTTCCGATACCGCCGCAGCCCACGAGGGGATCAGTTCACTTACTGATACCACCACTAAGTATTAACCTCCCGTCGTCGTGACCGCTAGTGTAGATGCGAACCTCTTTCGCTGATAGGAAAGCAGCGCTACAGCGACCACACACGAAGCCAACCACGTGTACTTAGGGAGTAGCATGACAGAAATCCTCATGCAGGGCGTCCCAAACCTTGAGATTCAAAATTGTGCATATAACAGATAATCCTAACCTTTACAGATCGCGATAACAACGCCAGTACTAGGAAAAGTCATGGCAGCGACTAGCCGAAAACCAAATTGTCCAGATCGACAACACGCAACGTAAACTGAGTTGAATTATGACACCAGTGCAGATTTTATACATCACTAGTAAAGCATTTCGTTCTTTTACCCTAGCAAAGCCTTTTATTGCTCTTAGCTAGTGCTTCCTATTTTATTAATAGTAGTAAGTCAATAGCAAGACATTGGAAATGATTTTTAAAAAAATGGGTTTGACTTCACGGAAACAGTTCAGTCTTGGGACTACTGAGTAATAAGTCCAAGACATGCTCCAAAACCCCATAGTGCACGGTGTGACATTAATGGCGCACGGGACAGGACTAAACTTGCACTGATTTTTTGTTCTGACAAAAATGAACTTCTATAATCCTTTTATGCGTATTTAAGGATTGTTGAACATCTTTCAGTTTTGTGTTAGTAGCTGTGAAAAGCGGTCCACTACTGGGAACTACTGGCAACTGAATTTAATCAATTTTTTCTGAAGCCAAAATATCATCATAACTTCGTTTAGAGTGAATACAACAATTCAAGTATTTTATCACAAAGGTTCAAAAACTGTAAATAGTTTCTAAATGGCCAAACACTCAAATGTCATTCATTTAATTTTATGCCATACTCTGTGTCGCATGTACACGTCTTAGGTTTTCAGCTTTACAAGCATTAATGAGACCACTTTAATCATTTTTACTTATGAAACTTCCTGGCAGATTAAAACTGTGTGCCCGACCGAGACTCGAACTCGGGACCTTTGCCTTTCGCGGGCAAGTTTTAATCTGCCAGGAAGTTTCATATCAGCGCACACTCCGCTGCAGAGTGAAAATCTCATTCTGGATTTTTACTTATATTTTGACAGCTTGTTTATCTGTTTCAGTTTCTTAATTTTTTGTAGAGAACAAGTTTTTTAGAGGGGCGGGGTTGGGTAGCGCTGGGACTGCGAGAGAAAATCGTATCCCCAAACCTGTTCCCTTCCAAAGAAGCAAAGATGAGAAGAAAGATGAAACATGTCATGTTCATTCTGCGATAAAAAAGAAAAATGGTCTGTTGCTGCGTAAATGGCATAACACCTCCTTTTGCAGCATCAAATACAACTGTTGCGAATGCAGCAACTCATGTGAATCGGTACAGTACAGATATCCATAACAGGAAATGGCACTAGGTTCTTTTTCACTGGTTACTGTATATCACTGCACATAAGGTCTTTATAATCTACCTCAAAAACGGAAATATCTCACATAAATTCTCAAAGAGAATTTTGCAGGTGTACTTAAGAAGGAATGCGACGCCACTGAGAGTACACGGACGAACACCGCACTCCAGAACTGTGGCAGATGAGCTCTGGTTTAATGGAATGGACGCCTGATTCTGAGAATACAAGAATTCAAAAGAAGACGATATGTTGGAATAAATCGTTTGATGTCAGCACGTACCCCATGCATGAAATGTCATGTGGGACTGCGTGTTGAATGTTTTGATGCTTATCATCCCAAGTACATTGTTATTTGCCAGCCGCGGTGGCCGTGCGGTTCTAGGCACTTCAGTCCGGAACCGCGTGACTGCTACGGTCACAGGTTCGAATCCTGCCTCGGGCATGGATGTGTGTAATGTCCTTAGGTTAGTTGGGTGTTCTAGGGCTAAATGGTTCAAATGGCTCTGAGCACTGTGGGACTTAACTTCTAAGGTCATCAGTCCCCTAGAACTTAGAACTACTTACACCTAACTAACCTAAGGACATCACACACATCCATGCCCGAGGCAGGATTCGAACCTGCGACCGTAGCGGTCACTCGTTTCCAGACTGTAGCGCCTAGAACCGCTCGGCCACCCCGGCCGGCTAAGTTCTAGGGGAACACTTGCTGTGGAGACCACAAGGCTACTGAGGCGCGTTTACGTGAATAACGGAGTTATCCTCATGCGCATGAGGTACCAACTGCCGAAATCACACACAAAAAAAAACATATTTAGTTGCCATACTTGTAGAAGCAAACCGCCAATAAATATCATAAATACGTCTCAAGTTATTACATTTTATACTATGATATGTTTAACCCAGACTCCCTATATATTTATGTACTGAATGAAATGAATTAAACATGAGTACAAATTAGAATTTAAAAACAAAAATAACAATGTTCAGATGGTTCAAGTGGCTCTGAGCACTATGGGACTCAACATCTGAGGTCATCAGTCCCCTAGAACTTAGCCGGCCGGGGTGGCCGAGCGGTTAAAGGCGCTACAGTCTGGAACCGCGCGACCGCTACGGTCGCAGGTTCGAATCCTGCCTCGGGCATGGATGTGTGTGATGTCCTTAGGTTAGTTCGGTTTAAGTAGTTCTAAGTTCTAGGGGACTTATGACCACAGCAGTTGAGTCCCATAGTGCTCAGAGCCATTTGAACCATTTTTTGAACTAATTGCTCAAAATAATTTTTAAAAAAGCATTTAGAACAATACCGAAGTTGTTTTCTATCTACAATAGGGTCTGAAAATGTAATTTTGTCAACATACGGAAGGTAAAATGAATTCACTGCCAACTATAATTGTACGAGTAGGGTACCTATTTGTGATGGGACTCAAGTTTTCTTTCTGTTCAGCAACTGTTTCATGTGAGACCGGGGGTCGGTAAAAGGGGCCAGTTATTAATTTATTCCAGTTGTCGAATATAGCCTCTGCCCATACTAAGTCACAGGAACTATCTGCTTCAATGTCACTTGTGAACTGGAACACACATTACATTATTTTTCCTTAAGTTGTGCTTTTTGTTTCTGTTGTAGTGCAGATCACTACAATTACGGCTTTTCCCTCCAAAACCAAGGATGCTTTCTCTGTGACCCTGTAAATACCAGAGCTAAACAGTGTAGAGCAACAACGTACGTTACAAGCATAGCAATCTGTATTACTTGATTTCCTTATTTCTAACATTTTAAAATTGTATGTCGACTTTAGATGACATGTCAATCATAGATGCTCTTACCTCTATTTAGTGAACGTATTTTCAGTCATGTTTTGAACATTGTCCCGCTACACTTTATTAACTTAAGTTTCGCCGCAAGGTATATCGCATTTTAGAGAGTAAATTAATACGGAGTATGTCTTCTTCTTTTCAAACATTCGCATACCAATTTCTTCTTTCCTTGTTGTCTTTTGGGCATGCAGTTGTACTAATTAAAGTAGGCACAAATGCAGTGATCAAAAAGAAATGCTGAGCGTACATTCGCATTCTCTTTACATCGTTCCTTTCTTGTTTCTCCCATGGCGATGGACTGTTTCTATCGCAATCAGTAAACGTGAAAGGAAGCTACCGTACAGACAGAGGGATCTATATTTATACTTGGCAGAACTAATTACATACTGACATAATCGTCGGTATTGCTTTCGTTTCCCAAAAGTTATAAATATTTCGATTTCGGAAAAGAAGCTCTGCATTTGGCCAAGATGTCGAAGAAGAAGATCCCTTACGTACTGGTTGTATCGAGTAAGATGTGGAGACGGCGGTTTGAAAGCGGGCTGAAGTACTACAAGGAAGGGCGTGCCTTACCTGAGGGATCGCTACCTGGCGAAGGGGCAAGTGTGGCAAATGTCCGGCGCGGCAAATGTCCGGCATTCTCTGCAGCATTCCAGGCGTAGTGCATGCATTCGCTGCAGAACACTTGGAGTGAGGTGGAATACAGATTAAATGTCTTTCGCGCCACTAATGGTGCGCACGTCGAGGTGTACGTGGTGTATAAAAAACATTTTGAGCTACTATAGTTGTGGAAGCATACCGTGAATAAATATCTCAATTACGTCAAGTTATTACATTTTATAGTATCATATGTTCAACCAGAACACCCTGCATAACTTACATTTTGCTTTCAATAGAGCTTAGCGTTAACTATAGGACGGTAAATGGTATTAAACCTAGAAAGGTAATATCTCTCGTACTCGACTTGCGCAGCGCAACTTACACTCCAGCACGTAAAGTACGTGCCGCACAGCTAGGCCTGCAGAGCTTTGGAAGCACCGGCCGTCTCCCGCAGAGGCCCTGAATAGCAGCTACCCGAGGGACATCCTACTGGGGCAGCGTACGCAACAAAGGACGCATTCCACGCGGCGGTCAGCGCAGATGCGCCACGGGGATCCCACTGCTACTGACAAACGTGGAGAACTTTGCTCTCCACTAACAACACACTCTCCAATTACTATGACATCGAGTTCAAGCAGACGCGGATAGGCGAATAACAGCTCACACAGAGAGACGCTCCGTCCGTGAACATGCGGAAAGAAACCTTAACGTATAGTACGATAAAAGTACCCTCTGCCACAAACTTCATAACTTATTAAGCATAGACGTGGATCGAAACCACTGTGCAATCATAACTGAAGAGGTTTCATCGACTAGCGCCCTGCAATACATACAGCGTTCGGTCGATAAAAAAGTAATGCTTACGCACACAGAAACCTATGACTTGCAATCCACACACACACACACACACACATATATATATATATATATATATATATATATATATATATATATATATATATATATATACTACTCTGTGACAGAATTACAATGTCATCGGCGAACCTCTTAGTTTTTATTTCTTCTCCACGGATTTTAATACCTGCTCCGAATTTTTTTTGTTTCCTATATAAATAACATTATTGAAGAGATTGAAAAAATTAGCCGACCAGTTGCAACTGGTTGGCTGATTTTTTCAACCTTTTCGGATTTATATAGTTGCTGATTTGTAGCCATGAAGATTTTAAAACATTATTCGTTGTAAATCCCTATTCTGGTACTGCGAAATTGTCCACGAAGCACTGAACGCTGTGTAGTGAATCGGTTATCTCATGACATCGCAGTGGACAGCACAAAGTAACGTTGTCGATGTCCTCCCCCGCGCCAAAAGCTCCTCAGACAGCTGAAGTGATATCCACATTGTTGTAGGGAGATGCACGGTTTAACGAAGAGTTCGAACCAAGCTCAGCTTGGTCTTCTTCTTATTAACAAATCATTACCCCAGACGAATAAAGCGAAAAAACTAAACTCCCTTGCACGATTAGCTCTCTGACAAACTGTTACGAACAACGTTAGGCTCAAGGCTTCCATTTCATCAGATCATCCCTTAAGTGTATTACATCTCCTTACCAACATGATTGAAGTGCAGGGATAGTTTTCTGTACTTCTCAACAGGACGTGACGTAGCGCAATGTAAGCAAAACCAAGGTCCAACTAAGAAATCACAAATTTCCCAACGTTCCAGTAGGTGCAGATTTCGAGGGATTACCCCCTGGAAATAAAAATTAGTGTACCGTAAGCAAATCGCCCAACAGACTAATAAAAGACATAGTGAGTTCCAACGAAAACACGAAGAAGTGGGACATCGTAGAATGTTGGATTTGACCAATTATTGGGATACTCAGTATAAATATTTCCAAAATATGCCAATTATAAGCACCGACACAGTTTTAAGGCTAGTCACTTTTCTCTATATGATTTAATCTGTGTGCACGTCATGACATAAAAACAATGATTTTGTGGCTGATTTGGTTCGTTCATGGGGGAATTTTAGCTTGTAATGATTTATCACTATCTTACGTACGTACTAGATAATGTTCAGCATGATTCATTGTGCGAAACGTATTTTAAGTACATGGATTAATCCTTACAACAAAACTAAAAACAGCAACAACCCACTGTTGATAATCCTATTTATTAAGAATAAAATGCACGCGTACACGTTTCAAACAGACAGGTGCATCATCAGACGATTGTTCACGTTTGTAAATTATATCTGGCTCAAACTGTACATGTGATGTTGACTGATTGGTTGTCAAAGGTTCCCCGGGTTGCCATCGAAAATCCTGTTATTTTACGGCACTTGAGAACGGCGAGTAATCACCACAGGTAACGATATTGCATACGCCCTTGTCCTTGTTAAATATAAATGGTCGTCTATCACAGATTAAAATTGAAATAGTTTTCTTTATTGACGATACTAGTGTTATGAATACATGCAATTTCGTATTGCACTAAGGTCTGATGACACCATTTGAAATAATGTATGTCAGTAAATTAACAAATGAAGCAGTCTATTCCAAATTAGTAGGCGTTTATATAGATAAGAACCAGAACTGTCAATCTACTGTTACAGATCTTAAACGCCTATGCTTTGCAACCCTTCTGCGTTACAGATAACCTCAGTTTTTGGCGAAGAAAATGTGATAAACTTGGCATACTTTTCGTTCAGTAACATCTTCAGGTATATTTTGTGGTAACACGTCACTAAAGAGTCTAATGCACAGATAGAAGGAGAAATGGCTTTCTCCATCCATAACTCTGCCTCAGTGTGGCGCAGAAAGGAATGAGGCCTACAGCAATAATAATCTCTGACAACCTGCTCAGTGATGTAGTGGATTTCATAGATATCAAAATTAAGAGCAATTCACTGCGGACAGATTGCTCAATGTTAACCCTGTGTTTAAGAATGAGAGCACTTAGCGACTTCCAACAAAATTTACACATATTTTCACATCTTCAGGGAACTTGTTATCACTGACACCCCTACAAAATGATGAAAGCAAGAAACTATGTCGCTTGTTATATTTCCCCTGTTCATGCAGTAAAACATCTTCAGGCATGTCGTTTCTTTACTACGAACTCTCTTCGCAACCCGTTTTGCAGACGGTACCCAGATAATACCACAGACTTACCTGCAAAATAATATCATTGTACGACAGATAGTTCTGGGTACTCGACGTCATAAACATTCAGATGCGTGAAAAACTAGCTTTCCGTGGAGATGTTTTATACATGGGAATTTGATTCTTTAAAGAGTTGGAGGTTTGGGGAGTTACTTGTATAATCGCCTCATATCGACAGATCGCAATTACGATCCACGGAACGTGCCAGTACTTAAACCAAACGAAACTAAATTATGCCTTTGAGCCGCTCTGACAGTGGGAAAGTGCCTGTTTGGGATCGTACCGACTAACATTTCATGAATGGAGGCTCTATAGATTTCATGAATGGAGACTCTATGGAACGTATTTCGCGTTAACAAACTACACGCCCACACGGACTGAATGTACATTAAAAAGGAAAAGAGTGCATTCGATAAGCTACTACTCGTAGATTCATCAGGGTGTAATGTTTCGGAAGGTGTTTCTGTACAATTGTCGGTCTAAGTTAACTCTTTTGTCTGTAGTGCTGGATTTGTGCGTTAACAGGTGTACGAGACATGATTACAGTCCTACGACTGTAACGTGGAGTTCCCTTTTCTGTCAGATTTTACAACCCCGACGCCTCTAAGAAGCGGACTGGAATGCCACCCTACTCCCCGACAGCGGCCAAAGGAACCTCTCGAGCCATAAAAGATTGGAATGCGAGGCAAAGGGCAGCTGAGGTGAATGCCGCTGGGCTCTTTTGTCACAATGTTCCTTTCGCTCGCCTAAATGAACATGTTCTAAAGTCACGTATTTGTAACACATCGTTCTTTGACTATTTATTAAGGTAACTAGTGCGAACACAAAAGATCTGTTCATTAAGCAATGAAAACATTCTGAGAGCTTCAAAGACAAACGGGAGTAAAACTGTGTTACCAAGGCCGGCCGGAGTGGCCGTGCGGTTCTAGGCGCTACAGTCTGGAACCGAGCGACCGCTACGGCCGCAGGTTCGAATCCTGCCTCGGGCATGGATGTGTGTGATGTCCTTAGGTTGGTTAGGTTTAATTAGTTCTAAGTTCTAGGCGACTGATGACCTCAGCAGTTAAGTCGCATAGTGCTCAGAGCCATTCTTTTGTGTTACCAAGTTCCGACTTCCGAAGTATTAAGTAGACGAAAATCGGATCGGAAAAAAAGGCTGTGTTGTCCACTGCACAATAGGTGACGCGTTTGCCGCACACTGCATACTGGCAATAGACAGCCACAATATTTGTACTTCCCTGACTGACCTCATATCCCGTGTTACACTATTCACTGTGAAACTTCCACTACCGTTCCGGGACTCCAGGATGCTCTGACGGGAAGCAATGTCTTCCTGCTATTCCCAGTGACGTATGGGAGTAACTTAACTGCTGCTCTTCCGTCATCTTTAACTCTTTTCCTATGGGTATGTACCAAACCTTAAACCCAAATACAATAATGGGAACTGTTGTAGAATTTGGAGGAGGAGAGGAGAGGAGTCTCCGAACAACTACAATTTTTCTTTCATCTTTAATCACAGACGAGTTTCGAAAATTGATATTTCCAGCCGGCCGTTGTGACCGAGAGGTTCTAGGCGCTTCAGTCCGGAACTGCGTTGGTGCTACGGCCGCAGGTGCGAATCCTGCTCGGGCATGGGTGTGTGTGATGTCCTTAGGTTAGGGGACTGACGACCTCAGATGTTAAGTCCCATAGTGCTCACAAGGGGAAGGCCTCAGACACGGCCAACCGATCCGGCTCAAATTTGGCAGGTCGCTTGTGTACAACCTAAAACACCTCCGCGTTTTTGAGAAAATCACCCCTAAAAGTTATGACGAGCAATCGACTCAAAATTGGAGGGATCGATAGATAATTGTAAATAGAGTATTTTTCATCATCAGGTATTGGGTCCGAAAACGCAAACTTTTCCAGAAGGCGAGGTAAGAAACTTTTACAACTGCCACTTCTGTACCCACATGGTAAAAGCTTTACGTCCACAGCACCGATAGCGCGACGGCCATGGTAACTGGCTGGGAATCGGAGAATCCGGGTTCGAATCTCGAAGAAACCTAGCGGATATTCTTCTTTTCGTTTGTATTTTTCCATATCCCAATTGATAAGGATAGGGGGTTAATAGACTCGAACCCGGGTTTTCCGATTCCCAGCCAGTTACCTTTGCCATTGCGCTTTCGGCGCTGTCGGCGATAAGAGTTTACCATGTGGGTACAGAAGCGGCAGTTGTAAAAGTTTCTTTCCTCGATTTCTGGAAAAGTTTGCGTTTGCGGACCCCATGCCTGATGATGAAAAATGCTCTACTTACAATTATCTATTAATCCCTCCAATTTTGAGTCGATTGCTCGTCATAACCTTTAGGGGTGATTTTCTCAAAATTGCGGGGGTGTTGACCCAAAATATCTTAGAGTCCTTCGTTTTAGGTTGTACACAAGCGACCTGCCAAATTTGAGCCGGATCGGTTGGCCGTGTCTGAGGCCTTCCCCTTGTCAGAGCCATCTGAACCTTCTGATATTTCCACTGAGTCTCTATAATGAAAGAAAAAGTTGTTTCTCAATGGCGAAAAATAAAACATACACGTGCAGATTTTCTTTTTTCCTGCTTCAACAACATTTTCCTTGTATCGTAAGATAAACGTGTGAATGATACACTACGGCAGATATGTTTCAGTAACGGCATATCATGATATATTTTTACATTTTGAACTCATTAGAAATATTAAGAAACGTATTCCCAACGCATTATAGAGATAACCGTGAAAAATACCTGCTCTTCGAACGAAGTTCAAAGGAAAATTGTAGCCGTTCGATGGCTTATCTTACCCTACAAAGTGGCTAACACAGCTGAGTACCTAATCCATGGATCTACCAAATGGAAATACACGAAATTTTTTTATAGCATTTCACACGATCGTCACCACCTGAACTGTCCTCTGCAGACAGCCGCGCAGGATTAGCCGAGCGGTCTCAGGCGCTGCCGTCATGACCTGTGCGACTGCTCCCGGCGGAGGTTCGAGTCCTCCCTCGGGCAGAGGTGTGTGTGTATGTCCTTAGGATAGTTTAGGTTAAGTAGTGTGTAAGCTTAGGGACTGATAACCTTAGCAGTTAAGTCCCATAAGATTTCACACACATTTTTTTTCTATGCAGATAAAAAACTGACACGACACACCGCACTGTGTCCAGTAGGGCACGATCATTGGATTTCGGGCCAAGGGTAGAAGAATTTCCGAAGCGGTTAGGTTTGTAAACTCATCACTTGCCGCCGTGGTTGAAGTATACCGTGCACTTTCCAAAACTGGCGCCGAGGTAACTGTAGTGCCCCACAGGACGTAGATGACAGCGGTGAACGTCGGCTGCAGATGTATACGGGAGAATAGACGTGCAGCTGTTGACCATCTGACGGCTCAGATGAATCAAGGGGCTACAAACACTGTCTCCTCAACAATCGTTCAGGGAACGTTGCTGCGCCTGGGCCTCCGCCTCAAATGGTTCAAATGACTCTGAGCACTATGGCACTTAACATCTAAGGTCATCAGTCCCCTAGAACTTAGAATTACTTAAACCTAACTAACCTAAGGACATCACAGGATTCGAACCTGCGACCGTAGCGGTCGCGCGGTTCCGGACTGAAGCGCCTAGAACCGCTCCGCCACAACGGCCGGCTCTCCGCCTCAGGCGCCTGGCTCATGCACCCATGCTAACTGCTGTTCATCGGCGACGAAGGCTGGAATTTGCACGTCTCTACCGTAGCTGGACGTCCACTGAGTGGGGACAATGCGTATGGCAGCATGTCCTACAGTTACCCGCGCTGATGGAGGAATGCAGCGTCCTACCATAATAACTCCTTACCAGTGTTGGGACGGGAATCACGATTAATCAAGGGAAACCCCCAGTTGGGAAACGGGGCCAAAATTAGTTGGTTACTGTCGAGTTGCAATTTACAATTTCTTTATTGATTACTTCAACCATTAAAAGGTAATTTCTCTAGCATTTGACCAGGAACAGATCCAAAAAAGCTAGCAGGCATGAGTGCCTTTTCAAAACAATTTACTTTACAGTTAGCGGCCAAGCCATTTTACTTAAAACAGACTTTGATAAAGCATTTAATAACAAAACTAAAACTTTCCAAGTTATGAAACAAAACACCAATTTGCGTACAATTTAGCTACCGAACATGTAGGGAGCAACTTCTTTTAAATTTTGGCACAACAAGATATTAAATTACAAGGGCTCGCTAACAGGGAGGCAGAACTAGCATTTTCAAAGGATGCCAAGTACATTAAAACAATCAAAGTAAAGATACAGTCATTCAGCCTTTACAATAACTAACAATTTTAAAGCCACGTAATTTTAAAAAACCCACCAATGAAAGGCAAACTTAACCCTTTTGAACAGTGGCCAAAAACAATCAGTAAAATACAACAAATACAATAACTAACAACGTTAATACCATGTCAAGCCATCAAAATGTCATGGGACAGAAATAATTAACCGACCGGGTGTAAGGGCGGCCACACTTGTCTTCCGAAGGATGCACATGCTAGAAGCGGACTAACAGACCCACAACGCCTCACATTCAGCAATCACATCGACCTCACGCGAGGCCAGGGGAGGAGGAGGAATCAAATCGGGAACCATAATCCCTGCCCAAAAATGCACTTCCTCCCAGGCAGTACCAATAAGAAGTCAAAAGATCACTGTCTATGATTACACGTTTCATGCTCCATCTAACAGATGGCTGTTGGCGTGAAACGTATGAAAGCAAACACGCTTGCAAAAATCATCGAAAGGATCCAGGCCGGATCGCTTTCTCAGGATCATCTCGTCATTCTGGAATGCACATGTGTGCCTGGGGACCTATCCATCACTACATGCAGTTACATTTCCTCGGTACGATGGCATTTACCAGAAAAAAATGGTTCAAATGGCTCTGAGCACTATGGGACTCAACTTCTCAGGTCATTAGTCCCCTAGAACTTAGAACTACTTAAACCTAACTAACCTAAGGACAGCACACACATCCATGCCCGAGGCAGGATTCGAACCTGCGACCGCAGCGGTCTCGCGGTTCCAGACTGCAGCGCCTAGAACCGCACGGCCACTTCGGCCGGCTTTACCAGAAAGACAATGCAACGATCAAACGTCCCCATCTGTTGACTCAGGGATCGAGATTCGTTACAGCCAAGCGGATAAGATGCCTGTCATCTCGACTGGTAGTGATACGAGGCCGTTGGGATCCAGCACGGCGTTCCGTATTACCCTCCTGAACCCACCGATTCCATATTCTGCTAACAGTCATTGGATCTCGACCAACGCGAGCAGCAATGTCGCCATACGATAAACTGCAACCGCGATAATCTACAATCCGACCTTTATCAAAGTCGGAAACGGGATGGTACGCATTTCTCCTCTTTACACGAGGCATCACAACAACGTTTCACCAGGCAACGCCGGTCAATTGCTGTTTGTGTATGAGAAATCGGTTGGAATTGATTGTGTGTCCTGTGAACACAAGTGTAGCGCTCTCTACACAGTGGCATGTTTCGGAACTCTGTTGTAGCTCGTTAATTATGGATCTGATCACATTACCAGGGAAAATCTCGTGACTCACCCTGTAGAGTTTAAACTATCGCCTCAAGAAAATACAATCACGTAATAATTTTTCTGTTTATTTGCAGGAGAATGCCTGCGGTCCTGGTACACAGTGAAATAGCCGCGCCGCAATAACTTAGCACTCAGTTACAGGAAACAAAACACTACAGTGCAGCCCGACCCCACATTCGCAATGAGCGTGGGGCATAGATGTGGACGTAATTATTCTACAGTGCAAGTAGCCTTCGTACTGTACACCAATAAAAAAAAACTCACAGTCCCCCTATTTGAAACCTGGATCCGCGACTGCTACTGACCCCGATGTCGCGACAGAACGTTGAACCCCAGCCTTCGCATGTTAAGCCCTGTTGTAGTATAGGTCAACTACAATAGAACTCCTCAACCGGAAAATGAGACAACGCAGTCGTGACGAATGTACTGCAAGGTGGGGTCTCTGCGCAGAAAGAGAGAGAGCGAGAGAGAGAGCGAGAGAGATGGAGGGGGTTATGTTATCCTCGTCAGAGTTCAGAACACAATTACGTTCTCCGCTCCTCTGCCTAAGCCGCTGTCTAACAGAGTGTTACTGTTATCTGCTTTCGAAGATGACGCATGACATTTGCTGCAACAAAGGACAGTGGTTCTTAAACGGGAAATAAATGCCATGTAACAAACCCTCAGCCCCAGGTTAAGTGCAGTAGCCGTCGAAGGCCAAACGTAAAAACTGAATGTCTGTGATTAAAACCTTTTACCCGGTCGTAACAGTAAAACTGACCCCCTGTTATCTTGAAACATTCCCTGCGCATTCCAGTATAGTTCTTTCTCGAGTGCTTCCGTCTTTTCTTTTTCAACGCCTAGTTTCTGATGTCTTTGCAAGCCACTTGATCACGAAAACATCACCCAATTTGACTCTGATTCTAACCTCCTCTTTGGCCCCGCTCAACTCAGCTGGTTCGTTGCTTCATTCACAAGTTAAAACTGACCAGATGCTTCCTCCAGTTTAGTTAAATGTAGTAATACGATGTAAATTATAGTAATTCCAGTCCGCAGCTCATGGTCTTGCGGTAGCGGTCTCGCTTCCCAGGCACGGGGACCCGGGTTCGATTCTCGGCTGGGTCAGGGATTTTCTCTGCCTCGTGATGACTGGGTGTCGTGTGTTATTCATCACCATTTCATCATCATTGACTCGCAAATCGCCAAAGTGGCGTCAACTA
The DNA here is from genome assembly GCF_021461395.2 of Schistocerca americana. Taxonomy (NCBI): domain Eukaryota; kingdom Metazoa; phylum Arthropoda; class Insecta; order Orthoptera; family Acrididae; genus Schistocerca; species Schistocerca americana. The sequence continues at coordinate 255,111,957 of NC_060119.1, read as the reverse complement.
AATAGGACTTGCAATACGGCGGCCGAACTTCCCTGCATGGGGCCTCCCGCCCAACAATGCCATACGATCACTTCACTTCATTACAGTAGTTCCACCAGTAAAAATATATGTCAGCGTCAGATGAACGTTATTATTTTTGATTCAGTACGTAAATCTGGGATCCGCTTGCGCAAGACCTTATGGATTAACAAAAATAAACATATTTCTGATACGATCCAAAATATGTTTCTGATACGATCCGTATAACTGAGAAAAATGATAACAGGAGACTGGAACGTATTCATATACTCTATCATAGAGAACTTTCAAAATGAAGTGCGTACATACACAGCACTTTATGGGATGTGGTGGAGGGTGTTTCGGCTATATCTTCCCCCCCAAACCTCCAAATGAGCTACTATCATTTCTTCGTGATCGTAATTTAGTGAGATGCAAGGGCGAGGAAGTAATAACTGTTCTGTTGTTGCCAACTGTTAAGGTGCCAAGACTGACAAGATCAAAAGAAAAGGTCAAACAGAAGTTTTATACGCTACCATTTTTGTGGGAGAAATTATGAATTCTTACAATGAATCCAAATCTGACACATAATTTCCCTGAGATTGCTTTTACGTCGACTGGTCTTCGATCTTGTACTCAATAATAAAGCTTTCCAGCTTAATCACGAGCGTAATGACCACGAAGAGAAAATTCGAGAAATTAGAGCCAATACACAGGATTACGGGCCATCATTCTTCCCAAGCGCCATTCGCCAATGGAACAGGTAGGGGGATCAGTGAATGGTACCAGAAGTACCAAACGCTACACATCGTTATTTGGCTTGCGGAGTATGATGTAGATGTAGTTACATTACACATCGAAAGTAGACTACCAGCCCATGCACCAAGCATAGATCCTCCGCAAGTCTTCCCGCATTTCGCTACATTTTTCTGGCGTTAAGTCTCTCCTATAAACAAGAGCATCATCTGGAAAAAGCCTCACGGAGCTTTCGTAATAGCCCTTCAAAACTCCTTTGGATTGCTCCAGAAATTACTTTCACGTCTGATGAGATGACTCATTCGCATTAAAAACGAGAAGTAGCGAAAGTAATAGGAAAATCACGAAATGAGACGTGTCTGTGAGGAAGAAGGACAATGAGCAGGGGCACGTAAAAAGCTGCATCATGTTGCACATGTTATTAAGAATGTTGAACGTAGCGCGTAAACAAAGCTAAGAAGAATGCAGCCAGAAGGAAGAAACGTAGCAAAACCTGAAGAACTGTGACAAAAGATATGATCTCGATGCCAACTAGCTACCAAACACCAACACCCCACTAATGTAGCACAGTGTTGCACTTAATATTTTCCGGGAGTCATTTTATTTTTCGTCTGGCGCCTAGTGCAAACGAAAAATGTATCGAGTTTAATTACAATCAGAAACACCGAAAAAAGACACGTGAAGACTTACAGGGGTGACATGCGTAATATATTGTATAATCTGTTTGCCACCAGTCTCTAAGATTTATTTGGTGATGTTCTTTACGTCTTGACGTGCACCATTGATACTTTTATTTCTGAATAGCTGCTACCATCCAAGCTTCTTATTAAACTCTGATACTCGGACCGTCTTCAGCTTTTCCCTACTATTGCCCCTTCTATCACTAAATTAGCTGTTCCTGAGTATTTTAACACATATTCAACTAATATCTACGGTTTCCTTCTTGTAAAGATTTCCCTCGGATTTCTTTCCTTGATACTGTATCTAACAGCTCTTCGTTTCGTAGATCATTCGTCCATTAAACGTTTTTCACCACTGAAGAGGAGTGTCCGAAACGCTCTTATCGGAAAGATTTCTGATGACAGTAGAAATTTGAGTTTACAAAAGGTGTCCTTGCTCGTGCTAGTCTGTTATTTAAAAGCCTCTAGCCTTGGCTGCCTCGAAAGGACTTGTTTCCTAGATGGAAGAAAGTCTTCTTGCTACTACTATTTACAGCCCTAAACGTCGACTTTCTATGGGGCGTTATTAACCACTTCTCTTTCTCTTTCTTTTAGAATTCGGATCGGCTGCTGTTCTTCTGCCTTTTATCTTTGTCTAATTGTTTTTCCTTCTCATACTTTGCAATCTTCTTCTGTCTTCTCTCCAGGATGATTTTGCTGTGGGACTGATTCTGTCCTGGAAAACTGTTAGCCTCTGATTTTTCTCTCTTTCACTGACTTTGACTATAGTTAACTTCTTAGAGAATTTATAAGTACTCCTGGTACTTCACTTCCAGCCAGGAAGTTCCTCTCTAATAGATTTCCCGTTCGTAAGGCGCGAAACGTGTCACTAATCACCGCACAACTAACCCTTCGTCCGTGGCATTCCAGCGCTGCCGCAGCTTTCGCGACATCGGCGTTCGCCAGGAATGTATCTAAGTCCTGATTTCATCATCAGCTCTCCGGAATCGAGGTCACTAACGCAAGCCTGTGCTAGGTCTAAAGACAGCTGTTCGTATACTGAAGCTGGAAACGATTTTCGTCTACAGTACTTCGCCGGCGATGGAAGTAGAGGTGGTAGCGACGAATTCCTGATCCACCAGACATTCTGCCAACGCCAAAAGTTAAATTGCAAATCTCTGAAGCGAAAGCACGTGTACTGTTGGCGATAATTAATCCGTGGGGTAGGAACATTAAATTCTGAGATGTCCTTAGTGGCATTAGGGAGGAATATGCTAAGCCCTGGCACAATGTTTCTTAGTATCCCTTCCTTTAGTTCCTTACTCATCCACAACAATAGGGAAGCACTTTTGGCGATTTACTGACAAGCGAGTTATAGTGGGTAGCTCTTTGCTTAAATCACCGGTGATGAGCTTTTACTCCGGGTTCCGAATGCCTCGCTCACTCAACCTCATTTTTCTCATTCAACAGACGGCGTTTCTGAAAGAGTGTTATCCGATTTCACAAAACTATTTCTTCTGCTTCAATTGAGGTAGAAACTTGGGGTGATATGTCCATTAAGAAATTCATTATTATTTTTGTTATTCTATGTGCATTCATTGTTGTGACATGATCTCGCTATTTATTTTTCCGCTTCTTGATTTGTTCTTTTATGCTTTTAAGTGCAACTTCTTGTCCGATTGTATTAATCTCCTTAAAAACCTCACTTCTGCAGCTTGTATTCTTCGCTCATTTCAAGCTGTCGTTGTCCAAGTCTCACTGTCTTAAAGTATAGAAGGTACTGCCATAGTTTTGTTGGTTTTTATTAGAGTTTCTTTCCTTACTGTTTTATTTGGTGTTTTCTATTAGGTTCCTTTAACATAACTGAATATTTCAAATTTTTTCGGTGCGTCTTCGTCGTTTGTGAAAGAGGTGATATTTCTCAAGAAATTGAATTCTTTCACTCTTGTGTTCTGGTCGTTTTGCTTACGATCTACCTTGGCCTTTAAAAATCATTGCCTTTATTTGGTTGAATTGTTGATTCACATTTACAGCTCTTGGCAATTATTTTTAATTTACTGATGTCTTTCTGAAAGGTGTCCTCACTGTCGGCTGTAAGAAGTTGGTCAGGAGCAAAATTCGTTATTAGATAATTTTGTTGCTTAAAACTGAAGTCTGAATCTAGTTCTTGTAACTATCGCCTCAACATAGCATGAATATATTAAAAAGTATCTGAGACTAACTACATCCTTGTCATAAGCCCAAATATGTGGTTGCTCCAAGATTTTCTTTTACGTTAATGGCAATTTTGGAGGCTTCATATATGTCTTGGATCACTAAATTGTCAAAGGTTTTCATGTGGTCAATGAAAAGATGTGCTTCTACGTTAAATTATCATGCATTTTTATTATCTGTCAGATGACAAAAGTACTGTCTCAACACATGGTTCTTTTGAAGTTAAAAACTTCGTGGTCGTAAGGGTAAGTTTAGATAAACTCCAAGTTTCTCACTTCTCTCATGTAGAAGATATAGTCTGGCGAAACCGGACAAATATATTTGAAATACCCTGTAGTTCAGTATTATGAATTCATATTACTCTATTTTTGAAAAACTTCATAAAAGGCTGTTATTAACATCATTTAATTTAAGCACATGTACATGAAAGTGTAAGTCGCGATGAGGGAGTGCGCGTCAGAATTTCACAATAATTTGAATTTGTAAATGCAGAATTTTTGAAGTTTTCAGCCACGTCCGTCGCCTGATATTTCATTAAGGCACTTCGTTGATCGCTCTGGGCACTAAAAACACCACATTTCACTAAGGAACCTGAAAGGTCAGACCAAGCAACTGCCGGCGGGAATAACTGAAGGGGACAGACGACAGACAGCGCTCGTTACGTAAAGATGGGAGCGGGAAAGCTGGCGTGGGTGGGTGCGGGACAGGTACTTAGCGCTCGGGGTAATCCTCGCAGGCTTTCCTCGAGGTGACTGCAGACCTCGTCTGCGCGACGTCACACCGCTCTTCTCTAAGCCCCGAGACCGACGATCACTTCTAACACCACAGTGACGGGTCGTAACAAGATGAGGACTGCACGAACACACACGGCTTCGCCTGCGTACTTCTCGAGACCGAGCTACCTGGCGCACCAGTTCACACACTTGACTCGTCTTTGGAATGAGCCGTTCACTCACGCATCCAGGTTTTGGGTTATGCACGATATCTCCATTTCGGGAAGTTGGGCTTTATACCAGAGTTGAACGGTACATTCTCTTGCTACCTCACTCGGAATTGTCTTGATCAGCAGTAGAATTTCATGGCCCTTGATCACGCTACTGCTGCATAGGGAAGACAGGTGTATCGAAGATTACACACTCGTATCATTCACAGCGCCTACGTACTCATCTCAAAAAGTAGTCTTAAGAATATTTATTTTAATGTTACTTTCTTCACGAAAAGCCCATATTTTTTGTACGTATCAAACGGTTCAAATGGCTCTGAGCACTATGGGACTTAACACCTGACGTCATCAGTCCCCTAGAACTTAGAACTACTTAAACCTAACTAACCTAAGGACATCATACACATCCATGCCCGAGGCAGGATTCGAACCTGCGACCGCAGCAGCTGCGTGGTTCCAGACTGAAGCGCCTAGAACCGCTCGGCCACCGCACCCGGCTGGTACGTGTCAACTTGAACATTAAATTTATTTTGATCATTTCGCCTTGAGCAAACAAATCAACCCATTGTAAACACTGGAAGAGCGCGAGTTTTTTCGGTGGAGTTTGTGGAGATGTGACAACGTCGAAACCACGACCACCAGCAACAAGACTGCCGATGGCATGCTGTGTTAAAATACGTGCTGCTCCGGAGTAGACAGAAAGCGACATGAACAACCAAATGTGCTGGCAACAGAATGAAGGGGAACAGACTGATGGTGGTGCAAGATCACTGAAACACTCGCGGACAAAAGAGAGACACTGTGTAGTGCCCGAAGCGGAATTTTCAAAATATACACTGTCCGTCCAAAATGTTGCGAAACTGATCTTATTCCTAGCGTATAAGCGACGTCAAAGCAGTAAATACGGTGGCAGCTTTAACAAACAACGACAAACAACAGGTTTGCATTCGATCATTCAGATGTGAGCTGGCAATGTTAAATAATAGACGTGCAGCCGTAGTGTGTCAACTTTATTGGGTCATAAATCGCAGCGGAGCTACATCTCTAAATCAAATGTTCAAGATATTCTTCAGAATGTTTGCATAGTTAGGTCACGCACACTTTAGGCAGTGAATGTTGCCACTCGAGTGGCAGCAGCGAAGCAAAGATATTCCCACTTCGCGCGTCCTTGGCCAAGGAGGCTGGTACATTATATTTAATAAAATAGAAATTATCATGGAGAAACTAAACCGTTTTGTGTATTCAAAGACAGTCGGTATCACACAAGCTATATATGATGTGGTGGGTTTCAAACCAAATCGTTTAAAAAACAATTACAAAATCACGAAAATATTATGTTTTGCTGTTTCTAGCAGTCTGTTTCAACAAAATAAAACTACACATTGCAACAGCATGAATCTAGAGACTTGTTAGAAATCCACGTATGTTCTACAGCTTGTGTCCAACTTCTCATGAATTTACGGATTCACACACAGTCCGCCCGCTGACATTGGCTCTAGGCCAGGACATTCACTATTACTGCAAAATTCTAAAGGCACTCGATTGAAGCCCTCTAGGCTCATCATTTGCTACTGACAAGCACAGGAAAATGGTATACAGAAATAAGACGCACTACTGAACAACAACATAAACCGCCGGCTTCTGTGGCCGAGCGGTTGGTTATAGGAGCTTCAGCCTGGACCCGCGCTGCTGCAACGGTCGCAGGTTCGAATCCTGCCTCGGGCATGGATGTGTGTGATGTCCTTAGGTTAGTTAGATTTGAGTAGTTCTATGTCTAGGGGACTGATAACCTCAGTTGTTAAGTCCCATAGTGCTTAGATCAATTTGAACCAACATAAACCGACACTTCAACTTCTTGTGAGGCTATTGCCACTCGAGTGTCAATATCCAACGCCCACACCCTGACCCTCAAACGAAAACAGCGAAGCTTGCTGCGACTTGATATCACGGGCAATGAGACTTGCTGTTATCAATACGAACTGACCACAAAACGACACAGTGAAGAAATACACATGAAGGTCAAACCTTTGACGACACAACCGACATTCAAACCACAGCAAAGTGCGAGCTAAACAGCGTCCCAAATGACTTTTCTGACAGCTTCACAATGATTGTATGGGCGATCTGTGTTTTGCACTCGAGTGGACTTGGGGGGGGGGGGGGGAGCGAGGGGAGGGGCTATGTAGAACATCTGAAATATTAAAACCAACTTCTTAACATTTCTCGATTTTTTATTACTCTGGTCTCGTATCTTTTTGGAAAGGAGTATTTAAACTTCTCACAACTGGCTGCAAAATGATTACAAAACAGACGCAGTGCAACCAATCCTTTCTAGTTTGCTGCTGGGTAGATTATGTTTAATCTCTAGCGATTTACATCGGTAACGTTTACTGCAAAAGCCAACACGTGCTTTGGATCGTGACGTGCCTTGATAGTTTCGTCAGGGCCGTAGGCGTAGCTGTCTAGAGTAAGATGGACATAATTGACATTAATTGCATGATACAATTACGCTCACTCGCTGGCATCCGAAGTTGGGTTGTGCGGCCGGTGTGATCGGATACGACGGCCACCGCGCCGTATTACATTACTGGGGAGCAGTTTCGTAACCGCAAGAACTTGCTGGGTGGTAGAGATTGCATCTCGCAGTGCAGGTGACACCGGCGCACAGAGCGCAGACCAAGGATTCAGCCCATTTTGCGTCTACGAAATTCACGCCACGGCAAAATGATTCAGTCCAGTACCACTATTATTACAATAGCCTCGTTATTCTCATCACGGTTATAATTTATGCATTCTCCGACCAGAAATTCGTAAGTGATAGGGGTTCCAAATTAATCTTTCATTGAAAAAGAGGTTCTTGCGGAAACAGCGTTAGCTTCCTACAGCCACCTTTTAATTCAAACTTCCAATTCCTCTGTAGCGATTACTTCTGAAGATGTAAAACCCAGATCAACATGCGCTGTTCTTCTGTGGGAACTTTCAACAAAACATTAAAGTGTGACACATCGCGCGACGAATCAGAAGCAACGGCAAAATTCGGGGTTCCATAACATTTCTGTGTCTTGTAAGCAAATATCAGTTTTAAATTTCAGCACACGACTACATTAATAAAAAATCTACTGCACAATGTTCTCAGTTTTTGACTGAATATACTTTAGACTAGAAAAGCTTCGTAGTTAGACGTCCTACTTTGGTTTACTAACGAATGTATCTTGAAAAGCGAAGTTGTAAATTACGACCATAATTTTTGTACTCGTTCATTCTCAGACTTTGAGAATCATTTATCGTTACCAAACGAAACGTTATACTAAAACTATACTATACTAGTACTTGCGCTCTTACACGGCAGTTGTGACCTATCCTGGACGCGTTCATTCCATAAGAAAATATTACCACAGAATTCTGTACAATGCAGATTGATACCAAGAACGCTTTTTAATCATACTTCAATTTCTTAAAAACCAGAATAAATGCAATGTTGATACGTTCAGCAATAAATTTGGGACATTAATACGTTACGAAATTTCCGAAGAAAAAGCCTTCAACTACTCATTTTGTAATGTTGTCGAAATATTGCGATATCAGGTTTACAGTTATTGATATGTATGACAATATACGAAACAACTGTCAACATTATAACAGTCGAGGGTAAACTTCACAGTCTTTTCTTCGTGTCACTGGCGACTTCAGAAAGCACCGCATGTGCATGACACCAACACAATTCAAAATGTAATAGCGGAAATAATCCCCTCAATGATGATGATGTGACAGTATGAATGGGAAATAGAACAAGTTATGGTGTTACTAACATTGAATATTTATTTGTGCAAACTGAAAGTTATCTGCAGTAATGACGAGCAGAAAGGTCACAAAACTGAAACTGAAGTTTGGAAGTATACATGGAACTTCAAACAGAAATTAAAAAAAGAAACGGTTATATCCAAAGGTCTTTGTTGCAGACTGACTCTTCTTACTGGGTTAACCCCTTCAGAATGAAACTACAATCCGCACGTGTTATTTGTGAGCACCAGTATTGTTGCATTTGAATGTATCACAACAACAATTCGTAAGAAGGCTAACGTAAGCTGCAACTGCACATTCTTACTGTGTAGGAAATTGAAGCTGAGGGAGGGTCTGTAAACTTGGAAACAGAAAGCAAATTCCTAGCAAGTACGCTGCGCCGACCAGGTCCGCAGGGATCGGAGATATCTGGTTGCCCATTTGCGTAGGTTTTCTCGAGAGAGCGTTGAACCGCAGTGAGAGAGGAACTAACGGCTGGCGAATTGCCAGCGAGATGTTAGTTGCAGACAAAGAGCACACGGTGCTGTGCTGTTGCTCCTTCAGGCGTGTCCGTTAGCGGATGCGCCGGCCGAGAAATGTCGCCACACTTACTTGCAGGTCCAGCGGGGGCGGCGTCTGTGTCTGCGTGGTCGTCGTCGCTTGCTTGTTGGGAGACAGCCGCGCGGGGAAGCTGAGCGTCTTGGTCCACTGAGCCAGGCTACGCACCATGTCGGCGCCGGGCCGCGACCGGGAGAATCGCGAGCGCAGCAATAACCACCCTATCGCAACCGCGTCTGACAACGCACTGAGCCAAGGAACGGGACAGGACCGCTGAGGCGCCGGCCGGCGCCTGCCAGCTTGGCCGCTAGAGGCGCGCGCGTCGCGTCGGAGCAGCTGATCCGCGTCCCACCTAGTTGCGTAAGAAAAGCCGGCGCAGTCCTGAGGCTTCCGCGCGTGGAAGAGGTTGTTGCGGCGTCGGTGGGGCCGCTAGGACGCGCTGTCCGGCGCGACTGACACTGATCGCCTATTACGCTTGCACCACCCACAGCGAAAGGGGGTCATCTCTGAGGGACTTTGCCCGAGCAACTCGCCCACTTCGAGCCCAACAACAGTGTCGTGTCTTAAAGTATCACCGAGGAAGGTGAGACACTGGACTCGTATTCGGGAAGACGACGGGTCATACCTCGTCCGGTCATCCAGATTTAGCTTCTCTGCGATTTTCCTACATGGGTTAAGGATACCGGCTATCGCAGCTTCATAACTTTCAGAGATTTACACAAAACTATTTATCGTCTCTATTCAATACAGTACCAAATGCCTTGCCGTAAATTTGTATATCGTACAGTGGTGTGGAAATAATGAAAAATGTTTTAGCTCAAATGGTTCTCAGGCAACACACTTGTACCGTCCATGAAATTTATTAATTTTTGCTACTGAAAAATTCAGTTGCGGCTCACTTTACACGAAAAGTTACATGGTTAACGCAGACCAATTCACACCATGTAATAACAGCGTAGTAACTAATAAAAGGAGAACAACACTTACTTTCTATTTGAGCCCATAATGCAAAAATAAACAAAGAGTATGATGTGTGACACGTAGAAATTGCTGGAAAAATGGTGATCTTTCCAGTTCTTTTTGGAAAAGTTAAGGAAAGCTGTTGCTCTCAATCTAAAGTAATAGATGGATGAAATGGCACGCAAATTTATATAACCTCTCCCCCCCCCCCTCCCACACTCCCAAGTAATTTGAGAGTAAACTGTACCTAAAACACTGAAAATCAAAGTTAAGGGAAACAAAGAAAGTATATACGGAACTTCAAATAGCTCATATAGCATCACAGCAGCTGGTCATCCTTTGTATCTTTTATATGAAATTTTCTTAGTTGCAGCGTCTAGTCTCATCTCTGTGGTGCGACGAGGCGCTTCTTGTCAGCAGTGATGACTACGGTCACCGTGTAATCTCCAATGTCTGTCCCAAATTCGTCCTTAACTTTAGTTCTGCTTGTTGATGTATCACTAACACATGTTACGTGGTCCAGCGGTTTTAATACCCAAATTATGTGAAGGAAATTTTCATTCGGGAAAAACTGGAAATTTGTGCTAATATCCCATGGCACCAAACTACTGAGGTCATCGGTCCATAAGTTTACACGTTACTTAATCTAACGTAAACTGACTTACGCCAAGGACAACATACGAGGTGCGGCTAGGAAAAAACCGGACTGATGCTGGAAAAAAAATTTATTTACAATTATTTACAATTTCATGTTATCTCCTTCAATGTACTCTCCTCCTCGGTCTCTACACCGCTCCATACGAATTTTCCACTGTTCATAGCAATGCTGCAGATCATTTTCGGTAAGTCCATACATTACTTCCGTCGCTTTTTCTTTTACTGCTTCAACAGTCTCAAATCTAGTTCCTTTCAAAGCTGACTTGACTTTAGGGAAAAGAAAAAAGTCACAGGGGGCCAAATCAGGTGAGTAGGGTGGATCATCTAAGATGGGAATTTTGTGTTTTGCCAAAAATGTCTTCACTGACAACGCACTGTGAGCTGGGGCATTGTCTTGGTGAAGGATCCATGACTTTTTTCTCCACAAATCGGTCCGTTTTCTCCGTACTCGCTCACGTAGGGTAGCCAGGACGCTAATGTAGTAATGCTGATTCACTGTTTGTCCCTCTGGTACCCAATCAATGTGCACAGTCCCTTTGATGTCAAAAAAAGCAATCATCATTGCCTTGAATTTCGATTTTGACATTCGTGCTTTTTTTTGTCGTGGAGAACCAGGAGTTTTCCAATGCATCGATTGGCGTTTAGTTTCGGGATCGTAAGTAAAAAACCACGATTCATCGCAAGTAATAACATTTTGTAAGAAGGTGGGATCACTTTCAATGTTTTCCAGGATGTCAGAACAAATCATTCTTCGGCGTTCCTTCTGTTCAATTGTGAGACACTTTGGAACCATTTTTGAACACACTTTGTTCATGTTGAAACTTTCATGAAGAATCTGCCTAACACTTTCCTTGTCAACTCCTGTTAACTCAGACACTGCTCTGATTGTTAAACGGCGATCTTGTCGAACAAGTTTACCGATTTTTTCAATGTTTGCATCAGTTTTTGCTGACAATGGTCTGCCAGTGCGAGTGTCATCACTGGTGTCTTCGCGGCCATCTTTAAATCGTTTAAACCACTCAAACACTTGTGTTCGCGATAAACAATCATCGCCGTACACTTGTTGTAACATTACAAACGTTTCACTTGCAGATTTTCCTAGTTTGAAACAAAATTTGATGTTAACACGCTGTTCTTTCTGTACACTCAACATTTTCCGACGCACAGACAAAACGTCAACTAGTTAAAACAGACGCCACGGGCAGACTGAGTGCAGGAGGCAGATGAAACTCCAGCAGTAGGCGGAGCGAGAGTCACGTGACAGGCCACGCGACTTTCAGCCTTATTGCATTCGTTTTATTGTTTCACCAGTACTAGTCCGGTTTTTTTCTAGCCACACCTCGTACTCACACCCAAGCCCGAGGAAGGACTCGAACCTCGGGTTTTGCGTACTAGATGTGGAGACATTTACCTAAAAGGCACGCGTCGTTTACATCCTGTAAGAAGTTTTAATGGTTATCAACATTTCTTATGAACGCGGGTATCCTCATCGATAAGTGCCCTCTGAAACTCACACCATGATGCAGAACCTTTCCAGCAAAGTGCATACTGTGAAAAGTTATTTTTTATAAAAATTAAAAATACACTGCCCGCACTGCACTTTTCATTACTCTCAAAACAAGGTTGTAGCAATTCGATCTCAGGGTCTGTGAGGTGTCTACGATCTATTAGTGGTTTATCATTAGTCAGCTTTATGCCCGTCATGTATTTTTTTCCATTTTCTGTAACCTTGCTTCCATTTTTTCTGCGCATGTCCACAACGTTCTCCAAAGACGTTTGATTCTTTCAAGCTCATGAAATCTTTTGAATCTCCCGCACCAAAGATAAGGTCGTGTGTATCCTGGTATAATGTCTCAGACTCAAGGAAATTCTGAGAATCTCTTCACCTCTGTAACACAGTTAAATAGACCTCAAGGTCATATTTGCACCTGTGACTGTATTGTGATAGGTTTCCATTTCTTTCCGGGAATTTCAAAGCAAATGAAACAAAACTACATAAAACTTACATATCTGATGAAAAACACGACTGTTCATGTATATTTTCTGATTTTTAAAAAAAATAAGAGACCTGTGGTTTGCAACAGCTCGATACTCGTCAATTTAATTACGATTTACAAAGTTTCTAATCCCATTGTTCCTGTGAAAACATCTTCCCAACAGAATCAAATCTTGTTACATGCATTCACCAAAACTACAGCACAAAACACAATGTAACGCAACATCTCTCACTAGGGGAACTCCCCATCGCACGCCCTCAGATTTAGTGGTAAAATGACCCAGTGGATAGCCAATCGAAAACTGAACACAGATCAAGCATGAAAAAAAGGAGGTATACCGAACTGCGAGTAAAAAAACAGTAAACAGTCTAAGTTCCGACGTGCAACATCGAGCGAACTGTAAGAACCACGGCGTCGTGGTTGTGTGGTTACGGTGTCAGACTACGGAGTCGGAGACTCTTGTTCAAGCATCCGTCGTACATCATTTTTTGTTTCCTCAAGAAATTATGAACTGTCCGTTCGCTCATTAACGTGTCTGTTCTGCTTCTATAATCTCGACGGTTGTCATACTATACATAGCTTACAGACTATAAGTCAAGTGGTAAGAAAATATTACCATCCCAAGTAAATGTTATCAAAAGCGAGAGCGGACGAGACGCCGCATGGTCCTCTCGCAGAAATGAAAACAACGAATAAACGGGTGTGATATATATTACAAGAGACGAATCCAAGAGTCAAAACTTCCAAAACGGAACATGAGAGCCATAACATGTGATACTTGTGTAGAACAAAAAGGATGTACGTTGTGTCTGGAGGTCCCTTCCGTACACCTCGCTGTTGCTGACGGACGTTTCACAACAGAGACACAAACCTGAATACAGCTAACAGACATCGTCAATAACCGGACGGACGATTCATACTTTTATAAGAAAATAAAAGGCCACGAGGGAGATTTGAACCGGGACTTGCCCCGTCACAGGCCAACAACGTCACCACAGAACCACAACGCTGTCGCTATTTGTATATCCTGGATACTTGAGCCTTTCACTGTGTAACACCCCACCCGTCACTTATCTGGTTTTGGTGTGTGTTCACCCCAGGTAATTGACTAACAGATCAACTGAGAGTGCAAAACTGCCGCAGTGTCGGATAACGCAAAGAAAGAAATAAGGCCCTGTGACTCCTGATTGAACTGCGGTGGCAGTGTTGACATTAATTGGTTCAGAATTGATCCCTTTTAATTAAAAAGGGATGCACATTGAGGTTATATTCAGCTATTGAACACCAGATGCAAATGTTGAACATAAAATTAATTAAGAAAGTGACTTGGGATTTCAACTACTTGATTTAAAACAGATGCAGTCGATTAGCACAGATTTATTTAAACTCACGACCTTCAATCACCACATTACATGACTCTCCTAACAGGCAGTGGTAATAAATTGCGTTTGCGTGGAGTAAAGCGCGATAAATCAGAAGTAATTCCTATCGACTGACCCAAGCGTAATGCGAAGTGCGAGAAGAATTCTACAATACACGGCCCTAGTGGAAACTTTGCCGACGTGATCCAGCAAATTAATCACTGGCCGGAACGGGCGCAATATCACCGAATTCAGCGTGGCAGAGCGGCGTCGTGCGGACGTCGGCCGACCTCGTGGTGCTGCAAGGCTGTGCTCGTCTATTCACTCCTAGCTATCTTGCTCAGTACATAGCTGAACCAAAACTTCCTTTCTCCAAGCTCAATCGTTCCATTTGCTAAGTCCTAAACTGCAGAGATGCTCACTCTTTCTCAGGCCAGTTGAGTAAAGAACGCCACGTCCGCACTCTAGGGAAGCTGGGAACGGAAGACCTCTATGGGGACTTCTCCCAGTCCGCTCTTCGCTTCGGTTTCCCCTCCAGCAAAATCACTTACGCCAATTGCAGCGCAAGTCGCGTTAATTATGCGTGGCTTCCCAGTGCCGACCAATGCCTGCTCTGGGAAGTGACAAATTCCCACAAAATTCCCCTTCCTCTCAACTTCTTCTATTTAGCTCCTCCCAGGCCACCCATCAAGGTTAGCGTCTGCACAAACACCAGTTTTTCTGGAATTCTGACTCCCAGGAGAGTACTTCAAATTCCTCGGTCCTACGTTCCCATCAGAGGCCGGCGTATTTCATTCTGTCGCTCTTCACCTGATTTACTTCAGACTCTGCAGACCGTGAATTCAGCGTGAAGTTGCTATAGTCACGATCATGCATATTTTGACCTCTGTTGACCGCTCCACCGTTGCTTTGCACGGCTTTCTCGCATGTTTCCCTGAAAACAGGACAACGGACATTTATCAACAGGCGTACAAGTTCTCCGTCTGCTTCCCGGTACACCAGCATGGGGTTGGGGTCAACCACCCATGCTGTCACTCATCTTAAGGCGGCTGGAGGCCGCGCCGCGTTACCGCTTTCTCAGAGCATGAGCCGCCCTAAGCTGCCTATTGTCGCTTCCCTTCGTCGTTCCCCAGCCGGCCACGGTCAACTCTAAATACTTCCCTGGGGTAAACTAGCGTCCAGTAAATCGACTCGTTTCCACAAAGTTTTCATGTCGTGTGAATTACTTTAAAACCATCACGCGACATTAATTATTCCAATACGTCCATACTATACCCTCTACAAGATGCATTGTGCCTTGTCAGTCATTTTGTTCAGCCCTACTGTTCGCTCAACATGAGTTAAGTGATCTTTAATGACTTCATGTAACGGGCATAGTTCTTGCCATCTTACAACTGTTTCTATTTAGTTTCTTTTTTCACAGTTCAGTACAGCTTCTTCCTGTTTTCACTCTTGATCTGTGTTCAGTTTTTGACGCGTTATTCACTGGGCCGTCTTACCACTAAATCTGAGGGGGGCGTGCGTGAGGAGTTGGCTTTATCAGATGCAGAAGTTCTTAGATGTGGTTGCCGTCGCTGCGAGTACAGATCAACATATCGCTGTTGTGCCGCTCTTAAACTGCATTCAGTAAAATTATACACGTGCTGCATAGCGGCCATCTCTTCACCTGTAAACCTATTCATACTGCTTTTTATTTATTTATTAACACATAGAGTTCCGTAGGACCAAATAGAGGAGCAAATCTCCAAGGTCATGGAACGTGTCAGTACATGAAATTACAACATAAAAGTAATAACGGATAAAAATAAAATTTTTATGAACCCGAAAAAAGTCATTCCATAAGTTAATGTAAACGCAATCAACAATACAGCAAGAATCAGCTCAATTTTTCAAGGAACTTCCCGACAGAATAGAAGGAGTAACCCATGAGGAAACTCTTCAGTTTCAATTTGAAAGCACGTGGATTACTGCTAAGATTCTTGAATTCGAGTGGTAGTTTATTGAAAATGGATGCAGCAGTATACTGCACACCTTTCTGCACAAGAGTTAAGGACGTCATCGAAATGAATTAATTTTGGTTGGTTTGTTGGGGGAAGGAGACCAGACAGCGAGGTCATCGGTCTCATCAGATTAGGGAAGGATGGGGAAGGAAGTCGGCCGTGCCCTTTGAAAGGAACCATCCCGGCATTTGCCTGGAGCGAGTTAGGGAAATCACGGAAAACCTAAATCAGGATGGCCGGACGCGGGATTGAACCGTCGTCCTCCCGAATGCGAGTCCAATGTCTAACCACTGCGCCACCTCGCTCGGTATCATCGAAATGAAGGTTTGATTTCTGCCGAGTATTAACTCAGTGAAAGCTGCTTATACTGAGGGACAATGTCAAAAGACCCAGACTCGTGAACAAGGGTCGACAAGAGGTTCGTGAACTTAACACCACTTATTGCCCGAACCGCCTGTTTCTGGGCCAAAAATATCCATTAAGAATGGGAAGAGTTACCCCAAAATATAATACCATAAGACATAAGCGAATGAAAATAAGCAAAGTAGACTAATTTTCGTCTATATTTTCGAAAGTATGAAATGTAAAAATACGGTTGATGCATGAATTGAAGCCGGCCGGTGTGGCCGTGCGGTTCTAGGCGCTTCAGTCTGGAACCGCGTGACCGCTACGGTCGCAGGTTCGAATCCTGCCTCGGGCTTGGATGTGTGTGATGTCCTTAGGTTAGTTAGGTTTAATTAGTTCTAAGTTCTAGGCGACTGATGACCTCAGAAGTTAAGTCGCATAGTGCTCAGAGCCATCTGAACCATGAATTGAAGCGCAAACTCCTCGAGTTTGCGTTGTGCCCACCAATTGGCATTACGAGCGCTGTGCCTTGACAAAATGGCGACAAAGCAAGAAAACAGTTTTGTATGTTGGAATATGCGACATTTTTATCTGTAACAACATTGCAGCGTGCATTCGGAAAGTATTATGGAAAAGATCCGCTCTGTGAACAGAGCATTGTGCGTTGGTATCCACAGTTTAGGACATTGGTTCTCTTTGTAAACAGAAAAGAACCCGTCGATCAATGCAATAGTAGAGAGCGCGAGGAAAAGTTTCGTATGGAGTTAAAAAAAAAAAAAAAACAACAGTCCGCGCAAACCACTCACTTGGAATGCGGTAGCAATCTGTGTGGAAAATTTTGCGACGGCGGTTAAATTTTATACCGTACCGCCTGCAGCTCGTGCAACAATTAAAACCTTAAGATTATGACCGGCAAGTTCAATTTTGGATCACAATTCAGAATGAACATTTCGCCTCCATGCTGATATTCAACGACGAAGAAGCCTTCAATTTATTTGCGAAGTTAATCTACAGTGTCGGGCACTGAAAATCCTCATGAAATTGTGGGACATGGCCGAGGTTCCCCGACGTTTAATGTTTTCTGTGCAGGCGAAGCTGTGTGGGCGGCTTTTCTACTGTGAGAAGGCTGACTGGTACCTCTTATTTTCATATGTCGCATTTGTGGTTCTTTTTACAAATCACTGCTGATACTGAGAATTTCATCTTCCAATCCCCTCAGTGGAGCATCGATGTTCGTCGCTACTAACACGACGAACTACCGCATCGCTGGATTGGGCGTAGTGGTGAAGATGATATGGCTCTGTCCCCCCCTCCCCCTTTTTCCTCCCGGTTTGCCTCTTTGTGACTTTTCCCTTTGGCAGTACATTGAGGACCGTGATTACGTAACCCCACTAACAATAACAGGGGAACAGCTCCGAGAACGCATCGGAGGTGCAGGGATGACCATTGATAGGATGTTGCTACATTAGGTATGGAACGAACTTCACTGTCGCTAGGACGTATGTCGAGTGACCAGAGCAATTGCAAATACTAACTTTATGAGTTTGCGGCTCTATTCATGAATCAATAACATTTGTACGTATAACGCTTTGGAAAATATACAGCTTGGAAAACGAATGAATCATTTATAGTAGTCCTGTAGGTAACTGTTCAACAGCTAAACGTCCGAAGTTAAATCGAAAGAGCGTATTATGTAAATGCCAAGGGCATGGACTCCGAAGCAACTTGCATTACAACACTTCAAAAAAAAAATCTATGGGAAAATGAAGACAAACAACTGCACCCGAAACATATTGTTAAGGTATAACTGCGACAAGTCACGAAAAGAAGATCGCGTTGGAGAATCCGTCGCTATTCCGCTGTAAAATCAAAACTATCGAAGGAATTATACTCTACGGAAAAGCTGCAGTAACGACGAGAAGGATACAAACCTCTTGTGCATCATTGTAACGCACACCGATTTGTCTGTTGTTGAAAAGTACGCATTTCATGTGTAGCAAAATCTACCTAAATTATTACAGCGTATCTAAATGTCATTCTTTCCTCCACATTCTCATTTACAGTAGACAGAAAATTCCAACATCAAGTAACATGTACTATGTATGGAAAATGTCTGCTATATCGGCAGAACAGTAAATAAAGATGTTGATAACTAAAATGGATTGGTGACTGATTTACACCTAGCATATCTCGTTAAAGTTACGGTCTCACGCGCATACTTAACCTGACTAGCACGTCTGGCAGAAAGGATATAACGGAGAACGGCTTAACCTCAACCTAGGGGTTATTTCCGGAACGAAACTTTCACTCCACGGCAGTGTGCAGGCTATTATGAAACTTCCTGACGTGTAGCTGTTTGCCGGACCGGGTGTCGAATCCGGGTCTTCGCCTTTCGCTGCCAGCAGTGCAGTTGCTGAATCACCGAAAATCGCCTTACAACCCGATTCAGTGACACGTCTGCTGTTGTAATGTTTCGAAAATAATTCACAAAACACTCTTAGATATAACGCAGGCTTTCTCTGCCGCTGTAATAGTTATCTATTTTCCGTTTATGTATTTATCAACATCTACATCTACATCTACATGATTATTCTGCTATTCACAATAAAGTGCCTGGCAGAGGATTCAATGAACCACCTTCAAGGTCTCTCTACCGTTCGATTCTCGAACGGCGCGCGGGAAAAACGAGGACTTAATATTTTTCTGTGCGAGCCCTAATTTCTCTTATTTTATCGTGATGATCATTTCTCCCTATGTAGGTGGGTTCCAACGGAGCAGAAAACTGGTGACTGAAATTTCATGAGAAGGTCCCGTCGCAACGTCTTTGTTTTACTGATTGCCACTCCAATTCACGCATCATATCTGTGGCATTATCTCCCCTATTTCGCGATAATACAAAACGAGCTGCCCTTCTTTGTACTTTTTCGATGTCATCCGTCACTCACACCTGATGCGGATCTCACACCGCACAGCAATACTCCAGAACAGGGCGGACAAGCGTTGAGTAAGCCGTCTCTTTAGTAGATCTGTTGCACCTTGTAAGTGTTGTGCCAATGAATCGCAGTCTTTGGTTGCTCCACTCACATTATTTATGTGATCGTTCCAATCTAGGTTATTTGTAATTGTAATCCCTAAGTATTTAGTTGAATTTACTGTCTTCAGATTTGTGTGACTTATCGCGTAATCGAAATTTTGCGACTACATCTACATCTATATTTATGCTCCGCAAGCCACCCAACGGTGTGTGGCGGAGGGCGGAGGGCGGAGGACGGAGGGCGACTGAAGTGAATAACTTCACACTTTTCCTTATTCAGGGTCAATTGCCACTTTTCGCACTATACAGATATCTTATCTAAATCATTTTGCAATTCGTCATCCGATGACTTTCCAAGACGGTAAATGACAGCATCATCTGCAAAGAATCTAAGACAGCTACTCAGATTGTCTCCTATGTCGTTAATACAGATAAGGAACAATAGAGGGCATATAATACTTCTTTGGGGAACGCCGGATATTACTTCTGTTTTCTCGATGACTTTCTGTCTATTACTACGAACTGTGATCTTTCTGACAGGAAACCACTAATCCAGTCACACAACTGAAGCAATATTCCATAGGTACGCAGTTTGGTCAGAAGACGCTTGTGAGGAAAGGTGTCGAAAGCATTCTGGAAATCTAAAAACATGGAATCAATTTGACATCCCCTGTCGATAGCAGTCATTACTTCATGATTATAAAGGACTAGTTGTGTTTCACAAGAACTATGTTTTCTGAATTCGTGCTGACTGTGTGTCAATTAATCGTTTTCTCGAGGTAATTCATAATGTTCGAACACAGTATATGTTCCAAAACCCTACTGCAAATCGATGTTAGTGATATGGGCCTGTAATTCACCCGTTTGCTCCTATTTCCCGTTTTGGGTATTGGTGTGACTTGAGCAATTTTCCAGTCTTTAGGTACGGAACTCCCTGTGAACAAGGGATTGCATATAGTTACTAAATATGGAGCTATTGTATCAGCATACTCTGAAAGGTGACTGGTATACAATCGGGACTGGAGGCCTTGCCTTTATTGAGTGATTTAAGCTGCTTTGCTACATCGAGGATATCCACTTCTATGTTTTCATCTTGGCAGTTGTTCTTGATTGGAATTCAGGAATATTTAGTTCGTCTTCTTTGGTAAAGGAGTTTCGGAAAACCGTGTTTAGTAACTCTGCTTTAGTGGCAGTGTCATCAGTGATTTCACCGTTGTTATCGCGCAGTGACAATATCAATTGCGTCTTGCCTCTGGTGTGCTTTATGTATGACCAGAATCCCTTTGAGTTTTCTGCCAGATTCCGAGACAGAGTTTCACTGTGGAAATTATTAAAAGCATCTCGCATTGATGTATGCGCTATAGTTCGAACTTCTGCAAAACTTTGCCAATCTTGGGGATTTTTCGTTCTTTTAAATTTGGTATTCTTTTTTCGTTGCTTCAGCAACAGCGACCTAACACGTTTTGTGTACCATGGGGAATCAGTATCATCACTTATTAATTTATGTGGTATATATCTCTCAATTGCCGTCGATACTATCTCTTTGAAATCATTTTACATTTTTTCTACCCTTTCATGATCAGATCGGAAGGAAAATTGCGTTATGAGCATTTTTATGAGTTTTTTTAAATAGATGTATTTTGCGTTTCTTTTTCATGGTTGTAGGTGTTACGGTATTCAGCCTAGCAGCAACTGTCTTGTGATCGCTAATCCCTGCATTCGTCATGATACTCCCTATTTGTCCAGGATTATTTGTTGCTGAGAGATCAAGTATGCTTTCGCAACGAGATCTCTTACATCGAAGTAGCGTCAATGGCTAAAGTTTTTTGGAAAACCGTTCGTCGTGACTCAGTTGGTAAGCCAATAGCTTTGCATTCGGCATCTAGATGTAGGCCGTTTCATATAATTTCGAGAATGGTACCGGATGTTTCAACGTTGTTCTTATGATGTTTCCGCCAAAACCTTCAGACCATCTCTTGGTATAAACAGGACACCCGGAAACGCTCGGAAGATCACGGATGGAAATATCGTGGCAGAAAGTTACGAAGATTTGGCTGCTTCCCTCAAATTGTATGGAAAAATTAACGCGTCGGATGACTGTTAAATGGCAAAGATACAAGTAAAGATCTGGAATGGCTGGTACTCCGCAGCCTTAAAATTTTTTTTGAAGCTGCAATTGAAATGCTTATTTGCCAATCCAGTATTCGGGTGTGTAACCCTACCTCAGTGGCATTTGATACAGAGGAACAAACAACTGTATGTGGATCTATTTCTACAACATGATAATATATGTTGTTGTTGTGGTCTTCAGTCCTGAGACTGGTTTGATGCAGCTCTCCATGCTACTCTATCCTGTGCAAGCTTTTTCATCTCCCCGTACCTACTGCAACCTACATCCTTCTGAATCTGCTTAGTGTATTCATCTCTTGGTCTCCCTCTACGATTTTTACCCTCCACGCTGCCCTCCAATACTAAATTGGTGATCCCTTGATGCCTCAGAACATGTCCTACCAACCGATCCCTTCTTCTGGTCAAGTTGTGCCACCAACTTCTCTTCTCCCCAATCCTATTCAATACTTCCTCATTAGTTATGTGATCTACCCATCTAATCTTCAGCATTCTTCTGTAGCACCACATTTCGAAAGCTTCTATTCTCTTCTTGTCCAAACTATTTATCGTCCATGTTTCACTTCCATACATGGCTACACTCCATACGAATACTTTCAGAAATGACTTCCTGACACATAAATCAATACTGGATGTTAACAAATTTCTCTTCTTCAGAAACGCTTTCCTTGCCATTGCCAGCCTACATTTTATATCCTCTCTACTTCGACCATCATCAGTTATTTTGCTCCCCAAATAGCAAAACTCCTTTACTACTTTAAGTGCCTCATTTCCTAATCTAATTCCCTCAGCATCACCCGACTTAATTAGACTACATTCCATTATCCTTGTTTTGCTTTTGTTGATGTTCATCTTATATCCTCCTTTCAAGACACTGTCCATTCCATTCAACTGCTCTTCCAAGTCCTTTGCTGTCTCTGACAGAATTACAATGTCATCGGCGAACCTCAAAGTTTTTATTTCTTCTCCATGAATTTTAATACCTACTCCGAATTTTTCTTTTGTTTCCTTCACTGCTTGCTCAATATACAGATTGAATAACATCGGGGAGAGGCTACAACCCTGTCTCACTCCCTTCCCAACCACTGCTTCCCTTTCATGTCGCTCGACTCTTATAACTGCCATCTGGTTTCTGTACAAATTGTAAATAGCCTTTCGCTCCCTGTATTTTACCCCTGCCACCTTTAAAATTTGAAAGAGAGTATTCCAGTCAACATTGTCAAAAGCTTTCTCTAAGTCTACAAATGCTAGAAACGTAGGTTTGCCTTTCCTTAATCTTTCTTCTAAGATAAGTCGTAAGGTCAGTATTGCCTCACGTGTTCCAGTGTTTCTACAGAATCCAAACCGATCTTCCCCAAGGTTGGCTTCTACTAGTTTTTCCATTCGTCTGTAAAGAATTCGTGTTAGTATTTTGCAGCTGTGACTTATTAAGCTGATAGTTCGGTAATTTTCACATCTGTCAACACCTGCTTTCTTTGGGATTGGAATTATTATATTCTTCTTGAAGTCTGAGGGTATTTCGCCTGTTTCATACATCTTGCTCACCAGATGGTAGAGTTTTGTCAGGACTGGCTCTCCCACGGCCGTCAGTAGTTCCAATGGAATATTGTCTACTCCGGGGGCCTTGTTTCGACTCAGGTCTTTCAGTGGTCTGTCAAACTCTTCACGCAGTATCATATCTCCCATTTCATCTTCATCTACATCCTCTTCCATTTCCATAATATTGTCCTCAAGTACATCGCCCTTGTATAGACCCTCTATATACTCCTTCCACCTTTCTGCTTTCCCTTCTTTGCTTAGAACTGGGTTTCCATCTGAGCTCTTGATATTCATACAAGTCGTTCTCTTATCTCCAAAGGTCTCTTTAATTTTCCTGTAGGCGGTATCTATCTTACCCCTAGTGAGATAGGCCTCTACATCCTTACATTTGTCCTCTAGCCATCCCTGCTTAGCCATTTTGCACTTCCTGTCGATCTCATTTTTGAGACGTTTGTATTCCTTTTTCCCTGTTTCACTTACTGCATTTTTATATTTTCTCCTTTCATCAATTAAATTCAATATTTCTTCTGTTACCCAAGGATTTCTACTAGCCCTCGTCTTTTTACCTACTTGGTCCTCTGCTGCCTTCACTATTTCATTCCTCAAAGCTACCCATTCTTCTTCTACTGTATTTATTTCCCCCATTCCTGTCAATTGCTCCCTTATGCTCTCCCTGAATCTCTGTACAACCTCTGGTTCTTTTAGTTTATCCAGGTCCCATCTCCTTAAATTCCCACCTTTTTGCAGTTTCTTCAGTTTTAATCTACAGGTCATAACCAATAGATTGTGGTCAGAGTCCACATCTGCCCCTGGAAATGTCTTACAATTTAAAACCTGGTTCCTAAATCTCTGTCTTACCATTATATAATCTATCTGATACCTTTTAGTATCTCCAGGGTTCTTCCATGTATACAACCTTCTTTCATGATTCTTAAACCAAGTGTTAGTTATGATTATGTTGTGCTCTGTGCAAAATTCTAC
Source organism: Schistocerca americana (assembly GCF_021461395.2). Classification (NCBI taxonomy): domain Eukaryota; kingdom Metazoa; phylum Arthropoda; class Insecta; order Orthoptera; family Acrididae; genus Schistocerca; species Schistocerca americana. The sequence goes on along the minus strand of NC_060119.1, from coordinate 255,088,049 downwards.
CAGGCGGCTTCCTCTTTCATTTCTGTCCCCCAATCCATATTCACCTACTATGTTTCCTTCTCTCCCTTTTCCTACACTCGAATTCCAGTCACCCATGACTATTAAATTTTCGTCTCCCTTCACAATCTGAATAATTTCTTTTATTTCATCATACATTTCTTCAATTTCTTTGTCATCTGCAGAGCTAGTTGGCATATAAACTTGTACTACTGCAGTAGGTGTGGGCTTCGTATCTATCTTGGCCACAATAATGCGTTCACTATGCTGTTTGTAGTAGCTTACCCGCATTCCTATTTTCCTATTCATTATTAAACCTACTCCTGCATTACCCCTATTTGAGTTTGTGTTTATAACCCTGTAGTCACCTGACCAGAAGTCTTGTTCCTCCTGCCACCGAACTTCACTAATTCCCACTATATCTAACTTCAACCTATCCATTTCCCTTTTTAAATTTTCTAACCTACCTGCCCGATTAAGGGATCTGACATTCCACGCTCCGATCCGTAGAACGCCAGTTTTCTTTCTCCTGATAACGACATCCTCTTGAGTAGTCCCCGCCCGGAGATCCGAATGGGGGACTATTTTACCTCCGGAATATTTTACCCAAGAGGACGCCATCATCATGTAATCATACAGTAAAGCTGCATGCCCTCGGGAAAAATTACGGCTGTAGTTTCCCCTTGCTTTCAGCCGTTCGCAGTACCAGCACAGCAAGGCCGTTTTGGTTATTGTTACAAGGCCAGATCAGTCAATCATCCAGACTGTTGCCCTTGCAACTACTGAAAAGGCTGCTGCCCCTCTTCAGGAACCACACGTTTGTCTGGCCTCTCAACAGATACCCCTCCGTTGTGGTTGCACCTACGGTACGGCTATCTGTATCGCTGAGGCACGCAAGCCTCCCCACCAACGGCAAGGTCCATGGTTCATGGGGGGGGATGATAATATATATATATGATAATATATATATGATAATATATATACGCGTATAATATCAGAATAGAAGGCTCCTTACATTATATATCTTTATAGCAATGGCATGTTTATCAGTCAACTCTTTGAGGGGGCCGGTAAATGCCGTAAAAATTTACCCTCTTGGGGCATGAACAATAATTTACATATTTAAAATTTATCCACACTGTAACACTTTAGTTTTATTGTCGACCGAACGAGGTGGCACAGTGGTTAGCACACTGGACACGGATCCGGGAGGACGACGATTCAAACTCGAGTCCGGCCATCCTGATTTAGGTTTTCAGTGATTTCCCTAAATCGCTCTGGGCAAATGCCGGGATATTTCCGTCGAAAGGGTACGGCCGACTTCCTTCCCCATCCTTCCCTAATCCGATGGGACCGAATGACTTCACTGTTTGGTCCCCTCCACGGAATCAACCAAGTTTTATTATCGTAACATGTTTTCTACAGTAGGTTTGTAAAACTTCATCTTAATAACAACAAAATATTATCATTAAATGTAGTCAACGCAACTAACCATCAACCCATTTCAGAATACAGACTCGACAAGCGATAGTTCAACTTAGGTATAACTTTATTTTAATTGTCGTGATATCTCTTGCAACAGTAGTTACCAGCTCTGAGGCAGAAAGGTACTTTGCACACTGAACACGTGCATACAGTTCGGACCAGGGTTTTTCTTGAAATGTTTATTGCACGTCTACATGATATTTACTGCTTTCGTGTCTAATACTTTCGTCTACGTATGGATTGTGTGCTTTGATCTAAGATGATAAATTATTTTTGCATACACGGGATAGAGCAGCAGCCACTGAAACCATTTTTTGGAGCCAACAAACTTTTTACACCTCTGCAAATTGGCTTCAGGACAGAGAAAAATGTAAGGGCACGTCTTATAAGCACTACAGATAAGATGCAAGACTATAACATGTCAGGTGAGCATAAATAATACGTAGCGAATGTGATAAATTTTATGTTGGGCAAACAGGGAGAAACTTCAAAACGAAATTTACCATATTAATGTTAGTGAAGCCAATCCTTCAGTATTCAGTGCTCATTTACGAGAATATTCTGTTAATGACATTAATAAAAACTTCGCCATTACTCATAAATCGGAAAAAGTCAGATTTTTAAATATTCTATAAGAAAATGAAATATACACCCATAACACGTACAAGCTTCCAATATGCTTAATGAACAGAGTTGCGGAATAAAATGTATATACAAAATTTCAACAGTCTCTCCATATCGTGCAAATAAAATTGTCTTATTTGATGTGATACGTTGAATTATTTTGCGATTTTATACCTTTTGTATATTCTATTTTCATATACGAGTTGTCCAGAGATTATATTTTACATATATGAAGGCATTTTTACCTCCATGGTCACAGATGTACATAAATATCATCCTAGAAATTACAAAAGAGAGGTAATGTAGACTCTTTGATCTATCAGTTCCATGTTTACGCTGTGTAACGGTTCTGTCAGAAGTCGTTAACACTTGCCCCTGCCTATGATTTAACAGCAAGAACATACACATTAACTGTGTACTGTGAGATAGGACGGATTTCTTATCCTCTGTATTAACTGACAAGCGTGCATTGCTATAGGTGCGTTAAAAAGCAGACTTATATTTATGCTATTGTAATCTTATATACAGTTGTCATGTTGTAAGGGAGAGCCGGGCAAAGTTGCCAGGGGGGTTCTGGGGGCTATAAGGCACTGGTACAGCGCAGTCAATGCTTGAACTTATTCACCCGGAGGGCCCAGCCACCCAATGAATTCTGATCTGTTTGCTGTCCCTCTCCTCAGGGCTATAGACGTTTAAGTGGATTTTAGTCATCCTGATATAAGTGGTCAGCTTGTCTATTTATTGTGGAGAGGGAATGTGATTTAAGTCTTTTTAATGAAACTGTGAAGTGTCATATGTACACTCCATAATCCTACTTTAGCTACTGAAATTTCGGACATGCTATTAGAGGATATACAGCTTTTGTATATCGGCGTCAATGCGGACAAAGTGGCCATCTCGGCGGTGACGTCTGGCACACTATGTAGGGGGAAAACATAAAGGCAGCGACCGAAAGAAGGGCTCCACGGCGATACTTACAGCAAGTCCGTGTAACAGCGACAGCAGCAAATAAAGACAGAGAAGAAAAAGAAGGTAAAAAGGAGAAACTGAAAGCAGCCGAAGAGAAGAAAACTGCGAGGAGCAGGAACCCCACCCTAGAAGAGATCTTTTTAGCGACAACGGTGAAGACAGAGTGCATGTACTGCGAAGAAAAATTTTCGAATTCAAGGCCAGAAGAGCAGTGGATTTACTGCCAATCTGCTCCCTCTGGATTCACGAATTCTGTATTGGACTTGAGGAATACAGTGACCTTTAATTTTAAAAGTGTAAATAACTGAATTCGATAGTAAAATTTAGTTAGTTCTTTGTTAAAACAGTTTTTATCCCTTGTTTTATAGTTTGAATCTAAGTGGCCACGATGTGAAAACTGAATTGTTTGAAGTATTTAATTTGACATTAAGGCAATTAAACTGTTCCGTATCGTACTTCAATAACTGCACATTGTAATCACCCATTTCTATACATTCGATTCCATTGCCTCCCAGCTTAAAAAATAAAATTATTTTAGCCTGGCCACTTTGCCCGGCTCTTCCCTACATACATGTGTTTGTTCCTTCATATGGGTTATACATCGGAATACCAGCTTCGCAAACAATCATTTCAAGTGCAGCTCATGATGTTTAGAAGTCGACCTTTAACAGACACAAGTTTTCCATCATGTCCTTCAATCTATTAAGGCGAATGCCGTAGCAACCATAAAATAAAGAGATCGGAAAGCTATCTTTGTACAAAAAACAGGCTGTCGAACAACATGACATAGAAGCAGTAGCGTAGAATAAACAGTAAAAGAAACCAAGGAGACATTTGGAAATAGATTTTAAGTTAAGGAGTTTAATTAAAAACTTTAAGGTTTGCCGAAGACACTGTAATACTCTCAGCGACAGCAAAAGACTTTAGAGAATAGTTCTATAGTGTGGGTAACGTTTTGAAAAGGGTTTGTAAGATGAACGTCAATAAAGTAAAACAGCGGTAATGGAATGTAGTAAAATTATATCAAGCGATGCCGAGAAAACTAGATTAGTAAATGATGCACTAAATAGTCGACGAGTTTTGGTATTTGAGCGGGAAAATGGCAGAATGAGAGAGTATATAAAATGAAGACTGATATAGAAAGAAAAACGTTTCTCAAAACAATTTGTTAATATCTAATATAGATTTAAATGTTATAAAGTCTTTTCTGAAATCATTTGGAGTGTAGCATGATACGGAAGTGAAACGTAGACTATAAACAGTATTTAACGGAATAAAACTGAAGTTTCTGGAATGCCGTGCTTCTACAGACGAATGCAGAAGATTATATGGGAGAAAATGAAATGTACGGCACAGCTTTACGAAAGGAAGCGATAGGTTGAAAGAGCGTATCCGGAGAGATTGAGGAATTGTTAATTTGGTAATGATGGAAAGTAATGGGAGGGGGGGTGCACTTATTGCAGAGGGAGACAAAGGCTTGAATGTCGGTTCATATGGATGTAGATTGCAATAGTTACGCAGAGACAGAAATACGTTGACAGCAGACGCGATCAGCGCGGCTTCCCCGTCGAAGGTTCGAGTCCTCCCTCGGGCATGGGGGCGTGTTTCGTCCTTAGCGTAAGTTAGTTTAAGTTAGATTAAATTTGCAAGCTTAGGGACCGATGACCTCTGCGGTTGGTCCCATAAGACCTTACCACAAATTAAAAAAAAAAATTGACAAGAGACCAGTGCGAAGAGCTGCATCAGACCCGTATTCGAATGGGGGAAACACAGAAGTGATAAGGTAACGGATGTGGCTAATCTCCGTCTATACGTTTACTCTACAATTTACAATTAAGTGCGTGGCAGAGGGTTCATCGAACCACCTTCAAGCTATTTCATCGCCTTTCCTCTCTCGAACAGCGCGCGGAAAAAATGAACCCTCAAAAAAGGCTAAGCGTAAATTGAGACGCATATAGCGCGTGTGGCATGGTGCAGAGCAGCGCGAATTTTTGTAGGTTCTCAGGTTCAAATGTGACGGCGCAAATTGCGACGCGACACGACTGGGACGCGACACGCGCCTGCGCCAGGTCGCGCGGCGTTGTGGTTAAAAAGGCTAGGCGCAAATTGAGACGCGTATAGCGCGTGTGGCGCGGAGCAGCGCAGCGCGCGTTTTTGTAACATCACTGATTCAAATGGGACCGCGCAAATTGCGACGCGACGCGACTGGGACGCGACACGCGCCTGCGCCAGGTCGCGCGGCGTTGTGGTTGAGGCACAGTTTCTCGCGCCGCGCGTCGCGCGTGCCTCGCTAGCATCGTGGGGAATTTGAGGAGGGGAGCGGAAGAGTAGCCCGGCCGTATGCTCACATCGGAACGGCGCATATCAGCAGTGGTAGCATTGCCCATACGATAAATTTTGCCTTACTGTATACTAAATTTTATTGCCTTTGGGTAGTGTTTCGTTTTACGCCATTTAACCGCATTCTTCGTTAGTACATTATACTTTTCTGCTATTTATATCTGTATAGTTTTGTTTTGTTTTTCTTCTGCCAAGAAAAATGCATACTTCAGTAATTGATGAGCCATTGGCCGCTGGAATTGTATCATATGCCTTCGCGATGTTTTCAGATCGCAAGAAGGGAGAGAGAGTAGAGAATAAGGAACTAAGGAATATTATAAAATCATGTGAATAGAATCAAAGTAGGAAAGTAAAACAAGGTTATCTTCTCGCTGCCTAGTATGCTGGCGTATCTGTACGATCTGTTACAGAAATTTAGAAAGCGATAATCTCCACAGGTGTGATCCCTTTGTGCTCCTGGTAAAAAGCGTCCAAGATCTGAAGTATTGAAGTCTCACTGTGATTACTCTAATATGGATGTAATAATGTAATACGACACACTGTACTAGATGCATGTGAACATCACATTTCCACTGCAAGCTAGAAACAGTCGAAAAGCAGTCACAAATAACCATGTTTTAATTGGTTCGCCATGATGAGAAAAAGCATTTCAATTGTTGCATGCATATTAATCAGCATTAATAAACTAATTGTACAACAGGCTACACAAATGAAGAAAATGGTCGGTATTATTACGAAAGTAGGAATATCTTAAAGAGTGTTATGATTAGATACATTTAATATGTTGAAATGTGCTGCTGACAAAGGCAAATCTACTTTGATGACAATGTTTTTCGAATTCCAACTCACAAGGCACACATGGCTAGCTTGTGCATACCTGTCGCGCGCATTATCCTCCGCTGCTGACAATACACTGACCATTGTGAAGGAATAAAATCCTTTGTTAAGTTTCCATTCCAGACGCTCATTGTTAAAAATACGGTGGTTTACGGGGATTCCACCAAAATTCCAACAGAATTGGCAATCTATTTTTGCGTGAGTTGGTAACTTTTCTCATTCAAAGAAGCATCACCGTTTGTGAGTAACGGCCACATTTCTCTTGGCGACTGATTTAATTGTACTTGCTTTGTCACAGTGTAATTTGTCAAACTCATTTCACAGCAGCTATTGCGACAGAATTCCGAAACTGAGTGCCTCATTAAACAAGTAATTGGCAACCACAGAGCTCAATAGCTTACGAAAAACTCATGGTGTCGTTTTGCAGTAACATAAAAGAAGAAAATTCATGTTTATTTTCATACTAGGAAGCTCTTGATTCGGTAGCTGTCGATAACTCTTAAAAAATTACAGTCACTGGAGTAAAATAAATAAAAAGGGAAGTATAAATACTGATATATCGCCATAGATAAGAAAGTTCCGGGTATTTAAGAATTGGCAAAACACTCTCCTCCTTGTGTGCTATCACTCGCCAAACTTTCCTTTCGATGTCTCGAGTGGTTTAGGAGATATGAGAGATTTTGCGAGTATTTCATTCTCGCGGGCGTGAGTTCGGAAGTGAGCGCGCTACATGGGATCCATTTTCTCGAAATCGGAGGCAGACAGAGACCTTCTCCCAAGGCTAAACAAAAATTCAACATGTTCGCTAAATTTCATACGCAGCAACATATGCTATAATACGCACCAAACGCAAAATCATAGCGACCCCTAATTTTCATTGCAAACTTTTTCAGTTAGGCGTAGTGTCTTACTAAAATGTGTACATCACAATAAGCACGGTCATTAGCGAGATTATGGGCACTCGACCACGAAGCTGGCATGTAACGCTACAAGTAAGGCAAAAATCAAATATTTTCAGTGAATAGTTTCTGTAAAATCGTTTGAGAAAGGTAACAGGTTGCGCGCGCTTCGGCTCTGTCAGCGCAGAACGTCGCCAGTCGGCACGTGCGAAGTATGGTGTACGCGTCGCAATATGCGCTGCACCCGCGCGACGCGTGTGGCACTTGCTTGTCGCGCTGTAGTGTCGTGTCACGTCACACGTGCTATACGGGTCTCAATTTGCGCCTAGCCTATATATGGAAGTTTCTCGCGCGGCGTGGCACGCGAGCATTGCGGGAGGGGTGAGTCGGTGAGCGGGAAGGTACTCCTGCCATATGCTCATTTCGGCATGGCGCATATGGGCAGTGGACGTATTGCCCATCCGAAATATACAGCCTTGCGGTATACTGAATTTTATTGTCACTAACAAGGGGAGGCCGCCAATTGTGAAATTCAGATTCGATTCATACTGCGCATAATAAAAGCTCATGGGCAGAGGTGTAATGTGGCAAAGCACCTAGATGCACTTCTCAGCCGTTGTCGAGAAAATCGACAGTTAAAAGAAACCAATGCGGTGAAATACTCTCTACGATTAGTTCTTATCTACAGCGTGGTGGTGCAGCGGTAAGCGCTCGGGTTCGTAATCCGAAAGTCGCCGGATCGAATCTCGCGCCATGCAACTTTTTTTTTAGTATTTGTTTTTTGTAATTCATATATATATATAATTCCCGGCAATCAGACGCCGGCCGGTGTGGCCGTGCGGTCTAGGCGCTTCAGTCTGGAACCGCGTGACCGCTCTGGTCGCAGGTTCGAATCCTGCCTCGGGCATGGATGTGTGTGATGTCCTTAGGTTAGTTAGGTTTAAGTAATTTTAACAGTCGGCTCGCAGCCGTGCTAGCGTGCGGAGCTGCTCCGCGCGCCGTGTGACGCTCCGCTCTTGGCGGTGTTTACTTCCGCGTCGCGGTGTTTGTATCTATCGAGTCCAGTACTAACGTACACCATGGCGCACTCGTACCGCCGTGCAACGATCAAAGTAACGTTTCAGGCCGAACATCCACGACCCAGAGCTTTCGAAGTCGAACAGTTCATACGTGAGGATCTACGTTTGAACCCCCAGGACGTAATCGGCATACATTTTTCCATCACTGGAAGTGTTGTCTACATCAAGATGTCGACGGAGGAAATTTGCAATGACATAATTCACCGTCATGCCACCGGACTAAAATTTAAACACTCTGATGGACATTTGGGTGCTGTGACAGTCGCCCATGCTGGATTCGGTCTCCGGACATTGCGGGTGTTTGAACTCCCGTTCGAGGTGCCTCAGGATGTGGTCATTGCCGCTTTCCAACCATATGGCACCGTCTTGGGTCACGTCGCGGAGAAGTGGCAAACATTTACGACCTATCCCGTATTAAATGGCGTCAGGCAAATAAAAATTGAGCTGACGAAACATGTCCCATCGTACCTGCTGATTGGCGGTGTGAGGGCCATCGTCATGTATGATGGACAGCCACGAACGTGCGCAGGATGTGGCCAGGAGGGACATGTACGTTCCGAATGCTTACACCGCCGTTTAATACAGACGCCGTTACGTGAAGAGACCCAGGCTTCGACGGTCACGTCCTTACCCATCACCTACGCCAAGGTTGCACAGGACCCCGTCGTACCAATCTCGATTGCGCCAGCAGCATCGTCAACGCCACCCGCAGCAGCACAACGCGCCGAGGACACAAGCACGGCGTCACCTCCAGTGCTCGCTTGAGGACCGTCCGGTTTGCAGACCGAAACCGATGTTCCTGTTGGAACCATGGACGTCGACCTCGGTGTCGTGCCGACGTCTGCCTTTGTCCAGACGGGTTCGGCGTCAGACGACGGGCGACCACATTCTGATTCAGAAGGCCACATCAGAAAACAGCGATCGCCTCGCAAACACAGGAAACGACGACGAACGCCTTCCGATGACGCCCTTTCTCAGACGGCCCCACGAGATGTCGACCTGATGTCTGACGGTGATCTCCCACATTGCGTCCAGTCACGCGATGTGGCAGCAACAGGAGCCCCTCCTGTGACGCCTACTCTCCCAGCCAGGGACGTGTCCTCGCCGTTGTCAACGAATGATGACGGCGGTCCCCCTGCCACTTATGTTGCGGAATCCACAACACCCGTTCCGGAAGTACGTGACCGTCACATGTCCACGTCGTCAGCTTCCTGGGCCGATGACGTTGAAGAAGAAGCGGAACAGACTGCCAGCGTGTCTGCACAGGAGTCCACCTCGGCGACACTGGGGCTGGCGCCCCGCCAGTAATTATCACCACTGCGGGACCACCGGCGGGTCTCCACCTGCCGGCTACTTCTACCGCACGTTCTGCACATACTGAGGATGGCCGTACGCAGCAATATCGTATCGCCACAATGAATCTTGCCACCATTCGTGCCCCCCATAAACTGGCCATGTTCAGAGACACTATTTACTCTGCGGATGTGGATATAGCACTCTTACAAGAAGTGTTTGTGGCTGACTTCCTCGTTCCCACCGGATACAACGCCCATGTTTCCCCCGCATCCGATACCGGTAGCGGCGTCGCCATCCTGCTACGCGACGGACTCCCTGCAGAGGACGTCATCTACCTCCCCACTGCGCGAGGTATGGCCCTCACACTGTTCGGCGTGCGTATTATTAATATCTACGCTCCGTCCGGCACTGGCCGCCGTCATGACCGACAAACTTTTTTTGCCGAAAGCGTCACACCCCTCTTCACCGGTCCGCAGGACGATTTGGTACTCGGTGGGGATTTTAACTCGACACAAGAGCCCGCGGACCAACTCCCGCGACATTCCCCTTGTGCATCTCTCTCAGTGGTCATCGACCGTCTCCGACTTGTTGACACATGGAAGAAGCTCCACGGAATTCAACCGGGCTATACATTCTACACCTCTCACTCGTCAAGCCGCATAGATCGCATCTACGTTACCCGCTCCCTTGCTGATGGCACACGTCATGCGGAAGTCTGGCCCTTGGCCTTTTCCGACCATTATGCATACCTCTGTGACGTCACTCTCGCCCGACAGCAAGTGTGGCATAGTCGTGGTCTGTGGAAACTCAATGTCGCTCACCTGACCTCCTCAGACTGTCGCCGTATGGTCGAAGAAGCGTGGGCACGCTGTCACCATCGTCGAGAAGCCTATGACTCCACCTTATCATGGTGGCTCTCCTGTGCAAAGCCGACCCTCAGGAAGACTCTGATGAGTTATGGGAAGGAATTAAAGGCGTGGCAAACTAATACCCTGCACTTCTACTACACCATTCTACGTGACTGTACGACGATGCCTTTCTCGCCAGCCCGGCAGTCGATGGTCCATCGCACGAAGGCGCAGATCTCCTTGATCATGCGGCGTAACTTGGAAGGCACTGTAGTCCGTTCTCGAGCTTCTAATCGAATCCCTCAAGAACGTCCGTCGATGTACCACCTCCTTCAGGAAAGACAACGACGACGACGAGCTCTGATCCAAGTCCTCACTGATGTGGAAGGGCGCCGGCACGACACCCAACAAAGCTTCGGTCGTGCTCTCTATGCTCATTTTGCCGGGCTATACGCAGCCGTACCGCATTCTGCAGCACTGATCACAGAAGTCGCTCAGCTCACTACGAACACTCTTCCGGAGGATGCTGTGCATGACCTCCAAGACGACGTAACCACAGATGAAGTGGTAGATGCTATCAAGGCGGGTTCCGATAACAGGTCTCCTGGACCTGACGGTATACCCATCGAGTTTTATAAAAGTTTTCAGTATTTGTTGGCTTCCACGTGGACGGCAATCGCACAAGAGCTGATGTCACCGAGGACAGTGGTCCCGAGCGCCTTTCTAGAAGGAATTATTATCCCCGTACATAAACCGCGCGGGTTATCGAGGGTCCAGGACTATCGACCAATTACTTTGCTCAACAGTGACATGAAAATATTCACACGGCTACTGGCATCGCGACTCAAGAAGGTCGCACGTTACGTCACATCCTGCGACCAGACTTCCCTAGGAGGCGACAACAACATCCGTACGGCCCTTTGCCGTTACAGAGACATGATAGCATTAGCGCATCATCAGCGTCTCCCTGGCGCCTTGGCTTCACTGGACTTTAGCCAGGCTTTCGACCGTGTTGACCACTTCTATTTACGGACAGTTCTTCAGCATATGGGTTTTCCTGGCGGTATTGTCACAGTGGTTATGCGCCTGTTGAGTAGTGCAACCTCTAAAATCATGTACAATGGTCGTCTTACACCGTCCCTGGTCATCGCACGATCTGTACGGCAAGGATGCCCTCTTTCCACGATTTTGTATGCTTTCGCCTTGGAACCCCTGCTCCAGGGCATGCGCCAACGTTTGGAAGGCATGGCTGTGCAAGGCCACCGTTTTTGTTGTACAGCCTACGCAGACGACATAGTACTATATCTGCGCAGTGAAGATGAAGTACGAGCAGCACTGACATGGGTGGCGACTTACGGCGAAGCGTCGGGGAGCTGCCTCAACGTGTCAAAATCCAAGGTCCTGCTCATTGGTGAGGGCTTGCCGGAGAGATGCGCTGCCCCCCTTAGTGTCGCCGCCACCATACGGTGTCTTGGACTTGATTTCACAGCAGACCTGCGCCGCTCAGCGGCTATCAATGGTAGACGCTTGCTACAGACAATCAGAGCAAATCTCGCAGATCACCGGCTACGAGCTCTCGACGTTATCCAACGCGCGCAATACGTGAACATGTATCATGCTTCCCGTATACCACACGTGGCTCAAGTACTACCAGTCCCAAATCTCCTGGCGCGACGACTGTTGATGGCTTTCGGCTCCTTCGTCAGCTCGGGGATGTTATTCAAGGTGCCGTATGAATCCCTTGCACTGCCACGAGATCGTGGCGGTGTGGGACTCATCCACGTGCCGACTCGTGTCAAGGCACTATACGTCAGCTCCCAACTCAAACTTTGGCATCGTTGCCCGCAGAGCCTTACTAGCCTCCTGCTTCACAACTTTGCACCGACCTCCTTGTCCGCCCCAGTACTGATATCGACCATTCCAGCCCCCTTTTTTTACATCCAACGATTTTTCCTGGAGTTCAGTTATATCTACCGGTCCTTACCACTTCCACGTTTGTACCTCACGAAAACAGTCTCCGAATTGTTACAACAGTGCCGCCCGTCCAACCCCATCAAACGTAAGTATCCACAGTACGTGTGGCGACACATATGGAAGGCGATCCATGCGCGTTTTCTCGAATCCGACGTTCAATCAGCGTGGTACATCACCGTGAATGGCAAACAAGTTAACCGAGATCGTCTGCACCGCATCCATCTCGCCGATTCATCCCTCTGCACCCACTGTGGCGTGGATGACACGGATGTCCACCGGTTCCACTGTGGCACAGTGCTAGACGTCTGGACACTTGCGCGGCGAATTTTGGCGCTTCTTACTCGCCAGACACCGGCTCAGATCGACGTCCACATGCTTTTGTACCCCAATAAGACTTTCTACCCCTCCGCCAAAAGTCACTCTGTGAATTGGATCTGTGGCCACACGATCCGCTATCTTTTTACTTCTGGCGACAGGTCTACGCTAGGATATTGGACTTATCTCAACGAACGTCACTGCGTCCTGATACGCAACCCACGCTATAAACAATATTTTTCTAATTTCTTACGGAGCACTTTCGATGACCCACCTAGTAGCTGGAACGTCCAAGCCCTGAGAAGCTGAAAACTGTATAAAACGAACCGAACTGATTAGATCTGCTACCCAGAACTCACGCCTACTCCATGAGAAGACACGTTTGGACGAGCTGGCATGCTGTAGGCGGATACACTTCAGGAGCTCCTGTAAGAACTAGACTTTAACTACAAGTCGCATGACGACTTAAAAAGCTTTTCCTTATTTCTTCCTCATAGTTTGTTCTTAAAGGAAAAAGAAATTTGATTTTGGCTTTGAGAAAATAATTTTTTTTTTTTTTTTTTTTTCCAAAGGATTGCTTCTTCGCCAACAAGACGAAGGAGACTCATTTTTGTTTACTGGAAGGAGAAACCAGTATAATCGGAGTCTTTGTTTTCTTTCAAAAAAAAAAAACTTTTCCTTATTTATTCCTCACAATTTGTTCTTAAAGGAAAAAGAAATTTGATTTTGGCTTTGAGAAACTGTTTTTGTTCCAAAAGATTGCTTCTTCGCCAACAAAACGAAGGAGACTCATTTTTGTTTACTGGAAGGAGAAACCAGTATATTTATTCCTGAAAAAAAAAGAAAGGGTAGCAAAAAAAAAAGAAGAAGAAAAAAAAAAGTGGTTCTAGGCGCTCAGTCCGGAGCCGCGCGAAATATAAAAAAAAAAAAATAGCGCAACGGCCAAGGTAACTGGCTGAGAATCGGAGAACCCGGGTTCAAATATTATAGAAACGTAGCGGATGTTACTCTTTACGTTTGTATTTTTTCATATCATTTAAAAAAAAAAAAAAAAAAAAAAAAAAAAAAAAAAAAAAAAAAAAAAAAAGATCGAATCTCGCGCCATGCAACTTTTTTTTTAGTATTTGTTTTTTGTAATTCATATATATATATATTATTCCCGGCAATCAGTTGCAGCAATTATGCATATAATAAGTTGTTGAAAGTCGTTTGTCGTGGAAAAACTGGCGACTTCGAACATCATTATGTTTTCCGGAAACAAAGTTGTATTTCACAAATGTTATTAATTGTCTTCATGACGTTAACCACGTATAGTTAACGGAAGACGTGGAAACGAATACGTATAGCGTAAGTAAAACGTTCGAATTAGATAGAGACCCCACGAACACAAACTTGCCGTGGCAGGTATGAAATATAAACTCCGTTACTCGCTCGTTACACTTGAAGGACAGATGTTGAATGGGCCGAAACGAGCCGCCCCGTAACAGCGTAGTTGCCTGCTAACTTCGAAAGAAGGTAGATGCGGTCCCTAGCGCAACTTATAACATCGTCGAAAATCAGTGCGGACGGGACAGCTTTGGTACACCCTGTTAAACAAACGGAAAAATGGAGAGCGATCCGCCTTCACCAACATGCATAAGCAATTCATTAATAGTTTATATATATATTTGAATTGCAAAAAACTAATAATAAAAAAATATTGCATGGCGCGAGATTCGATCCGGCGAACTTCGGATTACGAACCCGAGCGCTTACCGCTGCGCTATGACGCTGTAGAAAAATCATTGATCGTAGAGAGTATTTCACCGCAACGGTTTCTTTTAACTGTCGATTTTCTCGACAACTGCTGAGAAGTGCATCTTGGCGCTTTGCCACATTACACCTCTGGCCATGAGCTTTTATTATGCGCAGTATGAATCGAATCTGAATTTCACAATTGGCGGCCTCCCCTTGTAAGTAGTGTTTCGTTTTCCTCCGTTTAAGTGCTGCATCTCCTTTCGTTAGTACACTATAGTTTTCCGTGTTAGTACACTATAGTTTTCCGTTACATATATCTGTATACTTTTTTGTTTTGTTTATTATTTTGTCAATAACAATGCCAGTTCAATAACTGGTGGGCCATTAGCCACTGGAATTATATCTTCTGCCTCCACAATGTTTTCAGATCATAAGAAAGGGCAGACGATTAATCGTGAGGGTAGTGAATAAGGAATATTATAAAATCATGTGTTCTAGAAGCAAGGCAGGGAAGTAAAACAAGGTTATGTACTTGCTGCCTGTTAGGCTGACGTATCTTACGACCCGTTAAAAAAAGTCGAAAAGGCATAATTTCCACACATATGACGCCTTTGTGCTCCTGGTAAAAAAGCGTCCGAGATACGGACATAAGTTACACTATCATTATTGGGATATGGATGTAATAAGAGACTTTATACTACGTACATGTGAACATCACGTTTCGAGTGCATGTTGTAAATAGTCGAGAAGCCCTCACGAATAACGATGTTTTAATCGGCTCGTCGCGACGAGAAACAGCATTTCAGTGGTTGCATACACACTATCAGCATTAATAAACTAATAATACAATAGGCAACACAAATGAAGTAGTGGTCAGTAATGTTTCGAAAGTATGAGTATCCTGAAAGAGTGTGGTGATTTGATATATTTAATTTGTTGAAATGTATTGCTGATAAAGACAGGTATAATTAATTTTATCCGTATTTTGTAGCTTCAAACGCGACTGTACTCAGTACACTCGAGGTATGAATTTTTTAATTTTCAGTCACAATTTTTCGTGTTTTATTCAGTGCACGATGCATTTCAGACCCTGTGGGTCCATCTTCAGGTATAATTCGTCTTAATACACGATTTATTTGTTCTCTTGAATGAGATGAAATGCATATTCCAAATAATCCAAGAAAAGCGTTTTTAACGTTTTAGTAACAGTATAAGTTTTTTCCTTCATGTTTGTAAAACATGTGCTTGCGAATGTGCCTCTTGAATGAAGTGATATGCTTGAAAACGGTGGAGGATTTTTGCAGCAGCTACTGCGACATAATTCTGAAACAGTGTCTCATTAAGCAAGTAATTGGCGACCAGAGAGCTCAATAACTTACGAAAGGCCTCATTGTGTCGGTTTGTGGTAACATAAGAGAAGAAATTTCATGTTTATTTTCGTACTAGGAAACTCTTGTTTCACTAGCTGACGATAACCCTTACAGAATTACAGTCACTGGAATGAAAAAAAGAAAATAGAAAGTACAACTTCAGTTATTTTGCCATAGATAAGAAAGATCAATGTGTTTACGATCTGGCAAAGGACTCTCCTCCTTGTGTGCCATCATTCGCCAAACCTCGTTTCGATGTCTCGAGCGGTTTACGAGATATGAAGGATGCTGTGAATATTTCATTCCCGCGGGCGTGAGACCGCAAGTGAACGCGCTACATAGGATCCATTTTCCCGAGATCGGACACATACAGAGACCTCCTTCGACGT
This sequence comes from Schistocerca americana, assembly GCF_021461395.2. Classification (NCBI taxonomy): domain Eukaryota; kingdom Metazoa; phylum Arthropoda; class Insecta; order Orthoptera; family Acrididae; genus Schistocerca; species Schistocerca americana. The sequence continues at coordinate 255,071,890 of NC_060119.1, read as the reverse complement.
CTAAGGAAACATTCAGTATGTTAGCTAAATTTCACACGCAGAAACATATGGTGTAATACGCACCAAACGCAAAATCAGAGCGACCCCTATTTTTCATTGCAAACATTTCGAATTTTGGGTAGCGTCTTACTAAAATGTGTATATCACAATAAGTGTGACCGTTAGCGAGATGATGGGCACTTTGCCACGAAGCTGACATATAACGCTACTAGTAAGGCAAATATTGTCACTGAATAGTTTCTGTAAAATCGTTTGAGAAAGATTTCAGGGTGATTTGGTTCTGCCAGTTCGGATCGTCGGCAGTCGCCGCGTGCATAGTATGTGTACGCGTCTCAATATGCGCAGGGCCAGCGCGACATGTGCTGAACGGGCGCGACGCGCTGTAGTGTCGTGTCACATCACACGTGCTATACGCGTCTCAATTTGAGCTCAGTCTTTCCATGCGAGCTGTGATTTATTTTATTACGATAACACAAGTCAACAACGGTTTTGGTACAGACAAAGTACATATAAAACTTAATTCTATATTGTAATGTGATTTAAAATGTGAAATCAGAAAGTGTCCATCACGTCAGGATAAAAAGTTATGACCTGCAAGTCATCTAACATAGTTGAATTTACTGTATAATTTTTAAATGGTTTGTGTTTGAAATGAGTGTGATAAAAGTTAGTTTTGTTCTTAAATCTAATACGAACAACTTTTTAAATGTAATATGTAACATCAGTGTATTTTACTTTGGGTATTTAAACCCTCCAGTCACATACATTTGCTTGCTCTTCCTTCTATATTATCTAAAGTCTTTGACCTTTTGTTTTCTTTTTCAGGAATTGAAAAAAAAAATGGTTCAAATGGCTCTGAGCACTATGGGACTTCACTTCTGAGGTCATCAGTCCCCTATAACTTAGAACTACTTAAACCTAACTAACCTAAGGACATCACACACATCCATGCCCGAGGCAGGATTCGAACCTACGGCCGTAGCGGTCGCGCGGTTCCAGACTGTAGCGCCTAGAACCGCTCGGCGACTCCGGCCGGCTCAGGAATTGATCTGGCTAAATTCTTTCGATAGAAGAATGTTTTGTAGGCACTGAATATACAACATAAAGAAATCAAAACGTGGATGTACAAACCATCCCGATTCATTTTGTTATATATGTGGTGAACTCACGACAAGGAAACAAAGACGACCTATTTCTAACTTACTGAAGACGTCGCATCATTTATACTTCAAATGCCAACTGGGAGATCACTCAACTTACACTAGGTGCTGAAAGGAAAAAAAGATCACTTATCATTTGACGTACCAATGATCTGACGAGTGCCTCGAAATGATGTTGATAATTGCTTCTTCTGTTTGACTAATGTAACTGGCTTTTCATCAAAGAATAAGGAGAATATTAAGTACCTTAACCTGCCCTTAGCAATTAGACCTGTTCCCCACGGTGAAGACCTGCCAGTTCCAACTCCTCACTAGTGTGGGAAGAAGTTCCTTACTCTGATCACGAATCTATAAACGCTGAGGAAGCACAATGTCAATCAAGTGAAGAGGAACAAAGCCCACATTTAATTACACAAGCAGACTTGAATGATTTATACTTATCCAAGGAGCATGCGGAAATTTTATCTTCACGTCTTAAGGAATAGAACTTACTTCATGAAGAAACAAGAATTACTCACTTTAGGCAACGTAATAAAGATCTGATGACATATTACCGTATGGTGGGCAACGTTTGTGCTTGTAGTGACGTAGTAGCATTAATGAAACTTCAGGTTACCTTCCATTCGGAAATTGGATGCACTCAGCCATTGTTATGTGACTTATAAATTATAGAGTGCAGCAATCAGTCGCTATTTTTTAGATTTTATTGCGCAAATCCAGATTTCGGCTAGTTGCTAGCCATTCTTAATGCACTATTTTCTATTCTCAATGCTTGTAAGTCCCTATTGTTCGGGCGTCAGTCACAGTTCTTTGAATAGTGCTTTTTCTGTGTCCTTTGTCTTTGGGACAACCGTGCAACAGATAAAAATTTACAGTTAAACAGTGGCCACCTCGAGAGAAATTGGCCCCAGAGAGAGAAAATGTGAAATACGTACCTATGGTGGATTCTGAAAATGTTTTCCTTCCCCCACTGCATATTAAGCTCGTCCTTACGAAGAGCCGGCCGTGGTGGCCGAGCGGTTCTAGGCGCTACAGTCTGGAACCCGGCGACCGCTACGGTCGCAGGTTCGAATCCTGCCTCCGGCATGGATAGGTGTGATGTCCTTAGGTTAGTTAGGTTTAAGTAGTTCTACGTTCTAGGGGACTGATGACCTCAGCAGTGAAGTCCCATAGTGCTCAGAGCCATTTGAACCATTTGAACCTTACGAAGAATTTTGTCAAGGGGATGGGCAAAAATTCTAATGGTTTCATGTATCTACGTGAAGTATTTCCTGAATTAAGTGACGCCAAATTGAAAGAGGGGATTTTTATTTGGCCACAAATTAGGAAGCTAATACATGATAAGAACTTCGAAGAAAACTTAAGTCAGTTAGAACTTGAAGCCTGGCGTGCTTTTAAGAATGTCGTTGAAGGTTTCCTAGGGAATACAAGAGCAGAAAACAGGGACATATTAGTGGGAACTTTTTTAGAGAACTATAAAAATGTTGGATGCAGTATGTCACTAAAAATGCACTTCCTTCATTCACATTTAGATTTGTTCCCTACCAATTTGGGAGCGGTTGGTGACGAACACAGAAAATGGATACATCAGGATACTTTGCGAATGGAGAGCCGCTATAAAGGTAGATGGAACCCCTCAATGTTAAGTGACTACTGTTGGTTTATGAAGCGTGAAGGATATATATCCCAGAGAAGGAAGCTGCCATCAAAAAGACTCAACCCTCCACCATCAACATCATAGTCGAGCAAATGAATGTTGCGATTTTTCTTAGAAAAATGTACATTAGGCGCAGAACACTAGAGTAAGATAGTTTTAAGGCATTAAGTATGTTATATATCATCTAAATTTAGTGTAGACCACCCTAGTCCCTGGTTTTAGATATAGGCATTTAAAAAACTCCGTAATAAAAAATGGAGGGAGATGGCGAAAATCTAACTGCATTTGCAGATTTGGCTAGTCCAAATTAGTTAGGTCCATCATGCTTTATCACTGTACCTGAAAAAAAGTTTTTTTGTTGTTGTTGTATAGTGCAACCATTTCTCGCTATGTAGGCAGGCGCCAACAAAAAATTTTCACACTCTGAGTAGAAAGATGGTGATTGAAATTTCGTGAAAAGATTCTGCCACAACGAGAAACTCCTTTGTTTTAATGATTGCCATACGAATTCGCGTATCGGTGGCTCTGTCTTCCGTATTTCGAGATTATACAGAACGAGCTGCCCTTCTTTCAACTTTTTCAAAAATGGTTCAAATGGCTCTGAGCACTATGGGACTCAACTGCTGTGGTCATAAGTCCCCTAGAACTTAGAACTACTTAAACCTAACTAACCTAAGGACAGCACACAACACCCAGCCATCACGAGGCAGAGAAAATCCCTGACCCCGCCGGGAATCGAACCCGGGAACCCGGGCGTGGGAAGCGAGAACGCTACCGCACGACCACGAGATGCGGGCTCAATTTTTTCGATGTTCCGTCAATCCTATTTCATGCGGATCGCACACTACACGACAATACTCCAGAAGAGGACGAGCAAGACTAGTGTAAACAGTCTCTTTAGTTGCCCTGTTTTATTTTCTAAGCGTTCTACTAATAAATCGTAGTCTTTGGTTTGCTTTTTCCACGACATCGTGATCGTTCCAGTTTAAGTTATTCGTACTTTTAATCGGTATCTGTTTGAATTTACAGCCTTTAGATTTGTGATTTATCGTTTAACTTAAATTCAGATATCTTGTTTAAATTTGAGCCATCTACAGTCTTACATCTGTTGGTTGATTACTGAGAATCTGAGCTTCATTTACGGAGCATGCTGTATGGAAGAGTGCATTGCGATTTATTGTGGAATACTATTCGAGTATGTGGGACACATACCAAGATGAAATTGCAGGGAAGACTGCAAGTGCAAAGGAGTGGATAGTTTGGATGGTTACCAGTTGTAGGTGTGTTTGTGAGTGCTTTTCAGAAATCTTGACTGATTTAATCTTGCACGCAGATACCGTGGATCATCTCGCAAATAAATTAGTTATGATTTCTCATGAGCGTGTTTCGGGTTTGACTGTACCTCTGTTGTCTCCAAAAATATTACATCCATCACACTGTTTGCAGTTATCAACAATGTAGCACAGGAAACAAAAAAAAGATATTTGTAAGAACTTCTAGAGAAATCAAGAGACAACGCTTGATACAACTCTGGCCTGGTTGTGCCAGCTTCCCAGAAACGAGATACCTGCTAAAAAGAGAACGAAATATTTCGAAGTACACATCTGACACACAGCTCTTCCATTATCCATCAGATGCAAGAGATTATTAACCGATAGAAGAGTAGTTATAACAATACCCATGTAGGCTTTGAATTTCGTTCGTGTTTCGTCGAAATCGATAAGCTACTATCTGCACAGAGACGGTTGTTAATGCAAAGAAGATAGTTAGTTCTTCTAGTTATCGGTAAGAAAATGGTTCAAATGGCTCTGAGCACTATGGGACTTAACAGCTGAGGTCATCAGTCCCGTAGAACTTAGAACTACTTAAGCCTAAGTGACCTAAGGACATCACACACATCCATGCCCGAGGCAAGATTCGAACCTGCGACCGTAGCGGTCGCTCGGTTCCAGACTGAAGATTTTCTCTGCCTCGTGATGACTGGGTGTTGTGTGATGTCCTTAGGTTAGTTAGGTTTAAGTAGTTCTAAGTTCTAGGGGACTGATGACCATAGATGTTAAGTCCCATAGTGCTCAGAGCCATCTGAACCATTTTGAACCAGACTGAAGCGCATAAAACCGCTCGGCCACACCGGTCGGCTATCGGTAACGAATTTACCAAGAACCAAAGGATATTCAAAAACAAAATACCTCACAAACACGATGCCCCTTTTGTGTAAATCACCAAACTCAGAGCCTGAATGAAGTAATCAGTGCTACTGTTGTTCGAAACTAGTGTACTTTCGCCTTGAAAATAAATTAATCACTGCATTTATATTTCAGGTATCGCAAAGTGGATATAGTAATCCATTATCGGCAAGGAGAAAACGCATCACTTTAGTAAGAAATCACGTCAATATAACAGCATAAAGTAACGATACCAGCTCTTCTCTTCAGCAGTCCTCGTGAGAAGCACTACGGCCACCAGAGTGGATTAGTGTCATTCGTGTTTGGTGTTGTTACCAGTTCTGGTTGATTATATAAGAGGCGTGAACAGCGCCAGATGCTGAGTGATCGCTGTTGGGGCATTTGGATGTGACAGTTGCCCGATGTTGGGCTGAATAGGAACGTGAGAGCATGGATGCATGTTACTAAGGTTCCGGTCCATCACGCCTGACCACCGCATTGAACAATCGCCATATTGTGCACCAAGCACATCGTAACGTCTTCACGTCTGTGCCGTCATCCTCCGGTAGCTGAGTACTCAGCGTGACAGAATGTCAGTCCTAAGGGCCCGGGTTCGATTCAGAACTGGGTCGAAGATCTTCTCCGCTCAGGGACTGGGTGTTATGTTGTCCTAATCATCATCCTTTCATCCCCATCGACGTGCAAGTCGCGACGTGCAAGTGGCGTAAAATCGAAAGACTTGCACCCGGCTAACGGCCTACCCGACGGGAGGCGCTAGTCACACGACACGTCTGTGCCTGCCATCCGAGAACAAGTAATGGACTTCCTGCAGCACCCTGTGTCGTCCAGCACCGTTGGTCGAAAACTAGCTGCGTCTGGAGTGATGTGACGGGAAGCGTGGGCTGCTGATGAATGCCGTCGCACTGTGTTCGCGGTTCTGTACTATCCCGGCTGTTCATCATTTGTGAATATGGCGGTGATCTTGGGAGAGCTCTCATTCTTCCAGTGTTTTTGGAGAGACAACCGTGTTACTCCTCACTTCATGGCGTGGGCGGTCATCGGTATGACTTCAGGTCATGACAGGCAGTAATTGAGAGAACTGACAGTACAACGAAACATCACGGCCACTCTGCGTCCTCATGTGTTACCTGTCACGTGACAGTATCATGGTGCGATGTTTCAACATGACAACGCTCGTCCACACGTGAAACGTATCTGTATGAACTCCTGGCGTAATACTGAGGTAGTCACTCACGTAGCCAGCAAGATCCCTGGACTTGTCCCCGATAGAACATTTGTTAGAACATCTCGGACGTCAATTTTGTCCCACAGCCAGTTTCCAGGATGTCAACGACCAGTTACAACGATTGTCATCCATCTTGACTCAGGAGGAGGATACAGTGGCTTTATGACGCCCTTCCCAGCCGAATCAGTGGATGCATCCAAGACAGAGGGGGTGCAGCGTTGTACTCATACGTGGGCTCATACTACCAAGTTCTTTGCAAATTTTATTTGATTTTGTAATCACTGAGATAACAGCACCCACCCTTTCTCAACCTGTGCTCTTTCGTTTCTTCCTCCCTTTCTGGCTGCTTCACTTTTTTCATGTACTGTGGTTATAACCATCGAATATTAATTTGTCATCAGGTCTATTCTTAACATATTTGCCCAGAGTGTAGTCTTGTACGGAAACGAAACGTGGGGGGTAACTACTTAACACAAGAAAAGAAGCTTTTGAAATTTAAAGCTACAGGAGAACGCCGAAGAACGGATGGATAAATCGGAAAAGAAATGAAGAGGTACCGAATCGATTCCAGAACAGAACATTTTCTCACAGTTTGACTGAAAGCAGGGATCGATTGATTGGGCACATCCTGAGGCATCAAGGGATCATCAGATTGGTTATAAAGGTAAAAGTGGGTGGGAGAGGGGGGGGGAGGTTAAAACTGTAGAGGGAGATCAAGGCTTGATTACAGTAAACACGTTCACACGGAAGCATGTTGCTGCAATTACTCATATGAAGGCTCTTGCAAATCATAGACGAGAGTGGAGAACCGCATGAAACCAATCTTTGGACTGGAAACCACAACAAAAAGTATTAGTTTCGTCACTGGGACCGTACTAAGAGTTGTAAGCGACTAATCGCATGGACGACATCGGTGACACCTAATCTGTCAACCTACAGTAGCTTAAGCTTACTAGTCTGCGCGTGGCAGTAGTGATAGAAGGGGGGGGGGGGGGGGTAGACAAAATAGCTCGCGACACTTTTAAGGAAGGAAGATTAGGGCTTTGCGTCTCATCGAGGACAGGGTCATTAGTGAGAGTCTGAAAGGACTAGGCTACTTTGTCGCCAATGTACTGCATTGCATTGCAAACCTATCCACAGTGTTGATGGTGATAGATACTTTAGGCCCGTCAGTCCCTTTGGAGCTCATCGAGAGTATTGGGCTGTGTACCGGCATCGAGTTTCACACTCTTCCTTCTCTCGTCATCATACGACACAAGCAATGCGCTGAACTCGATCACAATCACCTGTACTCAGCATGTATCCTTAACGGCACAAAACTCACAATTCGGGAAGTAAAGGCGCCATTGAGTGCGAAACGAGACAGAAGTTTCTGTTCCTCATATCCTCCTAACCACACAGTAATTTCAAAATTTGTTATATAAATTAGGTGTAGTGAAGGTCAGTGGGCATTGTGTCAGGCTCGACTTCATCTAGTCCAGCTGGGCTCTTGGTTAGATGATGTCGTAAGGTGCACTTACCTTCACATCACAAAACAGATACATAAAGTACTTTAAAATTATGGATATCATTGTAAAATTCTGTTATCTGCCAGACGATGACGTGCGGTAGAAAAGCGTTGCATAACAATAAAGATTTTTAGCAGTGTGATGGCTACACGTTAACTGAGGTTACAAGTTTGTGTGACCTCCACTGGGGCGCCACCGTGATGCCGAAAAACCTGAACTGCCCAACACTAGGGTAGTCGCCGTCTTTTCCGCCAAAGCCTGCTTAAAAACTTAAAAGATTCACAATTGATTATGGAGTGGACAGGGAAGGAACGCTGATCCACGGTTCACTCAGAAGAAGCCTCTGCCATGCACTTACAATCGTTTGCACCGAACACACACAGATGTAGACAGTCTCGCTTGGTGCAACATCCACCTATAGCGCAAATGTCAGTCGAGAAGCAAGGCTAAGTAGCGATACGTACGGCTGTATTCCTCCGCCAGAGCTGGGACAGTGGCTAGGGAGCTGGAGCGGCGCTGGAGAGGCTGCCTGGACTGTGTGCCAGCGAGTCGCCGACTGACGACAAGAGGCATAACAACCGACGGTTATTGAGTTCCCGGAGCAAGTGCCTTCAGTGAGCCCCCACTCCAACTCCTCCGCGACTCCCCCTTTTCCCACCTCACCAAAACATGGCTCATACCTTGCTTCTCACACCCCCTCCTTTCACCACATTACGTCATCGCCCTGGCAGCGTTCCTCCCAATTGGATTAAAAGGTAAAGTAAGTGCGAGAAACCTACTTCACATTTCATCCTTTGGTAAAATGAAATATTACCTTAATTTTTGTTTCTGATTCTCTGATATATCTATATCCACACATATATTCTGCAAGCCACTGTGAAGTGCATGTCAGAGGGTACTAACATGGTATACGGTTTTCTTCCTGTTTCAGTCGTCTATGGAACGCTCTGTAAGAGTGAGCTTTAACTCTCTAATCTTGTCTTCACTACCCCTACGGGAGCGACACCTAGGGTCATGAACGTTATCACCAGATTCTTCATTTGAAGCTCTGTAAGTGAGCAGGATAATTGGGCCTGTACTGAAGGGTCTCCCAATTCAGGTTTTTCAACATTTCCGTGACGTTTTCCCTTGACTCAAACAAACCGAAGCCTTCCACCTGCATTACCAATGATTACGCCTATGTGATCATTCTGTATTGGTACAATGCGTTACTCGCAGGCCTCTGTATGAGTTGTGACTAGGGTTCCCAGATTAAATTTGCAAAAATTACCAAATACAGCCTGATGAAAGGATTTGCTGAACGAAGGGCTGATGGTGGCTGCAATATAATAGTAAACATTAAAATTTATATTTCTTATTGCCAGTTACAGATTTCAACGAATTTCTGTTACATATCATTTTTTGGTTAATGTCGTTGCTTGTTGTAAAATCCAAATTACAGCCTCATCGACAATGCATTTGTTTTTAGCGTCAGACTATGAAAGCTTCACATGACTGAAGACTCTTTCCACATAGGTATTGTTGCTTGGAAGCATCATTATCCTTTTTATTATTTGTGTTAGGCGTTTCTTCTCCGCTCGAAAACGTTTCCCACGAAAACAAGTTTGCGCACGTAGAAGCTGGACTTCGTTATTGTTCCAAAGTTTTATTTAGCATTCGAATCTCTTAGTATTAACTATCTCTATAAATGTCTTCTTCAATGCCCGCCACATTTGGCGCTTGTACATGTTTTCCGTATGTAGGAGTTATTTTCCTGTATCCACGTACTGAAAATCGTAAAAGGTGAGTTTTAGCAGTTAAACCACTTTTTATGATAATCTTCGGCTCCTTGGGAGTCTGCGAGAGCTTCATTCTTGAATTTATTTCACTCAGCCTCATTTAGTTTTAACATTTCTTTATTAGCTTTTTCTTTTTATATGATTCAATATCCTCTTCTAACATGACCATAATATTACAAATTCCTACATGATTTATGTATTTGGATTCCAGAACTTTAACTCGTTTTTGAAATAAATGTAATGAATGATGTACAAAAGAAATGTAGTTGCAGCAGTAGAATGGAGAGAAAGGAAGAGACGGATAACGACTAATCAAGGTCGCGAATGCAGTGCGCGCCGGTTGGCAGCTGCTAACCAGTTGTTTGTCGACCTCAATTTGCGATTCAATAACTATATTAGTGATATGAATGGAATTCTAAATATACGAAACAATCATGCTACTGTACCGAACACCGGACACTTGGCTGAAATAACGAACACTTCTGTAAGAAACCGACTACCTGGCAACCCAGGCTGTAACTCATTGATGTGATCATAGGACACTACCTTTTTTTCTGTTTTGTGAACATTTAAAAAAAATTAAGTATGAATAATAACACCTACACCTTCAGTAATAATTTTTGTCGTGTTTTATCGAATCACACGATGTATTTCGAATCCTGTGGGTCCACCAAAAGGCGAAAATCGTTTCAGTACATTACTTACAGTACTTATGCTCTTGAATGAGGTGAGGTGAAATGTGTGTTCCTGTTGTGAGAGGATTACATGTTACATTTCGAAATTCGTGGATCAAATAACAGGAAACATGGTGAGAGCAGTGAAAAACTTACTGAAAAGTCCTCGAAGAACATTTTTAACGTTGTAATGTCAGCAGAAGTTGATTGATCCATTCTGTAATTGCCTTTGCCTGAAAAAATTCGAGGTACGACCGGGACCTTTCGGTACGCGCCTTACCGCTATACTACAGGCTCCATTCTCAGGATAGTTCAAGCGCCCAAACACTTAACTGCAAGCCAGACATATATGTGGAAGCATTTTGTGCAAGTATGAACAAATTCCCTCAGCTCCACACAGTCCAGGCATGCTTGTACAAGCATCAGTTTTGTGCTTTGGGTGGGTGAAGCTTGGACGACGATGACGATTTGCTATTTTTGGGCGGCCTTACTATGATTGATAAAAAAAGGAAAAGAAGGAGAAAACAAGTGTGGTATAACGATGGTTAATAAAAACAGATACTTATTCCCACAATACGTTACTCTGTGGAATGAAGATTTATACATATAATTGGTATAATTATTTCAGTAATAATGGAGTAAAGTATTTGAACTGCATATTGATCGAAAAACTATTGATTAAAAACCAGTGCACGATCATGAAAGAACAAAACCACACAGAGGACTGGTAGCACTATTTGAAGACTCGTAAGGCGAAGGGGTTTCGAAGCCTGAAACATGCTTCTATACACATCTTAATATTCGAGTGTTGACTTCTGTACCTCGTCTCTTCCTACCCTAAATTAACAATTATCTTGCAATTGTCCCCTCCCCCTGTAGTTCGTTCTGTGAAAGTTTATCTTTTTACTAACAACCTGTCTGCCAATGAGGCGGCGAACTGCTTTGTATTTTATTGTCGTAATTACAGTTAGCACTGTGATACTGTAGTCTTTAGTAGTGTAAAGTAATTTCACTGTATTGCACATCAATGAAGATACACATTTCTGACTTCATCCCAGTATGAACCACACGGGCCCCATTTAGGCGCAGGTTATCTAGACATAAAAAAAAGAAAAATGAAAAGTGTCTTTATTTAACTGTGGTATGGCTCGAGTAATAGTCGTACAATACATAGATCTATTTATTTTTATGGATTTATTTGGCTGTATTTCTTCACTGGGCAGCAGACAGAATTAAGTCAGCATTTGTTCAACCCTCAAACCGCTCGCTGCCTCGCAGCAACTTCCCAGGCCGTGCCGGCGAACTCCTCATTATATTTGAGCCTGCGAAATCGCTGTTAAGATTTTTAAAAGAATACGTAACAAAACTTTGGGAATTTGAAGTGAGTTCGATTTCACGAGAAGTCGATTCCTTTCATACCTCATTTCATCGAATCCGGAACCCACAAAATCTTTTAGTTCCTGTCGCCGGACGTGGATTCTTGAGCTCTTGAAGATGAGAAAAAGTTTTTTCACTAGACCTTGACGGTCCAGATGTTTGTTATGAAGCTGATTTATGTGAAGTAAAAGCTTTTTCCGTACATTCACTGGCCTTGTATTGAGTGTGAAGAGGAACTAAGAGCAGAAATCATTGTAGAACGACTGGAAAATCGAAAAACGTGTTCCATCTGTGATCCAAAAAAGGAGAGGGAGACTCCTTATGTTTGCCATTATTGCAAGAGGCCAATTTTCCTTGAATACTCTACAAAAATTGGAGCTAGTGCAATGAAAACTTCTGAGAAGCAAACAAGAAGGCAAAAAATTAATGGTGTAATTTTTATTTTTTGAAATGTTTCACGGGAGTTCATTATGTCTATAAGCAGCTATAAAAACGAGGCTGTGAGATAACCAATAAAAAGCACAGCAAAAAGTAAATTTAATGTGCAGGGTATTTGAGTTTTTATAGCATCAGCAATATACTGTTATGTTACGAGCATGTTGTGCAGTTTTCTGTTTGAAGGTTTTTTTTTGTTATTATTATTATTTATTTTATGACCTTCATTGGACCACTCTAGTCATAAATACAAAGTTGTAAACAAGTTTAGGTAATATAATTATTAGAGTCTATTCTTATATGAAGGGTGTTTTGCTCTTCTGTCTGCCCAATATTTCTTCATTCTTTCAGATATTTTCTTTCTTTCTCCATCTGAGACCCCTCTTTCTGTACTCCTTTTATTGATTTTCATTTGTAGTCTGGTTTGCTGGTCTTGCAGTATTCTGGTTTTCTCTGTCTTGTTTTTTAGGTCATCTACTGTAATTCGGAGTTCTTTTATATCTTCCTTAATTTCTATGATCCATTTAATGTCGCTCTTGCTATTCCACAATTTTTGTATTATTTTTTTACTAATTCTATTTTCTGGAGTTCTCATCAGATGTACAAAGAATGAGATGCGTTTCTTCCTGATCGTGCCCACGACTGGTTCTATTTTCTTATATACTGTTTCATTTGATGCTATTCTCCAATGTCCATTTATTTTATACTGTTTATTTATACATGTCCTAATTATTCTTCAGTATTCTGACAATTTCTGCTGTATTAGTTGTTTTGAAGACAGTTTCAGCTGCACACGTTATATCTGGTTGTGTAACTGTTTTATAGTGTTTTAATTTTGCATCTATAGATAGGCTTTTTTTGTTGTATGTAGTTCTGGTAATGTAATTTGCGTAGTTCAGTTTTTTTATTCTATTCTGCCATTATGGCTTCTCATTTCTGTTTAAAAGAATTTCTTTCATTAAAATAAACTTTAAAATTCATTTGAATATATTTTTGTACGGTTCTAATGTAACCCTATACATAAACAACACTATTGTTTCACCGAAATTGCTGAATATAATTTCTAGGACTTTTTAAATGCAGCCTTGTCAGACCGCACCTAGGGCAGAATGTGACCAAAAAGACCTGGGAAGCTAAGGGTCTGTCAAGCGTCGAGCAGCTGGTTAGATTAGATTAGATTAATACTAGTTCCATGGATCATGAATACGATATTTCGTAATGATGTGGAACGAGTCAAATTTTCCAATACATGAAATAATTTAGTTAATTTAACAACATAATTAAGTTAATATAACAATGTTTTTTATTTTTGTTTTTTTTAAATTTTTTACAATTTTTTGTTTTTCTCTTTTTTTCTTAATTTATATCTAAAAATTCCTCTATGGAGTAGAAGGAGTTGTCATTCAGAAATTCTTTTAATTTCTTCTTAAATGCTTGTTGGTTATCTGTCAGACGTTTGATACTATTTGGTAAGTGACCAAAGACTTTAGTGGCAGTATAATTTACCCCTTTCTGTGCCAAAGTTAGATTTAGTCTTGAGTAGTGAAGATCACCCTTTCTCCTAGTATTGTAGTTATGCACACTGCTATTACTTTTGAATTGGGTTCGGTTGTTAATAACAAATTTCATTAGAGAGTATATATACCGAGAAGCTAATGTGAATATCCCTAGATCCTTAAATAAATGTCTGCAGGATTTTCTTGGGTGGACTCCTGCTATTATTCTGATTACACGCTTTTGTGCAATAAATACTTTATTCCTCAGTGATGAACTACCCCAAAATATGATGCCATATGCAAGCAATGAGTGAAAATAGGCGTAGTAAGCTAATTTACTAAGATGTTTATCACCAAAATTTCCAATGACCCTTATTGCGTAAGTAGCTGAACTCAAACGTTTCAGCAGATCATCAGTGTGTTTCCCCCAATTTAATCTCTCATCAATGGACACACCTAAAAGTTTTGAAAGTTCTACCTTAGCTATATGCTTCTGATTAAGGTCTATATTTATTAATGGCGTCATACCATTTACTGTACGGAACTGTATGTACTGTGTCTTATCAAAATTCAGTGAGAGTCCGTTTACAATAGGGTGACCAAATTATTTTCGATGAAAACCGGGACACATTCACCCGGGTACCAATGGACACCTCATTCCACATGTACCCAGGTTTCTTAATTTTAAATATTAATGTTTTGTTGATACATTTTGTTAACCCGATTATTATAACTAATAAGAGGATACATAAGATTGATATAATCTAGATTGTCTGTATAATTAATGACACATTTATTTTTCTCAAGATCAAACATTTCGATAGTATTCATACAAAACCTTGAAATTTCGTCAGATGTTTCATTAGGTAGGGAACTCACCTTCAAAAGTTTGGTCTGAATTCCCTGATTAATATCGAAAAACTAAACAACAAACGGAAATATTTTAGTGGCCTTATGATTGCTGGCATCAGTGGATATCCCGTAGAAAGAAGACTTTTTGATGTATTCAAGGCTTTCCTTTACACTCTGGGGAGCAATAACTCCTTTCACTAAGGCCGACACTTTAGTTCTTGCTGAACTTAACTTTTTTTGCAATGGAAGAATCATCAAACATAATGCTGTTAAGCTTATTAGTACAATCACTAGATCTATAAGTTTGTGGTGATGTTTTACCGTGTCGTAGGCTAGTGTAAGCTCGGCTGCTCGAACTTTCGACTCTTCACTTGACTGATGTTTCACAAAATAATTTTGTAGAGTTTTACTGCAGCTCGTTGCACTGTATCTGTTAATGTGTTTCTTTGACCTGATGTGATCAACTATGTCGGAACGTCCACCATGACTTATACTAATAAAACAGTTACATACGGAACACTCTGCTTCGTAATCAAAATGACCTTTCTTGATGAAATTCCAATCCTTGGAATAACAGTCACTGAACTTGCAGGCACGTTTTGGCATTGCGTTTGACAGTACTGCAGCAATAATACCACTAATATGAGAAAAAACTATTGCAGTTTGTCTGACAAAACATCAACTACTACACTGTTCTGACAATGAGTGTGTGAGTAAGTGGCACGACAATCGGACGGTTTCATAGCTCTGTTACAATAATACAACTTACTACTTGTTGGCCAAAGTACCGCTCAAAGTAAATTATTGCCTGAGTGTATAAATACTGATACGTGATTACTAGTATGGGACAATGGAGGTTTTAGACAAATAAGCTAATATATATTAATTTCTTGTGTTGTATTTCCTTTAATATAGAGAAATCCCAAAAATTTGAGAAAGTTTCACAAAATGTATCTAAAAACTGAATTCCGGGACTTTTGAGCGTCCCGAAACAAATTTTCGGGACACCGGAATACAGGGATGAAAACCGGGACAATCCCGGTTTTCCGGGACGTTTGGTCACTCTAGTTTACAAGGAACCACTTGGTAATTTTCTGAAAGACATTATTGACAATTTCATCAGTTAATTCTTGTTTGTCAGGTGTGATTACTATACTTGTATCATCAGCAAAGAGAACTAACTCTGCCTCTTCATGAATATAGAATGGCAAGTCATTAATATACACTAAGAACAACAAAGGACCCAAGACCGACCCTTGTGGAACCCCATTCTTGATAGTTCGCCAGTTTGAGGAATGTGCTGACTGAATGATTGCGCAAAATTAGGCGGCAGAGTACAGACTTGGAAGCACGTCGGATGGTGCAGGCCGCCTCCCTGCGGCAGCTACGGTATAACGAGGCTGGCTGGGGGTCGGGTGGCCGTTCGCTCGCTCGCTGCTAGCTTCGCCCCTCCCGCCGTCCCGTTGTTTCCTGGTCCCGGCAGGTCCCGACCAGCCCGCAGCCTGCAGCGTCCTGCGGGACGCGTTCGCCAGCCCAGCCCAGCCCGGCTCTGGTCCCGCGACCGTCCTTGCGCGACCTTGACCCGCCGGCAGCGCTCTCACATTCCCGACGCCCGCAAGTCTGGGACTCGTCCCTGCCTGCCGGTTCCGGCTGAGGGACTGCGCGGCTGCGTCCAGCTGCCACTCCCGCCGAGGACACCCTGCTCTTTCTGCGCGACACGCTAACCACAGCCGTATTCAGGCCCTTATTACGCTGCAACAGGTCTCCGGAAAAGATCTCTCTTCGACCAAACTACTTCACTAGAGCTGTTACACTATCGCAAAACGTTTTGTCATAGTTGCTCGGGAATGTACAGTGAGTCCAAAAAGTATTCGTTTAGTTGTAATTCTTTTTTAAAAAAATTAACAAGGGAACCTCCCCATCGTACCCCCTGCTCGTAATAATAGACGGCAAATCATCGAGCAAAACTGAAGTGATATCAGGTGTTCCCCAGGGAAGCGTCCTGGGACGTCTGCTGTTCCTGATCTATACAGGTTGAGTCACCTAACGTTACCGCTGGATGTATTTCGTAAACCACATCAAATACTGACGAACCGATTCCACAGACCGAACGTGAGGAGAGGGGCTACTGTAATTGTTTAATACAAACCATACAAAAATGCATGGAAGTATGTTTTTTAACACAAACCTACGTTTTTTTAAATGGAACACCGTTAGTTTTGCTAGCACATCTGAACATATAAACAAATACGTAATCAGTTCCGTTTGTTGCATTGTAAAATGTTAATTACATCCGGAGATATTGTAACCTAAAGTTGACGCTTGAGTACCACTCCTCCGCTGTTCGATCGTGTGTATCGGAGAGTACCGAATTACGTAGGGATCCAAAGAGAACAGTGATGGACCTTAGGTACAGAAGAGACTGGAACAGCACATTACGTCCACGTGCTAACACCTTTTTATTGGTATTTTTTACTGACGCACATGTACATTGCAGTGAGGGGTAAGGTACACGTACACACGTTTTTTTCCGTTTTCAATTACGCAGTGGAATAGAGTGTGTCCCGACATGTCAGCCCAATAGATGTTCAATGTGGAGGCCATCATTTGCTGCACACAATTGCAACCTCTGGCGTAATGAATGTCGTACACGCCGCAGTACATCTGGTGTAATGTCGCCGCAGGCAGCCACAATACGTTGTTTCATATCCTCTGGGGTTGTACCCCACAGAAAGAAGTCCAGAGGTGTAAGATCAGGAGAACGGGCTGGCCGATTTATGCGTCCTCCACGCCCTATGAAACGCCCGTCGAACATC
This sequence comes from Schistocerca americana, assembly GCF_021461395.2. Taxonomy (NCBI): domain Eukaryota; kingdom Metazoa; phylum Arthropoda; class Insecta; order Orthoptera; family Acrididae; genus Schistocerca; species Schistocerca americana. The sequence continues at coordinate 255,054,726 of NC_060119.1, read as the reverse complement.
CTGTCAAGGGTCAGCCTAGTGTTAATTGCGGAATGTGCAGGTGCACCATCATGCTGATACCACATACGTCGACGCGTTTCCAGTGGGACATTTTCGAGCAACGTTGGCAGATCATTCTGTAGAAACGCGATGTATGTTGCAGTGCTCTCCGATACACACGATCGAACAGCGGAGGAGTGGTACTCAAGCGTCAACTTTAGGTTACAATATCTCCGGATGTAATTAACATTTTACAATACAACAATCGGCACTGATTACGTATTTGTTTATATGTTCAGATGTGCTAACAAAACTAACGGGGTTCCATTAAAAAAAAACGTAGGTTTGTGTTAAAAAACATACTTCCGTGCATTTTTGTATGGTTAGTATTAAACAATTACAGTAGCCCCTCTCCTCACGTTCGGTCTGTGGGATCGGTTCGTCAGTATTTGATGTTGTTTACGAAATATATCCAGCGGTAACGTTAGGTGACTCACCCTGTATAAATGACCTCGGTGACAATCTGAGCAGTTCTCTTAGGTTGTTCGCAGATGATGCTGTAATTTACCGTCTAGTAAGGTCGCCCGAAGACCAGTATCAGTTGCAAAGCGATTTAGAAAAGATTGCTGTATGGTGTGGCAGGTGGCAGTTGATGCCAAATAACGAAAAGTGTGAGGTCATCCACATGAGTTCCAAAAGAAATCCGTTGGAATTCGATCACTCGATAAATAGTACAATTCTCAAGGCTGTCAATTCAACTAAGTACCTGGGTGTTAAAATTACGAACAACTTCAGTTGGAAAGACCACATAGATAATATTGTGGGCAAAGCGAGCCAAAGGTTGCGTTTCATTGGCAGGACACTTAGAAGATGCAACAAGTCCACTAAAGAGACAGCTTACACTGCACTCGTTCGTCCTCTGTTAGAATATTGCTGCGTGGTGTGGGATCCTTACCAGGTGGGATTGACGGAGGAAATCGAAAGGGTGCAAAAAAGGGCAGCTCGTTTTGTATTATCACGTAATAGGGGAGAGAGTGTGGCAGATATGATACGCGAGTTGGGATGGAAGTCATTAAAGCAAAGACGTTTTTCGTCGCGGCGAGATCTATTTACGAAATTTCAGTCACCAACTTTCTCTTCCGAAAGCGAAAATATTTTGTTGAGCCCAAGCTACATAGGTAGGAATGATCATCAAAATAAAATAAGAGAAATCAGAGCTCGAACAGAAAGGTTTAGGTGTTCGTTTTTCCCGCGCGCTGTTCGGGAGTGGAATGGTAGAGAGATAGTATGATTGTGGTTCGATGAACCCTCTGCCAAGCACTTAAATGTGAATTGCAGAGTAGTCATGTAGGTGTAGATGTAGTTATAAGTTGGCACAGTGGATAGGCCTTGAAAAACTGAACGCAGATCAATCGAGAAAACAGGAAGAAGTTGTGTGGAACTATGAAAAAAATAAGCAAAATATACAAACTGAGTAGTCCATGTGCAAGATAGGCAACATCAAGGAGAGTGTGCGCTCAGGAGCGTCGTGGTCCCGTGGTTATCGTGAGCAGCTGCTGGACGAGAGGTTCTTGGTTCAAGTCTTCCCTCGAGTGAGGTTACTATGTTAGTACTGGGATGTTATTCAAGATCAAATATGACACGTTAACACTACAGTTCCGGAACGGTGGCCTCAACCTCACAAACGTGCGAAACAAAGCTCTGGCGCTTTACATGCGAGCGATGATACGAAATTGGCAACAACGCAAGCATACCATAACGTTATCTCTGATAGAAGTACTTGTTCCGCCTTCGTACGAACCCCCTATTGCGGTGGGCAATATTTCGCCATCTCTTGCACACATTGCCTCATTTCTTGTTGATTACATTTGCGTTCGTCTGAAAGTACCTTCGACGAGAATACCCACGACTCGGGAGATCTATAGGTGCTTGATGGATAACCATGGCCGCAACATAATGGAATTCAAATACCCGTCGAGAACGTGGAACCACATTTGGTGTGCAGTGCATACCCCATTACTGTCAACAGCAGTGAGATCGATGTGGTATATTCTCATAAACCGTAAACTTGTGATCAGGAGTCGATTACATACAATTCATATGGTCGATTCTCCTCTTTGCACAAACTGTGGACTGTTAGCAACGGAAGAACATGGTTTAGTGTGTGGCGCAGCGAGGGACGTCTGGATGCTGACGCGTCGAATACTGGCCTTCCTTCGGCGCACTAACTGCTCAGCAATCACATCGGATGTACTTTTTCTACCGGACAAGACCTTTTTTCCCAAACAGAAGACGTATGCGGTCAATTGGATTGCTGGACATGCGACGAAATATTTGTATTCGTACGATATTAAGTCCGTGATGGATTACTGGATGTATTTACAAGAACAACACGAGCTCATACGGAGTCATACGAAATACAGCACTTACTTTTCCAATTTTTTAGGAAGTGTTTTTCACAATCCGCCCTACAGCTGGGGTGTCCCAGAAATGAGAAGACACCTGCAGTAGAACGACTAGAGACAGTACTGCGCGCTTCAATTCTATTGGCATATAGCACACTAAGAAGAAAACCGGCCCCTACCTGTTGGCGCCAGTTATGACTGGATTATGTTAACGTGAAAAAAAAAACAGAAGAAAACAAAAAAAAACACATACACACCCCCAAAGATGGTCAACACCGAAACCGTCTCAGATAATGGTCTTTCGAATGGTCGACGAAGGAGAAATACATGCCACCCACAATGGCAGAAATGGCCAAGATTATATGGCTTTCTGCCAGATTTATGATGCGACACCGCGTGCTGCAGGGATTGTGATGCAGGTGATAACTTCAATTTCACTCCCGCCCGTGACTAGGATTGTCATTTACTTTATTCATGTTACAAAAAACAAAGAAAAAAAGAGGGCGGCCTTTACTTTGATTTTATGGTTTCCAAATTGTTTTTGCTGTCTCGATAAATAAAAAATAAAACAAAAAAGAAAAAAGTGAAAAGTTTGATCTTTTATTTTCAGACAATTATTATCTGTCCGTCCGTCCGTCCGATGCGAGGTAACTGCGCCGTAGTATGGGGACGCTACAGCTAAACAAACATCGAAACACACGACGCACATGCCGTCACCAGTGCCGTATAGAATACATCAGATGTGAAACTTCCTGGCAGATTAAAACTGTGCGCCCGACCGAGACTCGAACTCGGGACCTTTGCCTTTCGCGGGCAAGTGCTCTACCAACTGAGCTACCGAAGCACGACTCACGCTTGGTACTCACAGCTTTACTTCTGCCAGTACCTCGTCTCCTACCTTCCAAACTTTACAGAAGCTCTCCTGCTTTGGAAGGTAGGAGACGAGGTACTGGCAGAAGTAAAGCTGTGAGTACCAAGCGTGAGTCGTGCTTGGGTAGCTCAGTTGGTAGAGCACTTGCCCGAGAAAAGCAAAGGTCCCGAGTTCGAGTCTCGGTCGGGCGCACAGTTTTAATCTGCCAGGAAGATTCATATCAGCGCACACTCCGCTGCAGAGTGAAAATCTCATTCTGGAAACATCCCCCAGGCTGTGGCTAAGCCATGTCTCCGCAATATCCTTTCTTTCAGGAGTGCTAGTTCTGCAAGTTTCGCAGGAGAGCTTCAGTAAAGTTTGGAAGGTAGGAGACGAGGTACTGGCAGAAGTAAAGCTGTGAGTACCGAGCATGAGTCGTGCTTCGGTAGCTCAGTTGGTAGAGCACTTGCCCGCGAAAGGCAAAGGTCCCGAGTTCGAGTCTCGGTCGGGCGCACAGTTTTAATCTGCCAGGAAGATTCATATCAGCGCACACTCCGCTGCAGAGTGAAAATCTCATTCTGGATACATCAGATGTGTTTTACTGAGGAGGAATCGGTTGACCTACGACCTTGCGATCAAATGTTTTCGGTTCCCATTGGAGAGGCACGTCCTTCCGTCTACTAATCGCACGGTTTTCCGGTGCGGTCGCAAAACACAGACACTAAACTTATTACAGTGAACAGAGACGTCAATGAACGAACGGACAGGTCATATCTTTGCGAAAATAAAGAAAGTAAACTTTTCACTCGAGGGAAGACTTGAACCAAGGACCTCTCGTTCCCAGCTGCTCACGCTAACCACGTGACCACGACGCTCCTGCGCTCACATTATCCTTGATGTTGCCTATCTTGCACATGGACTACTCAGTTTGTATATTTTAGCCGGCACGGTAACTCAGCGTGTTCGGTCAGAGGGTTAGCTGCCCTCTGTAATAAAAAAAAAAAAACTGAGTTAATGGATCAACGACGAACTGAAACGGGTGTCTTGCGACCTCCGCCCCGAGCAGATGCAACGATCGAAAACGAACAAAAATGAGATTATTTAATGCTGGCACGGTAGCGCAGCGTGCTCGGACAGAGGGGTAGCTGCCCTCTGTAATAAAAAAAAACTGAGTTAATAGAGCGACAATGAACTTAAAAGGGTGTCTTACGACGTCCGCCCCGAGCAGATGCGACCAACAAAAGCGAACAAAATGAGGTTGAAAAAAATGGAAAAGTTTAATTTTTTATTTTCAGACAGTTATTATCTGTCCGTCCGTCCGTCCGATGCGAGGTAACTGCGCCGTAGTATGGGGACGCTACAGCTAAACAAACATCGAAACACACGACGCACATGCCGTCACCAGTGTCGTATAGAATACATCAGACGTGTTTTACTGTGGAGGAATCGGTTAACCTACGAACCAGTGTCGTATAGAATACATCAGACGTGTTTTACTGTGGAGGAATCGGTTAACCTACGACCTCGCGATCAAATGTTTTCGGTTCCCATTGGAGAGGCACGTCCTTTCGTCTACTAATCGCACGGTTTTCCGGTGCGGTCGCAAAACAGACACTAAACTTATTACAGTGAACAGAGACGTCAATGAACGAACGGACAGGTCATAACTTTGCGAAAATAAAGAAAGTGAACTTTTCACTCGAGTGAAGACTTGAACCAAAGACCTCTCGATCTGCAGTTGCTCACGCTAACCACGGGACCACGGCGCTCCTGGGCTCACATTATCCTTGATGTTGCCTATCTTGCGCATGGACCAGTCAGGTTGTATATTTTGCTTATTTTTTTCATACTTCCACACAACTTCTTCCTGCTTTCTCGATTGATGTGTGTTCAGTTTTTCAAGGCCTATCCGCTGTGCCAACTTATAACTAAATCTGAAGGGGGTGCGATGGGGAGGTTCCCTTGTAAGTATATGTCGCGTGGAAGAAAGGGAACATAGAATGTGAACATCCAGTCATATGCAACGAACCTTGGTAAGTCATTTTTATTGATGGACAAGGAAATAAATACATCCATAGCGATAGCAAATATGACATGATGGAGAATTTATTCTAGGGCTACTTCAAAAATTATTAGTCCACTCATATTTTTTTTATTTACAATCTGAAAATATGATTTCAGTTACGAAAACTAATATTTAGTGGGGTTTCCCTTTGCAGCTATTACTGCTTGTAGTCGTCTGGGCATCGACTTGACTAAGTTAGCCGCCAGAGAAGCTGGAATTGTGTCCCATTCGTCTTGAAGTGCTTCTTTTAGGTCTCTCTTGTTAGAAATGTGTCTTTCCTTATGTTACGCCGGCCGGAGTGGACGTGCGGTTCTAGACGCTACAGTCTGGAACCGAGCGACCGGTACGGTCGCAGGTTCGAATCCTGCCTCGGGCATGGATGTGTGTGATGTCCTTAGGTTAGTTAGGTTTAATTAGTTCTAGGTTCTAGGCGGCTGATGGAAGTAAAGTCGCATAGTGCTCAGAGCCATTTGAACCATTTGAACCTTATGTTACCTTCCAGTACTTTCCAAAGGTGTTCAACAGGATTAATGTATGGGCTCTGATGAGGGGTGTTAAGGTGATTTGGGGTATTGTACAGTATTTAGAGCCGTATGCTTTGGGTCGTTATCCTGTTGAAAAATGTAATTTCCTTGCAGATCTAATTTTTCGGCGCTAGGATTCAGATCTTTAAAATGTTCATATACATTTGGTGATCCATTGTAACTCCCGTGAAATGTAATTTTCCAACACCTGTAGCACTCATATAGCCCCACACCATCAGGGAGCCACCACTGTGTTTAACCGTTGGCACAAGATTGCGTGGCAACATCTCCGCATTCTTCTTAGGCCACACTATTCGCCTGTCATGCGACCCGAATACGTTATATTTACTCTCATCAGAAAATATTACTCTATTCCAGAAGTCTTCCTTTTTGAATCTATGTTCCATCGCAAAATGAAGACGTTTCTTGCGCGCTACCCGGCCGTGATACCCATACGTCTTGAAGGTTTGCCTTCTTTCCCCTCTAACTCACCAGCCAACTTACGAGCGCTGCTTTTAGGTTTCTTCTTCATTTCCCTCATGATAAATCTCGCTTCTGCATCAGTCAAAGTGTGGGGCGTCCGGTACGTGGTTGGTTTCTTAATAATTTTGTTCAAATGGTTCAAATGGCTCTGAGCACTATGGGACTTAACTTCTGAGGTCATCAGTCCCCTAGAACTTAGAACTACTTAAACCTAACTAACCTAAGGACATCACATACATCCATGCCCGAGGCAGGATTCGAACCTGCGACCGTAGCGGTCGCGCAGATCCAGACTGTAGCGCCTAGAACCGCTCGGCCACCCCGGCCGGCAATAATTTTGTTGCGCAGAATCGATCTATTATCGTCGATCTAGGTCTACCGACTACTTTAGCACTCTCGTAAGAAGGTTTGCACTCATTATGTAATCGCAGAATAAGTTTCCTTTCGATCAGTGTCGTTTCACTATCCTTACGGCCTATGGCGCTAACTGCACTGTATCAGCGCTGTTCAAAACCACAATAGGCGATTGAGTGGGGCCGCGCTCAGTTGACTCTAGTGTGTGCCGTGGGTCAGCGTTATAGTTTAATCACTGCACGCAGACTTTCGGCATGTTAAGATCGGAGACGAATACTTTATGAACTAGCTCTTGTATTACATTTTCATTTTGATAACCTTGCTGTCGATTTGGATGTATTTGTTTCCTTTATTTTCAGCAAAAATGACTTCCCGAAGTACTTCTTACATGACTGGCCATTTAGATTTTGTATACATCTCTTTACATGTTACACAGACTAGGTTTTCTGCACTATTGGCCATTAAAATTGCTACACCAAGAAGAAATGCAGATGATAACGGGTATACATTGGACAAATATATTATACTAGAACTGACATGTGATTGCATTTTCACGCAAATTGGATGCATAGATCCTGAGAAATCAGTACCCGGAACAACCACCTCTGTCCGTAATAACGGCCATGATACGCCTGGGCATTGAGTCAAACAGAGCTTGGTCGGCGTGTACAGGTACAGCTGCCCATGCAGCTTCAACACGATACCACAGCTCATTAAGAGTAGTGACTGGCGTATTGTGACGAGCCAGTTGCTCGGCCACCATTGACCAGTAGTGAGAGATCTGGAGAATGTGCTAGATTGGGGGGGCAGTCGAACATTTTCTGTATCCAGAAAGGCCCGTACAGAACTTGCTGAAATATAGGGTTTCGCAGGGATCGAATGAAGGGTAGAGCCACGGGTCGTAACACATTTGAAATGTAGCGTCCACTGTTCAAAGTGCCGTCAATGCGAACAAGTGGTGACCGAGACGTGTAACCAATGGCACTCCATACCATCATGCCTGGTGATACGCCAGTATGGCGATGACACCCAATACACGCTTCCAATGTGCGTTCACCGCGATGTCGCCAAACACGGATGCGACCATCATGATGCTGTAAACAGAACCTGGATTCATCTGAAAAAACGACGTTTTGCCATTCGTGCACCCAGGTTCGTCGTTGAGTACACAATCGCAGGCGCTCCTGTCAGTGATGCAGCGTCAAGGGTAACCGCAGCCATTGTCTCCGAGCTGATAGTCCATGCTGCTGCAAACAGTCGAACTGTTCGTGCAGATGGTTGTTGTCTTGCAAACGTCCCCATCTGTTGACTCAGGGATCGAGGCGTGGCTGCATTATCCGTTGCAGCCATGCGGACAAGATGCCTGTCATCTCGACTGGTAGTGATACGAGGCCGTTGTGATCCAGCATGGCGTTCCGTATTACCCTCCTGAACCCACCGATTCCATATTCTGCTAACAGTCATTGGATCTCGACCAACGCGAGCAGCAATGTCGCGATACGATAAAACGCAATTGCGATAGGCTACAATCCGACCTTTATCAAAGTCGGAAACGTGATGGTTCGCATTTCTCCTTTGTACACGAGGCATCACAACAACGTTTCACCAGGCAACGCCGGTCAACTGCTGTTTGTGTATGAGAAATCGGTTAGAAATTTTCCTCATGTCGGCACGTTGTAGGTGTCGCCACCGGCGCCAACTTTGTGTGAATGCTCTGATAAGCTAATCATTTGCATATCACAGCATCTTCTTCCTGTGGGTTAAATTTCGCTTCTGTAGCACGTCATCTTCGTGGTGTAGCAATTTTAATGGCCAGTAGTGTAAAAGATATGCAGCTAGGCGAATACTTTATGGACTCACTGTGTATCGAGCAGTTAGTCGCATGTTAAACAACTTACGGAAATGCAGCCGCGTGACGTCGTCGACAACCACCGGCATTTCGACAGGGACAGGTGGCCGACCACCCTGTCATTTTCAAGGCAAAACTGCAGCAAGTAAGTGCTGTGCATGTGAATTTAAAACCTCAGTTTGCAGAGCAATTTCGGAAAGATAAAATTCCGGAAAGATAACTCACACACTGTAAACACTGGCGCTACTAAAGGTTGGCTACACCTGAGGCTATCGATAGTCAAAAATACTGAACAGTAAATCAGAATGCCAAACCCTCCATCTCTATTTACAAGGTTACTTGCTGGTTTAATCTCAAGCGCTTTCCTATCCCAATAGCTGACAGTAAACGCCAAAATTCTGTCTTATTGTACGTAATCCATGAGGGGACCGGTGCTAGGACAATTTTCTGCAATAGCCGATTTGCTCGGCTGTTGTAAGCGTGTGTGCCATTATGCTCAGTACACCAGCCCTCCACAGTTCTGATAGACTGACCAATATATGGCACGCCACGACTGCAAAAAACACGATAGACACCCTTCTTACCCAGACAAGATCACCCTTAAAGGAAGGTAAAAGGACCCTAATCTTAGATGGATGTCGGAAAACATATTTCACATAATTTTACCAAAGTACAACCAATCTTGTTGGCGATGCACCGTGCGTAAGGCAGTAAAACCATAGAACTTGGTGCCAACTCGGCATTATGATCACTTACCCTGTGCAGTATCGAGCAACCGTACACTGAGTCAGTGATGATAATTTCTGTACCGTTCTACTCTCCAACAGCACAGGGGAAAATGAACACTAAAATCTTTCCGCACGAGCTCTGTTTTCTCTTATTTTCTTACGACTATCATTTTTCTCTGTGTATATTGCAAACAAAAAAATATTTTCGCATTCAGAGCAGAAAGCTGGTGATTTCTTTCTTTTTTTTGTCATCAGTCTACTGACTGCTTTGATACGGCCCGCCATGAATTCCTTTCCTGTGCTAACCTCTTCATCTCAGAGTAGCAACCTACGTCCTCAATAGCCCGCATCTCGTGGTCGTGCGGTAGCGTTCTCGCTTCCCACGCCCGGGTTCCCGGGTTCTATTCCCGGCGGGGTCAGGGATTTTCTCTGCCTCGTGATGGCTGGGTGTTGTGTGCTGTCCTTAGGTTAGTTAGGTTTAAGTAGTTCTAAGTTCTAGGGGACTGATGACCATAGCTGTTAAGTCCTATAGTGCTCAGAGCCATACGTCCTCAATTATTTGCTTGACGTATTCCAATCTCTGTCTTCCTCTACAGTTTTTGCCCTCTACAGCTCCCTCTAGTACCATGGAAGTCATTCCCTCATGTCTTAGCAGATGTCCTATCATCCTGTCCCTTCTCCTTATCAGTGTTTTCCACATATTCCTTTCCTCTCCGATTCTGCGTAGAACCTCCTCATTCCTTACCTTATCAGGCCACCTAATTTTCAACATTCGTCTATAGCACCACATCTCAAATGCTCTTCTGTTCTGGTTTTCCCACAGTCCATGTTTCACTACCATACAATGCTGTACTCCAGACGTACATCCTCAGAAATTTCTTCCTCAAATTAGGGGCGGTATTTGATATTAGTAGACTTCTCTTGGCCAGAAATGCCTTTTTTGCCATAGCGAGTCTGCTTTTGATGTCCTCCTTGCTCCGTCCGTCATTGGTTATTTTACTGCCTAGGTAGCAGAATTCCTTAACTTCATTGACTTCGTGACCATCAATCCTGATGTTAAGTTTCTCGCTGTTCTCATTTCTACTACTTCTCATTACCTTCGTCTTTCTCCGATTTACTCTCAAACCATACTGTGTACTCATTAGACTGTTCATTCCGTTCAGCAGATCATTTAATTCTTCTTCACTTTCACTCTGGATAGCAATGTCATCAGCGAATCGTATCATTGATATCCTTTCACCTCGTATTTTAATTCCACTCCTGAACCTTTCTTTTATTTCCATCATTGCTTCCTCGATGTACAGATTGAAGAGTAGGGGCGAAAGGCTACAGCCTTGTCTTACACCCTTCTTAATACGAGCACTTCGTTCCTGATCGTCCACTCTTATTATTCCCTCTTGGTTGTTGTGCATATTGTATATGACCCGTCTCTCCCTATAGCTTACCTCTACTTTTTTCAGAATCTCGAAAAGCTTGCACCATTTTATATTGTCGAACGCTTTTTCCAGGTCGACAAATCCTATGAAAGTGTCTTGATTTTTCTTTAGCCTTGCTTCCATTAGTAGCCGCAACGTCAGAATTGCCTCTCTCGTCCCTTTACTTTTCCTAAAGCCACACTGATCGTCACCTAGCGCATTCTCAATTTTCTTTTCCATTCTTCTGTATATTATTCTTGTAAGCAGCTTCGATGCATGAGCTGTTAAGCTGATTGTGCGATAATTCTCGCACTTGTCAGCTCTTTCCGTCTTCGGAATTGTGTGGATGATGCTTTTCCGAAAGTCAGATGGTATGTCGGCCAGACTCATATATTCTACACACCAACGTGAGTAGTCGTTTTGTTGCCACTTCCCCCAATGATTTTAGAAATTCTGATGGAATGTTATGTATCCCTTCTGCCTTATTTGACTGTAAGTCCTCCAAAGCTCTTTTAAATTGCGATTCTAATACTGGGTCCCCTATCTCTTCTATATCGACTCCTGTTTCTTCTTCTATCACATCAGACAAATCTTCATAGAGGCTTTCAATGTATTCTTTCCACCTATCTGCTCTCTCCTCTGCATTTAACAGTGGAATTCCCGTTGCACTCTTAATGTTACCACCATTGCTTTTAATGTCACCAAAGGTTGTTTTGACTTTCCTGTATGCTGAGTCTGTCCTTCCGACAATCATATCTTTTTCGATGTCTTCACATTTTTCCTGCAGCCATTTCGTCTTAGTACTTCCGTACCCCAATTCTTTGCGTATTGTTTCTTCCTGACTAATGTCTTGAACTTCAGCCTACTCTTCATCACTACTATATTGTGATCTGCGTCTATATCTGCTCCTGGGTACGCCTTACAATCCAGTATCTGATTTCGGAATCTCTGTTGACCATGATGTAATCTAATTGAAATCTTCCCGTATCTCCAGGCCTTTTCCAAGTATACCTTCTCCTCCTGTGATTCTTGAACAGGGTATTCGCTATTACTAGCTGAAACCTGTTACAGAACTCAATTAGTCTTTCTCCTCTTTCATTCCTTGTCCCAAGCCCATATTCTCCTGTAACCTTTTCTTCTACTCCTTCCCCTACAACTGCATTCCAGTCGCCCATGACTATTAGATTTTCGTCCCCCCTACATACTGCATTACCCTTTCAATATCCTCATACACTTTCTCTACCTGTTCATCTTCAGCTTGCGACGTCGGCATGTATACCTGAACTATCGTTGTCGGTGTTGGTCTGCTGTCGATTCTGATTAGAACAACCCGGTCACTGAACTGTTCACAGTAACACACCCTCTGCCCTACTTTCCTATTCATAACGAATCCTACACCTGTTATACCATTTTCTGCTGCTGTTGATATTACCCGATACTCATCTGACCAGAAATCCTTGTCTTCCTTCCACTTGGCTTCACTGAGCCCTACTATATCTAGATTGAGCCTTTGCATTTCCCTTTTCAGATTTTCTAGTTTCCCTACCACGTTCAAGCTTCTGAAATTCCACGCCCCGACTCGTAGAACGTTATCCTTTCGTTGATTATTCAATCTTTTTCTCATGGTAACCTCCCCCTTGGCAGTCCCCTCCCGGAGATCCGAATGGGGTACTATTCCGGAATCTTTTGCCAATGGAGAGATCATCATGACACTTCTTCATTTACAGGCCACATGTCCTGTGGATACACGTTACGTTTCTTTAATGCAGTGGTTTGGTTGGTTGGTTGGTTGTTTTGGGGAAGGAGACCAGACAGCGTGGTCATCGGTCTCATCGGATTAGGGAAGGATGGGGAAGGAAGTCGGCCGTGCCCTTTCAGAGGAACCATCCCGGCATTTGCCTGGAGTGATTCAGGGAAATCACGGAAAACCTAAATCTGGATGGCCGGACGTGGGATTGAACCGTCGTCCTCCCGAATGCGAGTCCAGTGTCTAACCACTGCGCCACCTCGCTCGGTGCAGTGGTTTCAATTGCCTTCTGCATCCTCATGTCGTTGATCATTGCTGATTCTTCCGCCTTTAGGGACAATTTCCCACCCCTAGGACAAGAGAGTGCCCTGAACCTCTATCCGCTCCTCCGCCCTCTTTGACAAGGCCGTTGGCAGAATGAGGCTGACTTTTTATGCCGGAAGTCTTCGGCCGCCAATGCTGATTATTTATCAAAATTTAGGCAGTGGCGGGGATCGAACCCGGGACCGAAGACGTTTTGATTATGAATCAAAGACGCTACCCCTGCTTTACCGCAACGAAAAACATCTTTACTTTAGTGACTGCCTCCCCAACTCGCTTATCATATCAATAACACTCTGTCTCCTATTTCGCGATAATGCAAAACGAGCTGCTCTTTTGTGAATGTTTTCGATATCTGGTAAGGATCCCACGCCGCATAGCAATACTCCAGAACAGGACGGACAAGGCAGTCTCTCTAGTTGTCCTGTTGTCACTTGTAACGGCTCTGCCAATAAAACGCACTCACTCATTCGCCTTCCCCACCACATCATATATGTGACCGTTTCAATTGAAGGTTTTCCTAATTGTAATTTCTAGGTAATTTGTGTAATTTATCGTCTAACCGAGATTTAACAAATTTCCCTTAGTACTCATATTGGATGACCTCAACTTTTCCTTATTCAGGGACAATTCCCATTTTTCGCAACATATCTACATCTACATCTACATCCAAATCTGCAAGCCACCTGACGGTGTGTGGCGGAGGGTACACTGAGTACCTCTATCGGTTCTCCCTTCTATTCCAGTCTCGTATTGTTCGTGGAAAGAAGGATTGTCGGTACGCCTCTGTGTGGGGTCTAATCTCTCTGCTTTTAGCCTCATGGTGTTTTCGCGAGCTCGGTGAAGCTATGTTCTGGAAACTTCAACAAAAGTCCGTACCGAGCTACTGAGCGTCTCTCCTGCAGAGTCTTCCACTGGAGTTTATCTGTCATCTCCGTAAGGCTTTCGCGATTACTAAATGATCCTGCAACGAAGCGCGCTGCTCTCCGTTGAATCTTCTCTATCTCTTCTATCAACGCTATCTGGTACGGATCCCACACTGCTGAGCAGTATTCGAGCGGTGGGCGAACTAGCGTACTGTAACCTACTTCCTTTGTTTTCGGATTGCATTTCCTTAGGACTCTTCCAATGAATCTCAGTATATAGCTATTTGGACCTTTGTGAAATACAGTAATTCGTATTATCAGTAAAATAACGGACATAACAGTTATGGGTAATAGCCTACAAATGGTTCAAATGGCTCTGAGCACTATGGGACTTAACTTCTGAGGTCATCAGTCCCCTAGAACTTAGAACTACTTAAACCCAACTAACCTAAGGACATCACACACATCCATGCCCGAGGCAGGATTCGAACCTGCGGTCGTAGCGGTCGCGCGGTTCCAGACTGTAGCGCCAAGAACCACTCGGCCACCCCGGTCGGCAGTAATAGCCTACAGTAATGAATATAGTACAAGGAACATTTTATTGGGGTGGTTCATATGATTCATCGCCGCTCCCCTCCTTAGAGGCATACATCTTTCAGAGATTATTTCTAAATGAGTGAAGGTATTTTAAATCCGACTTTGCCACTGCAACAAATGCCCTTCGCTTTATTAAAATAAAGCATCATCAGTGGTCTAGAATGAAACGTATTTACAATCGGGCTTGCTTTCTGCATCTAAAAACGATTCGTTACGTAACATATTGATGTTACTTCAGATATATCGCGTCTGATTTTCGATCATATCAGGAAAAGCTGTCCGTTTCCATGTCTTTGTAGTATTTCTTCGTTTGTTAGTTTTTCTAAAACTTATGTTCACATTTTTAACATGTTTCAACCATCTCTTTGTACGCCCTTTCTTTTTGTACATTCTCGATTGTGTGATGTTCATGCGTCAGTGTTCACAAACAATGTACTTCACAGTATAGTTGTATAAGTTTTTGTAATGGCCATTGGTCTACCCCCTTTGCTATACTTGTAGCAACTAAAACTAGCTGTCACTTGAAAACCACTCATTCATCAGTGACGAATTTAGAGTGTCACCTACATTTCTCTGGTTTCCATGTGCTTCTTTTAGCAAAACAAAGAGTTTACACAATGTCACCTCGCTAACATCCTAATTCAATTGCAATTGCGATAGAATACTGAAACATTCGTTGATGAAACGGAGAATAGAGGTCAAATTAGGTCAACAGCCTACGATAAAGCACATTCTCAGTATAAATATGAAAGTTTAGTTTGCTTGTTGCAAAGCCATACTAATTCACATTTCGGTAGTTATCGATGACTCTTAACAAAAATACATAATCCCATTACAAAAGTCTGCAGTTGTTCTCATACTGCGGTACAAGTTCCGCTGTTAACTAAATGACAGATTACTCTCCTCTTTGCGAGCTATCACTTGCCAAAATCTTGTTACGACATCTGACGGCCGTAGAGGCCGAGCGGTTCTAGGCGCTTGAGTCTGGAACCGCGCGCCCTCTATGGTCGCAGGTTCGAATCCTGCCTCGGGCATGGATGTATGTGATGTCGTTAGGATAGTTCTACCTTCTACGGGACTGATGACCTCCGATGTTAAGTCCCATAGTGCTCAGAGCCATTTGAACCATTTGAACTCTTTTACCTCTGGAATATTTTACCCAGGGAAGCCAACGAAACATTTTTTAGAACAACATGTAATAATGAAAGATAATGTGGTGGTTCTCTTTGAACTTGAGGTGTTGAAAATATTGGTGCTGGACTGGGATTAGAAATCTGATCTCTCCTTTTGTGGGATTTGACCCCTTCGAAACGACACACTTCCAGCTTATACCTGTTTCCGCAAGATCCAAAATTCCTCAAGGTCTCCACGAAAGGGGATCGAATCCTGCTCTGGCACGAACATTGTCATCATGTGATTTCAAACTGTAGCTTGTACATACCGAACTACAAGTCAGAAATAACTGGAAATTTGTGGCCGGCCGTGGTGGCCGAGCGATTCTAGGAGCTTCAGTCTGGAACCGCGCGACCGCTACGGTCGCAGGTTCGAATCCTGCCTCGGGCATGAATGTGTGTGATGTCCTTAGGTTAGTCAAGTTTACTTAGTTCTAAGTTCTAGGGGACTGATGACCTCAGACGTTAAGTCCCATAGTGTTCAGAGCCATTTGAACCATTTTTTGTTACGACATCTCAAACCGTTTGTGAGATATGAGGAATGTGTTGAGTATTTCATTATCGGTTTCCTGTCGCATGTCATCTCAAATGACTGCATTACATAACATCAGTTTTATCGAGACCGGTGAATGATGGACATCACTTCCCAA
Organism: Schistocerca americana; assembly: GCF_021461395.2. NCBI lineage: Eukaryota > Metazoa > Arthropoda > Insecta > Orthoptera > Acrididae > Schistocerca > Schistocerca americana. Next base: position 255,038,721 of record NC_060119.1, on the reverse strand, counting down.
ATGTAAAGAAAAAAATCAGTAGGTTAGATAAATTTCATATTCTGCAATATGTGGTCTAAGATGCACCAAACGCAAATTCATAGTTACATCTATTTTTCATCGCAAACTTTTCGAATTTCAGACAGTGCATTACTTATATGCGAAATATCACATTAGCGAAATGATAGGCACTGCGTCTGAAGCTGACATATAAAGCTATAACTGATGTAAAAGAATTTGTGGTGTCACCGCCAGACACCACACTTGCTAGGTGATAGCCTTTAAATCGGCTGCGGTCCGTTAGTATACGTCGGACCCGCGTGTCGCCACTATGTGATTGCAGACCGAGCGCCGCCACACGGCAGATCTAGTCTAGAGAGACTCCCTAGCACTCGCTCCAGTTGTACAGCCGACTTTGCTAGCGATGGTTCACTGGCTACATACGCTATCATTTGCCGAGACGACAGTTTAGCATAGCCTTCAGCTACGCCATTTGCTACGACCTAGCAAGGCGCCATATTCAGTTACTATTCTGAACATATAATATTGTGAATCATGTACCGTCAAGAGCGACGTTCATAATTATTGGATTAAAGTTAAATATCAACTAATTACGTCCGCTTTCTGAATTCTAATTCCTTGTCATGTTCCAGACCTCACGTCAGTATAGTTCTCCCCCCCTCACGCCAGCCTGCGTGAGCTAAAACGCGTGCATTTCGGCCTCCTCTAGTAACACGGTGTTGGCTCTTCTGCCAACACAACAGAATTTTCTTGACGAATAATTTCTTTAAAATCGTATGAGAAAGGTTGCGGGTTAGCCAACGTGAGCGCGCCGTTCTGTAGGAGTAGTGTGTAAGGCATCGGGCGCCGAAAACTGGCGAACTTGACTGCGAGAGGCCCGTCGCAGAAATCCGCCCGTGTGTGTGTTGGTTCAAATGGCTCTGAGCACTATGCGACTTAACTGCTGAGGTCATCAGTCGCCTAGAACTTAGAACTACTTAAACCTAAGGACATCACACACATCCATGCAGGATTCGAACCAGCGACCGTAGCAGTCGCTCGGTTCCAGACTGTAGCGCCTAGAACCGCACGGCCACTCCGGCCGGCGAGTGTGTGTACCTGCTGACAGACTGCATCGGCAGTTGCCAGAACTTGAGAGTATCCCTCTCAAGGTAGAGCCTCCACTAACGCACAGGCGGGGACTGCAAGTCTCTAAGAAGCCGCCGGAATGCCTGGTCCGTCGCTAAAATACACTCGTGTGTAGCCAGCTGTTCATGGAGATCCGTTCGTCTGATGGAGACGTTAAGTTTGGCGGTCACGTTGGTGTAATGCCGGCACAGGTCTCACCCTCTCGCTTCCCTTCATCCATAAAAACACAAACCCGTCTCTACGCTATATAAGCTCTCATCACAGACATCCATACGATGCAGGTACACAGCTGACACTTCGTAGCAGGTAAGAGAAAAGGCACTGCCAAACCACCACCGCTAGGACTTTGCCACGAGCGGCGATGCAGCATTCCTGCATCTGCTCCCTACGCTCATTCCCTGACTATTTTGTATTTTGATACTGTGAATGGAAGTTTTAAATTTTCGAATATTCCCATTTTGCACTACCATTTCTAGTAAATTTCTTTTTATTAGCTTTTATTTAGGTATATGACTAAAAATACATGTAGGCATATAAATCTCTGAAATTTTAGTCCGTCCTGATCTTTGGACAGCATATCTTTATACCTTTTCCCGCCTGAACTATCTGTCAAAGAATCAAAAACAGTCATTTGCAAGCCAAAACGAATGGAAGCACATCATGTTGACACTGCCATTTTCGTAAGTACGCCACATTGTTCTAGGCAACTCTATGTACATTTCCGTTAAGCAACTTTCACACAATTGCGTTTCCTTTTCGTGGTGATAATGTAGTCTGCTTTTTGCATAGCTGGATCCTAGCGAAAGGCTTATGAAGCTGAAACTAGATGCGTAACGGAGAAGAAGTCGAAATAAATACACCCTACGCGGAAAAGTTACAACGTTCCTTCAATAAACGTATTGTTTTGATGCCGTAATGAAACTTCACATTGTGTCACATTTACTATACGGTAGATAATATTTTTCGTCTCGGAATTTTTATTAGTTTCTAGCAGATCATTCCGATTATTTATCAGTGTTCTGCTCATTTTTGCTTGCATTTCGTGATTATTTCTTTATAAAAGTATAAATAATTTAATTTTTAATGCATATACAACACGTTTGCCAGAATTCCTTTTATACATACATGTTTGAAAACTTAACAAATCCTGTATAATTAGACAATACTTGCGTCATAATGTGATGATCATCATTTTTCATGACTTAATTAGACTGAACTTGCCATTATATTTAGCATTTAAAATTTCGAGTGCATTTCTATGGCCAAATTGAACAACATGAACCATTATGATCATTTTGATTTATAATAGAAACAATTACAACAGCTCACTCATAGTAAAACGATCTAAAAAAGTCGAATATTTTCTTAAATTATTCTGGAGGATGTTGGCAACTGGTGCCACCCTTGCCAAGTTTATGGTATACATTTGTATTAAAACTATGTTCATGTAAAAGTTTGAATATTTGTATTAATTACACTAGTGAAGCGGTTGCCACTGAAAAAAATTGTACAAAAAGTGTAACTTTTTATCAAAAATTCAATGACTTGAGTGACAATTGTGTGCTCTCGTTATACGCATCTTCTTTTGGGGCAGTTCTCCACTGAACTTACATTAGGTGGATTCTCACGATTTTTTCGTCGTTGTGTTTGTATAAACGTCTCAAAAGTGTCGGTGCAATGTTGGCCACATCGGATATTTAACTTCTTGTCAGCTGTCAAAAATGTTAGGTATGTTTTGGCAGTAACGGCAGCTAATAGAACTATAAAAATGGTTCAGAGAATTTTTATGAAATTATGTGCACGATAGTTCCGATGGCATATATTGTTTCCGGTGAGTCTGCTATGCATAAACCAATGGTTTCCTATCGCATAATCGTTTTAATTATTTTCCTGAAGATGCTGAAGATGAAAAGTGCTCAGAAAACTGCACAATATCACCAGACGATGAAATTATGGAAAGGTGAAAGTATGATTATGAATGATCGCCGAATCAGGGTCATCGTAGACATTATTTCGTGCCACGAAATGTTTTCCGACCTTGTGGGTACGCCACTTGTGATGGCAAAATTTGTTCCAAAACTACTGAATTTCGAAGAAAAATAGTGGCGAATGCTTGTTGCACAGGAGTCGCTGCTAGATGAAGTCAGCAACAGTGCTGCCGAGACGTGTCGTCATAGGTGATGTAAGAAGGCTTTACGGACAAGACGTCGAAAGTAAGGATCAATCGGCTCATTGAAAGCAAAACCGAAAAAATGAGTTATGTTCACTGTGCTCTATTTTCACGGCATAGCGCAACAAAAATTCTCTTTACAAGGTTGAACGAGCAATAAGGAGAACTATTTACAAGTTCGACGCCGTTTGCTTGAAGCAATCCGAACAAAAACGGTTTTGGTGAAACAATTCATGGCTTTCGTAACCGATAATGTAGCTGTTGACATTTCGTTCTTCGCTCGTAATTTTTGACTAAAAGCAATACTATAATGATGTCGCAGTCTCTATTTTCGCCAGATGTGACACCATATGACTCGTTTTCTGCCCTAAAAATAAATAAAACCTTAAAGCGCCGCCGTATTACAAGCGTTAATGAACTTATAAACGCTACGCTAGGAGAACTGAAAAGTACCCCAATATTTGATTTGCAGAAATGTTTCGGCGCCTGGAAAATTTTGCGGCATAAGTGTATAACATCTAACGAGGACTATTTTGAAATGGATAAGATTGAAATTCGTTCCAAAGAACAAAAATCTCCACATTTTTTTGCGCCTACCATATAAGAGTATACAAAATGACTTTGATTTGAATAGTCATCTTGCAGCAAGGAATCAGGACTATTTTGAAGTGGATAACATTGAAATTCGTACCAAAGAACAAAACTCTCCACTATTTTTTAGCGCTTCCCATATAAGAGTATACAAAGTGCTTTTCGGTTGAATAGTCATCTTGCAGCAAGGAATCATCACGAAGAAAACTGTACCAACGAAAACAAGGGCTCTTGATGACACACGACAGATACAGATGATTGAAAATTTACTCCAAGAATCCGTCTGGATAAATCTTACGACACGAGTCTTTAACTTGCAAAACGAAAACAGTTGATACTTGTGACAATAGCAAAGTGATTTTGTTTTCAATCAGAACACAGTTTCTGCTGTGAGTAAGACGTAAGAAAACGAGGGCGGTGGAGGGGGATTAACGTGCGAGCAATTTAATTTGTCAAATTACACTGTGGTGACAAAAGTCATGGGGTACCTCCTAATATCGTGTCGGACTACCTTCTGCTCGGCGTAGTGCAGCAACTTATAGCACTGACTCAACAAGTTGCTGGAAGTCCCCTGCAGAAATATGAAGCCATGCTGCCTCTACAGCCGCCCACAATTACTGAAGTATTGCCGGTGCAGAATATTGTGTACGAATTGAACTCTCGATTGGTCCTATAAATGTTCGATGGGTTTCATACCTGGCGGTCTGGGGAACCAAATCATTCGCTCCAGTTGTCTAGATTGTTCTTCAGATCAGTCACGAACTATTGTGACCCGATGACATAACATCATTGTTTGGGAACATGAAGGTCAAGAATTGCTGCAAATGGATTCCTCGTAGCCGAGCAAACCATTTTCAGTCGATGATCGGTTTACTTGAACCAGAGGACCCTGTCCATTCCGTGTAAACACAACCCACACTATTATGGAGCCACCACCACAATCGAACCCTACCATCAGCTCTTACCAGCTGAAATCGGGACTGATCTGACCAGCCCACGGTTTTCCAGTCGTCTAGGATCCAACAGGTATGATCGGGAGCCCAGGGGACGCGCTGCAGGCGATGTCGTGTTGTCAGTAAAGCTACTCGTGTTGGTCGTCTGCTGCTGTAGCCCATTAACGACAAAAGTCGCCGCACTGTTCTAACGGATACGTACATTGTACGTCCCACACAGATTTCTGGGGTCATTTCACGCATTGTTGCTTGGCTGTTAGCACTGACAGCTCCACGCAAACGCTGCTGCTCTCCGTCGTTAAGTGAAGGCCGTCGGCCACTGCGTTGTCAGTGGTGGGAGGCAATTTCTGAAATTTGGAGGAGGAGGAGATTAGTGTTTAACGTCCCGTCGACAACGAGGTTATTAGAGACGGAGCGCAAGCTCGGGTGAGGGAAGGATGGGGAAGGAAATCGGCCGTGCCCTTTCAAAGGAACCATCCCGACATTTGCCTGAAGCGATTTAGGGAAATCACGGAAAACCTAAATCAGGATGGCCGGAGACGGGATTGAACCGTCGTCCTCCCGAATGCGAGTCCAGTGTGCTAACCACTGCGCCACCTCGCTCGGTCTCTGAAATTTGGTATTCGCGGTCTTGGCACTGTGGACCAATCTCTTCTGACGATTTCCAAAATGAAATGCCCCATGCGTCTAGCTCCAGCTACCATTCCGCGTTCAAAGTCTGTCAATTCCCTTCGTGCGGCCATAATCACGTCGGACACTTGTTCAGATGAATTACCCAAACACTAATGACAGTTCGGCCAATGCACTGCCCGTTTATATCTTGTGTATGCAATACTAGCGCCATCTGTATGTATTTGTATCGCTGTCTCATGACTTTTATCTCCTCAGTGTATTTTACCGTGTAAAGAAAACTAGTCCTCCAACTGGTGTGGGCTACTTACCTTCGGCTGCTGGCCACTGGCTGTGCCCTGGTGGACTGGCTGGCACTGCGGGCTTCCCGCCGGCTCGTGCCTCACCCTATGCGTCATTGAGCGACCTGCTGCGCCGGCATTCCTCTCACACAGGTGATGTCACCGGTGGGTGCTTGACAGTCGGCGCGCCAGTCCACGCCGAACCCTGTCTACCACCGTGGTGGACTGTGGACCCCACACCGCACTTCGTACGCCTTATCTCTCCAGTACTCTCGCGCCCCTGCCTCTCAACCGACTACGTTGAAATGATTGAAATGGCTCTAAGCACTATCGGACTCAACATCTGAGATCATCAGTCCCCTAGACTTAGAACTACTTAAACCTAACTAACCTAAGGACATCACACACAGCCATTCCCGAGGCAGGATTCGAACCTGCGACCGTAGCAGCAGCGCGGTTCCGTACTGAAGCGCCTAGAACCTCTCGGCCACAGCGGCCGGCGACTAAGCTGAAGACAGGTAAACCAACGGGCCCCGCAACATTACCAGGCAATATCCGTCACATTGGTTTGCTGCAGTATTCTTGAACGTATTCTTAGTTCGAATATAATAAAGTTCCATGACACAGCTTCTGTTCAGGAATCAGCACGGTTTTAGAAAGCATTGCTCGTACGAAACTTAGCTTGCCCTTTCCTCTATGATATCCTGAGAACTACGGATAAAGGGCAGAGTACATGTTGCTAGATTTCCGAAAAGCATTTGACTCTGAGCCCCATTGCAGACTGGTACGAGCATACGGATTAGGTTCGCAGATATGTGAGTGGCTCGAAGACTTCGTAAGTAACAGAACCCAATACACTTTACTCGACGACAAGTCCAGGGAAGTGTGACAGGACTGCTGTTATCTTCTGTATACATAAATGGTCCGGCGGACTGGGTGGGCAGCGATCTACAGTTGTTTGCTGATGATGCTTGCTCGACGGGAAAGTGTCGTCTTTGAATGACTGTATGACAATAAAAGATGTCAGACAAAATTTCTAGCTGATGTGACGAATGGCAGCTATCTCCAAATGTAGAGAAATATAAGGTAATGGAGATGAGTAGAAAAGAACCGGACTTGAAGCTGACTGTTGCCAATGCACATTTCGCTTTAGGACAGCGATGATAAGAGAAATTATGACTCATATGGAGACACACTTGTTTTTTCCTTCGCTCTGTTTGTCATTGTAGTCGTACAGGGTAATCTCCGCCACGCACCGTACGGTGGCTCGCTGAGTATATATGTAGATGTAATTACAGCACGCAAAGAGGCATTTAAACAGTCGTTCTTCCCGCATTCCATACGTGAATAGAACGGGAAGAAACACAGTAATGGGTACAGTGGGACGTACCGTCTGCTATGTAGTTCGCGGTGATTTTCGGAGTATACACGTAAATCTAGAAGCAGAAATTGCGTAAAAACACAGATACTTGCAAGCAGAATATAACCGGCGTGTTATGCTCGTAAAATCTCATCATCAGCGTGTAACAGCTAGTTGCTTGATATTCATAAGTACACTTAATTCTTAGCGACGGAATTCTTTTCTTCGAACAAATATAGAAAATATCAACTCAGTTTTCAAACTACAGTAAAGGCCAAGAGAATAATAACAAAAAATTGCAGTCAATCTCGCTGTAAATATCTGTTCAAACACTGGGTATTTTAGCTGCACCAAGTAAATATTTTTAGCAGTCAGCTGTGCAGCTGATAATTACTGCACAAATAGCTCTGTCAATGGCCATGAGACAAGATTTAAAGTGAACTTACATTTACCAGTAAAGAATAAACATAAAACTCAAACCAGCATTTTCTATCAAGGAATACAACTGTATGACAAAGTTAAAGAGATTACTAAAGCGAACTTATTGAAAAAGGAAGTTAACAAGTATCCTTTAAGCAAAGTATTCTACACCGTGAAGGATTACGTAACACAGAGTACGAATTTGATAAAAATATAACACAAATAAACAATAACGATAATAAAACATTTACTATTTCACACAACACTTTAACACTATTTTTTCATTTCTTCTCTTTTTTTTTATTTGCTGGAAAACTTTAGTCCCATGAGTAATATTAATACTTTATACTCTTTTTGAGCTCAGCATGTCACTCACTATACAGAGATGCTGACTCAGTTTTCCACGATATCAAATGGGAAGCTGTGGGACTTGAAAGGGAAACCAAACTTCATGGCTGTGTCATTTGACAGTGAGTGTACTGTTGCATTATGAAATAATATGAAGGGCTTATTTCAATAGTGGTACAAGTCCATTTTTGTTCGTTCTGACATACAGAGTCCTAAAGTTAAATGAGCGCTGAAAAATCAGCAGTGGAGGTACCAGAAATATTCAAGTATATATATTGAGTATTTCTGGTACCTCAACTGCAAATTTTTCAGCGCTCATTTAACTTTAGGACTCTGTATCTCAGAATGAACAAAAATGGACTTGTACCACTATTGAAATAAGCCCTTCGTATATGTACAGTGTGTAGCGTGTGTGCGGTGACTGGGAGTGAGAAATGAGTGAACAGTGTAGCACTAGCCTTGCACAGTATTAAATAACGTCTTTGTAATATACCGGTAGTATGCACTAGGGATAAATCAAACGAGATAGCACTGTTAAGCTGACTGGCCTTGTATTCAGGAGGGTGGACAGTCCAATCTTGATCTGGCCATCCAGATTTAGGTTTCTCTAAATTACTTCAGGTAAATGTCGAGATGGATCGTATTATAGGGTCATAGCCAATTACCTGTCCCACCCTTGCCAAACTTTAACTGTAAAAATGTAAATGCCGTTCTGTATGAATTATGTTATTTTTGTTGATCTTAGATTGTAATACCACGGCCTGTCCAATATCCTTTAAAGATGATCTGCGGATCATTAAAAGTACTACTGCTACAGCTACTACCACTATGTTGTCTGGTTGTGCGTTATCATACAGCTCCGAGAGTGGAGTCTATGTCCTACAGCCTCTGAATATGTCAAACTTTTGATAACTTGTTAGAGTTACCTCACCCTCCTGTTCAAAACGAAATCATGCTGACGCGAAAATCAACTCCACTTGTTCAACGATTATCTACTTGGTCTTATAAAAACGTTAGTTCTTTGAACTACCTCAACGTGGACACACACAAATCGTCTTCGGAAGAATAAGGAGGGCTTGATTTTTTTCAACTCTGCTATACTGAGATAAGAAAGTCGTAATACCTCTACAGTTTTCGCAATGGCAGCTGACATTTTGTTCTTGTTCATATAATGATCGATCACTTCCGCAATATTGACAATTCACGATACAACGAGATAAAATGCAACACAAACTGATTTCCGCGCAACATGCGCAGTGGAACATCGAAATGCGTACGGTCCGCCACCTAGAAAGTCCGGCAAGCAACAGGCTTTTTTGTTTGGCAGTCACAAGTGTAAACCTCCGAATTTCTTTATCAATTCATCCGTCAGTCCATACTTGTCTCACACATATCGAACACATTCTTCTTCTGAAAAAAAAACAAAAAAAAAACAAAAAAACAAAAAACGCCCCGATAGCTGAATAGTCAGCGTGACGGACTGCCGTCCTAAGGGGCCCGGGTTCGATTCCTGGCTGGGTCGCGGATTTTCTCCGCTCAAGGACTGGGTGTTGTGTTGTCTTCATCATCATTGCATCACCATCCGGCGCGCAGGTCGCCAATGTGGCGCCGAATGTAATAAGACCTGCATCAAGGTGGCCGGACCTGCCCCGCAAGGGGCCTCCCGGCCAACGACGCCACACGTTCACTTCCATTTTTGAAAAAAAAATTGACAAATTATTTGAGAAATAATTGAAATTTGACAAACTGTCTGACCGTCTACGAGAGTCGAAGGACATGAGAGGGAAGTAGTAGTTGAGAAATAGATAGGATTGTAGCGTATTCCCCATGTTATGCAGTCTGTACATTGACCACGCTGTGATGGACACCAAGGAGAAATAGGGGAATTAACGTTCAGGGAGAAGAAACAAAAACTTTCAGATTTGAACATGACACTGTACTTCTCTCAGAGGTAACAATGGGTTTTGAAGGTCATTTAAACGGAATGGATCGCGTCTTTGAAAAAGACTGTAAGACAACATCAACAAACGTAAAACAAGGTAAATCAGGTGATGAAATGCTAAAGGTACAGATGAGTTTTGCTGTTTGGGCAGCAAAGAACTGATGATGGCCGAAGTGAGAGTGAATAAAATGGAGACTAACAATAGTAAGAAAAGCATTTCTGAAAAAAAAAATTGGTTAACATCGAAATTAAATTTAAATATTTAGAACATTTTCTGGAGGTGTACGTGAAGAATTAGCAGGAATGACAAGAAGAGAATGGAAGCTTTTAAAATGTGATGTTGCAGATGAATGCTGAAGATTAAGTTGTTACATAACTAATAAAGTGGCATTAAACGAAATTGGGGAGGAAAGAAAGCTATGGCTCAATTTGGTATCAAGATATCGTCAGTTTGTGTGTGTGTGTGCGTGTGTGTGTGTGTGTGTGTGTGTGTGTGTGTGTGTGTGTGTGTGTGTGGAGGGGGGAGAGGGTAAGAGGGAGGGGAGGCAAAGTTTTTAGAGGGAGACGAAGGATTATCTACTGTCAGCGGTATCTAATAGATGTGTGTTGTAGTAGTTACACAGAGATGAAAAGGCTAGCTTGTAGAGCTGCATCAGGGGAGCCTTTGGATTGAGAACCACAACAACAAAACATCAGTTCAAATGGTTCAAATCGCTCTGAGCACAACGGGACTTAACATCTGAGGTCATCAGTCCCCTAGAACTTAGAACTACTTAAGCCTAACTAAACTAAGAACATCACACACATGCATGCCCGAGGCCGGATTCGAACCTACGACCGCAGCGGTTGCGCAAGCATCAGTTTTTCGAATCGTCTGATAGTGACCTTTACCTACGTTTCCCATTCTTCACTACGCGACTGCTAAACAAAGCGTCCTTCTTAATATTTTTATGTGTCTTGAATTATCTGTCCGCATCTACTATTAAGAGAATATCCAAGACAAAATCTTAGGAGAGGGGACGGGCACATGTTAGTTTCACAGGCAATGATGAAGTAATTCTAAGATTTCGAAATACATGTTTCTGGGTGGCCTAGCTACTAGTCAATAATAATGACAAATTGTGTGTTGTGACTTCCTCGAAGCTAATACCGAACATTTTGTCTGTTTGGTGGGGAGAATGCGATTTTGGATTGCAAAAATTTCTCGGATAGGGGGGAGGAGGGAGGAAGCAGCTATCCCCGTCTGCCCCTCGCTGTGTAAGCCCTAGCCTAGTTTTTTCTCCTCTGCTGTTACTTCCAGTGCAATGGCGTAGGACAGGGGGACAGGGCTGTTCTAGCTTACGTGCCCGTCGACGGGCAACCGGGGGGGGGGGGGGGGGGCACGTGCACACGTGAGCTGGGATGGGCGAAAGGCTGACGCGCGGGGGAGCCTTGGCGGCTGATGTGCACCAGCAGAGCGAACGCAGGCAGGGTTGGTCACCTGGTTTGCGCGGCGCGTCTAATGTGGCTGCCTGCCGGGCACTCTGTACAAGTTGCGGCTGCCCGTTAGTGAGCCGAGGGGCGCCCAGCAGTTAAGCAGATGTCCCGCTAACCTGTCCCTTCTGGTACGGGTCTTCCTTAGATTTGTTTTGTCACCTGCTCTTTTCAGAAGTACTTTTCAATACGAACTACAACTGTCTACGTAATTTTGAAGATACTGTGAGGGCAGTAGATTCCAAAATGCTTCCAGTATCTTCTTATTCCGATAACCGATCGTCCGCTTTTCACTTATGAACAATGCTGTGCTCGACACGCACTCTGTTTCTTCATCTACATCTGCGTGATTACTCTGCTATTCACAATAAAGTGCCTGGCAGAGGGTTCAATGAATCACCTTCAATCTGTCTCTCTACCGTTCCACTCACGAACGAGCACTTAAATTTTTCTGTGCGTGCCCTGATTTCTCTTATTTGATCGTGAAGATCATTTCTTCCTACGTAGGTGGGAGCCAACAGAACGTTTTCTCAATCGGAGGAGAAAACTGGTGATTAAAATTTCATGAGAAGATCCCGTCGCAACGAAAAACACCTTTGTTTTAATGATTGCCACTCCAATTCACGTATCATGTCTGTGGCACTATCTCATCTATTTAGCGACAGTACAAAACGAGCTGCCATTCTTTGAACGTTTCTCGATGTCATCCGTCAGTCCCACCTGATGCGGATCCCACACCGCACAGCAATACTCCAGAAAAGGGCGCACAGGCGTGTTGCACCTTCTAAGTGTCCTACCAAGGAATCGCAGTCTTTGGTTTGCTGTACTCACAACATTATCTATGTGATCGTTCCAGTTTAGGCTATTTGTATTTGTAGTCCCTAAGTAATTAGATGAATTTACAGTCTTCAGATTTATGTGACTTGTCGCGTAATCGAAATTTAGCAACTCATGTGAATAACTTCACGCTTTTCTTTATTCAGGATCAATTGTCACTTTTGGCGCTATATCTTATCTAAATCATTTTGCAGTTCGTTTTAGTCATCCGATGACTTTACAAGACGGTAAATGACAGTATCATCTGCAAAGAATCTAAGACAACTACTCAGATTGTCTCCTACGTCGTCAATATAGATCAGGAACAATAGAGAGCCTATAACACTTTCTTGGGGAACGCCGGATATTACTTCTGTTTTATTCGATGACTTTCCGTCTGTTACTACGAACTGTGATCTTTCTGACAGGAAATCACGAATCTAGTCTCACAACTGAAGCGATATTCCATCGGCTCGCAGTTTGGTCAGAGGACGCTTGTGAGGAACGGTGTCGAAAGCCTTCTGTAAATCTAAAAATATGCAATCAATTTGAGATCCCCTGTCGATAGCACTCATTACTTCATGAGTATAAAGAGCTAGTTGTGTTTCACAGGAACGATGTTTTCTAAATCCGTGCTGACTATGTGTCAATAAATCGTTTTCTTCGAGGTAATTCATAATGTTCGAACACGTTATATGTTCCAAAACCCTACTGAAAATCGACGTTAGTTTATATGGCCCTGTAATTCAGCGGATTACTCCTACTTCCCTTTTTGGGTATTGGTGTGACTTGAGCAATTTACCAGTCTTTAGGTGCAGATCTTTCTGTGAGCGAGCGGTTGCATATAATTGCTAAATCTGGAGCTATTGTATCAGCATACTTGGAAAGGAACCTAACTGGTATATAATCGGGACCGGAGGCCTTGCCTTTATTAAGTGATTTAAGCTGCTTTGCTACATCGAGGCTATCCAGTTCTATGTTTTCATCTTGGCAGTTGTTCTTGATTCGAATTTAGTAATATTTAATTCTTTGGTAAAGGAGTTTCGGAAAACCGTGTTTAGTAACTCTCCTTTAGTGGCACTGTCATCAGTGACTTCACCGTTGATATCTCGCAGTGAAGATATTAACTGCGTCTTGCCACTGGTGTACTTTATGTATGACCAGAATCTCTTTGGGTTTTCTGCCAGATTCTGAGACAGAGTTTCATTGTGGAAATTATTAAAAGCATCTCGCATTGAAGTAGGCGCTATATTTCGAACTTCTGCAAAACTTTGCCATCTTGAGGACTTTAAGTTCTTTTAAATTTGGCATGCTTTTTTCTTTTTTTTCATATCAACATCTGATGCCAGTAGTACAGTTTTACCGAAGACAGCTTTCTTTGCTTTTGTGAAACCGATTCTGATAAGGCGTTATGGAAATCGCCGAAAACATTTGAGAAGGTACGGGTCATACATTATAAATTTATATTAAGGAACACACTATTTTAAGTCTATCGTTCCTTAGAAGCGGGAATGAGATGTCTTTTAGGTTCTGTGAAGGAATAACAACAGTGGCGCATAAATCCCATTTTATTAAAGGCCCGGAAACCTTCTATACGACTCCTCTCTCGGTATGCCAGTCTCTGCCTTATCACAAGGCAGGATGAAGTCTAAGTCCAAATGGTCCAGTTAGAGGTACCTTAGAAGGGCCTTTTGCCAGAGTTATGGAGAAGACTGCAACGATCTGTGAGGCCGGGAAGACATGACGTTCAGGAACACGGTTCACAAAACGGTACACGTAGCTCTCTCTGTTGTGGTTAGCACACAAAGGAACTTTATCCTGGAGGAATCCAATAGTCACAGTTACTGAGCACCGCAGATTGATACAGCAGCTGTGATGCTAACACCAGGAAAAGTCGGGATGTCTTTAACGGTTGCTTTACTGCGATGTGATGGGCAATGACGGACCACCACATTATCTTTCATTATTACATGTTGTTCTAAAAAAACGTTTCGTTGGCTTTCCTGGATACAATATTCCAGAGGTAAAATAGTCCTCTGGAACTCTGGGTGGGTGCTACTCAGGAGTAGGTATGATACAGAATGCGAATACTGATTTGCATGATCCCAGTGCGGGAAACTAGAAAAACTAATGGTAGAATTGGAAAGGTTGTAGATGGATATCTGGGAATCAGTGAAAATGTTTGTGAATTCCTAAGGGAGCAAACTGCTCAGGTCATCGGTCCCTAGTCTTACACACTACTTTAACTAACTTATGCTAAGGACAACACACACACACCCATGCCCGAGGGAGGACTCGAATCGCCGGCGGGAGGGGTCGCGCAGTTCGTGACATGGCGCCTCAAACCGCTCGGCAACTGCGTGCGGCTAGGAATCAGTAAGGTATGACGGTTGAAACTGGAAATGAAGTCCCATACTCCGTGACAGAGCATAGGGGAACGATGCGGGAGACCCGCACCGCCGTACTAGGCAATGTCCTTGTGGAGGTGGTTTGCCGTTGCCTTCCTCCGACCGTAATCGGGATGAATGATTATGATGAAGACGACACAATAACAACCAGTCATCTCGGGGCATGTGAAAATCCCTGACCCCGCCGGGAATCGCACCCGGGACCCCGTGCTCGGGAGGTGGGAACGCTACTGCAAGACCACGAACGGCACAGAAGATAAATTTATGAAGTGGGTATCAAAGTTTTATACATATTGGCTCAGATAAAGGTAAAGAACGAACTGAAAAGAAGGTGAAGGGGTATTTGCAGGAAATAGAAAGAGCTCTGGTGGTCGTATGAATGGACGTACAAAAAATACTGTTATCATACAAATATAAAAGGTACATATCAAACACAAATCCGAATAACACAGAACTTTGAGTATACGAGGTCTATTCAGAGAATACCGGGTCCGCAGCTCGTGGTCGTGCGGTAGCGTTCTCGCTTCCCACGCCCGGGTTCCCGGGTTCGATTCCCGGCGGGGTCAGGGGTTTTCTCTGCCTCGTGATGACTGGGTGTTGTGTGCTGTCTTTAGGTAAGTTAGGTTTAAGTAGTTCTAAGTTCTAGGGGACTGATGACCATAGATGTTAAGTCCCATAGTGCTCAGAGCCATTTGAGCCATTTTAGAGAATACCGGAACATTCGTAGTTTCGCGCCAATGGTGTGTTGGAGCGAAATGCGGCTGACATCCCCGCACAGGCCTGTGTTTAATGTGCGATTGCCGAAAGTTTCATTGTTTTATGTCTTTTAGTTACTGTTCATTGCTGTACTGAGTAGAAAGTTGTGTCGCACAGTTTGCGAATTTCGAGATGACAGAATTAGAGGAGTAACACGTCCACATTAAATTTTGCGTGAAACTCGGAATCTTTACAGAGGCACAACAAATCATGCAAGAAACCTACGGTGATGAGTGCTTAAGCCGTACTCGGTGTTACGAGTGGTTCACGTGGTTTAAAAATAGTCCGACGGAAGTAAAAGATGACCCTTGTTCAGGACGCCCATCGACGTCTACCGACGACACTCATATCAGGAACGTCTGTGAAACTGTGCGTGCCAATCGAAGACTCCGAGAAATTGCAGAAGAATGTAACATTTCAGCTGGATCATGTCATGAGATACTGACACAGCGTCTTGGAATGCATCGAGTTGCTGCCAAGTTCGTTCCGCGGCTCATGAGTCAAGATCAGGAAGAACTTCGCCTCGCTATCTGTGATGAGCTTTTGAATCGCTCAAATGAGAAAGAGTTGTTCCTTAATAGAATCACGACTGAAGATGAGACGTGGGTCTACGGTTATGATGTTGAGACCACGGTTCAATCTTCACAATGGGTCGGGAAAGTTTCTCTAAGACCAAAAAATAGCTGGTCAGGTCAAATGTCAAAGGCATGCTGATAGTTTTCTTTGATTTTGAAGGATTAGGTCATCATTAATTCGCACCCAGGGGCAAACTTTTAATCGATAGTACTGTCGGGACGTGTAGCGACGCCTATGAGAAAATGTGAGAAGGAAATGGCCTGAAAGGTGGCGATATAATTCATGGCTGTTGCATCGCGGTAAAGCACCTGCTCATTCATCCCAGTTGGTGCGTGACTATTGAACAAAAAACGATATATCACTGTGTTGCCTCATCCTTCGTACTCTCCAGACCTGGCCCCTCCGGACATTTTTTTTTTCCAAAGTTGGAAACTCCATTTGAAAGGACGAAGATTTGCTACGGCAGACGACATAAAAAAATCCGGCGACGGCAATTCGCTTGATACAGCAAGAGACGTACCAGAATTGCTCCCTTAAGTAGAAACGGCTTTGGGAGCGGTGTATCAGTTGTGGAAGAGAGTATTTCGCAGACCATTCACAATAAGCAAAAAGTAAGCGTAGAAAAATTTTGTGCACGAAGTTCCGGTATTTTTGGAACAGACCTAAGGGTAGCCAACGTTGATTTTTCAACTCGAAAAAAATAGTTGCGTAATTACTTTTTTGTTTGTTTCTGCTACGGTCGCAGGTTCGAATCCAGCCTCTGGCATGGATGTGTGTGATATGAATTATACTAGTGACCATTAAACGTTGCTACACCACCAAGATGACGTGCTACAGACGCGAAATTTAACCGACAGGAAGAAGATACTGTGATATGCAAATGATTAGCTTTTCAGAGCATTCACACAAGGTTGGCTCCGGTGGCGACGCCTAAAACGTGCAGACATGACGAAAGTTTCCAACCGATTTTTCACACACAAACAGCAGTTGACCGGCGCTGCCTGGTGAAACGTTGTTGTGATGCCCCGTGTAAGGAGGAGAAATGCGTGCCACCACGTTTCCGACATTGATAAAGGTCGGATTGTAGCCTATCGCGATTGCGGTTTATCGTATTGCGACATTGCTACTCGCGTTGGTCGAGATACAATGACTGTTAGCAGAATATGGAATCGGTGGGTTCCCGAGCGGTCTATGGCGCTGCAGTCATAGACTGTGCGGCTGGTCCCGGTGGAGGTTCGAGTCCTCCCTCGGGCATGGGTGTGTGTGTTTGTCCTCAGGATAATTTAGGTTAAGTAGTGTGTAAGCTTAGGAACTGATGACCTTAGCAGGTAAGTCCCATAAGATTTCACATATTTTTTTGAATCGGTGGGTTCAGGAGGGTAATACGGAATGCCGTGCTCGATCCCAACGGCCTCGTATCACTAGCAGTCGAGATGACAGGCATCTTATCCGCACGGCTGTAACGGGTCGTGCAGCCACGTCTCGATCCCTGGCAACAGATGGGGACTTTTGCAAGACAACAACCACCCGCACGAACAGTTCGACGACATTTGCGGAAGCATGGACTATCAGCTCGGAGTCCAAGGCTGCGGTTGCCCTTGACGCTGCATCACAGACAGGAGCGCCCTGCGATGGTGTACTCAACGACGAACTTGGGTGCACGAATGGCAAAACGTCATTTTTTCGGATGAATCCAGGTTCTGTTTACAAGATCATGATGGTCGCATCCGTGTTTGGCGACATCGCGGTGAACGCACATTAGAAGCGTGTATTCGTCATCGCCATTCTGGCGCATCACCCGGCGTGATGGTATGGGGTGCCATTGGTTACACGTCTCGATCACCTCTTGTTCGCATTGACGGCGCTTTGAACAGTGGACGTTAAATTTCAGATGTGTTACGACCCGTGGCTCTACCCTTCATTCGATCCCTGCAAAACCGTACATTTCAGCAGGACAATGCACGTGAAAACGTCTGGTCAATGGTGGTTAAGCAACTGGCTTGTCACAATACGCCAGTCACTACTCTTGAAGAACTGTGGCATCGTGTTGAAGCTGGATGGGCAGCAGTACTCGTACACGCCATCCAAGCTCTGTTTGACTCAATGCCCAGGCGTATCAAGGCCGTTATTACGGCCAGAGGTGGTTGTTCTGGGTACTGATTACTCAGGATCTATGTACTCAAATTGCGTGAAAATGTAACCACATGTCAGTTCTAGTATAATATGTTTGTCCAATTAATACCCGTTTATCATCTGCATTTCTTCTTGGTGCAGCAATTTTAATGGCCAATAGTGTATTTGTAGTCCTGGCATAGCTTGAAATACCAGTGCGACAGTACATTAGTGCGCCAGTGGAGGTATCTGAAGAAAATGCTGCAGCCTACTGATTAGGTGGAGACGGACTACGTTATTTTGTTTTTCTCTAGCGGCTTGCTACGCTACTGTGGCGCAGGCATTTCAATCTGCAGGCATGTAATTACATACAAAAAATTAATTGCTTAACTATTTTTTGGGGTTTGATAATTAGAACTTTATGACTGCTTCTTGTGGTATTAATGAACTCAAAATACACTCCTGGAAATGGAAAAAAGAACACATTGACACCGGTGTGTCAGACCCACCATACTTGCTCCGGACACTGCGAGAAGGCTGTACAAGCAATGATCACACGCACGGCACAGCGGACACACCAGGAACCGAGGTGTTGGCCGTCGAATGGCGCTAGCTGCGCAGCATTTGTGCACCGCTGCCGTCAGTGTCAGCCAGTTTGCCGTGGCATACGGAGCTCCATCGCAGTCTTTAACACTGGTAGCATGCCGCGACAGCGTGGACGTGAACCGTATGTGCAGTTGACGGACTTTGAGCCAGGGCGTATAGTGGGCATGCGGGAGGCCGGGTGGACGTACCGCCGAATTGCTCAACACGTGGGGCGTGAGGTCTCCACAGTACATCGATGTTGTCGCCAGTGGTCGGCGGAAGGTGCACGTGCCCGTCGACCTGGGACCGGACCGCAGCGACGCACGGATGCACGCCAAGACCGTAGGATCCTACGCAGTGCCGTAGGGGACCGCACCGCCACTTCCCAGCAAATTAGGGACACTGTTGCTCCTGGGGTATCGGCGAGGACCATTCGCAACCGTCTCCATGAAGCTGGGCTACGGTCCCGCACACCGTTAGGCCGTCTTCCGCTCACGCCCCAACATCGTGCAGCCCGCCTCCAGTGGTGTCGCGACAGGCGTGAATGGAGGGACGAATAGAGACGTGTCGTCTTCAGCGATGAGAGTCGCTTCTGCCTTGGTGCCAATGATGGTCGTATGTGTGTTTGGCGCCGTGCAGGTGAGCGCCACAATCAGGACTGCATACGACCGAGGCACACAGAGCCAACACCCGGCATCATGGTGTGGGAAGCGATCTCCTACACTGGCCGTACACCACTGGTGATCGTCGAGGGGACACTGAATAGTGCACGGTACATCCAAACCGTCATCGAACCCATCGTTCTACCATTCCTAGACCGGCAAGGGAACTTGCAGTTCCAACAGGACAATGCACGTCCGCATGTATCCCGTGCCACCCAACGTGCTCTAGAAGGTGTAAGTCAACTACCCTGGCCAGCAAGATCTCCGGATCTGTCCCCCATTGAGCATGTTTGGGACTGGATGAAGCGTCGTCTCACGGGGTCTGCACGTCCAGCACGAACGCTGGTCCAACTGAGGCGCCAGGTGGAAATGGCATGGCAAGCCGTTCCACAGGACTACATCCAGCATCTCTACGATCGTCTCCATGGGAGAATAGCATCCTGCATTGCTGCGAAAGGTGGATATACACTGTACTAGTGTCGACATTGTGCATGCTCTGTTGCCTGTGTCTATGTGCCTGTGGTTCTGTCAGTGTGATCATGTGATGTATCTGACCCCAGGAATGTGTCAATAAAGTTTCCCCTTCCTGGGACAATGAATTCACGGTGTTCTTATTTCAATTTCCAGGAGTGTATGTCAGAAGGGAAGATATTTGGTCACGACAGGAGAGTGGAGCGCAGTCGTTGGTGAAGTTGAGACGCGAAAAATAACTGCACAGTTCGGCCTCGGTAAGCTAGATGAGAGGGGAGAAAGATTTATATAAATCTGTGCTCTGTGTGTTTCAGAAATATCAGCCGTTGAAATTCGTGAATTGGTTGTGGCTCTTGGTTGGAAAACGCGCGGAGGATTGTTGCGTCTCCGTTGGCTAGACAGTCAGTTCCAAAGCTCCTGTTTGTTAACAGAGCCAACAACGACGATCACGGCCAGATACATCGTAATACAACAGATCTTTGCCGCCAGTTAATCGCCCGGACTATTTGCGTTTATTTCTACAGGAAATGTCGCAGCTTTCAGCGCTCGTCAAAGGAAGGCGCCACGCTAGGCGACAATTGTCTCACTTTGTCGGTGGTGGCCGGTCGCTTCCGTGCTCTGACGCCTCCTTCTATTAGTACCCCTACTCTATGACATCAGGTGGATCATCCTGTATATGGCAAAGTAATCATGGAATTAAAATTTGTTATCTTTTACTTGCAGTAATTTATTGTAAAAAATTGTACAAAATGCAGGATGAATGTTGGCAGCTGCCGAGGTTGCACGAAATTTAAGACGGCGGCAGCAGTGAGAGAACTGTATTCGTAATACATGACGGAAGTTCTTGTAATGTACAAACCAGAAGGCACGTTACATATTAATAATAAGGACGAATGTAAATCAATGGAGCGTAGAGAGTAAATCCATAATTTACGGAGAGTTATACTGTTCAAACCTGACCACATCGTTGTATATTCCACATAAAGTATGTGTGGTCAGAAAGAGATGGCGATTTCCCCATAAGGTACGTGCTACTAGTTCCACTCGCAGCAACTTTAGCGACACTGTTATATCCTATCATAACCACAGTCGCGGCATAAAGCCGATCAGAAAGGTATTTTGGATGGATGAATGGAATTAAAATTGTTGGGTACAAAACAGCGAGGTCATAAGCCCCTTTCTCAAGATCGTGGGGCTGTTGTATGAGGAGTCACTTTTGTTAACACGAAAAGTGATATGGTCTTTACTACAGCTACAATCGTAAACATTTCCACATATATTTACCACCATTGGGACATTGCAACTGAATGTTGCTATTAATTCAGCCTAAACACCCAAGATAGCAGAAAACTTGTTTTGTAAGTAGCCTGCTTGTATGTTGGCAGCGCTATAGACTGTGTTATCATCGCTGACGGCGCTCTGCATCCTCGGCAAGAGATGCTGTTGTTGGACGGACTAGCAGTCAGCTAGTGGATAGGGAAGTGTATGGACATGATATTCATAGTGGAGACTCTGTGTTGGTACGACATGCGTTGTAAAGTGAGGTGAAATGATGTGTTTATAAGAAAATATGAAAGGAAATGTATGAGGATGGATGTATGGTTGATAATGTTTGGCCAGTAGAATTATTGACAGCTATATAATTTTTGGAGGAGGAGGAGAGTGGTGTTTAACGCCATCGTCAACGAGGTCATTTGAGGTGGAGCACGAGCTCGGATTATGGAAGGATGTGGAAGGAAATCGGCCGTGCCATTTCAAAGGAACCATCCCGGCATTTGCCTGAAGTGATCTAGGGAAATCGCGGAAAACCTAAATCAGGATGGCCGGATACAGGATTGAACCGTCGTCCTCCCGAATGCGAATCCAGTGTGCTAACCACTGCGCCACCTCGGTCGGTCATAATTGTCTTTGGAACTGGATGTCACATGAATAGAGCAAAATTTTCTAAATACATTGTTTGCTCTTCAACAAAATCTTTCTTTTGCTAACCATATGCCTCCTAGTAGTTACAGTCTATAGTAGTGAGAATCTTTTTATTTAGCCGGCCGGTTGTTGCTACTTGCTGTAATTGCTGCAGTTCGTGTTATGGAGATTTTCTGTGAGGTAAGTGACTTATGAAAAAGAATGGGGTTTGCACTATCGGGATTCTTGAATGAAATGAGTTTAGGCAATTAACGGAGTTGGAGGTAGTTTCATACTTCTTTAATTCTATACTTTTTGGGTTTGTATTATTACTAGGATTACTTGCAATCCAGGGCCGTTTTTTCTGTTAACTATTGGAAGTCATGTTGTCAATGTATAGCAGTCAGATTGCGTTGGGCTTGCATATTGTAGGTAATAAATGAATAGGTTAAGTTTGAGTTGTCTGTCAGGGAAAATGCTGTAGATCAGTGATTAATAAAAACAAAGTCGGAATGTAGTCTTTCGGACAGAACTCACAGAACTGTGCTCCTTAGCGTAATTGCACGAAAGGTTAGCACTGGTCTGTAGTAGCCTTACTGCAGCGGCTGAACTGAGCTGGCTGCAGGCACTGAACTGCGAGAGTGTTCGCACCGTGTCGTCTTTTCTGGCTATAGGCGGAAGGATATCCATCTCCGCCATTACTAGGCGGAAGCGAAGTTACCCATGGTAGGCAGTGCTCTCTAGTGGGTGGCGACATTATTGGTGGACAAATGCGACTCGCCTGATGGACATTGTGGCGGAAGCAGAACTGGTCCCGAAAAGCGGGCGCACGTGGTTGTACAGGGTGTTTCAAAAATAACCGGTATATTTGAAACGGCAATAAAAACTAAACGAGCAGCGATAGAAATACACCGTTAGTTGCAATATGCTTGGGACAACAGTACATTTTCAGGCAGACAAACTTTCGAAATTACAGTAGTTACAATTTTCAACAACAGATGGCGCTGCGGTCTGGTAAACTCTATAGTACGATATTTTCGACATATCCACCATGCGTAGCAATAATATGGCGTAGTCTCTGAATGAAATTACCCGAAACCTTTGACAACGTGTCTGGCGGAATGGCTTCACATGCAGATGAGATGTACTGCTTCAGCTGTTCAATTGTTTCTGGATTCTGGCGGTACACCTGGTCTTTCAAGTGTCCCCAGAGAAAGAAGTCACAGGGGTTCATGTCTGGCGAATAGGAAGGCCAATCCACGCCGCCTCCTGTATGTTTCGGATAGCCCAAAGCAATCACACGATCATCGAAATATTCATTCAGGAAATTAAAGACGTCGGCCGTGCGATGTGGCCGGGCACCATCTTGCATAAACCACGAGGTGTTCGCAGTGTCGTCTAAGGCAGTTTGTACCGCCACAAATTCACGAAGAATGTCCAGATAGCGTGATGCAGTAATCGTTTCGGATCTGAAAAATGGGCCAATGATTCCTTTGGAAGAAATGGCGGCCCAGACCAGTACTTTTTGAGGATGCAGGGACGATGGGACTGCAACATGGGGCTTTTCGGTTCCCCATATGCGCCAGTTCTGTTTATTGACGAAGCCGTCCAGGTAAAAATAAGCTTCGTCAGTAAACCAAATGCTGCCCACATGCATATCGCCGTCATCAATCCTGTGCACTATATCGTTAGCGAATGTCTCTCGTGCAGCAATGGTAGCGGCGCTGAGGGGTTGCCGCGTTTGAATTTTGTATGGATAGAGGTGTAAACTCTGGCGCATGAGACGATACGTGGACGTTGGCGTCATTTGGACCGCAGCTGCAACACGGCGAACGGAAACCCGAGGCCGCTGTTGGATCACCTGCTGCATTAGCTGCGCGTTGCCCTCTGTGGTTGCCGTACGCGGTCGCCCTACCGTTCCAGCACGTTCATCCGTCACGTTCCCATTCCGTTGAAATTTTTCAAACAGATCCTTTATTGTATCGCTTTTCGGTCCTTTGGTTACATTAAACCTCCGTTGAAAACTTCGTCTTGTTGCAACAACACTGTGTTCTAGGCGGTGGAATTCCAACACCAGAAAAATCCTCTGTTCTAATGAATAAACCATGTTGTCTACAGCACACTTGCACGTTGTGAACAGCACACGCTTACAGCAGAAAGACGACGTACAGAATGGCGCACCCACAGACTGCGTTGTCTTCTATATCTTTCACATCACTTGCAGCGCCATCTGTTGTTGAAAATTGTAACTACTGTAATTTCGAATGTTTGTCCGCCTGAAAATGTACTGTTGTCCCAAGCAATTGCAACAAACGGTGTATTTCTATCGCTGCTCGTTTAGTTTTTATTGCCGTTACAAATATACCGGTCATTTTTGAAACACCCTGTACTTGTGTGATGGCGGCCTCTCATGGTTTTGCTGTGTACCTTTTGAGCCATGAACACAACATATCTGCTCGTAGTGTTAGCATACATTAACCAATACTTCCATGCTAATAATACAAATGCAAAAGTAACTCTGTTACGCTTTCACGACTAAATCGCTGAAGCGATTTCGTGCAATTTGGTATGGAGATAGCTTGAACGCTGAAGAAGATGATAGGCTACTTAGGAAGTCTGTAGTTGTTGTTGTGGTCTTCAGTGCAGAGATTGGTTTGATGCAGCTCTCCATGCTACTCTATCCTGTGCAAGCTTCTTCATCTTCCAGTACCTACTGCAACCTACATCCTTCTGAATCTGTTTAGTGTATTCATCTCTTGGTCTCCCTCTACGATTTTTACCCTCCACGCTGCCCTCCAATACTAAATTCGTGATCCCTTGATGCCTCAGAATATGTCCTACCAACCGATCCCTTCTTCTAGTCAAGTTGCACCACAAATTTCTCTTCTCCCATATTCTATTCAATACCTCCTCATTAGTTATGTGATCTACCCATCTAATCTTCAGCATTCTTCTGTAGTACCACATTTCGAAAGCTTCTGTTCTCTTCTTGTCTAAAATATTTATCTTCCACGTTTCACTTCCATACATGGCTACACTCCATACAAATACTTTTAGAAAAGACTTCCTGACACTTAAATCTATACTCGATGTTAACAAATTTCTCTTCTTCAGAAACGCTTTCCTTGTCATTGCCAGTCTACATTTTATATCCTCTCTACTTCGACCATCATCAGTTATTTTGCTCCCCAAATAGCAAAACTAATTTATACTACTTTAAGCGTCTCATTTCCTAATCTAATTCCCTCAGCATCACCCGACTTAATTCGACTACATTCCATTATCCTCGTTTTGCTTTTGTTGATGTTCATCTTATATCCTCCTTTCAAGACACTGTCCACTCCGTTCAACTGCTCTTCCAAGTCCTTTGCTGTCTCTGACAGAATTACATTGTCATCGGCGAACCTCAAAGTTTTTATTTCTTCTCCATGGATTTTAATACCCACTCTGAATTTTTCTTTTGTTTCCTTCACTGCTTGCTCAATATACAGATTGAATAACATCGCGGAGAGGCTACAACGCTGTCTCACTCCCTTCTCAACCACTGCTATCCTTTCATGCCCCTCGACTCTTATAACTGCCATCTGGTTTCTGTACAAATAGTAAATATCCTTTCACTCGTAGTACAACATATTTATTGATTTCAAGAATATGACGCGCAACATTGAACAATAATTACTCTGAAAAAGCTATTTATTCTTTGACTTTTGAACTATACCGTAAGTAATAAAACGCTTTTATTGTTTAGTTTACTCTACATAATACGATTCGACATATTGAATACAATGCTTATAGAATTCTCTACGTGTTTAATCCATAGTTGCATATTAATATCTGTCACAACCTAGTCGCATTTTAGCTGCTGAGCGTCACTCTTCTCTTACAGCTTCCGAGATATAATTGAAGTCTCGCAACGACGGCTTCATTTAAAGGTTGTACGACAAACAGAAAGACGTCTTACCTTTACAAGTGGAACGTGGGAGGCTTTTGGTGAGGTTGCATTTGTTTAGTCATAAGTTAGTCAGGTGGATCAGTCAAAAATGTAGGCACTGCAATGCACTGACATGGAAGAAAGAACCCTTTGGTATGCGTTGCTCCGGTGTAGGGGAAATTGGCCCAAAACAACATACCAAAGAATTAATTGTCTTTCACGGTTCATGTTTGCCAATAAAAATTATATAAATGCAATTTTTAATTTCACTGAGATTTCTACAGTTGTATACGCATAAAGAATTCAGTATAAAATAATTGGTTTTGCTTTGAACTCACAATTTCAAAAACGTTGTCAACGTGTCATTTTGGGCTATCCGGTGGGGCAAAATGACACACCTTTTTTCTTAGCAGGATAATTCCTTTATTTTTACTTATAAATTGCTAGTATAAGCATAAATTATAGCATAAACATATATTATAGTTTAATTAAATCTTTGAATTGTAATCCTACCAAATTAAGGATGTTCATTAGCAAAAGATATCAAAATGTACTGCAAATTATTAACAGGGACTTAGAATCTTACAAATCACATTTAAAATTTGAACAGTATTCAATTGATGGATGATATTTTCAGTTCAATTAGTTAGAAAAAAAATGTTATGGGTACAACTCACACACAGGCTTTTTGGAAAGTCCAGCACAGTCAGCATGGCTCCATTTTGAGCAGCTCATACACTTCAGCCACTCTTCCCTTTTCATTGATTGGCTGTATAAATCACAATAGTAAATACAAGCTGCGTCCTCTTCTTCGCTTCTCAGTCGCACGGTTTGATTTTCTCAGCTTCTTTTCCCTTTTCTGGAACTCCTTTTCCTTCAGAGCTTGCAGATTTGGTGTTGCAGTGAGCTCCTGGCAGCCTTCACCAGCTCTGCGTTTCTTAGGCATACCGGAACTGGAAGGAGTTGGAGCAATCTCCTGGAGAATTGTCTCTGCAGTCTCTGTGTCATTTTGCCCTCTTGAACATAAGCGTAATCTTTGACCATAACTTCGAAAATATTGCCACAGATTTAAACTTTATAAGATGTCCTCCTGATAGTAAATTTTCCACGTAAATAATCAACACCGCACAAAATTGAAAGTTTGCTGACAGATATATTGGTTTCGTTGACTTCAAATATGGCTTCCCGCGTTTCACGTCACCCAAAGGAAGCAGGCTAAGATTAATGGCTTGTGGCCAAAGTGTAGCCACCACAAGCTATCAAGCAAACCAAAGAATATGATCCTGTCAGCTGCCAAATTAAAAAAAAAAGCCCCTTGACGTTTTGCCCTAATATGTCATTTTGGGCCACTTCCCCTACTAGGTGTGCCAGAGGAAGCACTAAAATCTTTACTTCTGTACAGATGTAACTAACGGAGACATCTTTTCAACAAATTAGAAAATATAATACATGCTTTCAGATTCCCCCTTCACCACAATAACAGAATCCGTTCATTATGTACCTACATACCGGCACTGCGTACAATTTTTATACCTACGTCTCTACACCGTTATATATGCAGACAACTGTAAATTACAAGTTTACTTATCATCACCCATGACAAAAAAAACCACTGAAATGCGAGTTCAGCCGCGGTTCACAGCTAATAGGATTCATGGAAGGAATATGACTGATCGATTGAGTAACTAATACGGTAAACCAGACACCAAAGAACACCCTAAAATCTGTAACTATGAAGTCTTTCGAGGCCAGTCAGTTGACATAAGAGTTTTCTGAGTGTTGTACCACGTCAAAATGACAAAAAAATTGTGATGGAGAAAACCCCTTACAGTGGCCTTCTTTTGCATCTACTCTGACGCGATACCATACGCAGTAAACTTTTATGTCCACGTTAAAATTTCTGTCCATTTAAATTAGGCAGAAGTACCGACATCGCACAAAATGTCCACAGTTTAACTGCAATTTTCTCGTCATCCGCATAAAATAGAGGGTATGTCCCTCGGTAGAGCAAAAGTTTCCCTTCCATCAAGACATAAAACACACGACGTTGAAGCACAATGCCACGAGCACTACCTACCAGCGGATCTCAATGCCGCAAGAGATGGACCTGTGTCATTGGGCAGTGTCCGACACGAAGACTAGTGAGGACTACGCCGTCCCTCCTTTGAGCTCGAAAAGAAGTGATCCATCGTGGAACAGCTAGTTTAACGACCGCAGCTTGCTGTTGGCCACTCCCAGTCACAGTGTTTCCCACTCGGCCATCACTCTCTTTTTTTTCTCCATGACGCGATAGCCCGTAGGGGTAGGGATGTTATGGTGAACAGTGGTGGTTTTCTTGGAAGGGTGCTTTAGCTAGTGTCAGCTGCCTCACCTGCCTCAATATCCTCGAGTCCCATGTGTCCCGGTGTCCATCTCTTTTTTCTGCCATTTAACCAAATGTGGAGCGTCCTGGAACACCTGAACTACACTATCTGCTGGGTACATTTGCTGAATAGCCTGTAGAGTACCAAGAGACTCCGATCAGACAAGAAACTGCCTACCATCGAGAAATCTCATTTGATGCAATGCCTTCTCGAACGTCCACAGTTCTGCAAAGTATACTGAGGAGAGGCTTGATAGCGGGTTTTAATATTACAACTATGGGAGATAAATCACAGCAACAGACATTCTCTCCTTGTATAGAACCACTAGTGAAAGCCACTAAGTACTCGTAATACTACCATGAAATACCGTTAAAAGCCTTTTATAGAACTTTGGGCGGAATGTACTTCGTCATGACCAAATTAAGTGTGTTCCTAGTAATCAACCAGGGAGGGTACTTGCCCCATACCTGTTTAACAAATCCTGTGTCTGCTACATCAAGTTGCTCTAGACATTCCTTGCACGGATAGCTGTATGGCGCCCAGTAAACTTTCGTTGTACGGACTGTTCAGCCCCAATAGCGGCAACGGGAGGTGCATGGTAAGAGGTGGCTCACTGGCCTCTGCAAAGAGGAAAGGAATGGGACTGTTTCGGAGACGAACAGCGTCCTATATCTTTAAGTAAGGAATTTCCGGTGTCTCACGGAATGTCTCCTGCAAACTATATTTATATCGACGTTTTTTAGGAAGTTCCGTAGAACACACAATGTAACAGGCAACAAACTGTGCATTTTCAGGCAGTTTCCCTCAAAGTTGCCTTAAAAAGAAAGAGAGGTAAACAAAATAGCTCTACATCTACATGATTACTCTGCAATCCACAATTACTTGCCTTGCAGAGGGTTCATCGAACCACCTTTAAGCTACTTCTCTACCGTTCGAACAGCGCGCGGGAAAAACAAAAACTTAAATCTTTCCCCGAGAGCTGTGATTTCTCTTATTTTATTATGATGATCATTCCTCCCTGTGCAGGTGGGCGCCAACAAAATATTTTAACAGAGGACAAAGATGCTGATTGAAATTTCACGAAAATGTTCTGCCGCAGCGAAAAATGTTTTAATGACTGGCCCCCAATTCGTGTAACATCTGTGGCACACTCTCCCTTATTTCGCGATTATACAAAACGAGTTGCCCTTCTTTCAACTTTTTCGATGTCCTACGTTAGTTCTATCTCATGATGATCGATGATCCAACACAGCACAGCAATACTCCAGAAGAGGAAGGACAAGCGTAGTGTAAGCAGTCTAGTAGACCATTTACATTTTCTTTATGGTTCGGCCAATAAATCGCAGTCTTTGGTTTGCTTCCCCACAACATTATCTATGTGATGTTTTCAATTTAAGCTATTCGTAATTGTAATCCCTAAGTATTTAGGTGAGTTTACAGCCTTTAGATTCTTGTGATTTATCGTGTAAGTGAAATGTAGCTGTTTGTTTTTAGTACTCATGTCGACGACTTCATACTTTTCATGATTTACAGTCAGTTGCCTTTTTTGCGCCCTTTAGATATCTTGCCTAAAACATTTTGATAGATAAACACACAGAGAGAAAGAAAGAAAGAAAAGAAGAGAGAGATACATAGAGAGAGAGAGAGAGAGAGAGAGAGAGAGAGAGAGAGAGAGAGACAGATAGATAGAGTCGCATATGACGAAACTCGCCCGGGACCGGGAAGTGCGCCTGCCCCGGATCGAATCCGCCCAACGGATTAACGACGAGGATCGGGGCGTCAGATGTGGTTTCTAGACGATTTCCCACACACTACTAGCTCAATACCGGTCTGGTACCGAAATCCCGCCTCAGTTACACGATTCGCAAACATTTAGAAAACTTCTACACACTTTCACATGAATCACACTATTCGCAGACACCTGTGATCCACACAATGCGTCGCTGTGAAACGGGGTAGTGACTGGAAGGGCACCCGGCCACCTCTTAAATTAACCGTATCAGATCCGGTATCGACGACGTCGATCCTGCGCAGATGCGGGATAAAAGCACAAGAAAGAAGAAAAAGATATGATCCTGCGTGTGACACCAGTAGACATACGACAGCTTAGCACTCTGTAAAAGACACATGTACGGCTACCACGATAGCACGTCACCGGTTAACCAACTTTGAAGGTGATGTGGTAACTGGTGTATGGCGCATGGAGCATAGCTACAGTTGCGCTATACCAAAACTGCGGTTCGGTAATTTCGATACGGTACATGAATGACGTATTAAATGGTGGGATAACTCGTAGTATTGGTGGGGAAACAAACATAAATGAATGTTTAAGAGAGGAACTAAGAGTCGAATGCTTCTCTTTGTTTGTCCGTTTGGTCATGGGAGTACCCTAAGAGAATGTAAGAGAAGCGCTATAGATTACAGTAGTTATAAATGTTATAGCGAATAACGTCGGAAGCTCTATGGAGCTGTTAGCAGAAGATGCTGTTGTCTATGAGAACGGATTGATTGTTAGTGCATGGTATGGCAGATGCGACGGTAATTTTGAAGCTGATTAAAAGATGCGCTCTCTAGCCGCTAGATACCGATAACATCTGTTACAACGATAAAAGATAGCGGGGAGAGATGATTATTAATGAGCAATCTAGTGCGCACTGATTAAATAACATCTGTCTGTCTGTGCTGAGATCTGAAAGAGACTAGACGCATCTGTAAAAAAAGTACGATCGTCACTATTATTAACCTTGTTAATGTATTACTTAAAGTTTGTGTGTGAAAATACATTCAGAAAAGTTTTAAACACTTGTTTGAATATTCATTTATCAGTCCGTGAAAGTCCATCCTAACAATTTTGGACGAAAATGAGGACCAGTAAAGACACACCTGTCACCGTAGATTTGAAGAGGAAAAAAAATTATTTCAAGAAGGGACATAAGAACATTTTTTAATTTTTATGTATTCATAACGAAGTCTTATTGTTCAGTTTTTTCATCATTAGCTACGGTGACCGTTCGGATAGCCGAACCCCCTCCTTTATCCAATAATATATTCCAGAATAATCTTAAAAATAATTTAACTCTTTAACACAAGGGAATGAGGAAGATCTCTGGTTTTAAAATAGTTGGTTGAAATGTACCCTACAAACAGTATTTTGTGGTTCTAAGAACGGAGTCACAAAGTAATGAAATACGGAAAAATATAGTTAATTCCGAATTACTGAACATACATACTCAGCACATTAAAGATGAAATAATTTAATTCCAATTAGACTGACAGAGTAATCCAGAGATCAAGCGTATTGAGGTGAGCGCTCTAGTAAATAGAATCGCTGGTTGTCTAAGCAACGCGAAAATCAATAACTGAACTTCTTAAACTCTGCGGATCTTCTGTAAAAGTGAAAAAAAAAAAATGTTCTGGCGGCGAAAGATGGAGGGTCCTCAGCGCCACAGCTGGTGCCGCTCGCACGGGGATCTTTTGCGTCCACGTGCGAGGCGCGCGGGCGGCCACTCAAGCGCGCACGTGGCCGACGCGTGCGGCGTAACCGCAGCCGCAACGGGCCCTGGCGAACGCGCAGCTGCCTGCGTGCGCGTGTGCGAACGGAGGCTGCGTGGAGGGAGCCGGAGCCGGCCTCACGAGTTAACCGCTGCCGCTCCTGCAGGCTGCCGGCGCGGCGCAGCGCTCAGGCGGTTGACGTCACCGTAGAAAGGCCGCCACCGGCTCGCGAGGTAGGCCAGCACATGCCCGCGGCGCCAGGTGTTTGCCAGCCATATACACGGTGGCGCACGAAATGTGTTACCATTTTGTTTTTTAGTATAAACATTATTGTCAGTACAATCTGAGAGGAACATATACTATAATGAAGAGCCGTCCATGGAGATTTGTTATAACTCAGCACATGCTCAATATGTCCACCAGTTCGTTTGCTAACTTCCTTCAAATGAACACTGAAGTTATTGATTACCCTACGGCACATGTCTTCCGTAATTTCACTGCATGCTTGAAGAATAAGTCTTCTGAGCTCCATTAAATCGCGTGGACGTTTCGGGAAAATTTTTTCCTTTAGGTACCCCCAAGGAAAAAAGTCACATGGATTGAGGTCTGGACTATTGGGGCGCCAATTTTGTCCGTCATTGAAGCGACCTGGAAACCTGAGTGAAATGATCCGCATGTCGAAATGCTCGTGTAAAAACTCCAACACAGTGTTTGCAGTATGTGGCCTTGCTCCATCTTGCATCAACCACTGCGTGTTGAAGGGCAAGGCAGTAGGAAGAAGCTGTGGAATGAAGCTATTGCGAAACATGCTCAAATAACCTCGCTGTTCAGTGTCTTCAAAGAAAAATGGCCAATAAGACCGTGACTGAAATTTGCTGCCCACGCTGTAATCCTCGGAGAACAATGTTGTCGTTCATGAAGCACTTGTGGGTTTTCAGTGGCCCAAAAGCGTACATTTTGTTTGTTAACCACACCGTCTAAATGAAAATGCGCCTAGTCTGAAAACCAAACGTTGTTGAGAGTTTCTTCCCTATCCTCCGCCCACTGAGCAAACAGTAGTCTCTGCTGCTTGTATTCTTCACTGAGCTTCTGTGCACAGGTCACTTTTAGGAATGCGTTTAACGGAGCGTCTGGATATTCCCAGTTGCACTGCTGCCTTTCTACGCGATTTCTCGGGACTTCTCTGTACAGCAACTCGTACCGCTTCAATATTCTCCGGCGAACAAACAGGCTTAGGCCGAGGTCGCTTCTCTTCCATTACTGTTCCTTCTTGTACAAATTTATCGTACAACCTGTGGATGGTCTTCTCGCAAGGGATCCATCGTGTGTTAAACTGTCGTCGAAAACTCCTCTGAGTCACAACAAGGCTTTTCGTTTCATGAAAAAGTAACATAATTGCCGACCGTTGCTCTGTCGTCAGTCTTCCATTGTCAGCCATTGCTGCTTACTAGTCTCCCAGCGGCAGTATCGTGAATTACACGTCATTTCGTAACTCATTTGCTTTTCCAAGCTCTGATGGTACTGCTGTAGAGATCCCAGCGGGATATCTAATGTGCGTCATAAATTGTGAAAGAAACAATTGGTAACACATTTCGTGTGCCAACCTGTACTTCGCGAAAGGTTCGTTCCTCAATCTTTAATCATTCCACAGAACAGAATATCTATTGAGTGAGCATTCGGAAAAGCAGAAGAGAAGCCGGCCGCTGTGGCCGAGCGGTTCTAGGCGCTTCAGTCCGGAACCACGCTCCTGCAACGGTCGCTGGGGCGCTCGGCGTACGTCACTTGTTTGGTCACAGATATTCAATCACGGCTCGCCACTTTCCGCTAGAGCAAGGTATATTTGCCAAAATGGGATAGTACGCGCTTATCTTACAGCGAGGGGAGACCTTTGAGCGGCTTCGGCCAATGAGGATGCTAGGTGGCAGAATTCGGTTCTGTTTCACCACGCTTAGCCCGACGAAGACACTTCCTTCCTTGTCAGTCGCCTGGAGTAGCGTGCTGTAGCTACACTACTTGGCCATTAAAATTGCTACACCACGAAGATGACGTGCTACAGACGGGAAATTTAACCGACTGCAAGAAGATGCTGTGATAAGCAAATGATTAGCTTTTCAGAGCATTCACACAAGGTCGGCGCCGGTGGCGACACCTACAACGTGCTGACATGAGGAAAGGTTCCAACCGATTTCTCATACACAAACAGCAGTTGACCGGCGTTGCCTGGTGAAACGTTGTTGTGATGCCTCGCATAAGGAGGAGAAATGCGTACCATCACGTTTCCGACTTTGATAACGGTCGGATTGTAGCCTATCGCGATTGCGGTTTATCGTATCGCGACATTGTTGCTCGCGTTGGTCCATATCCAATGACTGTTAGCAGAATATGGAATAGGTGGGTTTAGGAGGGTAATGCGGAACGCCGTGCTGGATCCCAACGGCCTCGTATCACTGGCAGTCGAGATGACAGGTATCTTATCCCCATGGCTGTAACGGATCGTGCAGCCACGTCTCGATCCCTAAGTCAAAAGGTGGGGACGTTTGCAAGACAACAACCATCTGCACGAACAGTTCGACGACGTTTGCAGCAGCATGGACTATCAGCTCGGAGACCATGGTTGCGGTTACCCTTGACGCTGCATCGCAGACAGAAGCGCCTGCGATTGTGTACTTAACGACGAACCTGGGTGCACGAATGGCAAAACGTCATTTTCTCGAATGAATCCAGGTTCTGGTTACAGCATCATGATGGTCGCATCCGTGTTTGGCGACATCGCGGTGAACGCACATCGGAAGCGTATATTCGTCATCGCCATACTGGCGTATCACCCGGCGTGATGGTATGGGGTGCCATTGGTTACATGTCTCGGTCACCTCTCGTTCGCATTGGCGGCACTTTGAACAGTGGACGTTACATTTCAGATGTGTTACGACCCGTGGCTCTACCCTTCATTCGAGCCCTGCGAAACCCTACATTTCAGTAGGATAATGCACGACCGCATGTTGCAGGTCCTGTACGGGCGTTTCTGGATACAGAAAATATTCGACTGCTGCCCTGGCCAGTCCATTCTCCAGATCTCTCGCCAACTGAAAACGTCTGGTTAACGGTGGCCGAGCAACTGGCTCGTCACAATACGCCAGTCATTACTCTTGATGACCTGTGATATCGTGTTGAAGCTGCACCGGCAGCTGCACCTGTACACGCCATCCTAGCTCTGTTTGACTCAATGCCCAGGCGTATGAAGGCCGTTATGACGGCTAGAGGTGGTTTTTCTGGGTACTGATTTCGCAAGATCTATGGACCCAAATTGCGTGAAAATGTAATGTCAGTTCTAGTATAATATATTTGTCCAATTAATACCCGTTTATCATATGC
Organism: Schistocerca americana; assembly: GCF_021461395.2. Classification (NCBI taxonomy): domain Eukaryota; kingdom Metazoa; phylum Arthropoda; class Insecta; order Orthoptera; family Acrididae; genus Schistocerca; species Schistocerca americana. Next base: position 255,003,979 of record NC_060119.1, on the reverse strand, counting down.
ATTTCTTCTTCGTGTAGTAATTTTAATGGCCAGTAGTGTAACTGTGTCCTGTGAACTGCACCCAATGAAATCTGCAACCAGCGTGATTTGAACCCGGGAGAGGTCGCGGAAGCGTCCACATGACTTGCCGGGCACGTAGAAGATGTCTAAATTTATTAAGCTTTTTTTATTTTCTGTCGGACCGAATTATGTTTTATTTAGCTTGCGACCAGATCTTCAGTAAAGGCAAACGAAAACTTTAAGATCGAATTACAATCAAGGTTTTTAAAGATCGTAACTTTTCTTCTCAGCAAAACATACTTCAATATCATTTAGCTACAATATAGCAGGTCAGCAACTGGAAGCAGTTAATTCCATAAATTATCTGGGAGTAGGCATTAGGAGTGATTTCAAATGGAATGATCATATAAAGTTGATCGTCGGTAAAGCAGATGCCAAACTGAGATTCATTGGAAGAGTCCTAAGGAAATGCAATCCTAAAATAAACACTAGTTGGCCCAATGCTTGAATATTGCTCACCAGTGTGGGATCCTACCAGATAGGGTTGATAGAGGAGATAGAGAAGATCCAACGGAGAGCAGCGCGCTTCGTTACAGGATCATTTGGTAATCGCGAAAGCGTTACGGAGATGATAGATAAACTCCAGTGGAAGACACTGCAGGAGAGACGCTCAGTAGCTCGGTACGGGCTTTTGTTGAAGTTTCGAGAACATACCTTCACCGAGGAGTCAAGCAGATTATTGCTCCCTCCAACGTATTTCTCACGAAGAGACCATGAGCATAAAATCATTTAGATTATCGCCCACACAGATGCATACAGACAATATTTCTTTCCACGAACAATACAAGACTGGAATAGAAGGGAGAACCGATAGAGGTACTCAAAATACCCTCCGCCACACACCGCCAGGTGGCTTGCGAAGCATTGATGTAGATGTAGATATAGAATATAAAAGATGGTGTATGCCCGTAGACCAGCATATGGCACATGTCATCTACATAAGATGCGTTTTAACGAAAAGGGCATTAAGCATGTATACACGGTGAATCAGAAAATTTCAGAAGTTGTCCAGGGATATTTTCCGAGAGCTTTGCTACAAGGGACCCGTGGTTCGTTACGGGGTAATTATACACTCCTGGAAATTGAAAGAAGAACACCGTGAATTCATTGTCCCAGGAAGGGGAAACTTTATTGACACATTCATGGGGTCAGATACATCACATGATCACACTGACAGAACCACAGGCACATAGACACAGGCAACAGAGCATGCACAATGTCGGCACTAGTACAGTGTATATCCACCTTTCGCAGCAATGCAGGCTGCTATTCTCCCATGGAGACGATCGTAGAGATGCTGGATGTAGTCCTGTGGAACGGCTTGGCATGCCATTTCCACCTGGCGCCTCAGTTGGACCAGCGTTCGTGCTGGACGTGCAGACCGCGTGAGACGACGCTTCATCCAGTCCCAAACATGCTCAATGGGGGACAGATCCGGAGATCTTGCTGGCCAGGGTAGTTGACTTACACCTTCTAGAGCACGTTGGGTGGCACGGGATACATGCGGACGTGCATTGTCCTGTTGGAACAGCAAGTTCCCTTGCCGGTCTAGGAATGGTAGAACGATGGGTTTGATGACGGTTTGGATGTACCGTGCACTATTCAGTGTCCCCTCGACGATCACCAGTGGTGTACGGCCAGTGTAGGAGATCGCTCCCCACACCATGATACCGGGTGTTGGCCCTGTGTGCCTTGGTCGTATGCAGTCCTGATTGTGGCGCTCACCTGCACGGCGCCAAACACGCATACGACCATCATTGGCACCAAGGCAGAAGCGACTCTCATCGCTGAAGACGACACGTCTCCATTCGTCCCTCCATTCACGCCTGTCGCGACACCACTGGAGGCGGGCTGCACGATGTTGGGGCGTGAGCGGAAGACGGCCTAACGGTGTGCGGGACCGTAGCCCAGCTTCATGGAGACGGTTGCGAATGGTCCTCGCCGATACCCCAGGAGCAACAGTGTCCCTAATTTGCTGGGAAGTGGCGGTGCGGTCCCCTACGGCACTGCGTAGGATCCTACGGTCTTGGCGTGCATCCGTGCGTCGCTGCGGTCCGGTCCCAGGTCGACGGGCACGTGCACCTTCCGCCGACCACTGGTGACAACATCGATGTACTGTGGAGACCTCACGCCCCACGTGTTGAGCAATTCGGCAGTACGTCCACCCGGCCTCCCGCATGCCCACTATATGCCCTCGCTCAAAGTCCGTCAACTGCACATACGGTTCACGTCCACGCTGTCGCGGCATGCTACCAATGTTAAAGACTGCGATGGAGCTCCGTATGCCACGGCAAACTGGCTGACACTGACGGCGGCGGTGCACAAATGCTGCGCAGCTAGCGCCATTCTACGGCCAACACCGCGGTTCCTGGTGTGTCCGCTGTGCCGTGCGTGTGATCATTGCTTGTACAGCCCTCTCGCAGTGTCCGGAGCAAGTATGGTGGGTCTGACACACCGGTGTCAATGTGTTCTTTTTTCCATTTCCAGGAGTGTATTTCATTGGATTTCTTACTCCTTGTACCAGAATTGCACCGGAAATATCTGTACAACAGTGAAAATGTAGTTGACATGCGCTGCGTGTCGTGTACGGTGATCAAATTGTTACCATTCATTCATGGTACTTGCTGTTGACAACAGTAAGGCCTTCTTTACTCTTGGGCCTCAAGCTTGCATTCAGTATTCCTCGGTCATGTCTCGGGTTGGTTTTTCCGTCAGTGTCTCTTGTACCTTAACAGCGATACACCGCACTGTGGATTAGATTACTGACAGAGAATCGACCGGTATGCATCTCGCCAATGGGATCACTGAATGCAATGGAGAAACGGCACTAAGACGATATGCCACGCTGCTCCCGCAGCGACGGTAGTTTTGTATCTAGCGCACACGAATAACAGGATCATTTCGTGTTACTATGTTTTGGTGATTGCGTATTATAGACTTGTTCTCTGATGTGAAAGCGCTGTACCTATGTTATTCCAAATTGCGATGCATGACCGAAGAAAGGGGCACTGCGGCGATTATAGCCGACATGAAATACACTACTGGCCATTAAAATTGCTACACCAAGAAAAGATGATAAACGGGTATTCATTGAACGAATATATTATACTAGAACTGACATGTAATTACATTTTCACGCAATTTGGGTGCATAGATCCTGAGAAATCAGTACCCAGAACAACCACCTCTGGCCGTCATAACGGCCTTCATACGCCTGGGCATTGAGTCAAAGAGAGCTTGGATGGCGTGTACAGGTACAGCTGCCCATGCAGCTTCAATACGATACCACAGATCATCAAGAGTAGTGACTGGCGTATTGTGACGAGCCAGTTGCTCGGCCACCACTGACCAGACGTTTTCAGTTGGTGAGAGATCTGGAGAATGTGCTGGCCAGGGCAGCAGTCGAACATTTTCTGTATCAAGAAAGGCCCGTACAGGACCTGCAACATACGGTCGTGCATTATCCTGCTGAAATGTAGGGTTTCGCAGGGATCGAATGAAGGGTAGAGCCATGGGTCGTAACACATTGAAATGTAACGTCCACTGTTCAAAATGCCGTCAATGCGAACGAGAGGTGACCGAGACGTGTAACCAATGGCATCCCATACCATCACGCCGGGTGATACGCCAGTATGGCGATGGTGAATACACGCTTCCAATGTGCGTTCACCGCGATGTCGCCAAACACGGATGCGCCAATCATGATGCTGTAAACAGAACCTGGATTCATCAAAAAATAACTTTTTGCCATTCGTGCACCCAGGTTCGTCGTTGAGTACATCATCGCAGGCGCTCCTGTCTGTGATGCAGCGTCAAGGGTAACCGCAGCCATGGTCTCGGAGCTGATAGTCCATGCTGCTGCAAACGTCGTCGAACTGTTCGTGCAGATGGTTGTTGTCTTCCAAACGTCCCCATCTGTTGACTCAGGGATCGAGACGTAGCTGCACGATCCGTTACAGCCACGTGGATAAGATGCCTGTCATCTCGACTGCTAGTGATGCGAGGCCGTTGGGATCCAGCACGGCGTTCTGTATTACCCTCCTGAACCCACCGATTCCATATTCTGCTAACAGTCATTGGATCTGGACCAACGCGAGCAGCAATGTCGCGACACGATAAACCGCAATCGCGATAGGCTACAATCCGACCTTTATCAACGTCGGAAACGTGATGGTAGCATTTCTCCTCCTTACACGAGGCATCACAACAAAGTTTCACCAGGCAACGCCGGTCAACTGCTGTTTGTGTATGAGAAATCGGTTGGAAACTTTCCTCATTTCAGCACGTTGTAGGTGTCGTCACCGGCACCAACCTTGCGTGAATGCTCTGAAAAGCTAATCATTTGCATATCACAGCATCTTCTTCCTGTCGGTTAAATTTCCCATCTGTAGCACGTCATGTTCGTGGTGTAGCAATTTTAATGGCCAGTAGTGTATATCACCTCTCTTTGCAACAGTGCGAGATTTATGTAGGAGCGATATTCCTGGGTATTTCTGCATATCATTGTCATTATTGCAAAGTGGAAGATACATGAACATTAAAAAACTGTGAATTAAATAAGATTCTGTTTAAAAGAACATAGTATTCATCGCAACTTACGTAACATCACAACTTAGGTAAAATAGGAATATAAAGTTTTCAATGGGACAAACCATAACGGTTTTTCATAGTGGAACAGTGTATCCATGGTAATACTACCGATGACTGTGCCACTAGAAAAGAGTTTCTAAATACGGTTTTCCGAAAGTACTTCACAATTGAAGACGAAGTACTAGTTAAAGTCCATAATTCGAAATAAGTAGTGCTGACAACATGAGGAACGAAGTGCTGTCAACATGAGGAACTTAGGAGTAGACATCGTCGGTGAAGCGACCAACTCAAATCACTTATTAGAGACAAGTTTTCCGGTACACATTGTATACCAGTTAGGGAAACTTGCACAGGTGATACAAATACTCAAAAAAGGAACTGAATTAGACCTATCACTGAGGTCCATTTGCAGTAGGATTTTGGAAAATATTCTGTGTTCGAACATTATGAATTACCTCCAAGAAAACGGTCTATTGAAACATAGTCAACACGGATTTAGATAATATCGTTCTTGTGAAACACAATCCGTTCTTTATTCTCATGAAGTAATGAGTGCTATCGACAGGGGATCTCATATTGATTTCATGTTTCTATATTTCCAGAAGGCCTTTGATATCGTTCCTCATAAGCGCCTTCTAATCAAATTCCATGCCTATGGAGGATCGTCTCAGTTGTGCCATTGAATTCGTGATTTCGTTCGTAGTAATTGACAGACCCTCACGAAGTAAAACAGGAGATGTATCTCGCGTTCTCCAAGGAAGTGTTATAGCTTCTAAGCTGTTCCTAAAACACACTGGCGGAAAACAAATCGCAGCACCAAAAAATAATTGCTGGAGAGCAATGAAATTCCGGAATACATTTGTCTAGGTAACATACTTAGGTGATTAAACATTGCAAGATCACTGGTTAAGGTAAGTGCCGGATGTCAGTTTGTCGGATGGTGTTCCATGCCTGTTGCACTTGGTCGGTCAATACACGGATGACTAATGCTGTTTGCGGATGACGCTCGAGTTGTCGTCCACTATGTACTCGACTGGAGACAAGTCTGTTGATCGAGCAGACCAAGGCGATAAGTCCACACTCTGTGGAGCGTGTTGGGTTACAACAGAAGTATTTGGGCGATCGTTATCCTGTTGGAAAACACACCATAGAATGCTATTCGTGAATGGCAGCGCATTAGGTCATATCACGAGACTGGCATACAAGTTTGCAGTGGATGCATTGGATAACCACGAGATTGCTCATGCTGTCACACGAAATATCCTCCAGACCATAACTCCAGACGTCGGTTCAATGTGTCTAGCACGCAGGGAACGTTGTTTGGAGGCCGTCACTGGCCTCCTCCTAACCAACAGAAGGCCAATCACCCCCCCCCCCCCCAACCCAATGGGCTCTCGTTTGTCACCACTGAAGTCGCAAATGGCGGTGGTTTGGGGTCAGTGGAATGTACGCAACAGGATTTCTGGCTCGGAGCTGTACTTGAAGTAACATACACTCCTGGAAATTGAAATAAGAACACCGTGAATTCATTGTCCCAGGAAGGGGAAACTTTATTGACACATTCCTGGGGTCAGATACATCACATGATCACACTGACAGAACCACAGGCACATAGACACAGGCAACAGAGCATGCACAATGTCGGCACTAGTACAGTGCATATCCACCTTTCGCAGCAATGCAGGCTGCTATTCTCCCATGGAGACGATCGTAGAGATGCTGGATGTAGTCCTGTGGAACGGCTTGCCATGCCATTTCCACCTGGCGCCTCAGTTGGACCAGCGTTCGTGCTGGACGTGCAGACCGCGTGAGACGACGCTTCATCCAGTCCCAAACATGCTCAATGGGGGACAGATCCGGAGATCTTGCTGGCCAGAGTAGTTGACTTACACCTTCTAGAGCACGTTGGGTGGCACGGGATACATGCGGACGTGCATTGTCCTGTTGGAGCAGCAAGTTCCCTTGCCGGTCTAGGAATGGTATAACGATGGGTTCGATGACGGTTTGGATGTACCGTGCAGTATTCAGTGTCCCCTCGACGATCACCAGTGGTGTACGGCCAGTGTAGGAGATCGCTCCCCACACCATGATGCCGGGTGTTGGCCCTGTGTGCCTCGGTCCTATGCAGTCCTGATTGTGGCGCTCACCTGCACGGCGCCAAACACGCATACGACCATCATTGGCACCAAGGCAGAAGCGACTCTCATCGCTGAAGACGACACGTCTCCATTCGTCCCTCCATTCACGCCTGTCGCGACACCACTGGAGGCGGGCTGCACGATGTTGGGGCGTGAGCGGAAGACGGCCTAACGGTGTGCGGGACCGTAGCCCAGCTTCATGGAGACGGTTGCGAATGGTCCTCGCCGATACCCCAGGAGCAACAGTGTCCCTAATTTGCTGGGAAGTGGCGGTGCGGTCCCCTACGGCACTGCGTAGGATCCTACGGTCTTGGCGTGCATCCGTGCGTCGCTGCGGTCCGGTCCCAGGTCGACGGGCACATGCACCTTCCGCCGACCACTGGCGACAACATCGATGTACTGTGGAGACCTCACGCCCCACGTGTTGAGCAATTCGGCGGTACGTCCACCCGGCCTCCCGCATGCCCACTATACGCCCTCGCTCAAAGTCCGTCAACTGCACATACGGTTCACGTCCACGCTGTCGCGGCATGCTACCAATGTTAAAGACTGCGATGGAGCTCCGTATGCCACGGCAAACTGGCTGACACTGACGGCGGCGGTGCACAAATGCTGCGCAGCTAGCGCCATTCTACGGCCAACACCGCGGTTCCTGGTGTGTCCGCTGTGCCGTGCGTGTGATCATTGCTTGTACAGCCCTCTCGCAGTGTCCGGAGCAAGTATGGTGGGTCTGACACACCGGTGTCAATGTGTTCTTTTTTCCATTTCCAGGAGTGTATATGTAACAGTTTGTTGTGTCGTTGTGGTGCCAACTACTACTGTAATTGCTGCTGCAGATGCCGTACCATACTCCAGAGCCATACGCCGAACACGATAGTCTTCCGTCTCGTAGGGCCCGTGGCCGTCCGGAGATCGGTGTTCTCGCAACCGTACGTTCTCGTGACCACTGCTGCTAGCAGTCATGTACAATGGCTACGTTCCTGCCACATCTTTCAGCAGTGTCGCGGAAGGAACATCCGGCTTCTCGTAGCCCTATTACACGACCGTTACAGCGCGTATTAAAGCAAACCTGATTTGCATCCTCATAGTGGCGCCAACAGCGCCACTCATATGCGAACGGCGCGAAATTTGAATGGACATCATCTTTCAGATGCAGAAACATGCCTGCCACCTTTCGTTTATGTCGCACAGCTCCTTCTTGGTGTTGAGATTTTTTTCCGTCAGGGTATATAAACGGTTTAGGAGCCTATCTGAGCAGTCATCTTAAAATGGTTGCAGATGATACTGTCATTTGCCGTCTAATACACCCAACAGAAAATCAAAACTAATTGCAAAAAGTTTTGGACAAAATACCCGTATGGTGCGCCAAGTGGCCATTGTTACCCTAAATAACGGAATATGTAAGTTAAACCATGTGAGTAGTAAAAGGAATCTCTTAAATTTCGGTTACACGCTAATTTACATAAATCTAAAGGCTACCAATTCAACTAAACACTTAGGTCTTACAATTATTAATAACAGTCTGGAACGACCACATGGATAATATTGTGGGTAAGGCGAAGCAAGGACTGCATTTTATTGACAAACACTTAGAAGATGCAACGGATTCGCTTAAGGGACGGCGTACACTACGTTTGTCCGCCCTCTGCTAGAGTACTGATGTTCGGAATGGGATGCTTACCAGATAGGATTGACGGAGGATGTGTATAAAGCTAGAAGAAGGGTAGCTCGTTTTGTATTATCGCGATATAGGGGAGATATTGGCACAATATGAGACGCGAGTTGGGGTAACAGTCATTAAGACAAAGGCATTCTTCGTTGCGATTGCGTAAATGTTTTGTTGACGCCCATCTATATAGGGAGAAATGATTATCGTAATAAGAGAAATCAGAGGTCGCACGGGAAGACTACCGAACGAGGTGGCGCTGTGGCTAGCACACTGGACTCGAATTCGGGAGGACGATGTTCAATCCCACGTCCAGCCATTCTGATTTAGATATTCCCTGATTTTCCCTAAATCGCTCCAGGCAAATGCATGGCCGACTTCCTTCTCTAATCCTATCAGACCGATGACCTCGCAGTATGGTCTCTTCCCCCAAACAACCCAACCCAACCCCAACGGGAAGGCTTGGAGTTAGAGATTGGAACGGTGAAGGAGTAGTGAATCCTCTGTCAGGTACTTAAGTCTTCCCGTGCGAGCTATGATTTCTCTTATTGCGAATTATTACAATACAATACCTGTTTTTAACATCTGGTCGAGTATGTCTCTCTTTCTAGGACACAGTGGTAGCACTCGCAAGAAAAATTTATGTGACGTGTCCACCCACGGTTGATTTTCTCTCAGTATTATTTCGTATCATTTACTGACGATGTATTATATTTAGTAGCAGGGGGTGCGTGATAGATTCGCCTTGAGCATCAGGCTTATAAAATATGTGTTTGTGTTCCGACATGTGTGAAGGAAATGACTATGTCCAGTCGTAAGGAAGGTATGGATTTGACGTGGAGTACTGTGATAACATGGGAAGAGTACGTAAGGTCATAAGAATGGTACTGATATTTCTATTTCCAGAGCTACAACCGTCAACAGTGTTTTTCCGATACTTTGCTCATTGTCAAATGTCTTTCAACTGAGAATGCGATCGTAACATTTAGTTGTAAGTACAGGGATAAAACATACATGTGAATGATTTCTTACGATAAACATTCTACGTGTGCGTGCTCGGCCTGCAGCGCTGGTCACCTGTTCGGGGGTCATTCACGCTTCCCATTAACGGTAGGAGCTGTCAGACTGGAGATGCCTGTTGGAGTGTAGGAATGTAGATGAATTAACCATGTTGTCCTCTAGACGACCGAACAGCGAATTAATACTTAGTACGCGTTGGATAGCTTTCGTGATTACGTGGAAATTTGAGTAGATTGAATATGGAGGTGCGTTGCACTGGATCGTTATTGCCGCCCATGTAAATTGTTTGGTTGACTGCTTATGCACATTTCGCGCCTTTATTTAGTTTAGGGAGGTTCGATTGTGGTGTGTGCATCTAGCACGTAGAAGACACGTTTGCCGGTTCTGTAGCCATGAGAAACACTTTAGTTGACCTTGTAAATTATTGGGATGATTTGGAATCTGCTACATAACCGACATCGCTATAAGAGAGTCGGTGGTTTACAGCATGCCCCACCTAGCTAAAGTTTTGGGTTTGTAGAGAAATAATTTCCAGTCTATATCTTGGGGATTACGTTGCGCTAGTGATCGGTAGGATGCTGCTTAGACATCGAGAATTACCGCGGAAATGGTATAATATTATGGTGAACCATGCGAAAATACGTGTATTCTTTTGAAGATGTATGTTGAAAAGCGAGCAAGCAAGGAAGTAGGTTTGAACCAGAAACAGTAATGCGTTTGTGCTGATGGGTGAAACGAGCCCGAATTTGTAGAACAGTTCTGAGAGCAACTTCGGTCCACTGAGGGTGCTCTGGTCACACGTTGGGGGTGGATGCTTGCCCTACCTCATAGTAAATATCTAGTGGTGTGAGTATACGTATTGTGCTGTCTGTCCTAGTGGTATATGTACAAATGATGTAAAAGGGCTAATTTTGTCTGGTGCAGGATACGAACTTTATGTTTATTACATCGAGATATATTGCTGGGTTGGAGATTGGTTTCATGCTCTAATATTCAATCTCCTGTCCTCGGTGGGAGAGCGGTGTAATTGAGTAGGAGTCTTTCCATATTCGACGTTATGTAGGGTACGCCGTGATATATTGATGGGCCGCAGGTCAGTTTCACATTCTAATATTCAAGTTCCTGTCCTCAATGGGAGAACAGTGTAAATAAGTAAGAGTCCTTCCGTATTTGACGATATGTATGGTAGTTTAAGGTTTAATTGACAGTGCAGTATGGCGATCTGTGTAAAATAACCGCTGAAAGTCTCGTCTGCAGAAGGAAAAAAGGCGGACAGTGCTTCGATACTGGCGGCATCAGTAATTTGGCGGGTAAATTCGATAAGAGCCAATCATAATGCTTGATTCATTCACATCCTTTGAGCTGGGATATGGGAGTCTCTACATAGTGGTGAGAACGTTTGTGTGTTTGTTGAAAGCAGGAAGGGTAATATGTGATGGACAGGGTATCACATTAGGACCGCTCGGAAGAGTGCATTCGATGTTATTCTGCGCTATTTTCGTAAACAGGTTCTGTTAGGGCAAGAATTTCCATGCATACAGACTGAGACATCAAGAAAGCGAGCGTTAACTATTTCTTGGACACTATACAATTTCTGCAAGGTCGACTCAGTTCTTATTACATAGTCACATGATAATAAAACCCCATGTTATTCCAAGCATGTGTGTCAATTTGTACCTCTCTATCTACATTATTCCTTGATTTATTCAGTTTTCAAATTTATACTGACTTTTTGATCACCCGGTATTTTGAGGTTATGATTACTTTGTTTAGAATTTTATAATATAATTTGTAATGTGATTTAGCTCTGTAGTGATCATTTTCCCTTGACATTAAGTACAGTCTTCTTTTGTTTTGCAGGATACTTTTATTCCATTTGTAATCCACAGTTCTGAAACATTTAATCTATTTGCTGAATTTTATCCATAGTGGATGCTGTCGAACTCCGTGACTGTTCCTTTATGAGGTGTAGAAAATTATCTGCTACCAGTCACAATGTGACTACAGCTCATAATCTATTTGCTTTGATTACTTTCTTAGGACAGCAGTTTTCAATGTGACCTATGACCGTATTAGAGGAACGGTTATATTTTTCATTTATCCCAGGTGAATTGTATACATCTTTCCAGTCTGCATTCCTCAAACAGTTTTTTATACCTTCAATTCCTGTTTCATTTATTATTCGTACAGTTTCCCACTTCCTGTTACAGGTAGTCTGCGAAAACCAGTTTATAGATGACCACTGGTGAACCATGCATACGACTGCATCAGATAAGATCTGAAGATGGCGCACTGATGCACAGAATCTGGTAACCAACGTAATAAAAAAATCGTAAGGACAGCTGCAGCTGCTCCATCGAATGAGAGTCTCCGCGCGCGCCGACGTTGCAGGAGTCACAGCTGTGTGCGGCTGGGCGACACGCGGAAGATCGGACAGGTTTGCGAGGAATACAGACGCCACGCCAACGACTCACCGTGCTTTCGTTCACTGCCAGGTCTCCGCAGACGTTCTGCAAGCGTCTATGAATATCTGCGATTCTCCGGTTTTCCTCCACAAGAAACTCAATAACAGCTCTCTGCTTGGAACGCACCTCCGGTACAGACGCAAATCCGAAGGCTACAAACAGCAACGCCACCTATCGGAACTTTGTGAAACTACAGGGGCTAGGTGGGAATATTTCATCAAGTCCCACATACAAATTCGGCATTTTTTCGATCGAAATTGGCGGAAACAATTTTCTTATAAAATAAAAAAAAGGTGGCTTTACTCTTAGGTTGTCCGTCCTAAAATGAGGACTGGCAATAGCATTTCCGAACAAGAAAAATGTGTTAACATCGAATATAGTTTTAAGTATTAGGAGGTCTTCTCTGAAGGTATTTGCATGGAATGGACCCTTGTACGAAAGTGAAACGTGGACGTTAAACAGTGCAGACAAGAAGAGCACGGAAGCAGATGTGCTGAAGAAGTGTGAGGTGGTAATGAATTGGAGAAAGGAAGTACTTACAGCACAAGTTGCCTAAAAGAAGGGACAGATTGATTTGGACGTTTATGCAGTGAGAGACTGAATCTTGAGCACAGTGAGCAGGTTAAAGCGAATGTAGGGGGCTACAGTCGTGCAGAGGTGAAGAGACACTGTATACTCTAGGGTGGAGAACTGCATGAAACCAATCGTCGGACTGAAGACCACAACAACAGAAACAACAAAATCCAAATGGCTCTGAGCACTATGGGACGTAACAGCTGAGGTCATCAGTCCCATAGAACTTAGATCCACTTAAACCCAACTAACCTAAGGACATCACACACATCCATGCCCGAGGCAGAATTCGAACCTGCGACCGTAACGGTCGCGCGGTTCAAGACTGGAGCGCCTAGAACCGCTTGGCCACTCCGGCCGGCAAACAACAACAACACTGACGGTTCTCTTGTCATAGGAGTATTAATTAAAGAGATCAACAGTGCTGTTTGAAACAGTACTACAGTAATTTCTACTGATAGTTCATGGATCTCAAAGAAAGAAATGAGTATCTTTTCCACTCTCCGAAATCCGGTACATGAATTGGTTTGCACTGGATTTAGGTGTACTGCAGGTTTAAAAGCATTTTCACACTATCATATTAGCTGTACTTACCCATGTGATGGCCTGCCCAGTCAGAAGTGTGGCAGGAATAACAGAAACGGAAAAGCTTGTTCAAACAGCAGTTGACTACCTTCTAACGAAAATCGCTCGCAGAACCTTCACCTACCGTAACGACCACGTGTTTACTGGTACCTATGCTGTACGCCGTACCGCTGTGTTGTGCTGGTAGCCTGCCTGAGCTTCAGCAGGCGCCGAGCTTCCTGAGCGGAACAGGCCGCGCTAGGAAGAGAAAACCGCTGTGTGGCCTCCAAGTTTCCAGTATTTCTCAATTCGCCAAGGCTGAGCGAAGACTGATTTAGGTCGAGGGCAACACGGGAGGAAGCGCAAGTGCTCGGAAATCCGTCAGCGTCGACTGCACGCCAAGTACAGAGCAGGGAGCGCAGTACCGCGCATCCTCACACACGATATCTCTCCCTCTCTCTCACACACACAAACACACACACACACACACACACACACACACACACACACTTTGTCTACTTTTACTGAATTTTATTATGAAGTCTATATTCCTGTTTTATTATACAACACAACTTGTTCACGCTTAGGGCTTTCAGAATTGTAAATGACAGGAAAATGTGAAGCGAAATCCCTCCGTGCCTGGGATGAAAACCTACTAATTGAAGAGATAAGAGAGCGTGAAGTTTGCGCGCGAAAATACTAGAAAAAAGCCTAGATAGACTGTGGTCACCCGTTGGTATCGAGCCAACTGGCGAGAAGAGCGACGCAAAATTATAGCTAAATTGCATTAGATGAGTTTCGGATGGAGTTTGGCTTTTGTTTACCGTAACGTAAAAAATAGTGTAATGCTCTGACTTCGCCAAGGAAAGGTTTTACAGAGCATGTTGCGTAATGATTGTTACTGAGGCGACACAGGTAATGGGATAGCAATATGCACATACACTGGTAGCGGTAGTATTTCGTACACAAGATATAAAAGGGAAATTCACTGGCGGAGCTGTCGTTTGTACTCAGGTAATTCACGTGAAAGGGTTTCCGACGTATTTATGGCAGCACAAGGGGAATTAACAGACTCTGAATCATTAGGGAATTCAATATTCCTAGATCCACAGTGTCAAGAATGTGCCGAGAATGCTTCACTGGAATTACGTTTCACCACAGACAACGATAGATCGATATTTTTCGAGACATATAGTTTTCGAGATACCGATATTTTTTGAGAGATCAATATATTTCGAGAGAGACTGAAACTTTCGAGACAGTTATTTTTTGAGAGATCGACATTTCTCTGGAGCAATATCTTTTAAGATATCAATATTTATCAAAGTATGGATAATTTCCGATAGGCTCATGTTTTCAATAGATCGATATTATTCGATGAATCGCTAATTATCAAGAGATCAATGTTTTCATGGAAACCCTTTTCATTGAGATCTCGATATTATCCGATTTTTTCGATAGATTGACAGCTTTTGAATGATAGTAAGTTATCGATAGAACGACACTTTTACGACGGCTCGAGACTATTCGACAGATAGACACTTTTCACTAGATTGATATAAATCGGTAGATCGCTATAGTTACATACATCGATGATTTCATTGTATCGAAAATTTCGTTGGATCGGCATGTATAGGTATATCGATATAATTCGATAGAGCGACTCTTTTCGATCGATAGTTCGAAATAATTTGATGGACTTAGGTAATTCGTTAGATTGATACGTTCCTAGATCGTTATTTTCAGTTTGATCTGTACATTTCGGTATCTTTATAACTTTAAATGGATCGATATAATTCTATAGATATATATAATTCGATAGATATAATACTATAGATAGGTGTAACACTATAGGTCGATATTATTGTATGGGTGGACTGTTCTCGATGGATCGATATCATTCTGTGGATCGACGGTATTTGATTGATCGATACTTTGCGTTAGCCTATATATTTCAGTAGGCCAGCACTTTTCGATAGGTCGAATCTCTTCGATGGAACGATGCATTACGATGGATTCATATTTTTCTATAGATCCCTAGTTTTCGAGAGATCGAAACCTTCATTACCCCACAAACTTCAACAACATAATACTTTAAGACTGCATATTTTAAGCATTTACTGTGTTCAACATTGCCAATGCATAAAAATGTTACTTACAATGTAAAACGTGTTCGTTGCAGAACACAAGTTACTAGTGTTCAGTTAGACAGTTCTCAACCAACCTCACAAACTGTGGTTCAAATGGTTCAAATGGCTCTGAGCACTATGGGACTTAACATCTATGGTCATCAGTCCCCTAGAACTTAGAACTACTTAAACCTAACTAACCTAAGGACAGCACACAACACCCAGCCATCACGAGGCAGAGAAAATCCCTGACCCCGCCGGGAATCGAACCCGGGAACCCGGGCGTGGGAAGCGAGAACGCTACCGCACGACCACGAGATGCGGGCGCAAACTATGGCATCCTAACCATATAACCTGTAAGTTTAGATGTTTTACTTATTGCGTATAATACTGCCCTTGTCTAAAGATTAGCTCACAACGTTAAAAAACGTGTTTCTTGCACAATATAAATGAAGAGTGCTCCGTTTAACAGTTTCAGAGTCAATATCAAGACCTCATGAAATTTAGCATTATAAACATTTGATCTCTAATATTAACATTTTCCATTCTGTAAAATAAAATTTCACCGTTAAGAAAGAAGTTTAATGCACAGCACGCTATGCAAGCCATTGTATAATGTTTGGTTACCTAAAACCGAGTGTCTCTATCAGGGAAAAACCAGTAGAACAAAAACAGTGCACTCGTTATTCAACCTTAAATATGTAAATGTTATACCAGGAAGTAACTGAAGAATCCATAAATAAGATGTACTGAGTTCATAATGAAGGACACAGAAATTTCTGAAATTATAACGTGATTTGGATAGAAATTTACTATTCACGATTTTGGGTATCCGTTAGCTGTTTTATAAGAATGTAATTAGTTTCATTCAAAATATATTATTTAAAGACAAAAATCAGAAATAATATCATAAACAAAATAGAGATAACATAAAATTTCTACATAAACAAAAGTTTATTTATATACTTATCACATTCCTTAACGTAAATATTTTGTTATCTACTGACAAAAGAGTAACTTATATTAGTAAAAAAATAATCCTTTTAAAAATACTGTCTACAAAAGAAACTTAAGAATTCCAGAAGTTTCAATCGTAAATTTGAAATTAATTTAAAAAACTAATACTATCGTTTTGAAGCAAAAAAAGAAAAATTTCCGAGATGTATACTTCTGTTGAAATTTGTTTTTAGAATGTTATTGTAATTAAAAAGTATACTTTTCTGGCAGTATCTGTCGCGGAAATCTAGGTCATAAACAGACGCAAAGCATGCCAACTGCATAAAAATGTTGTCGATGTCGATGTAGTCATTCGGTTGTTCAATTGCTCTCGTTCATACGTGCTTTGTAAAAATATTTGTATGCTGTGTATTTCCACTATTTCGTTTTCTAAGAAGTGGTTTGAAAGAAAATGAATTAAAATGGTGAGAAGTGTTTCAATTAATAGAATAGCAAACCCGCGCCCGTAGACAACGAGAGGGAGATGAACTTCAAACTATCTAAAATACAACAGAATGCACTTAGTATTTGCAATTATTTCTACCGAGTTATAAGTTGAAGTTACATAAAATACATTTATAAAGATTTTTGACCAACTTCATGGTTATACATGGTCTGGAATGAAATGTTACAGTTGCGGTTATTCTTGCGAAGTAAAATTTTATACTAGTGTAGCTTATTTGGGAAGAGATACATTACAATGCCAAGCACTGTAAATAATTTTTGAAATAGTTTCAGGTAGTAAAGGAACGCTCAGCTTTTTTGACAGTTGTGGATTCCGTTGCATACAGTATGACGGTCGTGCACACGTCGGGGTAGCTCGATATTAGCTCTGTGAAGAGTTTATATCGCTGGACAGTTTCCCTAATTATTCAGTGATTACTCTGCGCATATCCTGTAAGATTAGAGAACAAATTTTGCGTCACTCAGTTTGCAACAGTACAGGTATCCCTGCTGCGGCCCATAACGCTGCTTCGCTATAGTCTGAGACGAGCTCATTATTGGGCAACACGAGTGTGTCCGCCACTGGTCAGCACTATCTCAACAAACCGTGAAATGCAGTAGGCGTAAGGCGCAACGATATTTGTCAGAATGTAAGCCACTAGCTAGCATTAGAGTTCTGCCAGTCCGTGACAAGCAAGTCGACTGCATCATTCTGAGATGTACAACTTGAAACATCATACGCATTTATCGATATAAACCCGTCCATGCAATAGCAGCGTCACCTGGCGACGAATGACTATCCATGTGTAGAATAGGGAAGGCCCGCATGCTCGGAAACAACGCGACTTGTCGAGTGTTCGAGGAGTGCTATGTTCAGTGTCTCTTCACACGTGGCGAAAGCAAGGTGAAACCATGACGAGACGTCGTGGGATTAGGCGACTACCCTCTGATTACGGATGTCGGACGTCGTAGGCTGAGCAGACTGGTAAAACAGGACAGGCATCGAACTGTGGCAGAAGTAACTTAGACTTTAAATGGTTCAAATGGCTCTGAGCACTATGGGACTTAACATCTTAGGTCATCAGTCCCCTAGAACTTAGAACTACTTAAACCTAACTAACCTAAAGACATCACACACATCCATGCCCGAGGCAAGATTCGAACCTGCGACCATAGCAGTCCCGCGGTTTCGGACTGTAGCGCCTAGAACCGCACGGTCACCTCGGCCGGCCTTAGACTTTAATGCTGGGCAGAGTGCAAATGTGTCTGAACCCATAGTGCATCGAAAAGTCCTAACGATAGGCCTCCGCAGCCGACGACCCATGTATGTCTCCTTGTTAATACCCTGACATAGGCAACTAAGGCGCAAACCGTCGTCTTCCAGGGGAATGTCTCCTTGACAACTGTACTTCGTAACGGACACAAGATGATGGTAGCTCCATTATGCTCTGGGGAACATTCACGTGCGCAGACAAGGGTCCAGTGGAGCTCGTGCAAGGCACCGTGAGGGCCAACGAGTATCGTACTCTGGTTGTAGACCCCTTAATGAGGATCATGTTTCCACATGACAGTGGCATTTTTCAGCAAGACAATGCGTGATGTTACAAGGCCAGGAGGAAAATCCTGGCGAGTTCAAGTTGATGTGCTGACCCCCAGCTTGCCAGATCTGAACCCGATCGAATACATCTGGGATGTGTTTGAACATGCCATCGGAGGGCATCGCCCACCTCCCTGGAATTTACGGGGTTTACGTGATTTGTGTGTGCACACGTGGTGCCAACTCCCTCCAGCGAACTACTAAGGCCTCACTGCTTCCATGCCACGACGGCTCGCCGCTTATCCGCGCCAAAGGTAGACATACCGACTATTACATGGGTGGTCATGGCATTCTGGCTGATCATTATATGTTATGAATATGCACATTTAGACGCGGCAGTTACATTCAGGGTAATTTTACAGATCAGTCATCCAAATTCATTGTGACAGCTTGTCTGAAGTGGTTCATCTTGGAGAAATCTTAGCACATAAAGCCATTCTCCTACGAAGTTTCAGTACCGAGTGCATTTCTACTGTATAAACGCTTATAACGGTAATTTTCGACCAGCTAGTGTATCAGCATGGTATCCCGAAATACACGTTTTCCGTGCACGTATCATGAGAAATAATACATTTTTATAAGAATTTCAGACGCTTCAACATCGCAGCGCGTCAGCAATCGTTGGTTAATAAATTAAAAAACTAGAAACCCGCCTCGATTGCGAAATAGTGTTAACCTAGGTTTCGGCGTAGATAACTACACCTTCTTCAGAACAATAAAACCCACAAGTGCCTAAGATGACCTTTGTCAATGATTAAAAGAACACCATAGACATACATTTATAAACTAAAAAAAGGAAAACACAAACAGTACATATGTACAAAGTCTAAACCGTTACTTAACTTAATGGTGTAACCTCCACCTCACACCTCCGCCATAAAGGCGGGTCATGGCCCATCGAACATAGGCCGGTGTGAGGTGGAGGTTACACCATTAAGTTAAGTAACGGTTTAGACTTTGTACATATGTACTGTTTGTGTTTTCCTTTTTTTCGTTTATAAATGTATAGCTATGGTTTCTTTTAATCATTGACAAAGGTCTTCTTAGGCACTTGTGGGTTTTATTGTTCTGAAGAAGGTGTAGTTATCTACGCCGAAACCTAGGTTAACACTAGGTGCTTTTTTCGCAATCGAGGCGGGTTTCTAGTTTTTTAATATTTCAGACATATTATAGATGAATTTCTTGCATCGCCTTTTGAATGATAGACATAATGAAAAGTTTGGTTATTAACGGAACGAAATGCGATTTGAAATTGTTTCTTCTGCTGACAAATAATTAATTTTATCGTCTTAGTATTAGCGCAGTTCGTATCCTCAACCGAAATACAGTGGCCTACATTTTCTTGGCTTTTCCTTTCCCTGCTACTGGATTGATAAACATCGCTCCGAACTTTTTCGACCAAACGAAGCTCTGCGTAACAGGCGTGAGACTCCAGGTGTCATTGCTTTATGCTGTATTTCATGATGATGGTAAATAATTTGTAGCACACAGTGTGATTTGTAGATGACCTCTTAGATCGTTGAGTACTCCCTGGCCTCGCCCCCGACAAGTTTATTAAGGGCTCGATATATGAGCAGCGTATTGCTGCCAATGAAATTACAACGAAATCCAGACCATCAGCTGCTTACAAAACGTGTTAATAAGTTTTATTATCAAATGAAAAAATACAGTACTTAACTTTGTGTTACACAGATGTGTCGCAAGCAAAGGGCTACAGACAAAATGACAAATCTCTTCAGTATAACAATTCCCAAGGCCGTGCTGCACACACAGTGGAAGCGACTACAGTTGACGCTCCTATCCAAGTTGCTTCTAACAGTGAGGTTAATCTGGGGACGAAAAAACCAGTGTAACCGAAAACCGATTGTTTCAGCGATAACCGCTATCCCTACGAGATAAATGTTACTTCGAGGAAGGGCGGGAAAGAGGGGCGGGAGGGGTTACAAGCGACTAGATATTTCGTGTATCGTTGTTGTTGTTGTGGTCTTCAGTCCTGAGACTGTTTTGACGCAGCTCTCCATGCAACTTCTTCATCTCCCAGTACCTGCTGCAGCCTACACCGTTCTGAATCTGCTTAGTGTATTCATCTCTTGGTCTCTCTCTGCGATTTTTACCCTCCACGCTGCCCTCTAATATTAAATTGGTGATCCCTTGATGCCTCAGAACATGTCCTACCAACCGATCCCTTCTTCTAGTCAAGTTGTGCACTAACTTCTCTTCTCCCCAATTCTACTCAATACTTCCTCATTAGTTATGTGATCTACCCATCTAATCTTCAGCGTTCTTCTAAACTATTTATCGTCCACGTCTCACTTCCATACATAGCTATACTCCATACAAATACTTTCAGGAACGACTTCCTGACACTTAAATCTATACTCGATGTTAACAAATTTCTCTTCTTCAGAAACGCTTTCCTTGCCAATGCTAGTCTACATTTTATATCCTCTCTACTTCGACCATCATCAGTTATTTTGCCCCCCAAATAGCAAAACTCCTTTACTACTTTAAGTGTATCATTTCCTAATTTAATTCCCTCAGCATCACCCGACTTAATTCGACTGCATTCCATTATCCGCGTTTAGCTTTTGTTGATGTTCACCTTACATCCTCCTTGCAAGACACTATCAATTCCGTTCATCTGCTCTTCCAAGTCTGCTGTCTCTGACAGAGTTACAATGTCATCGGCGAACCTCAAAGTTTTTACTTGTTCTTCATGGATTTTAATTTCTCCTCCGAATTTTTCTTTTGTTTCCTTCACTGCTTGCTCAATATACAGATTGAATAACATTGGGGAGAGGCTACAACCCTGTCTCACTCCTTTACCAACCACTGCTTCCCTTTCATGCCCCTCGACTCTTATAACTGCCATCTGGTTTCTTTACAAATTGTAAATAGCCTTTCGCTCCCTGTACTTTACCCCTGCCACCTTTAGAATTTGAAAGAGAGTATTCCTGTCAACATTGTCAAAAGCTTTCTCTAAGTCTACAAATGCTAGAAACATAGCTTTTCCTTTCCTTAATCTTTCTTCTAAGATAAGTCGTAAGGTCAGTATTGCCTCACGTATTCCAACATTTCTACGGAATCCAAACTGATATTTCCCGAGGTCGGTTTCTACTAGTTTTTCCATTCGTCTGTAGAGAATTCGCGTTAGTATTTTGCAGCTGTGACTTATTAAAGTGATAGTTCGGTAATTTTCACATCTGTCAACACCTGCTTTCTTTGGGATTGGAATTATTATATTCTTCTTGAAGTCTCGTAGGACACCCAAACTGAATCTTCGTAAGGTAGACAAAAAAAAAAACTATTACCTTACTTTTGGTATGTAAAGGGCTCTAATATCGTATCAGGAGGCCAGAGAATATTTTTTAAAATGGGTTCCTTTTTTTTCATACACGCTGTATAATTGCAGTTTCGTAATCCATCAGCGAGAAAAAGAGGGGACGTGCGCGACACGGAATGATGCCTCCGAGGCGAGAGGAGGGCGCGCTTCCGTTGCGGACAGAGAGGCGCCAACAGCTGGAGGGACGCGCGGTCCCGCATACGGGCGCCTGAGGAATGCGGCAGCCGGCAGCTGCTGGCGGCGGCGCGTGGTTGGTGGCGGCTGCAGCTGTCGCGCGGCGGCGAGCAGCTGGCGGCGCGTTCCGCTCAGGAGAGCCTCAGGGCGGGCGGCCAACAGGCGCAGTGCGCTGGCTACGTCGCCTCGGGGCGCTTCCCGCGTGCAGGGCGCTCAGCCGACACTGCAAGCACTATGCTATTTTACCAAACACACGATTGGAGACCGTGGCCGCAATGTGATAAAAAAAATACGTTTGGCATACAACAGCAAGAGTGCCTCCATCCGTCAAGTAGTGAAACTTTTCACACGAGGTCTGCTCAAAAAATTCCAGAACTTTGACCACAACATTTTTCTACTCTTACCGTTTACTTATTGTACACAGTCTCCTTCGGAATACACTATTGGCCATTAAAATTGCTACACCACGAATATGACGTGCTACAGACGCGAAATTTAACCGACAGGAAGAAGATGCTGTGATATGCAAATGATTAGCTTTTCAGAGCATTCACACAACGTTGGCGCCAGTGGCGACACCTACAACGTGCTGACATGAGGAAAGTTTCCAACCTACTTCTCATACACAAACAGCAGTTGACCGGCGTTGCCTGCTGATACACTGTTGTGATGCCTCGTGTAAGGAGGAGAAATGCGTACCACACGTTTCCGATTTTGATAAAGGTCGGATTGCAGCCAATCGCGATTACGGTTTATCGTATGGCGACATTGCTGCTCGCGTTGGTCGAGATCCAATGACTGTTAGCGGAATATGGAATCCCTGGGTTCAGGAGGGTAATACGGAACGCCGTGCTGGATCCCAACGGCCTCGTATCACTAGCACTCGACAGGCATCATTTCCGCATGGCTGTAACGGATCGTGCAGCCACGTCTCGATCCCTGAGTCAACAGATGGAGACGTTTGCAAGACAACAACCATCTGCACGAGCAGTTCGACGACGTTTGCAGCAGCATGGACTATCAGTTCGGAGACCATGGCTGCAGTTACCTTTGACGTTGCATCACGGACAGGAGCGCCTGCGATGGTGTACTCAACGACGAACCTGGGTGCACGAATGGCAAAACGTCATTTTTTCGGATGAATCCAGGTTCTGTTTACAGCATCGTGATGGTCACACCCGTGTTTGGCGACATCGCAGTGAACGCACATTCGAAGCCTCTATTCGTCATCGCCATACTGGCGTAGCACCCGGCGTGATGGTATGGGGTGCCATTGGTTACACGTCTCGGTCACCTCTTGTTCGCATTGACGGCACTTTGAACAGTGGACGTTACATTTCAATGTGTTACGACCCCTGGCTCTACCCTTCATCCGATCCCTGCGAACCCCTACATTTCAGCAGGATAATGCACGACCGCATGTTGCAGGTCCTGTACGGGCCTTTCTGTAAACAGAAAATGTTCGACTGCTGGCCTGGCCAGCACATTCTCCAGATCTCTCACCAACTGAAAACGTCTGGTCAATGGTGATCGAGCAACTGGCTCGTCACAATACGCCAGTCACTACTCTTGATGAACTGTGGTATCGTGTTGAAGCTGCATGGGCAGCTGTGCCTGTACACGCCATCCAAGCTCTGTTTGACTCAATGCCCAGACGTATCAAGGCCGTTATTACGGCCAGAGGTTGTTGTTCTGTGTACTGATTTCTCAGGATCTATGCACCCAAATTGTGTGAAAATGTAATCACATGAAAGTTCTAGTAGAATATATTTGTCCAATGAATACCCGTTTATCATCTGCATTTCTTCTTGGTGTATCAATTTTAATGGCCAGTAGCGTACTCCTCTCCACAATTGATACACCACTCCCAACGCCGTTTGCACTTACGAAAACATTCTTTTTAAGTCTCTTGCATCGGTGTTTCCAAGTTTGGAAAAAAAAAGAAAAAAAAGAGTCCGCTGTGGCCAGATATGGAGAGTGCGGAGGATGAGGCAGCGCAGCGATTTCGTTTTTTGTGCAATAGCCACGCTCCAACAGGGATGAATGTGCGGGTGCGATATCGTGATGCAAGAACCATGAATTGCCTCCCATTTTTCATGCCGTTTGCTTCTCACAGTTTCTCGCAGACGTCGCAACATGTCCCGATAGTACCATCGATTACCAGTTTGTCCCTGTGGCACGAATTCGTGATGAACTAATCCTTAAAGGTCAAAGAAAACCATCAGTATTTGACCTGGCCTGACGAGCTCTTTTTGGTCTGGGAGAATCTCTTCCGACCCACTGTGAAGACTGAACTATGGTCTCAACACCATAACCCACGTCTTATCACCAGTTACGATTCTCTTAAGGAACATCCCATTTGCGCGATCCAAAGGCTCTTCACAGATTGCGGCCCAAAGTTCTTTCTGGTCGTGACTCGTGAACCCTGGGACGAACTTGACGGCAACACGATGAATTTCAAGACGTTGTGTCGGTATTTCATGATATGACCCAACTGAATTGTTACATTATTCTGCAATCTCTCGGACAGTCAGTCTTCGATTGGGACGCACAATTAATTTGTTTGACGTTCCTGAGGTGAGCATTGTCGGTAGACGTCGAAGGGCATCCTGAACGAAAGTCATTTTTAACTATCGTCCGGCTATTTTTAAACCTGTGAACCATTCGTAACACCGAGTACGGCTTATGCACTCATCACCGTATGCTTTCAGCATCATTTGATGTGTCCCTGTAAAGATTTTCTTGAATTTCAAGCAAAATTTAATGAAGACGCGTTGCTCCTTTAACTCTGCCATCTCGAAAGTTACAAACTGTGCGACACAATGTTCTACTCAATACAGTACTGAACAATAACTAACGGATATAAAACAATGAAACTCTCGGCAGTTACACATTAAACACAGGAGCGTGCAGGGACACCAATCGCATTTCGTTCCAACATACCATTGGCGCGAAATGTTTTGAACACACCTCGCATACTCAAAGTTCTCTGTCATTCGGATTTGTGGTTGAATGAATATTTGTCTGATAATATTTCTCGGACATCCATTCAGTTTGAACATCAGTGTTTTTTTTTCTGTTTCCTGCAAATAACCCTTCACTCTGTTTCCGTTCCTGTATTCATTAATTGGGCGAGCGGTTCTAGGCGCTTCAGTCTGCAACCGCGCGACCGCTGCGGTCGCAGGCTCAAATCCTGCTTCGGGCATGGATGTGTGTGATGTCCTTAGGTTAGTTAGGTTTAAGTAGGTCTAAGTTCTAGGGGACTGATGACCTCAGCTGTTAAGTCCCATAGTGCTCAGAGCCATTTTTTTGTATTCATTATTGTTTCTTTTCCTTCTTTACCTTTATCTGACCCAGTATGTATAAGACTTTGATCACCACATCAAAAACGTTCTACTCAATACAGCACTGAACAATAACTAAGAGGCAAAAAACAATGAAACTTGCGCAGTTGCACATTAAACATTGGCGGATCGAGGGATGACAACCACATTTTGCTCCAACAAACCACTGACGCGAAATTACGTACTGTTCTTGAATTTTTTTGAGCAGACCTCGTGTTGTATCTACAAAAATGTGCAAACAACGCGAGAAATCCATGCTTCAACAAAACGTATTTGAAGTGTAAAGTCCTTAACCTACTTGCCTCAAATTTCATTCGTGGTCTTTCTGACGTTGCGCAATATTGGGGAATGTTGTACAAGCACGGTGGGAACACAGGCACGTTTAGCTTCTGATATAAGGCGTCACGAGACCTCAATCTTCTGAAATTCTCTGTCTACGGCCATAAGTCAGAACAGTCACATTTCGTAACACTTTTGACGGAAAGTCACCTAACAAAATAGAAGTGATACGTGCCGTTTCCCAAAGAAGTGTTATAAGCCATCTGCTGTTTGTAATCTATGTAAACTACTCGTAATTAGGAGACAATCTGAGCAGCGTTTGCATATGACGCCGTCAGTTACCGTCTCGTAGTCACCAGACGATCAAAATTAGTTAGAGACTGATTTAGACAAGTTGTCTGGTGCGAAAAGTTACAAGGTGTAGGGTCATAGACATATGTACTAAAAAGAATCCGTTAAATTTCCCCATAACGACAAATCACACAAATCTAAAGACTGTCAATTCAACTAAATAATACGGGATTACAATCAGTAATAAAATTAAATTAGACTGATGACTTTGCTTCAAATCAGTGCAGCTCGTTTTGTGTGTGTGTGTGTGTGTGTGTGTGTGTGTGTGTGTGTATTCCTAAGGGACCAAACTGCTGAGGTCATCGGTCCCTAGTCTTACACACTACTTAAACTAACCTATGCTAAGAACAACACACACACCCATGCCCGAGGGAGGACTCGAATCCCCGGCGGAGCTCGTTTTGAATTATAGCGAAATGGGAGAGGGAGTGCCTCGCATACACTGAGGTGACGAAAGACGAGGGATATCTCCTATTTGCGTGTCGGACCTCCTTTTGCCCGTGTAGAGCAGCAAGTCTACGTGGCACGCAATCAAGAACTCGATGGAAGTTCCCTGCAATAAAGTTAACCCTGCTGTCTCTATAGACGCCCATAATTGCGAAAGTGTTGCCGGCGTAGGATTTTGAGCACGAAGTGGCCTCTCGATTATGTTCCGTTAATGTTCGATGGGATTCAAGTCGGATGATCTGGGTGCCCAAATCATTCGCTCTAATTCTCTAGAATGTTTCTCAAACCAATCACGGACAATAGTCGCCCGGTGACATGGTGGATTGTCATCCACTGTTGTTTGGAAGCATGATGCCCAGGAATGCTTCTAAAGGTTTCCAAGTAGCCAAACGTAACCATTTACAATCAGTGATCTCTTTAGTTGGGTCAGAGGACTCAGTCAATTCCATGTAAACACAGCCCACACCATTATAGAACCACCACCAACTTGCACAATGCCTTATTGAGAACTTATGTCCATGGCTTTGTGGGACCTGCGCCACACGCTCTTACCAACTGAAATCCGTACTCATCTGACCAGGCTACGGTTTTCCAGTCGCCTCGAGTCCAACCGATATGGTCACGTGTCCCGGAGAGGCGCTGCAGCTGGTCATAAGGAAAGGCACTCGCATCGGTCGTCTGCTGCCGTAGACCATTAACGCCAAGTTTGCCACACTATCCTATCGGATACGTTCGTCATACGTGCCACATCGACCTCTGTGGTTATTTCACGCAGTGTTACTTGTGTGTTAGTACTGACAACTCTACCGAAACGCTGCTGCTCTCGGTCGTTAGGTGAAGACCATCGGCCACTGTGTTGTCTGTGGTGAGAGGTAATGCCTGAAATGCGATATTCTCGGCACATTTTTGACATTGTGGATCTCGGAATATTGAAGATCCTAACGATTTCTGAAATGGTATGTCCCATGCGCCTAGCTCCAACCACTATTCTGCGTTCAAAGTCTGTTAATTTCCGTCGTGCGGCCGCAATCATGTTGGAAACTTTTTCAAATGAACCACCTGAGTACAAATGACAGCTCCGCCAATGCACTGCATTTTTGCACCTTGTGTACGCGATACTACCACCGTCTGTATATGTGCGTACCACTTTCCCACGAGTTAGTCACCTCAGTGTATGATACGCGAGTTGGGTTGGGAATGATTAAATAAATACGTAGTGCGAAAATGTGGTTGTGCCTTGGGGAAACAATTTTTCTTATTTTAGGACCCAAACGTGTTTCGGAGAAGTCTGTCCATCTTCAGAGGGTTCACCTGCTTCCTGTTAAAAAATAACATATAAAGATATGTGTGTTATAAGAACAGGCCTAACAGTTTTTGAGGTTAAGGCATTTTCATTAATAAAGGTACTGACAGAAATATTAACTAAAAAATAAATATATACTTTAGCATTATCGGTGTTCTCCTCCCAACGTGAAAGTATTTTGTTGGCGCCGTCCTGTATAGGGAGTACTGATCATCATAACAAAATAATAAAAGATTTATGTGTTCTTTTTTTCCTATGCCCTGTTCAAGAGTGAAACGGTAGAGAAATACCTTGAAGATGGTTCAACGAAACCTCTGCTAGGCACTGAATTTTGAATTTATGTTACTTATGTAGATATAGGTGTAGAAAAGCGAATGTTAATACGGTTGTCGAACTGAAGAACCGAATCTCCGGACTTTCCAAGATTTACGAGATGATCCGGGGTTTTGTGAAATAAATATCAACTTACTGCAGAGTCGAGTGCAGTATTGACCCCAAATGTATGACACGTGGAACACCTCCTTTAACAAGTGCGCTTGTGCAATGAACTGTAACTTGTAATGTCTACTTCTTGTTAAAGAGGGCAAAAACCTTAATACAGTGGTAACACCGGTTTCCGTCAGATCACCGAATTAAGCGCTGTCGTGCATGGCTACCGCCTGGATAGGTGACGGTCCGATTCTGCAGAGCGCTGTTGGCAATCAGGATGCACTAAGGCCTTGTCAGGCCAACTAAGGAGCTAATTGATTGAGAAGAAGCGTCTCTGATCATGAAAGCTGACAACAGCCGGGAGAACGGTGTGCTGACCAGGTACCACTCCATATTCGCATCCAGTGACGCCTAACGGATGAGGATGACGTGGTGGTCGGTCGGTCGCGTTGAGCCTTCCGAAACCTGTTCGGATTGCGTTTTGTTGAGGAGACCTTAGATGAAATATGAGTCCAATTAGATGGTGACTTCATCGAAAAGTTTACATTCCTACATTTGCACTAACTAGACCAATGTTTCATACTGTGGCTCGTAACCACCTGCGCAACCAATTTTGTTGGACGTTCTTTGTTTCTGTTACCGTATACTTCCACCCGCGTCACTTTTCGCTACTCATTATGATACACTCTGTTTACAAGTTTCGCACCTGGCCACCTAGCTAGGCGCCCCAAGCGGCCTCTCGCGTCGCCTGCACCTCAAACCGGCCCTGCGCTGCGACCAGTGCAGCGATCTGCCGTGTAAAAGTGAATAACCTCCACGGACTGGCCTGTATATCTGGTACGGGAAATCGACAGAAGAAAAGATTGGTGGCCTGTTTCAGAATTATTCTGTGAAGGTTAGCATCCCCTTGAGTTCACATCGGTGCAGAAAAGGCAGCTGCGCCGAAGGAAACGCCAAAATTTTAAGCGGACAGTGTGACAACCAAACGTAACTCTTGCAGCGATTGGTAAGGTCATAGTATTAAGTTAAAGTAGGCTGTTTATGTTTTCTCTATGTAAGTAGGCTATTTATGTTTTCTTATTGGCAACGTTACGTAGCGCTCAATATGAAAATCACTGGCTGTGCTGTGTGCAGTCTGTGGCTAGTTTGCATTGTTGTCTGCCATGGTAGTGTTGGGCAGCGGCAGCTGGATGTGAACAGCGCGTAGCGTTGCGCAGTTGGAGGTGAGCCGCCAGCAGTGGTGGATGTGGGGAGAGAGATGGCGGAGTTTTGAAATTTGTCATGAACTGCTATATTTATATATGATGATATCAAGGTAAACACATTGTTTGCTCTCTATTAATATATTTCATTTGCTAACTATCCCTATCAGTAGTTAGTGCCTTCCGTAGTTTGAATCTTTTATTTAGCTGGCAGTAGTGGCACTCGCTGTATTGCAGTAGCTTGAGCAGCGAAGATTTTTGTGAGGTAAGTGATTTGTGAAAGGTATAGTTTAATGTTAGTGAGGGCCATTCTTTTGTAGGGAATTTTGAAAGTCAGATTGCGTTGCGCTAACAAAATATTGTGTGTCAGGTTAAGCACAGTCATGTATAATTGTTCAAAGGGGAAACATAAACAGCCTACTTACATAGAGAAAACATAAACAGCCTACTTACAAAGTGAATAACCTCCACGGACTGGCGCCCGCATCTCGTGGTCGTGCGGTAGCGTTCTCGCTTCCCACGCCCGGGTTCCCGGGTTCGATTCCCGGCGGGGTCAGGGATTTTCTCTGCCTCGTGATGGCTGGGTGTTGTGTGCTGTCCTTAGGTTAGTTAGGTTTAAGTAGTTCTAAGTTCTAGGGCACTGATGACAATAGATGTTAAGTCCCATAGTGCTCAGAGCCATTTGAACCATTTTCCACGGACTGGCCTGTATATCTGGTACGGGAAATCGACAGAAGAAAAGATTGGTGGCCTGTTTCAGAATTATCCTGTGAAGGTTAGCATCCCCTTGAGTTCACATCGGTGCAGAAAAGGCAGCTGCGCCGAAGGGAACGCCAAAATTTTAAGCGGACAGTGTGACAACCAAACGTAACTTTTGCAGCGATTGGTAAGGTCATAGTATTAAGTTAGTGCGTAAGTTCGTAACATTTTTCCGTAAATTTAATAAACTCAACAGATAGACATAACAGAGATTTTAATCATCAATAATATGTTCTCGCCGGCCGGAGTGGCCGTGCGGTTCTGGGCGCTACAGTCTGGAGCCAAGCGACCGCTACGGTCGCAGGTTCGAATCCTGCCTCGGGCGTGGATGTGTGTGATGTCCTTAGGTTAGTTAGGGTTAATTAGTTCTACGTTCTAGGCGGCTGATGACCTCCGAGGTTAAGTCGCATAGTGCTCAGAGCCAATATATTCTCCTTCACAATTCACACACGGTCTGCCAACGCTGGGGTAACTTTTCGATTCCGCTACTGCAGAAATCACGTAACATTGAGGTGAAGAACTCGTCGAGACACGTTCGGTGCGTATTTTTATCCGGAAAGGAAGTTCCTTGAGGGTTATTCGATAGAGCGCGCACGGCAGGATTAGCCGAGCGGTCTTAGGCGCTGCTGTCATGGACTGTGCGGCTGGTCCCGGCGTAGGTTCGAGTCCGCCCTCGGGGAGGTTAAGTAGTGTGCAAGCTTAGGGACTGATGACCTTAACAGTTAAGTCCCATAAGATTTCACACACATTTGAACATTTTTTATAGAGAGCGGAAATGGTGAAAATCTAAAGGTGCAAGATCGGGTGAACAGGTGGGCGCGGAATGAGTTCCCAACTCCTATAGAGCGTTATTTGTCAGTGTAGCAGAATGCGAGTGGGCTTTATTGTGGAGTAGGATCACTTCACTCAGTCTTCCTGGTCGTTGTTCTTGGGTAGCAAGACGTCTCAGTTGTTGACAATAAATGTCTGCAGCGGTGGTTACATCTCGGGGAAGCAATTCGTAGTACACCACACTGCTGTTCCATCAGATGCGTAACGTTGTCATTTGTGGATGCGCGCCAGGGAGTTGCAGCTTCGTATGGACTCAACCATTCTTTTCTTTTCCTTATGTTAGCATAAAGACAGCGTTTCCCGTCACCAGTAACGATGCAGGATAAGAATCGTCGGCGTTGTTCACGACCCAATTGACAACGAACAAGCAGAGATGTACATTGATCAAAGCCGCGCGGGTTTAGCCGAGCGGTCTAGGGCGCTGTAGTCATGGACTGTGCGGCTGGTCCCGGCGGAGGTTCGAGTCCTCCCTCGGGCATGGGTGTGTGTGTTTGTCTTTAGGGTAATTTAGGTTAAGTGGTGTGTAAGCTTAGGGACTGATGACCTTAGTAGTTCAGTCCCATAAGATTTCACACACATTTGAACAACATTTGAACATTGATCAAATGCTGATTTTTGTGATTTTGGCTTAGAA
The DNA here is from genome assembly GCF_021461395.2 of Schistocerca americana. Taxonomy (NCBI): domain Eukaryota; kingdom Metazoa; phylum Arthropoda; class Insecta; order Orthoptera; family Acrididae; genus Schistocerca; species Schistocerca americana. The sequence continues at coordinate 254,972,641 of NC_060119.1, read as the reverse complement.
CTGCTTTACCCACACACCCGATTTTTGAACCTTCTCCACTGCATGCAAATGTCGCACGATGGTGAAATGATCACAGCTTATAACAATTGCCAGATCTAGGGTTCACTGACATGGATCATTGTGGATTAATGCGTTTAAACGACCTTCAACAAACCATGGAGTTCCTCCTGAACGTGGAGGATCTCCAACATCAAAACGCCGTGCTCTGTCCAATGGCATAATCCCCAGACACGGCGCAACTTTTACTGGCTGCCTCTGCTGCAGTCACCACTCTACTGAACTCTTTAGCAGAAGATTATGTCAGAAATGTTCAGATTTTTCCACTTGACACTCCATTTTCTATCGCACACGGCTTCACCCACTGTCACCAGATAACAAAATGACAGTATGTAAACTCAAATAGCAACAGTGAACTACAAACAAAAATTGACGTTCGATAAATGATCCCATAGCATCCGGAATACCAAAACGCAAAACAAGAAAGCTACGAAATTATGCATCAACCTAACATTTTGTACAACTGCAGCCTGTCAGTCTAGCCCAACAAATTAATAATTTTTATTATGTTTTCATTACTCCTTAATATTTTATTTTGCATATCCCGTCGTTCCGGCCACATTCACAGGTACAGCCAGTGCTGAATTTAGGGACCGGAGGTCCAAGGACAATACAAGTCAACAGATACGACGATAAAACTTAGCCCTGTATTCTTTTTACCAATCTCGTTCTCTTTGTATTTTCGTTTCGCACCAAGGCAGACAGCACAGGGCAAAGGCTTCTGGCTCCCTTATAACTACCTTATAACTGTCTTGGGTACTGATTCTGCTCCGGCCTTCTGCCTCAGCTTGCTTTGTAGTTAGCGTTCGCCTCTGCCTCTCCCTATCATTCCGCATTCGCCACGGAAATATCACTATTCCTTCCCAATATCTTAATTTTTGCTACCGACTCCTCTTGCCCATGAGACTGACATCGGCAAAACTCTTATTGTTGTTAAATCACAGACCGCCCCCCTAGCTGGATGGGTAACATGGCTGCCTTCGGCGCGGAAGGACTGGGTCCAATTTCTGGCAATTCCTCGAATAATTCTGAGGTATGGAGGTCTGGAATGAGTCCACTTAGCCTTGTGAGGCCAAACCAGGAGCTGCGTCGCCACGATCCATTTACTGGCAGTAACGCCTGGAGGCATTGACAACATGGTGATCATATGTCCCAAGATCATACTCTGAGATGACTAAAGTCGTGGGGTAGGGATATGCACATAAACAGATGGCGGTAGTATTGCTTACACAAGATATGAAAGGGCAGTGCATTGGCGGAGCAGTCATTTGTGCTCAAACTTTCCGACGTGATTACGGCACCTCGTCGTGAAGTAACAGAATGAACGCGGAATGATGTTGGATCTAGACGCATGGGACATCCTATTTCGGAAATAGTTAGGGAATTCAATATTCCAAGATCCAAAGTGTTAAGAGTGTGCCGAGAGTACCAGATTTCAGGTATTACCACTCTCCACGGACAACGCAGTGTTCGACGACCTCCACATAACGACCGAGAGCAGCGGCGTTTGTGTAGAGTTGTCAGCGCTAACAGACAAGCAACACTGTCGTGAAATAACCATGTGGGACGTACTACGAACGTATCCGTTAGGACAGAGCGGCGATATTTGGCAGCAGACAACCGATGCACGTGCCTTTGCTAATAGCACGACATCGCCTGCAGCACCTCTCCTGGACTCCTGACCATATCTGTTGACCCTAGACGACTGGAAAACCGTGGACTGGTCAAATGACTCCCGCTTTCAGTTGGTAAGAGCTTATGATAGGATCTGGCTATGACATAGACCCCGCTAAGCCAAGGACCCAAGTTGTCAAGAAGACATTTTGCAAGCTCGTGGTTACTCCATAACGGTGTGGGCTCTGTTTACGTGGAATGAACTGGATTCTTTGGTCAAATTGAACCTCTTTGAGATTGTTAGCAGCGATTCATCGACTTCATGTTCTCAATGAACGATAGAATTTTTGTGGGTAATAATGCGTTATGTCGATGGCCGACAAATATTCGTGATTGGCTTGAAGAACATTCTGACCAGTTTGAGAGAATGATATGGCCGCTCAGGTCGCCCAACATGAATTCCATTAAAATTTTATGGGACATAACCGAGAAGTCAATTCATGCACAAACTTTTGTACTGGGAACACTTTCGCAATTGTGGACGGCTCTAGAGGCAGCAAGGCTCAATATATCTGCAGGGGACTTCCAACTACTTGTTGAGACCATCCCATTTCAAGTCGCTGCAACACGGCGGGGAAAAGGAGGTTGTAACACCGAAAATGCAGATAAAATACCTTCCGCACCATCCAAAATAGTCGCCGTTCAATATCCGTTGATAAAACATGTACTGTACTTATGATTCTGAAGCTGTAAGCTTTACTACAGAAACTATATTTAATACGTAATCGATGTAATAGTGTATTTATTTCTGACTGTATATCATTTATTTTAATTATAATGATAATATTGTAATTTGCTGGGTAATAGCCAAGGTAACTTTATTTAAATGTATCGATAGCAGCGATGAAATGGCAATAGCTGTACCGTTGTTTATCTTTGCGTATGGAGAATCTTTATCGCGTTGCGATCAGAAAGAAAGCAGAGCAGCTTGAGTTGTGAAAGAGTGCGGACATGTTGGTCGGGCGCTCCTGCAAACGCGGTGTGCAGCTATGCTCGCACCAATGTAGACGCGCCTGGTTCGTTAACCTGCGAGTATTGAGCTCACTGTAGGAGTGGACAGACGGGGGAAGCTGTAGTTGCAACTATTGTTCCATAATTATCCGTGACTCTGGAGACGACTCGGAGTTCTCATCGAACTCCAGCAGCAGTAACAACGACAGTTCAGCACTGTCGTCGGCTACATTCTTCGTCGTCGTCCGCACAGCTATAACATCGTAAGACTGCTAAGTGAATAATTATAAACTTACGTAGGCATTACCTAGCAACATTTCCTTCACAAAGTATGGCTAACCTGATTAGCTACCTGCTACAGTTAAAACTTGTCGGGCACCTGTGTTGTCATTGTCCTCAGACATTATTACCAAGCAGGGTCCCTTTCCCTATCCATGCAATCACCGAGTGTACTGCATGACAGAGACTACTTAAAGTAAAGTAAAATTTCACTGGAAAAATTAATAACTAAAGATACAACACAAATTACGATAGCGCAGTTTCATTTATTCTGTATTTAGCTTAGCTGCCGGGTTGGTAATATTTTATTGTTGTTATTTTAAAAGTAAAATCAATTTTAAAAGTAAAATCAAAATTCGGTCGCGCTTGAAAACTACAGGCTCCATGGTGACAACTCTCCCAGAAACTAACGCTGGTACAGTCACTGTTCTTAACATCTGCTGCGAGTCCACTATCTTGTACCCGATGAAATACTGCCCATTTAATGGAACTCTCGCACCCTCACATTGACGATGCGACACAGAAATTGGATCGCAATTGAAAACTACATTCTCCATGGCGACTTCTCTCCAAGAGACTAACTTTGCTACGGGCTCTTTACGTGACATCTCCTGGGAGTCCAGTGGCTTGTATCCGATGCACTACTGCCAGTTTACTGTAACCCTCGCACCATCACATTGATTTTGCTCAAAGTAAATTCAATTCAGGGTTTCAATAATCAAAAGTAAATTGCTTGCCTCTTTCTGAATTTTGCTTAACGTTACTCCGAGGTTACTGAAAGTCTTTTTTTACATAAAAAAGTTTAAGCTAAGTCATTCAATTATTTAACCAGTAACTTCAGTTAATTTTACTTTCAATATTTAGTATTTCAGAATAAGGAACTGCAAACTCAGTGCTTCCTGATTAATTTATTTTCTTGTGAACTGTTGTGTTGTGGAAAAGCGTGACAGCCTTCTGTTGCGTCGCCAGTGATTACTGCTTAAATTTATTTGACATAATCTTTCTTAAGATTCTGTAGACTCATTGCCCCAGTGGGCTGCCGACCGTCATCGTTTTCTTTAACCAATCAGTGTTTTCCTTGAATTATTAGTGAGTTTTGTAGTAAATATTACGTGGTACCCTTTTACCCCCCTATGCGGTTCGTGAGCGATTTCGATATTATCATCAATACTTAGCTTAAATTTAGAACAGATTCTTGGTTCAAATGGCTCTGAGCACTATGGGACTTAACACCTGAGGTCATCAGTCCCCTAGACTTAGAACTACCTAAACCTAACTAACCTAAGGACATCACACACATCCATACCCGAGGCAGGATTCGAACCTGCGACAGGAGCAGCAGCACGGTTCCGGACTGGCGCCTAGAACCGCTCGGCCAAGGCGGCCGGCTAACAGATTCTTCCTGCAGAAGAGTCTGTTGTACACTTTCCTTCGATAATGATAGCCTTACTCACTCTAAAATTTCATTAGGCATATACGATCACAGTCAGTTACATCGCAATCCAGTACGCCAATTAGGAAAGGGGAGGTTACAAGGTCCGACATGATATTAGGAACTATCCCATGACTTTTGTCACCTGAGTGCAGATCGCTCTTCGTACTGCCTTGCAGATAGCCGTGGGCGACCTCAACAGTCCTGATGTCTAATCCGTCATCGTTCATGTTGTTGTATTTATGATTTTCGATCTCCCCTGATACAATCGTTTCTTCCGTCCTATTCACAACCCACTCGGCGTGCTGTACAATTTCTCGGTGTGGTCAGCGTCATTATGCTAGAATTCCGTACATCTGTCGTTTAGAAGATTTCTCGTTCTGGGGGGCGGGGGGACCAAGGCAGGCGGTCTCCCCCTGTCCCCCTTTGAGGACACCCATGTATCTGAATAATCCGAGTACGAATTACGGCTGATGACACGACTATTTCAGTTTGCTTGTCGCGGCAGCTGTGTCGCAGGTGCGGTATGGCTGCTCGTTAGAAGCTACCGAGTCTCGTTGTGTCGGCGAAGCCATCTGGCGGCTTGACGGCTGTACGAATAGACGAAAAGCGCGCAAAGAGGTTGAAAACTAGAGGCCAGCGCATTAGCTGAGACCAACGCGACTGTGGCATCAAAGGCGCACAGGTGCTAAACTGGGAGCAGGTGGGTCAAACAATTCCGGCGAGACTGCGCCGTCATCTTGCACGGAAGAAGAAAAGAACAGTCGCCGCTTCTACCATCCGCACGCGGAGCGACTGGAAAGGAACGGAACTGGCTGGCAAACTAAATTGATGACTGGTTCCTAGAGCTGTAAAAGTACTGTGGCTGCGGTAGTCTATCGCAAGGAAGAGCAAAAAATGGTTCAAATGGCTCTGTGCACTATGGGACTTAACTTCTGAGGTCGTCAATCCCCTTAGAACTACTTAAACCTAACTAACCTAAGGACATCACACACATCCATGCCCGAGGCAGTATTCTAACCTGCGACCGTAACGGCCACGCGGTTCCAGACTGTAGCGCCTAGAACCGCTCGGCCACCTCGGCCGGCAAGGAAGAGCAGACTACGGTACGTTTCCAAGAGGTTTTGATCAGTTAAGGTCGTACCTACGTTACCTATTCATTAAGCGTGTTACCTCATAACGGTCGCTTTCTTTATACATGCAATAAATGTCTTACTAGATTTCTCTAAAAACCGGAAGCGTGTGCTGTCTAGAAACTAAATGAGGATATACAGGGTGCTCCATTGATCGTGACCGGGCCAAATATCTCACGAAATAAGCGTCAAACGACGAAACTACGAAGAACGAAACTCGTCTAGCTTGATGGGGGATGGCCCGCTAGATGGCGCTGCCATAGGTCAAACGGATATCAACTGCGTTTTATTAAATAGGAACCCCCATTTTTTATTACATATTCATGTAGTACGTAAAGAAACATGAATGTTTTAGTTGGACCACTTTTTTCGCTTTGTGATAGATGGCGCCGTAATAGACACAAACATATGGCTTATAATTTTAGACGAAGAGTTGGTAACAGGTAGGTTTTTTAAATTAAAATACAGAACGTAGGTACGTTAGAACATTTTATTTCGGTTGTTCCAATGTGATACATGTACCTTTGTGAACTTATCATTTCGGAGAACGCACGCTTTTACAGCGTGATTACCTGTAAATACCACATTAATGCGCTAAATGCTCAAAATGATGTCCGTCAACCTCAATGCATTTGGCAATACGTGTAACGACATTCCTCTCAACAGCGAGTAGTTCGCCTTCCGTAATGTTCGCACATGCTTTGGCAATGCGCTAACGCATTTTGTCAGGCGTTGTCGGTGGATCACGATAGCAAATATCCTTCAACTTTCACCACAAAGAAATCCGGGGACGTCAGATCCGGTGAACGTGCGGGCCATGGTATGGTGCTTCGACGACCAATCCACCTGTCATGAAATATGCTACTCAATACCGCTTCAACCGCACGCGAGCTATGTGCCGGACATCCATCATGTTGGAAGTACATCGCCATTCTGTCATGCAGTGCAACATCTTGTTGTAACCTTTATTAGAACATAACGTAGGAAATCAGCATACATTACACCATTTAGATTTCCATCGATAAAATGGGGGCCAATTATCCTTCCTCCCATAATGCCGCACCATGCATTAACCCACCAAGGTCGCTGATGTTCCACTTGTCGCTGCCATCGTGGATTTTCCGTTGCCCAATAGTGCATATTATGCCGGTTTACGTTACCGCTGTTGGTGAATGACGCTTCGTCGTTAAATAGAACGCGTGCAGAAAATCTGTCATCGTTCCGTAATTTCTCTTGTGCCCAGTGGCAGAACTGTACACGACGTTGGAAGTCGTCGCCATGCAATTCCTGGTGCATAGAAATATGGTACGGGTGCAATCGATGTTGTTGTAGCATCCTCAACACCGACGTTTTTGAGATTCCCGATTCTCGTGCAATTTCTGTGCTACTGATGTGCGGATCAGCCACGACAGCAGCTAAAACACCTACTTGGGCATCATCATTTGTTGCATTTCGTGGTTGACGTTACACATGTGACTGAACACTTCTTGTTTCTTTAAATAACGTAAGTAACCGGCAAACGGTCCGGACCCTTGGATGATGTCGTCCAGGATACCGAGCAGCATACATAGCACACGCCCGTTGGGCATTTTGGTCACAATAGCCATACATCAACACGATATCGACCTTTACCGCAATTGGTAAACGGTCCATTTTAACACGCGTAATGTATCACGAAGCAAATACCGTCCTGCCGGCCGGGGTGGCCGCGCGGTTCCAGGTGCTACAGTCTGGAACCGCGCGACCGCTACGGTCGCAGGTTCGAATCCTGCCTCGGGCATGGATGTGTGTGATGTCCTTAGGTTAGCTAGGTTTAAGTAGTTCTAAGTTCTAGGGGACTGATGACCTCACATGTTAAGTCCCATAGTGCTCGGAGCCAAATACCGTCAGCACTGGCGGAATGTTACGTGATACCACGTACTTATACGTTTGTGACTATTACAGCGCCATCTGTCACAAAGCGAAAAAAGAGATCCAACTAAAACAATCATATTTCTTTACGTACTACACGAATATATAATAGAAAATGGGGATTCCTATTTAAAAAAAAACGCAGCTGATATCCGTTTGACTTATGGCAGCGCCATCTAGCGGGCCAACCGTAGCGCCATGTGGTTTCCCCCTTCAAGCTAGACGAGTTTCGTTCTTTGTAGTTTTTTCGTTTGATGCTTATTTCGTTAGATATTTGGCCCGGTCACTATCAATGGACCACCCTGTATAAAGGACTGGGTAGCCTGGGGAATATTTTTGCTCTACATAGTTATTCTCCTGTCTGTTACTTAATAATTAGCAGTATTTATAACAAAACTGAAACTGTCAATGATTAATTCGCATGTTATTTCGAGAATTGTTGATTTGTAACATGAAACATGGGGATGTTGTAAAAATAAAGAAAAGGATACAGATTTATCGTACAACGCTAGAAATCGCAATTTCCTAAACATTAAGGTAAAATAAAGAGAAAAAAATGCAATGCAAAAATACGAGTATATCATACACTGCTTCTGTACTTCGTCGAACTTACATAAAACAAGTTCTTGTTATTCACAATCGGCTTTTGCGTTTATCAATAATAACAGGAAACTCTCGCCTTTTATCGTTGAGAAGAACATTCTATTAAGTACAAAAGAACAATGATAATTACAAATACATCTTTTATGTTTGTTCATATAAATTGAACTTGCATCAAAAGTAATTGCTTTGGTTCAAAAAGCTAAGAGGTTACGTGATCAACTAATTTTTATTACTTATAAAATGCAATTTATATTCGGTAAGGATATAAAATACACAATAAACTGAAACTGAATTATGTGTTGTGCTAATTATATGCAAAACAAACAACATAACAAACAAAACAACAAAGAGAAGTCGTCGGCTCCCAATTTCTCTCTTAGACATTCATTAATGTTTCTTTCGCTAAGAATGCTACTGCCAGCGCCGGTAATCCTACCATTTATTACTTCATTTGTGTGGTGTACCAATACTACCGAACCGCAGTTTTGGGAGAGTGCAACTCTGCTAGTTCCCGGCTGCCTCGTAGAGCAGTTCCAGCATATCTGAAATGAAAAACTGCAGCTGCCGTGTTCGGGCTTCATGGAGAGTGAGTATCGTCTGTTGCAAGCGAGCAAATTTTCAGTACACTAGGTATGTCACGTACAGATTCAGGCCCGGAGGATGGTGTGGTTCTCTATTGTTAGACAAGAATGACAAAAATTAAGAAAATTCTGGGTTCATTCATAAGTGCAAAGAAATATAAACTGCAGGTTGTTTGCAGTAGTCAAGGGGCTGCAACAGACATTAACTTTTATAGACTCATTTGTTTCTGAACACCTTGGTGTTTACACTTAGTGGACTTCTTGTTTTCTCGACATTTTCACTCTTCGTTTCCACACGATGATGCAAATTTACCAAATGACACGGATCCTGCTAGCCACACAAAATAATACTCCCGATATGAACTAATTTTTCTTTGTATATTTTATCCCCTTGACATGTCTTTCTTCGGACAATAGATGTAAATTTACATGGTTGCTCTGCAGTTCACAATTCGTTGTTTGGAAGAGGGTTCAAATGGCTCTGAGCACTATGGGACTCAACTGCTGAGGTCATTAGTCCCCTAGATCTTAGAACTAGTTAAACCGAACTAACCTAAGGACATCACACACATCCATGCCCGAGGCAGGATTCGAACCTGCGACTGTAGCGGTCTCGCGGTTCCAGACTGCAGCGCCAGAACCGCGCGGCCACTTCGGCCGGCTTGGAAGAGGGTTCGTAAACCACTTTCAGACAAGTTCTCTACCGTTCCACTCTCTAATAATTCGTGGGAAAAACGAACACCTAAATTTTGCCGTGAGAGCTCTGATTTTCCTTATCTTTTTGCGATCGTCATTTCTCCCAACATAGGTGTGGGGCAATAAAATATTTTCGCGTTCGTAGGAGAAAGCTTGAGATTCAAATTTCGTGAAGACAAATTGTGGCAAATGGAAAACGTACTTGTTATAATTATTGCTATTGCAGCTTGCTTACCGTATTGTGATATTCTCTCCTTTATTTCAGCCTCGGGCATGGATGTATGTGATGTCCTTAGGTTAGTTAGGTTTAAGTAGTTCTAAGTCTAGGGGACTGATGACCTCAGATGTTAAGTCCCATAGTGCTCAGAGCCATTTGAATCATTTTTTTCTCCCTTATTACGCGATATTACAAAACGAAATGTCCTTGTTTGCAATTTCTCGACGTTATTCGTCAATCCTGTTTGGTATCGATCGTACACCGCACAGCAGTACTCCAAGAGTGGATGCGGACAAGTGCACGGTAGGGGGTTGCTTTAGTAGCTTTATTGTATCTTATAACTTTTCTGGTAATAAAATGCAGCCTTACCCCCAGTTGACGTATTTAATTATATCTACATTTTTTAAATTTCTGATATGGTATAACCGAAATTCAACGAAATTCTTTTAATAGTCACGTGCAGGATCTCTCACTTTGTATTATATCGGTGAACTGCCACTTTTTGCACCATACGCTACCTTGACCGAGCGAGGTGGCGCATTGGTTAGACACTGGACACGCATTCAGGAGGACGACGGTTCAATCCCGCGTCCGGCCATCCTGATTTAGGTTTTCCGTGATTTCCCTAAATCACTCCAGGCAAATGCCGGGATGGTTCCTCTGAAAGGGCACGGCCGACTTCCTTCCCCATCCTTCCCTAATCCGATGAGACCGATGACCACGCTGCCTGGTCTCCTTCCCCAAACAACCAACCAACCAACGCTACCTTGTCTCACTCATTTTGCATTTCGCTTTGGCACCCTGATCATAATACTTCACGGCAAACGGCAGCATCGTCTGCAAACAATCTTCGAAGGCTGCTCAGATTGTCTTCTAAATATTGAAAACAGATTAAGGCAACGGAGTGCCCACACCACTTTCTTAGGAAACCACAGATACCACTTCAGTTTCACTAGGTGACCTCTCTTACTAACTGTGACCTTTGTAACAGGAAAACCGAAAAACATTCACGCAACTCAGACGATACTCCTTAAACAAGGAATTTGATTAGAAGCCGCCTGTGGGTAACTGTGTCAAAAAGCTTCTGGAAATCTAGGCGTATGGAATCGATCTGAGATTTCCCGAAATATTACATACTTGTATTTTGAACTTCTTTTGCCACCTCACAGCATGTTGTTGTTGTGGTCTTCAGTTCAGAGACTGGTTTGATGCAGCTCTCCGTGCTACTCTATCCTGTGCAGGCTTCTTCGTCTACCAGTACTTACCGCAACCTACATCCTTCTGAATCTGATTAGTGTATTCATCTCTTGGTCTCCCTCTACGATTTTTACCCTCCACGCTGCCCTCCAATACTAAATTGGTCATCCCTTGATGCCTGAGAATATGTTCTACCAACCGATCCCCTCTTCTAGTCAAGTTGTGTCACAAACTCCTCTTCTTCCCAATTCTACTCAATACCTCCTCATTAGTTATGTGATCTACTCATCTAAACTTCAGCATTATTCTGTAGCACCACATTTCGAAAGCTTCTATTCTCTTCGTGTCTAAACTATTTATCGTCCACGTTTCACTTCCATACATGGCTACACTCCATACAAATACTTTCAGAAACGACTTCCTGACATTTAAATCTATACTCGATGTTAACAAATTTCTCTTCTTCAGAAACGCTTTCCTTGCCATTGCCAGTCTACATTTTATATCCTCTCTACGTCGACCATCATGAGTTATTTTGCCCCCCAAATAGCAAAACTCCTTTACTTCTTTAAGTGTCTCATTTCCTAATCTAATTCCCTCAGCATCACCCCTTAATTCGACTACATTCCTTATCCTCGTTTTGCTTTTGTTCATGTTCATCTTATATCCTCCTTTCAAGACACTGTCCACTCCGCTCAACTGCTCTTCCAAGTCCTTTGCTGTCTCTGACAGAATTACAATGTCATCGGCGAACCTCAAAGTTTTTATTTCTTTTCCATGGATTATAATACCTACTCTGAATTTTTCATTTGTTTCCTTTACTACTTGCTTAATATACAGATTGAATAACATCAGGGAGAGGCTACAACCCTGTCTCACTCCCTTCCCAACCACTGCTTACCTTCCGTGCCCCTCGACTCTTATAACTGCCATATGGTTTCTTTACAAATTGCAAATAGCCTTTCGCTCCCCGTATTTTACCCGTGCCACCTTCAGAATTTGAAAGCGAGTATTCCAGTCAACATTGTCAAATGCTTTCTCTAAGTCTACAAATGCTAGAAACGTAGGTTTGCCTTTCCTTAATCTATTTTCTAAGATAAGTCGTACGGTCAGTATTGCCTCACGTGTTCCAACATTTCTACGGAGTCCAAACTGATCTTTCCCGAGGTCGGCTTCTACTAGTTTTTCCATTTGTCTGTAAAGAATTCGAGTTAGTATTTGCATCTGTGACTTATTAAACTGATAGTTCGGTAATTTTCTCATCTGTCAACACCTGCTTTCTTTGGGAGTGGAATTATTATGTTCTTCTTGAAGTCTGAGGGTATTTCGCCTGTCTCATAAATGTAGCTCACCAGATGGTAGACTTTTGTCAGGACTGGCTCTGCCAAGGCTGGAATGTTGTCTACTCCTGGGCCCTTGTTTCGACTCAGGTCTTTCAGTGCTCTGTCAAACTCTTCACGCCGTATCGTATCTCCCATTTCATCTTCATCTGTCTCCTCTTCCATTTCCATAATATTGTCCTCAAGTACATCGCCCTTGTATAGACCCTCTATATACTCCTTCCACCTTTCTGCTTTCCGTTCTTTGCTTAGAACTGGGTTTCCATCTGAGCTTTTGATATTCATACAAGTGGCTCTCTTTTTTCCAAAGGTATCTTTAATTTTCCTGTAGGCAGCATAATCACTCTGCAAAATCCGTCCAGCTACAGAGTTTGAGCTTATAGTTGTATAAAATGGATGTTTTTCCACTTCCCGCAAAAAGCTAATATTGGAAGCCTGCTCATTCATTTTCAGAATGAAGCAGCACAGAGCTGCGTTCCAGGAGATGATGCAATCTCGGATCGTTTGGTAACGCGGACGCCAAGTCGCTGCTAGCTTATCGGTAAGACGCTGCGAACAATCTGCTAGCGCCGTCTGCTACGGCCTATTCAACAACGTATGAAATGACTCGCAAGCGACCAGTTACCAACTCGCGTCGTCATCGAGTTTCATTCGAGTCGCTCCGCGTGAGGAGGGCAAACTGAGGCGCACGGCGGGACACGGCCGCACAGTTCCTGCTTCCGCCTTCGCCGCCGTGTCCGGGACAGAGTTTAGTGCGTCACCGCTACTTGCTCTCGCGGGAAAGTATTACTGGTAGTTGGGCAGGCAATGGAAACTGCCACCCAATATGCGCACATACCGTGTCGCGAAGTATTTCGTTTGCTATGCTGCTCTGCCCGGCTCTTCGTCGACTGCGTCCATTTATGCTCCTGGCCTTACACGCCTGACGGAAACTCTGTCGTCTAGAAGCAATACCAGGTGTACCGGTATGAAATGAGCGTTTTTTTGTGAAAATGAAACACTAATTTTGAATTGAAAACTAAAACATTTTATTCAAAGTACTGACCATTGCTTTCTATACATTTTGACCACCTTTCTGGCAATTTGTGGACACCACGCCAATAGAAATGTTCGTCTTTTCAAGCAAACCAATCAGACACCCAATTTTCGACTTCTTCGTAGGAATCGAAGTGTTGCTCAGCCGATGCGTGTCCCATTGATGAAAACAAATGGTAGTCGGAAGGGGCCAAGTCTGGTGAATACGGCGGGTGGGGTAGCAGCTCCCAGCCAAGTGTTTTGATTGTATCCTGAACGAGTTCTTCTTTGTGTGCAGGTGCACTGTCGTGTAAAAAAATTACTTTGTCATGTCTTCTGGCTCATTCTGGTCTTATTTTCGATCAGTGCATAGTTCAAATTGATCATTTGTTGTCTGTAGAGATTAGTATTCACAGTTTCACCGGGTTTTAGAAGCTCATGATACACCACACCTTTCTGATCCCATCAAACACAGAGCATTGTCTTCTTGCCGAATCGATTTGGTTTTGCAGTCGATGTTGATGGTTGTCCCGGATCAACCCATGATTTTTCTCGAATATCATTCTTACAATTCGATGCAAAATTGGTTTTCTTTCATGTCTTTGAAGCAAAATTTGACAAATGGTTTTTTGGTTTTCCATCTGTCTTTAATTCAATTCATGTGGCACCCATTTTCCACACTTTGGATCTTTCCCATAGCTTTCAAACGGTACTCAAAGTACCATCTTCATCCAATATTGCTTGCAATTCGGCGTCTTCGAACTTTTTTGGTGGTCTTCCACGTTCTTCATTTATTACACCAAAATCATTATTTCTGAACAATTGAAACCATCTTTTGCATGTTGCTTCTGATAGAGCATGATCACCATATGCCTCGACAAGCATTCGATGCGCCTCTGCAGCACTTTTTTTTTTTTTTTAATGAAAACAAAAAATTAATGCTTTCCGCAAATCATCACTTTCTGGTACAAAATTCGACATTGTTAACACGATGAAAACATATGATGTTGTTTGTTCCATGTCTTCATGTATACTAAATATCATTGACTGATGTCATACCGGCCGGCCGGAGTAGCCGAGCGGTTCTAGGCGCTACAGTCTGGAACCGCGCGACCGCTACGGTCGCAGGTTCGAATCCTGCCTCGGGCATGGATGTGTGTGATGTCCTTAGGTTAGTTAGGTTTAAGTAGTTCTAAGTTCTAGGCGTCTGGTGACCTCAGAAGTTAAGTCCCATAGTGCTTAGAGCCATTTGAACCATTTTTTGATGTCATACCAACCAACAAAAAAAAAAAAAAAAAAAAAAAAAAAAAATTAAGGCTCGTTCACAACAAATGTTCCCTATCGACACATTTGTATCTTAACGCTCCTTTCATACCGGTACACCTGGTAGGAGGGAAATGTCAATGTTACTTTTTTTTATATGTCGCTACAGATGAATAATATCGTGGGAACTGCATCAGTAAATAATTCCACGTATTTTCAATTAGTGTTTTTCTTCCTCCCTTCATTTTCTTAGTTTTATTCGTAGAAAAAGAACATGTCTTCTCTGTTTAATTTATACGTTAGTGACGATGCAATGCACGCAGGAAAATAATACTCGACTGCCGGCATTGCGGTTGAATAAACGGACGTGAGGCGCGCGGAGTGGCCGCGCGGTTTCAGGCGCCATGTCACGGATTGCGCGGCCACACCTGCCAGAGTTTCGAGACCTCCCTCGGGCATGGGTGTATGTGTTGTTCTTAGCATAAGTTAGTTTAAGTAGTGTGTAAGTCTAGGGACTGAAGACCTCAGCAGATTGGTCCCTTAGGAATCCACACACATTTCATTTCAAACGGTCGTGACAATCACACCAGCTATGGACTTCTGGAAAAGTCATTCCTAGAGGAGACATCGTGAGAAGAGTGACTAAGGGATACAGCTTGCACAGAGCAGGACGATGCGCGGCGCTTCACCTTGAGGAATTATTTTAATTAGATCACAGGACTTATCTTGCTCCTTGGTACAGTTTCGAGTCAATGAGAAAAGATGCATTTTGGGTATAAGTAAATCGGACATAGAGAGAACCGCTGACCGCCCCTGTAAGATTAATTACTGGAGCGGAGCAGCTTCCCCACCACTTCCTCCATGCCGCATTGTTCACAGTCGGCTGCGTCGTGGAAGTATAGCACGGCTGGATGCCCACACCTCTGTCTCGCTTCGCTAACCTTAAAGACAACGGAAATATTGTCCGTTTGCTGCTGTAGTTTTCCTACCCACTAGGAACACTGTTGTAAGCTTACAAAATTGAAGCCAAATACGTTCAAGTTGTTCCATTCAGACGGCATTTCTGCAACTGAAGCCAAATATCTCTTCTCTTCCCATGTGGCACAACGTTACACGCTGCACGCAGCATGCCCAGCGGACATAGAGGGTGAGGGTGGATGGGGGAGGAGGGTGGGGGCGGAGTGAACTGTGACTGGCAGTGGCAAGGCTAGTGACATAAGTGCTACACCCTATTTTTCTTCTTTTGTGAGCATTTGGGTGGAATAATACATAAAGAGAGTTTTGTTTTATGCCAACAGCTGTGACATTTTCAGTGGGTTTTTCTTTAACTGTTTCTGGAAATACATACGTACAAATTGTATGTAGGTTCGGAATATGCTGACATGATATTTCGTTGTTGCTTATATTAAACTTGTATTTAACCTTTTCTTACGTCCGTGTGTCCTGTGGCTACCAACAGAAATCTGTCAGAAGTCTAAATTAACCCAAAATATCACCTGCATGTTAGGGCAATGTCTGAATTGAATTTCTATGTATAATTAACCTCTGAACTATTTATTCTGATAATATATTTTTAAAATTTTATTTCACACGTCTTGTTCCGTAGGACCAAATCTTGAACGTCATGGAATGTGTCAGTACATGAACTTACAACGTAAAAGTAATAGCAGATAAAATAAAATGTTTATGAACACAAAAAAAGCCAAGCCATAAATTTACGTAAACGCAATCAACAATAGAACACAGGAATCAGCTTAATTTTTCAAGCAACTCATCGACAGAATAGAAGGAAAGACCCACGAGGAAACTCTTCAGTTTCGATTTGAAGACGCGTGGATTACTGTTAAGATCTTTGAATTCTTGTGGCAGCTTATTGAAAATGGACGAGGCAGTATACTGCACACCTTTCTGCACAAGAGTAGAGGAAGTGTGATCCAAATGCAGACTGGATTTATGCCCAGTATTAATTGAGTGAACGATGCTAATTCTTGGTTGCTAATAAGAAACGATAGTAAAGAATATACTCGTATATACTGAGACGCCCATGTCAGAATACAAAGACTAATGAACAGGGTCCACAAGAAGTTTGCGAACGTACACCACTTATTGCCCGAACCCCACGCATCTAAGCCAAAAATATCCTTTGAGAATGGAAGAGTTACCCCAGAATATAATACCATATGTCATAAGCGAATGAAAATAAGCAAATAGACTACTTTTCGTGTCGAACTCCCGCATCGTCCCCTACGTTCCTCGGAGTATGGGACCTCGCCATCACCATCATCACTTACTACAGATACCGTTCGAATAATAAAAATGGCAGCATTAAGTCTTTGAACAAGGTCATTTCCACGACAGTTTACTATCTATCTGAACATCTAGAAATTTGAACTGTCCAGTTTCACTAATCATATGTCCTTTCCGTGAAATTAAAGCATCGGGTTTTTTGAATTGCGTGTTAGAAACTGTAAAAAACTGAGTCTTACTATCATTTAGCGTTAGTTCTGCAAGCCATGAACTTGTCATAAAATGCACTATTTGAAACCGTGGCAATGTTGCGCACAACATCCTTTACTAGCAAGCTAGTCTCATCAGCAAACAGAAATATTTTAGAGTCACCTGTAATACTAGATCCCTGGAGCACTCCCTCCACTCCCTCCCCCCTCCCCCCCCCCCCCCCCCCCCGGTTTTGACCGTGCCTCATTCAGTCCCCACATCACAGCCGTTCTCAGCACTGTTAATAATGACCTTTTGCTGTCTGTTGTTAAAGTAAGAGGTGAACAAGTTGTGAGCTGCTCCCCGTATTCCGTAATGGTTCAACTACTGAAGCAATATTTTGTGATCAACGCAGTTAAACGCCTTAGTTAAATCAAAAAAGATGCCTAGTGTTCGAAACCTATTATTTCATCCATCCAGTACCTAACAGAGAAAAGAGAATATAGCATTTTCAGTTGTGAAACGACTTCTAAACCCGAACTGTTCATTAGATAGCAAATTATGTTAAATAAGATGATCAATTGTCCTCACATATACAGCCTTGTCAATAACTTCAGCAAACACTGATGGCATTGAAATTGTCTACATTATCCCTTTCTCCTTTTTATAAAGTGGCTTTGCTACTGAGTACTTTAATTGTTCAGGAAACTGACCATTCGTAACGGAAAATATACAAGTATGGCTAGGTACAGGGCTAGCATGTGCAGCGCAGTACTTTGATATTCTGCTAGGCATTCCATCGTATCCACGAGAGTCCTTAGTCTTCAGTGATTTAATTATAGACTCGATCTCCCTCAGTATCACAGAGGAGTATTTCAGACATCAGTCTCGGAAAGGCGTTTTCCAAGAGAGCTATATGATTTCCTGTTGAAACTAAATTTTATTTAATCCGCAAGCAATGCTCGGAAAGTGATTGTTAAATATTGTAAATATACCTGACATATGAGATAAAAGAAATTATTCAGACAGTGAAGGGAGACGAAAATTTAATAGTCATGGGTGACTGGAATTCGATAGTAGGAAAAGGAAGAGAAGGAAACGTAGTAGGTGAATATGGAATGGGGGTAAGGAATGAAAGAAGAAGCTGCCTGGTAGAATTTTGCACAGAGCATAATTTAATCATAACTAAACCTTGGATCAAGAATCATACAAGAAGGTTGTATACATGAAAGAAGCCTGGAGATACAGAAAGGTTTCATATAGATTATATAATTGTAAGACAGAGATTTAGGAACCAGGATTTAAATTGTAAGACGTTTCCAGGGGCAGATGTGGATTCTGACCACAATATATTTGTTATGAACTGTAGATTAAAACTGAAGAAACTGCAAAAAAGTGGGAATTTAAGGAGATGGGACCTGGACAAACTGACAGAACCGGAGGTTGTAGAGAGTTTCAGGGAGAACATTAGGGAACGATTGACAAGAATGGGGGAAAGAAATACAGTAGAAGAAGAATTGGTAGCTTTGAGAGATGAAATAGTGAAGGCAGCAGAGGATCAAGCAGGTAAAAATACGAGGGCTAATAAAAATCCTTGGGTAACAGAAGACATACCGAATTTAATTGATGAACGGAGAAAATACAAAAATGCAGTAAATGAAGCAGGCAAAAAGGAATACAAACGTCTCAAAAATGAGATCGACAGGAAGTCAAAATGGCTAAGCAGGGATGGCTAGAGGACAAATGTGAGGATGTAGAGGCGTATATCACTAGGGATAAGATAGATACTGCCTACATGAAAATTAAAGAGACCTTTGAAGAAAAGAGAACCACTTGCATGAATATCAAGGGCTCAAATAGAAACCCAGTTCTAAGCAAAGAAAGGAAAGTAGAAAGGTGGAAGGAGTATATAGAGGGTCTATACAAGGGTGATGTTCTTGAGGATAATATTATGGAAATGGAATAGGTTGTAGATGAAGATGAAATGGGAGATACGATACGGCGTGAAGAGTTTGACAGAGCACTGAAAGACCTGAGTCGAAACAAGGCCCCAGGAGTAGACAACATTCCAGCCTTGGCAGAGCCAGTCCTGACAGTGCTGTTGACGACCCATTTTAAGATTCCCAATACCTATTACGGGAAGTAATTAAATACAGGTAGAAATGCAATAAGCCTTCCCTTGATGCATTTCTGTACATCTGTTGTCTGTAAATTTTACATAATTTAACGTCGATATAAAGTCAAGTTTATGTCGAACCTGCGATGCTGAGTGTCGCATTAGATTCTGAAATTAATATTTTATGACTTCATTTTGATTGCAAGCCAATTTAATGAACGTGACTAATAGGACTTACATAATATTTACAGGAAATAAAGACCACATCCAGGAAGTTCTGCTATTGACTGTAAAAACAGTAGTGACACTATAGTTCAATTCTTTTATCTTGGCGGCTCGCGCATGCCCGCCCAGACGCGGGAGATTGCTGCGTTGCCAGTTGCACACGACGCACGCGCCAAGAGAAGCAGCGCCATACTATAGCATAGTTCGCAAGCTTTCGTTTAGGGGGGAGCGCGCAGTTCGTGAAGTAAAGCCACCACGGCCGCATTAACCCTTTCGCTGCTACAAAGACGTGCTCCCTGCATTCCGCACTGTGAGCGATTTTGTCACTGCACTGCTCGCCTGTGCAGACACATTGTGTTCCGACTGCTTTGGCACTCTTTATTATTCGATTCCACAAAAACTATTTGGCTCAAAAATTAGATTGTTACCTATCTTCTTGACTGATACCTTCCCCCCATAAATGACTTAATTTTGTTTCGATGTTCAACGCAGTTATTATGCAGCATTAAATATAGTAAACCATTGCACGAAATTTTGAAGAGTTTACAGAGGTAAAAGTCCATAGAGTATACTTTCCGGATGGTCGATTTTAGTTGCCACAATGTTGAGAATGAAATGTGAACAAGATACCTATATATTTAATTTAATTTAAGTACCACATAAGTGTCGTATGTAATATTGAGAAATATTCCACCTTTCGCGACTGTAACAAAAGTTTTACTTACACTGGGCACGTTTGGCTTTATTTTAAAGCATTTCAATCAATCAAAAGGAAGTAGACAAAATACATTAAACAAAACTGTGAACTTACAAAAACATTAGGACTTGAATATACCGTCTGTCAGTGAAGTGCTCAGAGCTGTGTCAAATATAATTTTGTGTGTGGCACATACAAACAGCATTTATTTGCTAAAACACTGATGAGCGAACACAAACGTTGAATATTGTGCTACCGCAGCACAAAACTACGAAAGGTGACTTGGCAATAGAGGACACAAAATACATGATGCTTCAAAAGAGAGAAACGCGTCTGGTCTAAATAAGTCGCTTATTACAGTTGCAGAAGAGGGATATATTTCAATACCATTGGTAAAACTGCGACTGTGGAACAAAAACAAGAAATAGAACATGAATACCATTGTGTATGTGCCATACCTTTCACCGATGGAACTGCTTTAAAATAAAGCCAAACGCGCCGTGTGTAAATAAAACTTTTATTACAGTCGCGAAAGACGGAATATTTCTCAATATTACATACGACACCTATGTGGTACTTAAATTAAATGAGATATTGTTATACAGTAAATATTATATGAAATTTAGGTATCTTGTCCACATTTCATTCTCAACATTGTGGCAACTAAAATCGACCATACGGAAAGTATACTCTATGGACTTTTACCTCTGCAAACTCTTCAAAATTTCGTGCAATGGTTTACTACATTTAACGCTGCACATCAAAACAAAATTAAGTCATTTATGGGGGGAAGGTATCAGTCAAGAAGACGTGCAAAAATCAAATTTTTTGGCCAAATAGTTTTTGGAAATCGAATGATAAGTGTGTCAAAGCAGTGGGAACACCATGTGTCTGCACAGGCGAGAAGTGCAGTGACGACAAAATCGCGCACAGCGCGGAATGCGGGGAGCACGTGTCTGCAGCAGCGAAAAAGTTAATGAAGAGGCAAAGCACTAGAAATTTCATTCAAACGAATAAAATTCGTGAAGTAAGCCATTCCAATATTGTTTTTAAATAAAGAAAATATTTAGCATCACACAAGGTTTGAACTCATAACCTTTCACTTAGCAGCCCAAAACCTTTTTTTTTTTTTTTTTTCTTTTTTTTTTTTTTTTTGAAAGAAAACAAAGACTCCGATTATACTGGTTTCTCCTTCCAGTAAACAAAAATGAGTCTCCTTCGTCTTGTTGGCGAAGAAGCAATCCTTTGGAACAAAAAAAAATTTTTTCTCAAAGCCAAAATCAAATTTCTTTTTCCTTTAAGAACAAACTATGAGGAAGAAATAAGGAAAAGCTTTTTAAGTCGTCATGCGACTTGTAGTTAAAGACCAGTTCTTACAGGAGCTCCTGAAGTGTATCCGCCTACAGCATGCCAGCTCGTCCAAACGTGTCTTCTCATGGCGTAGGCGTGGGTTCTGGGTAGCAGATCTATTCAGTTCGGTTCGTTTTATACAGTTTTCAGCTTCTCAGGGCTTGGACGTTCCAGCTACTAGGTGGGTCATCGAAAGTGCTCCGTAAGAAGTTAGAAAAATATTGTTTATAGCGTGGGTTGCGTATCAGGACGCAGTGACGTTCGTTGAGATAAGTCCAATATCCTAGCGTAGACCTGTCGCCAGAAGTAAAAAGATAGCGGATCGTGTGGCCACAGATCCAATTCACAGAGTTAGTTTTGGCGGAGGGGTAGAAAGTCTTATCGGGGTACAAAAGCATGTGGACGTCGATCTGAGCCGGTGTCTGGCGAGTAAGAAACGCCAAAATTCGCCGCGCAAGTGTCCAGACGTCTAGCGCTGTGCCACAGTGGAACCGGTGGACATCCGTGTCATCCACGCCACAGTGGGTGCAGAGGGATGAATCGGCGAGATGGATGCGGTGCAGACGATCTCGGTTAACTTGTTTGCCATTCACGGTGATGTACCACGCTGATTGAACGTCTGATTCGAGAAAACGCGCATGGATCGCCTTCCATATGTGTCGCCACACGTACTGTGGATACTTACGGTCGATGGGGTTGGAGGGGCGGCACTGTTGTAACAATTCGGAGACTGTTTTCGTGAGGTACAAACGTGGAAGTGGTAAGGACCGGTAGATATAACTGAACTCCAGGAAAAATCGTTGGATGTAATAAAAGGGGGTTGGAATGGTCGATATCAGTACTGGGGCGGACAAGGAGGCCGGTGCAAAGTTGTGAAGCAGGAGGCTAGTAAGGCTCTGCGGGCAACGATGCCAAAGTTTGAGTTGGGAACTGACGTATAGTGCCTTGACACGAGTCGGCACGTGGATGAGTCCCACCCCGCCACGATCTCGTGGCAGTGCAAGGGATTCATACTGCACCTTGAATAACATCCCCGAGCTGACGAAGGAGCCGAAAGCCATCAACAGTCGTCGCGCCAGGAGATTTGGGACTGGTAGTACTAGAGCCACGTGTGGTATACGGGAAGCATGATACATGTTCACGTATTGCGCGCGTTGGATAACGTCGAGAGCTCGTAGCCGGTGATCTGCGAGATTTGCTCTGATTGTCTGTAGCAAGCGTCTACCATTGATAGCCGCTGAGCGGCGCAGGTCTGCTGTGAAATCAAGTCCAAGACACCGTATGGTGGCGGCGACACTAAGGGGGGCAGCGCATCTCTCCGGCAAGCTCTCACCAATGAGCAGGACCTTGGATTTTGACACGTTGAGGCAGCTCCCCGACGCTTCGCCGTAAGTCGCCACCCATGTCAGAGCTGCTCGTACGTCATCCTCACTGCGCAGATATAGTACTATGTCGTCTGCATAGGCTGTACAACAAAAACGGTGGCCTTGCACAGCCATGCCTTCCAAACGTTGGCGCATGCCCTGGAGCAGGGGTTCCAAGGCGAAAGCATATAAAATCGTGGAAAGAGGGCATCCTTGCCGTACAGATCGTGCGATGACCAGGGACGGTGTAAGACGACCATTGTACATGATTTTAGAGGTTGCACTACTCAACAGGCGCATAACCACTGTTACAAAACCGCCAGGAAAACCCATATGCTGAAGAACTGTCCGTAAATAGAAGTGGTCAACACGGTCGAAAGCCTGGCTAAAGTCCAGTGAAGCCAAGGCGCCAGGGAGACGCTGATGATGCGCTAATGCTATCATGTCTCTGTAACGGCAAAGGGCCGTACGGATGTTGTTGTCGCCTCCTAGGGAAGTCTGGTCGCAGGATATGACGTAACGTGCGACCTTCTTGAGTCGCGATGCCAGTAGCCGTGTGAATATTTTCATGTCGCTGTTGAGCAAAGTAATTGGTCGATAGTCCTGGACCCTCGATAACCCGCGCGGTTTATGTACGGGGATAATAATTCCTTCTAGAAAGGCGCTCGGGACCACTGTCCTCGGTGACATCAGCTCTTGTGCGATTGCCGTCCACGTGGAAGCCAACAAATACTGAAAACTTTTATAAAATTCGATGGGTATACCGTCAGGTCCAGGAGACCTGTTATCGGAACCCGCCTTGATAGCATCTACCACTTCATCTGTGGTTACGTCGTCTTGGAGGTCATGCACAGCATCCTCCGGAAGAGTGTTCGTAGTGAGCTGAGCGACTTCTGTGATCAGTGCTGCAGAATGCGGTACGGCTGCGTATAGCCCGGCAAAATGAGCATGGAGAGTCCGACCGATGCTTTGTTGGGTGTCGTGCCGGCGCCCTTCCACATCAGTGAGGACTTGGATCAGAGCTCGTCGTCGTCGTTGTCTTTCCTGAAGGAGGTGGTACATCGACGGACGTTCTTGAGGGATTCGATTAGAAGCTCGAGAACGGACTACAGTGCCTTCCAAGTTACGCCGCATGATCAAGGAGATCTGCGCCTTCGTGCGATGGACCATCGACTGCCGGGCTGGCGAGAAAGGCATCGTCGCACAGTCACGTAGAGTGGTGTAGTGGAAGTGCAGGGTATTAGTTTGCCACGCCTTTAATTCCTTCCCAAAACTCATCAGAGTCTTCCTGAGGGTCGGCTTTGCACAGGAGAGCCACCATGATAAGGTGGAGTCATAGGCTTCTCGACGATGGTGGCAGCGTGCCCACGCTTCTTCGACCATACGGCGACAGTCTGAGGAGGTCAGGTGAGCGACATTGAGTTTCCACAGACCACGACTATGCCACACTTGCTGTCGGGCGAGAGTGACGTCACAGAGGTATGCATAATGGTCTGAAAAGGCCAAGGGCCAGACTTCCGCATGACGTGTGCCATCAGCAAGGGAGCGGGTAACGTAGATGCGACTTATGCGGTTTGACGAGTGAAAGGTGTAGAATGTATAGCCCGGTTGAATTCCGTGGAGCTTCTTCCATGTGTCAACAAGTCGAAGACGGTCGATGACCACTGAGAGAGATGCACAAGGGGAATGTCGCGGGAGTTGGTCCGCGGGCTCTTGTGTCGAGTTAAAATCCCTACCGAGTACCAAATCGTCCTGCGGACCGGTGAAGAGGGGTGTGACGCTTTCGGCAAAAAAAGTTTGTCGGTCATGACGGCGGCCAGTGCCGGACGGAGCGTAGATATTAATAATACGCACGCCGAACAGTGTGAGGGCCATACCTCGCGCAGTGGGGAGGTAGATGACGTCCTCTGCAGGGAGTCCGTCGCGTAGCAGGATGGCGACGCCGCTACCGGTATCGGATGCGGGGGAAACATGGGCGTTGTATCCGGTGGGAACTAGGAAGTCAGCCACAAACACCTCTTGTAAGAGTGCTATATCCACATCTGCAGAGTAAATAGTGTCTCTGAACATGGCCAGTTTATGGGGGGCACGAATGGTGGCAAGATTCATCGTGGCGATACGATATTGCTGCGTGCGGCCATCCTCAGTATGTGCAGAACGTGCGGTAGAAGTAGCCGGCAGGTGGAGACCCGCCGGTGGTCCCGCAGTGGTGATAATTACTGGCGGGGCGCCAGCCCCAGTGTCGCCGAGGTGGACTCCTGTGCAGACACGCTGGCAGTCTGTTCCGCTTCTTCTTCAACGTCATCGGCCCAGGAAGCTGACGACGTGGACATGTGACGGTCACGTACTTCCGGAACGGGTGTTGTGGATTCCGCAACATGAGTGGCAGGGGGACTGCCGTCATCATTCGTTGACAACGGCGAGGACACGTCCCTGGCTGGGAGAGTAGGCGTCACAGGAGGGGCTCCTGTTGCTGCCACATCGCGTGACTGGACGCAATGTGGGAGATCACCGTCAGACATCAGGTCGACATCTCGTGGGGCCGTCTGAGAAAGGGCGTCATCGGAAGGCGTTCGTCGTCGTTTCCTGTGTTTGCGACGCGACCGCTGTTTTCTGATGTGGCCTTCTGAATCAGAATGTGGTCGCCCGTCGTCTGACGCCGAACCCGTCTGGACAAAGGCAGACGTCGGCACGACACCGAGGTCGACGTCCATGGTTCCAACAGGAACATCGGTTTCGGTCTGCAAACCGGATGGTCCTGAAGCGAGCACTGGAGGTGACGCCGTGCTTGTGTCCTCGGCGCGTTGTGCTGCTGCGGGTGGCGTTGGCGATGCTGCTGGCGCAATCGAGATTGGTACGACGGGGTCCTGTGCAACCTTGGCGTAGGTGATGGGTAAGGATGTGACCGTCGAAGCCTGGGTCTCTTCACGTAACGGCGTCTGTATTAAACGGCGGTGTAAGCATTCGGAACGTACATGTCCCTCCTGGCCACATCCTGCGCACGTTCGTGGCTGTCCATCATACATGACGATGGCCCTCACACCGCCAATCAGCAGGTACGATGGGACATGTTTCGTCAGCTCAATTTTTATTTGCCTGACGCCATTTAATACGGGGTAGGTCGTAAATGTTTTCCACTTCTCCGCGACGTGACCCAAGACGGTGCCATATGGTTGGAAAGCGGCAATGACCACATCCTGAGGCACCTCGAACGGGAGTTCAGACACCCGCAATGTCCGGAGACCGAATCCAGCGTGGGGGACTGTCACAGCACCCATATGTCCATCAGAGTGTTTAAATTTTAGTCCGGTGGCATGACGGTGAATTATGTCATTGCAAATTTCCTCCGTCGACATCTTGATGTAGACAACACTTCCAGTGATGGAAAAATGTATGCCGATTACGTCCTGGGGGTTCAAACGTAGATCCTCACGTATGAACTGTTCGACTTCGAAAGCTCTGGGTCGTGGATGTTCGGCCTGAAACGTTACTTTGATCGTTGCACGGCGGTACGAGTGCGCCATGGTGTACGTTAATACTGGACTCGATAGATACAAACACCGCGACGCGGAAGTAAACACCGCCAAGAGCGGAGCGTCACACGGCGCGCGGAGCAGCTCCGCACGCTAGCACGGCTGCGAGCCGACTGACCTGACACCTTAACCGTTCCGCTATCCCACCTCATCAGACAGTGTAACTCCATAAGGACTCTAACAACTCACGCAACTACTTATAAACACTGTTGGTATGACTATGAATTACTCACGCTTCGTCGAAGTACGATAGGAAATAAACAATTACCGCTGTTGTTTATTGCGAAAAAGCAGTTCGTGAGATTGAAACAAACACCTTTCCTTGCTATCGCCTGAATTAGGAGTCTTATCGCTTGTTTGGTTTAATTAATAGAATATGAAGCAATTGGTATACAGAATGCTTTTTCCAAACTTTCTATAAAAGAAAGTCTGCTATCAAGACATTGCTTTTGTCCTATTACTTTATTTATGACTGAACGTTTCTAAAACTGAAGACACTCGTCCGTGCTCTCCACTGCAGTCGAGATGTGGCAACGTCGTTCTCTGTTCATTGGCTGACTGTGTTTTGTGACGTCAGATGCGCAGAACGAACCTAAACTCGGCCGCCAAGATATATGACGCGCACTTTAGTAAAAATGGTTCAAATGGCTCTGAGCACAAATGGGACTTAACATCTACGGTCATCAGTCCCCTAGAACTTAGAACTACTTAAACCTAACTAACCTAAGGACAGCACACAACACCCAGTCATCACGAGGCAGAGAAAATCCCTGACCCCGCCGGGAATCGAACCCCGGAACCCGGGCGCGGGAAGCGAGAACGCTACCGCACGACACTAGTATTCACATACATTAAAAAACGTATGTATGTATGTATGTCTGTATGTGTGCTCCACATCTCTTCCTAAATTACTGGATCGATTTAAACCAAACGCGGTATGCATAGCACTTACTGCATAGAAAGAACCACTGTGTAAAAACCACCTCCCTGTGAAAGGGGTAGGGGTGGGGGTGAGGCAGAAGCGTGGCTCCGGACGCGCATATAGCAAGACTACATTCATACAGTAAATGAGAATGAAACCACTTAGTGACTTGCAGCCTTCATTACACATAGTTTCAAACATTGACGAAACTATTCCTAGCCAGTACGCTAGCAAAATGATGAAAACAAAAATATTTATCGCTTACAACATTGTTAAAGTGCCACATCTGGCATGACATTTTAATTTAAGGAGATAGACAGAAGGGGTGGGAGAACGAGGTGGTTGGGCAGAGGCGAGGAAGCAGATAGGCAGAGGGAGGAGGAGCAGATGGGCAGAGGGGGGAGGAGCAGATGGACAGAGAGGGGGAGGAGCAGATGGACAGAGAGGGGGAGGAGCAGATGGACAGAGAGGGGTATGAGCAGATGGACAGAGGGGGAGGAGCAGATGGGCAGAGGGGGGAGGAGCAGATGGTCAGCAGAGGGGGGAAGAGCAGATCGACAGAGAGGGGGAGGAGCAGATGGACAGAGGGGGGAGGAGCAGATGGACAGAGGGGGGAGGAGCAGATGGGCAGAGAGGGAGAGGAGCAGATGGTCAGCAGAGGGGGGAAGAGCAGATGGACAGAGGAGGAGGATCAGATGAAAAGAGAGGGGAAGGAGCAGATGGACAGAGAGGGGGAGGAGCAGATGGACAGAGAGGGGGGAAGAGCAGATGGACAGAGAGGGGGAGGAGCAGATGGACAGAGGGGGGAGGAGCAGATGGACAGAGAGGGAGAGGAGCAGGTAGTCAGCAGAGGGGGGAAGAGCAGATGGATGGAGGAGGAGGAGCAGATGGACAAAGAGGGGGAGGAGCAGATGGACTGAGAGGGGGAGGAGCAGATGGACAGAGGAGGAGGAGCAGATGGACAGGGGGAGGAGCAGATGGGCAGAGGGGGGAGGAGCAGATGGACAGAGAGGGGGGAAATCAGAGAGGGAAGGAGCAGATGGACAGAGAGGGAGGAGCAGATGGACAGAGGGGGGAGGAACAGATGGACGGAAAGGGGAGGATCAGAGGGACATAGGGGGGAGGAGCAGATGGATAGAGGGGGAGGAGGAGATGGACAGAGGGGGAGGAGCAGATGAAGGGGGTGGAGCAGATGTACAGAAGGGGGAAATGCCGATGGACAGAGGGGGGAGGAGCAGGTGGACAGAGAGGGGGGGGAGCAGATGGGCAGAGGGGTGAGGAGCAGATGGGCAGAGGGGGGAAGAGCAGATGGACAGAGAGAGGGAGGAGCAGATGGACAGAGAGGGGTATGAGCAGATGGACAGAGGGGGAGGAGCAGATGGGCAGAGGGGGGAGGAGCAGATGGTCAGCAGAGGGGGGAAGAGCAGATGGACAGAGAGGGGGAGGAGCAGATGGACAGAGAGGGGGGAAGAGCAGATGGACAGAGAGGGGGAGGAGCAGATGGACAGAGGGGGGAGGAGCAGATGGACAGAGAGGGAGAGGAGCAGGTAGTCAGCAGAGGGGGGAAGAGCAGATGGATGGAGGAGGAGGAGCAGATGGACAAAGAGGGGGAGGAGCAGATGGACTGAGAGGGGGAGGAGCAGATGGACAGAGGAGGAGGAGCAGATGGACAGGGGGAGGAGCAGATGGGCAGAGGGGGGAGGAGCAGATGGACAGAGAGGGGGAAATCAGAGAGGGAAGGAGCAGATGGACAGAGAGGGAGGAGCAGATGGACAGAGGGGGGAGGAACAGATGGACGGAAAGGGGAGGATCAGAGGGACATAGGGGGGAGGAGCAGATGGATAGAGGGGGAGGAGGAGATGGACAGAGGGGGAGGAGCAGATGAAGGGGGTGGAGCAGATGTACAGAGGGGGGAAATGCCGATGGACAGAGGGGGGAGGAGCAGGTGGACAGAGAGGGGGAGGAGCAGATGGGCAGAGGGGTGAGGAGCAGATGGGCAGAGGGGGGAAGAGCAGATGGACAGAGAGAGGGAGGAGCAGATGGACAGAGAGGGGTATGAGCAGATGGACAGAGGGGGAGGAGCAGATGGGCAGAGGGGGGAAGGAGCAGATGGTCAGCAGAGGGGGGAAGAGCAGATGGACAGAGAGGGGGAGGAGCAGATGGACAGAGGGGGGAGGAGCAGATGGACAGAGGGGGGAGGAGCTGATGGGCAGAGAGGGAGAGGAGCAGATGGTCAGAAGAGGGGGGAAGAGCAGATGGACAGAGGAGGAGGATCAGATGAAAAGAGAGGGGAAGGAGCAGATGGACAGAGAGGGGGAGGAGCAGATGGACAGAGAGGGGGGAAGAGCAGATGGTCAGAGAGGGGGAGGAGCAGATGGACAGAGGGGGGAGGAGCAGATGGACAGAGAGGGAGAGGAGCAGGTAGTCAGCAGAGGGGGGAAGAGCAGATGGACGGAGGAGGAGGAGCAGATGGACAGAGAGGGGGAGGAGCAGATGGACTGAGAGGGGGAGGAGCAGATGGACAGAGGAGGAGGAGCAGATGGACAGAGAGGAGGAGGAGCAGATGGGCAGAGAGGGGAGGAGCAGATGGTCAGCAGAGGGGGGAAGAGCAGATGGACAGAGAGGGGGAGGAGCAGATGGACAGAGGGGGGAGGAGCAGATGGACAGAGGGGGGAGGAGCAGATGGGCAGAGAGGGAGAGGAGCAGATGGTCAGCAGAGGGGGGAAGAGCAGATGGACAGAGGAGGAGGATCAGATGAAAAGAGAGGGGAAGGAGCAGATGGACAGAGAGGGGTATGAGCAGATGGACAGAGGGGGAGGAGCAGATGGGCAGAGGGGGGAGGAGCAGATGGTCAGCAGAGGGGGAGGAGCAGATGGACAGAGAGGGGGAGGAGCAGATGGACAGAGGGGGGAGGAGCAGATGGACAGAGGGGGGAGGAGCAGATGGGCAGAGAGGGAGAGGAGCAGATGGTCAGCAGAGGGGGGAAGAGCAGATGGACAGAGGAGGAGGATCAGATGAAAAGAGAGGGGAAGGAGCAGATGGACAGAGAGGGGGAGGAGCAGATGGACAGAGAGGGGGGAAGAGCAGATGGACAGAGAGGGGGAGGAGCAGATGGACAGAGGGGGGAGGAGCAGATGGACAGAGAGGGAGAGGAGCAGGTAGTCAGCAGAGGGGGGAAGAGCAGATGGATGGAGGAGGAGGAGCAGATGGACAAAGAGGGGGAGGAGCAGATGGACTGAGAGGGGGAGGAGCAGATGGACAGAGGAGGAGGAGCAGATGGACAGGGGGAGGAGCAGATGGGCAGAGGGGGGAGGAGCAGATGGACAGAGAGGGGGGAAATCAGAGAGGGAAGGAGCAGATGGACAGAGAGGGAGGAGCAGATGGACAGAGGGGGGAGGAACAGATGGACGGAAAGGGGAGGATCAGAGGGACATAGGGGGGAGGAGCAGATGGATAGAGGGGGAGGAGGAGATGGACAGAGGGGGAGGAGCAGATGAAGGGGGTGGAGCAG
This sequence comes from Schistocerca americana, assembly GCF_021461395.2. NCBI lineage: Eukaryota > Metazoa > Arthropoda > Insecta > Orthoptera > Acrididae > Schistocerca > Schistocerca americana. Next base: position 254,942,139 of record NC_060119.1, on the reverse strand, counting down.
ATGTACAGAGGGGGGAAATGCCGATGGACAGAGGGGGGAGGAGCAGGTGGACAGAGAGGGGGAGGAGCAGATGGGCAGAGGGGTGAGGAGCAGATGGGCAGAGGGGGGAAGAGCAGATGGACAGAGAGAGGGAGGAGCAGATGGACAGAGAGGGGTATGAGCAGATGGACAGAGGGGGAGGAGCAGATGGGCAGAGGGGGGAGGAGCAGATGGTCAGCAGAGGGGGGAAGAGCAGATGGACAGAGAGGGGGAGGAGCAGATGGACAGAGGGGGAGGAGCAGATGGACAGAGGGGGGAGGAGCTGATGGGCAGAGAGGGAGAGGAGCAGATGGTCAGAAGAGGGGGGAAGAGCAGATGGACAGAGGAGGAGGATCAGATGAAAAGAGAGGGGAAGGAGCAGATGGACAGAGAGGGGGAGGAGCAGATGGACAGAGAGGGGGGAAGAGCAGATGGACAGAGAGGGGGAGGAGCAGATGGACAGAGGGGGGAGGAGCAGATGGACAGAGAGGGAGAGGAGCAGGTAGTCAGCAGAGGGGGGAAGAGCAGATGGACGGAGGAGGAGGAGCAGATGGACAGAGAGGGGGAGGAGCAGATGGACTGAGAGGGGGAGGAGCAGATGGACAGAGGAGGAGGAGCAGATGGACAGAGAGGAGGAGGAGCAGATGGGCAGAGAGGGGAGGAGCAGATGGACAGAGATGGGGGAAATCAGAGAGGGAAGGAGCAGTTGGACAGAGAGGGAGGAGCAGATGGTCAGAGGGGGGAGGAACAGATGGACGGAAAGGGGAGGATCAGAGGGACATAGGGGGGATGAGCAGATGGATAGAGGGGGAGGAGGAGATGGACAGAGGGGGAGGAGCAGATGAAGGGGGGTGGAGCAGATGTACAGAGGGGGAAATGCAGATGGACAGAGGGGGGAGGAACAGGTGGACAGAGAGGGGGAGGAGCAGATGGGCAGAGGGGTGAGGAGCAGATGGGCAGAGGGGGGAAGAGCAGATGGACAGAGAGAGGGAGGAGCAGATGGACAGAGAGGGGTATGGGCAGATGGACAGAGGGGGAGGAGCAGATGGGCAGAGGGGGAGGAGCAGACGGTCAGCAGAGGGGGGAAGAGCAGATGGACAGAGAGGGGGAGGAGCAGATGGACACAGGGGGGAGGAGCTGATGGGCAGAGAGGGAGAGGAGCAGATGGTCAGCAGAGGGGGGAAGAGCAGATGGACAGAGGAGGAGGATCAGATGAAAAGAGAGGGGAAGGAGCAGATGGACAGAGAGGGGGAGGAGCAGATGGACAGAGAGGGGGGAAGAGCAGATGGACAGAGAGGGGGAGGAGCAGATGGACAGAGGGGGGAGGAGCAGATGGACAGAGAGGGAGAGGAGCAGGTAGTCAGCAGAGGGGGGAAGAGCAGATGGACGGAGGAGGAGGAGCAGATGGACAGAGAGGGGGAGGAGCAGATGGACTGAGAGGGGGAGGAGCAGATGGACAGAGGAGGAGGAGCAGATGGACAGAGAGGAGGAGGAGCAGATGGGCAGAGGTGGGAGGTGCAGATGGACAGAGATGGGGGAAATCAGAGAGGGAAGGAGCAGATGGACAGAGAGGGAGGAGCAGATGGTCAGAGGGGGGAGGAACAGATGGACAGAAAGGGGAGGATCAGAGGGACATAGGGGGGAGGAGCAGATGGATAGAGGGGGAGGAGGAGATGGACAGAGGGGGAGGAGCAGATGAAGGGGGGTGGAGCAGATGTACAGAGGGGGGAAATGCAGATGGACAGAGGGGGGAGGAGCAGGTGGACAGAGAGGGGGAGGAGCAGATGGGCAGAGGGGTGAGGAGCAGATGGGCAGAGGGGGGAAGAGCAGATGGACAGAGAGAGGGAGGAGCCGGTGGACAGATGGGGGAGATGCAGATGGACAGAGAGGGGAGGAGCAGATGGACAGAGAGAGGAGGAGCAGATGGATGGAGGGGGGAGGAACAGATGGTCTGAGGGGGGGAGCAGCAGATGGACAGAGGGGCGAAGAGCAGGTGGTCAGAGGGGGGAGGAGCAGTTGGTTAGAGGGGAGGAGCAGATGGACACAGGGGCGAGGGGCAGATGATGAGAGGGAGGAAGAAGCAGATGGATAGAGGGGGAGTAGGAGATGGACGAAGAGAGGAGGAGGAGTTGGACAGAGAGAGGGGTAGAAGATGGACAGAGGTGGAGATGGAAAGAGAGAGGAGCGGAGGAGGTGATGGGCTAATAGAAGGTTGTGTAAATACATACCCGGCCATCTCTGGGTACTTAGCTTGTTTCTGATAAATGAAGAAAGATCCAAATGGAAAGCAGTTAAAGTTTACCCAGGGGATAGCAATCATAAAGATGATTTATGGAAAGGGACAAATTATTACGTTCTGTGGGAAGTACGCGTTTCGTGCTGTCATAAGCCTTTAGTGTTGTCTACATATGCCTTTAGTGATGTCTAAACAACATCATTTCATTGTATCTACGATTGCTCCGAAGCTGCTCCATGTGTAATTAGTATGTTGCTGTTGCAAGATCGAACAGAGAAGTCAACTTTTTATTACGAAACACATGTCATGCGATGATTTTAGTAATTGGCCTCATCATTACAATTATTCATTCAGCGTACTGTGTTTCATAGGTATTAAATGCTATGTTTTTAGTGCTTAAGTCGGTCGACACGTGATGTAGTTCCTCACTATCATTCCAGTCGTCAGTCAATCCCTCATTTTTTTACTACCATTTCCTTCCCTTCTTGCTATTGGTTTAGCAATGTCTGATATTTATGAATAGAACGGAAACCTTATAGGATCATTTTGCTGTCCTCTGTTAAGACAGAGAGAGGTACCAAGTTCAAATATATGTCAAATACTAAGGTTCGTGGTCCCTTGGCTGTGTAAGAACTTGAAGTGTCCAAGTTAATGCGATCAAAAGATACGAGCATTTCTGGCATAAATTGTGATACTCGCAAATTCGCTCATCAGAAATGAACCTATAGATGGACTATCTACACGTTACAGTTACATTAATGTGCAATAACTCGGAGACGGAAGGTGCAGAACTAGCAGTGGACGATATACACTACTGGCCATTAAAATTGCTACACCAAGAAGAAATGCAGATGATGAAGGGGTATTCATTGGACAAATATATTATACTAGAACTGATTTGTGATTGCATATTCACGCAATTTAGGTACATACATACTGAGAAATCAGTACCCAAAACAACCACCTCTTGCCGTAATAACGGCCTTCATACGCCTGGGCATTGAGTCAAACAGAAGTTGGATGGAGTGTACAGGTACAGCTGCCCGCGCAGCTTCAATACGATACCACAGTTCATCAAGAGTAGTGACTGGCGTATTGTGACGAGCCAGTTGGTCGGCCACCATTGACCAGACGTTTTCAATTGGTGAGAGATCTGGAGAATGTGCTGGCCAGGGCAGCAGTCGAACATTTTCTGTGTCCAGAAAGGCCCGTACAGGACCTGCAACATGCGGTCGTGCATTATCCTGCTGAAATGTGGGGTTTCGCAGGGATCGAATGAAGGGTAGAGCCACGGGTCGTAACACATCTGAAATGTAACGTCCACTGTTCAAAGTGCCGCCAATGCGAACAAGAGGTGACCGAGACGTGTAACCAATGGCACCCCACACCATCACGCCGGGTGATACGCCAGTATAGTGATAACGAATACACGCTTTCAATGTGCGTTCACCGCGGTGTTGACAAACACGGATGCGACCATCATGATGCTGTGAACAGAACCTGGATTCATCCGAAACAATGACGTTTTGCCATTCGTGCAACCAGGTTCCTCGTTGGGTACACTATCGCAGGCGCTCCTGCCTGTGATGGAGCGTCAAGGGTAGCCGCAGCCATGGTTTCCGAGCTGATAGTCCAAGCTGCTGCAAACGTCATCGAACTGTTCGTGCAGATGGTTGTTGTCTTGCAAACGTCCCCATCTGTTGACTCAGGGATCGAGACGTGGCTGCACGACCCATTACAGCCATGCGGATAAGATGCCTGTCAGCTCAACTGCTAGTGATACGAGGCCGTTGGGATCCAGCACGGCGTTCCGTATTACCCTCCTGAACCGACTGATTCCATATTCTGCTACCAGGCATTGGATCTCGACCAACGCGAGCAGCAATGTCGCGATACGATAAACCGCAATCGCGATAGTGTACAATACGACCTTTATCGAAGTCGGAAATGTGATGGTAGACATTTCAGCTCCTTACACGAGGCATTACAATAATGTTTCACCAGGCAACGCTGGTCAACTGCTGTTTGTGTATGAGAAATAGGTTGGAAACTTTCCTCATGTCAGCACGTTGTAGGTGTCGGCACCGGCGCCAATCTTGTGTGAATGCTCTGAAAAGCTAATCTTTTGCATACCACAGCATCTTGTTCCTGTCGGTTAAATTTCGCGTCTGTAGCACGTCATCTTCGTGGTGTAGCAATTTTAATGGCCAGTAGTGTAGGAAGATCCCTAAGGGGACGCGGAAAACTGTGGAGGCGTTGTCGTACTGAGGAAATGGAGATATTTATCTGACGTCCAAAAGGGCGTGACTAGTGGCTTTTGGGCTGATGGCGGAATCATTTCCGAATCGGGTAAGTTTGTAATCGATTCGCGTGCCGCCGTGGTTAACGTACACCATGCATGGCAAAATGGCGCTATCCAAAACCGGCGCCCAGGCAACAGTGAAGCACCACAGGCCATAGACGACATGAGTGAAATACGGCTGCGGAGATGTGTACTGGCGAATAGAAGTGCAACTATTAGCAACTGGCCGCCCAGAGGAACCAAGAGGCTATCAACAGTGTCCCCTCAACGACCTTTTAGCGAAAATTGCCGAATAAGGGTCTCCGTAACAGGCGCCTGGTTCATGCAGCCAGGCTGATTGCTGTTCAACGGCGAAGAGAGCTAGAATTCGTACTCCAGAACCACAAATTGGACGTCCACTGAGTGGCGAAAGATGACCTTTTCAGAAGGAATCTTGTTTTACACTCCATCGGACAGATAGTCGTTAGCTGCGGTGTGATACGACTGGAAGCAAATACCTTGCAACAATCGTGGGAAGGATCCACGTCGGAGGAGGAAATGTTATGGTCTGGGCAATTTTTCATGGCTTTCCCTGGGCAAACTCATCATTCTGGAAGGCGCAATGGATCACAACAAGTGCGCATCTATCCTTGGCGGCCATGTCCACTCCCACAAGCTGAATGCTCTCCCTCGGTACAATGGCATCTACCAACAGGACGATGCAACGTGTCGAGAATCTGTGGAACCACCTTGATCGGACTGTACGCTCCATGGATCCTCAAGCGAGAAACATAACGCAGCTGACCGCGATCCTAGAGTCGGTACATTCCAGAAGCTAAATGACACTCTTCCTGCAGCTTTCAAGCAGCAAAAGGTAGTTATTCAAGCTTCTCACAGATCGAATTAATGTGGCTGGACAGTGTATATAGACAATTTAGTTTGTACAAAACTATCAAAGAGCGAGTCCTATTTCTGTTTGCCCGAGCTTTTATTTACAGACTGATTCTTAATTTCTGTTCGTTGACATTCAAAGGGGAAATTAATAGTTACAGAAAATAAAAAAAGCAAGGACGTTTTACTGGTGCGTATCACAGGGATAATCAGTTACTTCTTGTGGAGAAGTACCACTCTCTAAGTGTACGAAGCATAGGTGTTTCGTTTTCTTAACTCACCTAAGGGGAATTAATTTCGACTCTTTCTGATTTATTTTTGTAAATGTCAATGTATAAATATATGTACTGGATTTCCCGAGTACAACAAAAAGTTCTTAGGCGCACGATGAATCATAAACACGCACATCAAAAAAAGTTTTGCATCACCCAGGTTCCCAGAACTCCTGAAGATGGACGTTGACTGTGGATATTGTATCATAGTCCCTTCGACTGTTTAGAGATGTCACTAAACCCCTCCCAAAGATGTAAACAACCATGCATGAGCAGCGCCTATGAGACGGACGGGGTCAGACAGCCGATCAGTTCCAGTTATTCCACCAGGAAGGAGGTACACGGCTCGTGTTGTCTGTAGTTTAACCATGCCTAGACGGTCAATTCCGCGGTTCGATCGCATCAGCATTGTTACTTTCTGCCAGGAAGGGCTCTTAACAAGGGAAGTGTCCAGGCGTCTTAGAGTTAACTAAAGCGATGTTGTTCGAACATGGAGGAGATACAGAGGGACAGGAACTGTCGTTGACATGCCTCGCTCAGGCCGCCCAAGGACTACTACTGCAGTGGATGACCGCTACCAATGGATTATGGCTCGGAGGAACCCTGACAGCAACGCCACCATGTTGCATAATGCTTTTCGTGCAGCCACAGGGCGTCGTGTTACGACTCAAACTGTGCGCATGATGCGCAACTTTACTCCCGACGTCCATGGCGAGGTCCATCTTTGCAACCACGACACCATGTATTTCGGTACAGATGGGCCCAACAACATGCCGAGTGGACCGCTTAGGACTGGCACCACGTTCTCTTCACCGATGATTGTCGCATATGCCTTCAACCAGACAATCGTTTGGAGGCAACTCGGTCAAGCTGAACACCTTAGACACACTGTACAGCGAGTGCAGCAAGGTGGAGGTTCCCTGGTGTTTTGGGGTGGCATTATGTGGGGCCGACGTACGCCGTTGGTGCTCACAGAATGCGCCGCAACGGCTGTACGATACGTGACCGATAGTGCAACCACATAGGCAGCATATTGGCGAGGAATTGGTTTCAAGGACGACAATTTGCGCCCCCATCGTGCACATCTTGTGAATGACTTCCGTCGGGATAACGACATCGCTCGACTAGAGTGGCCAGCATGTTCTCCAGACATGAACCCTATCGAACATGCCTGGGATAGATTGGAAAGGGCTGTTTATGGGGGATGTGACTAACCAATCACTGTGAAGGATGTAAGCCGAATCGCCGTTGAGGAGCGGGACAGTCTGGACTAACAGTACCTCGATGAACTTGTGGATAATATGGCACGACGAATACAAGCATGCATCAATTCAAGAGAACGTGCTATTGGGTATTAGAGGCACCGGTGTCTGCAGCAGTCTGGACCACCACCTCTGAAGGTCTCGCTGTATGGTGGTACAACATGGTTCAAAATTGTTCAAATGGCTTTGAGCTCCATGAGACTTAACATCTGAGGTCATCAGTCCCCTAGAACTTAAAACTACTTAAACCTAACTAACCTAAGGACATCACACGCATTCGAACCTGCGACCGTTGCGGTCGCGCGGTTCCAGACTGAAGCGCCTAGAACCGCTCGACCGGGTACAACATGCAATATGTGGTTTTCATGAGCAATAAAAAGGGCGGAAATGATGTTTATGTTGATTTCTATCCCAAAATCATGTACACGTTCCGGAAGTCTCGGATCCGAGGTGATGTAAGACTTTTTTTGATGTCTGTATGTTATGCGTGGATGAAGATACTCAGATATAAGAGGTTACTAACCTCGACGATAAGTATCACAGCAGAAGACCTGAAGTGGCTTCAGGACGTCTTTCACCATTCTCGCCGTTTGTCCGACGTGTGCACTGCATTACAAAAAAAATGGTTCAAATGGCTCTGATCACTATGGGACTTAACTACTAAAGAACTTAGAACTACTTAAACCTAATTAACCTAAGGACATCACACACATCCATAACCGAGGCAGGATTCGAACCTGCGACCGTAGCGGTCTCGCAGTTCCAGACTGTAGCGCCTAGAATCGCTCGGCCACTCCGGCCGGCTACACTGCTTTACATCTGAAGAGCTGAGTATGATGTACATTAAATGTGTAGCCATGCACTGAAGTCACGGAATAGCGCTATGCACATATGCATTTGGGGGCAGTGTCGCATACACAACGTACGAATGGACACTACATTGACGGAGCTGTCGTACCTACTCAGGTGATTTATGTGAAAAGGTTTCTAACGTCCGACGAGAATTAACAGACTTTGGACGTGGAATGGTAGTTGGAGCTACATGCATGTGACATTCAGTTTCCGAAATCTTTAGGAATTTAGTATTCCGAGATCCATAGTGTGAAGAAGGTGCCGGCATATCAGATTTCTGGCATCACCTCTCACCACGGACAACGCAGTGGGCAACGACCTTCACTTAACGTCAGAGGGCAGTGATGTTTGCGTGTAATTGTCCGTTCTAACAGAAAAGCAACACTGCCTGGAGTAACCGCAGAAATCAATGTGGGATGTACGACGAACGTATCCGTCAGCACAGAGCGGCGGAATTTGGCGATAATAGACTATGGAAGCAGAATGCATTTGCTAACAGCACAACATCGCCTGTAGCGCCTCTCCTGGGCTCGTGACAATATCGGTTTGCAACTTGACTAGAAAACCGTGACCTATTCATATGAGTCCCGATTTCGTAGTTAAGAACTGATGGTCGGGTTCGGGTGTGACGCAGACTCCATGAGGCCATGGACACATAATGTCAACAACAAACTATGTAAGCTGGTGGTGGCGCTGTAATAGTGTGGGCTATGTTTGGTCCAGCTGAACCTCTTGGAGACGATATGCAGACAGTCATGGACTTCATGTTCCGAAACAAGGATGGAATTTTTATGGATGACAATGCGCTATATCACTGGGTCACAAACGTTCGCCATTGGTTTGAAGGACATTCTGGAGAATTCGAGCGAATTATTTGGCCATCCAGATCGTCCGACATGAATCCCATCGAACATAATCCGAGAGGTCAGTTCTTGCACAAACTCTTCCACCGGCAACATTTTCGCAATTTTGGACGGCTATAGAGGCAGTACGGCTCAGTATTTCTGCAGGGGACGTCTGAAGACTTGTTACACCGATGCCACATCGCGTTGTTGCGCTACGCCGAGCAAAAGGGGGTCCGACACGGAGGTCTCCCGTAACTTTTGTCACCTCAGTGTATGGGTGTGGTATTCGCCTTAGCCACAAGCTAAACGTGCTGCATTCCACATCGCGGCGCAACATAGTACTTTCAGAAACAGAATGGCGGCCGCCTAAGGATTGGCCGCTCTATACATTGTACAGGCTCTCTGAGGTTGGGAAGTCGTTTGCATCGACCGTCGGTGAATCGTGAAAGCTGTGTTTAGTGTGTCATCGAATTTTAACTGTTCGTGGCCCCTGTTTTCAGAGGCGGAGGTTGGGACCAACCTAGCATTCACCAAAATAAGCGTGGAAACAGCATTAAACTACACTCAGGCTAGCCTGTATACGCGTCCAACCGTCGTTAATCCGCCTGGAGGATTTGATCTCTATGTAGTACACTTGTCTTGCAAGTTCAGGCACTGCTCATAATGCTGTAAGAGGAAATCTAAAGTATTGCTTTTTAATAACATTCCGTGTTGTGTGTTAACATAATATCAAATTATTGCCTCCTTGCATATAATTTTTTGTCTTACCTTAATGTGAAAGGATACCGCAAGTGAAAGACACTCAAGTTGCTTTCAATGACTTTCTGCTAAATAGTTGTTTCGATTGCGCTAAAGATAAGTACTTAAAGAGCCAAATCAAATCTTCGGGCTACCAAATCAAACACAAGACTACATTATGAACAGATATGAAACGTTTTAAACTATATTTTCCAGCCTCAGGTCACACAAATTGTGTCATCACCTGTCACAACTTTCTTCTAAGTCATCACGATCTGAGTAAGTTACATAGTAAATCATCAAAGTACTACTTGTCAAGTTGTGAAGAATTACAATACTGGTTGTATCGCCTGAGACTAAAAATAGAATAAAAGCTAAGTTGTGCTCAGGCGTGTTACTGTGTAGCATATTCAGATCATCTGATGATAACTTGCTGAGGACTAGAAACGAGCTATGATGTCATTTTTATTACATGGGCCTGAAAGATACAATAAAACATATCGCTTTCAACAGGGCTTCCCAACGTGTGGTCCGCGGACCCCTTAGGGGTCCGCTGGCTCTTTCTAGGGGGTCCGCAGCCACCTTTCAGATATGGTGTAAAATAATGAGTAAAATTATTGAATAAAAATGTGAAAATAAAATTCATCACTGTTTTTTTTTCGTGTGAAAAACATGTGTACTCCTACTTCAGGTCGTATTCCCAAGCAGCCTTTACGGTTCCTAAGTGAAAACCCATACACAGTTTAGTGCCGGAGAATGCGGCTTCTCTGATCGACTGTTTCGCAACAATACGGGGGTCGTTTGTGCGCCGGCTCACGGCGCTAGATGCGCTGAAACCTTTTACGCATGCGCGGAGCGAAATTTGTCGACCAATCACAGCGCTCGCTGGCACGTATGCGGCCCCAGGCAACATTAAATGTTGAACTTGCTTTGTCAGTGCACTACCTATTTCATAAGTCGATTTTTGACAAGTTTATTACTTCCAACATGGGTCGGTGGCTCAAGTCAGAATCATTGAAGGAAGGGTGCAGTTTCTCCAGCGCCTTCACAACAAGGGAAGTTTCCAGTTGAAATGAATGAGGAGGGAGGATGATCAAAGGAAGAACAATCCCAAGAAGCTCCACAGCCGGATTTATTATGTGAAAACGCTGCAGGTACTCCATTGGTTGCAATATCCTGTGGAGGTGGAGTAACCAAGAAGCGGAAGTACAACGAAAGCTATTTTGAAATGTGCTTTATGGAGACAAAGGAGGGTAAAGCTAAGTGTGTAATTTGTGTGCGAGTCCTTCGAAACAGTTCAATGGTTCCAGTTAAATTGCGCCGTCATTTTGAAGGTACTCACCTGGATTTCCAGGCTAAAGACATCAATTTTTCAAAAGGAAGAGTGCTGAACTAGCTGCTTCTCAGCATTGCATGAAAACTCATGCAAAAACAATTAATGAAAATTCATTAAAAGCTTCTTTCTTGGTTAGTTATCGAGTGGCAAAAACAGGCAAAGCTCATACCATTGCAGAAAATCTCATAAAGCCGTGTATTAATGATATTGTTTCTTGCATGCTAGACGAAAAGGCAGTAAAGCTTGTATCTTTGGTGCCTTTATCAAACAATACTGTCAAGAGACGCATTGTTGACATTTCAAATGATGTGGAAGACACTCTGGTTTCTCGCATCCAACACAATTCATTTTCTCTGCAAATAGATGAATCCACTGATGTTGCACGATTAGCGGTTTTATTGGCTTTTGTCCGTTATGAATACTCTGGATGTTTTGAGAAGGACCTCTTAGTGTGCAGACCACTACCTGTCAACACAACAGGTGTTGAAATATTCCGTCTACTGGATGATTTTTTAAGGACTAACGAAGTTTCATGGTATATTGCATAGATGTGTGCACACATGGTGCAAAAGCTATGACGGGTCCTACAGTCGGAGCAACAACGAAAATAAAAGAAAACGCCAAGAACTGCAGCAGGGGTCATTGTGCTCTCCACAGATATGCCTGTTTCGTTCAAGAAAGGTTTAGACGAATCCATACAAATCATTAACTACTTAAAGTCAGAGCCATTAAAGTCAAGACGTCTCACAATACTGTGTGAAGATATGGGAAGCCTTCATCGTTCCCTGCTTCTCCACACAGAAGTGAGGTGGCTCTCACGTCAGAATGCACTCTCTCGGTTGTACGAATTAAGATTGGAAATCTTAGCTTCCTTTTGGAGCATAACACCAAATTAGCAGACCTTATTAATGAGGAAAATTGGCAACGTATACTTGTCTATTTGTCAGATATTTTCTCCAAAATGAACGAAATGAATATTTCACTCCAAAGGCAAAGTGAAACAAAGGTCACTGCTATCGACAAAGTTCGAGCATTCAAGAGAGTGTCGAGGAGGGGGAGGTCGAGTGTTTTCCTCTTCTCAAGGAGTTCTTGAAAAACAAAACATTGGCGCTTGGGAAGAATTTGTTTCGTCAAAACCTGGAACATCTCCGAAGCTTGATGTCATTGTTGGAGCATTATTTCCCAACAGCTGAAGATGAGAAGCTGCAGAAGTACGAATGGGTGGTCAACCCATTCCATGTATCCAAAAAGCCGAACGTTCTATCATCAAATGAATGAGTTGTTGATAGAAATTTCCACAGACCCTACCTTGAAATCAAGTTTTGACATTGACGGTTACTCACACTTTTGGATCCGTTTAGATAACAAGAAATACTACCCCCTTGTTGAAAAGGTAAAACGTGTACTTCTTCCGTTTGCCACAGCATGCATGAGTGAATGTGGATTCTCGATCTATGCTGCCCACAAAACTAAGTACCGAAGCTGTTTAGATGCGGAACCAGACATCCGTCTCCAGTTGTCAAGAACTGAACCCAACTTTCCAAAATTGTATTAGTAGAAGCATCCTCAACCATCACATTAGGATTCCATTATTATTCCTACAGACTGATCTATAGTAAAGAAGAAAGCATTTTTCTTCTTAGATGCTCAGTGAATGTACCTGAACTATAGCTCTGTAGGAATTTTGTTTCTGTCTCCTATCATTTACAAAATAATTACGAGTATTAATTGAATTCTGTTGGCATTGATATTTTTGTTACGAAAATTAACGTGATCTCTAAAGCTAATGTCTTTTCTTTATAATGTATTCCGTCTTCTCAGTTAAAATTATGGCCTGCCTATACTTCAATTACAATTACTTGCTATTACTCTGACACTATATTGTGGCAAATAGCTGCGAGCGGAAACAAATGAGGACTTTTCACGTGCCACCGTGTAAAAGGTAAACCACCTCTGGCAGAATTGTTTCCTTTGAGAAAAAATGTCTTACTTTCTGTGAAATACTTTGTCTGTTTGTTTGTTTTCCTAATTTGTTTACAGTCGAGGCTGACTGCCACGATACAGTGTCCAAGTAGTAGTTGAAGTTGTCAGCTGTGGCTAAACTGTTGCCACGCCGCCTGCCAGTTGCCAGCTACCAACTGACAGTACACTGCTGCAACGCCGCTTGCTAGCTGCCGGCTATGGACTGACAGCTGCCGTTCAGTAGATACGCAAAGACGTGAAAATAACTAGACTTTCCAAGCTGTTTACATGGGCACGAAAATCGATTGTGGAACTGGAAAACGGCTTTATAAAAGCATATTTCCAGAATCGATTTTGAAGTGTTTACCTGACCAACCAAAAGCGGAACTGGGACATCGGCTTACGAAATCCGGGTTTGGAAACGCATGTAAACTGGGTGAATGTATTCCCACACATTGCACAACAGATGTCACAATAGTCCTTTAAAGGCAATTCCTTGGCCTCTTTTCTTTCGTGATGTGTTTGTATCCCGAAAGTCCCATAGACTTTACACATATTTGAACATTTTTCTTCGGATTTCACGAAAACACACACACACACACACACACACACACACACACACACACACACACACACACACACGACTGTTACGAAATATGCATGCTTCTTACACAACAGTAACCAAACAGTTGAAGTGAACAGACCACAAGCGGCAGCTTGTCAACAGCGAACAGTTTGGACGTGACGTTGTAGCTCTTGGAGGAAGGCAGCTCCAACGTGTGAAATGTCAATTACCAAGTAATTTTAATCAGTCTATAGTGTGTTGAACAAAGGGAGTAAATCCACTAGTAACTGTCTGGATACAGTGAGAACTCAAATTGGATCGTTAATTTCAAGTTGTTTTCATTCATCTCTAAACCAAAGAGGGGGGAGGGGATGGGGGTCATTGGGAACATGGTACTTGCATTAAGAAGCTTTCAGTTCATATGGGTTTCGCTCTGAAATTTAAAGTTACCGTGCTCTTGACTTACTAGGGGTCCGCCAGGGATTTTCGACTGAAGAAGGGGTCTGCCAGCTGAAAAGGTTGGGAAGCCCTGGCTTACAAGACGTTCGCTGGGGTCTCCTAAGGCAACATGTATAGCCCGTACAAAAAGATGTACTTGCATTTTGCGTTGTCTGTGGCTGTTGCTGTATTTATAACCTTAACGAGAGGGTATTTTCGATACCAAAAGTCATCCTACACAATTTCAGTAAGCCTTCATTGTCTTTGTTCTGTCTTGTGTACACCACTGGTTATTTTGATTGCAGTGTCACGAAGGCGATATATCACAAAGATCACTCGACATGAAGTATGCTAACATGAAGTGTGTTACATGTTAGATATGCAAAAGATTAGCATTTCAGCGCAACCACATCAAATAGTTAGGAGTGAAGCGATCAGCATTCTGTAAACAGTGTGTTTCAGCTGCTCCTATCGATGTCGTTTTATGCAACCCGCAATGTTAAATCAGGCCTTCAAGAACCACACGTGAGGTTCTCAAATATTCTCGCTCGCTACGCGAAGAGCATTAATCCCACAAAATAAATGAACAGGGCCTTTTTGCAGGGAATTTAACGTAGTTAAATTTTGTACTGGATATGTTTTCACTGGAGACCACAGTTTTCGGGGCATTCAAGAAAAATGTACAAAAGTGAACTTCGAACGCAACTACACTCCCATGTTCATCCATCACAAGTACGATTTCTAGTATGTTGTTCGTGGCACTCCTTTCTACCACTGTACGAAAATTTCCGACTACACGAACTATTCCAGATATTCGACCTTTTTTGGTCTGTTGATTGGGCTATTAGCTCACCAGCTGTTGCGTTAATATTTTAATTTAAACGTGCCCGTGAGTGTAATGAAAAAAGAACGACTTTGGTAAACGTTAGCTAAAACTAATTACGTTCACAATTCGATCCAGACTTAAGTCTTAGAAGCACAATAGTTTCGTAGTCAGAAGACCTGACGAATACAATGATGTAATAGTTTATGTTCTGCTGCTAAAATTCACAGAATTTTTAGGCAAAACTTACACAAGCGTCAATTTTTACAGTTCGCAAGTGCTCGACCGAGGTAGTGGCGTAATAAGGCCAGTCAATGAAGACTGAAAAAAACGGTCGAGTGTCGGAGACAATTCGTACAACGGTAACATTTTGTAGAGTGGTAGGAGGGAATGCCGTGAACGACATCCCAGTGATCCTGACCGGTAGGGGCAGAGTGTGAGAAAGGGGTGCGTTTGGAAGTCACTCTTGTGCGTTTTTCTTGATTAATTTGAAAAATACGGCCTCTAGCGGGAACGTATTCCAGCCAAAAATTTAACGACGTTAAATTTCCTACAAAAAACGTCCTGTTCATTTTTTCTGTAGGACTAATAATTTGCGCATAGGGACCCAGAGAACATGGAAATCTCGCCCCTGGCCAGATATACACTGCAGGTTGCATAAAACGACAGCGTTAGGGTCATGTGAATCATCCTGTATATGGTAAGATTACTCACTGGATTTCCCTTTAAAAAACCGTGTACGAATGTTGGTTGTTTTGGGAGAAGATTGTGTTCTCGTGTAAGGAGGGAAAACGTCCCCACAAGTACCTGTCGGAATTACGTGAGGCTTTTGGGGCCTTCTTTCTGCGATATTGTTGGTTCTATTGGTCGGCATCCCTCGACTGTCCTGCAGATACGGATTCGGTGGGTTCAGGACGGTCATACTCGACGCCATACAGGATCTCAGTGGTCCTAAGCGACTAGCGCCCGAGAGGACGGGCATACAACTTGCTTATGCACAGAATAGTACACCCACATCACGTACGTTTAGCGAAGAAATGAACTTGTTTGCAGCAAGACACGTAACCATACCAACAGTGCGACGACATCAGGAACACCATGAACTGTCAGCGCTACGACTGTTGTTGCGTCTTGGTCTGATGTGGCAGCAGAGAGAGGCGCCCACTGACAACACTGGACACTGGAGTGCCACCATATCTTCTTTCCAGGCAACTTGTACAACATACTTGTGTGCGGATGCTACGAGCAGAACGAACGTTGCCATATTACGTTCGTCATCCTCACTCAGGCACACCACATAGCTTGATGGTGGGGGTTGCCACTGTGTACACAACACCCCTGATTGGCATAGTCGTCAACGTGGACAACAACTGTTATATTTCTGACGTGTTAAGGTCGATAATTGTGTAACACTGTCTTTCATCAAGATAACACAAGACCACAAGTTGCCCATAGTGTCATGACCTACCTCGTTGTCTAGGTCAGTACGTTCCCCATACACGTCTCTTCCATTCAAAATATCAGTGATGGCCAACTCGCTAGAAGCTGGCACAGTACCACTCGCCAGTCGCAATAATCGGTTAACTCTGCAGTGAGTTAAAGCAGCATGGAATGACGAACGAAGGTCTGTTATCACAATTCAGTTCGACTCGACGTCCAGCCAGGTTACAAGCGTCGATGCCGCCAAAGTTGGCAGCCCTACATACTGCAGTATACTTCGCACCATTCTACCGCCAAATCACCTGTAAATACAATCCTGTATCCTTCCTACTGTAATGTAAGAGAAGTAATGCCTACGAATGTTTTTGTGAAAACTTTGGCGTCCCCTTAAATAATCCTCAAATCTTGATTCTTCTTGTCTATATACACTGCCGGAAAAAATTTGTACACTTGGAAAGAAGACGTCGATTTTTATTCGATGACGGCATATGCCACCTGGGGTTCTAGATGTACTGAAGATGGTTCAATGTCCACCGCCAACATATAGCGTAGTCGCACAGCTACCAGAGCGCCATCGGTGTCTACCTGTTAATCGCCATCTGTGTCTACCCTTTAACAGGGAATGCTCACATCTAGAAGGCTCACTGTAGCGCAAACTTGTGAACCAAGCAGGCAGCCATGCCACAGAGACACACTCGTGCTTCCAACAGCCAACTGAGCGAATATAAAACGGGTCCAATTGTGGCCTTTCAAGTGGCGGGATGGTCCTGTGGGAGAGTTGCCACACAATTTGGACGTGTTGCGGCCGTTGTGCTACAATGCTGGTGTCAGTGGTCATGTGAAGATTCTCACACCCGTAGAAAAAGTTCTGGACGTCAACGCAGCACAGACGCCGTCCAAGATCTTCGTAATGTAAGGACAGCAGTGGCAGATCGTACAGCTACCACAGCGCACATAAGAGGACTTGTGATCCCAGACATGTCAACGAGACCTATTGCGAAACGATTATTAGCAGTGGAATTATGAGCACGCACACCTGTGCTTCGTCTTCCGCTCACGCCACAGCATCGACATACATGGCTCGATTAGCGATGGCAGAGTATCACCTGGAACATGGAACGGCGCGCCATGATCTTCAGCAATGAAAGCACTCTGTCTGCACGCAATTGAGTTCGCGCGTACGACGTAGACCTGGCGAGCGCTGTCTCAGAGTGCATTCATCCAAGACACACTGAGCCCACATCAGGCCTTATGGTCTGGGATGTGATAAGTTACAACTCTCGTTCATCTTTGGTGTTTCTGAAGAGGACGCTAACTAACGCTCGGTAAGTGTAGAATGTTGTTAGGTCCTTCCTTTCGCCGTTAGTGTAACAGGAATATGATGTGTTGTTCCAACAGGACAGTGCTCGTCCACAAGCTGTCTGTGAAGCTCGTCGTTCTCTGCAAGACGTGCAGGGACTTCCCTGGCCAGCACGATGCTCGGACTTATCCCATTCGATCACGTGTGGGAGAGAAGAGACTAGTGCGACTCGTCAACCAACAACTCTTTGAGAACTATGTGGACCGGTCGAGTAGGCGTGGCATAACGTATCCCAGGACAGTATTCGGGATCTGTACGATCGACTGGATGCCAGAGTCAGCTTCTACATTGCCGTCCGTGTAGGCTACCCCAGGTGCTGATGTGTTTCAGCATGGTCTGATACCTGGTACCTAAGAGTAGCTTGTGCTATTGATCTACAAATGTAATCATTTCCCGTACTTCGTATGCACTGTTGCAACAATAAATCATGAATGATTTGGAAACCCGTAAAAGAATGCATTTTTTTTTTACCGATAGTGTAATTGCAACCGTCTGCTGCCAGAGGGCTACGTATTATAGCGTATAACATGGCGGCTTGTAGTGTAACTATGTCGGCGTGTGGGAAACAGTGTGCTATAAACGAGTTGAAACTTCCTGGCAGATTAAAACTGTATGCCGGACCGAGACTCGAACTCGGGACCTTTGCCTTTCGCGGGCAAGTGCTCTACCATCTGAGCTACCCAAGCACGACTCACGACCTGCCTCAAAGCTTCAATTCTACCAGTACCTCGTCTCCTACCTTCCAAACTTCACCTAAGCTCTTCTGCGAACCTTGCAGAACTAGCACTCGTGGAAGAAAGGATATTGCGGAGACATGGCTTTGTCGGCCGGGGTGGCCGAGCGGTTCTAGGCGCTACAGTCTGGAACCGCGCGGCCGCTACAGTCGTGGGTTCGAATCCTACCTCGGGCATGGATGTGCGTGATGTCCTTAGGTTTAAGTAGTTCTAAGTTCTAGGGGACTGATGACTTCAGAAGTTAAGTCCCATAGGCCTCAGATCCATTTGAAGACATGGCTTACTCACAGCCTGGGGGATGTTTCCAGAATGAGATTTTTTTCCGTGGAGTTTGTAAGGTAGGAGACGAGGTACTGGTAGAATTGAAGCTTTGAGGCGGGTCGTGAGTCGTGCTTGGGTATCTCAGATGTTAGAGCACTTGCCCGTGAAAGCCAAAGGTCCGGAGTCCGAATCTCGGTCCGCCACACAATCTGCCAGAAAGTTTCATATCAGCGCACACTCCGCTGCAGAGTATAAATCTCATTCTGGATATAATCGAGTCTCTAATTCGAAGATTTAGTTCACACGTGGAGCATCCTCTCTTTCAGCATGACGATGTTCTACGACACACGAGCGCTGGAGACATCTACATCAATCCGATGCCTTGGCTTTACTGTCATTGATCAACCTCCATACAGTCTCGACCTGCTCCTATCCGATTTTCGTCTGTATCCAAAACAAAGAACCCCTTCGCGGACTTCTCTTTGATAGTGATAAAGCGGTGTAAGCGGAGGTGAGGTTGGGGATCAATCAACACTGTACAGTGGCGATATCAACAGACTGGTCTCACGTTGGGAGAAATGTGTTCGTCGCCGGAGCGTACATTGCGAAATAAACGTGTAGTCACGAAGAATAAAGAAATAGGATGCTAATAACGTCTGCTTTATTAAAAAAAAGAAAAAAAGCCTTAAGAGTTTTCACATAAAAATTAGAAGGCATTACTTTTCAGTACGCCCACTAATTGCGCAGTATGGAAAATTTAGTTATTTCGTCCCCTACCTGGTGACGGTTTTCACAGCAAGCAGTGTACGTGGCGTGTCCGGCCCGGAAACCTAACGGCTCGGCCACATTGAAGCGAGGAAGGCAGAGCAGGTATGTGAGTGTAGTGCACTCACCTCGGCATAGTCGGCGGCAGGCTGCGACCCCAGGCCCGGCGCCGGCTGCTGGCAGGTGTAGATGCCGGCCCTGCAACACGGAGCGGAGACTCTGAGCAGCTGCGTCCTACTGTGTACTCCACGCAGCTGCCGCCAGAACTGCCGACGGCACAGCGCTGAGCCTTTCCACTGTAAAGCACTCGCCGTCACCCACACGGCTCCTTAGCGGCCGTTGGCTGAAGGCACTCTGGCTGCCCACGAAGTTCAGTTGCCGCTACTTTGACAGTTAATAACGCTTCATAAAGAGTAGGCATTCCATCAGAATTATTGAGCTCCTGGGAAGAACATATAGTGACCAAACTATTCTACCTTTTATCCACGATATATGAGATAGGTGAAATTCCCACAGACAATAAGTCCATTTCCAAAGGGTGGTCCATTGATAGAGACAGGGCCAAATATCTCACGAAATAAGCATCAAACGAAGAAACTACAAAGAACGAAACTTGTCTAGCTTGAAGGGGGAAACCAAATGGCGCTATGGTTGGGCCGCTGAATGGCGCTGCCATAGGTCAAACGGATATCAACTGCATTTTTAAAAAATAGGAACCCCCATTTTTATTACATATTCGTGTAGTACGTAAAGAAATATGAATGTTTTAGTTGGGCCACTTTGTTCGCTTTGTGATGGATGGCGCTGTAATAGTCACAAATATATGGCTCACAATTTTAGACGAACCGTTGGTAATAGGTAGGTTTTTTAAATTAAAATACAGAACGGAGGTACGTTTGAACATTGTATTTCGGCTGTTCCAGTGTGATACATGTACCTTTGTGAACTTATCATTTCTGGGAACGCATGCTGTTACAGCGTGATTACCTGAAAATACCATATTAATGCAATAAATGCTCAAAATGATGTCCGTCAACCTCAATGCATTTGGCAATACGTGCAACGACATTCCTCTCAACAGCGAGTAGTTCGCCTTCCGTAATGTTCGCACATCCATTGACAATGCGCTGATGCATGTTGTCAGGCGTTGTCGGTGTATCAGGATAGCAAATATCCTTCAACTTTCCCCACAGAAAGAAATCCGGGGACGTCACATCCGGTGAACGTGCGGGCCATTGTATGGTGCTTCGACGACCAATCCACCTGTCATGAAATATGCTATTCAATACTGCTTCAACCGCACGCGAGCTATGTGCCTGACATCCATCATGTTGGAAGTACATCGCCATTCTGTCATACAGTGAAACATCTTGTATTAACATCGGTAGAACATTACGTAGGAAATCAGCATACATTGCACCATTTAGATTGCCATCGATAAAATGGGGGCCAATTATCCTTCCTCCCATAATGCCGCTCCATACATTAACCCGTCAAGGTCGCTGATGTTCCACTTGTCGCAGGCATCGTGGATTTTCCGTTGCCCAATAGTGCATATTATGCCGGTTTACGTTCCCGCTGTTGGTGAATGACGCTTCGTCGCTAAATAGAACACGTGAAAAAAAATCTGTCATCGTCCCGCCACTGGGCACAACTGTACACGACGTTCAAAGTCGTCGCCGTGCAATCCCTGGTACATAGAAATATGGTTCGGTTGCAATCGATGTTGATGTAGCATTCTCAACACGGACGTTTTTGAGATTCCCGATTCGCGCAATTTCTCTGCTACTGATGTGAGGATTAGCCGCGACAGCTACTTGGGCATCATCATTTGTTGCAGGTCGTGGTTGACGCTTCACATGTGGCTGAACACTTCCTGTTTCTTTAAATAACGTAACTAACCGGCGAACGGTCCGGACACTTTGATGATGTCGTCCAGGATACCGAGCAGTATACATAGCTCACGCCCGTTTGGAATTTTGATCACAATAGTCATACATCAACACGATATCGACCTTTTCCGCAATTGGTAAACGGTACATTTTAACACGGGCAATGTATCACGAAGCAAATAACGTTCGCACTGGCGGAATGTTACGTGATACCACGTACTTATACTTTTGTGACGATTACAGCGGCATCTATCACAATGCGAAAAAAGTGGTCCAACTAAAATATTCATATTTCCTTACGTACTGGACTAATATGTAATAAAAAAATGGGGGTTCCTATTTAGAAAAACGCAGTTGATATCCGTTTGACCAATGGCAGCGCCATCTTGTGGGCCAACCATAGCGCCATCTGGTTTCCCCGTTCAAACTAGACAAGTTTCGTCTTTGTAGTTTTTTCGTTTGATGCTTATTTTGTGAGATATTTGGCCCGGTCACGATCAATGGACCACCCTGTATATATATATAATTCAGAGTGTATATGTATACATGGAAGAACCCTGGAGATACTAAAAGGTATCAGATAGATTATATAATGGTAAGACAGAGATTTAGGAACCAGGTTTTAAATTGTAAGACATTTCCAGGGGCAGATGTGGACTCTGACCACAATCTATTGGTTATGACCTGTAGATTAAAACTGAAGAAACTGCAAAAAGGTGGGAATTTAAGGAGATGGGACCTGGATAAACTAAAAGAACCAGAGGTTGTACAGAGATTCAGGGAGAGCATAAGGGAGCAATTGACAGGAATGGGGGAAATAAATACAGTAGAAGAAGAATGGGTAGCTTTGAGGGATGAAGTAGTGAAGGCAGCAGAGGATCAAGTAGGTAAAAAGACGAGGGCTAGTAGAAATCCTTGGGTAACAGAAGAAATATTGAATTTAATTGATGAAAGGAGAAAATATAAAAATGCAGTAAGTGAAACAGGCAAAAAGGAATACAAACGTCTCAAAAATGAGATTGACAGGAAGTGCAAAATGGCTAAGCAGGGATGGCTAGAGGACAAATGTAAGGATGTAGAGGCCTATCTCACTAGGGGTAAGATAGATACCGCCTACAGGAAAATTAAAGAGACCTTTGGAGATAAGAGAACGACTTGTATGAATAACAAGAGCTCAGATGGAAACCCAGTTCTAAGCAAAGAAGGGAAAGCAGAAAGGTGGAAGGAGTATATAGAGGGTCTATACAAGGGCGATGTACTTGAGGACAATATTATGGAAATGGAAGAGGATGTAGATGAAGATGAAATGGGAGATATGATACTGCGTGAAGAGTTTGACAGAGCACTGAAAGACCTGAGTCGAAACAAAGCCCCCGGAGTAGACAATATTCCATTGGAACTACTGACGGCCGTGGGAGAGCCAGTCCTGACAAAACTCTACCATCTGGTGAGGAAGATGTATGAGACAGGCGAAATACCCTCAGACTTCAAGAAGAATATAATAATTCCAATCCCAAAGAAAGCAGGTGTTGACAGGTGTGAAAATTACCGAACTATCAGCTTAATAAGTCACAGCTGCAAAATACTAACACGAATTCTTTACAGACGAATGGAAAAACTAGTAGAAGCCAACCTCGGGGAAGATCAGTTTGGATTCCGTAGGAACACTGGAACACGTGAGGCAATACTGACCTTACGACTTATCTTAGAAGAAAGATTAAGGAAAGGCAAACCTACGTTTCTAGCATTTGTAGACTTAGAGAAAGCTTTTGACAATGTTGACTGGAATACTCTCTTTCAAATTTTAAAGGTGGCAGGGGTAAAATACAGGGAGCGAAAGGCTATTTACAATTTGTACAGAAACCAGATGGCAGTTATAAGAGTCGAGGGACATGAAAGGGAAGCAGTGGTTGGGAAGGGAGTAAGACAGGGTTGTAGCCTCTCCCCGATGTTGTTCAATCTGTATATTGAGCAAGCAGTAAAGGAAACAAAAGAAAAATTCGGAGTAGGTATTAAAATTCATGGAGAAGAAATAAAAACTTTGAGGTTCGCCGATGACATTGTAATTCTGTCAGAGACAGCAAAGGACTTGGAAGAGCAGTTGAATGGAATGGACAGTGTCTTGAAAGGAGGATATAAGATGAACATCAACAAAAGCAAAACAAGGATAATGGAATGTAGTCTAATTAAGTCGGGTGATGCTGAGGGAATTAGATTAGGAAATGAGGCACTTAAAGTAGTAAAGGAGTTTTGCTATTTGGGGAGCAAAATAACTGATGATGGTCGAAGTAGAGAGGATATAAAATGTAGGCTGGCAATGGCAAGGAAAGCGTTTCTGAAGAAGAGAAATTTGTTAACATCCAGTATTGATTTAAGTGTCAGAAAGTCATTTCTGAAAGTATTTGTATGGAGTGTAGCCATGTATGGAAGTGAAACATGGACGATAAATAGTTTGGACAAGAAGAGAATAGAAGCTTTCGAAATGTGGTGCTACAGAAGAATGCTGAAGATTAGATGGGTAGATCACACAACTAATGAGGAAGTATTGAATAGGATTGGGGATAAGAGAAGTTTGTGGCGCAACTTGACCAGAAGAAGGGATCGGTTGGTAGGACATGTTCTGAGGCATCAAGGGATCACCAATTTAGTATTGGAGGGCAGCATGGAGGGTAAAAATCGTAGAGGGAGACCAAGAGATGAATACACTAAGCAGATTCAGAAGGATGTAGGTTGCAGTAGGTACTGGGAGATGAAAAAGCTTGCACAGGATAGAGTAGCATGGAGAGCTGCATCAAACCAGTCTCAGGACTGAAGACCACAACAACAACATGTGTATGTCTGCGATCTCCTCTTAAACTGCTGGGTCGAATTCAACGAAATTGGGCACACAAACAGCAGAGTATCAGCGCTATGGGATTTATAACCTCCTAGCTCCAATTGGAGCGGAGATACGTGCAAAAATGTCTTTTTTCCAGCCCCTGGCATATAGACTACCCTGCACAATAGGCATGTTGTATAGGAACAATATCTATATGCAGCCATATCATCCTGTTTTACAGGGCAACCTACATGTTAGGAGCAACAAACAGTTTTCAGGGCCCCAACATGTAAGCTGTCCTGCATGAGAGGTGTGTCGTGTTGGAATGGTAGGCTGTACATTGGGTTCAAATAACTGATTTCAAGCACCTGATTTGTAGCCTGCCCTGCACGACATGCTTGTTGTGGGAGTAGTACAGGCCTGCTTTATTGACTGTTTTGCAGGAGTTTCACATGGCAATGAGCATGGCTGGTGGTAGATTGAGATGGATAGAGGAGAGGATAGACAGTGTGAGAGGGAGGAGGAGATAGAGAGAGGTGGAGGAGCAAATGCATTGGACAGGTGAAAGGTGTAGATGGGCAGTGGGCAGATGGAAAAGAAAGAGGGGGAGGCAGAAATGGAAAGAGAGAAGAGGAGGAAGATGTGGTCAGAGGGAGTATGTGGAAGGAATGGGCAAAGAATGGGGGAGGAGAAGGTGAAGAGTCAGAGAGAGTGGAGAGGAGGAGGTAGATATAGGTGGGAGAATGAGGTAGACTAAGAGTGGGGCAAGAGGAGAGCCCAGAGAGGGGAAGGAGTTAGTGTGTTCACTATGTGTGTTGATCTCATTTACAGGTGAGGCTTTGGGAAATGGCTGACAACATTATTAAATACAGTAAAATGAAAAGACTGATAGAGCCCACGCTCGGGGAAGATCAGACTGGGTAGGAATATAAGAAGAAATGTAGGAACACATGTTGCCCTGCTGATCCTACAACTTATCTTAGAAAATAGAGTGAAGAAAGGCACACCTACTCTTATTCAAGGAATATTTATTTCTCGAGGTCCGATTAGTCACAAAATCAAAACCACAGTGAAAATCCAAATAAGCTTTGCACAAGCGTCTTACACAGTGTCTCTAGTATCTTAGAAAATAGATGAAGAAAGGCACACCTATTCTTATTCAAGGACTATTTATTTTTCGAGGTCCGATCAGTCACAAAATCAAAACCACAGTGAAGATCCAAAGGAGCTTTGCACAGACGTGTTACACAGTGTCCCTAGTATGTCCGTCGATCGTGTCACGTCGCACTTTTCAGTTCTGAGCATACAGTGAGCATGTAAACATGCCTACAACAGTGAGTCCCGCAAAGTGTGAAGTGAGTGGCGTCATTGCGCTTCTTCATGCTGAGGGGTTCTGCCTAATTTAATGCAGCCCACATAACGTAACTGTCATAGGGGACTGCAAGGTATAGTAATGGTCCACGAACTTTGAAGCGTGACATACAGATGTTCACGATGCAGGCAGTCAGAGGTGGAAGCGAGTGTCAACCGATGACCTTGTTCAACGAGTGGATCACGCGATTCCAGAAATTCATCTAAAAAGGGCAAGTCAGAACAAGTGAAGAGAATGTTGTCATCAGGCACTGTCCTTCATGGCAGTGCTCGGCTGCACACTGCAGCTACAGCATAGATGCTCCTGCAGCTGTTTCGGTAGTAAGTGTTTGATCGCTTACTGTACATACCGGACTTCATGATTTTCGTGTCTTTGCTCACATGTACCGCTGGATATGAGGACAGAATTTTGGCACAGACAACGAGCTGCAGACCAGCGTAGAGAATTGGCAGATAAGGCAGGCGGCTGGCTGCCTTCTATGGCGAGGTTATTGGAAGATTAGTACAATGCTACGACAAATGCCTACGTCGAACGAAGGTGTAGCTTAATGTTGAAAATAAAACATTTTTATCCTCACTATGGTTTCCATTTTACGACTGATCGTACCTTGAAAAAATATAGTCATCATACCACATTGGCATCAAGAGGAAAGTATTGATGGTGTTGTCTGGAATAAACTCTTTGGAATCCTGAAGGCGCTGCGATAACGAAAGGTTATCCATGATTAGCACAGAAACATCACTGCAGTTAAGTCAAAGAACATGAAACTATATTGACAGTTGAGAAGGGAGCGATAAAGGGTTGTGGTATATCCCTGGGAACAATCAGTGAAGGAAACCCTAGAGAAATTTGGTAAGTTTAGCAAATCAGACACTAAAAGCAATAATGAGTTTTGCTATTTGAGCAGCAAAACAGCTGGTTATGATCGCAGTAGAGGAGATAGAAAATAGCAATAACAGGGTTACCAAGAAAGAGAAATTTGTTAGCAACGAATGTTCTTTTCTGAAGGTGTGGATTGTCGACTTGTAAGGAAGTGAAGTGTGAGCGATAAACAGTTCAGACGAGAAGAGAATAGAAAGACCGTTTTACAGAAGGACACTGATGATTAGGTGGGTGTACCGCATAACGAATGAAGAGATAATCTACCTGGGGGAAAAAAGAAATTTATGGATTGGTTGATAGGACATATCCTAAGGCATCAAGCGATGGTCAATTTGGTAATGGAAGGAAGTGTATGGAGTAAAAGTTGGAGAGGATGACCAAGTGGTGAATACAGTACGCAGGTTCGAATGCATTTTTTGCACTAGTTATACGGAGCTGAAGTGACTGGTACAGCATAGACCAGCGTGGAGTCCTGTATGAAGTCAGACTGGGTACTGAAGACCACAAAACAACAAAGGATTTGTTAGAGGAGCAATTTGGCTTTAGGAAAGATAAGGGCACCAGAGAGCCGCGTTATGATTCATGATCCAAGCAACGCAAGTCGAAAAGTGTGCAAGATGTTTGAAATCCTCAGAATAACAGATATACGCTATAGAGAAAAACTGGCAATACCCGTTCTGTACAAAAACACAGAGGGGACAATAATAATAGAAGACAGAGACAGAAAAGTGCCCTAATACAAGGAAAAGTATTTCTCCTCTACAAATTATCTTGTATTTGAAAGAATCAAGGACGGAAGTAAAACAAAGGTTTATAAATGGTGTTAAAATCCAGGGTCAAAGGGTATTAATGACGACATTGGCTGCTGACATTGCTGTCCACACTGAAAGTGAGGAAGAATTACAGAACCTGTTGAATGAAATGAACCGCCTACTGGTCATAGAATATGGATTGAGAGTGAACCAAGGAAAGATGTAAGTATTGAGAAGGAACATGAAGGTTCTTCGCGTCAAATTTAACATGAACTTTGGGGACCAAGTAATAGACGATGCGAAGCTGTACTACTACCTTGCAGGCAAAAGAAAGCACGACAGACGTTGCACGTAGAAAGAAGCAAACTAGTTCAGACAAAGAAGGGCTTACAAAAATAAGTCGACTAGCATCAATTGTGGGCCGTAATAGAAGAAATTAATACCTGAGAAAATGTGTGTGTGTAGCACAGCATTGTATGGAAGTCAATCGTTGAAAATGGCAGAACTGGAAGAGAAGAGACTAACTGCATGAGGTATGGTACCATATAAGGGTGCTGAAAATAATGGGCTGATTAGAAACGAGTTTTCCACAAAATGAAGTCAAGAAGGGTACACGTTGGGAACATTAACTAGAAGAAGTGACGTTGTATGAATGTTTTGTACCACGACAACACTGAAAATTGTGAATCCAACTAACCAACTGCAACAACCAAATGCTGTAATACTATCAATGCTACTATGTAACGACAGGTCGTTGTTTAACGTTGTTACCAAAAATCTCGAATAGTTCTTGACCATTTACTTCACACTTTTGCGCAATACTCCAATAAGTATTTGGACAGCCGTAGGCTACATTTTTAAATATACAAGTATATCGTATATAAACACATACCGTTTAAAGGGAAAACGCTGTTAGCGAAAATCTCGGAAAGTTCTTGACCAGTTTCCTTCAAATTTTTACACTTTTCTAATAACGTTTGGATGGGTATAGACTGTACATGTTCTTAATATACACACTATATAAATGTACATATTACATATAATAAGAGACATGATGTTAGCAAAAACGTCTAAACGTTCTTGACAAAATTACTTCAAATTTTTACAGAACTCTCCAATGACGATTCGTGTGGACATAAGAAATATATATTTTTTAAACAACAATCAACAGGTTATTTGCGAGGAAGAAGATTCTGTGATTTGCTTTGCTGTGGATATGCGGTTTTGTTTTCTTTCTCACAATCAATTGTAACTAGGGTATTTAAAACATTAGGAAAATTTTTTTCTCCTGTCCGTAGCCTTTCTGATTTATATGATTTATATATATATATATATATATATATATATATAATGCAAAACAGTTGTATTAACTGTTTATCAGCTTATGATTAGAATACTGCTACGGAATCTGAATTTTCAATTAGAATGAACGAGGACGAAATGGACACAGATAAGGGAAGGAGGAGCAGGAGGACAGAGAGACGATCACTCCCGGCAAATGCCGGGATGGTTCCTCTGAAAGGGCACGGCCGACTTCCTTCCCCATCCTTCCCTAATCCGATGAGACCGATGACCACGCTGTCTGGTATCCTTCCCCAAACCAACCAACCAACCAACAGAGAGAGGAGAGGAGGAGATGGAGAGTGTGAAAGGAGATGGACAGAGTGAGGGGGAAGGAGGTGGTGGACATGAGAGGGAGAGGATGAGTAAGTCGACAAAGAGTGAGGAGGCGGAGATGGACAGACGAGGGGGTGGGGGGGGGGGGGGGGGGGAGGGGAGAAGGCGATTAGGACATATATCCAATTCCTGTACCTACTTAGCTGTTGGAAAGCATTGCAGGCTTCGCTATTAATGACTATACAAATAGCTATAGGCATTAGAGAGCGGGTTATGTAATGTGACAACACCAACAAATGCTTTAAAAAACATGTTGCGTCCCTGTACCTCCCGTTGATTTATTTTTCATCAGTTTCATTGTTGGTAAGGCCCCTAATGATACTCGAATGACATTTTCATCCCAGTTTCACTCAATATTCTAAGAAAATAACATACACTCGCGTATCGAGCAGCACGGACTCAGGGACGAAGTGGGGAGATATTGCTTCTACTGCTGCGTGCAGACAGCCGAAGTACAAGCGAGCCATGGCGTTCTACACATAAGTTGCCAGCTACAATGACGTGATACGATGGCGACGACATTAAACGACCGGCGCGAGAGACGTGACTACCTGACGCTGAAGAAAGGGATCAATTCTGTTCACATTCCGCCACGTTCCTCAGTCCTGGAGCCGACTGCAAATGAGCCAAACCAAGTGGACACGTGACCGACATTCGAATGCGTCCGGCACGCCTCAGTCTCCATTTCCATTCCGACCATTCAGCCTTAGTCAAGACCAGATGAATAATTTTACAGCTAATTGACGATACCAAGACAAATTCGTCATATACAGCTGCCAAAATGATTGCTGAAAATCCGAAGGACCGAAGAATGCAGTTTGGGCAGAACATATCATCATCAGTATCATCATCATCAACACATTTAGCTTTCGACAGGTTTATTTTGAACCCTAATCTTCCTTCCTTTGTTATTCTCCTTTGGGATCAGTTTCGTAAAAGAAAATAAAACAGTTCGATAGAAACTTTTCATCTCTGTATAAGACTCTCCTTTCGAAGCACAAAAAGTAATTGTTGTGAGCAATGGAACGAAATTCTATATTCCACTTCGCAGAATTTGTATCAATACATCTTCAACGAAAAAAAAAGCGCTGACTCACAATGACACACCTGTGATAAAATATATACTTGTGTAGAAAGATAGATCGTCTTATTTATACGACCTAAAATAGTCAGTTAAGGTGCCACGCGATACGTAATAGTTCACTTCAAATTTAGTTCTCCGGATAGTAAGATAAACAACCATCATTAAATCTACGAAAACTCAAGCGAAACTTATCTGCAACAGTTAGTGATAATCCGTCGCGCATACTTTTCGTACATCTGAAGATGGTTATTCAACAACTAAAATCGGTTAGCTAACTGATCGTTTATATTGCGAACAAGGCCGTTAAAATCTTGTTCTTGATAGAAAGCGTATCCTTGTAATCAACTTTTCTGCACGCACGGGAACAGATCTACAGAGCAAGAGTGAGAATAGCGTCATTTACAAAACTACACTGCCGGGAAAAAAATTAATGCATCCACTTAGAGGTTTACATTACACTTCTTGCGACAGTGCATATGAAGTACAGGAAATGACTACATTTAAAGATCGCTCGGACAAGCAGTTCCGAGGAACCAAGTATCGACCTGTGCTGAATTTGGGAATTTGTGGTAAGGACTATTGGACCAAACTGCTGAGGTCATCGGTCCCTGGACTTACACACTACTTAATCTAACTTAAACTTACGCTAAAGACAACACACACACCCTTGCCCGAGGGAGGACTCGAACCTCCGACGGGGGGAGCCGCGCAAACCGTGAAAGGTGCCCTAGACCGCACGGCTACCCCTGCGCGATCGACCTGTGCTGAGACACCCATATTAGCACGTGGTGTCAATGCAGGCGCTGACTCTGACATCCAGTCGATCGTACAGCTAGCGAATACTGTCCTGGGATACCTTACGTCACGCCTGCTTGACCTGTTCACGTACACCTGTAAGAGTTGTTGGTTGACGGGTCGCAATAGTCACTTCTCGTCCCATCATATCCCACACATGATCTATTGGGGACAAGTCAGAGCATCTTCCTGGCCATAAAAGTTGCTGCACGTGTTGCAGAGCACATCGAGTTTCACAGGCAGTGTGGGGCGAGCATTATCCTATCGGAACAAGACATCCTGTTGCAAGAACGGAATAAGAACAAGTTGAACAACATTCTGTACGTTCGAGCGCTGGCTAGCGTCCCCTCTAGAAACACCAAAGCTGAACGAGGGTTGTAGCTCATCGCATCCCAGACCGCAAGGCCTGGGGGTGGGGCCAGTACATGCTTGCTTTACACGTCTGCACTACACTGAGTCTTCAGTCTGTGAGCATTCCCTATTAAAGAGTAGATATAGATGGCGTTCTGGTAGCTATGCCACTATACTATATGTCGGCGGACGAAGCTGAAACCATTATCAGCACATTACACCCATGCTCATAAATTAAGGATAATTACCGAGCGAGGTGGCGCAGTGGTTAGACACTGGACTCGCATTCGGGAGGACGACGGTTCAATCCCGCGTCCGGCCATCCTGATTTAGGTTTTCCGTGATTTCCCTAAATCATTCCAGGCAAATGCCGGGTGGTTCCTCTGAAAGGGCACGGCCGACTTCCTTCCTTAATCCGATGAGACCAATGACCACGCTGTCTGGTCTCCTTCCCCAAACAACCAACCAACCAACCAATTAAGGATAATTGCAGAATGTGGTGCCACACAACGTGGCACTACACAAAACTGGCGCTAATAGCATAGGCACATAGGGAATACACACGGCACAGATCTGTAAGTCCATGATAGTGGTGATAAGTTGAGAAAACCGTCCCGAAACACACGTGCTACAGAACGCCACTGTTTCCCGACATCAATATGGGATATGATCACCATGCACACGTACACAGGCCGCACAACGGGTTGGCATACTCTGGATCAGGTGTTCGAGCAGCTGCTGGGGTATAGACTCCCATTCTTGCACCAGTGCCTGTCGGAGCTCCTGAAGTGTCCTAGCGGTTTGAAGACGTGCAGCGATACGTCGACCGAGAGCATCCCAGACGTGCTCGATGGGGTTTACGTCTGGAGAATAGGCAGGCCACTCCATTCGCCTGATGTTTTCTGCTTCAAGGTACTCCTCCATGATGGCAGCTCGTTGAGGCCATGCTTTACCATACATCAGGAGGAAGGTGGGACCCACTGCACCCCTGGAAAGGCGGACATACTGGTGCAGAATGACGTCCCTATACACCTGACCTGTTACAGTTCCTCTGTCAAAGACATGCAGGGGTGTACGTGCACCAATCCTAATCCCACCCCACACCATCAAACTACGACCTCCATACAGGTTCCATTAAAGAACATTAAGGGGTTGGTATCTGGTTCCTGGATCACACCAGATGACAACCCGGCGAGAACACTGTTCAGACTATACCTGGACTCGTCCGTGAACATAACCTGGGACCACTGTTCCAATGACCATGTACTGTGTTCTTGACACCAGGCTTTATGGGCTCTCCTGTGACCAGGGGTCAGTGGAATGCACCTTGTAGGTCTCCAGGCGAATAAACCATGTCTGTTCAGTCGTCTGTAGACTGTGTGTCTGGAGAAATTGTTCCAGTGGCTGCGGTAAGGTCCCGAGCAAGGCTACCTGCAGTACTCCGTGGCCGTCTGCGGGCACTGATGGTAAGATATCGGTCTTCTTGTGGTGTTGTACACTGTGAACGTCCGGTACTGTAACGCCTGGACACGTTTCCTGTCTGCTGGAATCGTTGCTATAATCTTGAGATCACACTTTGTGGCACACGGAGGGCCCGTGCTACGACCTGCTGTGTTTGACCAGCCTCCAGTCGCCCTAGTATTCTACCCCTCATAAAGTTATCAATATGTGTTCTTTGAGCCATTTTCAACACACAGTCACCGTTAGCACGTCTGAAAACGTCTGCACACACATCCGTTGCACCGTACTCTGACATGCACCAACACACCTCTGCGTATGTGGACTGCTGCTAGCGCCACCGTGCGGCGACCGCAGGTCAAATGCACCGCATCGTCATACCCCGAGGTGATTTAAGCCTGCAAACCGCCCACCAGAGTGTTGTTTCACTATGTATCAGAATTATCCTTAATTTATGAGCATGAGTGTACTATCCCCCAGGTGGCACAAGCCGTCATCGGATCAGGATCTACATCGTCTTTCCACGTGTACTAATTTTTTTCCGGCAGTGTATATGCCTATCATATCAAGGTAAAGACGTCCTTAACCAAAGGATGGTTTTTAACTACACAGAACTTTACGACATGATCCTACGGGATGTGGTACGCACTTGCTTTCCTCGGAGCTATGGACTTAAACAGCCAATTGCAAGAGGACCAATAGAATCGGGGTCACTCCGTATCATGGTGCAGCTTCGTATTTTTAACATACACAAATCTTTGCGAGATGTGAAGGAATCGATAGATGAGAACCAAACTGTAGGACCGACTGAGAATGGAATCCCAAAGGCTGTACAGCCTGACACTTACTCACCAGGCCACTACATGTATACAGTTTCTGAAAAAAGAAGCGAACCATACAGAAGACATGGTACGACGTACACACTATCGATGGGTCAGTAAATGGTTAGAGCTGCAATGTTTTGGACAGGTAGAACGGCCAACAGAGTGCTTTACTGTTCAGCAATAGACTGCTTTATTCTTCAGAAGTTGCTTTACTATTTTTCGTGTTTAGTGTTGTTACTGGACCTGGTAGGGTAGGTAAAGGACGCGAACAGCGTCATGTTGAGTGATCACTGTAAAGGACACGGAGATGTCGTGTAATCATCTGTGACAGCTTTATCGGCACCTGAAAGAGTTTTAAACGTATCTCATTATGGATCTCCGTTAGGCCGTACGGTCAAATCGTGCAATACTCAAATTTGTGGGGCTTTCGGACTTGACACGGACCCAACTTTGGACTGATTTAAAACTGGGGCATACTCGTCGCCAAGGTTCCGGTCGACCAATCAGACCTCCACAACTGAGGATCGACGAACTGTGCACCAGATACGCCGTAACGCACTCTCACCTGTGCCTACCCTCTGGGAAAAGGTAATGGGCTCCCTGCACCATTCTGCATCAAGCGGCACCATTGGTCGGAGACTAACAGC
Organism: Schistocerca americana; assembly: GCF_021461395.2. Taxonomy (NCBI): domain Eukaryota; kingdom Metazoa; phylum Arthropoda; class Insecta; order Orthoptera; family Acrididae; genus Schistocerca; species Schistocerca americana. Next base: position 254,908,508 of record NC_060119.1, on the reverse strand, counting down.
AGTCGGATTAGGCAATTACCGCTCCATGTGTAGGCTGCAGCTGACACTACAATAAAACGGCTGCCTTTGGAGCAGTGTCTTGACCAGGCAGTATGGACTGCTGATGAACGAAGTCGCATTGTATTTGGCGATGGATCGTGGTTCTGCACTAACCCAGACGACCGTCGTCGGCGAGCATGGTGGCGAATATGGCGGCGATCTGGGTAGAGGTCCCATTCTTCCAATGTTTTAGAGAGGCACAGGAGTGTTAACCATGGCGTCACGATGTGGGGTCCCATGGCGTAAGATTCCACGTCGTGGCTGGTATAGTTTTTAAGGAAACTGTAACGGCACAACCATATCCTGCGTCTATATGTTTTGCCTCTCGTGCGACAGTATCGAGATGCCATTTTTCAACAGGACAATTCTCATGCACACATGACACGTGTCTGTATGAATCGTCTGTCTCAAGTTGAGGTACTTCCGTGACCACAGAGATTCACAGAACTGTCTCCTATAGACCGATGTATGAAACCGGTTGTCGTCAACTCCATCCCAGTGCAACTATCCGGGATATCAAGAACCGGTTACAACAGTTGTGGGCTGGTTTGCCTCAGGAGACGATACCACGATTTTATGACACCCCTCCCAACCGAATGAGTGCATTCATCAAGGTCAGACGGGATGCAACATCATACCGAAAAATTGACTCATACTGCTATTGTCTCTGTAAATTTGACTGCATCTTCCATGTATTCTGCCAACAAAACGCAGCATTCAGTTCGTCTTTCCGACAACATTATCTATATAATCGTTCCAATGTAAGTAGTTTATAACTGTTATCCCCAGGTATTTAGTTGCACTGACAGTCTTTAGATTTGTGTGATTTATCGTGTAACCGTAACTGGACGGATTCCTTTGAATACTCTCGTGGACGACCTCACACTTGTCATTACTTGGGTTCAGTTGTCATTTTTCGTACCATACAGATACCTTGACTAAATCATTTGGTAATTAGTTTAGATCTCCCAATGAGTTTACTACACAGTAAACGACAGTATCATCTGCAAACGATTGAAGATGGCTGCTCAGATTGTCTCCTGTATCATTTATATAGATCAGGAACAGCAGAGGGTTCTAAAACACTTTCTTGGGGAACGCCAGATATAGCTTCAGTTTCGTTCGATGACTTACTGTCAGTTAATACGAACTCTGACCTTTCTGGCCTCCAGACGCACGACTGAGACATTAGAAACCGATTGTGAGGACGGTATTAAAGGTTTCTGGAAATCGAGAAACATGAATTCAATTTGAGATCCCCCGTCAATAGCATTTATTATTTTATGAGATTAAAGAACTACTTATGTTTTATAGACTTTCCCTTTGTTTCATACACACATGAAATACAACAAAAATCGTTTGCACTGGTAGGAAGCACTGTTAGTTATGTGCTGTTCAGGTTATATAAATACATGTATAGACTAAACTGTCAGAGTAGGGCCGAGAGAGATGTTTCACATACAGGCATTAAAAAACTTCTGTCATAAATGTGCTGATAAAGATGGTTCTCTCATAAATATATGCAACTTCTATTAACGTCTATTGACATTTCCTGCAATGTCTTCGCTCGAAGACTATTCCTAAGAGGACATTTGCGTTATGTTCCTATGCATATGAGAGAAATTTGCAAGGGTGGCGGAAAAGTGAAAAAATTACGTGGGAAAATTTTACGTTCATTTGTAGAAGTGGCACATTCCGAGTTAGTGTAACAAAATTTTCGTGGTATGTTGACAGAAACGGGAAACCGTATTTTTCAGCCATTTCATTGATATGATTGACATCATATTATCAACTTTACTACGAATCCACGCAAAATCATTTTCTGTTAGGCCGGCTCGAAGAGTGAGGAGAACACAATTGAAGGAACCAAAGAGCTTTTAATCAGAAGCAATCGATGAGGTATGGAACGGATGCTAGCTTCAGATCTTAGAATGTCGAGAATGGTGGATTCATGAGAATCACGCTCAGCAGTGGACGGAACTAGGTGGGTGTTCGTAAATGACGCAGCTATGTTTAAAGGTGCTTCAGCTCACAGTTCCTCGTTTGCAATAATCCCGGTACCGCTGCGTCTTTGCACAACACTGTGCTTGGCCGGAAGCTGTGCACACGTGCGTAGCCTGCGTCACTACGCAGCGTAGTTTACGCCACTACTGTGGAGCAACTAGGCTGCCGAGGTGCTAAGCCACAAGAATCGCATCGGAAGGGCCAACACTCGAATCCCCTTCTTGGCGTCCGTGTCTACGTTTCCCGTGGCTTCCGTAAATAATGTGGTGTTGTTCCTCTGAAAACATCACGGCCAGTCTTGGCCCAATCAGGGATTACGCTTCATCTCTGATTAGGTCGTCCATGAAGAGAGGCAAATCATTAGTCTTCCTTCTTTTCTTCCTTCCTTCGAAGCTTGAACACGTGCGTGGGAAAGTTGTGACAATTTTTGTTTTTCCTCCATGGAAGGGGCGCACTACACACGCAGGCTATCTCGGCTGAAGCCTAGGGGATGGCACTGGAAAGATTTAAAAAAAAGTGTTTTAATCAATAGAACCCCGATTCTATAAAGAATCGAACTTCCTTGTAGAAAACAGCTTCAACCTACTAATTGCTTTACAAACGAATTATCTTGAAACTCGTCTGCTTTTCGCGATGGGGATCACTGATGCTGCTGAACGCCTTGTTGGCTCCAATACACAATACATTGAAAGTTCTACAAAATACGACTGCAAAGACTCATATCGCCTCAGTGTTCACTGACAGTGCTCGTGCTGCCGCCCCGAATAGCTATTTTTCCTCCATTATCGTTACGTATTGTTCCTCGAATCACAGCGCGTACCTTATGTAGGATATCGCCTCTGCATTAACAATAAAAGTCTTATCTTATTCATTACTTACTATGATGCAAGATGCTTCTTTCCAACATTGTTCGTAATGCTATTCAAGAACGAAGACATCACACCACTTGTGTTGTTGTGGTCTTCAGTCCTGAGACTGGTTTGATGAAGCTCTCCATGCTACTCTATCCTGTGCAAGCTTCTGCATCTCCCAGTACTTACTGCAACCTACATCCTTCTGAATCTGCTTAGTGTATTCATCTCTTAGTCTCCCTCTACGATTTTTACCCTCCATGCTGCCCTCCAATGCTAAATTTGTGATCCCTTGATACCTCAGAACATGACCTACCAACCGGTCCCTTCTTCTTGTCAAGTTGTGCCACAAACTCCTCTTCTCCCCAATTCTGTTCAATACTTCCTCATTAGTTATGTGATCTACACATCTAATCTTCAGCGTTCTTCCGCAGCACCACTTTTCGAAAGCTTCTATTCTCTTCTTGTCCAAACTTTTTATCGTCCATGTTTCACTTCCATACATGGCTGCACTCCATACAAATACTTTCAGAAACGACTTCCTGACACTTAAATCTATACTCGATGTTAAGAAATTTCTCTTCTTCAGAAACGCTTTCCTTGCCATTGCCAGTCTACATTTTACATCCAATCTACTTCGATCATCATCAGTTATTTTTCTCCCCAAATAGCAAAACTCCTTTACTACTTTAAGTGTCTCATTTCCTAATCTAGTTCCCTCAGCATCACCCGACTTAATTTGACTACATTCCATTATCCTCGTTTTGCTTTTGTTGATGTTCATCTTATATCCTCTTTCAAGACACTGTCCATTCCGTTCAACTGCTCTTCCAAGTCCTTTGCTGTCACTGACAGAATTACAATGTCATCGACGAACCTCAAAGTTTTTATTTCTTCTCCATGGATTTTAATATCTACTCCGAATTTTTCTTTTGTTTCCTTTACTCCTTGCTCAATATACAGATTGAATAACATCGGGGAAAGGCTACAACCCTGTCTCACTCCCTTCCCAACCACTGCTTCCCTTTCATGCCCCTCGACTTTTATAACTGCCATCTGGTTTCTGTACAAATTGTAAATTCGCTCCCTGTATTTTACCCCTGTCATCTTTAGAATTTGAAAGAGAGTATTCCAGTCAACATTGTCAAAAGTCTACAAATGCTAGAAACGTAGGTTTGCCTTTCCTTAATCTTTCTTCTAAGATAAGTCGTAGAGTCAGTATTTCCTCACGTGTTCCAATATTTCTACGGAATCCAAACTGATCTTCCCCGAGGTCGTCTTCTACCAGTTTTTCCATTCGTCTGTAAAGAATTCGCGTTAGTATTTTGCAGCTGTGACTTATTAAACTGATAGTTCGGTAATTTTCACATCTGTCAACACAGCGCTTGTACTAACGCTAAAAAGTACTACGTTCAGAATATGGTTCTCTTGCGTGTTCTACAGATAGCGTGATCGTCCGTTGAAGCGGGGGTCACGGGTTTAAGTCCACGGGTATGGTTTTTAAAGATGCCGTTACTATACGTATGTGTACTGGGGGAAGCCGGTACTTGTCCTCGTGATGGAAGAAATTTTCACCGTCAGTATCTGTCTGAGAAGGGATACAGAGCTCCTGCAACATGGACCGCAGCCTATATGAATTACTAAAAGAGCACCTTACCCCGTTTACAGCTGTAGAAGTTTTTATTTTGCTATTGCAATATAGGCGTTACGCTGTTGGAAAGCAAAAATAATTGGTGCCAGTTAACGGACATATAACTGCATAGACTGGTAGAATATTTTATACATTACGAATGAAAACACATGCGACACTGGTGTACTATGTAACAATATTCATTGTTTCCTCTTACAAACCGGTTTTTGGCTGTTATGCCATCAAGCGGCACACAGATACATATGTGTGGCCGAAAAAACGTTTTGGATCAAAGATATTAAAATTTGTGGATGCACTAGTTTAAATTTTTTGACCCTACAAAAATTTTACAGCCACACATTTATTTTTGTGTCTCATGATGGCGTCACAGCCGAAAACTGGTTTGTAATAGTAATACTGTATAGTATTACACCAGTGTTATGTGTGTTTCCATTCATAATCACAAACATAGGAGCGCTTGCTGTAAAGTAATGCCGCCGAATTTTGTATGTGAAACCTTTTAAAGCTTTTTTAAATACAACAAACGTAATTAAATTTCTACATCTATCTTTTTCATATTTAGATATTTATTTCTCAATGTAGTCATCCTGGCGACGAACACGTTTCTCCTAGCAAGAGACCTGTTTGTTGATACCGTCAGTGTGGAGTGTTTGACTCTGTTGACGGAGCCAGAACCTCACTCATGCTTGCACCACTTCATCACTGTCAACGTGAAGTACTCGAAGGTGTTCTTTAAGTTTTGGAAACAGATGAAAGCCGGACAGGGCGAGGTCGGGACTGTATGAAGGATGATCGGTGATAGTGAACCCGAGGCGTCGGACTGTTGCAGATGTTGCAGCGCTCGTGTGTGGTCTGGCTGAAGGAGTGGGTGCTTCATGTGTGAACGACCTCTTCGATTTCGAAACTCGGTTACAACAAGCTGTTTCTCACACACCGACATACATGGTCCAATCACATTAATGTGATCACCACCTATGTTCGACATCAACGTGCAATAACAGCTCACAGACCGCACATCTGAAAATTAAATATTTTGATTTTCTGGCGTTGTGACTCATTTATTTTCATGGGTGTTTTTTGGACAAACTGAAAATGTAGCACCTCTTTTTCTTCTCAGTGTTGTTTGACAAGTACGGATGTCATGTGGAAGCGTGATGTTTCTGTGGTATTGTGGTCGTGGAGACGAAAGGAAGCCAGCACGTGACGTGCTTGTCTCGAATGGCAATTAGCAGGCGGCGAGCACAAACGTACGGTACAAACTTCAAGTGTTAGATGCGCTCTCTCCACGACAGGTCTGGATTCAAATGGTTCAAATGGCTCTGAGCACTATGGGACTTAACATCTGCGGTCATCAGTCCCCTAGAACTTAGAACTACTGAAACCTAACTAACCTAAGGACAACACACACATCCATGCCCGAGGCAGGATTCGAACCTGCGACCGTAGCGGTCGCGCGGTTCCAGACTGAAGCGGACAGGCCTGGGATTTAAAAAATAACTTATTTAACAGAGGACAGTGATCACTATCTGTATGGCTTCACCTATACACCCCTTGCTGATCAAATACTGATGATAAAATTTATTCCACCACCAGAATCACAACCCTGTACTTCAATTTCGGCGTCACTATTTGTGTGCGCTAGCGAGTTCGGCTGTGGTGAAGAATCATATGGCGACTTGAGATAAGTGATGCTAATATAATGGACGGTTCCACTTCGACCAATTTTATATAATGGACCCGTACCTTACGTTTTAGAGCACACCAGTACACCCGGCACCGTTTTTCGATGCGGTAGATAAGGTTTTTTCAGTTTGTACAGTTACAGGTTTTGGATGTCGAAAGACCTTGCCACAACTAGTAATACAGTCTGCCCACAATGGGCGTTTTCATAAGCCATCTGTGCGTTTATCTTGCAAGTTCTCTTGCCTTCAAAAACAATAGAAGTTACCGCAAGATGACTGGAATTTATCGCGTCAGGCGAAGGGCAGTCGGCATACGACAATTGAAGACACTATTACCTCGATACCTTGGTTGAGCAATACCAATTACAGCTGGAAAAACGCTATCAGATGGCTCTTTTCCCAGTCATCTGCACTGATTTCTCACCCTTTTTTCGTCCTTAACAAGAAAAGTGTCTCAAGAACTTATCATGCAGCCATATCCTTCCGTATCCAGAAGCTATCGTTAAGGCTCAACAGAAGAGTACATATACGACAAAATACCAAAGTACTTAAGCATTAGCAACTTATGTATTTAAGTTATATTGTGACTATTATTTTGTACCCAAGCGATATGGATAAATAATGATGTTACTTTTATCTACGATGTTTTTTTATTATGTTCAATACTTTTAAAATTTATACAAAAAGAGCATTAACTTATAAATGTTAAATAACTGGATATGTTAATTGCATTTGCCTTATTCATTACTGTGCTTAACGCTATTAAATTGATAGATTTTAACATGAAGAACATTGTCTTAGGGAAACTCAATAATTGGCTGCATCAGTTATGTGTACTACTTTATTTATTGTGTTTGATACTTTTAAAGTGTCAGAGTTATACAAATGAGCGTTTCGTTATGGACACTGAATAACCTGTTACCTTAAATACGTTGGCTTTGTTTCTCATAGTGTCTAATGCTTTCAGATTCTTAAAAGTGACAGCAGATAGACGATTAAATAAATATGAACAAGTGTGTGTGTGTGTGTGTGTGTGTGTGTGTGTGTGTGTGTGCCGAGACAATGCGTATGCAGAGATGGCTGTAAAGGATGAATGTTTGTGCGTGGGGCAGTACTAAAGTTGTAGCTATCACCTAATAAAAATAAAGATATGTAATTAATGTTTTGTTTGTTTCCAGGAACACGTTGTACAGTTATGCACTTAAATCCCCACGTCACAGTTTCGTAGTATGCAACTACAGGAGCGACACACAGAAAGAGTGAAGCATTGTGCGGCAATTCACTTTCGGTAGCAGCGGAAATAATGGCTGCGTGATAAGTTCTTGAGACACTTTTCTTGTTAAGGACGTAAAAAGGGGGCGAAATTGGTGCAAATCGCTGGGAAAAGAGCCATCTGATAGCGTTTTTCCAGCTGTAATTCGTTTTGCTCAACCAAGGTATTGACGTAATAGTGTCTTCAATTGACGTGTACCGACTGCCCTTCGTCTGACGCGATGTATTCCAGTCATCTTGCTGTTACTTCTATTGTTTTTGAAGGCAAGAGAACTTGCAAGATAAATGTAGAGATGGCTTATGAAAACGCCCATTGTGGGCAGACTGTATTACTGTGTCAGACCAAGATGGCTTCTTACGAGGGCTGCACCAACCATTCTGTGTATGGCTTCTATAGTTGAGTGCGATAGTACTGTGACGCGAAAATTTCAGTATGTAGCTAGACTGAGGGTGTGTATGCAACAATAATAATGCCAACAACAACAACAATAATACTAATTACGTAACTTTATTTTTACTATATGATACTCAAAAATCTATGACTACCGTTTTCACGAGTAAACAGAAATGGCAGTATGGTCCACGGGCTCAAGAAGAAAAAAGTTAAACACCACTTGTGTTCTGCTTTCAATTCATAAATTTCCGGGTATTTGACCGCGTCGTCATGTTGTTATTTTGACGAACGTTTAAAGTACTGATGAAATCTTGACGAGGTATCAGTCGTCAATATAACCTGGTGATTAGTCGACACATGTGGAAAAGTTGCATTGAAGATGACAACCGCCGCGAAAGCATACGATTGCGTACATCGGGCCCTCACTTACCGAAACGTCAAAAAATTAAAAAATAGCGTTTGTTCGAGTGATCATAGTGCTGTAATGATCCATACTGCCACCAGTATGGCCAATGCTCCTCTCTTTGATGTAATCTCTAGAGCGCCAAGGTTGCTGACGACAAACTCTTATTGCAGTAGCACGGAGAGCCTGGGGGCGACGCAGTCTGGTACTGTGCAGTGGGAACGCCCGAGGGGACTGGCCGGCCGTGGCCTTGGGTGACACCGAGGACGTCTCCGTCTGAAACCTCGCATCGGCCGGCTCCTGGCCACCGGCCAGCTTCTCTGACTCGGGTCGGGCTTGGCAGCTGCTGGGGGGGCTTTCCTAGGGTAGCACTCGCTCTGTCTGACCTTCTGGAGCTGCAACACACAACTTACAGATTCTTCTTCTCACGCGCCGCCTTTCTTCGGAGGTTCACGATCATGGCTAACCTTGTTTTTGACTTTGAGGATCTATGCAGTTGTACGAAAGTGAATCTCAACCACTCTCTAAGATTCTGCAGTCACGATGTTCGTGTTCTCCCTACTGATCTTCTACCCACTAATTTTCCTTCCATGTACAGGGTGAGGCAAATAAAAGTGGCCCGGAGAACGGAGTTGCGGGGTACAAACAAACACACTAGTTGTTGTTGTCGTCTTCAGTCCTGAGACTGATTTGATGCAGCTTTCCAGGCTACTTTATTCTGTACAAGCTTCTTCATCTCCCAACCTACATCCTTCTGAGTCTGCTTTGTGTATTCATCTCTTAGTCTCCCTCTACGATTTTTACCCTCCACGCTGCCCTCCAATGCTAAATTTGTGATCCCTTGATGCCTAAGACCATGTCGTACCAACCGGTTCCTTCTTCTTGTCAAGTTGTGCCACAAACTCCTCTTCTCCCCAATTCTATTCAATACCTCCTCATTAGTTATGTGATCTACCCATCTAATCATCAGCGTTCTTCTCTAGCACCATATTCCGAAATCTTCTATTCTCTTCTTGTTTAAACTACCGTCCATGTTTTGTAAGTAGGCTGTTTAGGTTTTTTTATTGGTAACGCCACCTCGGTATGAAAATCACTGGCTGTGCTGTGTGCAGTCTATGGCTGCTTTGCATTGTAGTAATACTTGCCATTGTAGTGTTGGGCAGCGGCAGCTGGATGTGAACAGCGCGTAGCGTTGCGCAGTTGGAGGTGAGCCGCCAGCAGTGGTGGATGTGGGGAGAGAGATGGCGGAGTTTTGAAATTTGTCATGAACTGCTATATTTATATATGATGATATCAAGGTAAATACATTGTTTGTTCTCTATTAATATCTTTCATTTGCTAACTATCCCTATCAGTAGTTAGTGCCTTCCATAGTTTGAATCTTTTATTTAGCTGGCAGTAGTGGCGCTCGCTGTATTGCAGTAGCTTGAGCAGCGAAGATTTTTGTGAGGTAAGTGATTTGTGAAAGGTATAGTTTAATGTTAGTCAGGGCCATTCTTTTGTAGGGAATTTTGAAAGTCAGATTGCGTTGCGCTAACAAAATATTGTGTGTCAGTTTAAGCACAGTCATGCAGAATTGTTCAAAGGGGACGTTTCAGTTTCACTTCCATACATCCCATTATCCTCGTTTTGCTTTTGTTGGTGTTCATCTTATATCCTCCTTTCAAGACACTGTCCATTCCGTTCAACTGCTCTTCCAAGTCCTTTGCTGTCTCTCACAGAATTACAATGTCATCGGCGAACCTCAAAGTTTTTGTTTCTTCTCCATGGATTTTAATACCTACTCCGAATTTTTCCTCTGTTTCCTTTACTGCCTGCTCAATATACAGATTGAATAACATTGGGGAGAGGCTACAACCCTGTCTCCCTCCCTTACCAACCACTGCTTCCCTTTCGTGTCCCTCAATTCTTATAACAGCCATCTGGTTTCTGTACAAATTGTAAATGCCCTTTCGCTCCCTGCATTTTACCCCTGCCACCTTCAGAATTTTAAAGAGAGTATTCCAGTCAACATTGTCAAAAGCTTTCTCTAAGTCTACAAATGCTAGAAACGTAAGTTTGCCTTTCCTTAATCTTTCTTCTAAGATAAGTCGTAGAGTCAGTATTGCCTCACGTGTTCCAATATTTCTACAGAATGCAAACTGATCTTCCGCGAGGTCGGCTTCTAGCAGTTTTTCCATTCGTCTGTAAAGAATTCTCGTTAGTATTTTGCAGCTGTGAGTTATTAAACTGATAGTCCGGTAATTTTCACATCTGTCAACACCAGCTTTCTTTGGGATTGGTATTATTATATTCTTCTTGAAGTCTGAGGGTATTTCGTCTGTCTCATACATCTTGCTCACCAGATGGTAGAGGTTTGTCAGAACTGGCTCTCCCAAGGCCGTCAGTAGTTCTAATGGAACGTTGTCTCCCGGGGCCTTGTTTCGACTCAGGTCTTTCAGTGCTCTGTCAAACTCTTCACGCCGTATCGTATCTCCCATTTGATCTTCATCTACATCCTCGTCCATTTCCATAATATTGTCCTGAAGTACTTCGCCCTTGTGTAGACCCTCTATAATCTCCTTCCACCTTTCTGCTTTCCCTTCTTTGCTTAGATCTGGGTTTCCATCTGAGCTCTTGATATTCATACAAGTGGTTCTCTTTTCTCGAAAGGTCTCTTTAATTTTCCTGTAGGCGGTATCTATCTTAACCCTAGTGAGATAAGTCTCTACAGCTTTAAAAAAATGGTTCTAATGGCTCTGAGCACTATGGGACTTAACTTCTAAGGTCATCAGTCCCCTAGAACTTAGAACTAATTAAACCTAACTAACTTAAGGACATCACACACATCCATGCCCGAGGCAGGATTCGAACCTGCGACCGTAGCGGTCTCGCGGTTCCAAACTCTAGCGCCTAGAACCGTCTACAGCCTTACATTTATCCTCTAGCCACCCCTGCTTAGCCATTTTGCACTTCCTGTCGATATCATTTTTGAGACGTTTGTATTCCCTTTTGCCTGTTTCATTTACTGCATTTTTATATTTTCTCCTTTCATCAATTAAATTCAATATTTCTACTGTTACCCAAGGGTTTCTACTAGCCCTTGTCTTTTTACCTACTTGATCCTCTGCTGCCTTCACTACAACATCCCTCTACTGTATTTCTTTCCCCCATTCCTTTCAATTGTTCCTTTATGCTCTCCCTGAAACTCTGTACAACCTCTGGTTTAGTCAGTTTATCCGGGTCCCATCTCCTTAAATTCCCACCTTTTTGTAGTTTCTTCAGTTTTAATCTACAGTTCATAACCAATAGATTGTGGTCAGAGTCCACATCTGCCCCTGGAAATGTCTTACAATTTAAAACCTTGTTCCTAAATCTCCGTCTTACCATTATATAATCTATGTGATACCTTCTAGTATCTCCAGGATTCTTCCATGTATACAACCTTCTTTCATGATTCTTGATTCAAGTGTTAGCTATGATTAAGTTATGCTCTGTGCAAAATTCTACCAGACGGGTTCCTCTTTCATTTCTTACCCCCACTCCATATTCACCTACTATGTTTCCTTCTCTCCCTTTTCCTGCTCTCGAATTCCAGTCACCCATGACTATTAAATTTTCGTCTCCCTTCACTATCTGAACAATTTCTTTTATCTCCTCATACATTTCTTCAATTTCTTCGTCATCTGCAGAGCTAGTTGGCATATAAACTTGTACTACTGTAGTACGCGTGGGCTTCGTGTCTATCTTGGCCACAATAATGCGTTCACTATGCTGTTTGTAGTAGCTTACTCGCACTCCTATTTTTTTTATTCGTTATTAAACCTACTCCTGCATTACCCCTATTTGATTTTGTATTTATAACCCTGTATTCACCTGACCAAAAGTCTTGTTCCTCCAGCCACAGAACGTCACTAATTCCCACTATATCGAACTTTAACGTATCCATTTCCCTTTTTAAATTTTCTAACCTACCTGCCCGATTAAGGGATCTGACATTCCACTTCCGATCCGTAGAACGCCAGTTTTCTTTCTCCTGATAACGACGTCCTCTTAAGTAGCCCCCGCCCGGAGATCCGAATGGGGGACTATTTTACCTCCGGAATATTTTATCCAAGAGGACGCCATAATCATTTAACCATACAGTACAGTATTTCGTTTCCTCTAGTGTTTTTAATCATACAGCTTTACTGGTTAAACACACTAGAGGAAACGAAATACTGTACTAACCTGATTATTGCAGATGTTGAAAGTGACCACCATCCATCTCTTGGCACTTTTGAGCCCTGGTCAAAAATTGGCTAATGGCGGATCGAAGCTGGACTGCTGGAATTGCTGCTGTTTCATCCGAAATGTTCTGCTGCAGTTCTTGAAGACTATGAGGGTTGCTATCTTAGACTTGAGGCCTCCCCACACAAAGTAATCGCACACGGACAGGTCAGTTGACCTGGGTGACCTACTAGGGTCACGACCAGACTGACCTCGGCTAACAACTCTGTCAGGAGTGAAGATTATGTAAATGTGGTCCTAAGGTTCGGGCGGCTGTGTTGGCAGTTGCTCCATTCTGTTGGAAATAATTGTACGTCTTTTCCCTCTCCGTTGATGTTGCCACAGATTCACGTCCAATCGCATCCACTCGTCCAGACCACTTATTTGCCCCACCCTATATCTTTCTCTTCTTATAATACGGCCAAAATACGCCAGCTTCCCTGGTTCTGATTGTTTTTTTCAGTTCCTTGTCGTTATTGATTCGCCTTAGAACGTCTTCATTAATAATTATTTGTATCCAGGATAGTTTTAACGCCCATCAATACAGCTACACAGAGTGTTTGGAGGGGGGGGGGGGGTAGGTCAATATTTCAAACAGTGATGTATAAGTAATTCTGGACAACGCCCGCCCGATTAGCCGTGCGGTCTAACGCACCGCTTTCCGGAGTGGGAAGGAGCACCTGGTCCCCGGCAGCATGAATCCGTCCGGCGGTCTGGTGAGCCGGCCACTCTGTGGATGGTTTTTAGGCGGTTTTCCATCTGCCTCGGCGAATGCGATCTGCTTCCCCTTATTCCGCCTCAGCTACACTACGTCGGCGATTGCTGCGCAAACAAGTTCTCCATGTACGCGTATATCACCATTATTCTACTACGCAAACATAGGGGCTACACTCGTCTGGTGTGAGACTTTCCCTGGGGAGGGGGGGGGGGGGTGTTCCACAGGGGCCGAACCGCATAATAAACCAGGCGGCGGAGGGGTGAAGTGGACTGCGGTAATCGTCGTGGGGTTGTGGACCACTGCGGCTGCGGCGGGGACGGAGCCTCTCCGTCGTTTCTAGGCCCCCGGTTAACATACATTACAATACAATTCTGAACAAAAAATGTTATGAGGAGGTATGGTACTGAAAGAAACTTTAATTCTGTATAACTGATGTGCACAATGTGAACGTATACGCAATACAACTACTCCGTAACGTGACTTTCTGGCAAACAATGAATGGGTACATGCCATGTTTACGCTATGCAACCTGCAACGTATAATGGTCATGTGACGTAGTTAGTACGTAGTAGAATCACCCGTTGTTTGCGCGGTTGTGCCGTGTAAGCCGCATTGTGTAGTGTACCGGCGACGGATCGGTTAGCTGTGTAGTGTATGGTGTTAACTGTGTTCGTACAAGCGCTGCTAACAATGCCACACGTCTATTAGTAATGAGGAATACGCAGATATGGTGTATGTATGGCTTCTGAGACGGTAGTGCTACCACTGCAAGAGAAAAATACCACAGGCACTTTCTGATTCAACGAATATCTGATCGCAGGGTGTTTATCAAATTGTTTATCACTTTGCGTGCAACAGGCTCTCTTCCAAGTAGACATTTTTTCTCCGAGCGTGCACGCCAACAAACTTTGCAAGAACAGGAAGAAATTAAAGCAAGTGTTGAGCGAAGTTCCACTACGAACATACGAAGAATGTCTCTGCATATGAATGTCCCACAGACACGTGTATGGGAAACATTACATGCGGAAAATCTGTATCCATTTCACATACAGCGTGTCTGAAATTTCCACGTTGGTGACAATGCCCAACGACTTCAATTCTCTCACTGGGTAATTGAGAATAGTCATTTGCTTCCATACGTACTATTCGCAGACGATGCCCAGTTTTCACGCCATGGAATAAACAACACACGCAATAATCATCGATGGTCTGTAACCTCCCCACCGCAATTTTTTAAAAGAAAATTAGCAATACTTAATAGAAATGGGGAGCCAAGTGTAACCTCCCCACAAAAATTTTAAAAGGAAATAACGATACTAATTAGAAATGCTGATGGACATGGCTCTATGCGTAACCTGCCCACAATCAAATGTACTGACAATGGCAACAAATGTGAAATTCGCAATCTGACTCAATTATAAATCCTTCAAAAAATTAAAGTCCATTCAGTGACAAGAAAATTCAATTAAACCGAAATATCGGTCTTTGGCCCTGTGTAAAAACAATCAGAATTAAAGTCTTACCTCAGAATAAATGGATGTCACATATCTGCTCTTGTTGTTGCGCACCACTTGGAGGAACTACATTGCAAATAATAATATTCTCCTTTTTTTTTGTAATTCTAGTGAAATTTTTCTTCAAAAAGAAGTGGAATGAAATGGGAAGTGCAACGAGATCTTTAGTTCAAAAAAAAATTAAACTTTTGAGAAAATGCTTTTGAAATAAAAAATTATTATTGAGAGACTTGTTGGAGAATAATTACAATAAATAAAATTTTTCATTATCTAATGATTATATTAATTAACAGTATACCTTATTCCTCATCTTGACCATTGTTGCCGACCGCCTACATCACACAACCGCACTGGGCTGCTACTACTGACCGACCGCTCTGCATGACGACTACAGACTGAGTACTGCTCTCAACTAGACAGAGCTACAGACTCGCAACGAGTGAACTGACAGACTCGCAACGACCGACTGACTGCTACTCTGCATAGCGACAACTAACTCGCAAAGACTACTACTGACTGAGAACCGCTCGCAACACTCGCGCGGTCAAGCGCATACTCTCTGGTCACAGATGCTACAATGCCTCGCCATCGCTGCTGCGTTACATACGTGTTTCATAACCCTCCACTCGGGGGGCAAAAATTTGGCAGCGATGGTGAGTCATTTGGACTTGCCAAGCGCGGCAAAATTTTTCTTTAATTAACAAAATCCTACAACTTACAGAATATTTAAATGTTGTGCACACGCACTAAGTACAAAATATATCAGACAAGGACAAAATGTGAATACTAAACATAGTAGCAAATCAGAAAAAAGTATATACAAACTTTTTGACAGATAAAGTGCACAGGCACTGAAAATTCTTTAGCATATGCAGAACAAATAAACAGACTGGCAAGAATAATTAGATGTAGTACATAAAGTAAATGTTGTGCACACGCACTAAGTACAAAATATATCAGACAAAGACAAAATGTGAGTACAAAACATAGTAGCAAATCAGAAAAGTATATACAAATTATTTGACAGATAACAAAGTGCACAGGCACTGAAAAAATTCTTTAGCATATTCAGAACAAATAAACAGACTGGCAAAAAATATTATGTTGACAAGTGTACATGCACTGAAAAATGTCTTTAGCATTTTCACAACAAATAAACATAATGGCAAAAAAAAAAATTCATGTCCAAAGTGCACATGCACTGAAAAATGTCTTTAGTATTTTCACAACAAATAAACATAATGGCAAAAAAAAATTCATGTCCAAAGTGCACATGCACTGAAAAATGTCTTTAGTATTTTCACAACAAATAAACATAATGGCAAAAAAAAATTCATGTCCAAAGTGCACATGCACTGAAAAATGTCTTTAGTATTTTCACAACAAATAAACATAATGGCAAACATCATGTCGACCAGTGACATAAGTGTACTCACACTGGAGTTTAGCGAATCGAAAAATGTATAACCTATGAACATAAATGATGTTACCAAAAAAAAATTTTTTCTTTATGTGACAAGAATCAGGATAGGAAAGGGAAGGATTGCATCATGGTTGTAGCACTTTAGATTGCACACAGCTGCTCTGAAAGTCCATATCTTTCCACAGTAGTACAACACCAAGTGACACAACTTGAAGTTCTTTTCCCATCAGAATTTATCAGTGTAGCCAAGACACTGAACTGTCGTAGTAATGTTCCATGTTTTCATTTTGGCAGTACATTAGGTACACCAAACAGTGGGACCATAATAATGTCTTCATCGCTCATGGTGGTGGACAGCATGTCGTGTCAACACCACACTCTTACAAGGCACACCAACGTAGAATTAGTGCAAAACCAAATCTAGTGCTCCATGATCACTGGGATAAACAGGACAAATGGACATTGCAGTAATTCAGGGTAGTCAGCTTATGAGGTGAAGGACATCAAGTCACATAATATTGACAATTACAGTCTTCATTGATAGTTCGTGGCATTCATAGCCCAGTTATTGAACATTTCTGTACCAAGTATGTAGTATTACAGAAAAATGTTCATTAATTGTTTTACATAGAATCAGTAGCCTTCTTTTCCTGGTTACAAAATATTATGAAATAATCGCATTCTTTTCAGTTACAGAGTATAATTAAGAATCATTAACCTTCTCCTAATTACAGTTAATTAATCATTTGTCATTAATTAATCATTTGTCTAATTACAGTTAATTAATTAATCATTTGTATAATTACAGTTAATTAATCATTTGTCGTTAATTAATCATTTGTCTAATTACAGTTAATTAATTAATCATTTGTAGCCTTAATTAATTACAAAGCATTATTAAACAGTACCATAGTTAATTAATTATGTGTCATTCCAATCTATTAAGAATCATTAGTCTTTTCCTAATTACAAAGCATTATGAAACAGTCACATTTATTTCCAATTACAAAGTATGAACATTGGAAACAAGAGCTAATCAATGGCATAATTAATAACAATTCGTGGAGTGACATTAATTATTGGCACTCAGTGGCCATCAAGTATTGAATAGAATAAAACATAGTTCATCATTCAGTATTATTCAGATCATTACAAAGTCATTATTAAAAATCAGTTAATTACAGTCAAATCATTAGTAATCACAGGCATTACAATAAACAGTGGCAGTTATTAGCTGGTGACAAAGCATTATTTTGAATATAGTCTCATTAAGAGGTCATTACTCGAGTGACATGCTATTCAGAGTTGATCAGTATTATTCAGAATTATCATAAACTAGTGACATTATGTGGGACTGGTAATACATTTTTTTGGTAGCAATGCATTGCGTTGGGATCGATAATTAATTGCTGAGGCATAATACTTTTTGCTTTTGACCTATTGCTGCAAATGAGGATAGGTAACGTCATTCGTCATGAGTCAGCTGTAGCAAGATTATGTAACAAGGCAGTACATGTGATCACATTTATAAATGATAAACACAAATGGGTAAAAAATATAAAAATGCAAGTACTAGAACAGGTATAATAAGTAACAGGTTTAGTAAGTGTCATGAAAAACTTCTCCTGGAAAAAATACAAAAACGGATTATTGACCTGAAAGAAGAAACGCACACTATGCTGAAAAGTAGTGAACTTCGAATTAACAAGTAGTGAAATGTGTATAAAATGTGTTCCATAGCTGTCCTTTCCAAAACTTTCCGTCATCCTACTATGCAATGTAACACCTGCTGTCAAAGCAAACCGCAACAAATACTTAAATAACTACGTAGCATAAATACATTACTTCAACATTATCCTCATCTGTAAAAAAAAAACTTCATTATCCATATCATCATAACTTCACCATTATCATCACCTGTAAAGAAAAACTTCATTATTCATAATACCATTTCCTTCATCAGTATTCATCAGTATTCACTATCATCTGCAAAAAATCACTTCATTACTCATTACATAACTATTCCTTATCTCTAGCATATTTCATCACTAAAACTAAGATGTGTAGTTCAGTCTGACAGCCTGCATCAATCACCTTGTATTCTGAAAGAAAAAATTAGTTAAGACTGCTATTCTACGATGAGTATAGTATATTCTTGTTAATGCCTGCCAATCCTGATCCATTTACTCTTCCTCATAAAGTTATTGCATCTTCTTTCGTTTATTCCGTAGGTGAAATTCCCATTTATGTTAAATTTATTTCTTAGAATCATCATTCCTTTCTGAAATTGATGAACAAAGATTAATGTCTTGCATTTAAATCCTATACCCACTAAATAATGACTGGTTTATGGTGACACAATTAACCATACAGCATAACATGACAGAAAACGTAATATGTCCAAGACATTGACAGTGTTCGGATGCGAAAAAATGTACACAGAATAATACAATGCAGTAGCAAAAAAAAATGTGAAACAGTCACGATGTTGAGATGTCATAAGGCAAAAAAAAAAAAAAAATGTCAAAGTCGACTGGTGTGTGTTATATCTTAACTATTTCATAGTGCATACAAACAAAACTGGAGTACAGTCATATACACAAAAAAATGGAAAATGTGCACGGTCTGATGTGTAACGACAAGAAAAGCGACCTGCTAACCTTACCTTGCCGGGCACTTGCCAAGAAAAAATACGATAATCATCAGTAATTAGTCAGGTGAATTAATTGCATTAGTAAATGGCATCATAGTGTGTTGAATCATACAGTGGTTTCACTCAATAAACGGTTTAATGTTTGAGATATGGTGATTGCCTTTCGATTTTCTGGTTCTCAAAGTTTCGACGTGTACAACATTGGGGTGAGGGATGCTGCGAATCCGATACGGACCTGCGTATAGAAGTTCAAATTTACTGCACTTACCTTTTAATTTGCTGGATAAATAGTGTGTACGTACTAATATCTTCTGTCCAACGTGAAAGTCGCGGCGTGTACAAACCTGTTTTTGCTGTCTTCTCCGGCGCTCTGCGGCACGTTCGATGTTGTTCAGCGCAATGTCAATTATTTCGTGGTGTCGTAGGCGACGATTTTTGGGGAATTCTATTAATTCTTTAATTTTGTTCGGTGGTTCAACGTTTTTCAGTATAACAGTCGGAGATAGCATAGTGGATTCATTTGGAATGGAATTAATTACATCTTGGAATGAGAGTATGTGTGTATCCCAATCAATATGTCTTTTGTGGCAGTATATTCTGCACAGCTTACCAATTTCCTTCATTAATCTTTCACAAGGGTTCGAAGAAGCGTGGTACTTGGATATATAGATCGGAGAAATGTTTCTAGCTCGTAACATGCGTGTCCATACACTACTACGAAATTGAGATCCATTATCAGAAATTACTTTCATTACATGCCCTACATGAGATAGAAAATGTTTTACAAATGCTTTCGAAACAGTTTTAGCAGTAGCTTTGCGTAATGGAGTGAAAGTAACAAATTTTGAAGTGAGCTCAACAGCGACAAAGATGTAGCAAAAACCTCTGTTAGTTCTCGGAGTCGGACCAAAAATATCTACTGCGGCCATGTGTCTTAATTTAACAGGTATAATGGGATATAATGGAGGAATATGTGAAGTGGTGTCTGATTTAGCTTTCTGGCAAATTTTACAAGACGCTAAAACTCGTCGTATACGTTTTTCCATGTTGGTAAAATAACAGTTCTGTCTCAGTATAAGAAAACATTTTCGTGCTCCGTAATGTGCGTAACTTAAATGAGTGTACCAAATTAGTTTGTTAACCAGTTCGTCAGGAATGCATAATAACCAAATGTTGCTGTCAGGATGAGAGCGGCGAAACAGAATGTCATTGCGTACAGTGTAGTGGTTCCTAATCGTAACATTTTTCCTATCTTGCCAAAGGTGTTTAATTTCTTTCCACACATTGTCCTTATTTTGTTCTTGTGCTATGTCCTGTAATGACGATGAAATAAAATTTTCAAATGCAACTTGCTGAATGTACATGACACTGAAATTTGCTTTGCAGAAGTTGGTTGCTACGTCTTGCTGATTGTTACTGAGAGAACGCGATAGTGCGTCTGCTATAACATTTTGCGTACCGGGAATGTGAACTATTGTAAAATTAAATTCCTGTAAATATAGTTTCCATCTGCTTAACCTGTCGTGAGTGAATTTAGCTGAAAGTAAAAATTGTATCGCTCTATGGTCTGTGTAGACGGTGGTATGTCTGCCGTAAAGAAAGTGCCTAAATCTCGTGAAAGCCCATACAACACATAATGTTTCAAGTTCTGTGACGGAATAATTTCGTTCAGCAGGTGACAAAATGCGACTTGCAAATGCGATGTTTTTAATTACTGTAGAACCATCTTCTTCAATTTCCTGGAAAATGTGTACGCCTAAGGCGGTGTTGGAACTGTCGGTAGCAATGGAAAAATTTCTAGTAAGATCTGGGTGCGACAAAAGTGGTGCATTCAACAGAGCATTTTTCAAATAACATTCTCGTGAGCAAAATTCTGCGTATCAAAAGTAATGTTTGCGTTACTGTAATATGCAATCTGTGCTGTATCTGGTTAAATTCTGTCGTACGTGTTATTATTTACGGGAGGATGCTGTGACATATCCACTATTTGAACTGTTCTGTTATTTCTTACTGACGTGTTACGCTATGGATGACACCTATTGTCTGTTCCATTCATGATTATTTGTTGTTGCTGATGTTGTTGCTGCTCATAAGATCGACTGTTATTAAATGTACGCTGAAAATTGTGCTCATCATTCTTTTTACGTCTGTCCTAATAATCATTCCTATACGGTGTATTGCGATAGGAATTGAAATAGAGTGTTGTCTGTACGTAGTTATTTCTTTGCTGCCATGCGTTACTATTTGTTGGCGCTGAGACTATACATGCACGCGGCGAAACATTAAAGTTTGGTTGACCTTGTAGACTGCATTGTTGGTTAGGTATGCTAAGCGGCTGACTTTCATGCTATTGTGGTGAAAAACATCTATTGTTACAAAAATATGGTTCCGACTGCTCAAAATTTTATACATACTGATGATTACGATTTTATCTGTAATTAAAATTACGGCGGTACTGGAGTGCCTACTGAAAATTGTCACATTCGGTAAAAGATTTGTCGTATCCGGTTTTCATTACATACGTTTCTTAATACTAGGTAGAGCAATAGTTAAAGAGCAGTTTGGATAGATATAAAGGATAGTAGAAGAAAAGGCAGCAGTGCAGAAAACTAAAGATGAAACAGCACTACTACAGCTCGGGGCCCTATGCTCGCTACGGCACATATTCATTAAAGCGTAATGAATCCCCTGAGGTCCATTACGCACTGCAAATAAATTTTAGCTTTTGCGTTGCACGCAATAGCGGTAAAAATTCAAAAGCAAATAGTTGTATCCATGTTAATTCTAGTTTCCTCATTACAGGCAATGCTGATGAAAATACAATAGCAATTTGTCGCTTCAGGTTCAAAGCTAGTTTCTCCATTACAGATAATAGCGGTGAAAGTACAAAAATAAATTGTCGTATACAGTGCAAATCGTGTATCTGTGTTCTGCCATTATTAAATTCCTTACATTTTCTTACAAATGCAAACTGCTTATTATCAACGTTCTCATCACTGAATTTGAGAACACGTTCGGGTTTGTGTGTGAATCTGTTCGTCTCTGTCATTTCGGTTTTCAAGTTGCGTAGCTTTTCAGATTTTAATTCGCGTGGCTTTTCGGATTTTAAGTCGCGTAGTTGCTGTAAATTGCTCACATGATACGCGCTGCGTGAGTCTGACACATGTTCATAAAGTGGCGTCTGTTGTGTATTATTAACAGAAGTGTTTTTCATTTCTGTTACTTCTTGTTGTAAATTTGATAACTTCCTACGTAACGTGTTGTTAGATAAATCGATCTCATTAACTGTCTGCTGTAAATTTTGAAATTCAGGCGTTTGGATAAATGAAACCGGTGCAGTATCGTCTGATTTATTGTCATTAGTATTTTCGATAGCATCAATACGACTGGCCAATTCATCACATTTTTCAGTCAGTATTTTAACCTGATCATCGGTTTTAGAATCAGACGCATTAATCTGTTTTTGCAACTTGCGCGTAGTTTCGCTCAGTTTTTTAACATCAGCTTTGATGACATCGCAATCCTGTGTTAGATCTAGTTGTTCGAATCTATCTGTCACTGTTTGAATATTTACTGTGTGTGTATCCGTTTTTGCTTTAAGATCAGAAATTTCATCCCGTAATTCCGCGTTCAATTGTTCTATGGTATTAATTTTGTCGGACACTGTAGTAATATTATTGTCTACATACGTCTTCGCTTTCGCGAATATTTTACGTTTGTCCTCTTGTCTCTGTGCAGTGATTGTTTCCATGACTTGTCGTTTTACTTTGTTTTGATCTTGAATAAATCTGCGGAAACGCGTATCACTGTTCTGTATGTGCTGACTAAAGCGCTCGTTAATCTGAGTGTTCTGCTGTTCGAATTTCGCGTCTATCTTTGCGTCCATAGTGTGCGAAAGTTCTACCGTCATTGCTTTCAACTCGTCCCGTAATTGTGCAGCTTTTTCAGAGCATTGTTTAGCGACTCCGCTAATTTCGTCTCTGAGTGTTTCTGTTGCGGCTGTTTGCATTTCTCTTAATTCTTGCGCAACAGACTTAATTTCTTCGCTATTTTTTTGAGAACAAGCCTCAATTTCCACGCGCAATTGTTCCTTAGTGTCATGGCACTGCGCGGCAACGTCTCTAATTTGTTCACTAAGCTGTCTGTTATCTTCCCTAAGTTGTTTGAAATTTTCCCTCTGTTGTTTATTATCTTCCCTAAGTTGTATCAGTATTGCCATAATTGGATCCGAGCCAAAATTACCATTTCTATTATCTGTACTGTTCAATAGTGGATCTGGAATTGTTTCACTTTCTGTAACCATTTGGTCATTCTGAAATTTACAAAAAGGTTTGTCAGTCAAATGTATACTATCAGTCATTGTTTCGGAATTAAATACATTTGTCCTACTTTGTGTGATCTGTTCATTTTCATTAGACAGATTTGACTGTACATTACTTGAATTTTCCAAATCGGGTGTGTTAAGCTCTACAGCGCTCATTACCATAGAGCATTCTGCGTCATCAATTGTCGTCAAGTTAACAGACGAGACAATTGAGTTCGTTTGTTCATCATTAAGGTGAAAGTCATCATTAGTGGTTGGAATGCACTGATTGTTAGTGAACGCAGGATTGTCATCATTACGTTGCGTATCACAATTACTATCGGTCACGTTGTTTAAGTCGGTAATTTCATTCACAATACTTCGCGATACACTATTCACAGTCTTTCGCGGCATTTTTACAATAGTCAAAATTTTTCACAAAGCAAATAAGCACAATGCAAAAGCAACACACAAATACAACAAAGCAGCAAATTGCCGTTGACCTGTAGAAAGAAAGTCACAATATTATTAAAAGCGTTGCGCCAAGTCCTAATTATCTAAGCAAATAAGAGCAGATATCTGACTGTCGCTCAAAAGACTCTCAACGAAATACGATCCTGGCAGGGTCGCCAAGTGTAACCTCCCCACCGCAATTTTTTAAAAGAAAATTAGCAATACTTAATAGAAATGGGGAGCCAAGTGTAACCTCCCCACAAAAATTTTAAAAGGAAATAACGATACTAATTAGAAATGCTGATGGACATGGCTCTATGCGTAACCTGTCCACAATCAAATGTACTGACAATGGCAACAAATGTGAAATTCGCAATCTGACTCAATTATAAATCCTTCAAAAAATTAAAGTCCATTCAGTGACAAGAAAATTCAATTAAACCGAAATATCGGTCTTTGGCCCTGTGTAAAAACAATCAGAATTAAAGTCTTACCTCAGAATAAATGGATGTCACATATCTGCTCTTGTTGTTGCGCACCACTTGGAGGAACTACATTGCAAATAATAATATTCTCCTTTTTTTTTGTAATTCTAGTGAAATTTTTCTTCAAAAAGAAGTGGAATGAAATGGGAAGTGCAACGAGATCTTTAGTTCAAAAAAAAATTAAACTTTTGAGAAAATGCTTTTGAAATAAAAAATTATTATTGAGAGACTTGTTGGAGAATAATTACAATAAATAAAATTTTTCATTATCTAATGATTATATTAATTAACAGTATACCTTATTCCTCATCTTGACCATTGTTGCCGACCGCCTACATCACACAACCGCACTGGGCTGCTACTACTGACCGACCGCTCTGCATGACGACTACAGACTGAGTACTGCTCTCAACTAGACAGAGCTACAGACTCGCAACGAGTGAACTGACAGACTCGCAACGACCGACTGACTGCTACTCTGCATAGCGACAACTAACTCGCAAAGACTACTACTGACTGAGAACCGCTCGCAACACTCGCGCGGTCAAGCGCATACTCTCTGGTCACAGATGCTACAATGCCTCGCCATCGCTGCTGCGTTACATACGTGTTTCAGGTCACAGAAAAATACACACGATTCAGTGAATAGCAATTTCAAAGTTCGTTTTGCCATAAATGTTTAGTGCTGACGAAGCCCAGTTTTCACGACATGGAATAAACAACACACGCAATAATCATCGATGGTCACAGGAAAATACACACGCTTCAGTGAATAGCAATTTCAAAGTTCGTTTTGCCATAAATGTTTGGTGCGGCATGATCGGTAACCTTGTGATAGGTCCATTTATTATCAATCAGCGATTGACGGGAGGGAGGTACCTGCATTTTTTGGAAAATTCATTTGTGGAAATATTGGGAAACGTTCCTTTAGGCAAGCGAACTGGAATGTATTTTCAACATGACGGTGCCTCTCCACATGTTACCTTACGTGTGTGGGACCATCTCAACCGCGCCTACCCTGATCGCTGGGTTGGCCGTGGCGGTGCTATTAATTGGCCTCCAAGATCACCTGACCTTACTACGTTAGATTTCTGTTTATAGGGTTGGATGAAATCAGAGGTGAACAAAGTGAAGGTAAATACACGAGATGAACTGCTTCGTCGCATCATGGACGCTGCTCAATTGATTAGGAACCAACCACAGGCAATTGAACAAGCAACACAAAATGTATCGCTAGAGCACAAAAGTGCATTGAAGTTCATGATGGGATATTCGAACCTGTTCTGTGAACTGTACAACATGTGTACGGTAAGTGTTAAAGCCGTTTGTAAAAGACGTGGTACGTCTTTTTCAATTGAATACATGTAACACACATGTTGTAATGCATTATGTGCTAAATGCAAACTAAACATTATGTAAAAATGTGTAAGATAACTGTACTTCTCTGTAACATTGTTTTAAAGAAAATCACTGTACGGTCCAGTTGTACTGCGTATACGTTCACGTTGTGCACATCAATTTTGCAGAATTACAGTTCCTTTCAATACCCATACCCCTAACGATGCATTTTCGGACCTATGTTCATATAACATTTTTTGTTCAGAATTACTCATACTATCACTGTGTAAAATATTGACCTTTCCTCTCCAAACACCCTGTATTGTGAATGTCTCAACCTTCTTCACTGTTGCCTCACTAATAATTGTCCAAGCCTCCATTCGATACAAGAGTATTGGGACGACATAACCCTTTATCATTTGGAGTCTTAGTTGCAAGTTTAAATTATGTCTGGTAAGAAAACGCTCTCAAAAAAGACAGCCTTGGCTTGATCAATTTTGGGACTGATCGAGTTTATCTTTGATCCAAGTACCGAGATACTGTATTTGATATCCTTTAAATGGGTATGGTATTAATAGTAATACCTGATGAAGTTTATCTGGTTCGCCTAAAATTGATTTTTAGACCAAAATCGTTACTGACTTCATTAACCTTTTCGAACAGCGGCTATACCTGTCTTAACATTTTCTGCCAACATTTGTGTGTCGTGAGAACAGCGTATATTACTAATTACGTTTCCATTGATTTTTATACCTGTTTCTACATTTGATATTAGCTTTCCTGAAGACTGTCTCTGAACAAAAGTCGAATAGGAGTGGGGACAGAACCCAGCCTTATATTACCGCTTACTCATCTTAGTATCTTCTGATGCATCTCTGTCGCAGCTGATAACAGCAGTCTGTTGCCAGTACAAGTTTTTAATTATTCTAATAATCTGGCGGTCAATTTCACATTTTTCCGAAGAAAAAATAAATAGAATGATGAAAAAATGGTCCGCACTACCCTCGAGAAATGACATTTTTCAAATTGTGATCGCATTTCTCGATAGCCTTTTCACCACAGGAAATGGCTACAGGCACCCACCTCTATAATGAATAAGCTTACTCTCTCAGTACTATTATCTCCAATCGTCAACGGGGCAACAAGTCTTGCGAACACTGTGCAGTCTGCCGACATACCTCAAAAGTAATTCCAAGTTTAGACCGTGCGTTCAAAATGGTTCAAATGGCTCTGAGCACTATGGGACTTAACTTCTGAGGTCATCAGTCCCCTAGAACTTAGAACTACTTAAACCTAACTAACCTAAGGACATCACACACATCCATGCCCGAGGCAGGATTCGAACCTGCGACCGTAGCAGTCGCGCGGTTCCGGACTGAAGTGCCTAGAACCGCGAGACCACCGCGGCCGGCAGACCGTGCGTGCATTGTCACTTACCGGCAGTAGGTTTTGTCACGAGGGGGAATTTCCTCATCGAATTGACGTCTACCACAGTGACTTCATTGGACATAACCACTATAGTGAGACACAAAACACTGAAGATCCGCGTCACACCGGTCGCCCGCTGTAGTGGGACGCGAAATTAAAGCGTCACCCATCCACCAGTGTCAGTCCCGTTTGCAGGTGAATATAAGTTTAATTTAGTGTTTTGTTTATGTATTTTGTAATATTTGTAATGTTTGTGAATTATCTAAAGTTTTGTATTTATTATTATGTTTTATGTACGGAGAGGGCTGCGCAACGAACGGAGACAGCATCTTCACTGCCGGGACCAGAGAGAAAATTGCTGGCCACTATACGTCGCGGGTCGACAGCCAAAGAGCAACAGAAGATCCTGAAACCGAGTTGTTGCGTCGTGCTTCTAAAAACTGAAAAAATAAGAATTTGTAATGTTTCTACAACAATGACGTCATAGAAAGTTTAATCATGTTGTAAATGTTCAGTCCTATCTTGTCAAGGCTCATGTTCACGTCTGTATGTAGTGTATATGAAGCTAATAAACTAGTGTATACTACAAAAGTTTAAATACGTGTTCCGAGAACTTATTTATGAAGAATTATATTAAGGAAGAAGTATTACTGATTTATTTGACAAGATTATTAATTTTTGACAACGTTCATCGCGAGTTTGAGTCTTAAAAGTTTATTCAATGTGGTTTTAATATTTGTTAAAGCAGATAACTTGCATTAATATAATTTCTGTGAAGAAACAAACGACATCTAAATTGAAAAAAGTTTGCGCAAACCAATTGGACTGAGTGAGGTAATTCTGCGCATACGACTCAAATGATGATGTTTTAATTACAGTTTCGTTCAAGAACCATTCAGAGACAACTTTAAAAAGAATTTAAATAATTTTGAAGTGTTTTATAACTGATGTAGGTGACGAAGTCTGCACATGGTCATATGCCAAAAGAAAATCATTTATACAAAACTTACGTCGTTACGCTACACCGCGGTAAACACCACCAGCCGATGACCGCTAACTATGACGCGAAGGTACCCACATGAGAATTCATCAGAGCAGCGCGCTGGGTGGGACCCTGACCCAAATCAACAGCAAAATCACACCCGCACCGTGGGGCGTGAAGGCAGTAGACCTAGTAACTAGAACTGGTGATAAAATATCTACATTTCTCGCAGAAAACATCCCTGTATATCAGCGATATATCCTTCCCCGATATATCGATGTCGATACCAAAATGGCAATATTGAAGGCCGATATTTTTATTTTACATTGTATTTTTTTGCAATTTTCAGTAAATATTAGAACTTTTGAAACTGTAGCAGAACATAATTTTACTTTCACTGTGTGAAGGAGTCTTACTACTTTTTGAGCTTTCACTACGTCACGCCTTTCTCTTTGATTGTGTGAAGGAAGTATAGGTGGCACAAAAGAAGAACGATTGCACTAGGGGGTGGCGGTGTGAATGGAACAACAAGATTTCTGATGTTAAGAAATAGCACAGCAGTTCCGTTAAAAAGAAAAAAAAGAATTTACCGCCACTAGTGTGCTATTTCTTCGCATCGGCATTCTTCAAAAACAGTTGCTGAAAATGATGAACAAAAATCTAAATTACAAGATTCGTCCTTGAGACGGGTGAGACGAATGAGGGGAAATGCTGCCGTAATCGGCGCTCGGCGCTACCAATAGAAACTGCAACGTTTAGCTTCACCAAGCAGTTATCCTACTTCAGCGTGAAAACAGCTTTATTTCGACATGTAGCCAATAACAAGAAAATGAGGTATGAGAGGTTAGGCTGGAATGAAACATTGCATGACAATGCACCATGTATACAGTTGTTAATCAGCAATACAACTGTGGACCAAAAACACAAGATACGAAAAAGTAACCTTCATTCAGTTCCGTTCATAAATGCTTGCCGGCCGTGGTGGCCGTGCGGTTCTAGGCGCTACAGTCTGGAACCGAGCGACCGCTACGGTCGCAGGTTCGAATCCTGCCTCAGGCATGAATGTGTGTGATGTCCTTAGGTTAGTTAGGTTTAATTAGTTCTAAGTTCTAGGCGACTGATGACCTGAGAAGTTAAGTCGCATAGTGCTCAGAGCCATTTTTTGAGCCATAAATGCCTGTCGCCATTTCCGTCTCGATTTAAATACCGCATGTATGTTCACAATCATCACTTACAGTTAAATGCAAATATTGACCGGTGTTCCCTGGCGCAAGAATACATAGCTGAAGCCCAAGCGGTTACAGCTGGTCATTCCTGGCTCATAATTCAGAAATTTCGAAAATCCATTCTATCTTTAGTCCTAAATTGACCAACCATAAAGTTCTCTCCCTCGGCGAAGAGTGTAATGTAAGACAAAAATGTGAAGTGGACTCGATACGTAATCACAATATTCAAGGAGGCGTTGTCATCCTTCCACTAATTCCACTCAGACCTGAACAAGAAGGTCTAAAAGCGCTTGCATTTTCAATTATTTTTCTCAGGATAGATCACGGTACTTGGATCATTTGATGTACACCTGCGAACGATAGCTCTGTGACGTCTCTCTTTTTGATCAAATTTCACCTTGTTGCTGGCAAAGCTATTCTGGCTAGGTGAAAGTTGCAGGGATTTCCATGCAATCTGCCAGTCGTACCGTTTGACCAACGTATGCAGTTTCTCCCGCGTGTTGTCGATCTTAATGCTCCCATCAGAACAGCGCAGTAGAAACTCTCAGCAGCAAACTCACTCACTCCCACTCCGTAACACAGACGCCATCTCTAAATCTTTTCCCGAAGCGGGCACCTGATACTGTAATGGTATTACTCGCACCACAGAACTGAAACATCTACAGCTTCAAATGAGAGTTTACGACTTAACTACTAAAACAAAGGCAGTGCTATCCTTGATTCTGAAAGCAACCTCTACCAAATTACAAATGACCCTGCCGATATCTCATGTATTCCAAATAGGTCTACCTCCAGTTGTACCTACAGTACCGAATCCGCCAAAACATTTTTATCTTTGCGCCTAACCTCATGTTCACATTAACATTCTCTAGGCGCTACAGTCTGGAACGGTCGGCGGAGTGACCGTGCGGTTCTAGGCGCTGCAGTCTGGGACCGAGCGACCGCTACGGTCGCAGGTTCGAATCCTACCTCGGGCATGGATGTGTGTGATGTCCTTAGGTTAGTTAGGTTTAATTAGTTATAGGTTCTAGGCGACTGATGACCTCAGAAGTTAAGTCGCATAGTGCTCAGAGCCATTTAAGCCATTTTATGAATAAAAGTCCTCCGACTAACTATATCTCGGTTTTTATGTTTTAATTGCGGTGGGTATCTAATCTATCTGTTCTCATCGAACAGCAGCAGCAGTAACAACGGCAGTTCAGATTTGTCGTTGGCTACATTTTTTGTCGTCCGCACAGCTACAACATCGTAAGACTGTTAAGTGAACAGCCGGCCGCTGTGGCCGAGCGGTTCTAGGCGCTTCAGTCTGGAACCGCGCGACCGCTACGGTCGCAGGTTCGAATCCTGCCTCGGGCATGGATGTGTGTGATGTCCTTAGGTTAGTTAGGTTTAAGTAGTTCTAAGTTCTAGGGGACTGATGACCTCAATGTTAAGTCCCATAGTGCTCAGAGCCAGTTGAACCAAGTTATCTCTTATCTATGATTATTATCATTATTATTTATGACATAGTTGGTCTTATGATTGTTATTTATTTATTTATTTCATGCAGTTAGTCGGCCGTCTAAGGGCCACGATAAGCATGCAACCATTCTGACAGTTGCTTGAAAGGTTCACGGACGTTACGTCGGCTGATATTGTTTAAACTGCATAATACTCTCATTTCCATGACGCAGTTGTTGGTCTTCTTCAGATGCTACTGTTTACTGCTATTGCGGCCCGCCAGTTTGAGCACTGGTTCGCAAGGAAAGCGCAGGTGCCAAGGGGCGGGGCTACGATGACTTTATATCCACGCCACTTGCGCATTTCTTGCGAAACACAACGTAAACTAGCGAGCCACAACAGTAGTAGAAAGTCGCACCTGAAGCTGACGAGCAACCGGTTGCTCCGCGGAAACATTTTGCAGTTTAGACAAAAACACCCAACACAACGCCCGTGAACCTATCAAGCAGCAGTCGGGAAAGAGTCTAGCAGCATATTATGACTTCATAGCTGCTGTTTCTTCGTGTAACCCACACGTTTTCCAACACATTGTGTAGCACAGCGTTCATACGACCATTTGGCACCAATCATTCGTTCCCATCTCAGAATGTTCCGAACGTCAATACAGCTCTTTTGGAGATGTCTTCGAATACTTATATACATATGTCTTCTATTCATTTTTCTTATGTGCCTATAAAACGAATCTCTTCGTTAGCGCAATATGTCCATAATTTCTTCTATTGTAGAAATCTTTCTTATTCGGTTTTATAACGTAGATCCAGTTTTCGTAATTTGAACTCAGTATATTGCGTAAGATGATTCTCTCTAGATCCCCTAGTAATCGCTGAAAAAACTAATCTGGTAGACTAAATACTTGTACAGCCCGAGAGTGTTTCAAGAACCAGCACTAAGGAATCTAGAGATACACTATAGTCTCCTACGCGTTGCTTCTGTATAGTCTGCGAAGACAAAAGTAGAAAAATTAAACGTACAAAGAGCAATTTTATCAGTTGTTCTTCCCGCGGTCCACATGAGAATGGTCGGGGAAGGACACACAATACGTGGTACACTCTTGCAGTACCCCTGCCACGCACTTCACAGTGGCTTTCAGTGTATTGGTATGTATGTAGCTGTAGAAACAGTTCAGAGAATGGAGTCTGAAACTTAATAACACACCGGCACGGGAAAGATTTTTAGAGAATGAAGAAGTTTTGGGAAGATAAGAACAAGAAGATTAAAACTAAATAAGAGGTTCTAGGTGCTCTTTAAGGCGGGCACAGCTAATAATAATAATAGTAATAATAATAATAATAATAATAATACTGCACTGACTGACGGATCCGTCGCTTTTTGTTAGAATATTTTATACATTGTAAACGAAAACACACACAACACTGATGTAATATTCTACAATATTTATTATTTATTTCGTAAACGGGTTTTCGGCTGTTACGCAATATATGGTACAAAGATAAGTACGTGATGCAGAAAAATTTTGTTGCATCAAAGTTTTTAAACTATTGAATCTACAGAGTATCTATACTTCCAGAGATGAAAAACGTTAATGTTAGATTTAGGAATAAAACACGAGTGATTATTTCAATGTAAATGAATGTATGGATATGTAACTAAGATACAATATGCGACACATTACCTAATACACTATATACAAATTACAACATTTGTTCATAGAAGAGAATAAATTGAACAATAAACTTTGGTGACATGTTCCAACGATATGGATGATCAAAATAATCTTGTCTTTAGTATGTTCTAAATCACAAACAGATAGCATATACTAATATTGTTAAGCAGGTAAGTGAAGCATCTGTGTTTATACAAAGTAAATTTTCTTAAAACAAAAAGATAAATTATGTAACTGAAATAAAGGGACATAGGCCATGTGAATAAGAGGAGTAATTCACAACAGTGCCTGGATGGTTTTATGAGTAGTATCTCCAGTTAGAAGTGGCAAGTAAGGGAACTGTGTCTGGTCATTCAGACCAAGATTGGGCGGATGGACGTATGTTTATTAATTTCCATTATTTCAGGATAGTTCTTCTTCCTTCCTTTATGGATGTGTTGTGATACTTCGTGTTTCACCTTTTAACTGTGGTCTTCTTTAAGCAGGTGGTTTGCAAAATAAGAGTCTTTTTCTAGATTTCCAGTTTCTATGGTGTTCCTTCAAGCAGGTGCACATTATCCTGTCAGGCTGACCTACGTAGAATTTGCCACAGTTACAAGTTATTTTACATATTCTACTCTTTTCCAAAGCTGGAGTGCTGTCTTCACGACTGAGCAAAGGCTTTAAGCTTTCTGGCTACATCCAGTGAGACTTTTCCTAAATATGGAATTATGCACCATTTATTGCGTTCTTGGGGTAGTGGGTCAAGAACATGGCAAAGAAGAGAGTATACCTGTTGTTTCTGCATTATTGAGTCCACTAAGGTAGTAGGGTAGGCATTGTCCGATGACATTTGTTTGACAGCACTAAATTCAATTTGGATGTTGTCTACCCTCATGAGGGTGGATATTAGGCGAAGTGTCAGAGAGTCAAAGGCAGCATGTTTATGGGTCACTGGGCGTTGAGAATTGGCTGGTATTACTATATATGTAGTGGTAGGTTCCCTATGAATCTTAAAAAGTATGAATACGGCCACTGATGTCCATGGTCAGAACTAAATAATTTATGCAGTTGCCCCAAAACTCCATGGTGAATTTCGTACTGTTATGTTTAGAATTTATATTTTGTGGAATTTTTGAAGTTATTTAGTAGGACTTGTCCATAAGCACAACACATCAACGTATCTACAGCGGTATACAACCTTCGAAGATAGTGGATTATTTTGAAAAAACTGTATTTCAAAATTGTCCATGAAGACTTCAGCAAGAACTGCACGGAGGGGGATTCCACAGCTAGATAATCCAACTGTTTGCATATCCTGCTACTGAATCGGAAATAATTTTGTGCTAGACAAGTTTGTGTATCTAATCTTATGTTATCCGTAACAACTAGGTTAACTCTCGATTTATGTTGTAAGTTTGTTACAATGTTTAGGCACCCCTAAACAGGTATATTAGTAAATAACTTGCTAACACCAAAAGAAACTAGTTTGGCATTAGAGGGAATTTGCATGTCTTAACTTGTTCACTAAGTAAACTTAATCAAGGACACCATGACTAGGTTTAAATTTGGTTTTGACGTTGTAGTCAGTGCCAGTACCAATTTGTACACTGTTTTGGCTTAGTCATCCTTATACTTTTCATCGTTGAGTATAATGTAACATACGGTTTATTTCTTTATAGCTTATCGTGCATTTCATTATGCTCGTTTTTTTTTGGTACAAATAGTCGTGAAAAGTCACATATTTTTGAAGAACAAGCTTCGTACATTTATGAAGTATCGCTAATGTCGTGTGTACTATTTGATTCGTCTTAAATGATTTGAGGATGACCTAAAATGCCGAAGCCGGTTTAAAACGAACTAGAAAATAAATATTATTGTTGAACACCAGTAAATCGCATCTCGGTTTTAACATTAAACAATTATTTACGAACTTGCAGCATGCTGCAGGTGAAAAAATTGGTCCGCAATTTGTCTTATAATCGAAATTAATGGTATTAGCTCCGTTATAAGTTACACTGAGAAGAATCTTTTGTTATTTTTTGATGGTGACTTGTTTCGGATACCTGTGTCCATTTTCAGACCATGCGTATCATAAGCGTAACAATACAGGTGTAGTCTATACCTATATGCTCTAACGTCCGTCCAATGCGGTCTATTTACTGTTGTTGAGCCACCCATAGTGCCGGTTTCATCATCACTGCAGGCGCAGTTTTAGAACATATGTTATCGCCTGTATTGTCACATAAACGATACGGTTCGTTTGAAAAGAGACATAGGTGTCCGAAACTACTCACCATCAAGAAATAAAAAAAGATTCATTAAGTACGTAATTCAAAAGATGTGATGTTCTGGTCTTCTCTTGCCACAGCACTGGCATAGACAAAAAATTTCCGGCCAGATGCTTCGTTTGATGACAAAATTTAAGTGACATTGCTCCTGACACGAGAATGCAGCTTTTACTTTACATCATTAATATTTTCTTGTGCATATTTCTGAATTAGCAATCTCCATATTCCATAAAATGCACAACGAATGTAAGGACATGCTAATGATACGAGGCAGAAGCCGTGGGCTCTTGTAGGAGCAACGACACTCGACAGCAGGCAGCTGGCCCGCCCGCTCTGTCAACAGCACAGCACTCCGCTGGTTCTGCTTGCCATGTGACGTTACTGCTCGACTGGAATGCTGGATAACCGTACCTAGCTTGTTTCCTAAAGCACATAGTCTGACAGCAGCTGCTACATACAGTTCGTTCGTACACAACGTAATGATTACTGCGCTGCCTTACTTCCCTATAGCGGAACTGAGCGAGGTAGCATTGACTTGGACCTAGATGATACAGACTGCACATGACGCTATTATACTGAATCCGGGACCCACAGAGAGTGCGGGCCCCTCAATGAACTTGTGACGTCACCCTAGTTGCCTTGTCCGAGATCATCACGAAAGCTCTGCTGCATCCACAGTCAGGTGGGACATCAGTCTGTCAATGGAAAGTTACCCAATAAAGGTCTTACATCCAGGGCCGGATGGAACATCATTCTGCCAATGGAAAGGTACCCAATAAAGTCCTTAACTTTGTCATATGTTATAGAGAGCGTAAAACTATCTAAACGTGCGTCTATGAAGTAGTAAAGAGGTCTAGAATAGTAACTCACTTCGTTTTGGTGACGTTCGCTGCAACTCGTAACACTTGTACTGTCAAGTGCTGTGACGTACGCCAAAGGCCTTTTTATCTCGTTGGCCCCGGCTGAAACCAGAGTCTGGTCAGTTGGCGTGTGAAATTCTCTAGGTGGCTCATTTAATAAAATCTATTGTTGTTTTATTGTAATGATTAAGTCTTCTGCAGCGTATGGTTGCACACAAAAATATATCAAAGGAAGTAATATTTTCTTGTAAAACGTTGTTTCACAACGCCAAAATTTTAAAAATAACTTTTTCCAGATCAAATCAGTGACTTTTAGACTTATAAGGAGAGATATCATTACTGTATACATAAGACTGGTCTTTTATTCCTCTGTGTTTATTTGCGTATAAATGTTACTCATTTAATGGTAGTGGTAACTGTATATATACCTCATAAATACTCGTATATGCTTGAAAAATTATGAAATGTTAATTCCGTGATTTCCCTGATCCTCTGTTACTGATAACTTCGTAGCTTCTTTTTATGTAGTAACAGTGAGAACAGTTTTACCACTGATGATGCCTAGCGGTTCTAAGGACTTCAGTCCGGCTCCTACGGTCGAAGGTTCGAATCCTGCCTCGGGAATGGATGTGTGTGATGTCCTTGGGTTAGTTAGGTTTAAGTAGTTCTAAGTCTAGGGGACTGATGACCTCAGATGTTAAGTCCCATCGTGCTTAGAGCCATTTGAACCATTTTGAATCACTGATGAAGTAGGAACGAACCGTGTGGACCCTTGCCGTTAAAAGGAAGAATTTTAAGGCAAACGACCACATTGAGACATGCGGCGAACGTTTTTCGCGTGGAAGTATCGTCACTTAAGACTCTGGGTATCGGAAAGAAATTTCAGCCAGACGCAGTGCCATGGCTTTTAAAAAATTTTTCTCCATATTTAGCATCCACGAGGAAGCCACCAATTCAGAGACATACACGAGGACTGTCGTTTGCATTGGAAAATTAAGTGTAAAATGCATTCTTTCGTTCTTTTATCTATTAACATCACAGATAAAATAGGATATCATTTCTTGCATCAGTGTAAGACATTTTTCGCACAGTTTTTGAGGAATGTATTCTGATTAAAACGCTCCAATGGAAGCGGTGAACCATATTACGCGCAGTGTAGCAGAAAGGCGGGAATTGATATTAGAAATTGTGATTAGAACGCTCCAATAGAACCATATTACGCACAGTCTAGCAGAAAGGCGGCAATTCATATTGTAAAATGTAATTCTGAAGCTTGTACAAAATTATGCATCGAAAGAGCTGTACATACTATCATTCAAACTTTATTTGTTGGACTTGATTAGATTATACTGGTTCCATAAATAAAAAATACGACACTTCGTAATGATGCGGAAAGTGTCAGTTTAAGAAAAGGTTTCTTTACGTGCCGTAATTCAAGTTTATTTTTTATTTTTTGAGTAGTAATATTACTGATTTATATCTAAAAATTCATCTGTTGAGTAGGAGTTGTCATTCAGAAATTCTTTTAATTTGCTTTTAAACGTTAATTTTTAAGCGTTAGTTAGTTAAATGTCAGACTTCTGTTGCTATTTGGTAAGTGACCAAAGAATTGTTTGGCAGCCTAATTCCCTGCTTTCAGTGCCAAAGTTAGATTTAATCCAATGTAGTGAAGAACATCCTTTCTCGTAGTTTTGAAGCTATGCACATTGTTATTGCTTTTGAATTAGGATAGGTTATTAATAACAAATTTAATAACTGAATATATGCGTTGCGAAGCTACTGTGAATATCCCTAGTTCCTTAAATAAACGTCTGCCAGATGATCTTGGCTAGGCTCCAGGTATTATTTTGCTTAAAAGCTTTTGTGCAATGAACACTTCTTCCCTTAATGATAAGCTACCCCAAAATATGACGCCAAACGAAAGCAGTGAATGAAAATAGGCATAGTAAGCTAATTTACTTATATGTTTGTCAACGAAATTCACAATAACCCTAATAGCAAAAGTAGCTAAACTCAAACGTTTCAGCAGATCATCGATGTCTTTCTTCCAATTCAATCTCTCATCAGTGTACACACCCAAAAATTTGAAATATTCTGCCTTAGGTACAGGCTTCTGTCCAAACTCTACATTTATTAATTGTGTTGTGCCATTTACTGTACAGAACTTTATGTACTGTGTTTTATCAAAATTTAATGAGAATCCATTTGCAGAGAACCACTTAATAATTTTCTGAAATACATTATTTGCAATTACCTCAGCTGATTCTTATTTCCTGGGCGTGATTACTATACTTGTATTATTAACCGAAAGAACTAGCTTGGTATCTTTGTGAATATAGAGAGACAAGTCATTAATATATTTTAAGAACAATAACGGAATCAGTATTGAATCTTGTAGTATCCCATTCTTGATACTTCCCCAGTTTGAGCAGTTTGCTAATTTTTGCGCATTGTGTGAACTTTCGCCTCGCGAAAGCATCGCAGTAGTATTGAAAATTCCACAATAACTGATTGCAATCCTGCATATTTCATACAATGCACTAGGCCATTCAACTGTTTAAATCATTGTTTGATTTCATTTATAAGTGGGAAAAACTGTGTCAGCATCACTTCACTTGATGAGTTATGAAAAGAGACTGGGATTCATTACACCCATCACGTGACTTAGATGTATGTGTGTGTGTGTGTGTGTGTGTGTGTGTGTGTGTGTGTGTGTGTGTGTGTGTGTGTGTGTGTATCTATAGTCTAAGGGCACGGTGTACTCGTATTCGGGTGGAAGGATGTCCAAATCACCGTTGGACTGTTCGTATTTAGGTTTACCTTCGTTTCCGTTATTAGATAAGCTGAATGACGGGATGCTTTGTTTCGAAAGCACGACCAATTTCCTTCTTCCATTCTTCTAGCCGAGCGTATGTTACATTTATAATGACCTAGCTCTGAACGGGACGTCAAAACCGGCACCTTCCTCGTTTTACATAGGCAAGGCTGCTTTTGCACGCTAGAATAGTGGTGCGCGAGCTAAATGTAGCTGAATAGAAACTTCTTAGTAGAAGACAGTTTCAATATTACATTTTGTCCGATAAGGGGAAATGAGGTACATTACTTCTTCACCTGATTGTGAGTTAGTAAAGAAGGAAACTGTCGTATGTACTGTTCGCTTGGAGACGCCGCGTGGTAATCGCAAAGGGCTCCTGCTCAAGCCGCCTATGAGGAGAACTGTGTATCAGATATACAGATTGCGTGTACCAACAAGCAGCTGTGATGGGTATGGGTCTAGTGTAGTGACATGTTTGTGAGAGGAGAGAGAGAGAGAGAGAGAGAGAGAGAGAGTGAAACCCAGTGCCGGCACAGTGCCTGCTCCTCTCGAATACCACCAAAGAGGGTTGCCTGGCTTAACGTCTGCATCACACGAACGGATCACAATCAACAGCGTTATATACTTTCACCCCTGGACAACAGCGCAAAGGTGATCAGGGACCTTACGCCACCACATCTTATTTTCTTGTCAACCAGACATAGAGGGCGACGATTCTACCACTAACAAAGGGAACCACGACTACCCAGCACCGATTTTGTCTAAATTTATGGTATATGCGGGGCTTGGCCAGAAATGAAAGTAACAGAACGAGAGTCGTGTGGTCGAGTGCCAGTGCGGAAAATTTTTTATTTTCAGTTTTATGTTACTTACACTGCAAATAAATAGATGTAATGTTCAGCATATTGTATTTCTTAATATTTTCATAAAAGGTATGAAAATGAACCGCAAAGGAAAACTATGGGATTGCAAATAAATTTCCGAGCAAGGATTGTACTAATAGCGCCCGTTAGTGTTCTGCAAATAACTTGCCGGCCGGAGAGGCCGTGCGGTTCTAGGAGCTACAGTCTGGAACCGAGCGACCGCTACGGTCGCAGGTTCGAATCCTGCCTCGGGCATGGATGTGTGTGATGTCCTTAGGTTAGTTAGGTTTAATTAGTTCTAAGTTCTAGGCGACTGATGACCTCAGAAGTTAAGTCGCATAGTGCTCAGAGCCATTTGAACCATTTTGCAAATAACTTTCCAAGAAGGAATTGTAATTAATTTGTTCAGGACTTCGTATTCCCTTAGTTTAACTTTGACCTTAGAGAAGCCCGAGGCATCCAATGCAACCCTGTAGTGTCTTCTTTTATCATAGGTAAGGAATTTGTTCAAAAAGTTTCAAAACTGCACTTACCTACAGAGAGGAAAGGAAATCACATCTCGAGAAGACCATATCAAACTAAACGTCACTCTACATCACCAGCTGTCCTCGCCAATGTCTGACGAAGTTACGCGTTTTTTGTTGTTTTTTTTGTCATCAGTCTTCTGACTGGTTTGATGCGGCCCGCCACGAATTCCTCTCCTGTGCTAACCTCTTCATCTCAGAGTAGCACTTGTAACCTATGTCCTAAATTATTTGCTGGATGTAT
Organism: Schistocerca americana; assembly: GCF_021461395.2. Lineage (NCBI taxonomy): Eukaryota > Metazoa > Arthropoda > Insecta > Orthoptera > Acrididae > Schistocerca > Schistocerca americana. The sequence continues at coordinate 254,868,741 of NC_060119.1, read as the reverse complement.
TCCGATCTCTGTCTTCCTCTACAGTTTGCCCTCTACAGCTCCCTCTAATGCCATGGAAGTCATTCCCTCATATCTTAACAGATGTCCTATCATCCTGTCCCTTCTCCTTATCAGTGTTTCCCACACATTCCTTTCCTCTACGAATCTTTGTAAAACCTCATCATTCCTTACCTTATGCGTTACGTTAGGTTTATTGCCAAACTGTCTGACGAGAGACTACCTTTTATGAATGTAAAACAAGTTCGTTTTTCTAGAAAAACATTGAGAGACAGATGACCCAGTAGTTTAGTCCCTTTAAACACATCATCATCAACAGCAGCAGCAGAAACTTCAAAACAAGCATGTAATTGTAAAAATGCGGTGTTCATAAAGTGTGAAATTATTGTTTCGCCCCTTTTTACGATGAATGTCACCCTAGCGTACGAAATTTTGGTGTACGCCCTAAAATCAATTCCTGGAAATTTATCTGCTATCCCAAATGTTCCTTCGCGTTTCCTTTTCATGTCTCTTACGAAAATACTAATAAATACCATAAACATAGCATTACTCGGGGTTGTTTGCAGTATAACGTAAAAATTATAGATTTCCACACTGGAACTCGACCTCCCGATCTTCTGATTACAGTTATGGACTCTTTCCGCTGCCTGGGCACTACACTAACATAAACGGCTCATGACTCGCCCAGTCCGCGTCAAAAATGCAACTTTTTTCCCCAAACGCTTGGCCTTCTGGACCTCGCACTTCAGTTATTTTCATTTGTGGCCAAGCGCTGCATAAACTTAGACGAAATCGGTGACGACAAGTAGCCGCGTTGCCCTTGTAAGATTCGAACCGTAGAGCTCCGAGTGAAACGTCAAAGGCAAGCGCGAGCACCATCGACCTCGGGTACGGAGGCAGACTGTGCCTTGGGTTAACTCCTCTTAAACTTCTCCGTAGTTCTCGGTGGGTAGTAAGGAAGCGTACACACGCATACGGCTAATGCTAGTTACTTTCCGATGCAGTGAACAGTGGAGTATGCAGAACGTTCGACATCATTACGTTCAAAATTATATACGTAGTAGAGGATCCTAAACGGAGTATTTTGAGATAGGAAAGGCATGACTGGAAAGAAGTATTTCAGGCATTAATGGGTATTGAACGAGCAATGCGTCTGGTACCATAGCCCACCGAGAGCTCTGTGAGGTACATGTTTATAAACCGTTCACATTTCACACATCGTTGAGCCAAAACAGTATGACAATTTGAGTAATAGCGTGTTACCCAACCTATGAAACGCAAAAGAGTACCAGATCTGCGGAGTATGTATCTGATAAATCCTTAGTGAATTTTTGGAGATTGTGGCACCAGGTGCCTAAGTGTAGGTTGTTTGTGGGCGCGGAGAGCTGGTTACCCACAGCGTTCCATATGTGTTCCATTGGATTCAGATCAGGCAAATCAGGCAATTTGGTGGCCAAGACATAAAAGTGACTTTACTATAATTGGTTCAAATGGCTCTAAGCACTATGGGACTTAAAATCTGAGGTCATCAGTCCCCTAGACTTAGAACTACTTAAACCTAACTAACCTAAGGACATCACACACCTCCATGCCCGAGGCAGGATTCAAACCTGCGACCATAGCAGCAGCGTGGTTCCGGACTGAAGAGCCTGCTCGGTCACAGCGGCCTGCTTCACTATAAAGCTCCTCAAACCAACATAGCGCGAGGGTTCCTTATGACATGGGCAGTTGTCCTGCTGGAAGATACCATCGCCATCGTGGCGTACATCAATCAGGAAGAGCTGTAGGTGGTCACTAGGCAGTAATGATCACGTAGTCTGCATGTGTCATGGTGCCTTCGATACTACCGCTATTCGTATGGAAGCGTAATACTGCCCCCACTGATCTATGTCTGTAGCGTGATTCATTTTTCGGGCAGCCGTTCGCCTGGATGACGTCGTATCTGACACGACCATCGACCTGGTGTAACGAGAAACGCGATTCATCCGACAAGGCGACACTTTTCCATTCATACACTGTCCAGTTTCGATAATACAGTGCTTACCGGAATCCGTAATTAACTATTTCGTCGGATCAACGTGGAAACACAGAGCTGTCGTCTTCCGTGGAGGGCCCTGCTCAACAACGTGTGCTGAACGGCGTGCCCTGAAACATTTGTGCATGCACCAACACTGTACTCTGACCGCCGCATATCCTGCTTCACAGAGAGAGCGAGTCTCCGACCTACGAGTTCTGTGATGAAGCGCCTACTTGTCGCCTACTTGTAGTTTTACCTTTTTGTGTAGATGCTCACGTCAGTAGCAGACCACCGAGTCAGGTGACGCATGGTTAGCACAGTAGACGCGCATTCGGGTGGACGGCAGATCAAACACGTGGCCGGGCATCCTGATTTAGATTTTCCGTGATTTCGCTAAATCGCTTCAGGCAAATGCTGGGATGGTTCCTGTGAAAGGACACGGCCGACTTCCTTCCCTAATCCGATGGGACCGACGACCTCGCTGTTTGGTCCCATCTACCGAATCACCCAATCAACCAGTAGCAAACAAACAGCCGACCAGCTTCGTCTTTCCCGAGATACTCGTTCGCAGGCCCCAGGACACAACAGTCTGCCCTTTGTCAAGGTAATTTATAGCCAGTGGATTTCTCCATTTGCGGCCCATGAGCGGTTACCACCTTCTCGAACTCGGAAAAGGGAGCCGATTTTCAGGATCTAATGAAAGCTCGAAGCGCAGGTTTCTGTTGCCTGCAATCCCTTTCCCAACTCTCTCTCGCAGCATAACCTATTCGCTCTGCCTATTCTCCGTAACCCTCGCTCGACAGATGGCAAGTTACTACTGTGCTGATTACTGTACAATTAAAAAATACCGAAGACCTGATTTATCTCTTAGCTTGCGTTCACGGTACGGTAGCTGTAATTCATTGCTATTTTAGAAGCTTTCGAAAATAAATAAATGCAACCAGTGTTTTTCGATTATAACCCCTGCTAACAACGACGGAAAACTTCAGAATATATGAACAGGACAAAAAATCACTATGCAAATATTACACCACATTCATCAGAAAAACTGCTTTTAATCTATAACACTAAAACTGTGAAAACTTATTATGAGTGCAATATTTATGACCCTTTGTCCATAAAAGCAAAACACATCTGTTGCAACAGTCTCAAACTGCATTACACTTAAGACAGAAAAAAATGGTGAATGGGAGATAAAAATCGTTTTTACCTCAGTGAGGTTACGTCCCTTCCAGCAAACTTAGTGGCAGAAGGTGGCCGGATGCCCTTCCTGCCGCCACCCCAAACAGCCCGGGACGGAATAAGTGTACCCCAGCTGTCTGTGTCTAGTGTAAGCCATGAAATAGTGTGAACTTTTTTTAAATGTCTGCGAGTCATGTAACTGAGGTGGAACGTGGGGACCAGCTCGGCATTCACCTAGCGGGATGCGGAAAACCGCCTAAAAACCACGTCCAGACTGGACGGCATACCAGCCCTCGTCGTTAATCCGCCGGGCGGATTCGAGCCCGGGCCGGCGCGCCTACCCGTGGAAAAAAAAAAGTTTGGGAGGGGGGGGGGAGCAGTGCATTAGCGCTCTCGGCTACCCTGGCGGGTCCCTTCCAGCAAACTATGTAACATATTTTATGAAGTACTTATGTGGCAGGTCGCATGTTTATTTTAACTTCCATTAATTATACGCTCAAGCCGACGCACACAGATTGGTATCTGCATTCTAAAAGTTGTCATCCACCACACCAACGCAGTGGCTTCCTTAGGACTTTGGTACGCCGAGCATAATTATGCCATTTTCGATGTGGACAGCTTAAACCAAGAATTTGAGCATTTGATGGCTGTTTTTAAGGAAAATGGATACTCCGAAAAGCAGATTCGTCGGGCTATGGAGTTTGGACCATGACTGGAGGTGCATGAAGAGGAACATAGATCGGTGGCCTTTTTTCCTTATGCTGGAGGCATTTCGTTTAAGATTGGACGAATTTTAAGGAATTTTAACATTAAGAATGTGTTCCGTCCACCTTCTGAGATTAGGCCGCTACTCGGCTCTGTGGAAGATGATTTGAGGCTTAGGAAACCCGGTGTATACAAAATTCCGTGTCAATGTGGGAAGGCTTACATTGGCCGTTCTATTCGCACAGTTCATGACAAGTGTGTGGAACATCACTGTCATGCGAGGCTACAACAGCCGGAAAAATCGGCAGTAGCAGAACACTGCTTAAATGAGGGACACGGTATGAAATTTGACAAAACTGTGGTAGTTGCCAACATTTCAAGTTTTTGGAGCAGTGTCTATAAACAGGCGAAATTGAAATTACATTGGCGGATAATTTAATTAACAGAGACAATGGGTTTCCTACATTAACTATAATTTCCGAACATTATCGCTGTTATAAGTAGTTTAATGCAATGCGTCAGTGCTTCGCAAAAATCAATGTAGACATCACAAACTATCTGAGATATAACAGCTATTGAAATGAGAAATAGTTTCTAACGCAACTGTCTCCAGTTCTATGAGCGCGAGTGTAAATGCGAACATTCTTTCTGGCTATGGTGTTCGTCAGTAAACAGTGTCCTATTCATAAATTTTCTACTCAGCTGTTTCCGCTATCAGCATTCGTATGGTTGGCACGCTATGCTCTCTCTCTCTCTCGTACTATCTTTCGTTGTTTCCACTGGAAACGCTTGTCCTCAGGTACAACCGAACGGCAGTGAATATTGGCGAATTGTCTGCACGCAATAGATTCTGTTCGCTTTTACTGAAGTCAGAGTAATACCTTACTCAGGGAATGAACGCAGGGAAGCAGATGCAGGAATACAGCATGGCCGTTCCAGGCGAGGCCTAATGAAAGTGGTTTGCCAGTGCCTTCCTCCGACTTGTTAACATGTGTGTGTATTTGCGTCCTGTGGATTACTGACGGATGAGTGTATAGTGGAGTGTCCGGTCTATGTGGTTATGGATGAAAGCAAAGGAGGGGTGAAAGCGTGTGATGGCACAAAGCAGCCGAACCTATTCTCATCGGATCATAATCAACAATGTCATATGCTACATACTGTGGAGAAATGTCGAATTTAATCTAGGACACTGTCGTAAAGACTGGTGGACAGGAACTTTACACAACCCTTTCCGGCCAAATTCTGGCAGTGAAAATTTCATCCACTACCAGGATACGAACTCCAAGTCGAGCGCCACCGCACAGAAGGCGGGTCACTTCCATTCACTTCGCTGTAAATGAGACTAAAGAGTGGAAGGACGGATGTTCGTGATGTGGTAGAAGTGGCTGTCGGTCAGCAAGAGAAACTGGGCTTCGCGATATTTTAACCGTTAGACAACTTCCCGCTCATTTATCGGATGTTTTACTTGAGATAGTGACTAAGCAGTCAGGTTACCACAAGTTCTGTTCTCATTGGTCCCCAAAAAATACATTTTGAGAACCACGAAACTCAAAGAAGACAGTTTCTCTAGAGTTTCTTTCTCGATGGGATGTGAAAGAAGAAGGCCTATAGAACGGAATCGTGACCGGTGTTGAGATATTGAACATATGGCAGTATGCATATACAACGGCTATCACCACGGTCGAGTCATAATGTCTTGCCTAACAAACGAAACAAGTTCGCCAAATCCTGTCACCTACAAGGGTTCAGGCTTCTGTGAGCGTCTGGTGAGGATATTGTCAACACTGCCCACAGACTGCGTAATTTCTCAGCAAGCACATAATATTCCAAAAGTTTTTGGTCTCTTCTGTATTACTGACAATCTCTCGACCTAATCCACACACCTTCATAACGTTCGTAATGGAACAATAATACTGACATCCTAGGGACCGCTTTTAAGGCCGGGATGGCTGGCCACTGAGGTGGGTGATGGAATCGATAAAGAGGCCAGTAGTTGTCCACCACACTGTTCGGGTAGCAGTGGAGTGGTGAGCGGATGCCTGGTAGCCGTCCGACGGTTATCATGGAAACACCATTGTTAAACCTTCATGTATTGTTCATGACCTACATCAGTAACGAGGATACTCTGAGAAGTGAGTTCCCCCAGGACGTAACCGGTACACCGCCTGCGAGAAGGCGCCGCCGTCAGCGGGCAGCCTGACATTGGCGGTGAAGTGTTGCCAGCGGTGATGACGGGCTCAATTTTGGGAGAACGCTGATCGCAGCAGCGAAATGGGGCTCGGAATGCAGACTAGAGACTGGGCGGCAGCACAGGATGGGGTGCGAAGAGGAACGCAGAATCATGCCTTGGAACTAGGGTGAATGAGATTGCTCACGGTAGCAGAAGTGTCGCCCGTACAAACCGAGGAAGGCATTAAGGAAGGGCGATAGTGGCTGAAGGGCTGATGGCCCCACGTTTGAACGTTAGCTCCCCAGTATAGACCAGCAGCGTGTGAGGTAGCCCCACAGGTGGTCCACTACATGGAGGACGCTAAGTCTACAGCATTGGACTGAGAGCGATCAGAGGCCACAGGGAGCAGCGGGAAAGTCCGATGATCCATGCAACCTCACATTTGAGGAACGTCGTAGATCCCCCTTCGGTGCTGGTGGGTGGTAGACTGCAATACTTCTGACTAGAAATGAGATTATTTACACGCGCTTAATCCCACCTTGCTTCGGTAAAGCATCGATTTCTGTCATGTACCAGGAGCAGAAGTACGAGTTTCCCTATAAAAAAAGTGTTCAAATGTGTGTGAATTCCTAAGGGACCAAACCGCTGAGGTCATCGGTCCCTAGTCTTACACACTACTTAAACTAACTTATGCTTAAAACAACACACACACCAATGCCCAAGGTAGGACTCGAACCTCCGGCGGGAGGGGCTTCGCAATCAGTGACAAGGCGCCTCTAACCGCGCGGCCACTCTATCGATGGTGGTAGCCGTCAATGTAGGGCCCATGAGACCGCGTCTGCATCGCCATATGCTTCCTGTAACGGCTGACGACGAATGTCAACACATAGTAACCCAAGTTGGTGTACATCGGTATTTGTTTCAAACCCGTAAACATGTCGAGTTTTTTGTCTGCGAACTACAATTTGCGGACAGCATTAGTTTTCTATTGTCGTATGAAGCAAACTGCTGCAGAATCGTATCGAATGCTTGTCGAGGCTTTCGGCGAACATGCCCTTGGGGAAACATATCGTTTCGAATGGTTCAAAAAATTCAAAAGTGGTGATTTTGAAGTGAGAAACCGCCGGAAAAGTTGCAGGCCATATAGGATGAAGATGATACTCAAACTAAGCAGGAACTCGCGGAACAATTGAATGTGACGCAGAAAGCCGTTTCTCTTCGGTTCGAAACTATGGGAAATGTGCAGAAAGAGGGAAAATGGGTTCCGCATGAAGTGAATAAAAGACAGCAAGCAAATCGAAAGTCCACTTGTGAAATGCTGCTCGCCAGATAAAAAAGAAAGTCGTTTCTCCATCGAATAGTGACAGGTGATGAAAAATGGATATATTTTGAGAATCCTAAGCGTTGTAAATCATGGGTGAATCCAGGCAAACCATCGACATCCACTGCAAGACCAAATCGCTTTGGAAAGAAGACAATGCTCTGTGTTTGGTGGGATCAGAAGGGTGTCGTCTATTATGAGCTGCTAAAACCTGGTGAAACAGTTAACACTGATCGCTACCAACAGCAAATGATCGATTTAAATCTAGCATTAAGTGAAAAACGGCCGGAATATGGAAAAAGACAACACAGTGATATTGCTCCATGACAACGCCCCGTCACACACAACAAAACGCGTCAGGGAAACGATCGAGGCGTTCAGTTGGGAAATACTAGGGCATACAGCTTATTCCCCCGACTTGGCTCCGTCTGATTATCATCTATTTGCGTCACTGGGACACGCTCTCGCTGAACAACGCTTCAATTCATATGTAAATGTAGGAAAATGGCTCGCCGACTGGTTCGCTTCAAATGAAGAACTGTTTTTTTTTTGTTTTTTTGTTTTTTGGCGTAGCATTCATAGCCTGTCGGAAAGGTGGGAGAAATGTATAAATAGCTACGGAGATTATTTTGACAAAAATTTTTTTTTATCAGTTTCAAACAACAGTCGTGTAATTATTGCAACCAAATTCCGGTTTCATACTTCTACACCTGGTAAACCATAACAGGACCGAGGTTCGGATGTGAAGCAATCATGTCTGCTTTTCCCCTGCGTCAACAATATCACGACTCTGATCCCTCTGCTGCGCCCGGCTATGTGGTAACTAGTCGATTCATCCTGATAGTACCTGCCTTATCAGCTGGTAGCCTCTGATGGAACTTTACCTGGCTGACCCTTACTGACCTGCTTCTGTGGCCTGTTGCATTAGTCGTGGAGGGTGGCTAAGTTTTGCTGAGCGGGGCCAAGTAAATTATTTGCGGTAATGTCAAATTTCTCGGACCGGCACACAGTTTTAATCTGCCAGGAAGTTTCATACCAACGCACACTCCGCTGCAGAGTGAAAATCTCATTCTGGAAATTTCTCATTTGCCGGCAGAAGCGGAAAACAATCTTTCTGTTTTTGGACATAACTTATTTCTATCCAACAAATTGAGAAGGTATTCTGGTAGCACAGAATTACGCTGTTCACCTCATCACTGCAAAAAAAAAAAAAAAAAAAAAAAAAGAAAAAAAAAAAAAAAAAAAAATTAAAACAAATGGGAAATTAGAAAATAAATAATAACGGATTTTGTTTAGATTACCATTAATATTGAGACACTGCGTATTACAAGAATTTGAGATATACAAGTATTTAAATGCAGCAGTAATGATTTAACAAGTAGAAGTGTAACCAACAAAAAACCATTTTGGATATATATTGAATATTTTACAAGAGATGAACAAAAAAAAAATCAAGAAAAAAATTTCTCAGTATTGACTTCTGGTTCTTACACAACTCCATTCTTGGGAGCAGATGTTGTGAAGTGTACTGCAGAGCTCCCTGTGCTGTTGAGGAATAAATGGCAACGTCGTCAACAGTTCTTTCTGTTCTGCAACTGATATGGCCGAGCGGTTCTAGGCGCTACAGTCTGGAAACGCACGACCGCTACGGTGGCACGTTCAAATCCTGCCTCGGGTATGGATGTGTATGTTGTCCTTAGGTTAGTTAGGTTTAAGTAGTTCTAAGTTCTAGGGGACTGATGACCTCAGAATTTAAGTCCCATAGTGCTCAGAGCCATTTGAACCATTTGCAACTGATAAACATGATTTCTGTCTCAGATAAAGTATCACACGGCATAAAAAAACATTGACTTTTTCCATTCCTCTGTTTACACATCAAGATTTCTAATAGCTGTTTGATATGGATGAGTATGAGACACATTGTGGATCATACTACATTTGGAAATCTTACAGTCTTGCATTGACAACAATATTTCAGTAGTATCCTTAAAATAAAAGGAGTCAGTTGTATGCACTTGAATTACATGGACTGAGTTCATAGCTTTAGCTTTCATAACATTTTTCAGACATGTTATTTTGTCTGTTCACTTCCTTTTTTACTAGTTTTGAGCCCCAAACATGTCATTAAAAAGACGCTTCATTGATACAGACGAAAGCTGATGTGGACTGTGCTTACGCACAAACTCTGCGCCAGTTGCCGCGCGGGGTAGCCGTGCGGTCTTTGGCGCCTTGCCACGGTTCGCGGGGCTGCCTCCGTAGGAGGTTCGAGTCCTTCCTTGCGCATTTTGTGTTGTCCTTAGCGTAAACTAGTTTAAGTTAGATTAAGTAGTGTGTAAGCCTAGGGATCGATGACCTCAGCAGCTTGGTCCCATAGAGCTTACCACAGATTTCCAATTTTGTGCGCCAGTTGGCGCCTTGGCACTTGGCACTTAGAACTCCAGAGGAAAGCGCTGCTTGGCACAAAGAATATCGTCATCTAGGAGGGTGAGTGACTAAATAAGTCGCAAACTGGAATTGAGACGTCAGAACCGTGTATACCGGCCGAAATTTATTCTACTATAATTCTTGTGTTAGCTTTCGCATCCCTCTCGGGATATAGCAAGTTTATTTGGTTCCTTAAATTACTGCAGCAACAAGACCGATGGCTCTTGGGGTTAGCGAAACCCCCCTGGACGGAGGAACGATGTGTCATCACTGGATAACCAAGGCGACCAGGAGGCTCCTTGTTTGATAGTTTTGCTTATTCTTTGCCGAATTCGTGCATCCCACTGAACACAAATTTCCATGAAATACCGGATAACGGACGAATTTCGTTATGGATGTCTCGGCGGATAGTCCCTTGGCTCACAAGATCCGCGTTGTTCTAATCGGGCACATTCGTAACTGCCATCAGGTCCGACTGCAGATCGTTAAACATTGGCCGCGGAACACTGTGTATTGCGTATCTTCCACTCGACGTGAGCTGCCACCGTCTAGATACGTATAGACGCGAAGTTTAAAACGGTAATATGCGGTATTCTGGCGTTTGCGAATTACTTATTGACTCACCCTCGTGGTGATGAATGTCTGAAACATGTTTCCCATGATTTAGCACTTTGAAAAAGTCTAGGGGCTTGTAACAAAGCACCGAGAACGCTTCATCCTCTTCCGGCGCGCAAGTCGCCCAATGTGGCGTCGAATGTAATAAGACCTGCAACAAAGGCGGCCGGACCCGCCCCGCATCTACATCTACATCTACGTCCATACTCCGCAAGCCACCTGACGGTGTGTGGCGGAGGGTACCCTGAGTACCTCTATCGGTTCTCCCTTCTATTCCAGTCTCGTATTGTTCGTTGAAAGAAGGATTGTCGGTATGCTTCTGTGTGGGCTCTAATCTCTCTGATTGTATCCTCAGGGTTTCTTCGCGAGATATACGTAGGAGGGAGCAATATACTGCTTGACTCCTCGGTGAAGGTATGTTCTCGAAACTTTAACAAAGCCCGTACCGAGCTACTGAGCGTCTCTCCTGCAGAGTCTTCCACTGGAGTTTATCTATCATCTCCGTAATGCTTTCGCGATTACTAAATGATCCTGTAACGAAGCGCGCTGCTCTCCGTTGAATCTTCTCTATCTCTTCTATAAATCCTATCTGGTACGGATCCCACACTGCTGAGCAGTATTCAAGCAGTGGGCGAACAAGCGTACTGTAGCCTACTTCCTTTGTTTTCGGATGCATTTCCTTAGGATTCTTCCAATGAATCTCAGTCTGGCATCTGCTTTACCGACGATCAACTTTATATGATCATTCCATTTTAAATCACTCCTAATGCGTACTCCCAATTTAATTTATGGAATTATCTGCTTCCAGTTGCTGACCTGCTATTTTGTAGCTAAATGATGAGGGATCTATCCTTCTATGTATTCGCAGCACATTACATTTGTCTACATCGAGATTCAATTGCCATTCCCTGCACCATGCGTCAATTCGCTGCAGATCCTCCTGCATTTCAGTACAATTTTCCATTGTTACAACCTCTCGATACACCACAGCATCATCTGCAAAAAGCCTCAGTGAACTTCCGATGTCATCCACAAGGTCATTTATGTATATTGTGAATAGCAACGGTCCTATGACACTCCCCTGTGGCACACCTGAAATCGGTCTTACTTCGGAAGACTTCTCTCCATTGAGAACGACATGCTGCGTTCTGTTATCTAGGAACTCTTCAATCCAATCACACAATTGGTCTGATAGTCCATATGCTCTTACTTTGTTCATTAAACGACTGTGGGGAACTGTATCGAACGCCTTGCGGAAGTCAAGAAACACGGCATCTACCTGGGAACCCGTGTCTATGGCCCTCTGAGTCTCGTGGACGAATAGCGCGAGCTGGGTTTCACACGACCGAATTTTTCGAATCCCATGCTGATTCCTACAGAGTAGATTTCTAGTCTCCGGAAAAGTCATTATACTCGAACATAACACGTGTTCCAAAATTCTACAACTGATCGACGTTAGAGATATAGGTCTATAGTTCTGCACATCTGTTCGACGTCCCTTCTTGAAAATGGGGCCCGCAAGGGGCCTCCCGGCCAATGATGCCAAACGCTCATTTCATCACCGAGAACATAACAGCCCTCGTATTATGAAAAAATGGCAGTTTAGAACATTTGACATTTCCATCCTTTACATAGTGTCATAGATCCTAAAGAGAGGTCGCGGAGAGATGGCGCCAGCAGGTGAGGACTGGCACGCCAGTAGCTGGCGCGGCCTCCTGCCTTAATGAGGCCTCCTGTTGCAGGAGCCAGGATGACTGGCGCTACCTCGGCCGCCCATCTGTCAGCCGGTGTCGCGGGGAAAAGGACAGCTGACGGCTGGAGACCGCTGCAGTGAGGAATGCGAAGGCTCATTCTAGAGAACGCTCTGGCGAACTGGCAATTACCCGACTCCGTCTCTGTGGTGAAGTCCCACACACCAGCTTCATCAAACAACTCACTCGTATTACGAGTACGCCGTCGGTAAGTTTCTGTGTTCTCATTACATCTGAATATTTCGTGCCTAAAGGACGGCATTATGAGGGATGCATCTGTTGATAATTACAAATAAAACAGCCGGCCGGAGTGGCCGTGCGGTTCTAGGCGCTAAAGTCTAGAACCGAGCGACCGCTACGGTCGCAGGTTCGAATCCTGCCTCGGGCATGGATGTGTGTGATGTCCTTAGGTTAGTTAGGTTTAATTAGTTCTAAGTTCTAGGCGACTGATGACCTCACATGTTAAGTCGCATAGTGCTCAGAGCCATTTGAGCCACAAATAAAAGAGTTTTCTGCATCTGTCACTTATTTATTTTGCCACTAGGCATTTCGATTGTTCAAACCATCCTCTTCAGGTGGAGAATTGTTTAGTTATATAGTTGGTATTGCCGAAGAGCAGAGACGCGTTTCCTCAGCAGCAGACCAAAGGCAATGTAGGTAATGTTCCGTCTTTTTCTGATGGTAAAAACTATTTTTTTTATATAAGAAAATGTACTTACAGGCACTGGAGTCGTAGAGAGCATGCGTAATTTTACCTCTTGTATGTCTTCTCCACTGTGCATTTTACACAGTCACTTCAAAGATGTACATGTTACAAATATGTTTGCTTGCATAGTATACAAAGATAATTGAAAGGTGCATTTGCTGAAGTTCGGTTATTCGTTGCAAAATATAAAATTAATGTTTTTCTTTTCTTTTAAAAGTATGAATGTGCTGCAACGGAGTATGGACATGTGAACAATTCAGTCAGTACATTAAATGCTGATATATAAAAAAGATTATAATACATATACAGGGTGAATCACCAAAAACGTGCACCGCAGATATTGCGGAAATGGAATATGCTACTGATGTGCGGTTTTGCCGGAATGGGTTGGATTGTTTGGGGGAGGAGACCAGACAGCGAGGTCATCGGTCTCATCAGACTAGGGAAGGACGGGGAAGGAAGTCGGCCTTGCCCTTTCAAAGGAATCATCCCGGCATTGGCCTGGAGCGATTTAGGGAAATCACGGAAAACCTCAATCAAGATGGCCGGACGCGGGATTGAACCGTCGTCCTCCCGAATGCGAGTCCAGTGTGCTAACCAATGCGCCACCTCGCTCGTTTTGCCAGAATGGATTGGTAGTCAGGGGCTCGTATTTTTAGCCAATAAACAGACTGTAATAATACTCAGAACGTATTTTTTACGCAAACATACACTTTTTTAAATGGAACAACGCCTATTGACATTAACACACTAGAAGTACGGTAAATTAGAATGTCAGTGTGTTTCTTGGAGGATTCTAATGTGAATCGTTTACGAGATATCGTATTCTGAAAAGTTTCCACACCAACGCTTGTTTGTGCTATTGAACGTGCGTAGTTGCTAGGTACGGTGTTATATTTTCTTATAGTGTTTCTTGAGTACACTGCAACTTGCCATCCGTGTGTGTCAGTCCAAGCAGTAGTTCGTGAGTGGACGATGGGATTAACCAGTGCTGAAAGAGCTGACATGCTCTTGGTACGAAGAATGTAGGAAGAATGCAGTTCGTTCTTGAATGGTGTATGCGGCAAGATATCCCAATAGACGTGAACCATCTCGGCAGTTCTTTATCAACCTCTTCAACCAGTTATGTGAAACTGGCAGTGCAACACCTAGGCATCGTAACAGAAGAAAACAAGGGACGACAGAAGAGCCAGAAACTGTTCTTGCTGTTGTTGCAGTTGATCCGCACGTTAGCTCCAGTGTAGTCTCACGAGGAAGTGACATGAGTCAGGCAAGTGTCCTTCGCATTGTCCATCGACATAAGTCACATTCCTGTCACATCTCTCTCCATCAAGAGCTGCATGGAAACCATTCTGAGAAGCGTGTTAACTTCATACATGGGCATTAAGAGAAGATACTCCAGTTGTATCATGCACCTTGTTTAGGGACGAAGCTACATTTACCAACCACGGCTAGGTAAACCTCCGAAGCATGCACTATTGCTCTGTTGACAATCCCCGTTGTCTCCGGCAGGTGGAACGTCAGCGTCCATGGAGTGTACACGTGTGGTGTGGGATACTGAGCCAACAGCTCATAGACCCGTTTTTCCTAGACAGAATAGTAAAAGCGCACAAGTATCGCATCCTCCTAACAGACCATCTTCCACGGCCGCTAGAAGACGTTATTCTGCATACTACGAACAGCCTGCGGTACCAACATGATAGCTATTTAGCCTATAGTGCTCGAAATACTACAGCATGTCTTCAAGAATTGTTTCAAACTGTTGTATTGGACGCAGAGGACCTGTACGTTAGCCGCCACGTTCCCTGGATTTGACACCTGCTGACTCCTTTCTGTGGGCAAAGCCGAAACAAAACACCAACTCCATCCGATATGCAAAGACGTGTTACTGCAGCCTGCTCGGCGATTTCCGCTGAAATGCGTTTATTGCCGCTGCCGATGGCCATTTTGAACACAATCTGTGATCGTCAGTTGCCTGCTTACTGGACAGAATCCACATTACTAGAGTACGCACTTGTGTTGTTTCTTAGTGTGTGCTACAACAGGTATTATACAAGAGTCGGTTTGCGAACTTTTCAAGCTACGAGATCTCGTACACGATCCATACAAGAATCCTGCAACATACACCACTGACATTCTAATTTACCCTGCTTTTAGTCTGTTAATGTCAATAGGCATTGTTCCATTTAAAAACTGTACGTTTGTACAAAAAATATCCTTTTAAGTATTGTTTTGATCCGTTTATTGGCTAACGATACGAACCCCTGACTACCAATCCATTCTGTGAAAACCGTACATGAAGAGAACTTTCCGTTTCCGCAATATATTCCGTGCCAGTTTTAGGTGATTCACCCTGCATATTGCAGGCTGAACTTATTGGGAAATGAATGAGAATGGTTAGATAAATTGCTGTGCATTGAAATTGTAAATTATGATAATGCTTTAAGTACTCTGTCAAAGCTTTAAAAAAAAACTAGGTTCAGCCTGTTTAAATATTGTAATGGAGTAGATTTTCTCCAAGTTTCTTGCTGTGGACATAGATTTCTTGTTCCTCATACAGAAACAGCCTATGTCAGAAGAAGAAACTTTAGAAACGCGTTTCTTAAAAAGCAGTTTTTATCATCAGTAAAAGACGCCGAATAACCTACATTGCCTTGGTCGGCTGTTGTGAAAAAGCTTCCGCGCTCTTCCCTAACACCAGCTACGTAACTAAAGAGTTCTGCACCTGAAGATGATGTGAACCATCGAAGTGTGTAGTGTCAACATAAATGATTGACACAAATAACTGTTTTTCGTATTTACAGATTTACATTTATGGCCTGATAACAACCATAACTAAAGGTAGACAATGTTCCTGAATCATACCCCCCGCTCTTATCCTTTTCGTACACTGATGTATTTGAGAAAAGTGGGCCCATTGAAATTTGCGGTCGTGGAAACACCTGTGAAACTTCTGAATGGTAGGTTCCATATGGTCCCCAAGTTGTGCAGCGACTGTAAACCATAAAATTACCAAATAAACAGCAACCAGTCACAAAATCATGTTTTCTTTATTTATTTTTGC
This sequence comes from Schistocerca americana, assembly GCF_021461395.2. Lineage (NCBI taxonomy): Eukaryota > Metazoa > Arthropoda > Insecta > Orthoptera > Acrididae > Schistocerca > Schistocerca americana. Next base: position 254,852,789 of record NC_060119.1, on the reverse strand, counting down.
AATCTTTTTCAACTGGTTAACAGCCATCATCGGTGCTACAAATACAAGAATAAAAATAAAAATAATTAATAACATTGACCAAATGAATAAATGAACATAAAGCAACGTAAAACCAGTTAAATGTATATAGACGCATTAAACCATTTAAAATGCACATACAAATTTACCTTTCAAGGTATATGGTCCCTGAGTAGTAACACTGTCTAAAGCACAGGTCAAACATAAAGTGATACATAGAGAATTGACTATGACAACGAGAAACCATAAGGGGGCGCTGCAAAGCAAACCCGCCCTCCATTCGGAAAGATACAGCTAAAATAAAAATGAGACGACGAAATGACATACAAAGTGCAGTAAAATATAATGGTAAAATATTGAAAAATTACAAAAATGGATACATTGACAAAGATTTTGTCAACCACATAGTACAGTTATATACGCCAAATAGCGATTGTACAAATTAGTAAAAGGGGAACAAACATAGGTGAGAAACACACCATAGAAGAAATTTCAAAAAACTTTTTTTGTTAAAAATTTTAAAAATATTTATCATATTATCGAAGAGCAAAAGATAACCATAATGCCAAAACGTAAAATCGGTGTTGGCATCCCTCTAGTGTACAGTTAATGAAATTCAGGAAGATAGGATTTTTTCGGCAGATGGCGCCACATTGCTGAATGCACATTTAAAGTTAAACTAAGTTGAGATAAGAAAATTACGAACACGAACGAAACAATCATAGTAAAGAAACAAGACCAAATGCAGAAATAAAGTGCTAGCACACTTCATGTATGGGAAAATTAACACAGGCTCGATAGGATGAATTGAGAACACATAGGGGCTCTTACGGTGTGCTCGTATATCATGAGACGTAAATCCACACCCTATACCTGTTGGGACAGCCGACAAGGACGGCAGAAGCCCAATTAAAGGGCGTTAACGCAAACTTAGTCACAATAACATAATTCATATCACCAATCTATATCTGTGAAACTAGCGTCTAGTATTCCTGGAAACTTCTTGCTCACAAAGTCACGGTCTATTTGCTCCCCAGTAGTTTCCGTCCCCCTCGTTCTGTCCACTGGTAAGCCGCAAAAAATTTAAACCGCTTAATTCTAATTTGTGAATGCGTCACAATTTACCACAATGGGAAGATGAATATCCAAATTCCGGGTTTTGTAAGTTATCCTGTTGTGACTGTGACGAGTTACGAGGTGCGGCTAGAAAAAAACCGGACTGATGCTGGAAAAAACATTTATTTACAATTATTTACAATTTCATGTTATCTCCTTCAATGTACTCTCCTCCTCGGTCTCTACACCGCTCCATACGAATTTTCCACTGTTCATAGCAATGCTGCAGATCATTTTCGGTAAGTCCATACATTACTTCCGTCGCTTTTTCTTTTACTGCTTCAACAGTCTCAAATCTAGTTCCTTTCAAAGCTGACTTGACTTTAGGGAAAAGAAAAAAGTCACAGGGGGCCAAATCAGGTGAGTAGGGTGGATGATCTAAGATGGGAATGTTGTGTTTTGCCAAAAACGTCTTCACTGACAACGCACTGTGAGCTGGGGCATTGTCTTGGTGAAGGATCCATGACTTTTTTCTCCACAAATCGTTCCGTTTTCTCCGTACTCGCTCACGTTGGGTAGCCAGGACGCTAATGTAGTAATGCTGATTCACTGTTTGTCCCTCTGGTACCCAATCAATGTGCACAATCCCTTTGATGTCAAAAAAAACAATCATCATTGCCTTGAATTTCGATTTTGACATTCGTGCTTTTTTTTTGTCGTGGAGAACCAGGAGTTTTCCAATGCATCGATTGGCGATTAGTTTCGGGATCGTAAGTAAAAAACCACGATTCATCGCAAGTAATAACATTTTGTAAGAAGGGGGGATCACTTTCAATGTTTTCCAGGATGTCAGAACAAATCATTCTTCGGCGTTCCTTCTGTTCAATTGTGAGACACTTTGGAACCATTTTTGAACACACTTTGTTCATGTTGAAACTTTCATGAAGAATCTGCCTAACACTTTCCTTGTCAACTCCTGTTAACTCAGACACTGCTCTGATTGTTAAACGGCGATCTTGTCGAACAAGTTTACCGATTTTTTCAATGTTTGCATCAGTTTTTGCTGACAATGGTCTGCCAGTGCGAGTGTCATCACTGGTGTCTTCGCGGCCATCTTTAAATCGTTTAAACCACTCAAACACTTGTGTTCGCGATAAACAATCATCGCCGTACACTTGTTGTAACATTACAAACGTTTCACTTGCAGATTTTCCTAGTTTGAAACAAAATTTGATGTTAACACGCTGTTCTTTCTGTACACTCAACATTTTCCGACGCACAGACAAAACGTCAACTACTTAAAACAGACGCCACGGGCAGACTGAGTGCAGGAGGCAGATGAAACTCGAGCAGTAGGCGGAGCGAGAGTCACGTGACAGGCCACGCGACTTTCAGCCTTATTGCATTCGTTTTATTGTTTCACCAGTACTAGTCCGGTTTTTTTCTAGCCACACCTCGTATATTGGCCACATAGAACATAAGATTGAGAGAAAATACCTATAGCAGCAACAAAACTGTTATTTGGCATTTTGATAAGCACAAACTTAGCGTACATAACACTGGAAATGACGCTCAAAACGCAAAAGGCTGGTGACTCGACATTTCAGGAGAGCTGGGGATCTAAGTTGCAAGAAGTAAGAAGTCACACAGAATTTGAACTTGCTTCTAACGCCTGCTTCAACGTTTACGATGACCTGCTCCGCTGAACCTCGTGCTGCGGATTTTTTCTGCTGGAGCTGACTGGTGCTCGCAGTAAGGTAATGTGCCGCCCTGGCCAAGGCACGTCGACTCAGCCATGCAAAGAACCAGCACCGTGAACAAAACATATTGGCACCAGAGGTAGCTATTTCACTGGTTTTAGTGTTTTAATGTTTAAATTCGGATTATCCTACGTTTGTGATGCATACTCTGTCCCAACATGTAAAAATCATTGCTGTATTATAACCTTAATTTTTTTTATAACGGAAGTTATTTTAAGATGCATACAATGTCCTTTTAAGTTATGTCTACGACAACTCAAAACGAAACGAGGGAGGAGAGTGTAAAATGAAAATCGCTGAAGGAGTCGTATTGCCGTGTGCTGACTCTAGAGGGACTTTGGCGTACATCCAAGTGACGACAGAACGAGCAAGTGCACACGTCGACCATCCACGTCCACGTCAGTCGTGCCGAAAACAGAATCGACGAAGAACGGCACAAGTGCACGGAAAGCACAGAATGTCCGTTACGATCCCGATGTTGAATCCGACCTCTGCGGCAACAACTGCCACCGCAACTCGGAAATCATCGATAATGATAGCATCCACCTTTTGGGCAATTCAACTGGGAATGCGGTGTGGCGTTCCAGATCATGCCTCGCTCGTCAACGACATTTGTTCTTTCTGGTATCTCCAGTGCCACGCCTTGACCCCTGTATTTAAGAAACTTGTTAGAACTTATATTTTTTATACTTATACCGACAAATTGTAATTTTTCTTGAATACACAATTAGATTTATTTGTGTGTGTGTGGCATTACAAAATTTGTTAAGTGGGTTTCTGTTTGGCGCTACTTTCACTGCCAGATTTACATATTTTCGAGATAGTCCTGAAAGGCTTCTCGGGTAGGACACGGACTTCACGTAGACAAAGATGATATCGAGGTCAAAAGTCCGTAATGTCTTAATAATGGGTGAAGTTCCATTAGGCTCGTCTTACGGATACAATTTGTTTTATTAAATTAGGCTGTAGCCATAATGTTATGATGGTAACTTGTAATTCATTTGAATTAGAAAAATGGATATTTTACAGTGCTCCTCGTTGGTTTATTCTCGCACGTTAACTAAAACAGTCTGATAATTGTGAGGCAGTTTTTGGATTCCACGTTTGTAGAAAGGTATTTGTCCATAGATAAAGACTGACCAACATCTTTATCAGCCCAGGCTTAAATTACATTTTCATTCACAAAGAAATTTTCTTGATGGTTGTTCATAAGGAGCAAGAAAGCTAAATATTTGAGGGCGCAATAATAAGTGCACCAGAGATTGCTTTCCAGCCACTTCATTTCTTCAGTGAAATCAGGAGAATGCACACGACTTTCTCGTCCAGTGGCAACACTTGAAGAAGTTTTCTCGTTCGCTTTACTCGTATGGCGACTGCATTGCGACTAAGTTGTTGACAATAGATGCCAACTGCGATGGACACATCCCAGGGATGCAATTGCGCCACCAGATATGTAAAATTGTACTTTGCAGAGTCACATTGGTCTTCACTTCAGATATTTATCTGAAAGTTGAACATTTTCGGCCGCGCGGTATTAGCCGAGCGGTCTCAGGCGCTGCAGTCATGGACTGTGCGGCTGGTCCCGGCCGAGGTTCGAGTCCTCTCTCGGGCATGGGTGTGTGTGTGTTTTTCCTTAGGATAATTTAGCTTAAGTAGTGTGTAAGCTTAGGGACTGATGATCTTAGCAGTTAAGTCCCATAAGATTTCACACACATTTTTTTTGAACATTTTCTTTTTATGAAGTTAATATACAGTGGCTCAATTGCCCGTCTGGCCATCGTGATCTCAGTTTTTCGTTATGTCCTCAAATCGATTAAACCAAATACTGAGATATTCATGTGAAAGAGGTCAGTCTATTTCCTTTCAAGTCTTAGTTTCTGCTTCACCTCTGATGGGCTCGTCGTTAGTGGAATGTTTAACCCTAATCATCGTTCCTGTTTTCCCCACTATTGCCCTCTGATTGCAAGTGACTCACGAAGGTTCAATGGCCGCAATTTCTCATACTTGCCGATAATCGGATAGACATAGGGTAAACCGTAAAGACATCATTCGACAAAGCCCGTTGGTCTTCTTGAACGTGGGAAATAATTCAGTCGAAACCATCTTATTTTAAGCGATAACACTATTTGCGTTTGCACTGCGCCAAATTTGCCGCTAGACCACATACAACACCACAGCAGCCCAAATGGAAAGCAATGGATCTTGTAGATATTCTCGCATCCTTCCGTTTTTTCAGTTCGTGGAGATGCTCGTTTTGTGATTTTAAGCTGCCAGAAAAGAATTAGTGCACCTGGAAAGACGACATTTGTTTTGATCCGATGATGGCATTTCCCATTAGGGCGATAGTAGATGTACTAATTATGGTTTCAATGTCGTCCGTCCACTGATAGCGTAGTGGCGTACCTACAAGAGCGCCATCTGTGTCTACCCTTTAACAGAGAATGCTTATAGCCAGAAGGCTAAGTGTAGTGCAAACGTGTGAAGCAAGCAGCCAACCACGCCACGGATATTTACTCGTGTTTCCCAGTCAACAGAGTTTGAAAGGGGTCAATTGTTGCCTTCTAAGTGGCGGGATGCCCATTTCGGAGAATTGCCATATACACTCCTGGAAATGGAAAAAAGAACACATTGACACCGGTGTGTCAGACCCACCATACTTGCTCCGGACACTGCGAGAGGGCTGTACAAGCAATGATCACACGCACGGCACAGCGGACACACCAGGAACCGCGGTGTTGGCCGTCGAATGGCGCTAGCTGCGCAGCATTTGTGCACCGCCGCCGTCAGTGTCAGCCAGTTTGCCGTGGCATACGGAGCTCCATCGCAATCTTTAACACTGGTAGCATGCCGCGACAGCGTGGACGTGAACCATATGTGCAGTTGACGGACTTTGAGCGAGGGCGTATAGTGGGCATGCGGAAGGCCGGGTGGACGTACCGCCGAATTGCTCAACACGTGGGGCGTGAGGTCTCCACAGTACATCGATGTTGTCGCCAGTGGTCGGCGGAAGGTGCACGTGCCCGTCGACCTGGGACCGGACCGCAGCGACGCACGGATGCACGCCAAGACCGTAGGATCCTACGCAGTGCCGTAGGGGGCCGCACCGCCACTTCCCAGCAAATTAGGGACACTGTTGCTCCTGGGGTATCGGCGAGGACCATTCGCAACCGTCTCCATGAAGCTGGGCTACGGTCCCGCACACCGTTAGGCCGTCTTCCGCTCACGCCCCAACATCGTGCAGCCCGCCTCCAGTGGTGTCGCGACAGGCGTGAATGGAGGGACGAATGGAGACGTGTCGTCTTCAGCGATGAGAGTCGCTTTTGCCTTGGTGCCAAAGATGGTCGTATGCGTGTTTGGCGCCGTGCAGGTGAGCGCCACAATCAGGACTGCATACGACCGAGGCACACAGGGCCAACACCCGGCATCATGGTGTGGGGAGCGATCTCCTACACTGGCCGTACACCACTGGTGATCGTCGAGGGGACACTGAATAGTGCATGGTACATCCAAACCGTCATCGAACCCATCGTTCTACCATTCCTAGACCGGCAAGGGAACTTGCTGTTCCAACAGGACAATGCACGTCCGCATGTATCCCGTGCCACCCAACGTGCTCTAGAAGGTTTAAGTCAACTACCCTGGCCAGCAAGATCTCCGGATCTGTCCCCCATTGAGCATGTTTGGGACTGGATGAAGCGTCGTCTCACGCGGTCTGCACGTCCAGCACGAACGCTGGTCCAACTGAGGCGCCAGGTGGAAATGGCATGGCAAGCCGTTCCACAGGACTACATCCAGCATCTCTACGATCGTCTCCATGGGAGAATAGCAGCCTGCATTGCTGCGAAAGGTGGATATGCACTGTACTAGTGCCGACATTGTGCATGCTCTGTTGCCTGTGTCTATGTGCCTGTGGTTATGTCAGTGTGATCATGTGATGTATCTGACCCCAGGAATGTGTCAATAAAGTTTCCCCTTCCTGGGACAATGAATTCACGGTGTTCTTATTTCAATTTCCAGGAGTGTATGTTGGACGTGTTGTGTCATTTGTGCAACGATGCTTGTATCAGTGGTCACATGAAAATTCTCACACTCGTAGACGAGGTTCTGGACGTCCAAACAGCACAGAAGCCAGTCAGGATCGTTGTACGAGGGTTATTCGGAAAGTAAGGAACGATCGGTCGCGAAATGGAAACCACAGTGAAAATCCGATGAAGTTTTGCACAGGTGTGTTCGGCAGTGTCTCTAGTATGCCAGTCGATTGCGTTACGTCGTTCTTTTTAGTTCTGGGCTCTCAGCGAGCACATAAAGATACCTAGAACAATAGTGTCTCCCCCCAAGTGCGAGGGCCTGGTGAGAAATTTCGACTGAAGCTATGCAGCCAACCTTACATAACTGTTGTGCGTTTTTTTCTTAAAGACAACTCTCAGCCGCATTCTGCAGGGGCAATGAAGATGCTCCTGCATCGTTTTCGATTAGAAATGTTTGATTACCCACAATACAGTCCGTAATTGTCTCCCTCTGAGTTTCATCTCTGCTCACATGAACCGCTGGCTCTGAAGACAACATTTTGGCACAGACAACGAGCTGTAGGCCAGTGTAGAGAATTGGCGGAAAGCACTGGCGGCTACCTTTTATAACGAGGGTATTGGAAAGTTGGTACAACGCTACGACAAACATCTAAGTTGGATCGGCGACTATGGAGATAAGTAGCTGGAAGTTGTAGCTAATGGTTGCAAATAAAACAGTTTTGATTTTCACTGTGGTTTCCATTTCGAGACCTATCGTTCCTTACTTTCCGAACAGCCCTTGTATTACAAGAGCAGCAGAGGCATATCGTGCAGCTATCATAGCACATGCAAGGGGACTTGTAAGCCCATACCTGTCAACACGAACTGTTGCGAACCGGTTGTTAGCAGTGTGACTACGAGCACGTACATCTCTTCCACTCTCTCCACAGCGTCGAGGTGCTCGGCTCGACTGCCGCATTCAGAGGATCACTCGAACGAAGGAATGGCGCGCCGTGGTCTTCAGCATGACAGCAGATTCAGCCTGCGCGCTAGTGATCATTGTTTGCGCGTACGATGTTGACCTTCGCAGAGTGCATTCGTCCAAGACACACTGCCCCCAAATACATCATATGGTCTTGGGTGCGATTAGCTACATCTCTTTTTCACCTGAGATGTTTCTGGAGAGGACCCTATCCAGCCCTCGGTATGTGCAGAATGTTATTAGATCCGTTCTTTTGCGCTTCTTGTAACAGGAAAGTGATGTGTTATTCCAACAGGATAATGCTCACCCACACACTGCCCGTAAAACTCAACGTGCAAGACGTGCAGCAACTTCTTTGGCCAGCGCGATCTCCAGACCTGTCTCCAGTTGAGCACGTGTGAGATTTGACGGGACAAGAAGTGAGTCGTGCGACTCACCAACCGAAACTACTCTTACAGAACTGTGTGAACAAGTTGAGTAGGCGTGGCATAACGTATATCACAAGAGTATTCGCCGTTTTGCGATTGAATGACTGGATACCGGTCAGCGTTCTGCACTGCCACTCGTCGATGCTATACCACGTACTAATGTGGCTGTTTCAGCATGGGTCGACACCTGGTCCCACAGAAATGCTTGTGCTATTGATCTTCAAATGTAATCATTTCATGTACTCCTAATGCACTGTTGCAACAATAAATCCTGAGTGAGTTGGAAACCTCTAAAAGGGTGAATTAATTTTTTTCCGGCAGTGTTTTCAGTGTTCTGGAGCGTAATTAGCAGTCTTCGAAAGGGAGGTGAGAAGGAAATGACAAGTATTTTGGACAGGTCAGGAAAACTGCTGGTGAATCTTGTTGATGCCTTGGGCAGATGGAGGGAATATTTTGAAGAGTTGCTCAATGTAGATGAAAATATGATCACTAATGTTTCAGATTTCGATGTACAATGGGACAGGAATGATGATGGAAATAGGATCACATTTGAGGAAGTGGAGAAAATGGTCAATAGATTGCAGTGCAATAAAGCGGCTGGGGTGGATGAAATTAAGTCGGAACTCATCAAATACAGTGGAATGTCAGGTCTTAAATGGCTACTAAGGATAATTGAAATGGCGTGGGAGTCGGGACAGATTCCATCAGACTGGACGAAAGCAGTAATCACACCAATCTTTAAACATGGAAACAGAAAAGATTGTAACAACTACAGAGGTATCTCTTTGATCAGCGTTGTGGGTAAAATCTTCTCAGATATTGTTGAAAGGAAAGTGCGATTATTAGTTGAGGACAAATTGGATGAACATCAGTGTGGGTTTAGGCTTCTTAGAGGTTGTCAGGACCAGATCTTTAGCTTACGTCAAATAATGGAGAAGTGTTCCGAGTGGAATAGGGAATTGTATCTATGTTTTATAGATCTAGAAAAGGCATATGACCGGGTTCCTAGGAGGAAGTTATTGTCTGTTCTACGTGATTATGGAATAGGAGGCAAACTTTTGCAAGCAATTAAAGGTCTTTACATAGATAGTCAGGCAGCAGTTAGAGTTGACGGTAAATTGAGTCCATGGTTTAGAGTAGTTTCAGGGGTAAGACAAGGCTGCAACCTGTCTCCACTGTTGTTCATATTATTTATGGATCATATGTTGAAAACAATAGACCGGCTGGGTGAGATTAAGATAGGTGAACACAAAATAAGCAGTCTCGCATATGCGGATGACTTAGTTGCGATGGCAGATTCTATTGAAAGTTTGCAAAGTAATATTTCAGAGCTAGATCACAAATGTAAGGACTATGATATGAAGATTAGCATCTCCAAAACAAAAGTAATGTCAGTGGGAAAGAGATATAAACGGATTGAGTGCCAAATAGGAGGAACAAAGTTAGAACAGGTGGACGGTTTCAAGTACTTAGGATGCATATTCTCACAGGATGGCAACATAATGAAAGAACTGGAAGCGAGGTGTAGGAAAGCTAATGCAGTAAGTGCTCAGCTACGATCTACTCTCTTCTGCAAGAAGGAAGTCAGTACCAAGACTAAGTTATCTGAGCACCGTTCAATATTTCGACCAACTTTGTTGTATGGGAGCGAAAGCTGAGTGGATTCAGGTTACCTTATCAATAAGGTTGAGGTTACGGATATGAAATAGCTAGGATGATTGCAGGTACTAGTAGATGGGAACAATGGCAGGAGGGTGTGCACAATGAGGAAATCAAAGAAAAACTGGGAATGAACTCTATAGATGTAGCAGTCAGGGCGAACAAGCTTAGATGATGGGGTCATGTTACACGCATGGGAGAAGCAAGGTTACCCAAGAGACTCATGGGTTCAGCAGTAGAGGGTAAGAGGAGTCGGGGTAGACCAAGGAGAAGGTACCTGGATTCGGTTAAGAATGATTTTGAAGTAACAGGCTTAACACCAAAAGAGGCACCAATGTTAGCACTGAATAGGGGATCATGGAGGAATTTTATAAGGGGGACTATGCTCCAGACTGAACGCTGAAAGGCATAATCAGTCTTAAATGATGATGATGATGATGATGATGATGATGAGTGTTTTCAGTGATTACAGAATAAAGTCGAAAGTACACATTGGTAACCATGGCACCCAATGTACGTCGATGCGGACACACAAGTCAGTTAATGTTTTGTACAGGCCGAAATCCACGTACAGGCGGTCAGAATTCTCGTCTGTTTTGGAGCTCTCTTCTGCACATGCGCGGTCCACATGTGTAGTTCTCTGGCCTGTTACATGTTCGGTTCGCATTTCAGGCAACCATTTTTCAAAAACATGAGCAGACCCTCTTCACCTCTGGTAACGACAAGTGAAGAAAGCAGGTTCGCACCGTGGTTCCGCAGCCACGTTAAACACGATGTCCCTTCCTTACTTATTGGAGGAGAGTCGGTGTAAGTTGGTCCATAGCAGAGGCGAAAGTCGCGGCATCTAGACTCTCTAGCAACAGTATAAGAAAAAATTTATTTTATTATAGAATCAATCGTAATATAAGATCACAGGGCGCTTATTTCTTATTGTCTTTGAACTTGAGGTGTTGAAAATATTGGTGCCGGACTGGGATTCGAAATCTGATCCCTCCTTTTGCGGGATTTGACTCCTTCGGAACGACACACTTCCAGCGTTTACCTGTTTCCGCAAGATCCAAAATTCCTCAAGGTCTCCACGAAACGCGCGTGTCTTGGCTCGAATGCTGCTCTGGCACAAAAATGTTCATCATGTGATATCAAACTGTAGCTTGTACAAACCGAACTATAAGTGAAAAATTTAAATTTGTGGTAAGTTCTTATGGGACTAAACTGCTGAGGCCATCGGTCCCTAGGCTTACACACTACTTAGTCTAACTAACTTACGCTAAGGGCAATACACACACCCTTGTCTGAGGGAGGACTTGAACCCTCAAGAGGGGAGGGGGGGCGGGGGGGGGGGGGCGAACCTTGGCAAGGCGCCTCAGAGCGCGCGCGCCCATCCCTCGCGGCTGAAAAATAATTCTGATTTTTTATGTGTCTCAGAGCGCCGTCAGCAACGATTGATGGCAGATTCCATTGCCACTCAGAAACAGAACATTGCATCATTTCTTTTCTGATTCAAAGATGCTAATCCTAGGTACTGACGAAAAAGAAGTCGATAGTTAATGTTTCTTCTTACGTAGTAAACAATGATGACTTCAGCGGGTTCGACTCCCAGTTGTCATAGAGCTATTCATCATGTTATTTCCAGTTAAAGTATACGTGCATCTCGCTACTTGTGAAACACATCGTTATTTAAGGTTTGTTGGTGGCTAGAAAACAACGGTGATAGGTGCGCATTCGAACCCCGTTAACGGAAACCGTCTCGTCACTTCTTTCTATTGGTGAAACATTTCGATATCTAACATTTGATTGTGTGTAGATAACACTATTAGATACTGGTTTCGAATCCCCGTCCATAATAAAACTTTGCGTCATGCCATTTCAAGTTTAAAGATAAGCACACTATATTTTTGGGACTGAAACCATATTTAAGAACTTAAAATGGTTTATTAAAAGGGAGAATAGTTACTAGATAGGAGTCCGAGATCCTTCTCCAGTACAAAATTTCCATAATGTAATTTCAAGTTGGAACTTCCCGCTTTAAATCTTATATATCGAAGTAAAATACAATTGAAATAAAAATTTGAGTTTATAAGTGTTAAAGGCTGTTATAAGCTCTAATAACGAGCTTCCTGATGATTTCAGATTCCCGGTACCGATTTGCATCTGGACTTGTTGCCATACAGAGCCAGCCTCTAGTGCTCTCTTTTCTGAAAGACTTCGTATAGTCAAACGACTGTACCGAAAAGAGATTACAGTACCTGCAATGCATTTAAGTTTTGTGGGTTGCATACAAATCAGGCAGAACGCAATTCAGGTCGTTCGGACACTTTCGAGCATAACAGTACAACTTATGGCATCTGTATCCGTGCATACTTCTGGCTATTCTGACGGTACGATGTTTAAATTCCATGTGTGCAATTTGGTTTCTTGTCTTCTATCAGAGATCCGGTCACAACCAAAAATTTTGTGATTATGTCACTGAGATAATAAATTATGTTCGCTTCTGAGTGTAAAAGTTTCAGCATTACAGTTCCTGTTCGAGCATTCCCTGTCCTCTTGAGCAGTTGTTGCTACAAGTAACACACAGCATTAGGGCCGTCTACTCTGATAGCTGGCGGGAGTGTGGACAGGGGATTTAGGCGATCTTTCCTAAAACTTTTTCCGAGCCCAAATGTCACTGGACGCACTTTCAAGGACAACACATCTGAAAAGATTACCCTCATTCTCCGTATACGCCTTGTAAGTAAATACACTACTGGCCATTAATATTGCTACACCAAGAAGAAATGCAGATGATAAACGGGTATTCATTGGACAAATATATTATACTAGAGCTGACATGTGATTACATTTTCATGCAGTTTGGGTGCATAGATCCTGAGAAATTAGTACCCAGAACAACCACCTGTGGCCGTAATAACGGCCTTGATACGCCTGGGCATTGAGTCAAACAGAGCTTGCATGATGTACAGGTACAGCTGCCCATGCAGCTTCAACACGTTACCACGAGCCAGTTGCTCGGCCATCATTGACCAAACGTTATCAATTCGTCAGAGATCTGGAGAATGTGCTGGCCAGGACAGCAGGCGAACATTTTATGTATCCAGAAAGGCCCGTACAGGTTCTGCAACATGCGGTCGTGCATTATCCTGCTGAAATGTAGGGTTTCGCAGGGATCGAATGAAGGGTAGAGCCACGGGTCAAAACACATCTGAAATGTAACGTCCACTGTTCAAAGTGCCGTCATTGCGAACAAGAGGTGACCGAAACGTGTAACCAATGGCATCCCACACCATCACGCCGGGTGATACGCCAGTATGGCGATGACGAATACTCGCTTCCAATGTGTGTTCACCGCGATGTCGCCAAACACGGATGCGACCATCATGATGCTGTAAACAGAACCTGGATTCATCCGAAAAAATGACGTTTTGTCATTCGTGCACCCAAGTTCGTCGTTGAGTACACCATCGCAGGCGCTCCTGTCTGTGATGCACCGTCAAGGGTAACCGCAGCCATGGTCTCCGAGCTGATAGTCCATGCTGCTGTAAACGTCGTAGAACTGTTCGTGCAGATGGTTGTTGTCTTGCAAACGTCCACATCTGTTGACTCAGGGATTGAGACGTGGCTGCACGATCCGTTACAGCCATGCGGATTAGATGCCTGGCATCTCGACTGCTGGTGAAACGAGGCCGTTGGGAACCAGCACGGCATTCCGTATTACCCTCCTGAACCCACCGATTCCATATTCTGCTAACAGTCATTGGATCTCGACCAACGCGAGCAGCAATGTCGCGATACGATAAACCGCAATCGCGATAAGCAACAATTCGACCTTTATCAAAGTCGGAAACGTGATGGTACGCATTTCTCCTCCTTACACGAGGCATCACAACAAAGTTTCAGCAGGCAACGCCCGTCAACTGCTGTTTGTGTATGAGAAATCGGTTGGAAACTTTCCTCATGTCAGAACTTTGTAGGTGTCGCCACCGGCGCCGACCTTGTGTTAATGCTCTGAAAAGCCAATCATTTGCATATCACAGCATCTTTTTCCTGTCGGTTAAATTTCGCGTCTGTAGCACGTCATCTTCGTGGTGTAGCAATTTTAATGGCCAGTAATGTACTTCGATATGAAAATGAACCTAAGAGTTTGCTACCAAATTAATACAGCAATCGGTCACATGAATTACGACATTCCTTTGTAAATAAGAAAGGCGCGTTTCGCCTTCTGTCTTTTGTCACTTTTCTTAAGCTTCTCTCTCTTGTGACAGCTTAGCATGTAAGCATCCTTGTAATTGCACCTAAGAAGTTAGGTATCAATAATCATAATTACCATTTCTGTCCATGTTTCATTTGTTGACCACTGTTGTTACCTTTTGTCACTAATAGAAAGTTATTCTATTTCAGTGAAACTGAAGTTTGAAGTAGATCAGTGCGGTGACGTGTCGATCTGCGAGGCAGTCACGTGCAGATTTGTACACTACAGAAAAGTCGAACCCTTGCAATCTGAATTTATCATACGAATTCCGCTTCGTGCAAATTATTTGTTGCATTGTATTTAATAAAAACAGAGTTCGCCATTACCAAACTCATCTGTTAGCAAGCAAAGATTCTGAACCTGACAGCAAAGCAGATAATCCAGTTAATTATATCAGATCATTCGCAGTAGAAGTCGTAATACATTATCAGTACTCTGTTCAGTTATGCTTTTCAGATTTGACTCCGGCGGTGGGCACTATAACGCACCCCAGATTCATAGCAATTAGATTTCAGAGGAATGCTGTTGTTGTTGTTGTTGTTGTGGTCTTCAGTCCTGAGACTGGTTTGATGCAGCTCTCCATGCTACTCTACCCTGTGCAAGCTTCTTCATCTCCCAGTACCTAATGCAGCCTACATCCTTCTGAATCTGCTTAGTGTATTCATCTCTTGGTCTCCCTCTACGATTTTTACCCTCCACGCTGTCCTCCAATACTAAATTGGTGATCCCTCGATGTCTCAGAACATGTCCTGCCAACCGATCCCTTCTTCTAGTCAAGTTGTGCCACAAACTCCTCTTCTCCCCAATTCTATTCAATACCTCCTCATTGGTTATGTGATCTACCCATCTAATCTTCAGCATTCTTCTGTAGCACCACATTTCGAAAGCTTCTATTCTCTTCTTTTCTAAACTATTTATCGTCCACGTTTCACTTCCATACATGGCTACACTCCATACAAATACTTTCAGAAACGACTTCCTGACATTTAAATCTATACTCGATGTTAACAAATTTTTCATCATCAGAAACGCTTTCCTTGCCATTGCCAGTCTACATTTTATATCCTCTCTACGGCCACCATCATCAGTTATTTTGCTCCCCAAATAGCAAAACTCCTTTACTAGTATAAGTGTCTCATTTCCTAATCTAATTTCCTCAGCATCATCCGACTTAATTCGACTACATTCCATTATCCTCGTTTTGCTTTTGTTGATTTTCATCTTATACCCTCCTTTCAAGACACTGTCCATTCCGTTCAGCTGCTCTTCCAAGTCCTTTGCTGTCTCTGACAGAATTACACTGTCATCGGCGAACCTCAAAGTTTTCATTTATTCTCCATGGATTTTAATACCTACTCCGAACTTTTCTTTTGTTTCCTTTATTGCTTGCTCAATATACAGATTGAATAACATTGGGGATAGGCTACAACCCTGTCTCACTCCCTTCCCAACCACTGCTTCCCTTTCATACCCCTCGACCCTTATAACTGCCATCTGCTTTCAGCACAAATTGTAAATAGCCTTTCGCTCCCTGTATTTTACCCCTGTCACCTTCTGAATTTGAAAGAGTATTCCAATCAACATTGTCAAAAGCTTTCTCTAAGTCTATAAATGCTAGAAACGTAGGTTTGCCTTTCCTTAATCTTTCTTCTAAGATAAGGTACAGGGTCAGTATTGCCTCACGTGTTCCAACATTTCTACGGAAGAGGAATGCTACTTCAACAATGTATGTCTGGATGTGGACTCGAACCACCGTCTTCCCGAACTCGAGTCCACTGCTCCACTTTGCTCAGTAGGCTGTAACTCATTCTACTGAAAAAGAAAGGTGAGAAAAGCTTAAGGAATGAGCTTTTCTCTCCTCTCTTTTTCAGTAGAATGAATTACAGCCTACTGAGCAAAGTGGAGCAGTGGACTCGAGTTCGGGAAGACGGTGGTTCGAGTCCACATCCAGACATTCATATTCACACGGTCAACATCCTTCGCCATCCTTCCCTAATACTTCCCTACAGCTGCGTCGCTAATAATCTCCTCCTCAATGGGACGCTAAACTTGCACCTTAAGCCGGCCGGAGTGGCCGAGCGGTTAAAGGCGCTACAGTCTGGAACTGCCCGACCGCTACGGTCGCAGGTTCGAATCCTGCCTCGGGCATGGATGTGTGTGATGTCCTTAGGTTAGTTAGGCTTAAGTAGTTCTAAGTTCTAGGGGACTTATGACCACAGCAGTTGAGTCCCATAGTGCTCAGAGCCATTTTTTGCACATTAATTGTGTACTTTCTGTTGTTCAGCTGAGTTGTTATCATTTTTATGCACGATACTATGTCGTGTTCTTCAGGTGGTGTCGTTATATGTTCTCGCTGCTTGGACCACAACCAGAAGAAGCCGTCAAGGTCGGTATTAAATATTGTGCATAAAAATGCAGTCAACAATTCAGACTGACAGAAAAGGCGAGTTGTGCCGTACTAGTGATCGGATGTGCTCAGTGGTTGAGTAATCTGGAAAATGTGATGACCGCCAAGGCATCAGTCAAGGAGCCTCCGTATCGAGGTACGTCAGGGCATCAAGAGCAATATACAGTCTTGCGTTGTCTTGTTGAAAGATAACCTCTCGCAGATCTCGAAGTAGGGCATACCCATCTACCTTAACACGTCAGAAATGTAACGGCTGCTGTCCAAATTACCGACAATGCGAACCAGAGGTTACCGACCATAGTGCGTGCCCAGTGACACAATACACAACCACGCACGATGCAGGGCCTGAGTGGCAGTGACGAATGCACTCTGGTAACGTTCGTTCTCCTCAGAGGCTCCACGCTCGGATACGTCCATCGTGATTTTGTACGCAGAACGAGGGATAGTTTACCGACTTCCATAGTTGCCTGAGCAAGCAAACGTTCCTTTTCAAATGACGATGCGCACAGGTCGTTGGACTTTTAACGTTCCATTCCTGAAGCGGTCAGATACCCTCTTAGAATCTGTTGCTGGAAGTAAGAACTTTAATAGATTATGTGTGCTAAACAATTACCGCCTGTTTGAAAAATCTACGTACTTTTAAGTTTCTAATTAAATCGCAACATAAAATCAGCGTTGCGTGACACGTAAGTTCTTCTGATTGAAGGAGGAAGGCTCGTAAAATGGTCGTATCTGCCGAGTAATGCCGTGTCTCGCCTCTTTTGTTTGTCTGCGAGCGTGGAGCCAGCTTGTCTGTGCCCCCATGCGGAAAATACTGCCGACTGGCGTGGTTTTGTCGCCAGGGGGCAGACCCGGTTTATTGCTCATTTTTGCTGAGTAGGTGGGCGGCGTAGAACGGACTAAACGATGCCGTCTCCACAGCTACCGTCCAGCTGCACCTAAGAAACCGTAGTCTGTGCTAAAGTTGTCTGGAAGGAAGGCTGGTACATTTGGTGATTCCTCGCAATCTCGGTTCCTTGAGTAATTGTGGTTAAAAACGATCATAAAATTTCACTGTAGTTACTTTATTTGTACGAGGGTTGGAAATTCAATAGTGGCAACTATTTATTTACAGCTCGTACAAAATAGATACGTGTTTCAAAGTTTTGCTGACCTTCAAAGTAGTCACCAGCGCTGTGTATAACCCGTTGCCAGCGATGTGGAAGTCGTAGGATACTTTTAGCAGTGCCACTTGTGTTGACAGTTCGAGCGGCACGGTCTATTGCCCGACAAATTTGTAGCAGTTCTGAAGCGAATGCCGTGAAGTGTTTCCTTCAGTTTAGAAATCGAATTGAACTTATGAGGACTTAAGTCAGGGGAGTGCAGTAGGTGGTATAGCACTTAGCACCCAATCACTCAAACAAATCAGTAGCAGCTTGCACTGTACGTGCTTGAGCATTGTCCTGCAGAAACCGTCATCACTTCTGTCTCTAAGCTGCTCGTAGGTTGTGTTCCAAAAATGAACAACATAGAGACAGAAGTGATGACACTTTCTGCAGGACCTGACCTTCATTTTGCGGGACAATGGTCAAGCACGTACAGTGCAAGCTGTTACTGATTTGTTTGACTGATGGGGAGCTAAGTGCTATACCACCTACTGGACTGCCCTGACTTAAGCACTCGTGAGTTCGACTCGATTTCTAAACTGAAGGAAACACTTCACGACATTCGCTTCAGAACTGCTACAAATTCGTCGGACAATAGACCGCGCCGCTCGAACTGTCAACACAACTGGCACCGCTAAGAGTATCCTACGACTTCCACATCGCTGGCAACGGGTTATACACAGTGCTGGTGACTACTTTGAAGGTCAGCAAAACTTTGAAACACGTATCTATTTTGTACGAGCTGTAAATAAATAGTTGCCACTATTGAAGTTCCAACCCTCGTATGTGGCTCTGTGGCTCAATAAATGTAAAAGGAAATGAATGGCATCTTCAGTGTTTAAATTTTTTTATAATTTGTTAAAGTAAAACATCCTCAAATTGATATGTGTCTTCGCAATTTTTAAATTATCTTATTCTTTATAACTCTAATCTTCAAAAATAAGAGCTGAGTGGTAGAGAACAATGGGAATAAAAAATCACAAACCACGCATCAATGTTATTTAAAAAATTAACGAAGTAATTTTTAATACTACAGGTCACTCCTTTCCTGATACATATATTTTTTTAATTTCTATTTATTTTCTAATCAAGAAGAATTAGTTCACTTTGTTTTGTACCTACAATTTTTTATCATTAGAAGAATTCAGCTCATTTTGTATGTATATTTACAATTTTAAACTGTAGTAACACACCAAGAACGGTAACTGACCAACATAACGAAAAAAGGAACTTAATTCCTCAACCGAAAAAAGAATAAGAAATTTAGTTTTTTTTTTGCTAGAGGTTTGTAGCCTCGCTTTTAGAATTATTATGCTTGTCAAATACCGCCATCATCATACACTAAAATAACGTTTTCTTGACGTATCACGATCCCTGTAATTCGCCATAGTCATATGGTTCTATTTCATTTCACTGATAATACTTTGTAATATGGATGTTATGGGCCTGCCTCATGATTTTTTCCTCACGATTTCTCCTCATAAGACGTGTTTTTAAGGAAGCTGTTATGTCGACTTTGGTGTCCAATTAATTTAGATTTTTTCCTTCTGTATCATGTTAATGTCGTTCCCCAATCTCCACCGAATAGACTGCGTTGCTTGTCTCCCGGGATCTCGTTGTAGCCGGATCGTTAATCTCTAATATTACTTCCTCCCATTCTTTCCCAGATAAAACATATATCATTGATCGACTGAAATTGGACTCTCACTGGTTTTATGATTGCGATATAGCCCTTTCTGTTCACCTGAATTGCCATAACTAATCTTGGTCATTGCAATAACGCACTATTTCATTCCCGTCAGAATGATCGAGTATGATGCTTTTGAGGCTCCACGGAATAGAATCCATCTCTTTGGATCCCGCTTCTTAGAGGGATTAGCGGGCAGAGCACGTGTACTGCCACACGAGATAATGTTGTGACTGGAAGTGCACACGCTTTCAGAAGTGATAACAACATCACGCCATGTGTATCCTTGCGTTATAGCTCATGACCCTAAACATTACGATCAATTCCCACCGCGAGATCGCCGCATTTGACGTTGCTGGTACGTGAGGCGGGAAGGGAGGTCTTACACTATTTTTTTGTCAAAGTTGATATGTCAAAATTTATGCCAAAGAAGTTTGATGGTGTAATAGGGCACTTTGTCGAATCTTGTCTCTCGTCTAATAAATCTGATCAAAATCTAGGGCCTCGCAGTAGATTTGATCATAAAAGTCGCTTGTCTTCAGTTCACTGCAATGTTACATGTTACCACGTGGAGCGCTAGCATCGCTGCAGCGTTCTGTCATCTGTAGTGTGTTTGTAATAAACATGGTCGGTAAATACAATTGGTGTGTACCATCAAATACAAAATTAATAAAGATGTATGAAGCTGATGAGACGCTTTACAACGTGAGGCACCCTGAATACAAAAATAGATTAAGAAGATTCGAGGGCTATAAAAATATTGCGGAGGTCATTAGCCGTGAGATACGGTTTTCGGACGTGAAATGTAATTGATTTGTTTATAGAATAAAAGTAGTTCTTAATGCATGTAAAGTCTATTGAACATTTATTTACCTGCAGACACTGCTCCTTTAGTGCTTTATAAATTGCTGCATACGTTTCAGGTATTATTTTCGTTAATGTGCACTGTGGTATTTGAGTGCTGTACTGTAAGCTAGAGTAACTCTCTCCTGTAGCAAGGAATCGGAGAGTTACAGTGAGCCTGTCTTCTGCAGATATAGCAGTTCTTTAGTAAGTATTGTGCTTTGTGATAGGAGGATACACTTCACGGAGCACATACTGAAATGTATGCTCATCCATTCTTAAGAAATTTATTATGTACGACTTGACGTCCCCCACTACAAGCTCATGTAAAAAGTTTTGTTGAATGCTTTTATCGTCTCCTCGTAAAACCCACAGCTTCACCCAGATACGTTTCCTTTCTTTCCCCCGCTTCTCTTCCACATGTGCACACAGTGCAATTATGCTACATGCAACTTCTGCGGTTAATAACAAGTTGTTGTTGTCAGCCATCTTGAACTATGACGAAAAATATGATGACAGTGTAATACTCCTTTTTAGCGCCACGTCAAAGATCTTTGTCAAATAAATTTGACAAATATTTAATCGTATCTTTGATAAATCTTTGACAAAGAAATTTGATAGTGTAATACCGGCCTAAGGGAGCACGTAATCGGAGCCCACACGCATGGGGAACCGATCTAGCGATGATACAAGCTACAAATGGGGGAACCACTGACATAAGCGACTTTCATGATGGGCAGATTATCATGGTCCGTCGCCTGGGAGACATTATTTCGGAAACGGCGAACCTTGTTGGCATTTCGCGTGATACTGTCGTTAGCATTCATGAAAAGAGGTCGATATACGGTGAAAACACAGGCAGGCGACAAGGTGTTGGGTATCGGCGCCACAGAGCTTGCAAGCCGGAGGCTTGCCAACTATGTAAGCAGGGCAAGCGACGGTTTGTGTCAGATATGTGGCTGACAAGGTGCAATGCTGGTGGCAGGCGCAAGAGCTTCGGAGCACACCGTTCAGCGGACGTTGTTGACCCAATGACAACACATCTCCGTCTCTAATCAACTCGTCACCGAAGAGACAACAAAGTCTAACCTATTTATCTACCTTCCTTTTAGAATCCCTATACATTTCACTGAGCATGGTGTTATTTTGTCTGTGAGGTACTAGTGGAGAATATTTACCGTTGCCTTCCAACGACCTCTAATGAAGTGACGTATGACATTTACCTTGTCCTTGTTTGTTTCCATTGGGGCTATGCCTGTAGGAGGCCACACAATCACATTTACTTCAACTTGTTACCAATGTTCGCCAGTAAAGTGTCGTATGACCATACTTAATGAGTATGGAGATGAGGTTTGGAATTTTTTAATCCAGATGAGTGGCTCACCATTTGATGATCAAGAAATGGACATTCTCACCACTTCTCCCCCCACCCTGCACTGACTAAAGCACCAGTTATATATTTTTTTAAAGCTCTCAGTCTTTTGACTGATTTGATTCCGTGCTTTATATGTTCCTATCTTGTGATAAACAAATAAAAAGCTACACAACAAAGGCAATATTGCAGCCACCGACATAATTTCGAAATAGGTAAATCTGTAATGAACACAAAATGTTTTATAGTATTTATTTAAGTGACACAATCACTTTCTAGGTACCCATGCTCTCCCGTGGTACAAGTTTGTAATTTATCACATTAAAAATATAGTGAGTGTTATTTGTTCCTGCTTTAACCATGAAGGGTACAGACAGCACCTCAGTTATCTACGACAGACTCACACAGCCCATGAGTGACTGGCATGGAGCAGAACGTCAATCACATCATTTTCGGTTGCCTACTGCTTTACCATGAAACAGCTAATCGACTGTAGTATTAAAGTGATTTGTGGGCAACATCTATCTACCAGGATTACGTGCTGTATGTGGCGAATGGTATTTCTCTATACAGGGTGTTACAAAAAGGTACGGCCAAACTATCAGGAAACATTCCTTACACACAAATCAAGAAAAGATGTTATGTGGACATGTGTCCTGAAACGCTTAATTTCCATATTAGAGCTCATTTTAGTTTCGTCAGTATGTTCTTCCACCTACGCTCAATGGAGCACGTTATCATGATTTCATACGTGATACTCAACCTGTGCTGCTAGAACATGTGCCTTTACAAGTACGACACCACATGTGGTTCATACACGATGAAGCTCCTGCACATTTCAGTCAAAGTGTTCGCACGCTTCTCAACAACAGATTCGGTGACCGATGGATTGGTAGAGGCGGACCAATTCCATGGCCTCCACGCTCTCCTGACCTCAACCCTCTTGACTTTCATTTATGGGGGCATTTGAAAGCTCTTGTCTACGCAACCCCGGTACCAAATGTAGAGACTCTTCGTGCTCGTACTGTGGACGGCTGTGATACAATACGCCATTCTCCAGGGCTGCATCAGCGCATCAGGGATTCCATGCGACGGAGGGTGGATGCATGTATCCTCGCTAACGGAGAACATTTTGAACATTTCCTGTAACAAAGTGTTTGAAGTCACGCTGGTACGTTCTGTTGCTGTGTGTTTCCATTCCATGATTAATGTGATTTGAAGAGAAGTAATAAAATGAGCTCTAACATGGAAAGTAAGCGTTTCCGGACACATGTCCACATAACATATTTTCTTTCTTTGTGTATGAGGAATGTTTCCTGATAGTTTGGCGGTACCTTTTTGTAACACCCTGTATAAACAGATTTGCTGAAGCTAGAGAAATAACGATCTAACTAATGTGAAATATTTATAACCTAACTCTAAGAATTAAGAATTCTATCATGCAATTGCTGTGTGTGTGTGTGTGTGTGTGTGTGTGTGTGTGTGTGTGTGTGTGCGGACGCTCGCTCCATTAGGTGTATCTCTTATTTACTAAAAGAACTGATGAGAATCTTATCCACAAAAGAAGAGGTATAAAAAAAACGTTTATTCGACGATTCTCGAGTACTGAATGTCAGCCTCGGACAGTCATCAAGTTGGATTAACAGGAAATCTGACGAAGAGCGGCTCGCTTGTGGTCATTTAGTAACAGCGAGATTCTAAACAAACTACGGTGGCGGTCGCCACAAAAGAGATGTTGCATATAACGGATGGATTTACATATGGAAATCCGATTAGAGTGTTTGGTAAAATATTACTTCCTCCCCTCCCCTCCCCAGCCCCCCCCCCCCCCCCGCCCCCCAACACACACGCATTCCGCAAAATGACCAAGAGAAATAAGAGCTAATACAGGGCTTTTATCGACGATCACTCTTTCCTTATGAATGAAGCATGTAGCTGGGTTAAATGTCACCACACACTGTAATGTGGCATGCAAGTGTTACACATCTGATTTTTTATATAGACACTAGCGTCATCTGGGTTAAAGCTGCGGATGTTCGAAGCACTCTCAGGTCGACCTACCGGGTGGTTATAATTAAACTTTCCCTGTTTAACATTTTATAACACAGAAACTAATTACCGTACGAGTATCAAACTTAGTAGTATTAATGTCCAGAGTAGGAGGTGCATGATTTCCATGCGTCACAGAGCCACCGTCCAGTTCCAACTATGGCCACCAGTGCCGTGATCAATCATCGTCATTCATAGTCTCACATACCTGACGAGTCGCAGTGCACTTGTTGATGTGTCAACATAAGCTTGGACAAAAGGAACAGGGCATTATCGGTGAAACTCTATCATCAAAATAACAGTAATACCGCAGCTGCACTGCAAGAATATCGCCGGCTGAAAGGATTACGAAAGGGTACTCTTTCTCCATTTGCTGTGCGGAACGTGATGAAGAAGTTCGAATCAACAGGAGAACTGGGCGTCGGTACGGGACCAATTGCACCACAGGTGGTTGATGAAATCGCTATTGCTATGGCAGACAGCTCTGCGCGCAATTCCAGATCGTCAGGCTGTGCGCGCGCTGTGTCTCGACAGTTCAACATCTAGTCGTCAACTGTACGGAAGGTGCTTTGAACCATTCTCAAATAATATCCGTATATGATCAATATCGTACAGCAATTTGCACCACAGGGCACACAATGACGTGTCGACTTCGCTCCCCACTTTCTCGCAAGGATTGAAGTTGTCGAGGGCTGACCCTGGACCATCCTATGGACAGACGAAGTTCCTTTTTTCTCTGACGAGTGAGGTGAATACACAGAACTGCCGAGTGTGGGGATCTTCAACTCCAGTCACCGATAAGTTCCTCTGTATGGTGAACGTGTCACCGTATGGTGTGGCTTCACGGCCACGTTCATCATGGGCCCATTATTTTTTGAACAGATTGGCGCTGAAGAACCATAAACGTACAGTGTGACTGGCCAGCGTTACTGCGATATGCTTCGCCAGCATGTCATACCCGCCCTACAGGAGAGAGACGCATTGAACCCAAGTGTTCATGCAAGATGGGGCCTCACCGCACGTCGCTCGTGAAGTTCACCTTCACCGAATTATCAGACGATCCAAATGCTTGGTCGGCACGATCACCTGATCTCATTTCCTGTGATTTCTGGTTGTGAGGCTACCTGAAGGACAGTGTTTACCAGGGGCACATTCACACACGTCCTAATCTTAAGCCGAGCGGTTCTGGGCGCTACAGTCTGGAACCGCGCGACCGCTACGGTCGCAGGTTCGAATCCTGCCTCGGGCATGGATGTGTGTGATGTCCTTAGGTTAGTTAGGTTTAAGTAGTTCTAAGTTCTAGGGGACTGATGACCTCAGAAGTTAAGTCCCATAGTGCTCAGAGCCATTTGACCCATTTTGAACCTAATCTTAAGCGCAACATATCAAGGATTTCTGGGCACAGATGGACGCCATATTGAGCCCTTTAGTAGCTAGTCATGGTACCGAGATGTAATGGTACGATGCATCGTGGTACTACATGAAAAGTGTTTCAATTGAATTGATTCACATTATTTCTGCTCCCCATGTCCTTGACATTAATTCAACCAAATTTGGTCCTTGTACGGTAATTAGTTTCCGTATTATAACGTGTTGAATAGAGAAAGTTTTATTATAACCACCTGGTATGTGTAGCAGGTCAACAGCTTTACTCCCTTCCTCATGTCACCGAGACTCTAAAAGTGAAATTCTGTTCCGTGCAGAATTTGCGTCTACTGGCTGGTGTGAATTATGGTGGATTTTAAAAAGATTTGGATACTTTATGGTAAAGTTATTTTTTAAAATCACTTGTTCCATTATACATACAGCAGAGAGCGCTATTTAATTTACTAATGTGTAATAGCTCTTAAATTTACATCGCCTAAACATTTATAATATCCGGTATTTTGTCTTCGTTTCCGTGTCGTTTTGTGGCCGTATTGTTATGCACCCGTTTTGTTATGCGCTCTAGTATTAATAAATATGCAATTGCATGCACAGTGCATATCTGTAGTTCCGATGGTAATGTGATGTTTCTTAAATCACTAGCTGTTGTTTTAGTGCTAAACATAAGTAAAGTAAAGTGAAAATATAACTAGAAATCTAGTGCAGAATCGCTACGCGATAGTAAATTTGCAGACTGGCTAGAAAGAATTCAAGGCGATGACACAAGAGCATATTGTAAATTTGCCGTAATATTCTGCTAACAACCAAAAATACCTTCCAAATCCGTGAAAGAGTATTCAGAAGTGAATCCAGCTGAAGATTCCCTTGCATTATTTGCTTCCACCCATTGTCCGATCATGTCATGTCATCACTTAACTGATTTGTGCAAGAGTAAATTCACAGACAGTAATATTGCCAGGAAACTTAAAATACGTAGAACAAGATGTAGTGCAGCTATAAAACATGTAATAAGGCGGTATTTTGTAGAAAATTTGCGGCAAGATATCGGTCACAGTATGTATATCATTGTAATTAGTGAATCAACAGACATTAGCTCGACCTTTGGTGTGACGTCATAAGCGAGTGACTGCGTGTGAGATCGCTCTCCAAGTTTTTATATATTTTTAGGTTTCAGATACATATTTTAACGGTTTTTGTGATAATATTTACTATATAAGTGACTTATTAGTGGTTTCTTCATTCACCTCTGCCTTTCTTGTGTTGTGACGTGATATTTGTGAGTGTTTCGTATCGAGCATCGCAACCTCTTACCTGTGTTTACATTCCGCGCTGAGCAGTTGCAGCTGTAGCGGCGCATCGAAAGCTAAGTACTACTTAATTGTTTGTGTATAGTGGTTTATTTAGGAACTTTAGTAGTCTTCAACCGGAGTTTTTTGTGTTTTCTGGTGAAATAATTTCAGAAGAACCTTTTGGGAACTGTTTTCAGCTTCGTTACTGTGTCATTAGACGTTTGATTCTCTTTCTGTATTAGTCTTTTGTTATATTCACATTTGTTGTTTATTAATACTGTTAATAATAGTAGTTACTTCCCTTGTAGAGTAAGTTTGTGATTATTGTAGTCAGGTTTTTAACATCTTGTAATAGCGGAACTTAGAAAAAGTAAAATTTTACCATGAGTGAGAAGTGTGGGCTTTGCCGTAGGTTCGTGAGTAGTGGATTGCGGTGTGAGACTTGTTCGAAGTATTTTCACTGGGGGGAATGCAGTGGGGAAGCCAGTGGGCATTCTGGTGAGATCCTCTCCTGGAACTGCAGGCTACGTAGCAAGAGTAAGTTGATAGAGGAGCAGGAGCGTAAGATCTGTGCCCTTCAGGTGCAGTTAAAAAACGCACAGGAGGAGCTAGATAGGATGAGGAGGGTGAAGGGGGTTGGGGAATGGGAGCTGGCTGTTGGCAAGAGATCTGCTAGGAGAAGAAGATTTTCAGATAGTTTTACTATTGGTGTTTACAATAGAAATGACCAACTGTCAGAGACTAGTGGAGAGGAATCTCTAGTAGCTGTACATGTAGGAAGTATGCAGCAGACCTCAGAAGTTACGGTGGCTAGAACAGTAGCAAAGTCGAAGAGGAAGAAGAAGGTTCTGCTGTTAGGTAGTCCTCATGGCAGGGGTGTAGGCCAGCAGTTGCAGGAAGTGCTGGGGAGTGAGTACCTGGTCACCAGCATTGTGAAGCCTAATGCAGGATTGGCTCAGGTGACTGTTAACATAGGGGGGTTATGTAGGGATTTTACTAAAGAGGATCAGGTAGTGATTGTGGGTGGGGCTGGTAATAGTATTGGTAGGGATGGGGAATATAACATAGATGGTGACCTGGAAATGATAGCCACTCAGACTGGCAACACGAATGTGCAGAAAGTATGGGTCACATTTCAGTGGTGTCGGTGGAGTCTATCAGCAGGACGGGTTTCACTAGACATGGTCTGCACCTCAACGGGTATGGGAAGGGGAGGTTGGCAAAGCTTATAGGTGACAGTATAGGTGGGGTTGGTGGGATCACTCATGGGAAAATTCCTGCAGTAGTGGGTGTTAGAGCTGCACCTTTTTTAGATTAAAGTCAGCTGATAGGTATTCCTGCTTAAGGGAAGTCTCTCTAACAAAGGAACCACTTTGGACAAAGCTTAGGTATCCGAGTAATGAGGGAATTAGTATATTTCATCAAAATATACAAGGTTTTAGAGATAAAGTTAGTGAACTGCTTATAGATGTTGACTCTGAAATTATTGGTATATCTGAACACTTCTTAAATAAGGAGATAATTCAGAGGCTTCCTTTACTAGGGTACAGGTTGGCTGGCAGCTTTTCGAGGAGCTCTTTGCGGTGTGGGGGAGTAGCCATGTATGTGAAAAACGGCATCCCATTTGAGTCAATTGATGTTTCAAAGTACTGCACTGAAAAGCTGTTTGAATGTTGTGCAGGTGTGGTTAAATTTAATGGAGCTAAACTTCTAACTGTTGTTATTTATAGATCCCCAGACTCCGATTTCACAACATTTTTGCTAACGCTAGTGGAGGTTCTTGGTTCACTTTATAGGAAATACAAAAAGTTAGTTATATGTGGTGACTTCAATATTAATTGTATAAGTGATTGTGCAAGGAAGAGGATGCTGGTAGACCTCCTTAATTCATATAATCTTATGCAAACCGTATTATTTCCAACAAGAGTGCAAGGGAACAGTAGAACAACCATAGACAACATTTTTGTTCATTCCTCATTACTAGAAGGGCATTCTGTTAGCAAAAAGGTGAATGGCCTTTCAGATCATGATGCACAAATTTTAGCTCTAAAAGATTTTTGTGCTGCATCACGTGTTAAATATAGTCATCAGCTGTTTAGGAAAGCTGATCCAGTTGCTGTAGAGACCTTTGTAAATCTCATCAAGGAACAAGAGTGGCAAGATGTTTATAGCGCTGATACAGTAGACGATAAATATAATCTTTTTCTCAAGACTTTTCTCATGCTCTTTGAAAGTTGCTTTCCGTTAGAACGTTCAAAACAGGGTACTAGCACAAACAGGCAGCCTGGGTGGCTGACTAGAGGGATAAGAATATCTTGTAGAACAAAGTGGCAATTATTTCAAAACGTTAGAAACAGTCAAAATCGAAATGCAGCAGCCCATTACAAACAGTATTGTAAGGTGCTTAAAAATGTTATTAGGAAGGCAAAAAGTATGCAGATAGAATAGCTAAGTCTCAGGATAAAATTACAACCATATGGTCAGTCGTAAAGGAAGTGGCTGGTCTGCAGAGACAGGTCGAGGATATAGAATCAGTGCGTAGTGGGAATGTCCGTGTTACTGATAAGTCGCATATATGTACAGTATTTAATAATCACTTTCTGAATATAGCAGGTGAACTAAATAGAAACCTAGTCCCAACAGGGAATCATATAGCGCTCTTAGAAAAAAGTGTTCCGAGACTGTTACCTGAAATGCTCCTCCATGATACTGACAAGAGGGAGATTGACTTAATAATTAATTCACTAAAGACCAAGAACTCTCATGGATATGACGGGGTATCTAGCAGAATACTGAAGTATTGTTCTATGTATGTTAGCCCAGTATTTAGCCATATCTGTAACTTTCCCTTTAGGAGTGGTCGGTTTCCTGACCGATTAAAGTAGTTGGTAGTGAAGCCGCTTTATAAAAAGGGAGACATTGATAATGTTGACAATTTTAGACCTATTTCTATGCCATCGGTGTTTGCTAAAGTTATCGAGAACGTTGTATATACAAGGTTACTGGAGCATTTAAATTCACATAATTTGCTGTCAAACGTTCAGTTTGGTTTTAGAAATGGTTTAACAACTGAAAATGCTATATTCTCTTTTCTCTGTGAGGTTTCGGACGGATTAAATAAAAGGTTGCGAACGCTAGGTGTTTTCTTTGATTTAACGAAGGCTTTTGACTGTGTTGACCACAAAATATTACTGCAGAAGTTGGACCATTATGGAGTAAGGGGAGTAGCTTGGTTCGCCTCTTACTTTCAGAACAGAAAACAGAAGGTAATTCTCACCAATATTGAGAGTGGTAGTGATGTTCAGTCCCAATGGGGCACTGTTAAGTGTGGCGTTTCCCAAGGGTCGGTGCTGGGGCCACTGCTGTTTCTTATTTATATAAATGATATGCCTTCTAGTATTACAGGTGATTCAAAAATATTTCTGTTTGCTGATGACACCAGCTTGATAGTGAAGGATCTTGTGTGTAATATTGAAACAGTATCAAATAATGTAGTTCATGAAATAAGTTCATGGCTTGTGGAAAATAATTTGATGCTAAATCACAGTAAGACTCAGTTTTTACAATTTCTAACTCACAATTCAACAAGAACCGATATTTTGATCAGACAGAATGGGCATATGATAAGCGAGACGGAACAGTTCAAGTTCCTAGGCGTTCCGATAATAGTAAGCTGTTGTGGAAAGCCCATGTCCAGGATCTTGTTCAGAAACTAAATGCTGCTTTATTTACCATTAGAACAGTATCTGAAATAAGTGATACTTCAACACGAAAAGTAGTCTACTTCGCATATTTTCATACGCTTATGTCGTATGGTATTATTTTTTGGGGTAATTCTTCTGATTCAAAAAGGGTATTTTTGGCTCAAAAACGGGCTGTTCGAGCTATATGTGGTGTGAGTTCGAGAACCTCTTGTCGACCCCTATTCAATAGGCTGGGAATTCTGACATTGCCCTCACAGTATATATTTTCTTTAATGTCGTTTGTTGTTAGCAATATTAGCCTATTCCCAAGAGTTAGCAGCTTTCACTCAGTTAATACTAGGCAGAAATCCAGTCTGCATGTGGAATGCATTTCCTTGACTCTTGTGCAGAAAGGAGTGCAGTATTCTGCTGCATCCATTTTCAATAAGCTACCACAAGAACTCAAAAATCTTGGCAGTAGCCCAATCTCTTTTAAGTCTAAACTGAAGAGTTTCCTCATGGCTCACTCCTTCTATTCTGTCGAGGAGCTCCTGGAAGAGCTAAAAAATTAAGCAAATTCCAGTGTTACATTGTTGATTTTCTTTATTGAAACTTACTACTTGTCACCTGAATATGTTTTTTTATATTTCATTTTATCTGTTTCTAATATCGTGTTATAATTTCATGTATTGACTCGTTCCATGACCATGGAGACTTCTTCTTAATTTGGTCCCACGGAACAATAAATAAATAAATAAATAAAACGAAATTTTTAGGAATAACAAGAATGTATTACAATGCTGTAACCAATGCGATCATTTCAACGTTTTTAAAATTAGCCGATCTCGAACATTATAATGCACAGCCTAGTGTAACAGCAATTAAAGCACGCCTCAAGAATTGAAATTAGATCTAAACAAGCCGTAGGGCATAGGCATACACAATACGAATGTATGTGTAGGAGTTCACAATGGTGTCAATCAAATTTTGAGAAATGTAATTCTGGATTTGATTGTTATAAAATGTGTAAGCCATTCAGTTCAACTTGCTACTACTGCTGCAAGTGAGACGCTCAAGGAAACCTGGACTCCTTAGTTAGGGAAACATGTAATTTGTTTTTGCATTTTTCAAGTGTCATTCTTCATAGTGATATTTATCAGACTGTCAAAGGAGCAGAACCGCTTAAAATTCAACCCGTATGTGATACGCGATGGTTGTCCATAGAGCCTGCGGTAACAGGAACTACAGACCATCGGTTAGAGCTTAGAGCGCACACTGAAATAATGCAAATCAAAGACAACTGTTACGCTGCAGAAATGCTTTATTCAGTGTTTTCTGATGAATCCGGTTAGGCATATCTAAATACTTTCCAAGACGATTCTTTCAAATTTTCATCTGGTTAATAACATTTTGAACCCACCCCGAGGATCCGTGTAAGCTGATAAATAACCACGTTGTGCTAACAAAATCATTAAAAAAGTTTTTGCCTCTACATATCCAATGCAAAGAAAATTAAATTTGGACGTTGAAACTACGTAGGTCCCAAAACGTATTGGTTCGAAAATAAGATTAATGAATTGAGAAAATCTTAGTTATACCCAGAATAAGAACATGTCCTACGTCTGAGATGCATCCAGTTTGTCTACCAATTAATAATTCAGTTGTTGCAACGACTTCCAGACAACAATGAAATTTTGAGGAGGATTTCACTCCTTTCAGTGTCCAAAGCTCTTCGTGTCGTTAAAGAGTCATTGATTCTTCTCCTTGAATCGTTTAACATCGGTCCTGGCACAATAACAAAAACTGATTTTCATTGACAAAATTCACCTCTTGTTAAATGGTTCGAAACAGACGCAGTTAATTACCGGTGTGAAGTGCTTCAACACAGAGATGCAGATGACGTCAACCTATTTTACAAATTGACAACTTTCGCACTGTCGAATGCGGAAGTGGAAAGACTTTTTAGCCAGATGAATATTATTAAAACTGAAGTGAGAAATAAAATGAAATCCGAAATGATGAATTCGCATTTGTCGATTCGATCAGGAATCGGAAGGAAGAAACAATGTTGCCACAATAATTAACTGCCAACAGAAGTGCTAACGCAGGTAGGAACTTACAACTTTGTAACACGGGCAGCCACGTGGTAACTTGAAACTGAATGAAACCGCAGACAGCTGTTAACTGATGGTTTATTGATCCCACCGGTTTCGCTGCGTTAAAGCAGCGTATTTGGGTGTAAATCGTGTCACATAAATTAGCACATGGAGATGCATGCAACGTTCGTAGTCAGAGAATCCACTAGTGTGTTATCCTTATGACTACTGACTGCAGTTGCCTCATCCCCTGCACTATTCGCCCGAATAGCACTTCCCCTCTTCAAGGGGTTGTATTCTCTGACTACGGAGGTTGGGGTGTCTCCATGTGCTAATTTATGTGACACCACTTACACCTGAAGATGTTGCTTTAACGCAGCGAAAGCGATCGTGTTAATAGACAATCAATTAACAGCTGTTTGCGGTTTCATTCAATTTCATGTGACCTGATAGAACTGTTAACGACATGTAAAGCATCTGAACATACTTTATCCGCTACTACCTCTGCCTCTGGTGTTGAACCTTCTGTCGAGGAAGACGTTGATAACCCCGAGCTCTTCATTTTCTCTTAGGTAACTTCGCCTGTGCCACATTTCATAATATTGTTCTAGCTTTAAACAAAGGGATAAATTTAATTGTCTCATACTTTTGGTTATTCAACATATTGCTTAAAAAAGAACAGTCAAATGGTTTTGTGAAAGGCACGATAAAAAATGTAGTGTTTTATAGTGGTTTTGAATAAGTTCTTTTAGCGGGAAATTTCATTTCAGTGCTGGCAACAAAAATGCTCTGAGCACTCGATCCTCTCTGCCTGCCCTACAAGGGACAGCGTGGATTGAAATTTAGCGTAAATGATGTAATATCATTCGTCGGGTTTGTTCGATTTTGAATTCTTTTTAAGCTGGCTTTCTTCGCGCGAATGCCGGTGTTGCCAGGAATTTCATACTTTTATACCGCGTTATTTACCTAAAATCGGTAAATAATATTTTAACGGGTTAAAGTACTCATCAATAAGAACAACTTTTACTGTGAGACCAACTTCAAACGCGAAAAATCAGCTGTTTCATACATTTAGGTCGAGTTGGTTAGTTTGTATATAACTTTTACAGGGACTAGCTGATTTCAAGTTTGTTCCATAATAAAGGAAAAGCTTCATATTAATGAGTTTTATTTTAAACCCTTAAATGATTAGTAGCCTTTTCAAATAATTGTGTAATATAGTTCCGAAGAGTTATTTTAGTTGTTGGTAAGTTGCTGATTTGCATATGTATGATTCTCTGATTCGCGTACAAGATGCAGTTTTTGTTCGCTCTTGTTACAGAACGGGAACCAGTGTCAGCGGGAGTGGCTCGTACATCGACTACTTGCGCTGAAAATCCTTTTGATATGTCTTATATGGTAGGAAAAGTACTCTGTGGAGAGGAGAACTATAAGCATCTGACGAAGTCTTCAGAACAACCTCGTAATTATGAATATCCGGAACAGACAAAGGGTGGACAAAAAAGAAACTGCCGTTCTGATTGGCTAAAGAAAAACTCCTGGCTAGTCTAGAGCCAACAACAGAACGGTGGAAAATGTTTGCCTTGCTTACTATTTTCTGGTCCAGATAGTAAGGGCAAGCATTCTGTGGCTCTAAGATCTTTAGTCACTCTTCCACTTTCCAAACACAAAAAAGCACTAGAAATCTTCAGAAACCATTCTGCTACAGATTATCTCCAAATAGCAGTTTTAAAAAGCACACAGTTTAAAAGTTGATATGAAAATCCTGAAAAATCTGTAAATAATTTAATCAAAATTGAGAAACTTAAAATGATTGAATCAAACAGAGAGCGGCTGATTCCTGTAGTAATGATCATATTATGTGGTCGAGAAAACCTACAGTTAAGAGGCCACCGAGATTACGGTACACAGAGTGATGAAATCAGCCAAGGAAAATTTCGAGCACTTTTAAAATTTCGCATTGACTCAAGTGATTCGTCTCTCCGAAAACATTTCGAGACAGCGCCAAAAAATGAGCTAAACAACTCTGAGTCAGCTGATTGACTGTTTCCATTCTATCACTAGGAAAAAGGTGCTCGACAAAGTCACAGAAGTTAAAATATTATGCTGTCCTTGGCGACGAAACAACGGATGCCACTGGTACAGAACAAGTCAGGTTATGTATCACATATCTGAATTTACAAAAAAGTTCAACACACGAAGACTTCATATGCTTTCTATCTGCAACTGACATGACTGGTGCTGCATTAAGCGATCGTATCGTTCAAGAAGTAAATCAAGTCGCCATACAAGTTAAGAATTTGAGAGGTCAATGTTATGATGAAGGTGTCAACATGTCTGGAAAGTTCAGTGGCGTACAATCCCGAATAAAGCAGCTCCAACCGCTGCATTGTGCAGCACATAAACCAGACCTAGCTTTCGTGAGGGCCTGAAGCTTTCCTAGTGTTCGCAATATGATGGTAGTTATAAGTCGTGTTACCAATTTTGTGCGCAAGTCAGCAAAAAGGATGGAACTTATCAAGCGAGCAATCCTTGAAAAACACCCAGAGGGAAAAAGAGTTAAGCTAGCGATATACGCTGACTTGAAAGGCATGATGCACTCATTCAATTCAAAGAGCTCTTTGACTCTATGGTACAGTTCTTTGAAGAAACGGACAGAACTTCTCCGTCATCGGAAAGTACAAGTCTTCTGGCTTCTATTCAACGATATGACTTTATCTTAACTTTGACGGTAACCGCCGCTGTATTTGAACTTCCTGTTTGATTTAACGGCAACTTCAGGCTGTTGTATTAGATCTTAACTCTGGCTATTAGTTGGTAGACAGTGTAATAAGAACACTGGAACGATACAGAGGAATGAAATTTGAAGAAATTTTCCAAGAGGCCTGTCATATTGTAGAACCTTTCGACATCCTAGTGCAGGCACCCAGATTCGCCAAACGTTCTGCTTATCGCTCAAATATAGAAGCACTTGATGCTAAGGAATACTACAGGTAAAGTAAACCTTTAATACATACACACGCTTTTTGCTTGATGCAGAATTTCTTTCTTGTCAGTTCTTTCGAATTGGAGAAGAATGTCATGTCGTGTTTTGTTTCAGATTAAATGTATTCGTTCCTTTCACCGATTTTGTATTGGGACGTCCGGCCACGGTAGCTGAGTGGTCAGCGCGACAGAATGTCAATCCCGAGTTCGATTCCCGGCTGGCCCGGAGATTTTCTCGCGCTCAGGGACTGGGTGTTGTGTTGTCGTAATCATAATCATTTCATCCCCATCGACGCGCAGGTCGCCGAAGTGGCGTCAAATCGAAAGACTTTCACAAGGCGAACGGTCTACCCGACGAGAGGCCCTAGTCACACGCCATTTATTGCATTGGGACAGTTGAGGAGTCGCTTTTCGATAGCAAAGCACTCTTCATTTCTCCACCTGTTCACCGTTATACCAAGTGCCATTGCAAAAACAGAAAATCTGAACTCTTTAGTGGCAGCTGCACGTGTTTACAACAGTGACTTGCCTCACCATCTCTCGTTTTCGGGAGAAATAACTCTTTGGAAGGAGCTTTGGAGAGACAGGAAACATCCCCCTCTAGAGACAAACGAATTTTTCTCTATTATAAAAATTCTTTAACAAATTCTCGCTACATTACCAGTATCTGCTTGTAGTGTGGAGCGTAGCTTCCCTTCGCTTAAACTAATAAAGTCGTACCTTCACACGACAATGACGGATGACATGTTGAATGGTTTGGCTGCCATGTATATTCACCGAGATATATCTGGCAGCCTACAACCTGTCGAAGTCATTGAAGAATTTGCAAAGCGTTATCCGAGGAGATTCGCTATGCGTTAAATGAGCAAAATAAAATTATCTGTGCTTTTTAGTATATTAATGTGTACTGGAGAAAGTAAGCTCAGTTGGCTCAAGCCCCTCCCAAAACAAAATCCTGGATCCGCCACTGGATACTAAACTCTGACGCAGCATAACTCTGGCAGCAAAAGAGGTACATTCCTCAGTAAAACTGATTTGACTGAATTCTGTTTCGAATAAATTATTTCGCAAATATTACACAGGCTGCAAGAAAACGGATTCTACAATATAGGTTTTTATGTAGCCCCTAATATAAGCCACAAAACTCAGATGACAATTTTTCTGAGATATATTTACCAAGATACGATCAGAGAACATTTCATAGGTTTTATCAAGCCACGAGTGGCCGAAAAAATCTGTGGAAACAAACACTCAAAGTTCACAAGAAATGTAAAGAATTTCCCTTCAACTTCTGAAAGCGATAGTGATCAATAGGAGTCTTTTGAAGATGACAAAGAGGCCAATATTTGTGACAAAATACACTCCTGGAAATGGAAAAAAGAACACATTGACACCGGTGTGTCAGACCCACCATACTTGCTCCGGACACTGCGAGAGGGCTGTACAAGCAATGATCACACGCACGGCACAGCGGACACACCAGGAACGGCGGTGTTGGCCGTCGAATGGCGCTAGCTGCGCAGCATTTGTGCACCGCCGCCGTCAGTGTCAGCCAGTTTGCCGTGGCATACGGAGCTCCATCGCAGTCTTTAACACTGGTAGCATGCCGCGACAGCGTGGACGTGAACCGTATGTGCAGTTGACGGACTTTGAGCGAGGGCGTATAGTGGGCATGCTGGAGGCCGGGTGGACGTACCACCGAATTGCTCAACACGTGGGGCGTGAGGTCTCCACAGTACATCGATGTTGTCGCCAGTGGTCGGCGGAAGGTGCACGTGCCCGTCGACCTGGGACCGGACCGCAGCGACGCACGGATGCACGCCAAGACCGTAGGATCCTACGCAGTGCCGTAGGGGACCGCACCGCCACTTCCCAGCAAATTAGGGACACTGTTGCTCCTGGGGTATCGGCGAGGACCATTCGCAACCGTCTCCATGAAGCTGGGCTACGGTCCCGCACACCGTTAGGCCGTCTTCCGCTCACGCCCCAACATCGTGCAGCCCGCCTCCAGTGGTGTCGCGACAGGCGTGAATGGAGGGACGAATGGAGACGTGTCGTCTTCAGCGATGAGAGTCGCTTCTGCCTTGGTGCCAATGATGGTCGTATGCGTGTTTGGCGCCGTGCAGGTGAGCGCCACAATCAGGACTGCATACGACCGAGGCACACAGGGCCAACACCCGGCATCATGGTGTGGGGAGCGATCTCCTACACTGGCCGTACACCACTGGTGATCGTCGAGGGGACACTGAATAGTGCACGGTACATCCAAACCGTCATCGAACCCATCGTTCTACCATTCCTAGACCGGCAAGGGAACTTGCTGTTCCAACAGGACAATGCACGTCCGCATGTATCCAGTGCCACCCAACGTGCTCTAGAAGGTGTAAGTCAACTACCCTGGCCAGCAAGATCTCCGGATCTATCCCCCATTGAGCATGTTTGGGACTGGATGAAGCGTCGTCTCACGCGGTCTGCACGTCCAGCACGAACGCTGGTCCAACTGAGGCGCCAGGTGGAAATGGCATGGCAAGCCGTTCCACAGGACTACATCCAGCATCTCTACGATCGTCTCCATGGGAGAATAGCAGCCTGCATTGCTGCGAAAGGTGGATATACACTGTACTAGTGCCGACATTGTGCATGCTCTGTTGCCTGTGTGTATGTGCCTGTGGTTCTGTCAGTGTGATCATGTGATGTATCTGACCCCAGGTATGTGTCAATAAAGTTTCCCCTTCCTGGGACAATGAATTCACGGTGTTCTTATTTCAATTTCCAGGAGTGTAGATGAAGAGAAGAAAGATTCCCGAATGACTGGAGCAAAACACTATGAAAAGGCTTTATCTCGATCTTGGTAAATGCATTGGTACTGCAGGAGATGCGTGCTATGTCTTGAGTTCCAAGGTTGTGGGGGCGGTCAGTACAATAACGGAAGCATCTAATAATGCCGAACGAGCCCTTTGTCTTACCTATTTTTTGAACTTGTCTAACTTGCAATTAATGTGAAACTCAACTGGTATCATTAGTTTGTCTCTTTTCTTTAAAGCTCCGCAAAAGAGTAATGCTGTGCTCATAAAGCATGTAGGGTCCCAACTAACCTGTGCCTAACAAGATGGGTAAAAGGCATCTATCTGTAGACTCTTTTCTAAACAAACAGTGATAAAAATCGTCTCATTCCTTGAGGAAATTTCGCAGTGGTCACATTTTTCAAGTGATAGCTCTAGCATAACAGCTAGGACCATTTTATATGCAATCAGCCTTGGAGACTTCATCGTAAACCTCGTGTGCTTTGCTGATGTGTTCAGCCAAACGCTGCTTCTCAATAGGTTTTTCCAAAAAGAGACTATTGGTGTTAGCGAAGCAAATGAGATCTTGACTGATACTTCCTCAGTTATGAAAACAAAGCGAGAAAATGTGGTTGCAAAATTCAGCCTGCTTTATGAAAAAAACCTGGCAGATGATGTAGGAAGCACCATTCAAACACCCAGGATCACATCTCGATAAATTAACAGGACCAATGCTGCCCCATCAAGTATGGAAAAATATCTTTTTTGGTGGATGTCTTTATCCCTATTCTTGACACAATAAATAATGATCTAGTAAACTGATTCTCTGAAGACGTTCACAGTCTCTATAATCTTAACACTCTTTTACCAAAAATCTGTTCATGAACGATGGAGTCAGTTATTAGGGATGCAGAGCCTGCAAACAAATACAAAGTAATTGGAGAGGATTAATGTGTTTCTAGTCTGAAGGGAGAGATCAAGCTGTGGGTGACAAAATGGAGAAGGGAAGACGCAAACGAAACACTTCTGTAAGGCTATGCACTTGGGTGTCTGCAGTTTTGCACTCCAGAAACTTTTTCTACAATTAGATCTTTGATGATGATCCTTTCTTCTCTTCCTGTGTCAACTGCGACAGCAGAAAGATCTTTCTCGACACTCACACTCATTAAGAATCGATTGAGAAACCGTTGAGGGCAAAATCGCTATTAACAAAATCGTTATTAACAAAAAAAAGAAATTATTGATAGGTATATTGAGAAGGCGGAAAGAACAGAAAATCTATGTTTTCTTAAGTACAGATAACATTTAATATAATGACAGTTGATCTTCTGTGACATAAAAAGATTTTGTAATTAGCATTAGCTTTACAATTTTGTATAAAAACGGAAAAAGTGTAGATTAGATGCTAATACAATCATGCCAAATACACATTGTATGTGTAGAGAACTAAAATGAAAAATATAAACACAATTGGTTTTCGTAAACGATCTTCTTTGCCAGATTGTAACCACTCATTGTATCAAAGAAACACAATATTACATTCAAAACTATAGCTTTCTGTGCCTGCAAGAAAACGTTGAACTACTGTAACGATATAATATCATTCTCACTGTTTACATTGTACTTCTTTGGAGGTGTTAGTCTCAAATACATTATTCTGATAACATGATTAATATGGATATTGCATTTTATTACTACTATGTTTATTTAAAAATGAGTATCATTGTGAATTGTATCGAAAATAAAAATTAGAAAAAATATTTGGGCATCTATTCAAGACTTTACAATTATTAGTTTCAAAAATATGCTATACATATTTATGAACTAAACTGATAACTGTCAACAAATTAAGGACTACGGTTTTGAAAGTATTTTATTCTAAATTCAGTTTATTTACTTTTCACTTGCTTATCAACTCTGTGTTAACAAATAGCTTATGAGCTTATTGCTGTGTGTTAACAATTATATAAAAGAAGTTACTCAGAAAGAGGTTGTGAATGCTACAAGTTTCAAGAAATTTAAAACTTTTTCGTCTAGGAAGCTTTTTTGTTTAAAATAAAACATTTGTTTGCAGTTGTTTGATATCATTAAGTATCAAAGCAGCTTAAAATGGTAGTTTTTGAAAGTTTTTTCCTTAACTTTCAAGGGGAGGACACCTGGGTCTTCTTTCTCTTCTGGGCAACCGCATCCACCAACAAAACTTTATTAATCCGCTACAGTATTGGAAGGAGAGTTGTGGCACAGCAGGCCTATCTTTTAGGAGGTGATGAATATATGGTAGGCACAGAAGCAATCGGCTGCAGTTCGCCAACACTACGCGATTTAAATAAGGAGCATACCTCTACCACTTCAGCCATGCTACAGTGATATTGGTAGCAGCATGAGTGTGGAATATGAATAAAATTTAGCGATGTACAGAAATTCCTGTAGAAACGTTCCTACTTGAATTTCCCATCATTATTTACAAGTCCATTAAAATCTAATAGTGTTAGACTATGCAACTTGTAGTGACACCGTATCTTTTAACCCACTAATAATGGAGTGATAAAATCCTAACAGTGAAAAAATAAACTTGGTAGGTAGGAAGAGCCTATTTGTTGCACTGAACTGTGTTAATTGTTAAACATTAAACTATTTGGGTGCCAGCATATTTGTTTAAATAACGCACTGTGGAGCTAACTGTTAAAACATTTATAGTCTCGTATTTACGATAAGCTATGTATGTCTTTGGAATACTGGGAGAAAATCAGAAATATTGTTGACTAATTGCCCCAAAATTGTAAATAGCAATGGTAGGCGGTAATATGTTGCAGAATATGCCATTTGGCACAATACTCTGTTCCAAACTGCAAAAACAAGATTGCAAATATTACACATCAATTGTAGGGTTCAAAAGTATGATGTCATTTTTTGGGGGGCTCTAAATCATATTAACAAATAATTCAGCACGATCTGATATCACCCAACAGGACTACAGGTGTAGGGGAGAGAAGGTGGCCATATTTTTGTTCATTAATTATGGTCATTAAGATGACTTATTATAATGGGTCATAAATTACGACTATTAAGATTACGTGCAAAACGCTTATTCACAAATCAGACTAGTGTAAACATTACTAAGAGCACAAATGAATATTTTGTTTACATACAGCACAACGTTTGTTTACATAAGGATGCTAGACAAAGTGGCTAGTTTGTTCCTATAAGGAGGACAATGGGCCCATTGTCCCAGAACATAGCCTGCCCCCTACTAACGTCGAGAGGCAATCAATTATAAAAACAAAGATTTTAACATCCCGACTACGACGAATTCATTATAGACTGGATTGCTAAGGATGGGGCAGAGTATCGGTCGCATAGTTTCTCAAGGAACTGTCTATGCATGTAGATTAATCGATTTAGAGAAAGTTTGAACACAACGTCTAGCTTTTTAAAGTCGGTGAAAGAAGCGAGAGAGAGTGTCTGAAAGCGAGGGGCAAAAACTTGGGCAGGTGAAACTCAACTGTGGCGTATCTCCTTCCAGTAATTCAAAACAAAATTAAGTAATTTCAGGGCATCTCCGTTCAGGACTCAGCCCTGTAACCCATGCCTTCCTGCTCTATAAAGAAGAGTCGGTAAAGCATGACGTCTCTGACGCCACGGTAATTGGCCGCCGTACTCTGACATTCTAGAAGGGCGAGTGCTTCAGATGGCGGTAAGGGCTGTGTTTCAGGCGATTCAAACCTCTTAAATAGTTCTCTGTGGCAGTAGATCGTTCCCTTTATTTCTGCAATGTGGTAGGGAGCTGGTGTAGAGTGGGAGGATATTGGACCACAAATTAATCAACCGCTATCAGGTGTTATGACAAATTTGCAAAGAATCTGGAAAATACGGTTGTTATTCACCAGATGCCACTGCACACAGTCCATGAAACTGGCAGACAGGAACACAACCCGGCACCACAGATGACACAGGCTTCTTGCAAATTGAAATGCCGTGAACAAGCCGGGTTCCGCGCATCGCGGAGGGATACCTTTTTTAACGAGCAATCTTCACGTCCCCAGCCGACACTCAATCCCACCGACCAGGAATGATTAAGCAACGAGCCAAGGATACTGTCGGCCACGGCGTCACTGCGTTTTCTCCAGCCACTCTCAGACACACTGCTCAACATCGAGAGCGCCTCATGGCCGCGACAGCTTGTAAATGCTGGCGACAAACCGCTCGAGAAGCTATTGCGGCCAGAGAGGCCACTAACGAACTGGAACTATCAATATCGAAACGTGCCAACATGGCACAATTCTGTGGAAGTGCGCATAATGTTTTACAAATGCTGCACATCGACATTTTTTTTTTTTACATTCCGATTGTAAGAAAAAAATATACCGTATTTCTTAATTGTTCAGGCTCTCCCCTTCCTTTATTTTTGATTCGGCGTTTGCAACTGAGAAGCGATACGGAGCTTATTTAGCAAACTCTTTTGTTTTCCTCGCAGTGTCTCTTCTTTCTAGTATTCTTTTTTGTCGTTCTTCTGTTCTTCTTGTTCAGGATGTTTCAAAAAGGGCTTTACAACTTTGAAAATTCACATAAATTAATTCATAGTACCTACAGAGGTGATTGTAGTATCAACTTGTAGGAAAATACATCA
The DNA here is from genome assembly GCF_021461395.2 of Schistocerca americana. NCBI lineage: Eukaryota > Metazoa > Arthropoda > Insecta > Orthoptera > Acrididae > Schistocerca > Schistocerca americana. Next base: position 254,810,281 of record NC_060119.1, on the reverse strand, counting down.
AGTTTTGTCTGGCGTAGTTCGCTAGTGCCGAATAGCACAGTAAGGAGCGCTAGCGGCAGTTGCGTTAAAGATGGCTGCCTTCTCTGGACCCAAGCGTGCTAATTGTGTGTTGGTTTGAAGAATCGATGTCGGTGACAACAGTTCAGTATAATTTCCGTACCAAGTACGCTAAAGATCCTCCTAATAGGTCTACAAATTATGAGTGGCATAAATGTTTTGTAGAAACAGGGTTCTCGGTAAGACATGGGAAATCATCAGGTCGTCCAAGCACATCTGACGTCGTTGAGCGAGTGAGACAACGTTTTGTCAACAGCGCTACGAAATCGACCCGGCGTGCATCTCGCGAACTGCAGATCCCATGTACGACTGTTTAACATGTGTTCAGAAACCATTTGCATTTGAAACCGTACAGATTGACGATTGTACAAGCAATAAAAGACACTGATAAAATTGCTTGCAAGAACTTCTGTGCGGATCTGTTAAATCGATTACATGAGGATGAACATTTCTTGAACAAAATTATCTTTTCTGACGAGTCGACTTTTCACTTAAGTGGCAAGGTTAACACGCATAACTGTAGGGTTTGGGGGCAGTGAAAATCCACATCAAGCAATGCAACATGTTCGTGATAGCCTTAAACTGAACATTTTTTGTGGATTGAGCAAAAACAAAGTGTACGGCCCTTCTTTCCCTTGATAGAACCATCAACGGGATAGTTAACAACAATTTTTGATACCACAGATCGATGAGGATGACCAAGAACGAAATGTTTACTTCATGCAAGATGGTGCATCGACCACCACCTGGCTGACGTCCGCGATTTTCTCAGTGACCACTTTCCAGGTCAATGGATTGGCCATGACACGCCAGTTGCATGGCCCCCACGTTCCCCAGACTTGACACCACTCGATTTTTTTTATGGGGATTCATCAAGGATATTGTGTTTGTATCTCCTGTGCCAGCTTCTCTACCTGAACTCAGAGCAAGAATTTACGCCGCCACTGAGCAAGTTACTCCTGAAATGCTGCAGGGAGCTTGGGAAAACATTGACTTCCGCTGGCATGTGCGCAGGATAACCAACGGGAACCCCATACAACATCTTTAAGGTAAAAACAAAAAACAAAAAAAAACTTGATGTGTTTCCCTACAAAATAACACTAAACAGAGCTCTATATCTTCTTTCAGTAAATTTATATGAATTTTTAAAGCTGTAAAGACCTTTTTGAGACAACCTGTATTTGCTAGCCTTTGTCGCAATGTGACATTGATAAGGCAAGATTTATTGTTTCCTTGTGAGTCTATTTCTGAAATTATTGTTCTGTTAATGTTTTTTTAGTTTCTCTTTAATTAATCAGCCGTTATAATTTCTTTCCTGAAGGAGTGAATGACCCCCCCCCCCCCCCCCCCAGTAAGACGGTTAACACACAGCATTAACATCAAAAAATAGACAAAGTATTATATTCTGACGTATACAAATTCAGGAATTCAATTAAAACTTTAACATTATTTGAACCATGCAGCCGCATGTACTGCGTCGTCGACCATGGTATAACTGTTACAACCTGGAGACATACTGATCATCGGCTTAAATGCTGCCTCCTGTAATTATTTTTGGCGCTTTACTACTTCAGGTTCTGTGAGTTACTTATTTATGAATTATTGTAATTTAACAAAACATTCTATGTTAAAAAAGGATCTATCTTTCCTGAGCAGCCATTTCTGCTCCGTGTGTACTTTCGTGCGTGTAGCTGATAGAAGATTCCGGATTCTACATGACAATATAGTCAAAACTTCGAAAGTGACCAGTTTCAAGCACACGAAGTGCTATATCTATTTCCAGTTTCTTCCCCAGTATTTGCCCATGTGAGATAGTGCACCATCTTTTATGACCTCAGCGTCAATCGAAGATCGAACTCCTTTCTTTTTGTCTTTATAACATCTACCATTGATCTTCAAGCAAACTACAACGGAGCCACAAATCGTAACAAAACAGTTAAACAGAGTAGAACGGCAGCTGAATGCTGTAATTTTTCCACATCTTCACCACCAATCGTCGACTTCGATGAACAAGAGCCTACATGCAGTGGTCAAGGAAACTTTAAGAGCTAAGGCTAGCCACTGTCTTATATCTTCGACTACAGCATCTCTCCCTCTCTTTCATTGTGCCCACGTCCCGCACTTTCGCAGGGTCGGCATTGTTATGGGTTGATTTGGCAAGGTTAATTGTAGGGGCGGCCGGATGTCCTTCCTGCCGCCACCCTGGTGGATGAGACGATGAGGAAGACAACACAACACGACGACGAGGATGAGAACAACACGACACCCAGTCCGTGAGCGGAGACAAATCCCCGACCAGCCGGGAATCGAATACGGGCCGCTTTGCGCGGCACTCCGTCGCGCTGACCACTCAGCTATCGGGGCGGACGACCAAAGCATCTGAGTCTGGAAAATACTGGCCACTTAGTACATCTTTGATAGGTCCAACGGGTGGAAGTCTACAGGTGGTGAATCAGAACCGTACGGCAAATGTGGTAGGGCACTCGAGTCAAGCTTTTGTGGGACCTGGTGTTAACACACTGCAAGCGGAAGTTTGTCTTCTTACATGGCCTGATTCTTGAAATTCGGGTTTTCAGTCAGCGTCGTCTTATAGCATACTAACTTGACATCTGCTTTCTTATCAAATCCATTCAATAGACCGCACCATGCCTATGTCAAAAGATCGTGCACATCACCTTGCCTGCAAATGGCTTGTATCGAACGTTTCTGTTGTTGGAGAATTCGCATATAGCCAAACTATGCACTGTCTTACGGATTCCGGCTCGCAGTGGTCACACCGTATTTCATCTAAGATGATGGTGGTGCTCAGAAAAATGCTATCTTCAGCCTCCTACTAGTGCAGCAGGTCACGATGAATTTTCATTGTATGAATTTGTTAGACTTGTGCAAGCATCCACGGCCCAAATCGATCACACTTTGGAATAAGCAAGGTTGCATAACATCTCGTCTTACGCATTACAGCAGCCGTACAGCTGTGCACACAGTATCTTGGTCGTAATTCGCCGATCATCATGGATGAGTTGACCGAGACGCTGTTCATTGTAAGGGATCGGAGATGGTCAGGGTCTTGCCGTGCACATCCTCTTCAACACTACTGGAACGCAGTGTTCACCGCCTAACATTGCTCACGGCTCCACACACCCATAGCAGGCGCCGTTCAGCAGTGACTGAGCGGCGGCGGCTCTAATACTGGCGGTATATGGCATTCGACTTGCGCCACTAACAACTTCGGTTGCCAATATCGATTCGATCGTTTATCGCGAGCTAAGGTCTTTGGTCGACGTGTGTGTCTTGTCGGTTTGGCGGGGTCTGGAGAGGTCAGCTGACTGACTGGCATGTGGCTGTAACTTGTGGCTTATGGGGAACTCTTGGCTGTCCGGCGTGGGTCTCGAGGAACGACGCAAGGTTAAATCGGTCGGCAGAAAGACTGGCGGGCTCGCTTAAAAATTGGTAGCGGTGGGCGGCGCGAAGGGAGACGGACGTCGTATGCAACCTGGTCGACAAACTCCCGGCTTACTCTGCAAACTTAAGGTTTACGTCACCTCCACGATCGCCTGTATGGGTTGGAGGCAATAACGCCCCGGCTGAAATCCTGCAAGTCGCAGCTCCTTCTCACCTACGTGGAGTTTAGTGTTGTTGATGACGTTTGGTTTGTGGGGCAATCAGGGGCGCAGTTATCAGCGCCCGTACAAATTTCCAATCATTACACAGTCCGGCCTCGCCACTTTCATGAATAATGATGAAATGATGAGGACAATACAATTACCCAGTCTCCAGACGGGGAAAATCCCCATCTTGGCCGGGCATGGAACCCGGGACCCCGTGATCCAGAGGCACCAACGCTAACCACTAGACCACGAGCTGCGGACGAGTTAAGTGTTGTTTTGTTTTTGTTCTGAGTACTTGATATTGTAAGGCCATGCCTGTATTGTATGGAATGTGACCTGTTATATTATCGCAGCTGCCAGTGTTTGAGACTATGACCATCCGTCTGTGTTATTGATTCCAATTTGTGTTCCAGGCCATATCTCGTGCAACCTTAATAGGTTCCACGAAGGAAGTAAATTGTGGTTCGATCATTGCGAAAGGCAAGGTCGTATATGCGTGTGTTTGTGTTATTGAATCGGCAGGCGCTAATGTGATCGTTGGTGAATGCTAGCAATTTTAAGGAGCGTTAAATTTAACCTATTGCCACCCGCTTGCCATTAAGGTATATGTCTATCTTAGATACTTTTTTACTCGCTGGTAATTCTTGTGTGACGCTTTATCTGGCCGCGCGGGGTAGCCGCGCGGTCGTAGTTGTCTGGCCACGGTTCTTGCGGCTGCCCCTCGTCGGTGGTTCGAGTCCTCCCTAAGGCATGGGTGTTGTGTTGTCCTTAGCGTAAGTTAGTCTAAGTTAGTTTAAATAGTGTATAAGACTAGGGACCGATGGCCTTAGCGGTTTGGTCCCTTGGCAACTCACACACACAAGCTTTATCTGCGCAGATTACTGTTCCCTTTTCATGTGTGTTGGCTGAGTCTGTCAGGTTAATTTAAAGAGCTCAGGAGGTTTAGACGTGTTTGCCAAGCCTGAGGGTTTTCCTCATCATACCTGTGTAACTGTTGTTTTAAAATGGCACCCTTACTACTGCTTCTCAGAATGGGGTTTAAGACCTGTTACTTACCATGACAAACAGCTGAACCTTACCTTGATCCAGCTAAATTTCGCTTCTCGCTTCTTGTTGGCTATGATAGCCATCTGCTGCAGCTCTCAGCTTACTCTGAATTTTCGGCAACTGTGTAGTTATTACGGATTGTGTCAAAGTATCTGCTGGTCTATACCAGTTGAAGTACATTCCAACTGCACATACTTGAACTTATCTTAAATTTTGGGCAACTGTATATTTATTAAGCGTTGTTGTTAACGTCTGGTTGCGTTATATGAGTGGCCCTTTATGATTAAACTTTATACCTTTCCAGTTGATTTGTCTGAGGAACTGTGTTTTATTGTTTAGGGGATTTTTATTAAGGGTTACGCATTGCTAAGCGGCCTTCCGACACCTACAATCAATGGAGTGTCTTCTGAGCATCCCGGTATTTGGAGAAATGTTGTCAAACTGTGAAACGGTCAGCAAGGCTTCGAATTTGTTAGTAAATTTAATAGCTGTTATTGTAATTCATTTGGTTCCTAAAATTTTTTGTTGAACCTGCATGCAACCACGCCCAATTAATGTAACTTTCCTTGTTTTTGGGAACTCTGTACTTCCGATTTTTACGTCTTAATCAAAATGGTTCAAATGGTTCTAAGCACAATGGGACTTAACACCTGAGGTCATCAGTCCCATAGATTTAGAACTACTTAAACCTAACTAGCCTAAGGACATCACACACACATCCATGCCCGAGGCAGGATTCGAACCTGCGACCGCAGTGGCAGCGCGGTTCCTGCTCTTAATCGTACAATTGTTAGAGTTGAATTTTAAAATGATTTGAGCCTGTTCAACTTTTGCTCAGTTTTCTGGTTCTTTCAATAAGTTTGTAAATTGCAATATTAATATTGTCATTAAGTAATAAAGTGTATTATACGAAACAACAAATGACAAATGTGTAGGTCCACCTTCCATGTTTTTCCCTTAAGCTATCCCAAGCCTAGTCTTGAGGTATCAGTGACGAATTCAATGAGAGATCTCTTCCTTATAAGCATCTCCATTCAGGTACCATTTTAGATTGCTGCTAGTGCTACTGCTGCCGCAGAACATGGAAACCAAGAGGTTATTCGCGGGAAGATTAAAAAGTTAGTGCTCGATCAACATAGTGTGGTTCTGACAGTGTCAGCTGAAAATAATTATTCAAATGAACACTCTAATATACCACGCTGAGAGACACCCGCATGCCTTGCTCATACTATGGCATCAAGCAGTCAGGCCTGCAAGATGAGTGGTCTGCCAAGCGAGTGGATTTATTCTTATTTATCAAGTGACATGGGCTCTAGTACTCACAATTAAGCTACAAATTATTCTCCTGTTTGAATATTACGCAACGGAAACGGATAACGCACATCTGACTATTAAAAATTTACACAACTCTGATTGTTCACTACGCACTGGCAATACCACATTTTCTTTCTTATTCAACGGCCTTGATCAACACGTGGCCATCGCACTGAATATGAATGGCGCACAAATTATAAACTCTGGATATCATGGCTACACACTATTCGAAGAAGAAGGCCACCAATCTTTTTCTTTTCACTATCTTTTTTATTCCGATAAAATCTATAACCTAAACACACCTTTACATTTTTCTATCTTATGGTCTCGTAATTATCTAACACTACAGTGCACTTTCTGGATAGGATGGTGGATCTTTTGCTATATCTCACACTTCGACTCTCACACCTATCATCACGAAAATTTCCTCCAGACCGAGCGGTACAAAAAGGAACATGCATAACCCACTACCTCTGAACCTATCTTGCTACTCTCCCATGCAAACCACTCATACTTAAATTACATGAAATACACCACACTGGCAACATGGAATACAACACAAGGAATAGTCACAACGTTATAATCACATCACTTTCAGCTTTCCCACTTCAATTAGTATTCATCCCAGTTTCACACAACACTGCCCCACTTCGTAACTTTTCTTTCCTACTATGACCTCTGGAGGATATATGCACGTCTTCCTGTGCAATGCAAGCCAAGTGGCGTTGCTGGATAGACGGCTGACTCACCTTGCTTCACTCTCAGAGTATTATAGTTTGAATCAAGCGTCACACGGAAACATAACACGCAAAGTAATATTAAGAACATATTCGTCACACTCGCGAGTCCTCAACTGATACCATGGACGAGTACTTCTCTTTATCCTTTGTCTCATACACAGATTGAGACTCACACAGGACTCACCACGTGGAAGTACTCGTCTCTAATTACAAGTCCTGCACACGCCATTTCTTAAATATTTCCAACTTATAGCACACACGCTAGTAATTCAGCTTAACTTAAGCACTCGGCAGTATTTCAACTTATTGTTACACGTGGTTTCATTGTGACCATTGGTCACTTCCGAAGATTACTACGATCCCCTTAATATTACCTGCCTGACATTTAATTCTCCCCACAAAAGTTCCTGAAATAGAGAAATAATTATTCCAAACTACTCTTAAGTATTTCACATGCATACGATTTTCTCCACTCTTTTGTCTTTACAGAGCACACCTAAGACAGGTCTTACCAACACAAGGTCCAGCGCCAGAGTGCTGAAACATGGCCGTTATTCAGGTCAGCTTGCACCTCCGTCAAGGTGTGGGAGCACCTTGCTACCGTATTGGTCAGCCACATTTCAGGCGCTCAGAGCTCAGGTAAATTTTATCTCTTTGGTTCCACCAAAGGTGACCAAAGGACCATCTCAAAGATGATCATATATTGCACATTCACTATCTGCGGTTAGCAGACGACCATACATTCATTCATTTGACACATCTCACCAAACTGGGTGTACGGATTTATTTTGTGGGAGTGCACATGTGATCAATTAAATAAATAAATTGTCATTCTTTCCTACACTGGTATCCGGCTTCGGTGTATTAAGTGAAATTGAGTTATTATTACAAAAAATATGTTGTTCTGACAAGAATAACGAAGAATGTTGTACCTATTTTCAATGTCGGGCGGTACTGTACCCTTTCAACGTTTTTAAATCGGACTAAAAGATATAAAATAATTTCTCCTAGACCCATACATATTCTTTTAATATTTTTAATCCGTTTTAAGAACTAGTTATATTACAAAGTTCTTTATTTAAATAATTATTTTTTCTTTTTAGTCTTGTATGTGTCGATTTTTTTCTATCGCATCCAAACTTTTCGATGAGATTACAACACAGGCATATGATAAATTTCAGGATCAACGAATACTTTCCTCCTACGAGTACCTCACGAAAAGACCACGAAGGTAGAAATTAGAAACAATCAAGCTTACACGATGACTTACCTGTAACTGTTCTTACCACGAAATAGTTGCAAGCGGTGACAGTCGACACCTTTAGGACTGCAGTTTGCAAAACGAATGTTAGTGAATCGCGGTTCCGGCTTTGAGTCGCGTAAGTGCGGTGTATGACTATTGCGAAGCACAGACGCTTCTTCTCTCTCGAAAACGTCAGTTTTTCTTATGCAGCCGGGAGCGGCCTAGGCGGCTTCAGCTTCGGCGTATCTCCGTGGACAAGGCCGCCCGCTTGTCTACCGTCCGGCGGAAATGCCGTTCCGGCAGGAATGTTTGTCGTGGAAAAAGGCACTGAGCTCGAAATCCTCCCCTGTCTTACAAGGGAAGTGCGTGACCTCGAACGCCCGGAACCGCACGAAAATTTGCTTAGGAAGATAAAGTGCTCATCCCAGAACTAGTATTACAAGCTATTCGGATGAAAAACTGCAGTTCGTAAAACGAGGGACAATTGAATGATCATGATCTAAGACAGGAACTTTACTTACGCAAAGTAACGAAGTATCGATATCATAGAACCATAAACACTCCGAAGGCAACAAAATATTGTCAGTCTCTCGATGTGTACTTCTACATGACAAGGACCGTTGATTTTGTACGACTACAAAGCGGAAAACCACATGTGAAGTTACATGATCGTCAGTTCATCATCAGAATTCACTCTGTTCTACTCAATCCGCTTTCTATACCCAAAAGGCAGGTTATGACTGACTTATCAATATCATCGTTCGAAAGTGTAATGAGGGTAAGCTTGATAATGGACAGCTTGAATGCGGAAGTAATGGTCAGTGCGATAAAGTAGCTGTAGTACGATCTGTGTATTGTACTGTTCTGCTTTGCTTTGAACACGTCACTGAAATCTCACACCTGCACTTCGTAGACTCAATTGCTGTGCTACACTATTAGTAAGAAAAGTTTGTCATTCAGATATCGTAATTATTGTAAGCAGATGAAAACATAGCAACAATTCACGACATTGAAATTGTGTGTTGTTGGTCCTATTATATCGACAGTTTGTATCTTCGCGTTACCAAATTTTCTTTCTTAGACCTTGATTGGCTGATACATCAAATGTCTACCTTGGTAAGGCTCCAGGCTTGCATGCGGATGGCTCTTACTCCTGTTTTTGGGTTAAGCGATTTGTATTTCAAGCAATTTTTTTTACTGTTCTGAGCGTTCGACGTCACGTACTTCTCTTGTCAGTAGAAAAGCTTCGACTTTGACGATCTCTGTTGATGAGAGACAAAAAAACTTACAATGCCTTCCCTGGCAACACGGAAAGCGAAACTATCACCACAGTAGCTCTCCTCAAACAACGGACTACGGCACAGCCAGGTAGAGCAGTTGTTAAGACACTGGATTTACATTCGGTGGTGGAGGATTTCACATTACCGCCTTGGTGTCTGGATTCAGGCTTTCCCTGGATTCCCTAAAACTGTGGTTTCCAGCTTATCGCGAAAACGGCCACGTTCGACATATCGGAACGGTTTGCATTGGTATCTTTTCATATCATTGCATCTTCATTGATTTCATCCCTGTAGATCCATTAGTTTCACTTGAAACACTTAATTAATTTCACACTGCAGCGCCCTCCAGAAGATACGGAACACGGCCTACAATTCAGGGGTAACATTAAGTTAAAAGTGACACTCCACAGAGGGGTCGCAGGATACGGACTTTGTTACAGATCCGCCTTACGTCATACAAATAGTTCCCAATTGGAAAACCATCTGCGAAATGTGAATGTAAGCAAACAGACGGCTCCGCTCAGCGGATAGATAGGCAGTACCTCAAGACAATCGTCAGAACGGTGTCTCACGACTCATGTGGAGTCGCCATTAAGAAGAGCTCAATTGGACATTATGCAAGTGATGTTAGTCATTGTTCAGTGGCTCTAGGACTACACCAGTTTTAAAGGCAGGCCCCTGCAGCTGAAGATTAAACTATGTTACCATGCGCAATCTTCATATTCGATTTAACTTATGTAAAAGCTTCTATTAATAAATCATTGTTAATTTTTACTAATCTGTGGTGCCACGTATTTTTGTCAGGGCTGTTGCCTGGCCCTATATGGCCCTGTGACAAAGCTGTATTGGTACTTCATGCAAGCAAGCCAGCCACGTCATATCAGCAACTACTTCGCATGGTAGGGGTTTCTCTTCCTGCCACATTTGTGCTGGGTGTTAAGGAAAAGTATTCAGTATTTGGAGTGGTAATAGAGACCGAAACAAGAGAAAATATCGAGTAAACATTACCTCTAAAATGAGTACCGTAAGAGCCATGAACACTTGTTCAGTATAAGAGATGTGTTTCACAGTAGCGAATGTGAACAATTGATCATAGCTCTTAAGGTATGCATTTTAGAGCCCCTGTTTGACATGTTTGATTTGTTTTTGTCCATACTTACATTTCTCAAAATATGAAATAATTTTTCTTAACCTGCTATATACTCTCTATGATTAAACGACGCACCACGAAGCAATTATCGGCAGATGTGACGTAAACGTACAGATAAACAAATGATTACAGTTTCATGAAAACTCTGATTTATTCAAGAGAAAGAGCTTGACAAATTGAGCAAGTCGACGAGTTGGTCCGCCTCTGGCCCTTATGCGACCAGTTATTCGGCTTGGTATTGATTGAACGAATTATTGAATGTCCTTCCGAGTGGCATATTGCCAAATTCTGACCAATTGGCGCGTTAGATCGTCAAAATCCGAACTGGTTGGTGGGCCCTACTTACAACGGCTCCAAACGTTCTCAACTGGGGAGAGATCCGGCGACCTTGCTGGCCAGTGTGGTATTTGGAAGGGCGTAAGCAAGCAGAAGAAGCACTCGCCGTGTGCAGGTGGCATCTTCTTGCTGAAGTATGAGCCCAAGATGGTGTGCCATGAAGGGCAACAGAAGTTTGTGCAGTAGACACATCAAAAAATTTTGCATCACCCCAGTTCCCAAAACTCCTGAAAATAGACGTTGACTGTGAATACTGTATCACAGACACAGTCCCTTCGACTGTTCAGAGATGTCACTAAACCTGTCCAAAGATGTAAACAACCATGCATGAACAGCACCTATTAGACGGAGGGAGTCCGATAGCCGATCAGTTCCAGTCATTCCATCAGGAAGGAGGTACACAGCTCGTGTTGTCTGTAGTTCAACCATGCCTAGACGGTCAATACCGCTATTCGATCGCGTCCGCATTGTTGCTTTGTGCCAGGAACGGCTCTCAACAAGTCTCAACAAGCGAAGTGTCCAGGTGTCACGGAGTGAACCAAAGCCATGTTGTTCGGACATGGAGGAGACACAAAGAGAGAGGAACTGTCGATGACATGTCTGCGCAGGCTGCCCAAGGGCTTCTACTACAGTGGGTGACCGCTACCTACGCATTATGGCTCGGAGGGACCCTGACAGCAACGCCACCATGTTCAATAATGTTTTTCGTGCAGCTACAGGACGTCGTGTTACGACTCAAACTGTGTCCAGTGTGCTGCATGATACGCAACATCACTCCCGTCATCCATGGCGAGGTCCATCTTTCCAACCACGACACCATGCAGCGCGGTAACATAAGCACAACAAAGTGCCAAATGGACGGCTCAGGATTGGCACCACGTCCTCTTCGCCTGTGAGTGTCGCTTATGCCTTCAACTAGACAATCGTCGGAGACGTGTTTGGAGGCAACCCGGTCAGGCTGGCAACCCGGTCAGGCTGGTTGCCTTAGACACACTGTGCAGCAAGTGCAGCAAGGTGGAGGTTCTCTGCTGTTTTGGGGTGGCATTATGTGGGCCGACGTACGCCGCTTGTGGTCATGGAAAGAGCAACGGCTGTACGATACATGAATGCCATCCTCCGACCGATAGTGCAACCATATCGGCAGCATATTAGCAAGGCATTCGTCTTCATGGACGACAATGCGTACCCCATCGTGCACATCTTGTGAATGACTTCCTTCAGGATAACGACGACTAGAGTGACCAGCATGTTCTCCAGACATAAACTCTATCAAACATTCCGGGGATAGATTGAAAAGGGCTGTTTATGGACGACGTGACCCACCAGCCACTCTGAGGGATCTACGCCGAATCACCGTTGAGGAGTGGAACAATCTGGACAAACAGTGCCTTGATAAACTTGTGGACAGTATGCAACGACGAATACAGGCGTGCATCAATGCAAGAGGACGTGCTACTGGGTGTCAGAGGTGCCGGTGTGTACAGCAATTTAGACCACCATTCTGAAGATCTCGCCGTATGGTGGTGCAACATGCAATGTGTGGTTTTCATGACCAATAAAAAGGGCAGAAATGATGTCTATGTTGATCTGTGTTCCAATTTTATGTACAGGTTCCGGAACTTTCGGAACCGAGGTGATGCAAAACTTTTTTTTAATGTGTGTATACAGGGTGTTACAAAAAGGTACGGCCAAACTTTCAGGAAACATTCCTCACACACAAATAAAGAAAAGATGTTATGTGGACATGTGTCCGAAAACGCTTAATTTCCATGTTAGAGCTCATTTTAGTTTCGTCAGTATGTACTGTACTTCCTCGATTCACCGTCAGTTGGCCCAATTGAAGGAAGGTAATGTTGACTTCAGTGCTTGTGTTGACATGCGACCCATTGCTCTACAGTACTAGCATCAAGCACATCAGTACGTAGCATCAACAGGTTAGTGTTCATCACGAATGTGGTTTTGCAGTCAGTGCAATGTTTACAAATGCGGAGTTGGCAGATGCCCATTTGATGTATGGATTAGCACGGGGCAATAGCCGTGGCGCGGTACGTTTGTATCGAGACAGATTTCCAGAACGAAGGTGTCCCGACAGGAAGACGTTCGAAGCAATTGATCGGCGTCTTAGGGAGCACAGAAAATTCCAGCCTATGACTCGCGACTGGGTATGACCTAGAACGACGAGAACACCTGCAATGGACGAGACAATTCTTCGTACAGTTGACGATAACCCTAATGTCAGCGACAGAGAAGTTGCTGCTGTACAGGGTAACGTTGACCACGTCACTGTATGGAGAGTGCTACGGGAGAACCAGTTGTTTCCATACCATGTACAGCGTGTGCAGGCATTATCAGCAGCTGACTGGCCTCCACGGGTACACTTCTGCAAATGGTTCATCCAACAATGTGTCAATCCTCATTTCAGTGCAAATGTTCTCTTTACGGATGAGGCTTCATTCCAACGTGATCAAATTGTACATTTTCACAATCTGACGAGAATCCGCACGCAATTGTGCAATCACGTGATCAACACAGATTTTGTGTGAACGTTTGGGCAGGCATTGTTGGTGATGTCTTGATTGGGCCCCATGTTCTTCCACCTGCGCTCAATAGAGCACGTTATCATGATTTCATACGGGATACTCTACATGTGCTGCTAGAACATGTGCCTTTACAAGTACGACACAACATGTGGTTCACGCACGATGGAGCTCCTGCACATTTCAGTCGAAGTGTTTGTACACTTTTCAACAACAGATTCGGTGACCGATGGATTGGTAGAGGCGGACCAATTCCATGGCCTCCACGCTCTCCTGACCTCAAACCTCTTGACTTTCATTTATGGGGGCATTTGAAAGCTCTTGTCTACGCAACCCCGGTACCAAACGTACAGACTCTTCGTGCTCGTATTGTGGACGGCTGTGATACAATACGCCATTCTCCAGGGCTGCATCAGCGCATCAGGGATTCCATGCGACGGAGGGTGGATGCATGTACCCTCGCTAACGGAGGACATTTTGAACATTTCCTGTAACAAAGTGTTTGAAGTCACGCTGGTACGTTCTGTTGCTGTGTGTTTCCAGTCCATGATTAATGTGATTTGAAGAGAAGTAATAAAATGAGCTCTAACATGGAAAGTAAGCGTTTCCGGACACTTGTCCACATAACATATTTTCTTTCTTTGTGCGTGAGGAATGTTTCCTGAAAGTTTGGCCGTACCTTTTTGTAACACCCTGTATAGTCGACGTTCCACTGTGCTGTGAAAGTGCCACGGATGACGACCGAAAGGGTTCTACTTTGAAAATAAATGGCACCCCAGACCGTAATTCCTGGTTGTCGTGCCATATGGCGGGTGACACTTAAGATGGCATCCCACTGCTGTATGAGGCGTCTTCAAACAAATCTTCGCTGGTCATCCGGTCTCAGTTCGAAGAAGTACACATAGCTGAAGACAATTCCACTCCAGTCAATGAGATTCCACGCCGAAGACGTGTCTGGAGACGCCCTCGACGACAGCGGAATACCAACCTGACTGTCGCCCGCCTTACGGTCTGGCAACCAGGACGTATGGTCTATAATACCATATCTTTTCATAGCAAGACCTCTTTGCTTGTCACCCTTACAGCACATGGATACGTCGACAATACTCTACTGCCCGTTTTGTTGCCCTTCAAGGCAAGTTGTCCTGGGCTTATATCTGAGCAAGCTAATGCCCGCCCCGCACACAGAGAACGTGTCTACTGCATGTCTTTGTGCTTGCTAAAGCCCACCTTGGCCAGAAAGGTCGCCGGGTCTCTATGCAGGTGAAAATGTTTAGAGCATTATGGGCAGGGCTCTTCAACCATCTCCTGACGATACAACCCCCCAAACACCACAGAATTTCGCACAATATCCTTCAGGAGGACATCCAACAACTCTCTCAATCTACGTCAAGACAAATAACTGCTTCCATAAAGGAGCAACACGTTACTGACTTGCTCAATTTGTGAAGCTCATTCTCTTGAATGAATCACCCAATTTTTCTGAAACTGTAATCATTTGTGTCTACACTTACCGATTTCCGTCCCATTCGGATAAATCCTTCGAGGTGCGTCTTTTTTGTCTCAGGGTGTATGCCACATTGGTTCATTTAATTGGGTCACACTCATCCTCGTGCATCATTCGTGTGAAATACGAGTTTATGTTGCGTATCTATTGACGTGGTCGGAATGTTAGGCCCCTGTATTCTCCTCACAGGGCTGTTGGTGCACACACTGGACTGCAGTTCGCAGAGCTGGGAGTAGGCGGAACTCGCGCCGCCCGCATCGCCACGAAGGAAGCGCGGCCTGTAGTCCTGACCAGCGGCCGTGACGTGACGTGACGAGCAAGCGCGCTGCATTCCACGAATCCTGCTGGCTTCCTCTAACGACGTCTTCAATGCCGGGATGCCGTTGCTTCCCAAGCCCACCACAGGGGGCGAGCAAACGCTGCACCCCGTGTTGTCTTGCTGCTGCCCTGCACCTGAATTCGCCACCACGTGCACACGGAGTGGGGGCACTGCGGAGGAGGGCACCGCGACACTACCGCACACGTGTTGCTTTCCTTACTGTCATAACCACGCGAAGTAATGCAGTTACTGAGATACAGGACCGCACACTATCTAGGCTGCCGACTAGGGGCATGTCCACAAAAATTTTAAATGAAAGAAGTAAGTCCTCGTTTCAACGTTAGAGCGAGACTTTTTCCCTGTATTATTATTTCATCCCCTACGCCCCACATGGACGAGGGGGCTACCAGCAGTACAGTATCCTGCTCTTCGGCCGAAAGTTTTTACACAATATGTAAAGAAGACATTACAACAAAATTCATGGATACAAAATTTAAAAACGTATTTTAAAATATTTAAACTAGTGGCCATTAAAATTGCTACATCAAGAAAAAATGCAGATGATGAACGGGTATTCATTGGACAAATATATTATACTAGAACTGACATGTGATTACATTTTCACGCAATTTGGGTGCATAGATCTTGAAAAATCAGTACCCAGAACAACCACCTCTGGCAGTAATAACGGCCTTGATACGCCTGGGCATTGAGTCAAACAGAACTTGGATGGCGTGTACAGGTACAGCTGCCCACGCAGCTTCAACACGATACCACAATTCATCAAGAGTAGTGACTGGCGTATTGTGACGAGCCAGTTGCTCGGCCACCATTGACCAGACGTTTTCAATTGGTGAGATATCTGAAGAATGTGCAGGGCAGGGCAGCAGTCGAACATTTTCTGTATCCAGAAAGGCCCGTACAGGACCTGCAACATGCGGTCGCGCATTATCCTGCTCAAATGTAGGGTTTCGCAGGGATCGAATGAAGGGTAGAGCCACGGGTCGTAACACATATGAAATGTAACGTCCACTGTTCAAAGTGCCGTCAATGCGAACAAGAGGTGACCGAGACGTGTAACCAGTGGCACCCTATACCATCACACCGGGTGATACGCTAGTATGGCGGTGACGAATACACGCTTGCAATGTGTGTTCACCGCGATGTCGCCCAACATGGATGCGACCATCATGATGCTGTAAACAGAACCTGGATTCATCCGAAAAAATGACGTTTTGCCATTCGTGCACTCAGGTTCGTAGTGGAGTACACCATCGCAGGCGCTCCTGTCTGTGATGCAGCGTCAAGGGTAACCGCAGCCATGGTCTCCGAGCTGATAGTCCATGCTGCTGCTGCAAACGTTGTCGAACTGTTCGTGTAGATGGTTGCTGTCTTGCAAACGTCCCCATCTGTTGACTCAGGGATCGAGACGTGGCTGCACGATCTGTTACAGCCATGCGGATAAGATGCCTGTCATCTCGACTGCTAGAGATACGAGGCCGTTGGGATTGAGCACGGCGTTCCGTATTACCCTCCTAAATCCACTGATTCCATATTCTGCTAACAGTCATTGGATCTCGTCCAACGCGAGCAGCAATGTCGCGATACGATGAACCGCAATCGCGATAGGCTACAATCCGACCTTTATCAAAGTCGGAAACGTAATGGTACGCATTTCTCCTCCTTACACGAGGCATCACAACAACATTTCACCAGGCAACGCCGGTCATCTGCTGTTTGTGTATGAGAAATCGGTTGGAAACTTTCCTCATGTCAGCACGTTGTATGTGTCGCCACCTTGTGTGGATTCTCTGAAAAGCTAATCATCTGCATATCACAGCATCTTCTTCCTGTCGGTTAAATTTCACGTCTGTAGTACGTCATCTTCGTGGTGTAGCAATTTTAATGGCCAGTAGTGTAAAAAGATGACTATGATGCTATTTAGAAAAACACAATGCTGTTTTCTTCGATTGAAATTTAAAAAATAAACAGTCCAAGGAATAAATATGAAAAAGAAGAAATAGACATTTAAAAGGGGTTGAAAGGACGGCGACAACCATTTAAAAGGAGCACCGCACATTAACTGAAAACCTGAAGCACCTGCGCTGGGTAAAAAATTCTTGGGGAGCTTAAACTTTGGGTGTTCTGTAGAGGAGAAGGGTGTGTTTGTAAAAATATAGGGTGTCCCTCGTACGAGTCGTGAAGCGCATTTTCTCTGGTGTTTCGGGGATATATGCAGTTTCGTTTTTGCGCTGTGTAGCTGGAATCACTCCAAACAAATACTGCTCATCACGTATTTCATACGACACCCGGTGTCGGCGGATAGTAGCGCTTAGTTTCCAGTTACGATCAAAATTATTTGTAAAGCGGATTTTTACGTGCACATTCTATAGAGGTGTCTCACATTAGTCTAGTGCGATATTCGTTTTATCGATGTGTGTTAACAGGAGCCATAAAACACGACGAATAACCAGTACTCCAACAGTGACCAAGCACCGCCCTGGCCCAGCTGACGACATACAGCAATGCTGTTCAGTTGATGCTGGAGTACTATTTATTTTTCATGTTTTAACGCCTCTGTTAATACATATACATAAAACGAATACGTCGCTCGTCGAATGAGCAATTGAAATTCCGCTTTACAAATCATTTTCTTCGTAATGGGAAACTAAGTGGCACTACCTGTCGCAACTAGGCGCCGCATGAAATATGTGACTAGCAGTATTTGTCTGGGCTCAGTCCAGCTACGCATTGCAAATAGGAGGTTGTAAATGCGACTGACGACACTGTTAATCAGTGAAAACTTAAATGAAACGCTTGAATCAGAAGTGGTAATTAATACTGAGCTCTTATAAAAACCAGTCTTTCCATCACTTCTACAGATCTTTTAATATTTTAGGTTGGCAACATGTTAACCACATGACGAATTCTTTTCTAAATGCAACCTGCTAAGGCAAATGGCCGTAGGTTTTTGTGTCATGTTACTTTCATCACACCCGATTCACGGTAGATCGATAGTATACCGGGTGTCTGATCTGTCTTTCACTGTAAGCGTTCGATCGAAAGGTGGCTTCAAAGTTGCTAACATGGACCCTACGAACCAAGGTACAAAGTACCCCTTCACACTGAGTTAAGCTGTGACAAGTATGGACTTGAAGAGACAAATCACTGTGAGTTGGCTTCCCAGAAACAGCATGTTCCAACATACCATCAATCTTCCTCCTGAACACACAAAAGAAGGTAAGGCAGTCATCCTTTCCCATCTCCATCGTGCATAGAATATTGTATTGAATTCAGATGTCCTAAGAAAGCGTTTACATTCCCATCTCTACGAGGCCGAAAACTAGAGGTATCCGAAAAAGAAACCTATGCAAGTTTCAGTGCTACGACTTCAGGGCACAATCCTCGAAATCTTCCATAAACAAATTGGCAGTGATACGAGTAATTGACAAAAAGTTCCCCATCTGTCATATTTATTACCACAAAAATGCATGAGCAGTGATAGTAATTTCATACTGTTTCACAACAATAATTTAAAACCAATTGTGATCTTGGCAAACAAAAAAATGGTTCAAATGGCTCTGAGCTCTATGGGACTCAACTGCTGTGGTCATAAGTCCCCTAGAACTTAGAACTACTTAAACCTAACTAACCTAAGGACAGCACACAACACCCAGCCATCACGAGGCAGAGAAAATCCCTGACCCCGCCGGGAATCGAACCCGGGAACCCGGGCGTGGGAAGCGGGAACGCTACCGCACGACCACGAGATGCGGGCTTCTTGGCAAACAGATTTGTAAGAAAAACCATACTGTTACAGTGACCACCGAAGATGCTTTAAAATAAAGCGCAACGGATATGGTACAAATAAGCCTTCATTACAATCGAGAAAGACAGCGCCGGCCGGTGTGGCCGTGCGGTTCTAAGCGCGTCAGTTTGGAACCGCGTGACCGCTACGGTCGCAGGTTCGAATCCTGCCTCGGGCGTGGATGTGTGTGATGTCCTTACGTTAGTTAGGTTTAAGTAGTTCTAAGTTCTAGGGGACTGATGACCTCAGCAGTTAAGGCCCATAGTGCTCAGAGCCATTTTTTTTTTTTTGAGAAAGACAGCAGATTACAGCTCTTTATTGACGCCGCTGAAAAAGAAGGAGTCTTCTTCCTGAGCTTATTTGTGTGACGTGAGGTCTAGAAATATTAGCTCATGTAATACGTCTGTATGCTACGCGCATGGGTACAGGTCATGCAACCTTTCGAAGATCATTACAAGAGTGCAAGGTACACATCGGCCACCTTCCAAACGTGACGACACTGGGAGTATCCGCTCTCACGAGCGTGCGTGGTTCCATCATAATAACGTTAAAGACACTGCATTCCACACGCAACGTCATTCGCAGATGAAGCCTATTTGCAGCATCCGGGTACTTTACGAGTTGTAATAGTGACGTCTGGGACTATGAGAAACCACGTCAAACTGCTATTAGATCTAATCAATAAAGCTCTTCATAAACATGAAGACTGGAACGGCTGGTAATCGTCTTGTACACTCGCCTCAGTAGCCGATGTCGTTAACGCACGCCTATCTGGAGGTGCTCGGCTCACAGGTTGCCGGTTCGATTCCTGGTAGGGAAGAAATTTTCACAGCCAGTACTTAACCAGCATGAAGAAAGAGAGTTGGTAGCCTACGTCTCTGACCGTCAGACTGCTTCGATGTCCTGGATTATATTCCAAACCTCTTTGGAGTGTCTTGTGGAGTAAACTTTGTGTGAGGCTATTAATGGTAATCTGTACGTCGGTTTAATCAAGATGTGTTTCCGGGTGTTCTGCCGAGTTTGTTTCCAATTCGCTCTCAATTAGGGTTGCACACTACCAAAATTACGTTGCGGTGGTTTTGACACAGTACATAAGTGACACAGTAAATGGTAGGATTCCCGGAAGTATTGCTAGCATTGCTAGGGAAAGAAACCTCAATGCACCGAGCGAGGTGGCGCAGTGGTTAGACACTGGACTCGCATTCGGGAGGACGACGGTTCAATCCCGCGTCCGGCCATCCTGATTTAGGTTTTCCGTGATTTCCCTAAATCGCTCCAGGCAAATGCCGGGATGGTTCCTCTGAAAGGGCACGGCCGACTTCCTTCCCCATCCTTCCCTAATCCGATGAGACCGATGACCACGCTGTCTGGTCTCCTTCCCCAAACAACCAACCAAACCTCAGTGCAGGCAGTACCCGGGGAGGTCACAGCAGTGGACCGATCGGAGGACACGTGGGACGTGCTGGACGTCCCTCGCATCCCCGCGTCCGATCCCCCACAGTAACGCCCCTTGGCAGCAGCCTCAAGCTGTGTGTCGGAAGCCAACGCAGCCTGAAGCTGTAAGCGAAGGGTCGCCAGCTCAGCTCGCACCTGTACACAACAATTACAGTTCCTATTCATTACTGCACTTCTGCTGTTTGAAGCTCGTAAAAATATGTAAGAAGTGAACGGTGTACTCGCCTTAGTAGTAGCAGGAACTAGCGGTGAGCTCTCGCTGACGGTCTAACTGACACTGAGCTGTTCTAACCAAACAAACAAAAGCTTGC
Source organism: Schistocerca americana (assembly GCF_021461395.2). NCBI lineage: Eukaryota > Metazoa > Arthropoda > Insecta > Orthoptera > Acrididae > Schistocerca > Schistocerca americana. The sequence goes on along the minus strand of NC_060119.1, from coordinate 254,789,569 downwards.
ACGATACGAGAGTCGATACAAAGGTCAATATCTACGGAGGTACTGTACACTACACTTATTGAAATAAAAATGAATACTGTACAATGCTCGAAAGTCACATTTCTGTAGTCAGTCCTCAGCCACATCTGAGTTGCTGCAAAGAGTGTCGACATTGGACAGCAAATAAGTGGAAACATTGATGTACCTTGTAGTACAAAGATTTAGGTCTAGCAAATTCGTGGATACATCATGTGGAGGGCCAACAATGATGCACGGGGTAGGTGGTATGTAGGGGGTTCTTTCTGTTCAGGGTGTGATCTCTTGATTGCACTTAAGGGAATGCTAAATGCAGAAGAATATGGACACATTTTACAGTGCTGTTTAGTAGTATAGGAACAGAATGGAGATGATTGTATCAGCATGACAATGCACCCTGTCATAAAGCAGGATCTGCCCAGAGTCCTGACCTGAACCCAATGGAACACATTGCGGATGAACTAGGTCGTCGACTTTGCTCCAGACCCCAGCGTCCAACATCACCCTCCTCTGGTTCTTGATGAGGAAAGGGTTCCCATTCCTCCACATTCATACACCTCACTGAAAGTGTGTCAACCAGAGCCCAAGACATCATAAAGGCGAAAGGTAGGCACACGCGATATTAACGGCCATTAGTAGGTGTCCAGACACTTTTCATCAAGTTGTGTACGCAATTCCATCAAATTTTTGTTGGAAGAGGAAGACAAACAGCAAAAGTCTCATTAAAATTGCACTTGGGATGTTCACAGGAACCGATAGCTATTACAATTGCTCAGTTAACAGAATAACGTGGAGCTAGATGTTCTTACCGATGTTTCACTATTTTATAAAGACACAGAAGGACACCACACCCTTATTTTTGGGTGACATTGCCGAACAGGTTGTCAGGAGACTGACACACAATTTCGATGTGTCATGTTCTTCATTTTACATTGTTAGTATTGCAGTAAGTGACATCGTTCGCTACGCTACAATTCTTACTCCGTTTTTGTTTTATAAGGTTTCCATCTGCACAATCGATCTCGTTTTGCTTTGATTGACCCTTTGTTTATGTGACTATTTCCTTTTCAGTACTCGAGCGAGAAACTATTGACTTTAACGTCTATATATGCCTGATTATATTATTGACGTACGATCATTTGTAGACTCGCTATTTGTAGCTTACAAATTATGGGAGATGTGCGTAGGCTTCAGCTGTCTAACTACACCTTCCTACCATGTGCTGATCGTACACAAAGAAGTTACTCCCCACTACCTCGTCCTTTTCCTATCGTGTCCTCTTTACAGCGCCGTGCACCATATCACCACTGGAGGAACCGAGTCAATGGAGAAATGTAGAATCAAATGGAGAAGTATTTAAAAATTCTGTATCGATATCTAACCTCTTAAAAATGGAGTTCGAATAGAAATAAAATAATCAATATCTTTGTTCAATAAGTGATCAACTTGTTTGAGATTGAATGCTTTTATATGTGTCATCACAATTATAATTAATTTCTATTTGCCGCGCGGAGTGCCCGCGCGGTTGAAGGTGTCATGTCACGGATTGCGCGGTTGCTCCCGCCGGAAGTTCGAGTCCTCCTTCGGGCTTGGGTGTGTGCGTTGTTCTTAGAATCAGTTAGTTTCAGTTACTTTAAGCACTGTGTAAATATAGGGACCTCAGCAGTTTGGTCCCTTAGGAATTCACACAGAAAAAAAATTTCTACTTCGAACCACAGTTTTCCAACCATTGTATTACATGTTGTATTGACCAACCACTCCGGTTTTTTTCCGAAATACCCGGCTGATGGCCGCTGTGTGGAATGATGAACTGCTTTAAATATCTTTAACACAAAAAAACGACGTACCACGAAGGACTTACCCGAATGGAACGAATATTAGTGTGATGCACACGCGCAGACTGAAGCATTACATGGACAGACCCATGTAATTTTATGTAAATTTAACGTCGCAAAAACCACGGAAAGCACTAAAATGTGCACTTATCTATTTATTTACTGTAAATAACTTCAAACCTAAATAACTTATTTCAATTAATTTTGTGAAATGAAATAATTATTTCGTAAATAATATTTCAAAGATATAGCGGCAGTCAACCTATGCCTCATTGTGATCGACTGTAATATTTCTTTTTTGTTTTTTGTTTTAGAAAGTAAGTGAAGAGCGCTCCAGCTCGGATCTCTATATGCCGGTTAGCTTTTATACTGACTGGAGGCACTATAGATGCATTCCTTGTTTATCAGTAATCTTTCTTTTGCGTAGGCAAATGTGATGAACGTGAGATATATTTGCTTTTATTTACAACTTGCTATAGCGTCCCTGAGATTAACTGCCGATCATCACGAAGCGTTTTGCAAAGTTGAATGCAAGTGCAGAACCTTAAATGATCTGGCCACGATCTCCAAGCTGCGATTCCCTTTCGCCGGTAAATAACAGATACAGGCCCCGCAAACTTGATGGTGATATTGAAAGATGTAACCTTTCCTAAATTTTACAGCATTTTCCTACAATTCGGTTTGGCCACTAACAAAAATGCATGCATCAACATCAATGGCTATCTGCTCCAGTTAATTTTAACAGTTTTCTCTTTCCAATGATTAATTCCAATTTCTATTTAAAACCAAATTTTAGTAAACTTGTGTGTGCAGACGCGTCAAGACAAACAAATAGTTACAATTTCGGAAAACTTGAATGATTTATTCCAGAGAAAGAGCTTCACAAAGTTAGCAAGTCAAAGCGTTGGCCAACCTCTAACCCTTATGCAAGTATTTGTGCGGCTTGACAATGGCTTCTCGGACATGCTACTGAAGGATATCGTGCCACATTCTGTCCAGTTGACGTATTAGATGGACGGCCCTGCCCGCAATGCTCCAAATGTTCTCGATTGGAGAGGAATCGTGCGACCTCGCTGGCCAGACATGGTTTGGCAACCACGAAGATAAACAGTAGAAACTCTAGCCGTATGAAATGTAAGCCCACTGGGATAGCTTGCGCCGGCCGAAGTGGCCGTGCGGTTAAAGGCGCTGCAGTCTGGAACCGCAAGACCGCTACGGTCGCAGGTTCGAATCCTGCCTCGGGCATGGATGTTTGTGATGTCCTTAGGTTAGTTAGGTTTAACTAGTTCTAAGTTCTAGGGGACTAATGACCTCAGCAGTTGAGTCCCATAGTGCTCAGAGCCATTTGAACCATTTGGATAGCTTGCCATAAAGGACAGCGAAATGGGGTGAAAAAGTTGTCGGCGTACCGCTGTGTTGTAAGGATGCCGCTGATAACCAAAGGGGGCCTGCTATGAAAATAAATGGCACTCTCACTCCTCGTGTGGCAGGCTACTGTCAGGTCGGTAACCTACACCTGTCTCGGACGTCTTCAGACAAGTCTTGCGACTGGAATCTCATTGACTGGAGTAAGATTGTCTTTAGTGAAGAGTCCCGCTTCGAATTGAGCGCCGATGACCAGCAAAGTCGTGCCTGGAGGCTCTCCGGATAGTGGTGCGATACCAACACAGTCGCCCGCCATACGACCCAACAACCAGGAGTGGCATGCCTCTCTTTTTATAGCAGGACCCCTTTGGCTGCCATCAGCGGCACCCTTACAGCACAGCGGTACGTCGATTTTCTACGCCAAGTTTTGTTGTTCTTCATGGCAAGCCACCCTGGGCCTATATTTCACCAAAATAATGCCCGCCCGCACACGGCGAGAGTTTCTACTGCTTGTCTTCGTGCCTGCCAAACCCTGCTTTGGCCAGCAGTGTCACTCTGGATCTCTCCCCACTCGAGAACGTTTGGAGCATTATGAGTAGGGCCCTATAGTCAACTCGGGATTTTGCCGATATGACGCGCCAATTGGGTAGAAATGGTTCAAATGGCTCTGAGCACTATGGGACTTAACATCTGAGGTCATCAGTCCCCTAGACTTAGAACTACTTAAACCTAACTAACCTAAGGACATCGCACACATCCATGCCCGAGGCAGGGTTCGAACCTGCGACCGTAGTAGCAATGTGGTTCCTAGAACCGCTCGGTCACAACGGCCGGCGCCAATTGAGTAGAACAGAATTAGAATTATATGAATACCTTCAGGTGTTGACGGGCGTTGATATATATCAACGGGGACAGGTGAAAATGTGTGCCCCGACCGCGAAGCGAACCCGGGATCCCCTGCTTACATGGCAGGCGCTCTATCCATCTGAGCCACCGAGGACACAGAGGATAGCGCGACTGCAGGGAGTATTTCGCGCACGCCTCCCGCGAGACCCACATTCTCACCTTGTATGTCCACACACTACATTCGTAGTGTCCCAACCCAACACACTCATTACTCGTGGAAGACATTCTTACCAAGACTCGTAAGAGTTCGGGGAATATGTGTGCATCCACACAGAGGAAGAAGGACGCGGCCGGTGTTGCCAAAACTATATATTTATATGGATATGGTGTCTGTTCTTTCGGACATGTTGAGTAGAACGTGGCATGATATCCCACAGGAGGACATCCAAGAACTCTATCAAAGTCAAGCCGAATAACTGCTTGCATAAGGGCCAGAGACTGGCCAAAGCGTTATTGACTTGCTCACTTTGTTAAGGTCCTTCTCTCCAATAAATCATCCATTTTTTTCCGAAATTGTAATTATTTGTTTGTCTGTGCCTGTGCATCACACCGATTTTCGATCCATCCGGATAATTCCTTCGTGGTGCGACGTTTTTTTTTTTTTATTTCTGAAGATATTTAAAGCAGCTCTTAATTGCATAAAGTCGGGCACTTCGGAAAAAACGGAATGGTTGGTAAATACAACATGTGATACAATGGAAAATTTTTGTTCGAAGCAGAAATTAATTATAACTGTAATGACATACATAAAAGCAATCTGAAACAAGTTGATCATTTGGATGAAGATATTGATTCTCTTATTAACTCCATTTTTAAGAGGTTAGATATCGATACAGAATATTTAAATGCTGATTCTACATACGGGTTCAAACTATTTTATTCTCAATCTTCAATCAGAATGTTTTTAAAAAGTCTAGATAAATACTTTCGTTCAGCATTAAGGGTTGTAAATGACGCAACCGAAAACGGGGAAATATTGATTTAAACTTCAATTCCTGTTTGATCCAAGAGAAAGGACAATCTTTTACAAGCTGTATCTAAACACAGATAACTTTTTCCTGATTTTTCAAAAGTCGAATCAACTAAGCTTGTACAATAGTAATCCCAAAATTATGTAAAACATTAATTTAAAAATATGTATATTACGTAACTTAATAACATAATTAATCAAATGCATTGAAATACTATTTGTTGCAATTTTTACATTTTCCCTTCTTCTTCCTTTCCCCTTGTTTCTTCATTTTCAAATCGAATGTTATTGCATTTGTTTTTGCAAACACTTCTAACTGAATCTTATATAATCCACATGACAAAAAATTCGAAAAAAATCTGAAAAACCAGTTTAATTAAGTAAGTAAGGTTTTCGACCGTACCACGAATGATCTCTGTAGGATGTGAACTATCTCATCACCAGAAAAAATGCTATGTGTCTCAAAGTTTTAGCGGAAAACTGGTGTAAAATGGCTCTGAGCACCATGGGACTTAACATCAGAGGTCATCAGTCCCCTAGAACGTAGAACTACTTAAACCTAACTAACCTAAGGACATCACACACATCCATGCCCGAGGCAGGATTCGAACCTGCGACCGTAGCGGTCGCGCGGTTCCAGACTGAAGCGCCTAGAAAAACTGGTGAGAATACGACATTAAGGTAACAAAATACACTTCTAGACCAAATAGTTTTCATTTTACAGACGAAAAAAATAGTATTTTCTGCTAATTCTGGGTAGAGAGGGGGCGGTTGTCCCCTAGTAAAAATATGAACTTTGATTTCTTTGTAATCATCCCGCTGCCTACGCAGTATTGAATGCGTTGAAAGTGCTTGTCCGTCACTTAAATACCGAAGCCTTCCTAACTCTTTTTTTTTTTTTTAATCGCAGCCTATATATTTGACAACATACGTAGAAACTGTATCCCAGTACAGTGTACACATCTACTCTGAGAACCAAGCTTCCTCAGGTCCATTCTTCGCTCAGTAAAATTACCATTCACAGAGCTTTTTGGCTATCCGGTAGCGGGTGACGTCACCGTGTTCCCTACCGCACGCACGCTGGCAGGAACAAAGCCCTTGTGTGTGCGCTGCCCATCTGTCCGGGAAGATCGGCAGCTCTGTCCTCGCACAAAGCAGCGCTCCGGCAGCGAACTACGCCTGCCGTAATTATGCCCCACTACAGCTGCAGTGGAACCACAACATTCTTTCCCTCCTAAAAAGGTAGCAAGGAAATTGATATTAACATACTATACGAGCAGGAGCTTCACTTAAAGTTGTCTTGCAGCTAACGTAAGTTAAAGGCAACCAAGAAATGTCGTGCGACCACAGTGAAAGCTTTTAGAATGTTTTTAGGTAGGGCATCATACTGTTGCCTTCATTATGAGAGCTACCTCGTAGGTTTGGGTAGTTGGTGTTGCAGTTGTGCATAATTTGTTATAACCGTTCATTTAACGCTAGAACAAGTTATAACTTCAGCATTAGTATTCGTATTTGTAGCAGCAACGAATAAGAGCTCGTAGCGATAGGTAGCAAAGATATTTTATTATTGTACACTTAGGGCAGCTGAACATGAAGTGTAATAGTCGCGATAGGACTTCTTGTTCTTCTTCTTTTCTTTCTTCTTATTCTTCTCTTTGTTAATTTAGGCCTTATTTTACCGTGCGTTATCTTTATAATCAAAAAAGTTACGGTCGTATGGAAGTACAAAAAAACTTAGATATAGTAAGTACTTAAGGTGGTGCTTCTTGCACTTGCTTGAAGGATAAATAGCGAACGATGTTGCATCGTTGTGAGGTAGTGGACTCGCGTTCTAGGCGACGAGTGTTCGAAGTCCTATCCAGCCATCCAGATGCAGCTATCCCGCAATTTCCCTAAATAAGCCATGAGAAACGGTTGCATGGTTCCTTTTAGACGAACACTGACAACCTCTCTCCTGTCCGAGCTTTTGATGTCCTATTTTCCTTACGTACCTCCTTCCTTTCTGCATTTCAGAAGGCACGTCTAATATTACAGATAATCTAAATAACAAAAAAAAAAAAAAATTGGGGTATGGTGTGTATTGCTGTATACATTTTCGGCATACCAACATCACACTGGTCTATAAGAAATGAAAAAGTATTTTATAACGCTTACTTTTTATTTGTTATCAATTAGTCGCACTGAATTTAATTGTAGCATTATAGGATAGACTTATTATATGGTGTCATTGGATCGTAAGATTTGAAATAGAACATTGTAATTTCCCGTTCAGTAATATGTAACGAGTTTTGGATAACGACTTTATGGTCACTGTTTATTTTGTCCAGCACTCTTCATATTATATCACGTAATTAGAGAGATAGTTTTTATAAGAGTAAACGCTGATCGTCACAAATAGGTTAAGACACTTCATTTATATTCGAGCATCAACCTTAACTAGCGCCGGCCGCTGTGATCGAGCGGTTCTAGGCGCTTCAGTCCGGCTCAGACGGCCATAGACACGGGTTCTCAGATACATGCCGTGTTCTTGACTTACGCAAGGCGTTCGATACAGTTCCCCACAGTCGTTTAATGAACAAAGTAAGAGAATATGGACTATCAGACCAATTGTGTGTTTGGATTGAAGAGTTCCTAGATAACAGAACGCAGCATGTTATTCTCAATGGAGAGAAGTCTTTCGAAGTAAGAGTGATTTTAGGTGTGCCGTAGGGGAGTGTAGTAGGACCGTTGCTATTCAAAATATACATAAATGACCTTGTGGATAACATCGGAAGTTCACTGAGGTTTTTGCGGATGATGCTGTGGTATATCGAGAGGTTGTAACAATGGAAAATTGTACTGAAATGCAGGAGGATCTGCAACGAATTGACGCATGGTGCAGGGAATGGCAATTGAATCTCAATGTAGACAAGTGTAACGTGCTGCGAATGCATAGAAAGAAAGATCCTTTATCATTTAGTTACAAAATAGCAGGTTAGCAACTGGAAGCAGTTAATTCCATAAATTATCTGGGAGTAGGCATTAGGAGTGATTTAAAATGGAATGGTCATATAAAGTTGATCGTCGGTAAAGCAGATGCCAGACTGAGATGCATTGGAAGAATCCCACGGAAATGCAATCCGAAAACAAAGGAGGTAGGTTACAGTACACTTGTCCGCCCACTGCTTGAATATTGCTCAGCGGTGTGGGATCCGTACCAGATAGGGTTGATAGAAGATTAGAGAAGATCGAACGGAGATCAGCGCGCTTCGTTACAGAATCATTTAGTAATCGCGAAAGCGTTACGGAGATGATAGATAAACGCCAGTGGAAGACTTTGCAGGAGAGACGCTCAGTAGCTCGGTACGGGCTTTTGTTGAAGTTTCGAGAACATACCTTCACCGAGGAGTCAAGCAGTATATTGCTCCGTCCTATGTAAATCTCGCGAAGAGACCATGAGGATAAAATCAGAGAGATTAGAGCCCACACAGAGGTATACCGACAGTCTTTCTTTCCACGAACAATACGAGACTGGAATAGAAGGGAGAACCGATAGAGGTACTCAAAGTACCCTCCGCCACACACCGTCAGGTGGCTTGCGGAGTATGGATGTAGATGTAGATGTATATGTAGAGAACCGTGCTGCTGCTACGGTCGCAGGTTCGAATCCTGCATCGGGCATGGATGTGTGTGATGTCCTTAGGTTACTTAGGTTTAAGTAGTTCTAAGTCTAGGGGACTGATAACCTCAGATGTTAAGTCGCATAGTGCTTAGAGGCATTTGAACCATTTGAACCTTAACTAGCCGCGACTTGTTGTGAGCAGGCAGCGTCCAGTAGTGGATGTGGAGCCGCAGTGTGTCGGCGTTGTTCTGCCACAAACCACAATGGAGCAACATCTCAAAATCAGACATTCAAGACATTCTTTAGAATGTTTTTCGGAAGAAAAAAGTATGTGTGATTTTTGTCCCGTACACGTTCAATCCTCAACAACAACAACGACGAGAGGACGCCTACTGCGACTTGACTGAAATGTAGAAGGCGGACGATTCTCTGCTGTAAAAAATCATTACGGCTGACGAGACTTTGTGTAATCAATACGAACCTACCACAAGCCGACAAAATGGAGAACTTGACATGAAAGATCAAAGCTTTGACGATGTAACCGACATTCACGTCAATGTGACGCGCGAACTAAACAAAACCCGAAAGGAAAACTCTTCTGACAGTTTCACAAAGTTGTATGAACGCTGTGTGCTTTATAACCAAGTGGGAGAGGAGGAGGGGGGTGGGGAGGCTATGTAGAACACCTGAAATATTAAAACCACCATCTTAACTTTCTCTGCTTTTTACTAACCCAGTCTCTAAACTTTTCGGGCTGATGGGTACTTTAGTCTACTCTGCGCGCAGACGTGAAGTACGTTCCGCAAAACGCATAGCGATGCTATTTAACTAAGCCCTAGAGGTGCAAAATGCATTCCCACAATTGAATCATAGTAAAAATATAAATGCTGGTAAATAAATGCTTTGTTCATAAAGGACTGATTGTAAAGGGCTGTGGCTGATAAAATAATTCATGTGAAAAGTCATAACGTCACTAATTTACTGCTTCAGTCACTTATTTTAATTTTAAACACCAACAGTCTTTTCAATGTTCATTCCCCCACTACCAGGTCGATTAAGATGTTCCACGATATAAAAAAAATTTTGCCCACTTGAAGATGGTGGCACGAACACTGAAACAAATACTGGTGTTCGGAACTAAATCGATAAGTTTTTTGATGTAATTTCGATAAAAGGTGGTAGAAGCAAGGCGACGAGAACCAGTACCATCACGTACGTATTAAATGCTACACACAGGGTGTCTCAGAAATGTCCAGACAAACTTCGAGGAGTTGTAGAGGGCGTCGAGAGGAATAAACAGAGGGGAGGAACCTCCGTCCGGAAACACCATCCAGTGACTCTACAGTGTGTCGTAGTTATAGGAGTAGGCACCTGCCACAGCAAGCGTGACTGTACGCTGACGAACTGTTGGCGAAACTTCTCGCTATGCTGTTTTTTTTTTCCGTGTTCGCGACTGATTGCCACGATCGCCTGTGGAGAAGATGGAGCCCGCTGCTTCGCAGAAAGGCATCGTGTGTTATAAATGCGACGCTCTGTTCCCTTGGTGGACGACAGTTTCGACAACCAGTTTCCATCTGCAGTTCATTTTTGCCCTGTGTACCGAAAAGGAATGGATATTTTAGAGTGTCCTGGAAAAGAATAAACTGCCAATGGAAAGCCGTGCCCGAAACCGTCATCCACCGAGGGAACAGAGCATCGCATTAATAGAGGACAGCGCCTTTCTACGCCACAGCTACCTCCACCTTCAGCTGGCGATCGTGGCAATCAATCGCGATCACTGAAAAACAAACAACATTGAGAGACGTTCCGCCTACTGTCCGTCGGCATACACGGTCACGTTTGCTGCCGATGGGGTGGCCTAGCAGCAGGCGCTACTGCTCTGCAGCGCCGTTAGAGAACCCTCGATTTGATCCTCAAGAACTCCTCGTACTACCACTCGAAGTTTGGCTCAATATATTTAGGACATCCTGCATATGTAAATAAACTACACACTTAAAAAAAGTTTTGCATCACCTCGGTTCCGAGAGTTCCTGAACCTGTACAGAAAACTGGAATAGAGATCAACATAAACATTATTTCTGCCCTTCTTATTGATCATGAAAACCACACACTGCATGTTGTACCACCATACAGCGAGACCTTCAGAGGTGTACTGTACACACTGGTACCTCTAATACCCAGTAGCACGTCCTCTTACATTGATGCATGCCTGCATTCGTTGTAGCATACTATCCACAAGTTCATCAAGGCACTGTTGGTCCATGTTGTCCCACTCCTCAACGGCGATTCGGCGTAGATCCCTCAGAGCGGTTGGTGGGTCACGTCGTCCACAAACAGCCCTTTTCAATCTATCCCAGGCATGTTAGATAGGGTTCATGTCTGGAGAACGTGCTGGCCACTCTAGTCGAGCGATGTCGTTATCCCGAAGGAAGTCATTCACAAGATGTGCACGATGGGGGCGCGAATTGTCGTCCATGAAGACGAATGCCTCGCCAATATGCTGCCGATATGGTTGCACTATCAGTCGGAAGATGGCATTCACATATCGTACAGCCTTTACGGCGCCTTCCATGAACACCAGCGGCGTACGTCGGGCCCACATAATGCCACCCCAAAATAGTAGCGAAACTCGACATTGCTGCACTCGCTCGACAGTGTGTCTAAGGCGTTTAGCCTAACCGGGTTGCCTCCAGACACATCTCCGAAGATTGTCTGTGCTTGAAGGCATATGCGACCATCGGTGAAGAGAACGTGACGCCATTCCTGAGCGGTCCATTCGGCATGTTGTTGGGCCCATCTGTATCGCACTCCATGGTGTCGTGGTTACAAAGATGGACCTCGCCATGGACGTCGGGAGTGAAGTTACACGACGTTCTGTGGCAGCACGGAAAGCATTATTCAACGTGGTGGCGTTTCTGTCAGGGTTTTTCCGAGCCATAATCCTTAGGTAGCGGTTGTCCACTGCAGTAGTAGCCCTTGGGCGGCCTGAGCGAGGCATATCATCGACAGTTCCTGTCTCTCTGTATCTCCTCTATGTCCGAATAACATCGCTTTGGTCACTCCGAGACGCCTGGACACTTCCTTGCTGAGAGCCCTTCCTGGCACAAAGTAATGATGCGGACGCGGTCGAACGGCGGTATTCACATTCTAGGCATGGTTGTACCACAGACAAGACGAGCCGTGTATCTCCTTTTTCTGGTCGAGTGATCGGAACTGATCGGCTGTCGGACTCCCTCCGTCTAACAGGCGTCGCTCATGCATGGTTGTTTACATCTTTGGACATCCCTGACATCTCAGAACAGTCAAAGGGACTGTGTCCGTGATACAATATCCACAACCAACGTCTACCTTCAGGAGTTCTGGGTACCAGGGTGATGCAAAACTTTTTTTGATGTGTGTATTTCCCATCTCTCAGTAATGTGCAAAATATTCGCTACACGTGCACAGAAAAACACCATTAGCTAGTAATCAGGTAAAGTAACAAATGGATATATCTAGAACGATGGACCTTTCGCAGATTGTGAAAGAAACTCTTTATTGTGTAATCAATTAACACTTTGCTCAATGTCATACGTTCTGAGAAGTTTTCACTCAGTTTTAACAAAATCAATAGAAGCAACTGTAGAGAAAGAAAGGCACTTACGTCATCCAATGTAAGTCTGTTCCACAACATAGGTATTAAGTGTTGAAACTTCAATAGGTGAATGGGAAATGAGTGGGTAGTCAGGCACGGAGATTACTGAAACTGTTGGTCACTTTTAAGCAATACTTCTTGACGCCTAAAGAGCAAAAAGTAAGCCAGTTCAAGTGTTAAAGGAACACATTTACTACAGCAGTTACTTTTTGATGATAGTTTACTGCCCCAAGGCAGTGGGTTCACTAACGCACACCTTAGTTGTGATATTCGACTATGAGTATCCATTTTGAATCATGCTGGTTGCAGAATTTTTCACTATCTGTATTTGGCCGGCATGGAGATGCGTGGTGATGGCAGTGTTAAGTTCCTGATAGCCAGTCTCGGGGCCAACGCCCTGAACTAAATTCCAAACGTGTCGGCAGTGTCTCATGGAGCGAGGACATGTGACCCTGATGATGTTGACTCACGTGATGGGGACGATATACCTGGAAGTCCCCTTGCTGCCCATCGAGATGTGTATGCTATGTGCGGGCATAGAGTTTCACCCTGTGCTTTCATCATACAACACTAATTCGACGCCAAACTATTCATCCAATTAGTACAGTCGCCTCCACTCAACACAAGGGCGGCCATACCTGTGGCCTAGGGCGGCCCCAGACCCTCACCCCCCAACTTCTCTCAGGGAAAGGAAAAAATATATTGTAATCAGGTGCTTTTATTTCAAGAAAAGATTTAAAAGTCAGTATTACACAGGCTTTTACCACTGTTGGATCTGAAAATTTTTTTGGCTTTTCACAAGTCGCCAGTAAACTTCCAAAATATTAAAAATAGACACTACCCCCAGGACTAGCCCGCCTCCTCCCCCCTCCCCATACGTAATATCGTATGGGCGTCCTTGACTCAGATGCACTTAAGGCATAATTTTCATGTTCCGCGTGGAAAAAAGTCACTGTGCGCGGATGAAGAAAGTCGTTAGAAATTAGATGGATGAACAACCACTCTGTGTCTACCAGTCAACAATAACTTACGACTTATTTTGTTTATATCGTTGGGCACTGGTACAGAATCACTTCAGCAAGGGATCCAACACCATGATATAGCAGATTCGAAAGGAGCCGTGTAAATCAGTTACAGAAAAACTATAATAATGTGTAATCAAACGGCGTAAGTTATTAATGAAATTATCCGGGCAAGTTATGAGTTAGAGAATTTAGGGTAGTTGAAGACAATGGCAGGACTGCCAGTAAAAGAATTAATTACAATAGTAAAACTAGCCTGGGAAGTTTCTGGTAAGCTAAATACTGAACAGATTTTTTGTAATTAAATTTAAAATGTGTCTGCAGCCGAGCGTTTTACGATCACCATGCATTACTGGCTTTTGCTTATGGACATTATAGCGATTTCTCTGAAAAGATAGATGCATGATAAGAGTACAAGGAGATATAGAGCGAGGAAAAATGGATCAAGGAACAGAGATGTAATTCTCACAGTATTGCAAAACAAATGGGGTGGTGTTACACACTCCTGGGCAAGCGGTTGGCAGAAGGATAAAGGAACTTCCTTGCTAGTTTGGATCAGAAGAAACAGAGAATGACTCAATGGAAGGCGAGTAGGTGACGTTAGAGAAAATGCATGAACGACATGGATGGGTGGAGTTGAAAACATTAATGTGCACGGAGGTCTAAAGAAGGCCTGCATCCAGCAGTTTTTACGTGTGTATGATACAAATTCCATGACAAAACTCTGATAAAAAATTACGGAGAAAAAAGAAACATATGGATTTTTGCGCCATTGTTACGGTTGTTTTATGTGCTGCACTGTTATACAACAGTACGAGGGCGTGCTGAATTTTTGATGTGAAACAACCGTAACATGTTTATTCTAGATATAGAAATAAAAATTTTGAGGTTCGTAAGTCGGTCTGCCTTCCATAACAATGAACATGCTGTTTTATCTTGGATCAGAAAAAAGACGGAAAATGCCACTCGTGTGTGCCGTACCGCCTTCCTTTGTATGTGTAATAACAAAAAACTTGCCTTTTTATGTCCTCTGCTGTTTATCTAAATAGTGAAGTAAGCTGATACCTGAAAGGATATATGTATTACATACCACGTAATTTTATATAATTATAAAATACATTTTAATTGCCGGTCGTGGACGCTGAATAGAATACGAAAAGAACCAGAAGTCCAGAGTTCGAAAAAGGTTTGAAACAGATCTAGAATGGGCGTGCGTAGCGAACGAAACGAACAACTCGAAACTGAACTAAATAGGAGCGGTCGGCAGTGGAACTGCAGCCAGTGGCCACGCGAAGAACGACGAGTCCGGTCGAGGGAGACCGAGACCGAGACAGACGGGAACGTGACGGAGGCTGGAACGAGACCGTCCGACGTGCAGCTGCGGGAACGAGACCGACCGTTTCCCGTTCAAAAATGGTTCAAATGGCTCTGAGCACTGTGGGACTTAACTTCTGAGGTCATCAGTCCCCTAGAACTTAGAACTACTTAAACCTAACTAACCTAAGGACATCACAAACATCCATGCCCGAGGCAGGATTCGAACCTGCGACCGTAGCGGTCGCGCGGCTCCAGACTGTAGCACCTAGAACCGCTCGGCCACTTCGGCCGGCCCGTTTCCCGTTCCCCGGAACTACAAGTAGAAAGGCGTGACCGAAGTGAACTATGAAAGACCGTTTCTTAGAATTCGTTCCTCGCTCCTTCCGTTCATCTTGGTGAACCGTTCCTTTGGACCCGTTAGTTCGCGAACGACCCATCTCTAAAAGTAACCACGCCTGCAATAAACAAAGCACTCTACATACCAACATTTGCAGCGGTGACTGGTAAATCACAACGTTCTACGCACTAGTCGAGAAGACGAGCCACTGAACACACACTATTTTATCCATGGTACTCTAGTTGAATTCTGCACTTGTTATTCAATGAAACTTTGTTAAGGTCGACTGCAACAAGCCATGACTACTTATAAGAAGCTTCATTTTATTACCATGGCCGATTTCGCATCATTATGTCCGTCTTAATACGCCTGTACTTTTTTAGTGGTGCAAGAATCGACAGTAGTATGTTGTCCGCTCCTGTACTAAATAAGTACTCAGCGACAGTTCATTTGCCGTACATTCGAATAATAGAAAAATGCGCTACCGTGCTTGCAGCTCATAGAACAAATGTAAGTATACGAAGGTTACTGTCTTTATACGTTTTAATTGTATGCTCACAGCACATTTTTCTATACTTTATCATACATGTCTTCCTTATAGCACATAAAAACGAGGTAACTCCTTACATTTCTTATGGAGTACATGAGCAGACGAGATTCTGCTGCCTGTGACATGGGCATTACGGTTCGAAACTGCTCGTGGGAAGCTCCGTGAAAGTAGGATAGTGCAGTGCCTGTGTTATTATCTACATCTACATCTACGTGATTACTCTGCTATTCACAATAAAGTGCCTGGCAGAGGGTTCTGTGAACCACCTTCATGCTGTCTCTCTACCGCTCCACTCTCGAACGGCGCGCGGGCAAACGAGCAGTTAAATTTTTCTGTGCGAGCCCTGATTTCTCTTATTTTATCGTGATGATCATTTCTCACTATGTAGGTGAGTGCCAACAGAATCCTTTTGCAATCGGAGGAGAAAACTGGTGATTGAAATTGCATGAGAAGATCCAGTCGCAACGAAAAACGCCTTTGTTTTCATGATAGCCACTCCAATTCACGTATCACGTATGTGGCACTGTTTCCCCTACTTCGCGATAATACAAAACGAGCTGCCTTTCTTTGTACTTTTTCGATGTCAACCGTCAGTCCCACCTGATATGGATCCCACACCGCACAGCAGTACTCCAGAACAGGGCGTACAAGCGTAGTGCAAGCAGTCTCTTTGGTAGACCTGTTACACCTTCTAAGTGTTCTGTCAATGAATCACAGTCTTTGGTTTGTTCTAACCACAATATTGTCTATGTGATCGTTCCAATTTAGGTTATTTCTAATTGTAATCCCTAAGTATTTAGCTGAATTCACAGCCCTCAGATTTGTGTGACTTATCGCGTAATCGAAATTTAGCTGATTTCTTTTAGTACTCATGTGAATAACTTCGCAATTTTCTTTATTCAGGGTCAAATGCCACTTTTCGGACCATACAGATATCTTATTTAAGTCATTTTGCAAGTCATTTTGATCATCTGATGACTTTACAAGACGGTAAATGACAGCATCATCTGCAAACAATCTAAGACGGCTACTCAGATTGTCTCCTATGTCGTTAATATTGATCAGGAACAATAGAGGGCCTATAACTCTTCCTTGGGGAACGCCGGATATTACTTCTGTTTTACTCGATGACTTTCCGTCTATTACCACGAACTGTTACCTTTCTGACAGGGAATCACGAATCCAGTCGCACAACTGAGACGATACTCCGTAGGCACGCAGTTTGATGAGAAGACGCTTGTGAGGAACGGTGTCGAAAGCCTTCTGGAAATCTAAAAATATGGAATCAGTTTGACATCCCCTGTTGATAGCACTTATTACTTCATGAGTATAAAGAGCTAGTTGTGTTTCACAAGAACGATATTTTCTGAATCCGTGCTGACTATATGTCAATAAATCGTTTTCTTCGAGGTACTTCATAATGTTCGAATACAGTATATGTTCTAAAACCCTACTGCAAATCGACGTTAGTGATATAGACCTGTAATTCAGCGGATTACTCCTACTTCCCTTTTTGGGTATTGGTGTGACTTGAGCAATTTTCCAGTCTCTAGGTACGTATCTTTCTGTGAGCGAGTGGTTGTATATAATTGCTAAATATGGAGCTATTTTATCAGCATACTCTGATAGGAACCTGACTGGTATAAAATCTGGACCGGAGGCCTTGCCTTTATTAAGTGATTCAAGCTGCTTTGTTTCACCTATGTAAAATTCCTTCTGACATGCAATATCGTAATTAACCGCCGACACCGGTCATGCGTCTTTCAAGTAAAATGTCTCCACTGTACGGGAATATATATGTAATGGTTGTACGAGTACAGGCAGTTGACACATGGTTGACGGGCCGCGAGTAGTGCTCGGGTAGCCAAGTGGTAGGCGACTGCTCGTGATAAGCGGGAAATCCAGTTCGGTGTCCCGGTATGGCACCAATATTCATTGTCGTCATTCCATTAAACAGCCAATGGTGGTTTATATTCCCAACTGCGTATACATTTAATGTGCTTCCTAAAAATGTCTGTCTTGTTGCAATCTCCCTAAACGTTTTTCACTCAAAGTGCGTTTATACAGTATACACAGCAAAAGAAAATCTTCATTCTTCACTCAGGAGACAGTCGGTCCTAGGAGCAGAACACTACAAACCGCGTGCACAGTGCTACATATCACTATTGATGTTTTAGGTTGCAAGACAACGCGACTTATGCACTCACAAATTAACGCTGTCAGTGACAATTTTATTCTGGGCGACAATGCGAGTTGACAGTAACTCATCAGTAACTACGCTTCCACTCATTTCACTTGATGACGGCGAGAGCAACGAAACGCACTGCGGTCTATTACGGACGAAATAAGACGTGTTACAGCAACGTTTAACGCTGTTTGCATGGTCGCCTGGTGATGAGATGAGGCTCGAAACACGCAGTGACGAATTAAGCATGGTAATAAAATGAACCAAAGCGTAAATTTACGCGTGTTTTACGGCTTGTATCGGCATTAAAAACCAGTAGGACATGGAACTGCATAAGGCGAGAGGCAATGGCTGTAATTACGTTACCTTTCTCAGAAGACTCCGGGCTCTCGCGGTGGTGAGGTACGAGTTCAAGCCGTCCACGCCTGCGTCTCCGGCGACCGCTACCGCCGAATGGATTACCGCGTTCCCGCGTTGTGCATCCAGAGCGCCGTGCGGCACTGACTCACCACAGCAGCGAGAGAGAGCCAGGGAGAGCCAGGGACTGGGAAAACGTACAACGCCGCCACCTGCCCGGCTCTACACCTGTTGCTGGCCCGCGCGAGGCGCGTCAAAGATCCAGCCACTAGGGGTGGTCCAAACGGTTATTTCGGAGTATCATTTATCGCGATTACCGTTACTTCACATTTTACAGACGAATGGACGAACTGGTAGAAGCCGAAGTCGGGGAAGATCAGTTTGGATTCCGCAGAAATGTTGGAACACGTGAGGCAATACTGACCCTACGACTTATCTTAGAAGATAGATTAAGAAAAGGAAAACCTACGTTTGTAGCATTTGTAGACTTAGAGAGAGCTTTTGACAATGTTGACTGGAATACTGTCTATCAAATTCTGAAGGTGGCAGGGGTAAAATACAGGGAGCGAAAGGCTATTTACAATTTGTACAGAAACCAGATGGCAATTATAAGAGTCGAGGGACATGAAAGGGAAGCAGTGGTTGGGAAGGGCGTGAGACAGGGTTGTAGCCTACCCCCGATGTTACGATGTTATTCAATCTGTATATTGAGCAAGCAGTGGAGGAAACAAAAGAAAAACTCGGATTAGGAATTAAAATCCATGGAGAAGAAATAAAAACTTTGAGGTTCGCCGATGACATTGTAATTCTGTCAGAGACAGCAAAGGACTTGGAAGAGCAGTTGAGCGGAGTGGACAGTGTCTTGAATGGAGGATATAAGATCAACACCAACAAAAGCAAAACGAGGATAATGGAATGTAGTCGAATTAAGTCAGGTGATGCTGAGGGAATTGGATTAGGAAATGAGACACTTCAGGTAGTAAATGAGTTTTGCTGTTTGGGGAGCAAAATAACTAATGATGGTCGAAGTAGAGAGGATATAAAATGTAGACTGGCAATGGCAAGGAAAGCGTTTCTGAAGAAGAGAAATTTGTTAACATTGAGTATAGATTTAAGCGTCAGGAAGTCGTTTCTGAAAGTATTTGTCTGTTGTCTATCCATGTACGGAAGCGAAACATGGACGATCAATAGTTTAGACAAGAAGAAAACAGATGCCTTTGAAATCTGGTGCTATAGAAGAAAGCTGAAGATTAGATGGGTAGACCACATAACTAATGAGGACGTCTTCAATAGAACTGGAGAGAAGAGAAATTTGTGGCACAACTTGACTAGAAGAAGGGATCGGTTGGTAGGACATGTTCTGAGGCATCAAACGATCACCAATTTAGTGATGGAGGACAGCGTGGAGGGTAAAAATCGCAGAGGGAGACAAAGAGATGAATATACTGAGTAGATTCAGAAGGATATAGGTTGCAGTAAGGTACTGGGAGATGAAGAAGCTTGCACAGGATAGAGTAGCATGGAGAGCTGCAGCAAACCAGTCTCTGGACTGAAGACCACAACAACACAACAATCGTTACTTTTTATACAAGTTACTTCTAACAGTTAATTATAACTGTCAGTTATTTTGACTACCGAATTACCCAGAAGAATCTCTCTCCAATTTATTTTTTTGGGAGGGACTTCAACTTTTGTCGCTTAATCTCTAGGCAGTGATCCGAGTTCTGCTGCTCAAGGTAGCCAGCTAGCAGTGCTTCACGGCGCGCCAGCCCAGGTGTGTGATGTCACAGACCATTTTCAAACATTTTTGTTAGTTAACATTTTTCAAATTCCTTGGCTTTATTGTGGTCCTGCAGTTAAATCTGCGAGACGTGCACTTTTTTATTTGGTTTGGTAATTGTGCAAGTTGATTCTGGCACGCGGTACCAGGCTAACAGCTGCTGTATGTGTGGCAGCATGCGGATCACGTCAAAGGCAATAACAGTCCAATTATTTGTGAACTCTGTGACGATCGGCGGCTACTTCCGTACAGGTTTCAGTCGAATATCTGTCCTCTTTGCAAATATCATGTGCTACGACCTACTGGACCCCGGGATGCAGTTACCAACTTGCAGCGCTAGCCCGTAACTCCCAGACAGAAGCTGTGCTCGAATAGTAACTATGTTTACTTTAACGCGAAAGCGTAGTGCAAGCTGCGATAAACAGGACACGCGCCGTCTCACAGCTATTTCCATAACTTACAGAATACCTTCCAGATCAGGGGTGTCCAACACGGGGACCGCAGGCCGTATGTGGCCCAAAGCAATCTTCAGTGTTGCGCAGTAAGTGTGTAGCGTGTGATACACGATCGATAGAAAAGTCCATAAAATCCCGTTTATATAAACTTATGATAAACTGAATATTTTCAATTTGAAACTCCCGACACACGATGCTATTCTCTCATTCCCTCTCTACCTCTCTGCTTCTTAGCCGTTAGTGTTTATTTTGAGCAGCCTAAAAATTCTAGTCTTCTTGTAATGTGCCTCACGTAAGTTAAAAGGTTGAAAACCCCTGTCCAGATGGTCCGTCCTACTGTTATTTCCATTCAACCGCGTTGAGGTCTCACATCGTTAAACATTTGGCGTCACGCACTGTTGACAGTTACTAAAATAACTGCTAATAACAGGTGAGCGTTTATAGCAGAAACTGTCATTTCTCAGTAACAGGTTATTTCTATCAGCTAAGTTACTTTTTGCCACCTGCACTATTAGCGGTTATCGGCCACAGCAATGCAGCACCGCTGTGGCAAAAACCATGCTACTTATACAGTATTACAAACTGCACATCGCTTTGCCCAATATTCTCAGCAGTACAGTTCAGGCACTGAGAACCCCAAGCCCCAAGGCACTAAAACAAATTTCTGATAAAAAAAGATTGTTGTGAATACCAAATTTGTAGACAAACCACCAATCTCATAGGTCTGATTTGTTTTATAAGTCTCAACATCCTACATTTCCTAAGAAAAAATAATGTACCCAGTTTATGTTATGAAAAATTGATTAATAGTTAGGTTTATATTGTCAACTATCTGGCAAACCGGGCATTGTCCTGGTATACATTTTGCTACTTTTCTATTAAAAGCGACAGTAAAAAAATTAACTGTGTTTGTAGGGAAGTATCGAAAAAATTATATTTCCATATATTCGTGAAAAGAGCTTTGAAATTATGAAATAGTCATACAAAGAAACATTATACTGTACAAATGTATAAGAACGGTACCCAATTAAGAAACATGATCCCGAACAATATCTGTGGGCCAGGCGCAGCTGCCTCGCATCTCTACAACGCGATTTTGTAAATGTCTCTATGGTGACGCCTCTTCATAGCTCTATAGACGGCTATCGTTTTCGCCTACAGCCGTTTGAACTTCGCAATTGAAAGCTGTCGAAAGCGCTGCCAGGTATCAGGGATGCCCTTAAGTTGACTACTGTAGGTGTGTCTTAGTAGCAAAGAATAAATATATTAACATTTCAAGCATGATGCGGCATTTTTCCACGAAGCTCGGTGTATATGACATCATATCTCTTGAACTAAGTGTCGTACAAAAATAAACTTGAATAATAAATTTAAACGTCGTGCATAATGCGGCAGTTTCCACGCATCTCAGTGTTTATATCTCTTGAAAATGCGTCATACAATGATACAGGTTTGTAGGTATGTTCAGCGGCATGTGAGGATACTATTGACGAAGTATGTTGGAATAGAGGCAGTAGCAAAGAAATAATAAATTTATACGTCATGCATAACGCGGCAACTTTTGAGGCATCTCGTTTTATATGACGTGTATGGATGTTAATTCACAACATTTCCATTTATAGGCTACTGATAACAGGGTGGTGTGACGGTTGTAAAATATGAAATTCATGAGAAACTGGAATCAGAACATAAAGAACAAATACTAAATGCGTCACCCACACTGTTATGACCTATTCCAACACTTCATAAGCTTCATCACTTTTATTAGGTACATTCTGTAGCTTGAGGTTCAGATAAAACTGACAATATACCTCCGATTATGACGCACTACTACTACATACATGATTTAGACATTAAATTATGATGGCAACCCTAGGAATCAATTTTTGTGTAACTCAGAGCAACAACACTATGCACAGTGCTTGAAGCCCATACGGAAATGAATACCAGAGAAATCGATGAGAGACCGCCAGGGTGGCCGATCGGTTCTAGGCGCTACAGTCTGGAACCGCGCGACCGCTACGGTCAGAGGTTCGAATCCTGCCTCGGGCATGGATGTGTGTGATGTCCTTAGGTTAGTTAGTTTTAAGTAGTTCTAAGTTCTAGGGGACTGATGACCTCGGAAGTTAAGTCCCATAGTGCTCAGAGCCATTTGAACCATTTGAAATCGATGAGGCAGATTTTCGTGACTGTTCACATAAACATGTGGGCCAACAGTATAGGCAAACCTGGATCACAATAAGATCCATAGACGTCAGGAACTTGTATACTTTCTATAATCTGAAAATCGACGACGGTGCGGATTGGACCCTTACAACTCTCAGCGCCTCAGTTGTCCAATTTGGTAACGGCGACCATACACGTAGCTGGAAGTCTGAGAATCATGCAAACTTTGTGCACGTAGGCACAAATCCCCATCCCCTCCGCACAGTCCAAGCATGCTTGTGCGAGCATTACTATGTAATCGGAATACGAACTCACGTTTTCTTTGAATCTTTCAGCAACTGTATCATCTGAATTGGCAGGTCGGTAAAAAGACCCAATTATTATTTTATTCCGGTTACCAACAATGACCTGTGCCCATACTAACTCATAGGAACTATCTACTTCAGTTTCGCGACAAGATAAACTACTTCTAACAGCAACAAACACACCACCACCAATCGTGTTTTAGCCTATCCTTTCGGATCACCGTTAGGTTCTTCGTAAAAATTTCGACTGCGCTTAACTCCGGCTTCAGCCAGCTTTCAGTGCCTATGACGATTTGAGCATTAGTGCTTTCTATTAGCGCTTGGAGCTCTGGTACTTTCCCAACACAGCTACGACAATTTACAACTGTTTGTAACTTTCGCTTTTGGTCAACAATGAACTTACTCGTGTTCGCTGAGTTAGCACACTGCCTGATATGCACAACAGATAATGGCTAACGTATTGCATAAATTGTGCACGCTTGCAACCACCAGTATTTGTTAATGTTCAGTGAAATTAACCTTATGGGTGGGAAGTTGCACATGCAAGGGACAAGTGCTAGTAAAAACACTTTAGTTCAAGCATTATTTATTCTACAGGTACACAAACGCGATTACTGAAAGCAGAAGCAGAAATTTTGATGTAAGGGAGAGAAGGCATGGAAACTACATTCTAGACTCTAGAGCAGTGGTAGTCAACCTGGTCCCTACGGGAGGCTCTTGGGCATTCCAACTTCCATAGTGAGCAGTACTTGGTAGCGGTTTAAAAAAAATCATTAGTTTTTCGTAAAATTTTGACAAAGTAGTAAGTAATTATTATTATATGTTTTAACTTGCTGTACCTCTACCTGGGGCTATGAACACGGTGCAGTTTTCAACCCTCGGTGGGGCTGTAGGTTCGCAGAACTGCTCGGACAAAAGCTGGCCTTGTTCTATTGTTCGCACGTCGGCATGCGCCTTTGAAATTGGAACTCAGCAACCGCAAATCCCCTGAGTGTAGCTAGCATAACGAATCTGAGCATTTGGTAAGCTGATGCAAACGCGCGAAACGGTCATTTCGCTGTCTCCAGAACGAGAAAATTCCTGAATTTTACATTCCAGATGTTGTCAGCCACTCAGATTGGTCAATAGCATTGGGGTTGTGACGTGAATGTCTGAGCCCATGAGTGACGACACAGCAAATCCAGTGCACAAATCTTTGGTTAGTTAAATGACTTACAGTAAGCGATGGAGGAGAAGCTTTTGCAGACTACCCTTGGATTTTGTTGTATTCGTGGAAATTGTTGCCTTTCATTAAGGCAACAGTTGTAAATCCTCCAATACAATTCATCTGAGAGCAGAGACGAACGGTAGAAGAGATGAAAGTGTGGAGACTTTTGGTTGTGAGGTCATAGCGCACGGGAGAGAGAGAGAGAGAGAGAGAGAGAGAGGGAGGGAGGGAAAGAAACGGAGAGAGAGAGAGGGAGAGAGAGAGAGAGAGAGAGAGAGAGAGAGAGAGAGAGAGAGAGGCAGAGGGAGAGAGAGGGTGAAGGAGAGAGAGGGAGAGAGGGGGAGAGGGAGAGAGGGAGGGGGAGAGAGAGGGAGAGAGAGAGAGAGAGAGAGGGAGAGACAGGTAGGGAGAAAGAGAAAGAGAAAGAGAGAGAGAGAGAGAGAGAGAGCTTGGTGTACTTTCAAGAGTCTTGAGTAAGTGTAGGTTTTTAGCGTTAGCGCTGCCTCTGCTCTAAAAATGGTTCAAATGGCTCTAAGCGCTACGGGACTCAACATTTGAGGTCATCGGCCCCCTAGACTTAGAACTGCTTAAACCTAACTAACCTAAGGACATCACACACATCCATGCCCGAGGCAGGATTCGAACCTGCGACCGTAGCAGCAGCGTGGTTCTAGACTGAAGCGCCTTGAACCGTTCGGCCACAGCGGCCGGCCCTATGCTCTGAGCAGCTCACAATTTGTGAGGTCTATTCCGCTAATTGTGTTGCTTCTTCAGTGTTTTCACTTATACGGACCTTTGATCTGTTTTTAACCTGTCTTTGCGAGCTGCACAGATTGTGGAAAGGCCATAGCGATTCTGTAGCCATCTTCCATACAGTTGAGACACCAACCAGTTATTAACAGTGCATTGTCCGCCCCGGTAGCTGAGTGGTCAGCGTGACAGACTGTCAATCCTAAGGGCCCGGGTTCGATTCCCGGCTGGGTCGGAGATTTTCTCCGCTCAGGGACTGGGTGTTGTGTTGTCCTAATCATCATCATTTCATCCCCATCGACGCGCAGGTCGCCGAAGTGGCGTCAAATCGAAAGACCTGCACCAGGTGAACGGTCTACCCGACGGGAGGCCCTAGCCACACGACATTTCCATTTCCAACAGTGCATTCTGTAGGAACTGAGCATCTCTCAAGCAGTCAGTTAGTGCATTTTTGCGTTCATGCACGTAAATGCTGTTGTGGCATGGGCTTCATCTGTCAACTCCGATTCACATAAAATCTGGAGAGTAGTAAACTGAATTTGAGGTGCTCTATATTTTTGAGCTTCAAGTAAGCAATCATTTCAGAAATAAATACGTGAGCTGATATTCACTTTTTGTTCAAATAATTAATTGTAAATTATTTAATTGTGGACACACCTGAGAAAAATAAACTCATAAGTTAAAGCTTAGGAACGTTTTCACTTTGGCCCTACAACTGTCCTGATCGGGTAACACTAATTTTAAAATTAAAAATACGACCGGCTTCTTTTGCAAATCTAAATTATGCTCTCACTGTCGCGACGCTCCATTATATAACAGGAGCTCCTACATGGAACATTTAAAGGATGCTGAATGTAATTCACTTCATTTATATTACTAGTGATTACTGAGAATAGCTCTCATTTGTATTTACCGCAGTTTTGAGATTACAGGCCGGCCGGTGTGGCCGTGCGGTTCTAGGCGCTTCAGTCTGGCACCGCGTGACCGCTACGGTCGCAGGTTCGAATCCTGCCTCGGACATGGATGTGTGTGATGTACTTAGGTTAGTTAGGTTTAAGTAGTTCTAAGTTCTAGGGGACTGATGACCACAGATGTTAAGTCCCACAGTGCTCAGAGCCATTTGAACCATTTTTTTTTTTTTTTTTTTTTTGAGATTACAGAGAGATTAAATTGCTGTAGCTAATCCAATTTGTTGGTTTAATGTTGTAAAGGCGTACGCTAGCTTGTATAACGTTTCGTGTTGAATACGTGAGTGTGCACCTCCACTGCCGAGCCCCAGCACGTCACTGCACACACCAACAACAAGCGAGAATATTTCAATATTCCTAACGAGCTCGTTGCACAAACTAAAATCCGTGTGGTGTGTCGGGATTTGATGACTGCTTCTTCTGAATGCAAGTCCAGAGTATTTAACCACCGCAACTCCTCGCTTCATCGTGAATACGGGCACCAGGAGACAGGTAACGTTTATGAATACTCATGAGCAGAAGCTATTAAAGCGAGTCGTGCGCTAAAAGTAATAAGGCGTAGGTATTCAGTCTGCATTCCATGCAACGGCCTTAAACCTGCCTCCCGTCCCACGGTTTCCCAAGAACGTCGCAACTCCCACGCCCACGATTACGTCTTACGTGATGCGAGACGGATTGTTATCGCATACCAGTTGCCTCCTTTTACAATTCCTGCCGCCACATGTGCGTCTGGTGTTCACGCGTCCGCTGTCTTTCCACATTCCCGACACTTACGACGTCGCTGTCTGTCCTTGAACCGCGCATTCAACAGTGCCTAATTGAGATCTTCCACGAAGATGAGCTCTTTGCATAAGGCTGCAGAGGCAAAAATTACTTAATGATCTCGCTCGGAGTGCATGCTCTGAATCTGACATACACTGGCACTTGCGATCTATGTGTAGATCTTAAATTTCCTACCAGAGACAATGTGATCAAATCGGGATTCGCATTAAGTCTGAAATTAACAGAATACTCAGCCGACAAAAACAGTATAACGAACGGAATGAAGAAATGAGTACCCGTGAAAAAGAAATGAAAATAATCATATCTAAAAGCTAAGGCTGGTTTGAATACCACAGTGCTTTAGTAGGCATAATGCTATTGGAGATGTCACCCTATCATACATTTTTAGTCATAATTCTGTAACCATGTTATAGAATATAGACCATACTTTGATTTAAATTCTGAGGAAGACACTCCTAGCACTGTTGAAACCAGGTTAATTTGTTAAAAATAGAGACCGATGGCTGTTTTTTTTTTCAATTGATAATAATAGTAATAATAATGACAATAATAACCTTTGCGGTAAATTCGTGGCGATGTTTAATCAAGGTGTAATAAGGAATCGTTATCAACTGGTAATATATTTATCCATATATAAACGCGCGTGTTGTAGAGAAGCTGTAGCGTGCTATACAGTATGTGATCAGAAGTAACTGGAAACCTACTAACGCGCTCCTCGCCCAGGCCGCAAAGGCCCCAGGGTGGTGTCTACTGTTTGCCTCTTCATCCTCTGTGCTGCGGCGTCATGCAGGTGCGATATGGAGGGGCATGTGGTCGGCACACTGCTCTCCTGGCCGTTTTGCAGACTTTCCAGACCGTGGAGCCGCTACTATTCGGTCAAGTCGCTCCTCAGTTGTCGTCATGAGGCTGATTGCGCCCCGTACCAGTCTTCCCACCAAGCCTTGACAGTACCCGGATAGAACACTTGTCCTCCGCAAGACAGCCATTTATACTGACCACTCAGCTGCAGAGGTGCCGACGCTTATCAGTGGACATCAGAATATGGGATGTGTCGAAGCTTCGCCTTTACAATAGCTGGCACTCTGCAGGGGACGCTTTCTATAAGGGGTCTCAGTGTATGCGGAGGAAGGCATTATACGAGTATTCTTCCATAAGAGCCGAAACCGGGAAGGTGGGGATGTTAGACGCTAGGATCTGGTGCGATTTCGACGTTCTAAGTGATCCCAAATGTGTCCCAGTGGACTCGGGACTCTGGACAGGTCAGTCCATTACAGGAATGTTACTGTCGACAAACATTATCTCAAGGATGCTGCTTTATGAGAAAAAGCGTTGTCATGTGATACTGCTCTTCTGCTGAATGTAGTACACATTGCTCTAAAATGTGTTGATATCCCCCCGCATTTACCGTTTTGTTAAGCACAACAGGAGGACCAAGACCTCCCTTCCACTCACCACAAATCACGAAAACCACCCTCCGTACATCACTGTTGGCCCTACACATGATGGCTGGTGACGTCCTCCAGCCAATTGCCAAACCCAAATCCTTCTATCGGATTACCATAGGGATTCATCATTCCCAGTTACTTGTCTACAATCGTCTTGTGTTCAGTGGCGTCCTTCTTTACACCACCTCAAGCGACTCTTCGCAATGACCACAGAGACGAGTGGCTTATGAGGAGCTGCTCGACCATTGCATCCTATCCTGCTCAGCTTCCTACGCTCAGCTGGATTTCTGGTAGCGCATTGGAACTAAAGAGTGATTCCTTCCGCTGACGTCTGCATGCTGTTTTATTTCCACAATGCTCAACGGCCCCTGTCCGTCACTGCATCGACAACATCCTAGCTAGGCACACGTGGCAAAGGCTGAAACGTTTTATTTCATTCTCCACTTTAGCGTAGCTGCTCTAAATTCTGACCATTGCTTTTTATCACTGCAATTTTACGGATTATGGGGCAGTTAAAGATATAGTAAAAGAAAAAGACAAAAAGATGATTTTTGCAGATGATATGGTAATATAATGTGATAAAGAAGTAGATGTACAGTTACAACTTGATGCGTGGAAGGAAATAATGAAAACGTATGGATTAAAAATAAATAAAGATAAGAGTGAAGTAATGGTATTTGGAAGAGAGAAAGGGATCAACGGAAATATTACCTTGAATGGAGAACCCCTCATAGTGGTAGAAAGTTTCACTTATTTAGGGAGTGAAATATTTAGGGATGGAAGAATAACCAACGAAATTAATAGGTTACAGAAGGGAGGCAATTTCTACCAAACAATAAAGCACCTGGTTTTGAATAAGGAAGTTTCAGAAAAAGCAAAACTCCTTATGTATAAGGATTACTACTTCCCTATTGTCACCTATGGTGGAGAAACATGGACAATGACAGAAAGGGACTGGAGCAGACTGCAAGCAGGGGAAGTGAAATTTCTCAGAGCAGTTAAGGGAAAAACAAGAACGGACAGAGTAAGGAGTGTAGAGATTAGAAAGGACCTTAAACAAGAAAGTATGAGAGAAGAAATTGAAAAAAAAAAGAGATTAAGATGGTATGGGCATGTTAAGAGAATGCATGGGCAGAGACTCCCCAAAATTAAGGAAGAAATAATGATGGATGGAAAAAGACGTAGAGGGCGTCCAAGAAAACGGTGGAAAATGGGAGTGAGAATATCTGTCGAAAGGAGAAGTGTGCCCTGGCAGCAAGTGGAGGAAGAAAAGTGGTGAGAGGAGCGAGCCAAATGGAGAGGACTCGTCAACACCCAGACCCGGCAGTAGCTGGAGCGGGATCTGGATATAGATAGATAGAAATTTTACGGTTTACCACAATTTCATTCTGATGCAGACACCTTTAGTAGGTATCGAAACTTAGGCCAATGTACCTAACAGTTATGTACGACCGGTTGGCTATATAATCCTATTCTGAAACTAGCGCACAATTGCTGAGTAACAGCCTTGTTTAAAACTGTAGTTTATAAAAGGTTTTCTTTCATCGCACATTGTGACAGAAACTCATTATTTCACCCAATATTCGAAATGAAATTTATTTTGATGTAGTCTTCTCGAGATGTGGTTTCTTTTTCTGCCTCCAGGAGTTCAAATTCTTTTCCCGGCGATAAAAATAGACATCTCACGGTTACACTAGCGATTGTATTTGCACGGGAGGCGAGGAGGTAGAGGTGAGAGAATCACTTCAGGCCGACCGTTGTGGCCGAGCGGTTCTAGGCGCTTCAGTCTGGAACAGCGGTGCTGCTACAGTCGCAGATTCGAATCCTGCCTCGGGCATGGATGTGTGTGATGTCCTTAGGTTAGTTAGTTTTAAGTAGTTTTAAGTGTAGGGGACTGATGACCTCAGATGTTATGTCCCATAGTCTTTAGAGCCATTTGAACCATTTTGAATCACTTCAGTACTACATGATCTTTCATCTTGAAAAATCTCGTCGTATAAATTTAGATTTGTTTGTCCTCCGCATGAGTCAGGCAATGAGTCAGGTTGTTGTGGTCTTCAGTCCTGAGACTGGTTTGATGCAGCTCTCCATGCTACTCTATCCTGTGCAAGCTTCTTCATCTCCCAGTACCTACTGCAACCTACATCCTTCTGAATCTGCTTAGTGTATTCATCTCTTGGTCTCCCTCTACGATTTTTACCCTCCACGCTGCCCTCCAATGCTAAATTTGTGATCCCTTGATGCCTCAAAACATGTCCTACCAACCGATCCCTTCTTCTAGTTAAGTTGTGCCACAAACTTCTCTTCTCCCCAATCCTATTCAATACCTCCTCATTAGTTACGTGATCTATCCACCTAATCTTCAGCATTCTTCTGTAGCACCACATTTCGAAAGCTTCTATTCTCTTCTTGTCCAAACTAGTTATCGTCCATGTTTCACTTCCATACATGGCTACACTCCATACAAATACTTTCAGAAACGACTTCCTGACACTTAAATCTATACTCGAAGTTAACAAATTTCTCTTCTTCAGAAACGATTTCCTTGCCATTGCCAGTCTACATTTTATATCCTCTCTACTTCGACCATCATCAGTTATTTTACTCCCTAAATAGCAAAACTCCTTTACTACTTTAAGTGTCTCATTTCCTAATCTAATTCCCTCAGCATCACCCGATTTAATTTGACTATATTCAATTATCCTCGTTTTGCTTTTGTTGATGTTCATCTTATATCCTCCTTTCAAGACACTGTCCATTCCGTTCAACTGCTCTTCCAAGTCCTTTGCTGTCTCTGACAGAATTACAATGTCATCGGCGAACCTCAAAGTTTTTACTTCTTCTCCATGAATTTTAATACCTACTCCGAATTTTTCTTTTGTTTCCTTTACTGCTTGCTCAATATACAGATTGAATAACATCGGGGAGAGGCTACAACCCTGTCTCACTCCTTTCCCAACCACTGCTTCCCTTTCATGCCCCTCGACTCTTATGACTGCCATCTGGTTTCTGTACAAATTGTAAATAGCCTTTCGCTCCCTGTATTTTACCCCTGCCACCTTCAGAATTTGAAAGAGAGTATTCCAGTTAACATTGTCAAAAGCTTTCTCTAAGTCTACAAATGCTAGGAACGTAGGTTTGCCTTTTCTTAATCTTTCTTCTAAGATAAGTCATAAGGTTAGTATTGCCTCACGTGTTCCAACGTTTCTACGGAATCCAAACTGATCTTCCCCGAGGTCCGCTTCTACCAGTTTTTCCATTCATCTGTAAAGAATTCGCGTTAGTATTTTGCAGCTGTGAGTTATTAAACTGATAGTTCGGTAATTTTCACATCTGTCAACACCTGCTTTCTTTGGGATTGGAATTATTATATTCTTCTTGAAGTCTGAGGGTATTTCGCCTGTCTCATACATCTTGCTCACCAGATGGTAGAGTTTTGTCATGACTGGCTCTCCCAAGGCCATCAGTAGATCTAATGGAATGTTGTCTACTCCCGGGGCCTTGTTTCGACTCAGGTCTTTCAGTGCTCTGTCAAACTCTTCACGCAGTATCTTATCTCCCATTTCGTCTTCATCTACATCCTCTTCCATTTCCATAATATTGTCCTCAAGCACATCGCCCTTGTATAAACCCTCTATATACTCCTTCCACCTTTCTGCCTTCCCTTCTTTGCTTAGAACTGGGTTGTCATCTGAGTTCTTGATATTCATACAAGTGGTTCTCTTCTCTCCAAAGGTCTCTTTAATTTTCCTGTAGGCAGTATCTATCTTACCCCTAGTGAGACAAGCCTCTATATCCTTACATTTGTCCTCTAGCCACCCCTGCTTAGCCATTTTGCACTTCCTGTCGATCTCATTTTTGAGACGTTTGTATTCCTTTTTGCCTGCTTCATTTACTGCATTTTTATATTTTCTCCTTTCATCAATTAAATTCAATATTTCTTCTGTTACCCAAGGATTTCTATTAGCCCTCGTCTTTTTACCTGCTTGATCGTCTGCTGCCTTCACTACTTCATCCCTCAGAGCTACCCATTCTTCTTCTACTGTATTTCTTTCGCACATTCCTGTCAATTGTTCCCTTATGCTCTCCGTGAAACTCTCTACAACCTCTGGTTCTTTCAGTTTATCCAGGTCCCATCTCCTTAAATTCCCGCCTTTTTGCAGTTTCTTCAGTTTCAATCTGCAGTTCATAACCAATAGATTGTGGTCAGAATCCACATCTGCCCCTGGAAATGTCTTACAATTTAAAACCTGGTTCCTAAATCTCTGTCTTACCATTATATAATCTATCTGATACCTTTTAGTATCTTCAGGATTCTTCCAGGTATACAACCTTCTTTTATGATTGTTGAACCAAGTGTTAGCTATGATTAAGTCATGCTCTGTGCAAAATTCTACAAGGCGGCTTCCTCTTTCATTTCTTCCCCCCAATCCATATTCACCTACTACGTTTCCTTCTCTCCCTTTTCCTACTGACGAATTCCAGTCACCCATGACTATTAAATTTTCGTCTCCCTTCACTACCTGAATAATTTCTTTTATCTCGTCATACATTTCATCTATTTCTTCATCATCTGCAGAGCTAGTTGGCATATAAACTTGTACTACTGTAGTAGGCATGGGCTTTGTGTCTATCTTGGCCACAATAATGCGTTCACTATGCTGTTTGTAGTAGCTAACGCGCACTCCTGTTTTCTTATTCATTATTAAACCTACTCCTGCATTACCCCCATTTGATTTTGTATTTATAACCCTGTAATCACCTGACCAAAAGTCTTGTTCCTCCTGCCACCGAACTTCACTAATTCCCACTATATCTAACTTTAACCTATCCATTTCCCGTTTTAAATTTTCTAACCTACCTGCCCGATTAAGGGATCTGACATTCCACGCTCCGATCCGTAGAACACCAGTTTTCTTTCTCCTGATAACGACGTCCTCTTGAGTAGTCCCCGCCCGGAGATCCGAATGGGGGACTATTTACCTCCGGAATATTTTACCCAAGAGGACGCCATTATCATTTAATCATACAGTAAAGCTGCATTTCCTCGAGAAAAATTACGGCTGTAGTTTCCCCTTGCTTTCAGCCGTTCGCAGTACCAGCACAGCAAGGCCGTTTTGGTTAATGTTACAAGGCCAGATCAGTCAATCATACAGACTGTTGCCCCTGCAACTACTGAAAAGGCTGCTGCCCCTCTTCAGGAACCACATGTTTGTCTGGCCTCTCAACAGATACCCCTCCGTTGTGGTTGCACCTACGGTACGGCCATCTGTATCGCTGAGGCGCGCAAGCCTCCCCACCAACGGCAAGGTCCATGGTTCAAGGCGGGGATGAGTCAGGCAAGAGAAAAAATTTAGTCTGCTACACGTAAGGCGTCAGCACATCAGTTGAAAATTTATTGTGTATTTTTGTTTAGGTTTGTCACATTCTGATCAATTAACGACGACGTTCCTATAGTTTGCCACTTATTCACCCAACATAATTTCCTTTGTCTCTTCTTTTCAAGCATTTTGTCAAATTATTAACAAATTCAATATAATGAGAATAATTTCGGTTAATTTGCACCGTAAGTAACGTAAAAAAAATTGGCAAAGTGCGAGTAGAACCAGCGCGCTGAGGGTTTCGTATAAGCTTATTTATGCATACAAACAGTGGATCCATCCTGGGAATCGAGAAGCTCAACGATTTTTGCCTGTTATCGATATCAATACCGGCAAGACATTGGTTCCGGGAAATCCAAGACCTTATCAAAGTCTCTACAGTAGTTCCTCAGACTAGCCCGGAAATACAAAAAGAAGCGACCAGGGGCCTCAGTTTACATGTATATAAAGAGAACATTAATAAAACACTTTTGATTACTAAAACACAACTGCAACATACATTTTATGTTTACATGCAGTAATGTTCATCTATTATGCTTTTGACGGATGTTGAATGCAATGTATGTTCAAATGGCAAGAGATATTTTTATGTGACATGATTACAATTTAAGAAGAGATTTTTTACTTTTCTTGTGCTATGAACCCTCGCTCCTTGCCAAATTTCGTGATTCTAGGTCAATGGCAAGCACGGTGTAAATTTTTATGAGTGAGTTTTCGAGTGTCGAAATATGTGGCATAAATGGCCGTAACTTTGATCGCACTGATTTAGAAGCTAACAATTCTTGCGCCACCAAGGAACCATCCGCCTTAGTACGTGGCGTAAACCTGAACTTGATACGCCGAACTGTTCCCGAGGAAAAGGGTCTTAACAGAAGACAACCAAACTCACAAGCTGATAAAAAATGACAAAAAAATATTTATTTTCGTGTTATATAATTAAATTATCAATTTTCGGAATTTTTTCTTTACTTTTAGTGGGAAACTGTCCACCCCGGTAGTGGAATGGTCAGCGCGACAGACTGGCAATCCTAAGGGCGCGGGTTCGATTCCCGTCTGGGTTGGAGATTTTCTCCGCTCAGGGACTGGGTGTTGTGTTGTCCTAATCATCATCATTTCAACCCCATCGACACGCAAGTCGCCGAAGTGGCGTCAAATCGAAAGACTTGCACCCGGCGAACGGACTACTCGACGGGAGGCTCTAGTCACACGACATTTACATTTACTGTGAAACTTTGCTTCTTACCAAATTTATTGATGCTACGTCGACGAGAAGCACCATATAAATTTTTAGGTGTGAATTTGCTAGTATCAAAACATGTGACATAAATTGCCGTAGCTTTTGAGTGAAGTGACCTAGGAACTTAAAATTTTTTTCACCGGCACGGGACCACAAACTTTAATATAAGACATAAATTTGAACTTGATACGTCTACCCACGACTGAGAAAAAGGGTTCGTAAAAATCGGAGAGACAGACAGACAAATAGATGGACAACAAAGCGATCGTATAAGGGTTCCATTTTTACAGACAGAGGCACGGAATCCTAATATTGAATGACTTACGGCCTCGGGGCACAGTGGATACACCGGTTCCCGTGAGATCACCGAAGTTAAGCGCTGTCGGGCGTGGTCAGCAGTTGGATGGGTGACCATCCAGGCCGCCATGAGCCGTTGCCATTTTCCCGGGTTCACTCAGCCTCGTGATGCCAATTCAGGAGCTACTCGACCGAATAGTAGCGGCTTCGGTCAAGAATACCATCATAACGGCCGGGAGAACGGTGTGCTGACCCCATGCCCCTCCTATCCGCATCCTCCACTGAAGATGACACGACTGTCGGATGGTCCCGGTAGGCCACTCGTGGCCTGAAGACGGAGTGTCTAATGACTCGATCCCACGACCGTTGCGTTACTGATCTATACTCTTTCCGCTGCGCCAACTTCTGCCTGGGATGTACGTTGACACAAAAGGTTCGTGTCGCATCCGATCCGCACCAAGGATACTATTCTACCTAATCACTTGGATATCTGGAGCTTTCACTTCTGTTAGTTGCATTTCTGGTCAAGCTCTGCGTATACCGTAAATCTGGACGAAATCAGTGATGAGTAATAGGCGAGGTCCGCCAAGTGAGTGTAATATCAGAGCAGACGTGATGACACGCTAGGTTTCTTAATTTGAAAGACTTGCTCCGTCCGCTCGACCGCTACGGTCGCAGGTTCGAATCCTGCCTCGGGCATGGATGTGTGTGATGTCCTTAGGTTAGTTAGGTTTAAGTAGTTCTAAGTTCTAGGGGACTTATGACCTCAGCAGTTGAGTCCCATAGTGCTCAGAGCCATTTTTGAACTTGCTCCGTGTGTGTGTGGTTTGGACCGGTAGCGGAGACGGTAACCTCGGCTTTGTGTGTAGAGCGCTGATGAAAGCATTAGCGGCCCCGGCAGGCGCCGCTGCCGCAGGAAACACGCTGTAAGTGCTTCCTTCGACGGAGCCCCGCCCAGCCGGGCCATTGTGTCTGCCGTCCTCTCTCCTCTGCTGCCGAGCAAAAATACTTCGCCGAGCTCCTCTGCAAGGCACAACCGCTCACCATTCCGCGAGTCACCTGGCATCCTCACACGGCAGTCACCTACTTACATTACGGATGGAAAAAAAACCGACAGGTTATAACCGATGCCGCTATTTTAGTTCTGAATAACTTGCAACACGAAATAATCGTTTTGTTTTATGGCTTATTTCGGTGTTATTTTCTCCTATATTCGGTGTTTTTTTTTCGAAATCGGTGTTACTTCTTTTGCTAGACTTGTTGTTATTAAGAGAATTAGTTGATAATTTTCCGATTTAGTTATTGTTTATTTTAAAAAATAGGTGTATTTTTGCCACATTCGGCGTTTATCTTTTCCCAAATCGGTGTTGCTTTTTGCCCTATTTTGCCAAGTTAGGTGTTATTTTTTTTGTAAAACTTTTGTCAAATTTGTTTCTTGCTACATTTACATTTTGCCCAATTTTATGTCACTTTTCGGCAAAATTTGGCGTCATTTTATCAACCTTGGTATTATTTTTTCAAAATTCAGTGCTATTCTCGCAAAATATAGCTTTTTTGCCAAATTTGGTGTTTTTTGCCAAATTCGGTGTTACACTACTGGCCATTCAAATTGCTGCACCAAGAAGAAATGCAGATGATAAACGGATATCCATTGGACAAATATATTATACTAGAACTGACATGTGATTACATTTTCACGCAATTTGTGTGCATAGATCCTGAGAAATCAGTACCCAGAACAACCACTTCTGGCCGTAATAACGGCCTTGATACGCCTGGGCATTGAGTCAGACAGAGCTTGGATGGCGTGTACAGGTACAGCTGCCCATGCAGCCTCAACACGATACCACAGATCATCAGGAGTAGTGACTGGCGTATTGCGACGAGCCAGTTGCTCGGCCACCATTGACCAGTCGTTTCCAATTGGTGAGAGATCTAGAGAATGTGCTGGCCAGAGCAGCAGTCGAACCTTCTGTATCCACAAAGGTCCGTACCGGACCTGCAACATGCGATCGTGAATTATGCTGCTGAAATGTAGAGTTTCTCAGGGATCGAATGAAGGGTAGAGCCACGGCTCGTAACACATCTGAAATGTAACGTCCACTGTTCAAAGTGACCGAGACGTGTAACTAGAGGCACCCCATACCATCACGCCGAGTGATACGCCAATATGGCGATGAGGAATACACGCTTCCAATGTGCGTTCACCACGATGTCGCCAAACACGGATGCGACCATCATGATGCTGTAAACAGAACCAGGATTCATCCGAAAAAATGACGTTTTGCCATTCGTGCACCGAGGTTCGTCGTTGAGTACACCATCGCAGGCGCTCCTGTCTGTGATGCAGCGTCAAGGGTAACCGCAGCCATGGTCTGCGAGCTGATGGTCCATGCTGCTGCAAACGTCGTCGAACTGTTCGTGCAGATGGTTGTTGTCTGCAAACGTCCCCATCTGTTGACTCAGGGATCGAGACGTGGCTGCACTATCCGTTACAGCCATGCGAATAAGATGCCTGTCATCTCGACTGCTAGTGATACGAGGCCGTTGGGATCCAGCACGGCGTTCCGTATTACCCTGCTGAACCCACCGTTTCCATATTCTGCTAACAGTCATTAGAGGTCGATCAACGCGAGCAGCAGTGTCGCGATACGATAAACCGCAATCACGATAGGCTACAATCCGACCTTTATCAAAGTCGGAAACGTGATGGTACGCATTTCTCCTCCTTACACGAGGCATCACAGCAATGTGTCACCAGGCAACGCCGGTCAACTGCTGTTTGTGTATGAGAAATCGGTTGGAAACTTTCCTCATGTCAGCACGTTGTAGGTGTCGCCACAGGCGCCAACCTTGTGTGAATGCTCTGAAAATGTTTTTTTGTTTTTTTTTTGGTCATCAGTCTACTGACTGGTTTGATGCGGCCCGCCACGAATTCCTTTCCTGTGCTAACCTCTTCATCTCAGAGTAGCACTTGCAACCTACTTCCTCAGTTATTTGCTTGACGTATTCCAATCTCTGTCTTCCTCTACAGTTTTTGCCCTCTACCGCTCCCTCTAGTACCATGGAAGTCATTCCCTCATGTCTTAGCAGATGTCCTATCATCCTGTCCCTTCTCCTTATCAGTGTTTTCCACATATTCCTTTCCTCTCCGATTCTGCGTAGAACCTCCTCATTCCATACCTTATCAGTCCACCTAATTTTCAACATTCGTCTATAGCGTCATATCTCAAATGCTTCGATTGTCTTCTGTTCCGGTTTTCCCACAGTCCATGTTTCACTACCATACAATGCTGTACTCCACACGTACATCCTCAGAAGTTTCTTCCTCAAATTAAGGCCGGTATTTGATATTAGTAGCCGTCCGGAGTGGCCGTGCGGTTCTAGGCGCTACAGTCCGGAGCCGAGCGACCCCTACGGTCGCAGGTTCGAATCCTGCCTCGGGCATGGATGTGTGCAATGTCCTTAGGTTAGCTAGGTTTAATTAGTTCTAAGTTCTAGGCGACTGATGACCTCAGAAGTTAAGTCGCATAGTGCTTAGAGCCATTTGAACCATTTTTTTTTTATATTAGCAGACTTCTCTTGGCCAGAAATGCCGTTTTTGCCATAGCGAGTCTGCTTTTGATGTCCTCCTTGCTCCGTCCGTCATTGGTTATTTTGCTGCCTAGGTAGCAGAATTCCTTAACTTCATTGACTTCGTGACCATCAATCCTGATGTTAACTTTCTCGCTGTTCTCATTTCTACTACTTCTCATTACCTTCGTCTTTCTCCGATTTACTCTCAGACCATACTGTGTACTCATTAGACTGTTCATTCCGTTCAGCAGATCATTTAATTCTTCTTCATTTTCACTCAGGATAGCAATGTCATCAGCGAATCGTATCATTGATATCCTTTCACCTTGTATTTTAATTCCACTCCTGAACCTTTCTTTTGTTTCCATCATTGCTTCCTCGATGTACAGATTGAAGAGTAGGGCTACAGCATTGTCTTACACCCTTCTTAATACGAGCACTTCGTTCTTGATCGACCATTCTTATTATTCCCTCTTAGTTGTTGTACGTATTGTATATGACCCGTCTCTCCCTATAGCTTACCCCTACTTTTTTCAGAATCTCGAACAGCTTGCACCATTTTATATTGTCGAACGCTTTTTCCAGGTCGACAAATCCTATGAAAGTGTCTTGATTTTTCTTTAGCCTTGCTTCCATTATTAGCCGTAACGTCAGAATTGCCTCTCTCGTCCCTTTACTTTTCCTAAAGCCAAACTGATCGTCACCCAGAGCATTCTCAATTTTCTTTTCCATTCTTCTGTATATTATTCTTGTAAGCAGCTTCGATGCATGAGCTGTTAAGCTGATTGTGCGATAGTTCTCGCACTTGTCAGCTCTTGCCGTCTTCGGAATTGTGTGGATGATGCTTTTCCGAAAGTCAGATGGTATATCGCCTGACTCATATATTCTACACACCAACGTGAATAGTCGTTTTGTTGCCACTTCCCCCAATGATTTTAGAAATTCTGATGGAATGTTATGTATCCCTTCTGCCTTATTTGACCGTAAGTCCTCCAAAGCTCTTTTAAATTCCGATTCTAATACTGGATCCTCTATCTCTTCTAAATCGACTCCTGTATCTTCTTCTATCACATCAGACAAATCTTCACCCTCATAGAGGATTTCAATGTATTCTTTCCACCTACCTGCTCTCTCCTCTGCATTTAACAGAGGAATTCCCGTTGCACTCTTAATGTTACCACCATTGCTTTTAATGTCACCAAAGGTTGTTTTGACTTTCCTGTATGCTGAGTCTGTCCTTCCGACAATCATATCTTTTTCGATGTCTTCACATTTTTCCTGCAGCCATTTCGTCTTAGCTTCCCTGCACTTCCTATTTATTTCATTCCTCAGCGACTTGTATTTCTGTATTCCTGATTTTCCCGGAACATGTTTGTACTTCCTCCTTTCATCAATCAACTGAAGTATTTCTTCTGTTACCCATGGTTTCTTCGCAGCTACCTTCTTTGTACCTATGATTTCCTTCCCAACTTCTGTGATGGCCCTTTTTAGATATGTCCATTCCTCTTCAACTGTACTGCCTACTGCGCTATTCCTTATTGCTGTATCTATAGCGTTAGAGAACTTCAAACCTATCTCGTCATTCCTTAGTACTTCCATATCCCACTTCTTTGCGTATTGCTTCTTCCTGACTAATGTCTTGAACTTCACCCTACTCTTCATCACTACTATATTGTGATCTGAGTCTATATCTGCTCCTGGGTACGCCTTACAATCCAGTATCTGATTTCGGAATCTCTGTCTGACCATGATGTAATCTAATTGAAATCTTCCCGTATCTGTCGGCCTTTTCCAAGTACACCTCCTCCTCTTGTGATTCTTGAACAGGGTATTCGCTATTACTAGCTGAAACTTGTTACAGAACTCAATTAGTCTTTGTCCTCTTTCATTCCTTGTCCCAAGCCCATATTCTCCTGTAACCTTTTCGTCTACTCCTTCCCCTACAACTGCATTCCAGTCGCCATGACTATTAGATTTTCGTCCCCCTTTACATACTGCATTACCCTTTCAATATCCTCATACACTTTCTCTATCTGTTCATCTTCAGCTTGCGACGTCGGCATGTACACCTGAATTATCGTTGTCGGTGTTGGTCTGCTGTCGATTCTGATTAGAACAACCCGGTCACTGAGCTGTTCACAGTAACACACCCGCTGCCCTACCTTCCTATTCATAACGAATCCTACACCTGTTATACCATTTTCTGCTGCTGCTAATATTACCCGATACTCATCTGACCAGAAATCCTTGTCTTCCTTGCCGGCCGCGGTGGTCTAGCCGTTCTAGGCGCTCAGTCCGGAACCGCGCGACTGCTACGGTCGCAGGTTCGAATCCTGCCTCGGGCATGGATGTGTGTGATGTCCTTAGGTTAGTTAGGTTTAAGTAGTTCTAAGTTCTAGGGGACTGATGACCAGAGATGTTAAGTCCCATAGTGCTCAGGGCCATTTGAACCATCTGAACCTTGTCTTCCTTCCACTTCACTTCACTGACCCCTACTATATCTAGATTGAGCCGTTGCATTTCCCTTTTCAGATTTTCTAGTTTCCCTACCACGTTCAAGCTTCTGACATTCCACGCCCCGACTCGTAGAACATTATCCTTTCGTTGATTATTCAATCTTTTTCTCATGGTAACCTCCCCCTTGGCAGTCCCCTCCAGGAGATCCGAATGGGGGACTATTTCGGAATCTTTTGCCAATGGAGAGATCATCGTGACACTTCTTCAATTACAGGCCACATGTCCTGTGGATACACGTTACGTGTCTTTAATGCAGTGGTTTCCATTGCCTTCTGCATCCTCATGTCGTTGATCATTGCTGATTCTTCCGCCTTTAGGGGCAATTTCCCACCCCTAGGACAAGAGAGTGCCCCGA
Organism: Schistocerca americana; assembly: GCF_021461395.2. Taxonomy (NCBI): domain Eukaryota; kingdom Metazoa; phylum Arthropoda; class Insecta; order Orthoptera; family Acrididae; genus Schistocerca; species Schistocerca americana. The sequence goes on along the minus strand of NC_060119.1, from coordinate 254,748,253 downwards.
ACCTCTATCCGCTCCTCCGCCCTCTTTGACAAGGCCGTTGGCAGAATGAGGCTGACTTCTTATGCCGGAAGTCTTCAGCCACCAATGGTGATTATTTATCATAATTTAGGCAGTGACGGGGATCGAACCCGGGACCGAAGACGTTTTGATTATGAATCAAAGACGCTACCCCTAGACCACGGGTACACTTCCTCTGAAAAGGTAACCATTTGCATATCACAGCATCTTCTTCCTGTCGGTTACATTTCGCGTCTGTAGCACGTCATCTTCGTGGTGTAGCAATTTTAACGGCCAGTAGTGTATTTTTTGGCAAATCGGTGTTTCATTTTTGCCCTATTTTTGTCAAGTTAGGTGTTTCTTATGGTAAAATTTAGTGTTACTGCCAGATTCAGCGTTTTTCGTTAAATTTACTTTTCTTGACAAATTTCATGTTACTTTTTTGCAAAAACTTGGCATTATTGTTAGACAAGTATTTATTCCCTTTTTTCAAATTTAGTGTCTTTTTTCCAAATTCAGTGTTATTTTTTAGCGAAATATAGCGTTGTTTTTTGCCAAATTCGGCATTATTTTCACCAATTTCGTTGTTATTGTTTGTCAAATTCGATCTTATTATCTCGCCACATTCGGTGTTACTTTTATGTCAGATTCGTGGTTACTGAGCTGTGGCATCATTGATTTGGTAGTCTGTTCTGTCTGGCGTCACTGGCTCAAGGCTAGTATTGACTATCCCTCTTGCGGCCCCATTGCCAATATCTATGAGGAAGAGTTAGTATCTGTGGGTTGTGTCCTTAGAAAATCTTTGCTTGCCAATATAAATACAGGTTTGCTGGCTCGAGAGGGTGGATTTCTAGCTCACCATCTATGGTTGCCCCATTACTCTCACTCCCACCCTCAAGTACCTTGGCATCACACTCGACCACCGCCTTTCCCGGACCCCCAATCTCCACACAGTCCGAGCCAAGGCTCGTCTCCTCAAACTCCTCTCTGGTCGAGCATGGGGATTAGACCCTTCCACTATCCTTCATACCTATAAGACCCTCATCTGTCCCATCCTGTGTTATGCCCACCACACTTGGATCTCCACCCCACCCCCCACCACCTACTACAAATCCTTCGAAATCCTTGAGCGTCATGAACCCGCCTTGCTTATTGCATCTGTCTCCCATCCCCAATGCGGATTCTCTGTGATTTGATCCCCTTCCCCCATCTCCTCCTGTTCCTTGAATGAATCCGAATCCTATACATCTCCCACAAACTGGATCCTCCCCATCCTTTGGTTTCCCCATCCTCTCCCACTCCAGTCCACTGCCGCACCTGTACCACAGTGTCCCACCTGGTCTCCACCTTCACATGGTGCATACACTCGCCGAAGGTGGCTTCTGCCAACTACCACTCCTGGATAAGGTCCTCGCGCCATCCATCTACCCCTCCTACCAGATCTAATCCCCCCTTTGTCCCTCCCCCCTCCTCAGGGCTGCGTCTATCCCTCCCTCTCCCCCCCTCCTTTCTTTGTCCTTTTCCCCTACCGCCCATCTTCTTTCTCCTCCCTCCCCCCATGGGCTTCCAGCTCCTCCCCTCCACCGCCCCCTCCTGGTTTACCATCTCTCCCCCTCCATTTTCTTCCCCCCCCCCCTACCCTCCACCCAGTGGTAGGTCCCCCCTTCAGTGCAGTGATTTTTAACGTTTTTGCTGTGGTGTTAGTGTTTTTCCAGTGTTGTGTGTAGCGCTACGTTTCATCACCACCAAACAGTGTCGCCAGTATCACTCATGTGTGTTGTGAAATAACAATAAAGGAAAAAACCGAGAAAGAGAGAGAGGCACGACGTTTGGGGATTGGCGGTAGCGTCGTGACAAGAGGTGGTCACGAGGTCCGAAGGGCCAAAGCCACGAGCTATGCAAGGATGGCCTGCGCAGAGCGAAGATACCGGAGTACTTCAATGGCGTCAGCGTCGACTGCAAACAGCAGGCCGACATCCCGTCGGTTAGTTGGCAACATTCGTGTCAGACGACCGATCGTGGCCTGTTTGCCCTCGTCTACCTGGCTTTCATCGGCACCACTCAGTAGCCACCGCGACGCACCGTGGGTCCATGGAGCTGCTTGTTGATAAAGGGTAGTAACACTCTGTAATCCTCGTGGTGATTTGTATCATTGTCTACCTACCCTCCTAGTTATTTTCTGGTTTGTACCCAACCCTCAGAGGCCGGCCGGAGTGGCTGAACGGTTCTCGGTACTACAGTCTGGAACCGCGCGACCACTACGGTCGCAGGTTCGAGTCCTGCCTCGGGCATGGATGTGTGTGATGTCCTTAGATTAGTTAGGTTTAAGTAGTTCTAAGTTCTAGGGGACTGATGACCACAGCAGTTAAGTCCCATAGCAGACCAATTTGAACCGACCCTCAGAGTTTTACTCGGTCGGCTCCTTTGGTCGTAAATATATTCCGTAGTATTATACTAAGACACTAGTAGTCGTTTGAAAATTTGTTCCGCTACTGTATTGCCTTTCCTTTCTGGTTTATGTTCTAATGAATCAGCTCCTGGTCGTAAATACAGCTGGAACAATAGTACTAAGGCACAGGTTGCCGTTAAACAAAACAGGGGTCTTGTGGTTAGATTTAAAGGTTAAAGTGTTCAATTCTGTGATTGTAATTGCATTAGTTATAATCTGAACTACCTGTTTAGTACAACAGCTGTGCATTGCTGTCTTTGAAAGACCGGGTCATTATTGCTGTATTTTTTGCTGCATCTTGTGGTTCTGCCGAGTGAGTTCTCCTGTAATAAGTGTTTTAAGACGTTCCTTCAGAGCGGTCTTAATAACTGACAAGCAGTTTAACTTGAAAATATTAACAGCAAACTGTCATTAGGGCTTTATTGAAAATAAGATTGTGAAAAGGGATGGGTCGGATTCCAGTCGCACCTTGGTCGCCGATTGATATTAAGAGGTTGATTGCTTTGAAGTAAGCCTTATCATTGTCAAATTGTTACCTAATATGTTTAACCTTTAAGCACAGGTGCGCATCTTAATCTCGAACCTATCGACATACAGCTTTCACATTGAAAGGTACATCATCTTTTCTGGGTAACTGAATCACTCTTATCATCAATGGTGCTTACATATTTTTTTTGTGTTCGTTTAATAAGAGGGACTGTGTCCAGTGCGGTTGTAAACACCGTTGTTTCACCCGATAACGGGCGAGCTGCAGGTCTGGGAGCGTTGTAATTATTGTAATACAATACTGTTTGCTGTTTTGATTTCTCTTGCAAAAGCCTATTCATTTTTACAAATTTCTTCATTTTGTAAAAATAAATTATGGTTGTATATTGTTAAATAAACTGGTTGTGTGAAAAGAAAGTTATATAGGTTGGTCCTTCCTTCCACGTTTTCCATAATTCCAGTGAGAACCACGTTTCAGTTACTTTTTGCCAAATTCGATGTTGTTTGTTTTGCCAAATTCAGTGTTTCTTTTGTCAAATTCGATACTGTATTTTTGCCAACTTACGACTTTTTGCCAATTTCCGTGTAACTTTTCTTCATTTCGATGCTACTTCTGCCGTCATATCCAAATTCCTTACTCAGGAAAAGAACTGTCGGTTTAAGATTACGCACGAATAACGGTCTTGAGAAGGTTAGAAGTTAAAACGCTGTTTTAATATTCACTAACTATCATTTACCACTATTAGTAAAGTTCTGTCCTCAGATTTTTAGACAGCAAAATCACAAATTTAGCGATATCCCGTAAAAATCGCTGATTTCGAATTGTTTTGATAAAAACCGGTAACTTCGCATTATTTTTGTTGTGGATTGGCAAGAGAGCCAACCCACTATGAGAGGAAGCCGAAAGGCACGCGTTTCAGCTCACGCAGGCTGGCGTGAGGTCTGGAACCGGTCAAGGAATTAGACTAGCCAAAAAAGGACGTAGCTGTGGAATACTTAACTTTAATCCATAAATGGTGAACATCGCTCTTGACGGTACATGTTTTACAGCATCAATAGTAACTGGTAATGGCGCCTTGCTAGGTCGTAGCAAATGACGTAGCTGAAGGCTATGCTAACTATCGTCTTGGCAAATGAGAGCGTATTTTGTCAGTGAACCATCGCTAGCAAAGTCGGCTGTAAAACTGGGGCGAGTGCTAGGAAGTCTCTCTAGACCTGCGGCGCTCGGTCTGCAATCACTGATAGTGGCGACACACGGGTCCGACGTATACTAATGGACCGCGGCCGATTTAAAGGCTACCATCTAGCAAGTGTGGTGTCTGGCGGTGACACCACAATTTTTCGCATTGTCGTTTTCGCGAAATTTTCCTGTCGCTATTAATAATCGGCACTTTTCCATATTTGTTTGGTCTCGGTTATAACAAGTATTTCTTATTTTTTACTAATAACGTAGTACGAAAAACCGAAATGCGAATCATCCATGTCAGCAATGCCAAAATTTTTCGTTTTCAAATGAACATTTTTTAAAAAAAATGGAGTAATTTTTGTTCTTACAGTTTGTATTGGTTTGAAATATTTGCGTTATTGTAAAAAGTGGGGAAAAGCAATGAGTGATTTTTTAATGTCACTGTCGACAAAAGAGCAACAATCACATGGTATAAGAACTGGTTCAACAGTGCTGAGACAGTAACGTCCCTTATGCCGTGTGTCGTGTCGTGGTTTAAAGCACACGTGTACCTGCAGTGTGCACGACTTGCCCCCCCCCCCCCCCCCCCCCCATCCCACCTGGTCTATAAGTGTTTCGCTGTCGTCGCTGGACATCCATTATACTGCAGAACAGCATCACCCCTAGTATTAAAATATTTTTACGAAGTGACATGGAAATGTAGCACTAAAAAATTAAAGATTTGTTTGCCATTTCTATGAAATAATAAAAGAAAAAGGCTGTTATCGTAGCAGTAATAAATTGAAAATTTAACAGCAGTTTATTTAGAGTACACAATAAAAATATAAATTAGCTGATGTGCTTCCGCCGGCCGGAGTGGCCGAGTGGTTCTAGGCGCTGCAGTCTGGAACCGCGCGACCGCTACGGTCATGGATGTGTGTGACGTTCTTAGGTTAGTTAGGTTTAAGTAGTTCTAAGTTCTAGGGGACTGATGACCTTAGAAGTTAAGTCCCATAGTGCTCAGAGCCATTTGACCCATTTGATCTGCTTCCTTGTGTCTACATAACATGCCTCTATCTGTTTGCAGGCCTTGAAAACGGACAAAGAAACAAGAAAAGCAGAGTTCTTCAACCTCAGCTTTCACCCTTTACCGCTGACTATTCGTAATGCCTAAACAGTGGAATGATATCCGATTAAAACCCGATTTTTGAGCCGAGTTTTAAAAACTCAGAAGCAATAGAATACTAGTGATTTTTTTTGTAGTATTCAAACACTTATCACATTTTGGGAAAAGCAGCGAACAGTTGACGGACTAAGTTTTCTTTCATTTGCCTATTTAATTTCATATTTTGATTCTACGTATCCTGAAACATTTTTCAATCTTCGTGCGATTCTTTGTTTATTACAGGAAATAATAGAAAGAAAATCGAAAATCGGTTGTTTCAGAAACTGGTTATTTTGAGCGGTTTTAAAAGTCAGGTTAAATGGGCGTAGAAGAGCCAATGTAATCGAAAACCGGTTGTTTCAGCGATAACCGCCATCTCTAACCTACATGTGTGACAGAAATTGTGCGCAGGACCATTACTGTTTGCTCATATGACGCCATTGCTGTTAACTAACACCGTTTAATCTGAGAAAAACGATTTGTACTAGAGTTCAGAAACAATGAAGGAAAATGATCTCGTTAGCCCTTTGAGTCCCACCAACAAGAAAAAAGTATTCACATAATTAATCCTCATTATCATAGTAAGCAACGAATTCAAGAGGGAATTGGCAAAATATAAAAACTAAATAGTTTTAAAGAAGTGGTTTCAATTTGGAATATAATTTTAAAATTTTTCACTAAATTACTTTTATTAACATAGTAAAGATCGAATTAAGAAGAAAGTGACACAAAGTAAACAATTGTTTCAAGGAGGTGGTTTCACTTTGGAACCACTAGGACACACAGTTTACAACCACTCATCATTTCATGTGATATACTTACAAGAAAATCCGCAATTTTCCTAGACACAGTTCCATATATCGAAACGTCGATGAACCCTTAGCATCTAAAAGAAATTATTGTTCTAAATAACAAGGAAAGTGGACCTAAAATATATAAAATTTTGTATGGAAACTATTGCATCAGTGGTTTAATATCGACAACACTCATAAAAGCAACAGTAGAAACTCAAATTTACGCTACAATAACTTAATATATACTTACATTCATTATCAATGATCTCCTTTATGTGGTTACCATAAAAATGCCGCGTGTCACAATCCCTACAATCACGTAGCACAACCTCCGCGCCGACTGTTGCTTTGAACGCTATAAATGACTGCTACAATGCACTACATTCGTTGTAGTACGTCATTGTATCACTAGATGTCTCTGTCTTGCAACAGTATCGGCGGTTTGATGCTAAAGACACAGATAGTGTTAGGCAGAAACCACTGGTCCTCAAAGGGTTAAATTTGAGGCGTGCAGCCGCATAAACCGTATTTCTTCTCCTACTATTCCGGCCGTATACCTTTTGGCCATCTTCAGAGCTAGCTGACAGGCTGAGGCTGAAGCTACAGACACACAGGAACTTCGTAAGGGGGTTCGCCAACCTCTGCTTGAGGTGGCGTGTCAACACGTGTCTTTGCCTCCAAGAAGCTGGAATGTAAACGATATTTTCTTCTCTGTTTTGTCATCTTCTCGCGGTTCGTTCTCGGGCTGGTCTTTCGGTGGTAGCAGCGAAGCTGACATCACTTGTAGTTCAGAGAGCTGGCCTGTCTTCACTGCTTCGGGCCAGCTGTGCCTGCTCTGGGGCAGGCGGCTCTTTGGCCCCACCCTCTGCTCGTCGTGTACAGCGATCTGTCTCGCACAGAGCCCATTAAATTTGCTCTGTACACTGCTGCTTACGGCCGCAGCAGGACGGTGGAGACGCTGTAGCAGCATCTAACGTCAGCAACTGAAGAACTCACCGCTTGAGGAGCGAGACGGCACTTGTACAACGCCGATGAGGGACAAGCAACCATTGTGACAAAGAGGCACATCTCTCTGGGAGTGTTACTAGTCCCAGTGCGGGGACAACCCGTACCGTGAAGTGCCAGCGTCAAATATTTGGCGTCACGACAGACATACGTCTAACATGGCGCCAACACGTGAAGACGTGGGAGAAAAAGTGCTGGCTGGATTGTGACTACTCTACCTGGCCCTCAGCCCCATTTCATCGCTGCCAGGACACCCAGGACTCATCCTACACGCCCGCTGTTGTACACGGTACGGTGACGCTAATGGGGACCACCAACTATAATGCCTTAACCACTCACAGACCGCACGTGGCAGCACTAGCACTGGAGGGTACATAAACCGTACCGGGAGGACGTGGAAAACAGTGCAGTAGTCGTCGTAATGCGGAAACGGAATGATCCAGAAGGTCATGATCTTTATCTTTCGGGTCAAGGGTGAACACATTTTCGAAATCGAGGCTACTGTAGTGTACCACGTGCCATATATGACACGGCTGAATGACGGCTGCGGACATGTGTTCAGGCGAATGGACGTGTACCTGTTGAGCAACTGACGATCCACATGGATCAAGGTGCTATAAACAGTGCCTCCTCTGCGAACGAAAAGTGTGAGGGTGATCCACTTGAGTTCCAAAAGAAATCCGTTGGAATTCGATTACTCGATAAATAGTACAATTATCAAGGCTGTCAATTCAACTAAGTACCTAGGTGTTAAAATTACGAACAACTTCAGTTGGAAAGACCACATAGATAATATTGTGGGGAAGGCGAGCCAAAGGTTGCGTTTCATTGGCAGGACACTTAGAAGATGCAACAAGTCTACTAAAGAGACTGCTTACACCACACTCATTCGTCCTCTGTTAAAATATTGCTGCGCGGTGTGGGATCTTTTCCAGGTGGGATTGGCGGAGGACATCGAAAGGGTGCAAAAAAGGGCAGCTCCTGTTTTTATTATCACGTAGTAGGGGAGAGAGTGTGCCAGATATGATACGCGAGTTGGGATGGAAGTCATTAAAGCAAAGACGTTTTTCGTTGCGGCGAGATTTCAGTCACTTACTTTCTCTTCCGAATGCGAAAATACACTCCTGGAAATTGAAATAAGAACACCGTGAATTCATTGTCCCAGGAAGGGGAAACTTTATGGACACATTCCTGGGGTCAGATACATCACATGATCACACTGACAGAACCACAGGCACATAGACACAGGCAACAGAGCATGCACAATGTCGGCACTAGTACAGTGTATATCCACCTTTCGCAGCAATGCAGGCTGCTATTCTCCCATGGAGACGATCGTAGAGATGCTGGATGTAGTCCTGTGGAACGGCTTGCCATCCCATTTCCACCTGGCGCCTCAGTTGGACCAGCGTTCGTGCTGGACGTGCAGACCGCGTGAGACGACGCTTCATCCAGTCCCAAACATGCTCAATGGGGGACAGATCCGGAGATCTTGCTGGCCAGGGTAGTTGACTTACACCTTCTAGAGCACGTTGGGTGGCACGGGATACATGCGGACGTGCATTGTCCTGTTGGAACAGCAAGTTCCCTTGCTGGTCTAGGAATGGTAGAACGATGGGTTCGATGACGGGTTGGATGTACCGTGCACTATTCTGTGTCCCCTCGACGATCACCAGTGGTGTACGGCCAGTGTAGGAGATCGCTCCCCACACCATGATGCCGGGTGTTGGCCCTGTGTGCCTCGGTCGTATGCAGTCCTGATTGTGGCGCTCACCTGCACGGCGCCAAACACGCATACGACCATCATTGGCACCAAGGCAGAAGCGACTCTCATCGCTGAAGACGACACGTCTCCATTCGTCCCTCCATTCACGCCTGTCGCGACACCACTGGAGGCGGGCTGCACGATGTTGCGGCGTGAGCGGAAGACGGCCTAACGGTGTGCGGGACCGTAGCCCAGCTTCATGGAGACGGTTGCGAATGATCCTCGCCGATACCCCAGGAGCAACAGTGTCCCTAATTTGCTGGGAAATGGCGGTGCGGTCCCCTACGGCACTGCGTAGGATCCTACGGTCTTGGCGTGCATCCGTGCGTCGCTGCGGTCCGGTCCCAGGTCGACGGGCACGTGCACCTTCCGCCGACCACTGGCGACAACATCGATGTACTGTGGAGAACTCACGCCCCACGTGTTGAGCAATTCGGCGGTACGTCCACCCGGCCTCCCGCATGCCCACTATACGCCCTCGCTCAAAGTCCGTCAACTGCACATACGGTTCACGTCCACGCTGTCGCGGCATGCTACCAGTGTTAAAGACTGCGATGGAGCTCCGTATGCCACGGCAAACTGGCTGACACTGACGGCGGCGGTGCACAAATGCTGCGCAGCTAGCGCCATTCGACGGCCAACACCGCGGTTCCTGGTGTGTCCGCTGTGCCGTGCGTGTGATCATTGCTTGTACAGCCCTCTCGCAGTGTCCGGAGCAAGTATGGTGGGTCTGACACACCGGTGTCAATGTGTTCTTTTTTCCATTTCCAGGAGTGTATTTTGTTGAGACCAACCTACATAGGTAGGAATGATCATCAAAATAAAATAAGAGAAATCAGAGCTCGAACAGAAAGGTTTAGGTGTTCGTTTTTCCCGCGCGCTGTTCAGGAGTGGAATGGTAGAGAGATAGTATGATTGTGGTTCGATGAACCCTCTGCCAAGCTCTAAAATGTCAATTTCAGAGTAATCATGTAGATGTCGATGCCATGCAGCAGGCGCACGGCCCTTGCCACCCATGCTGACTACTGTTCACTAGCGATGAAGGCTGGAATTTGCACGCCAATACCACAACCGGACGTCTGTCGAGAGATGACAGTTCACCATTTCAGATGAATCAAATTTTATGTTCCATTGGACAAATGGCCTTTGGCGTGTACAGCCTGCAGTAATCGTCGGAAGGGTCAAGGCTGAAGGAGGGAGCGTTACTATCTGCGAAATATTTTCGTGGCATTCCCTGGATGATCTCGTCATTTTGGAGGGCACAGTATATCAGCACAAGTAATGTATCTATCCTTGGGGACCATGTTCACTTGTATAAGCAGCTTGGTTTTCCTTGGCTCAATGGCATCTACCAGCAGGATAATGAAACGAGCCGGCCGCTGTGGCCGGGCGGTTCTAGGAGCTTCAGTCCGGAACCACGCGGCTGCTACGGTCGCATGTTCGAATGCTGCCTCGGGCATGGATGCGTGTGATGTCCTTAGGTTAGTTAGGTTTACGTAGTTCTAAGTCTAGGGGACCGATGACCTCAGGTGTTAAGTGCCATAGTGCTTAGAGCCATCTGAACCATTTGACAATGAAACGTGTCACACAGCTCGCAGTGTACTGCATGGTTTGAAGAGCACTAGGAAGAGATTACCGTAGTCCCCTGGGCACCAAACCCCCCGGATTTAAGCCGAATTGAGAATCTGTGGGACCACCTCGATGGGGCTGTTCGCGCCATGGATCCTCAACCGAGAATCCTAGCTCAGCTGGCCGCGGCACTGGAGTCAGCATGATTCCACGAACCCTTTCTGTAGCTTCCAGAACCTCATTGACTTTCTTCTTGGACGTTTCGCGCTGCAATAGGTTGTTATTCAGGCTTTTGGAAGGTGGTCACATTAATTTTTCTGGACGGTGAATATCCAACTGTGGTGTGCAACACTGCAGAGATTAACCCCCGGGATTCCAGTGCTGCATAACAGGGTTCCACCTTTCACAAAACTTCCCGTCGAAGAAACTCCCACGTCCTCATAGGTATCCTGCCTCTTCGTCAGCGGTTCCAAGACATTGCATCAAAAAGCAGAGAATTAGTCAGTGATCTCGGTCATAGTTCACACTAGTACAAGCCATTTCGCTGGAGAGATTTGCTACACCTATAGTATCGCAGCAAACATATTTCTTCCTAGTAGTATTGGTTAAAAACAGTCTTGGTTGCAATTTTAGTTTTTTTATTTTTCAACGACGTTCGCCTTATTTAGGCATCTACAGATTATCTACATAGAAAACAGGGAACAAATACATCTATTTAAGAATCGCGATCGCGTTGTGCAGACATGGATAATCTATAAGCATGTATAAACAAATCACCTATTGGAAGAGCAAATACCTTAATTTGGTATTTCTTAGAAGAATCCTTTAGTCAGTGTAGCCAAAGGGCATCGTCGAATATATCAGGCCAACATCGCCTTCGTTAAACTCAGTAAAAACTAGAAATATAAAACAGTAAAATCATTACCTTTTCTTGCTGAACGCGAGAGGCACCAAGTTCTGCATAATGCGTTCCCGTTCACAGTAGCAAGTAACAGTAAGATGGGGGCTCAGGTAGTAAGCATAATGTGCCACAGCGTCGTGTGCCAGTACTGAAGCCTAATACACAATCACGTCAAGAGGTGGCGCTGCGACGCAGCAGTGTTTAAAAATGGGGGATCGTAAACTGGATATACATACCCACTAAGACTTTATAAATGTAATGGACATAACACATTGATAAGATGGAATTACTAGGGGCAACACCTGTGCTTAACTTATTCTAAAATTTTGACTGTTAAGCACTGGTTTGCTGTATGCCACATACGGATTGGAAGAATTTCTATATTTCTTCCAGTTCGAATACAAAACAGGATTAGACTTTCTCTAAGACGAAGAACCTGTCTACAGAGGGTACAACAGCAAAATACTAAGAGGGTTATTCGGAAAGTAAGGCACGATTGGTCGTGAAATGGAAAATACAGTGAAAATCTGATTAAGCTTTGCACAGATGCATTGGACACTGTGTCTAGTACGCCCATCGATCATATCATGTCGCTCTTTTCAGTTCTGAGCTCACAGTGAGAACGTAAAGATGGCTAGAAATTAGCGTCTCCCGCCAAGTATAAGAGCCTGGCGAAAGATTTCGCCTGAAGCTCTGCAATCCACATAACTGTCATGCAGTTCGTTCTACACAACAATTCTTGGCCGCACTCTGCAGGGGCAATGAAGATGCTTCTGCAGCGTTTGCGATGGGAAGTGTTTGATCACCCACAATACAACCTGTAATTGGCTACCCCTGAGGTTCATCTCTGCTCAAATGAACCGCTGGCTATGAAGACAATATTTTGACACAGACACCGAGCCGCAGTCCAGAGTAGAAAATTTCCGAAAAGCATTGGCAGCTGAAATTGAAAAGTTGGTACAACGCTATGACAGATGTCTAAGTCTGAGCGGCGACTGTGTATAGAAGTAGCTGCAAGGTGTAGCTAACCGTTGCAAAATAAAACAGTTTTGATTTTCACTATGGTTTCCATTTCGCGACCTATCGTTCCTTACTTTCCGAATAGCCCTCGTATTATAGATTCCTACAACAATGCAGCAAACTGATGCACAAGCGACGACGTGGCTGCTTCGGCAGTGGTCACAACCTCGGGCATCTGATGCAGCGTGCCGATAAGGTGAGAGACCTCGTTGAATGCTACAGTTGTAAGCTTATCTGTCCGTCGCTGACGTAGAAGACTGCAAACCTTCTTTCCTTCCCGTCTGGGCAAGCTGTGCAGTGACTAGAGTACATGTAAAGCTTACTGGGACAGGGTAAATGCTAGCTACAATGAAGTCGATAATTCGATCTTAATATTGGCACTTTAATTTGATATTCTCCACAACTGACAATATTTACAAAAAAAAATGTTAATCTCTTTGTCCACCCACACACTCCTGAGAATGGCACACTAACAATTTGCAGTTACGCGCCCCTATTACCGGCAGCTGCGTCGATAAATACTCGGCACCTCGCAAGGATAACTTCTAGATCGAGAATATTAGGTAAGTTGTTGGAAGTGGTTAGGTGATGGTGAAAATCTCGCTTCTGAGCACACAAAGAGCTCTAACCGCAGAACACTGCACGGAACACGCGTTGGTGCAATGCTGCGATACAGACCGTATATCTCCCTTCGAAGACGATGGTCAAAACGCCGTCTCCAAGCCCGTACCGCTCGATGGCTGAAGGCGAAGTCCTCCTCCACAATTCTTTCGTCTCCCACGCGTACGAAAATGCGGCGGAAGAATACTCAGTTCCGGCCAATGTCGACCGCTTATCATCGCCGAAATCCCTCCAATGAGTTCTACCCAATGATCGAGTAGGTCATAACGCCCCTATGCAAACGAAATTCCCGTCTTCGCCACGTGTTGCCCAGCAGAGGTGGCTCCGGATGGCGGGCTATCCCCAAAAGCTCCGTATTGTCCCGCGTTTCCGGAAAGCGCTACCTGCCGCCCACGGCAGCCCGGCGAGCTACGGCCATCTGCAGACTTTACATTGCACAATCCTCAACTTCCGATACTTTTCACCAACGCTTTAAGTTAGTGGTTCAATCATACAGACATGCAGGGAATACTGCTCGAGGGTGCCTCATAGTTATCATAATTCAATAGTCACGATCTGATGCCCTGGCCAGTCCCTGTATTATTAATACTAATGTTGGTAGGCTAACGTGTAAGTGCCCATGTCTTGGCACCTTACACAGTCGGCGCGGTAAACAGGGACTGGAGGCAACGGCATTAGTGGTCTGGGATGAAGCTGTTTCGTTTCGGACGATAGTGGCAGCGTTTCCTCTAGTGTCAGCTGCCGCAGTGACGTCCTCATGTGTTGGGCAGCGGACTTCCCCCCGGGGTGCGTCGCCACGGCGATCCTCTGGCGTCTTCGCCCTGGCGTGCATCCCGTATTCCGCTGTCCCGTGGACTGGCGACTGTTGCCGCCGCAGTTGTGGGTGCAGCCTCGGCTGCGGGCACTGAGAACTCGCGTGGTCGCTCGTGCACTAAGCGCACTACTCAGGGGAAGAGCACACGTGTGCTTCATTCATATGCAGTAGCACTCGCTCCGTCCTTTTAAAACCGGAGGACCACGCTCCTGCCCTTGCGGCCACAGGGAACGTGCGACTACAGCCGTTATGAAATACATGAAATGTTTTCGCAATTGCATGGACAACCATCAGTTGGTTAATGGAATGACGACAATGAAAATTTGTCTAGGACCGGGACTCGTACTCGGGTTACCCGCTTATCACAAGCGGTCGCCTTACTATTAGGCTATTCGAGAACAACTCAGGGCTGTCGGAATATACATAACGTACGCACGAATATAGGTTGTGGACGCATGGTTGACGACATATGGGTTTGTGTCTGGCTGTCAGTCGATCTCGAATACCCAAATTGCAAGGCGACTGCTCGCGATAAGCGGTTAATTCGGGTTCCGGTCTCGGTCCGGCACAAATTTTGTCGCATTCCATCATACAGCGGGACCTGCGCCTGTGCCGTGCTTGGGTGGCTCAGTCGGTGGAGCACTTGCCCGCGAAAGGCAAAGGTCCCGAGTTCGAGTCTCGGTCCGGCACACAGTTTTAATCTGCCAGGAAGTTTCGTATCACCGCACACTCCGTTGCAGAGGGAAAATCTCATTCTGGAAGCATCCCCCACACTGTGGCTAAGCCATGTCTCCGCAATATCCTTTCTTCCAGGAGAGCCAGTTCTGCAGGTTCGCCGAAGAGCTTCTGTGAAGTTTGGAAGGTAGGAGACGAGGTACTGGCAGAAGTAAAGCTGTGAGGGCGGGTCCTGAGTCGTGCTTGGGTGGCTCAGACGATGGAGCACTGCCCGCGAAGGCAAAGGTCCCGAGTTCGAGTCTCGGTCTGGCACACAGTTTTAAACTGCCAGGAAGTTTCTTATCAGCGTACACTCCGATACAGAGTGAAAATCTCATTCTTTACACTGATGTGTCGGGCAGCGCCTCTAGTATAGCCGTCGATAGCGTCACGTTGCACTTCGCTGTTCTTCGCTGTTATTCATGACAATTCGGTCGCACACTGCAGGGGCAATGAAGACGCTCCTTCTGCGTTTTCGATGGTAAGTGCTTGATCACCCAGCATAAAGCTCGCACTTGGCTCCTGATTTTCATCTCTTCTCAGATGAACTGCTGGCTACGAAGACAGCATTTTGGCACACACGACGAGCTGGAGAACAGTGTAGAGCACAGACGGCTGTCTAGTATAAGCGCCTGCACGCCAGGCGAGCTAAGGCCAACGGACGAAAGGGACTGGATCCAGCCGATCTTTGGTCGCTAATGCACTGAAGTTCGGCTTCTCAGTCACACCACATGAAGGGATTAGGGCAGAGGAACTCGGCCAAGTGGAATCTCAGTTGTCTCTGATAAACTTGGCGACGTTGCTCCCGTTTTATTATCGTTATAGAGCAGCGTTTTAATTACAACTTCAGCGGCCGATATTGTGAGGGAACAAAAGAATTTAGCTGTCGTCGCATGTGCAGCATTTACTTTACTGCAAGAAACTGATCGTAAGGAAAAGGAGAAACGACGCTGGTGGACTACATGTCTTTTGAAAAGTAGGGTGCAGTGCGATGGGACAAAATTGATGTCTACCTTAAAGGTGAATCAATAATAGTCCTCTTGCAGACCGATGGCAATCAATTACAAACTTAAGTTTCCCATTGTTATTACAGTACAAATCTGTTTGGGGTAAACCAGTCCCACTATAGTCATTATTCTGGTCGCTAGCCCGTGACGAACTAAGCCCGCTCAGCGAGTAAACTGAGAGACGCCAAACTGAATGACTGAGTAAGGCCCACTGGTTAGCGACGGCGGCCTAAATACACGCTGTCGAGAGGGTGTTGTTTGTGGGTGTTTTTCTAGCCTCTGTCTTGATAAGCGCGCTTGATCCAGCGCCTACTAATCGACCTTCGCGCTTCACATTTGCCGACTGGTGTGCTGGCGACAGCTTACGCCAGCACAATAATATTGACCGGTGAATGTTCAAAATGGTTCAAATGGCTCTGAGCAATATGGGACTTAACTTCTCAGGCCATCAGTCCCCTAGAACTTAGAACTACTTAAACCTTACTAACCTAATGACATCACACACATCCATGCCCGAGGCAGGATTCGAACCTGCGACCGTCGCGGTCGCGCGGTCCCAGACTGCAGCGCCTAGAACTGCTCGGCCACTCCAGCCGGCTACCGGTGAATGTACTGTCGTCAGTACGTAGATGCAACATTATGCCTCCCCACACCACAACAACTGGACTAATGGGTGCGGTACTTGTTTCAACCTTTCCTCATACTAGAATAGGTTCAGAACCACTTCTCAGACTGAATCTGCTCTCATCCCAAAAGAACGCCCTAGCCCCCTCCTTGTTGATCTATTCCATATGCTCTTGGCACTAACGCAAACGGTGCCGTCGATGTGCAGGTGTCAACGGAACATATCATGCTGGTCGTCGGGTAAAGGTACAACCCCGATGCAGTCAGGGTGTCACTGTGGAGCGTGCGACCGCACGCCTTGTAGCCCTCTTGAATGTGGGCTGCAATTACGCCAGCTGTTTGACGTAGGTCTCTTCTTTGCTGCTGCACAATGTGGCGGTCGCCGGCTGCTGCTGTAGCTGACCGTGGTCCACCACCTCCTCTCCCCTTCAGGCAGCAGTGCCTGCGGTTCGGAACGTTTCCCAAGCACGTGAAATAAGTTCGCTATTTGAAATACTTTCTTCTCCCGTTCCTTCAGCTGATTCGTGTTGCGGACCAACTCCACTTGATTTTTCAGCTGCTACTGAAGGAGCCCCAGTTCGGTACCCGATTGGTTCGGAAATTTTCTCCGTTCGGAGACTGAGTGTCGTGTTGTCCTCACGTTCGCATCGACGTAACTGACATTCCACTATTGAGATGGCTGAATGGGCACGCCCCAAAAACCACTTTAAAAGAAAAAGGAAAACTCCATTTGACGCTCTAGCCACACGCCACTGACGTCCAACTTTCTGTGCATTACTTAGAGACCTCTGGCAATATACTCCCGCAGTTTCATTCATTTCTATCTAGTAGTTAATATGGTTACAATGTTATGTATAATCCCATAGATGCAGTCCCGGATCCAGGGGAGGGGAAGGGGGGGGGGGGGACAGGCAAACCGGGTCATCCCCGGGCGGCAATTTCAGGAGGCGCCAAATTCGTATTCTTGAAGAAAACAACCTCGTTTCACAAAGTGCCTAGCATCCGGCGTATGGTGGTCCATCGATTATTCATATTTTTGGTTTTTGAACATAACTGAACGTATTCTATATTGATTTCTGAACAAATCGTAATTTGCTTTTTGACTGCTTGCATAGTGTACCTGATGTCGCATCTAGAAATAAAAAATTTCCCACAGACAAAAGGGGTTGGGGCTACACGAGATGAGCGGTTGAATGTCAATCGCTATTAGTTTATGTGGTTGGCTGACTGTGCAAATAAGCAGTGTTGCTATCATTATTAGAGAAATCCATAGATTCAGACTACAAGGGAGAAATAAACGACTAAAAGGTGTAACAGATAAAAATGTCTACATATTAGCTTCTCAGTGTATCCAAGAAAATGGAATTTTGACATATAATTTTTGCCAGAAGGCTACACTACTTACGGGCCAGTTCTACACTCAAACCGGCCGATGGGGAGCAGGATCCACTGTCATGAATATAGGTTTGATTGCTTCCATTAAAAAGTGTACTCGTTCGCATTCCAGAGAGCAAAATAAAGTAACGTGCGATAGAAGAATGCTGTGTGAAGAGGTGTCGCACTGCACTTTGGCACACTTAAAAAGCAAATAATATGTCCTACATTCCCTCAAACGTGTATGTTTTATATATCAAACTCTCCCGAAAGATGTGCGCTACAGAATTACCTTAGTTTTGAAAAATCGTTTTGTTTCAAATTTTTTACATCTTATCTCAGACACTCAGGGGGGGGGGGGGGGGGAAGAGGGGGGGGGGGAGCCACTATCAAGTTTTTGCCCCGCTTTGGAAATATCGTAGATCCAGGGTTTCACGGATGCCGATGTGTGAAATTTACTGTAGCAGCAATGAGTTCACACAGTCCAAAACTCATCGTGTGCTAAAAATAAGATCGTACTTTCAAACTGCTCTTTACCTTTTTTATTGCAAAGCTGCCTGACCTTTCCACATCCCTGCAGTTCTGCCGCAGTCAGCAAGAAGGAAATCACGAGAGGAACGCTATAAAAATTACGGTAGTTTATTGTTAATAGCAGGACAAAGCCGCACTGCTTTTATCACAAAGCAGCTGAAGTCTTTTCTCTAGTCGTGCTGTTTCATTTCACAAGGAAGGAATATTGCCGTGATGGCGCTAGTTAATTATTAAGTAGGAGGCGGTAGTTAATTATTAAGAGTACAAGACAGGCACACATTCCGGCTCAGCGCAACAGCTGTCGTGCCGGTGGCTGGGGGTGTTTTACGCCCCCGTCACTAGCCGACACACACCGCGGGGTCACTCGCTGAAGATTTCCCACGCTCCCGAATCTGGCGTTGTCTTTCTGTTCCTCCTGTCCTTCGATTACATACAGCTGATACCGACTCCGCAGAAGGGCAACGTATCACAGTGAGCTTCAGGGAGCCACATGTTTGGATTGCTTGAGAAATCAGGCATTTTTTTCCACAAAAGAGCGAGAAATTCGGTTAAATGACAGCAGTGTTGATCAGTATAATTCTTACAACTTTGTTATGGAAATTTCAGTTAGCATACGACGTGCACGTTTTAGGTGAAGCGATTTGTGTGTGTCTTAACGTAGGAGATAGAGAAATGCGAACTTCCTGCTATTATTAAATGCAAAGTTGTTATAAATGATTGAAGCAATTTTATAAATTCACTGTTGTTACATTAATAGATACATTGTCAATAAGCTCAACGCTCATACAGAAATAGTCATAAAGTTTTGTGCTGTTGCAGCCGCACTTCGGATTTCTGCCACGAGAACTAACTAATGAGCAGGTAGGTAAGGTGGCAACAGGCGCCGAGAAAGTGTTATGCTTTGAATGCTCTTGACCTAACCAATTTTTTGCTGTGTGGGATTATGAGAAACGTTTACTGTTTACGTCTCCTCTGCCAACAAACCTGCTGGACCATAACTGAGAGCTCGCGTCAACGGGGCTTTCGAACACATCGATAGACACGTACTGCGCCGAACATGGGAAGAACTGGGCTGTCGGCTTGATATCTGCAGAATCAGTAGTGGGGTACATATGGAGCACTTGTAACATGTCGAAAAACATTTTTGATTTTTCTATGTGTGTGCAAAGTCCTGTGACAATACGTCAAATAATATAACTACAGCAAATCTGTGAAATCGCTTCGATCATTTACAATAACCCTGTACCCGTATTAGCAGACCTTCTAACTTACATCAAAAATATTCGGCAGTATTTAGTTCACAGCTTTGAATGAGCCAGCTGTTCGAAAAAGGCTACCTCAATTTCTTCTAACTGCGTCGTAATGGTCTACACTTCATAGACAGCACGGTTAGTACGGAGATACAAAAAATGTCTGATTCCAAACTGTCATGGAAGTACTCTGTAGTGTATAATGTTTTGACGAACACCTGCATGTATTTGATCCGAGCCAAACGTCTCCACCTTTCGTCCGTTGGCATAAAGGACTCAGGTTCTCCAGGTGTATATACGCCACACCTGAGAGCCGTATCAGGTGCCTTGAGTCTTCATTCCTTAAAACATTCCTTGGTTGCTGCCAGACGAATAACGTTGTTTGCACCATTCTAAGCGACACAGCGCATTTGTTCTTGCTATCAGTGGCTTGTCATCTGCAGTACGACCATGAAAAGTGCCTCTCCGGGGATGCTTCTGTCAACGATCCACGTACTATGGCCGGGGATATACGTGAGTGTTTTTTGCTCTCAGGTTGGTAGTCTTAGCTAGTACTCGCAGAATTCTTTACTCTAGGGGAGAATTTTCGTGATAGTTAATGTCAGATAGCTCAGCACGAGTACTTTCTGTAAGTATCTGAGAGTCTTGGCTACTCCCAGGCAAATAATAATGTTGTTATTAATTATTTATCGTATGATGATACAGAGCTTGGATCAAATACATAATTTTAAGAGTATACAGTGTAAGAAATGACAAGCAAAATACATGTACAGAATCAAATGTTCAAAGTATTATGCTAAATTATCTACACATTACACAAGTTCCTAGATTTCTAAGTCCAATCTGTTGATCCAGTTGAGCCCTTCAGGTGATGCGTGGTGGATGTCATTTATTGATCCCCCAAAGGCTCATTTCGGGCATTCACCAACAATGTGATTAATTGTTTGCAGGGTGGCTCCACAGTCACAATCTGGAGATGTTTCCCAGACCCATTTGTGCTTTAGATATCCGCAGTTCCTTTGTCCTGTTCAACTGCGGTTGATGGTTCTCCACTGGCGTCTCGGGAGTGTGAAACCTGGAACTCGCACGACAGGCCTTTTAACCAGATGACCATCGAACACTGACGATTCTTCCCTCTGACTTCTCCATACTTCGTTGATGTTAAAGTCGGAGGCTTCAAGACGTCGTGCAGTTCGCCAATGTGGTTTTCTTGACTTCAGACGCTGATGTTCTGCTATTAATATATCGCTGTGTACGGGTAGCTGGGGGTTCTTCTGAATGTTTCTCCAGGTCTTCAGGAGAGCATCTGATCTTCGTAGAGCTGGATGTTGGATGTTACTTAAGACTGGTAGCCATGCAGTTTGAGTGCTACGTACGCAGCCTGTGATAAGTCACATTGTCTGGTTGAGTTACGCATCTTGCTACAGTGAGCACTGTTGATCCAAGTTGGACAACAGTATTCAGCGACAGAGCATGATAGTGCCAAAGCAGTAGATCTTAGGGTTTGAGCGCTGCAACCCCAGGAGGTACCAGCAAGCTTTTGAATGATATTATTACGGGTCTTCACTTTTGCGGCCACCTTGGAAAGATGTTGTCAGAAAGTTAGGGACCTATCGAGTGTTCTTCCGAGGTACTTCGGTGTGCTGCAGTACTTCAAGGTTTGGCCTCGGAATTTAACTTCTGGTTTATAGTCAGAGTGTCTGCTACGTAGGTGGAATGCTGAAGTAACAGTTTTCTGTGGGTTTAGGCGGAGGCACCATTTCCTGAAGTATTTGTACAGGATTTCCATGTCGGCAGTTAATGTGCTTTCAGCAGTGGTGAAACTGGGGCTCTGGGTTACCAAACAGATGTCATCAGCATATATGAATTTCCTTGAGGCTGTGGCTGGCAGGTTATACATGTATAAATTGAAAAGGAGAGGGACCAATACAGATCCTTGAGGTAGTCCGTCACTTACTTTGAAGACTTTGCTTCTGTCGTTATCAGAGTAAATCTGGAAAGGCTGTTGCTTAGCATGTTGCTAAGTACGTTTGTGAGTTTCCGACACTGAGTGATCCTCTCAAATTTTAAGAGAAGGCCTTCTCGCCATACGGTGTCGTAGGCGCGGATAGATTCAACAAAGCAGCTATGTTTACGCATTTCTTCTCATATCCACTTTCCATATGGGTTGTTAATGCAAACACTTGGTCAATACAGCTTCTACTAGGCCTGAATCCAGCTTGCTCTATGGGTTTTTGTTTATTAATCGTTTCATAGATCCTGTTGTAGATGAATCGTTCAAGTAGTTTGTAAGTAACGCTTAACAGGGCTATTGGGTGGTAACTTTCCACTTTCGTTGGGTCTTTGTTCGGTTTAAGGGTTGCTATTAGCTTGCTTTTCTTGAACAATGGTGGGAGATTTCCAGTGGAGAGAATGTCTGAGAAGAAGTTAGAATAATAATGTCGATTGCACCACTCTAACCGAAACAGAGCATATTTTCCTGCGATCAGAGGCTTGTCACCTGTAGTGTGACCATGAAAAGCGATCATTATTCAGTGGCGAGGCGTGAGGTAGCCGTAACTGTAACTGCTTTTAAAAACTGTTAAGAGTAACAGTATTGTCGTAATTATTATTATTATATTATTTACGACTATCCGTTATTTCATTGCATCACGCCCTAGTATTACGCCATCTGTTAAAGTACAGGGTCCAACCTCGTAAAGACTAGCCCTACAGAGCGATACAGGATACTCGGAAAATATCTGTTATTGTATCTACATGAATATGGACGGTATTAAAAGTTACGGAACTCACAGTTTTATTTGAATTTGTGGTCAATTCTGCGATCCTTCTTGCCGAAAACTTCAGTCACAGAGTCGTAGAATGACACTTGTTGTTTCACGGACATGAGCAATCGTTTATCAATGGACAACAAAGCGAGGTGAGAAAGTTTGGTTTGCGACTGTGTATTTCGAAGATAAGTTTTGATTCTCTTTAATGCCAAAAATGAACATTCCGCCGATGCGCTGGTTGCAGGAAAATTAATTTCTTAAGTTGTGATGCTTCAGGTACTGCTTCATTGACACCATATAAGGTGAGACATAGCCAACAGCACAATTTTTTGTCTGTTTACAGCCACATAACCATTTGTAAGATGGGTACCAAAATTCTTGAAAATATCTGATATAGTTTTTGCTATATTTCAGCGTAGAAGATTAGGTGTAGGCCATCCCTTTCGATCACATCACTTTTCCCTTCCAAACTAAGTTCTCCAAGTGGATGTTTCCACAGACTTTCCAGCACACATTTACAATCTGATATGTTTGTATCTATTGATGTTTGGTTTGCAATGTGCTCAACTGCGCGGTTATAAGCGCCCAAACGAAGTCCCAATTTTTACACAGTGTTATCTAGACACTGTCACGAATCATGATGATGATGAAGTGACGAGGACAACACAAACACCCAGTCCCCGGGCAGAGAAAATCCCCAACACGGCCGGGAATCGAACCCGGGACCCCTTGATCCAGAGGCAGCAACGCTTGCCACTAGATCACGAGCCGCACAAAGCACTCAGGTTCTCCAGGTGTATAACGCCACATCTGAGTGCCGTATCAAGTGCCGTGAGTCTCCATTCGTTAAAACATTCCTTGGTTGCTGCCAGGCGAATGACGTTCTTTGCACTATTCTAAGCGACACAGCGCATCTGTCTTTTGAGAAGCCCACTATGTCGTCCACATTTCTTCAGCAACCCAACTTCACATTTACGCAGAAACAAATTTAAAATCAGTAAAAAAATACCTATTCACTAAAACTATACTGAATAAATAATAATATGTATTACACTACTATGAAACGCTAAAATATATTCCCTGATTTATATCTGAACATTTTCAGCACTGTAGTGCGCGAAAGAACAACACATGTATTTTGAAGAACCGGAGAATCGTAGGCCCTACTCGATTATCAACTGCATCTGACAGCCGCACAGTCCTCCTCTTTCTCTAGCAGAAGCGAGAGAGAGGATGGACTTTGCAGTGAGATGCGCGCGCCGTTAATCGCTGTTGCTGGGAAGTTTCAGGAGTGCAGCGTGTAGCTGACCAGGCCCTGTGGGCCAAGCGAGATGGCGCAGTGGGTAGCACACTGGACTAATATTCGGAAGGACGACTGTTCTTCCTGGTCTAGGTTTTCTGTGATTTCCCTAAATCGTTTCAGGCAAATGCTGGGATGGTTCCTTTGAAAGGCCACGGCCGATTACCTTCCCCCTCCTTCCATAATCCGATGGGACCGACGACGACGCTGTTTGCTTCCCTCATCCAAATCCAGTCCCTGTGGCCTTCTAAACTGGCGCCTGTTACACTGACGGCCGTTAATGTCTTACATGCCCCCGGGTTAACAGTGTGTTTTGCATGTATTAAGCATGCGCGCAACTGAAACTGTAGAGAGCCGGCCGAAGTGGCCGTGCGGTTAAAGGCGCTGCAGTCTGGAACCGCAAGACCGCTACGGTCGCAGGTTCGAATCCTGCCTCGGGCATGGATGTTTGTGATGTCCTTAGGTTAGTTAGGTTTAACTAGTTCTAAGTTCTAGGGGACTAATGACCTCAGCAGTTGAGTCCCATAGTGCTCAGAGCCATTTGAACCATTTGAAACTGTAGAAAAAATTACATCAAGAATGTTTAATGCACTGTTAACCTGGGGACATGTAAGACATCAACGGCCGTCTTATCCGAAATGTAGTCAGCGATTACAGCAGCTACTAGAGCGCCTCACCCCTGATACAAATGCATCTCCAGGGGCGACTCTATCAACGACTCCCACAGCTAAGGCCTGGGACACACGTGCGAGTTTTTGGCACTTGGGCGGTTTCCTAGTGCCAGACAGTACTCACAGAACTGATTACATTAGGGGCGAATTTTCGATGATAGTTAATGTCTGTAATTCTTTGACAAGTACTTTCTGTAAATGTCTGCGAGTCTTGCGAAAGCCGATGTTGGAAAGGTTTACAAACAGCAGGGTGAGAGTATAGGTGAAAGCTGAGGCTTCACTACCCGAGAAATTTTTCTGTCGTAGTTCTGTGCAAGAAGGAAGAGTTTGCGACGGAAGAGCGTCGGGCTGCAGTGATAGATTCATTATAAAGACAAATAGCCTGTTTCACGAACGATGGTGGTCCACGTAGGTCGAGACATGGGCAAGGATTGCAGCCGTGCCCGTTCCAAGCGACGGCTGCGGTACGGGCATACATGTGTACTGTGCTTGAATAAAACGTGTATCCTATAAATTACGTCACTCGCTTGTTCATGTAAAACTCGTCGCTCTCCAGCCTCATCAGTCCTACAACTCGCAGCAGATGCATTAAAACTAACCAAATAACTCGCTACGATCACGTTCAATGCTCGCACTGGTTACGACTTTCACAGTAGAGCAGTCACAACATTGCTCAACGCTTATTGGCCGTCCGGGAATGCGTGACGTCAGGTGCACAGAACGAGGCTAAGCTCGACCGCTGTCATTTGTGACTCCAACCGTAGCTCATTCCAATCAGCTGTCCCTCATTTTGCACAATTCGCTTCGCTACTAGTTTCGGTCAAATGACCATCGTCCAGCATAAGCTGCCATAAACAGCTCATGCTTGATAATAGTCATTTGACCGAAACTAGTAGCGAAGCGTATTTTGCAAAATGAAGGACAGGTGAAGGTCCACCATGAAGTGTAAAAATTATTTGGCGGCTGAATACCTAAATAATTGATTCCAGTGACTGGCTGGCAAAGTCTCACCGAGGAGATCATGCGACTTCGGTCGAACTGCCAAAGTTACCTGTCCTCTCCCCTCTTCCCAGGAAAACATTGCGTTCTACAATTTCCTTATACGCATATTTTGAAAATTTTGTAATTTATAAGGTGGCATTAATAAAAATAAAGCTTTATTGAAATTCATTACTTACAATAGCTATAAAAATGAAAAATATTGCACACCACAAATTAGATGTATCATTGCAGTAAATAAATTACAAATTGTAAAAACTTTCTCAAAATTGAAAGTAAAACAAAATCTACGTCTTATTATTTATGGCAGCTACTGCATTTTACACTGAAGCGCCAAAGAAACTGGTATAGGCATGTGCATTCAAATACAGAGATATGTAAACAGGCAGAATACTGCGTTGGGGTCGGCAACGCCTATCCAAAACAACAAGTGGCGCAGTTGCTATATCGGCTACTGCTACTACAGTGGCAGGTTATCAAAATTTAAGTAGTTTGAATGTTAGGTTAGGTTAGTGTTGTTTTAACGTCCCGTCGACAACGAGGTCATTAGAGACGGAGCGCAAGCTCGGGTTAGGGAAGGATGGGGAAGGAAATCGGCCGTGCCCTTTCAAAGGAACCATCCCGGCATTTGCCTGAAACGATTTAGGGAAATCACGGAAAACCTAAATCAGGATGGCTGGAGACGGGATTGAACCGTCGTCCTCCCGAATGCGAGTCCAGTGTAGTTTTAATGTGGTGTTACAGTCGGCGCACGAGCGATGGAACACAGCATCTCCCAGATAGCGATGAAGTGGAGATTTTCCCATATGGCCATTTCGTGAGTGTACCGTGAATACCAGGCATCGGGTAAAACATCAAATCTTCGACATCGCTGCGGCCGGAAAAAAATCCTGCAAGAACGGGACCAACGACGACTGAAGAAAATCGTTCAACGTGACTTTAATGCAACCCTTACGCAAATTGTTGCAGATTTCAGTGCTGGGCCATCAAGTGTCAGCGTGGGAACCATTCAACGAAACGTCATCGTTATGGCTTTTCGGAGCCGAAGGCCCACTCTTGGGCCCTTGATGAATGCACTACACAAAGCTATACGTCTCGCCTGGGCCCGTCAACACCGACGTTGGACTGTTGATGACTGGAAACATATTGCCAGGTCGGACGAGTCTCGTTTTAAATTGTATCGAGCTGATGGACGTGTACAGGTATGGGGACAACCTCATGAATCCATGGACCCTGCATTCAGCATGGGACTGTTCGAACTGGTGGAGGCTCTGTAATGGTGTGGGGCGCGTGCAGTGGGAGTGATATGGGACCCCTGATACATCTAAATACGATTCTGACAGGTGACATGTACTTAAGAATCCTGTCTGATCACCTGCATCCACCTATGCCCATTGTGCATTTCGACGGACTTGAGCAATTCTAGCAGGACAATGCGGCGCCCCACACGTCCAGAATTGCTACACAGTGGCTCCAGGAACAGTCTTTTGAGTTTAAACACTTCAGCTGGCTACCAAACTCCCCAGACATATGCATTATTGAGCAACGTGCTGTTCAAATGAGATCTCCACGCCGTCGTTCTCTTACGGATTCATGGACAGCCTTGCAGGATTCATGCTGTCTATTCCCTGCAGCACTACTTCACACATTATACGATATTAGGCAGGTATATCTGTTTCTCTGGCTTTTCCCTTTAGTATGACGTATAGTAAACAACAGATTTTACTTCCGTTTCATAAATTATTAATGCGGATAAATGATTAATTCTAAAAAGGAGAAGAAAAGTTACATCAAGTGTAGAGAATACATTCCATCCCAAGACTTGAGTTTTTAAAATAATTTTACTTTCCATTGCCTTTGGGTAAGCAATGAGTATTGATTATGTCACTGCAGTCAAAAACAGCAGTTATGTTGTATTCTATTGACAAGATAACTCAAGTGGGCAGTCTGCTTCACCTATATTTGACCTAAAGTAGTTTTTTATCATACATAATTTGTTGAAATTGCGTTGTCGAGGTGCTGCAATCACTGGATTAACCATAAATATCCTCTACGCAATTTCGATGATTGGGTAAGTAGCTCATAACTCACACTGAAAAAAAATCTTCAAAATATTCAAATGGGAAGCTATGTCAGTGTTCATCATCAGCTTTTTCTACTGGAATTTGAAACCCGCTATTTCATTAACTAGTTCGGCTGTACCAGTATTTCTGCTGTATCTGGCACCAAAATCTCCTGTATGTTTCTGAAAACAAGACACACAGCTCTCATTTAAGTCTTTCCCAGCAGTAAATTTGAATGAAACGGTTTGTTATATATGAGATCTGTTTCGTAGTATCAAATACAGGGTGTACTTATTGTCCGGAAACACTTACAATTATTTATTGCACAAGAACCAAACAATATACAGATATCATACATATGTCATTTTAAAGATAAACCGTTTCGTAGTATCAAATACAGGGTGTACTTATTGTCCGGAAACACTTACAATTATTTATTGCACAAGAACCAAACAATATACAGATATCATACATATGTCATTTTAAAGATAAATCCTGAAAGTTTTTTTTCATGATACCTCCACAGCGTAGTTTGCTAATTTGCCGATAGTCAGCGCTAGTCGCAAACATGGCGAGTTCACGTGCGGAGCGAATGGCCTCCGTGTGACTTTTTTCTCTGGGGACACATTAAACATCTGTTGTATGTACCACCTCTACCACGTGTTGTAGCAGAGCTCCGGGAGAGAATGTTTGTAAAAAAAACTTTCAGAGTTTCTCTTTAAAATGACATATGTATGACATCTGTACACTGTTTAGTTCTTGTGCAATAAATAATTGAAAGTTTTTCCGCACTTTATGTACACCCTTCACGTTGAAGCACTCTGGCTTAAACTGTTTCACTTCAGTCCTCAGCTGTCAGAAATGCAATAATGGGAAACCTTTGTTCAAATAGCATATTTGCTTCAGCACCCGCTTGCCAACATTTGATATCTGCTCTTCTTTCACCCTATTTTAAGGTTTCTTCCCATTCCATTTACGAAAGCAGTGTGAGGAGGATGGCTGCTTCTCCACTATTGTGCGAGCAGCTATTAGTGTAATTTGAAGTTCACGATCTCTACAGGGCCGACGATACGTAAGGCAGCTGAAGAATGTACGTACTTGTTGCCAAGTCGATTCATGGGGTTATGTGAGCAAGTTGCTCTTGAGATATTTGGCGTGTCTTAAATTTTTCCACGTTTCTACTATGTTCTCTAGCTAGCCAAACAAAGACAGTAACTATTCAAACTTCCCTGCCTTCTATCACTGAAACATCACTGCTGAGATGGTCATCCAGCAGTGACCTCTGAATTATCAGACCTGCGGTGTTAGCAACGTTTCACTGGTGACCGCGTGGTTTGAGGCGCCATATCACGGACTGCGTGGTCCCTCCCGCCGGAGTTCCGAGTCCTCCCTCGGGCATGGGTGTGTGTGTTGTTCTTAGCATAAGTTAGTTTAAGTAATGTATAAGTCTAGGGACAGATGACCTCTGCAGCGGGGTCAAAGGTCACGCGCTCAGAGAGCTGACGTAACATGCTGTTGCATACTGTATGTCGACAGATTCTAGATGTACCCTTGTCCGTTTTTAAGCTACGCTACAGATCAATTTATTTATGAAAATACAAAGTACAGTCTCCAACAAATTTTACATATTCACAAGTACCTTTACCTTTAATCCAAATAAATACAGTTTCATTTACAGATATCTTACGTCTATTACGAGTATACAAGGAAAAGGGCGAGGGTGACATATATGATGATTTGCCAAAGTCTTTATTTGCGTTTTCACAAACATGGTATGTCCGGTAGGCTATGACGTCACGGTCGACGAAGCTTTCCAGTCCTGATACATTGGGTACTATAGTATAATAAAATAATGGAATAGATGATAATAAAATGCGTGGCTTTTTAAAATGTATTGAATTAATGAGATTAATTTTTCGGCGTGAATGACAAGCACAATAAGCTCAACTATGCCTGGAAATAAGTCCGTATTAGTTCATATTATTTTGCAGGGCGGAGTAGTTTCTTTCTCCGCTGTAGATTTGTGCTTACCATTCTTTATAATACTACGTTTGGTCGCCGCGTTCACCTTTGAAGTCTTGACCGTGTTCCTATTAAGCTTATCGGATCTTCGTAATTTTCCAAAGTACACAGGTGGGCTTCAGTTATTGTAATTATTGTACTATTTGAAATAACAACTCACACGACGTTTCTGTTAATAAAACAATACTGTATTTTTCTAAACGGTGCACATATGAAATCCACACTCCTCACTTATTCATAGCGACCCCAAAATGGCGGTCTACAATTACTCGCTAAAAAATTGACGTGCTTCTCACTCTTTCACTAGCTGAGCGCGAATCCCTCTTTCCTCCTACCGGTACCAGAAAAAATCCTCTGTTTATTAACAACTGAAAGTCAAAAAATACATGACGGTAGGCATAGGCTCTATGATGGGCTACCGCTTCATCTTGTCTCTTTGCCTTTACGGAAGACGAAAACATAAAGGAAATGCAAAAGGTTTATCACAGTACGCCTGTACCACCTCGTACAATTGCGACGGTTAGCCAACCATTACCATGGGAGAATGTATCATTAATTACATACATTTGAACATTTTGATTCACTGTTGAAGCTGTAATATATAAGCAGTGCACTCTCATGCACCTGTCCGGCTTAGGCAGAGCGAATATTGTAAGCAAATAAGCATCTCAACTGTGGCAGGTAACTAGAATGTGGTCACTTGACGTATGTTAACGTCACAGTGCTACGCGTTCGGGAAGGGCTGTAACCGCAATCAAGCGGATACGTGCTGCCAGTGGTCAGATAAGAGTCACGCTTTCGATACGCGACACGGAGCATAGCAATCACATTGTTGAAAGACAGCAGAATACCTTCAAATGGCGTTAATGGAAGAGGCGATAGGTATCTCTACCGCAAGGTCGACACTGATAGTACTGCGCTATTCGCAGCGCTAGCACAATAGTCAAATACATTTGCAGGTTACAGGATGTCCGCTCCGCTGCAAGTGTTCGACATTGTGAAATTCAGTGCGACTTGGATGTTTGTGTCTACTGGTCGTGTCATTATAAGTCGCCTGTCTCTGTATCTATACCTAGTCTATCTCTGCGAGTTACCTTACGGTGTGTGGAGGAGGGCACTTCTGGTATCACTATCTTTTTTTTTTTTTTTTGCCTACTTTCACTTTTCTACACGCAAATGGCGCCTGGGGAGAGCGATTGTCGGTAAGCCTCCATGTGAGCTCTAATTTCTCTGATTTACCCACCGTGGTCATTTCGCAAGACGTATGTGAGAGAATGTTATGTTACCTCACTCTGTTTGGGAGGTATGCTCCCGGTTTTTTAACGGTGAAACATTCCGTGCCGTGCAACACCCGCCTTATAGTGTCGGCCATGAGAGTTTGTTGAGCATATCCGTAAAGATCTCGCGCCGGCTTTAGAATCCCATGAGGAAAACTCACTGCTCTTCGTTACTTCTCTACATTTTGTATTGATCTTTCCCACAAATCCAATCTGATAAAGGTCCCAGATTCACGGGCAATACTCAAGAATCGGTCGAACAAGTGTTTGGTAAGCCACTTCCTTCATGGGTGAATTATATTTTCTTTCAATGATTCGTAATCCGGCATCTGCTTCCAACGTTACTCGTCATTTTACTATAACAAACCATTCCAATAACCACTCGTTTGCGAGAGATCCTCGATGATTTGGAGCTTAGCTGGTTCAAATGGATCTGAGCACTATGGGACTTTATATCCGAGGTCACCAGTCCCATAGAACTCAGAACTAATTAAACCTAACTAACCTAAGGTTCAAATGGTTCAAATGGCTCTGAGCACTATGGGACTCAACTGCTGAGGTCATTAGTCCCCTAGAACTTAGAACTAGTTAAACCTAACTAACCTAAGGACATCACAAACATCCATGCCCGAGGCAGGATTCGAACCTGCGACCGTAGCGGTCTTGCGGTTCCAGACTGCAGCGCCTTTAACCGCACGGTCACTTCGGCCGGCAACTAACCTAAGGACATCATACACTTCCATACCCGAGGCATGATTCGATCCTGCGACCGTAGCGGTCGCGGGGTTCAGACTGAAGCGCCTAGAACCGCTCGGCCACAACGACCGGCTTGGTCCTTAGACACAGCATACATTCACAGGTTGTTAGTTGCAATATGAAACCCACCAAGTACGAGTTTCGACTGAAAACGACAAAGAGAATATGGCGTCTCGCACGTTTTGCTTGTGACTGAGCAAGCGTTCTTGCCCCTCATTCGTTCGATCTTTAGTAGCAAGTTGCCGAAATATTGCAGAACATATCGTTGTTGTTGTGGTCTTCAGTCCTGAGACTGGTTTGATGCAGCTCTCCATGCTACTCTATCATGTGCAAGCTTCTTCATCTCCCAGTACCTACTGCAACCTACATCCTTCTGAATCTGCTCACTGTATTCATCTCTTGGTCTCCCTCTACGATTTTTACCCTCCGCGCTGCCCTCCAATACTAAATTGGTGATCCCTTGGTGCCTCAGAATATGCTCTACCAACCGATCCCTTCTTCTAGTCAAGTTGCGCCACAAATTTCTCTTCTCTCCAATTCTAATCAATACCTCCTCATTAGTTATGTGATCTACCCATCTAATCTTCAGCATTCTTCTGTAGCACCTCATTTAGGAAGCTTCTATTCTCTTCTTGTCTAAAATATTTATCGTCCAAGTTTCACTTCCATACATGGCTACACTCCATGCAAATACTTTCAGAAACGACTTCCTGACAATTAAATCTATATTCGATGTTAAGAAATTTCTCTTCATCAGAAACGCTTTCCTTGTCATTGCCGGTCTACATTTTATATCTTCTCTACTTCGGCCATCATCAGTTATTTTGCTCTCCAAACAGCAAAACTCATTTACTACTTTAAAGAGTCGCATTTCCTAATCGCATTCCCGCACCATCGCCCGATTTAATTCGACTACATTCCATTATCCTCGTTTTGCTTTTGTTGATGTTCATCTTATATCCTCTTATCAAGACACTGTCCATTCCGTTCAGCTGCTGTTGCAGGTCCTTTGCTGCCTCTGACAGAATTACAATGTCATCAGCGAACCTCAAAGTTTTTATTTCTTGTCCATGGATTTTAATTTCTACTCCGCATTTTTCTTTTCTTTCCTTTACTGCTTGCTCAATATATAGATTGAATAACATCGGGAATAGGCTGCAACCCTGTCTCATTCCCTTCCCAACCACTGCTTCTCTTTCATGCCTCTCGACTCTTATAACTGCCATCTGGTTTCTGTACAAATTGTAAATAGCCTTTCGCTCCCTGTGTTTTACCCATGCCAGAACATACATCGACAGTTAAAAATCACAACACCGAGAAGCAGTTGTGCGACACAAATGAAAGTTGGTAAGCGAGTTTCTGCATTTTAAAGATGATGTGTATCAATTTTTTTTCGCTAGTCACGTAAGATGGCACTAGTAGCGCCACTATGAAGAGGCATATCAAGTTTGCTGTAAATACACACTGTGACGCTCTTGAGCATTAGTTACCCTTGAGACTGGACGTGGTGAGTTGATGTTGGTGAAAAATGCCGACGACAATGACTCCATTATCAGCACCTCACAAGTTTGAACGGGGTCGTGTAATAGGGCTACGAGAAGGTGCACGTTCTTCCCGCGACGTTGCAGAAAGATCTGGCAGGAATGTAACCACTGTACATGACTGCTGGCAGTGGTAGCCACGAGAATGTACGGTCACAAGAAGACCGGGCTCCGGATTGTCACGGAAGACCGTCATGTCTGGAGTGTGGGTCTGGCGCAGTAATCTGAGCAGCAGTTGGCACCACGGCGACATAATGAACAGTTACGAATAGGTTACTTCAAGAACAGCTCCGATCCAGATGCCCTGTAGAGTGCATTTCACTGACCCCAAACCACAGCCGTTTGCGACATCAGTGGTGTCAAACGACAGCTTAGTGGTGGGCAGGACGGAGGAGGGGAGATTAGTGTCTAACGTACTTCGTCAACAAGGTCATTAGAGACGGAGCAGAAGCTCGGATTAGGGAAGGATGAGAAATGAAAGTGGCTGTGCCCTTCGAAGGAACCATCCCGGCATCTGGCATAAGAAATTTAGTGGAATCACGGAAAACTTGCCGGCCGGTGTGGCCGAGAGGTTCTAGGCGCTTCAGTCCGCAACCGCGCTGCTGCTACGGTCGCAGGTTCGAATCCTGCCTCGGGCATGGATGTGTGTGATGTCCTTAGGTTAGTTAGGTTCAAGTAGTTCTAAGTCTAGGGGGCTGATGACCTCAGATGTTAAGTCCCATAGCGCCTAGAGCCATTTGATCCATTTGAACGGAAAACCTAAATCAGGATGGCTGAACTCGGGTTCCAGCCTACTCCCAAATGCGAGTCTAGTGTGCAAACCACTGCGCTGCCCTGCTCAGTGGAGGGCACGATGAAGGTCTGCTGCGTTTTCTGATGAAAACTGGTTCCATCTCTGTGCCAGTGATGGCAGTGTGTTGGTTAGAGGTAGGCCAGTTGAGGGCCTGCAGCCAACCTGTCTGCATGCTAGACACACTGGGCCTCACCTGGAGTTATCGTCTGGGGTGCGATTTTGTATGACAGCAGGAGCACTCTCGTGCCCGGCTGACGTCAGTTTGGTGATTCGACCTGTTGTCCTGTCATTCGTGAACAGCATTCAAGCAGTTGTTTTCCAAAAGGGTAACGCTCGCCCACATACCGCTGTTGTAACCAAACATGCTCCACAGGGTGTCGATCACCAGGTCGGTCTCCAGTCGAGCATATATGGGATACATCTAACGACAACTCCAGCGTCATCCACAAACAGCATTATCCGCCCGAATTGACCGACCAAGTGCAACAGGCATGGGACACCATCCCACAAACTGACAGCCGGCACCTGCACAACTAAATGCATGTACATTTTCACGGTTGCATTCACCATTCTGGTGGTTACAGCAATTATTAATGTACCAGCATTTCACATTTGCAAAGGCTTACCATGCGCTTACGTTGCAATGTTAATCACTTAAATATATTACCAAGACAAATGTATTCCGGAAATTTTGGCACTCCGTTGTTTCACTGTGAGGAGCAACTGCCTCGCGTGAAACACAAAATACACCGACGCAAAAAATTTGCAACACCAAAATCTAATTATTTTGTGTTCCACGCGAGGCAATTGCTCCTCAACGTGAAATAACAGGAAGTGACGTCAGACAACTCGTACAGTTCCACGCCAACGTTAGTTAACTCTCCCCATATGAGGACGGCTTTAGACTGTGTGCACAGTGCCACATTATCAGAAGTGTTATTAACACGTAACGTCGACTGTCCAGTTTGCGTACATTCCAGTTTCGTCAACCGAACATTCGACCGATATCGAGAGACAGTACGTTGAAGAACTGCCTCTTAATGGTCCCCTATAGTCAACAACACCAGCTGATGATAGCCTCCTGCAAACTTTGATTCTTGAGTACCTCGTGAAGAGTGCAGAAGAAATGTATGCTGTGGTTTCGAAGGTAACTAACGGATCTCTGTCGACCAAGACAGTATGTGAATCATCTTCATGTGGTCAGCTTTGCCTCTAGACGTCCATTACGAACAAAATTAGAAATTTCCCAGCAGCTTGGTGGTTGGAGAAGGTGGGCAAGGGGACACCTAGAATGGAACTTGGATAAACAATTTCAGCTTTCCTACATCGATGGATACAGTATTTATGCGACACCTGATGATAGTCGTACAAGAGCATGGAGGCAACAGAGTTCCAATGCGTGTCTGGAAAATAGTCGTATGGCTTGAGCACGAAAATGGATCTGTCATATTTTGGTCCAATATCATGTCGGACATCCCTCATCGATATCAAAGGTAGAATCTGGTGTCTGATGTATCAGAATAAGCTTTTCCAGTCTATCTATAGTCAATATTCTGGCGATAGTCTCCAGTATTTCTGCAACATCTGATGGAAATGGAAATGAGCGTTTGGCGTCATTGGCCAGGAGGTCCCTCACGGGGCAGGTTCGGTCGCCTTTGTCCAGGTCTTATTACATTCGACGCCACACTGGGCGACCTGCGCGCCGGATGGGGATGAAATCATGATGAAGACAGCACAACAACCACTCCATGAGCGGAGGAAATCCCGGACCCATCCGGGAATCGAATCTGGGACCGTAAAACGACAATCCGTGACGCTGGCCACTCAGCTATCGGGGCGGACTTGAACATCTAATGCCTCGCGGTATTAGCCGAGCGATCTAAAGTGCTACAGTCATAGACTGTGCGGCTGGTCCCGGCGGAAGTTCGAGTCCTCCCTCGGGCATGGGTGTGTGTGTTTGTCCTTAGGATAATTTAGGTTAAGTAGTGTGTAAGCTTAGCGACTGATGACCTTAGCAGTTAAGTCCCATAAGATTTCACACACACATACAACATCTAATGATAGTCGTAGAAGTGGCTAGGTTCCAATGCGTGTCTCTGGCAAATTGTCGTATGTGTTTGGCACAAAAGTGGGTTGGTCATTTTTTGGCGAGTATCATGTCGAACGCCTCTCAAAGATATCAGGACTGTGCAGTATCGGAACAGGCTCCCCCAGTGAATCGTCCAGCCCTACGGTAAAAGTTTCGGTGAAGGCTGCGTTTGTACGCGACGCTTGATAATAGTCGTGCAAGAGCGTGGGGGCGTCCAAGTTCGAATTCATGTCTCTGGCATGCAACTGAATAGGTTGGCACGAAAGTGTTCTGTCATATTTTGGGCCAGTGTAAAATCGGACTCCTCTCATCGTCTGAGCAGTTTTGGAACAGGGTCCTCCAGTATATTTCGTCAACAGGTTCGTCTTTGAAGAGAATAATGCACGAACACGCTGTGTCCACTTAGTCAACATCTTCCTTCAGGATGTTGAAATTAAGATAATGAAATAGCCTACAGCATCTACTGACATGTACCTGCTTGAGCATGCTTGGCACCAGTTGAAACACGAAGAGTAGGACGTGCTGGAGCAGCAAAATCTTGAGCACCTTGTGGACAGCATGGTATGGAGGATCCGGACATGTTGCAGTTTTACACAGTAGCAGATTTCGAATTCATAGGT
Source organism: Schistocerca americana (assembly GCF_021461395.2). NCBI lineage: Eukaryota > Metazoa > Arthropoda > Insecta > Orthoptera > Acrididae > Schistocerca > Schistocerca americana. Next base: position 254,712,100 of record NC_060119.1, on the reverse strand, counting down.
GTGCAGTGATGTGTACTTTACTTTGGTTATTATTTAGTTTTCATTTTAAGTTTTTTAAGGTTTACTCTTTCACTAGTTTCTCCCCATGGTGGCCCACCGGTGGCTGAGCCCAGTCTAATACATAAACACAAGATAATAATTGAATATACGAGAATTTTGGCCACGTTTTGAATTATTGGGACTGTATGATTAGGGAAGCTGTGGAAATGACACAGTTTGTTGACAACTTCAACACAACGGCTACGTAGTCAGCAGTGCATGGAAGCGTGTACTTGATATATGGGGTGGCGCACGACAGGTCATACATTGACATTGTCTAATAAATATTTTATTTGCAGGTTGGCAACGTTGGAATGTGCTGATGAACAGTCATAGTTCGTGCATGGTTCACCAGAAGACAGAGCTTGTCAATACGACACATGCGTGTCGCCACCGCTTCAGTTTAGTAAAAGATGGGCAAAAGTCGGTTGATCCTCGAACAGAAAGTAATGACTGTGTTGTTTTACGCGATAACGAAGAACATGGCAGAGACTCAGCGACGTTTTCGTGTTCATTTTCGTATGGAGTTGGCTCCCTGCCGACAGACAGTCTATATACTAACCAGCAGGTTCGGAACTGATGTCAGTACTTTAGAAAAAAAAAGTGATCTCGTATCAACACGGACCGTACACCAAGTCGTAGGAAATCAACGAAGGGAGCTTCAACCGAATTGGGCATCTCACGTCGTCGTCTTGAGAGAATAATTCATGCTGACATGAAATTATTCCCATACAAAGTAACTCAGTGTTGCACAAATTGACGGTAAATGACAAGGCGTGGTGATTACAGTTTGCGACTTCGGTTCTTGCAAATGATGATGCCGTGATTTGTAACACATAGTTCTCTGATGAGGTGTACGTTCGTCCGAAAGGTAGCGTCAGTAGGCAGAATATGGGATTTTGGACACGGCAAGCCCCTGATGTTGTACGCTAAACTGAAAACTATGGAGAAAAAGTGACTGCGTGTGGGAAGCCATTGAATTACCGGGCCAATCTTTTTCAACGACACATTTAACATAGCGCGCTACATGGCAGTTTGGAGAGCAAATTTCTTTCGTAACTTGGCTTCCCATGGAGACACAGTGCTTCACGCTAGATGGAACTTCTCCTCATACAGCAAACGCTATTCTGGATTTCCTGCACGAACATTTCGGGCACCGTGTGATGTCCAATTGATATCAAGAACGTTCTCGGGTTGGCTCTTTATGGCTGTCACACAGGTCGTATATTAATCCCTGTGATTATTTCGCATGGGATCACTGAAGCAGAGAGTCTTCCGCAACAAATTACGTAATTGCAAATGGCTATCTTAACAGATTTCCAGGGACTCTCCTAGGGCGGACGGAAGTATCACAGTTCTTCCTGAAGAGGTGATTAGTCAACAAGATGGACATATTGAACGTGTACTGCATGCTCGCTGATCATACAAATTCTGATGATTAACACGAGCCGGCCATTGTGACCGAGCGGTTCTAGGCGCTTCAATCTGGGACCGCACTACCGCTACGGTCGCAGGTTCGAATCCTGCCTCGGGAATGGATGTGTGTGATGTCCTTAGGGTAAGTTAGGTTTAAGTAGTTCTAAATTCTAGGGGGCTGATGACCTCAGATGTTTAGTCCCATAGTGCTCAGAGCCATTTTGATTGCACACATTTTTTCCAGTTTCTGTAATATCCTCCAAGACCATCGTCACAGCTTTTTGGACATCTTGTGTTGTTTGAAAATTGTGTCACTTGACCGCCGTTTCGACTCTTGGAAATTGGAAAAAGTCGCACGGAGCGATATCTGGTGAATAAGGTGGCTGTGGTAGTACTGAAATTTGTTTTGAGGTTAAAAATTGCTGTACTGACAGAGCAGTATGAGATGGCGCATCGTCGTGATTCAGAATCCAATTATCAGCAACTTTGGCACGGATACGAAGAACTCTTTTACGAAGTCTTTCTAAAATTTCTTTGTAGTAACATTGGTTAACTGTTTGTCCAGGAGGCACCCACTCTTTATGAACAATTCCCTTGGAATCAAAGAAGCACACAAGCATGCATTTCACTTTTGACTTTGACATGCGAGCCTTTTTGGTCTGGGCGATCCCTTTGAGCACCGTTGCGAACATTGGCGTTTTGTCTCTTGATCGTACTGAAAAAACCAACTTTCATCACCAATGATAACACGGCTCAACCATTCTGGATTGATTTCCGTTTTCTCTAACAGATCGGCTGCCACATTTTTCCGTGTTTCTCGCTGTTGTGGTGTAAGATTTTTGGGGACCATTTTTGCACAAATCTTTCTCATACCAAGATCTTCAGTTATTATTAGACGAACCGTTTCTTGATTGATGTTCAGGTCTTCTGCAATGATTTTCATGGACAATCTTTGATCAGATCGTACGAGTTCACGCACCCTGACCAAGTTAAATCCGTCCGTGAGGTTGATGGTCGTCCACTGCGGTCTTCATCTTCAACATTCGTTCTGCCTTCACTAAACATTTTATGCCAACGAAAAACTTGAGCTCTTGACATAACCTCCTCTCCAAAAGCCTTCTGAAGCTTACCGTATGCTGTCGTCGCGTTTTCACTCAATTTAACGCAAAAAGAAATGGCATAACGTTGCCCAATATTATGCGGTTCCATTTCCGTGACGAGAGACACAAACACGTGTTAACTTATTACAGCACAACTCACGACTGAGCAGTTGCATCGGTGTGCCGCTTGGACTGGAAGCAGCTTATAGACCAAGGTTAAAGGTGTTGTGCCTACGCAAGTCTGCACGGTTGCCACATCTTGCAAAGAAAATCAGTCTCATTACTTTATTGTCGCACCTTGTATAAAAAGGAAAAAATTGTCATGTTTTGTAAGTTATATGAACAATTTCCACCCACCCACCCTGTAGAAACTTCGCAAAGGTCAACTTGACATAGTTGATCATCCGATATGAGAGGTGGCGCTGAAAGCGACAAGCGGCAACGAGCCTAGATGTGATCTATGGACGCAGAGGGCGTCACCTCTGCGTGAGCCATCTTCGTGACGTCGTTATCATGTAATCTATGCAATCAGATGTCCTCATCTGTGCGTAAATGTGGGAGCCTCGCCAGTTTCACAACAGTCACAGCCGCTGACGACGGCGGTAGAGGAAGTCATCGGAAGCTTGGAATTTTATCAGAATTTGACGTGACTAGTTAACAAAGAACTTCTTATGCAATACTCCGTTGTGGAAGACTTCGTAGCCGTATAAGCCCACTAACGACCACTGATGTGCAGTTGGGGCGAAATATTTTTTTAGGAATTTCTATAAGGTATCAGATAGATTATATTATGGTAAGACAGAGATTAAGGAACCAGGTTATAAATTGTAATACATTTCCAGGGGCAGATGTGGACTCCGACCACAATCTATTGGTTATGAACTGTAGATTAAAACTGAAGAAACTGCAAAAAGGAATTTAAGGAGATGGGACCTTGATAAACTGACTAAACCAGAGGTTGTACAGAGTTTCAGGGAGAGCATAAGGGGACAATTGACAGGAATGGGGGAAATAAATACAGTAGAAGAAGAATGGATAGCTTTGAGGGATGAAGTAGTGAAGGTAGCAGAGGATCAAGTAGGTAAAAAGACGAGGGCTAGTAGAAATCCTTGGGTAACAGAAGAAATATTGAATTTAATTGATGAAAGGAGAAAATATAAAAATGCAGTAAATGAAGCAGGCAAAAAGGAATAAAAACGTCTCAAAAATGAGATCGACGGGAAGTGCAAAATGGCTAAGCAGGGATGGCTAGAGGACAAATGTAAGGATGTAGAGGCTTATCTCACTAGGGGTAAGATAGATACTGCCTACAGGAAAATTAAAGAGATCTTGGGAGAAATGATAGCTACTTGTATGAATATCAAGAGCTCAGATGGAAACCCAGTTCTAAGCAAAGAAGGGAAAGCAGAAAGATGGAATGAGTTTACAGAGGGTCTATACAAGGGCGATGTCCTTGAGGACAATATTATGGGAATGGAAGAGGATGTAGATGAAGATGAAATGGGAGATATGGTACTGTGTGAAGAGTTTGACAGAGCACTGAAAGACCTGAGTCCAAACAAGGCCCCGGGAGTAGACAACATTCCATTAGAATTGCCGGCCGCGGTGGTCGTGCGGTTCTAGGCGCTCCAGTCCGGAGCCGCGCTGCTGCTACGGTCGCAGGTTCGAATCCTGCCTCGGGCATGGATGTGTGTGATGTCCTTAGGTTAGTTAGGTTTAATTAATTCTAAGTTCTTGGGAACTGATGACCACAGCAGTTGAGTCCCATAGTGCTCAGAGCCATTTGAACCATTTTGAACCATTAGAATTACTGACAGCCACTATCAGTTTAATAAGTCACGGCTGCAAAATACTAAAACGAATTCTTTACAGACGAATGGAAAAACTGGTAGAAGCCGGCCTCGGGGATGATCAGTTTGGATTCTGTAGAAATGTTGGAACACGTGAGGCAATACTGACCCTACGACTTATCTTAGAAAATAGATTAAGGAAGGGCAAATCTACGCTTCTAGCATTTATGGACTTGGAGAAGGCTTCTGACAATGTTGACTGGAATGCTCTCTTTCAAATTCTGAAGGTGGCAGGGGTAAAATACAGGGAGCGAAAGGCTATTTACAATTTGTACAGAAACCGGATGGCAGTTATAACAGTCGAGGGACATGAAAGGGGAGCAGTGGTTGGAAAGGTGGTGAGACAGGGTTGTAGCCTATCGCCGATGTTATTCAATCTGTATATTGAACAAGCAGTAAAGGAAACAAAAGAAAAATTCAGAGTAGGTATTAAAATCCACGGAGAAGATATAAAAACTTTTAGGTTCGTCGATGACAATGTAATTCTGTCAGAGATAGCGAAGGATCTGGAAGAGAAGTTGAACGGAATGGACAGTGTCTTGAAAGGAGGATATTAGATGAACATCAACAAAAGCAAAACGAGGATAATGGAATGTAGTCGAATTAAATCGGGTGATGCTGAGGGAATTAGATTAGGAAATGAGACACTTACAGTAGTAAATGAGTTTTGCTATTTGGGGAGCAAAATAACTGATGATGGTCGAAGTAAAGAGGATATAAAATGTAGACTGGCAATGGCAAGAAAAACGTTTCTGAAGAAGAGAAATTTGTTAACATCGAGTATAGATTTAAGTGTCAGGAAGTCGCTTCTGAAAGTATTTGTATGGAGTGTAGCGATGTATGGAAGTGAAACACGGATGATAAATAGTTTGGACAAGAAGAGAATAGAAGCTTTCGAAATCTGGTGCTACAGAAGAATGCTGAAGATTAGATGGGTAGATCACATAACTAATGAGGAGGTATTGAATAGAGTTGGGGAGGAGTTTGTGACACAACTTGACTAGAAGAAGGGATGGGTTAGGACATACTCTGAGGCATCAAGGGATCACCAATTTAGTATTGGAGGGCAGCGTGGAGGGTAAAAATCGTAGAGGGAGATCAAGAGATGAATACACTAAGCAGATTCCGAAGGATGTAGGTTGTAGTAGGTACTGGGAGATGAAGAAGCTTGCACAGGATAGAGTAGCATGGAGAGCTGCATCAAACCTGTCTCAGGACTGAAGACCACAACAACAACAACGTCATGTTTAATGCAGGGTCTGTTTATTAAACTGCACCATAGACTTTGTCAGTGACGTGCGAGCGCTTGCGTGTTTCCAGCTTGGTAGAGTGCTGCTTTTCTGGCGTGCGCTATTGTGGGTGAGTATTAGCGGAGAGCGTTCAGAGGATGCGGACTTAACGAGCGCTGCCATATGGCCCACGCTGGTCCGCGGCCGCAGGTTCCCGGACGTCTTCAGCGCGGTCCGGCTGGCCACGCCCACGCCAGACGGCGGTCGCACGAGGTCGTGTCCACCAGCGCTCTCTGCTTCTCCGCACTTTGTGTCCACGCCGTGCGTGCGCGCGGAGAGGCTGCAGCGTTTACACCAACAAAGAGTTGCGTGTCTGCTGCTCCAAAGGAGCAGGAGAGGCACAAACGCGCACAAAAGCGGCGCTTCTTCTCGGAAATGCTTAATGAGCAGTGGACGCTATCAGAGAATTGTCAGACGTCAGACTTATTGCAGAGGAATTCCGCCTTAGTAGTTTCGTTTTCACCCAGGCATGTTTCAGCACTTTTTGTACTATCTTGAATGGGTTTATTTGTTTACTTTCCTTCTGCAAAATTGTTGTTACATGTTAACCTTTAAAGAAACTTTTCGTACAAAATATTTACTTTTGGAAAATGAGTGACTCTTGTTAAATATTTGACATTTGTTTGCATACAGTACAGAGTTGAAGCATGTATCACTTTTGTGTAACTATGCCGGCCGGGGTGGCCAAGAGGTTCTAGGCGCTACGGTCGCAGGTTCGAATCCTGCCTCGGGTATGGATGTGTGTGATGTCCTTAGGTTAGTTAGGTTTAAGTAGTTCTACGTTGTAGGGGACTGATGACCACAGCAGTTAAGTCCCATAGTGCTCAGAGCCATTTTCTTGTGTTCATGTCCTCCCGAATTAGGCGTATTTTTAAGAGCAATAAGGAGGCCACACTGTAATCACGGAAACCACCCGTTAGATGAGACGGACGTTCCAAGTTTGTATGCTGCTGCGGAAGAACTAGTAAAAGTTTACAAAGACAGTTCAGAACCCAGTCTTGGTAATGAGTTGGTTCAATTTTTGTCGTTGATACATTTAAAGAAAAAGAACTTAGTGGGAAATGGTGGCGCAGGTGGTAGATCCTAAGTGTCGTACAATAAGCTTAGACATTTATAAACGAAATGCCTCAAAATATTAGCCGATTTGTGATTGTATCATAAAGTTACTCTCGAATGAATATGTCAACTTACTAGCACAGCTCTCTTAACTTGCTGCAAGTTTTAATTTTATGCTTTAACATGAAGAAATCTGCAGCTGAGGCTATTAAATGCTGGGTAAGACCTATGGTGAGACACCTATTAGTGCAATAACGTGCAGAGAACGGTTTCAACGCTTCAATATCTGTGAAAGAGAGAAGGCATTCGAAGCTACTAAAACCGACAGAAACAATCACAGGAGATCGTTACCGGAAGCTAGTGATGCGTTTGAGCAGAGCATTTACAGATAAACGGCCACAGTACAGCAATGGACACGAGAAGGTGATTTTGCAGCGTGGCAGTGCTCCACCCCATGTCGCAAAATCCGCGAAAACATACTTGGAACGTTGAAATGGTAAGTCCTACACCATCAGCCGTATTCTCCAGACTTTGCTCCCACTGACAACCAACTTTTTCGATCAATGGCACACGGCCTGGATGACCAGCGCCTCCAGTCATATGAAGAAGTTCAGCATTGGATCGATTCATGGATATCCTCAAAAGACGCCCAGTTCTTACGCCGCGCGATTAGTGTGCTGTTAGAAAGATGCTGTCAGACAGATGCACGATAGTTTGAACTGCAAGTTTATTGTAAGTTCTTCACAACAAAGCCTCGAAATCGGGGAAAAAAACGACAGAAGCCGACTCGTAGACGTAATAGTGTACTCGTGCACGCGTAACGTCGATGGAATTGAAGGGTTCGGCAGAACAACATGCTAACACACAACAGCGTATTTTGAGTTGCTGCGCCTTATCCACTAGCTGATCAAATGATCCGGACACATATTAGTGGACATTAAATGGGACGTGTCCACCCTTCGCTTTATAACGGCTTCAACTCTGCTGGGGATGCTTTCTGTGAGGTGTCTGAATGCCTGTGGAGGAATGCCAGCCATTTCTTGCTCAACAGCCGAAATCAGAGAAGGGTGTGAGGTTGGGCGCTGGCATCTGGGGGCGAAGTCGATGTTGTAACTCTTCCACTGAATTCTAGTCGGGACTGTGGGCAATCAAACCATTTCAGGAATGTAATTGTCCTTAAACCATCGTCCCACAGAAGTTGCTTCATGACGGGGTGCTTTATCATCCTGATTCAACCATTGCCTCCGAAATATTTCTCTACTCTACTGAGCCGTGGCGGCTGGCGCTAGGGTGTTCCACTTGCATCGCTGATATCGATATTCGGCTGTCCTGCTGTCTTTGACTGGTCCCCCGGCGTTTTTTCCGGGTGAACTTGTGACGAGGAGTCTCCGGTCGGCGTTCAACGAGCCAACTTGCGTTGAAGACAAGCCCACGTCGCTAACCGTCGTGCATGGGCCTCGCCGTGCTCGCCGCTCTTGTCTTTTGGCGCACCCCGGATGTACGGTGCCGATCACTGGACGCCTTGACGTGCAAAATTGTCGTGGGCTCGTCGTCTCACGCTGAACAGCTTCCCAGCTCGTAATTTGCAAGCTCCAAGTTACGTATGACTTTTATTCTGCGTTTAACTAAGAAGATTGTTGAAACTTATTGTGGCATGGGTAGCTGCCGGAGGTTATTCTGCACTTTGTCGATCAGTTGTAGAATTTTGGAACACGTATTGTGTTCGAGTATAATGACTTTTCTGGAGACTAGAAATCTACTCTGTAGAAATCAGCATGGGTTTCGAAAAAGACGGTCATGTGAAACCCAGCTCGCGCTATTCGTCCACGAGACTCAGAGGGCCATAGACACGGGTTCACAGGTAGATGCCGTGTTTCTTGACTTCCGCAAGGCGTTCGATACAGTTCCCCACAGTCGTTAAATGAACAAAGTAAGAACATATGGACTATCAGACCAATTGTGTGATTGGATTGAGGAGTTCCTAGATAACAGGACGCAGCATGTCATTCTCAATGGAGAGAAGTCTTCCGAAGTAAGAGCGATTTCAGGTGTGCCGCAGGGGAGTGTCGTAGGACCGTTGCTATTCACAATATACATAAATGACCTTGTGGATGACATCGGAAGTTCACTGAGGCTTTTTGCAGATGATGCTGTGGTGTATCGAGAGATCGTAACAATGGAAAATTGTACTGAAATGCAGGAGGATCTGCAGCGAATTGACGCATGGTGCAGGGAATGGTAATTGAATCTCAATGTAGACAAGTGTAATGTGCTGCGAATACACAGAAAGATAGATCCTTTATCATTTAGCTACAAAATAGCAGGTCAGCAACTGGAAGCAGTTAATACCATAAATTATCTGGGAGTACGCATTAGGAGTGATTTAAAATGGAATGATCATATAATGTTGATCGCCGGTAAAGCAGATGCCAGACTGAGATTCATTGGAAGAATCCTAAGGAAATGCAATCCGAAAACAAAGGAAGTAGGTTACAGTACGCTTGTTCGCCCACTGCTTGAATACTGCTCAGCAGTGTGGGATCCGTGCCAGATAGGGTTGATGGAGGATATGGAGAAGATCCAACGGAGAGCAGCGCGCTTCGTTACAGGATCATTTAGTAATCGCGAAAGCGTTACGGAGATGATAGATAAACTCCAGTGGAAGACTCTGCAGGAGAGACGCTCAGTAGCTCGGTACGGGCTTTTGTCAAAGTTTCGAGAACATACCTTCACCGAAGAGTCAAGCAGTATATTGCTCCCTCCTACGTATATCTCGCGAAGAGACCATGAGGATAAAATCAGAGAGATTAGAGCCCACACAGAGGCATACCGACAATCCTTCTTTCCACGAACAATACGAGACTGGAATAGAAGGGAGAACCGATAGAGGTACTCAAGGTACCCTCCGACACACACCGTCAGGTGGCTTGCGGAGTATGGATGTAGATGTAGATGTAGATGTGGTTCCACAGTAGCTATTTTAAGGAGGCTGATGTTCCTCATTCCGTTTTTGATCATCCGTGGAGTGTGTGTTTTAAATGGTTTTCATGCAGATTTTAACTTGTTTTGGGACTGGCTGCAGTTGTGTACGTGCCCGGCAGCCGTAGAGTTAATCGTTTAATCATTTGTCACGGCAGCGTTTGGTATGTTTATTTAATGTTGAAAGTGCCTTAAGGCAACTGGAAGTGGTCTCTAAGTTCCCTGATAATTTACTGGGAGACGGGTAATGTTAGAGTATTGCTCCATAAGAATTTGGGGGCGTGCTTATTACATATTCCAGAGTGGCTATGATTTGACCTTGTTTCATTGCAATCTATTTGTGCTGCAAGCCATTTGTTAAGACTGCTCGTTCGGCGCGGTTATGGATTCTTGTCAGGACCGCTCATTGTGGGACCGGTCGGATTATATATAAATATATACCGCCTGCTATGTGACCCTGTGCACAAACCGTGGGAAGTGAACGCTCGTATTGCCTGCCGGCCGTAGCGTTATTGCTTCCAAACACTACTTTGGGCTTTAACGCTGTTCTCTAAAGTTAAGTGCAATTTGGAAATCAGTCTGGGTCATTATGTCCGTTAATTAAGGCCGCCTTGTTAATATTGGCGTCTCTGTAAGTCATTTTATTGGTTGAGTTATTACTAGCTCTTCTTATTTAACATTTATGTTAATCATTTGTGTATCTTTAATGAACGTGCAACTTGTTATTATTCCTGTGTGTAAGTTTTGCGACCTTGATTGGCCCACTATGTATTTTAGTATAAGCATGTTACACGGTAGACCTTTATATGGGTAGTTCAGTTTTATTAAGCTTTAAGATCTTTGTTCTTTATGAAGTTGTGGTATTATGTGGCTGTGTAACCTTGGTTGGAAGTGTATAGTGTTATTAGTTTCTTGAGACATGGCTAAACAAGAACGATTGTTGATTATTCGCGAGCCTACTATCAATGATTTTAGTTGCGGACGCAAAATAATGATTCTTATTCGTCTTTATGTAATTCAGTCAAAGTGAAGATTTGTATATTGCATCACTAAGAGGGCAAATGAAGTTTATAATGAAGTCTGTTTTGAGCCAAAATCGTAAAACAATCACAAGCTTGTCCATCACTAGCGATCGCGGGCTTCCTATTTCCTTTAAATAACTGTGGTGAGATTGGAATTTTGATTTTCTAAGGAATTGTGTAGTACCACGGTTCAATACTCAGTACACAACGCTGTAATGTGTGTTCATGTCCTCCCGAATTAGGCATATTTTTAAGTGCAATAAGGAGGCCACGCTGTAATCACGGAAAACATCCCTTAGAGGAGACGGACTTTCCAAGTTTGTACGCTGCTGCGGAAGAACTGGTAAAAGTTTGCCAAGACAGTTCAGAACCCAGTCTTGGTAATGAGGTGGTTCAATTCTTATCGTTGATACATTTAAACAAAAAGGAGTATCAAAAAGACGAATCTAAAGAGCAGATCTGCTATCAAACTTCGACAGTCAGAACCTCAGTGTTACATTCCAAATCACAGAAATTACACTAAGAATGTATTTGGTTTTATAGTTTCGAACTGCGCTGGAGAGCGCTCATAGTCAAAAACGAAAATTACAAAAAGGAGACAGAACTAGAACGAAGCAAAACCACCTATTAAAGATCTTTATAAGAATTGCAAGCCTTTTGCATGCCTAAAAAAAAAATGGTTCAAATGGCTCTGAGCATTATGGGACTTAACATCTGTGGTCATCAGTCCCCTAGAACTTAGAACTACTTCAACCAAACTAACCTAAGGACATCACACACATCTATGCCCGAGGCAGGATTCGAACCTGCGACCGTAGCGGTCCTGCGGTTCCAGACTGTAGCGCCTGGAACCGCACGGCCACTCCAGCCGGCCATGCCTAAAATTTGCAGCCAATCACCAGATTTACCACCAGCACTAGCCAACAGCTCCATAAACCTATCCTCCTAATCAATTTCATGACCACTCCTCTCAGTCCATAAAAGTAACAGGTCACCTACCACTGCTAGGCCGTGCTTTTGCTATCCGTTGCGTTTTCACCACCGTGTGAAACAAAAAAAAACGGCCTACTCTCTCGACATAAAATTGGCGGGCCTCCAGCTACACAATAAAGTCAATTGGTGGTGTTTTTGGTAAACTTTCTAAAGATTTTATCTGCGGCCGTAGCCTATGCTTTTGCACACCTAATGAAACCGACAGCGCTTTTCCAGAATCTCTCGCAACATCGGGCAAGTTTTTCTAGTTAAGCTGAGGACACCTCGTTTGGCTCGCAGGTTAGATTGGGGAACATGGCGGTAGCGTTTTAACACCGCGGCTGGATCCCTACATATTGTCCTAAGTCCTCATTGGTGTCGGCCAGGTGTCAACCTGATTACCACTCTGCCTTGGCTGTTGGTTCACTGTCCAGCTTGTAAGGACAACAGCCTCCTACTTCCCAAGGGGCGACCCCTTTTGCGGCCCTCGCTTTGTGTAACACTACTCATTCTCCCCTAACAGCAACTTGTCTGTCTCTCAACATCATTATATTGCATCCAAGAAATCCCATAAGAATACGAAAACACAGAGTTAGTGCTGCCACTGCAGTCTGTCATACCCCTGCTCAAAATTCCAAATGCAACTGGCGTGTATAGTTATTATTAACATATTAATCCGTTCCAAAACCATTCACAATGATGAAATGTGTCTAGGCAGACTGGTTTGCCACCTCACAAGGTAAGGTAGTTATCAATGGGGAATTGTTGCCTGAAAAGATTTCGAGTGCCATAAAAACCGATGTGAACAAAATAATAGTATAGGGTAAAGTTATGAAGTGGTTCCCATTCGGAAATGGCAAACTGTAACAGATTTTGAACGAAATTCATTTACTCAGTTTTCACCCACAAAGCAAGTCATCAAGTGGTTGGTTGGTTGATTTGGAGGAGGGGGGAGGAGGGACCAAACAGCGAAGTCATCGGCCCCTTGGGTTTAGGAAAGGCTGGGGAAGGAAATCGGTCGTTCCGTCTCAAAGGCCGTTCCGACAACTGCCTGAAGCAATTCAGGGAAATCACGGTAAGCCTAAATCAGAATGGCCGGACGCCGGTTTAAGCCGTCGTCCTCCCGATTGCCAGTCCAGTGTGCTAACCACTGTGCTAATTCGCTCGGTATCAAGTGGACTGTTTAAAAAGAAAGAAACAAACTTTTAAAAACAAAACTGGTAAAATTCTTTGTGTAATGATTTGTCTGAAAGTAAATTATAAAACGGATTACAGAAAAGTTTGACGTGCCTTTGATTGATGCTCGAAATCACGTACAGAAAACGAGGTGCCAATTGAGAATTTAGATTTCAATGTTTAACTTAGAATTAAAAGAGTATTAGAAGGTACTTGTCTACATAATCCACCAGAAAAATAGTGTTAGTGTTGTTAGGACTTCTTTTCCTTACATTCATATGGAGCGAGGGAAGAAAGATTGTTTAAACGCCTCTATGTGCGCTGTACTTAGTCTAATTTAGTCCTCACGATCTTTATGGGAGCATTACTTAGGGCTTGTGGTATATTCCTAGATTCATGATTTACAGCTGGTTTTTGAACTTTGTAGGTAGGTTTTCTCTGGATATTTTCGAGTGTTTCCCACTTAAGTTTCTTTGGCATCTCTGTGACGTTCTTCCACAGGTCAAACAAATCCGTGAAAACTCGTTCTGCTCTTCTCCGTATACGTTCAGTTTCGCGTGTTAGTCCTACTTCGTACGGGTCCCACACACTTGAGGTATACTCTACGAAGGGTCACAACGGTGTTTTGTAAGCAATCTTCTTTGTAGAGTGATTGCATTTCAGTAGTATTCTACTGATGAATCGAATATGCCACCTTTTTTGTCAGTAACGGTGCCTATGTACACTCCTGGAAATGGAAAAAAGAACACATTGACACCGGTGTGTCAGACCCACCATACTTGCTCCGGACACTGCGAGAGGGCTGTACAAGCAATGATCACACGCACGGCACAGCAGACACACCAGGAACCGCGGTGTTGGCCGTCGAATGGCGCTAGCTGCGCAGCATTTGTGCACCGCCCGCCGTCAGTGTCAGCCAGTTTGCCGTGGCATACGGACCTCCATCGCAGTCTTTAACACTGGTAGCATGCCGCGACAGCGTGGACGTGAACCGTATGTGCAGTTGACGGACTTTGAGCGAGGGCGTATAGTGGGCATGCGGGAGGTCGGGTGGACGTACCGCCGAATTGCTCAACACGTGGGGCGTGAGGTCTCCACAGTACACTGATGTTGTCGCCAGTGGTCGGCGGAAGGTGCACGTGCCCGTCGACCTGGGACCGGACCGCAGCGACGCACGGATGCACGCCAAGACCGTAGGATCCTACGCAGTGCCGTAGGGGACCGCACCGCCACTTCCCAGCAAATTAGGGACACTGTTGCTCCTGGGGTATCGGCGAGGACCATTCGCAACCGTCTCCATGAAGCTGGGCTACGGTCCCGCACACCGTTAGGCCGTCTTCCGCTCACGCCCCAACATCGTGCAGCCCACCTCCAGTGGTGTCGCGACAGGCGTGAATGGAGGGACGAATGGAGACGTGTTGTCTTCAGCGATGAGTCGCTTCTGCCTTGGTGCCAATGATGGTCGTATGCGTGTTTGGCGCCGTGCAGGTGAGCGCCACAATCAGGACTGCATACGACCGAGGCACACAGGGCCAACACCCGGCATCATGGTGTGGGGAGCGATCTCCTACACTGGCCGTACACCACTGGTGGTCGTCGAGGGGACACTGAATAGTGCACGGTACATCCAAACCGTCATCGAACCCATCGTTCTACCATTCCTAGACCGGCAAGGGAACTTGCTCTTCCAACAGGACAATGCACGTCCGCATGTATCCCGTGCCACCCAACGTGCTCTAGAAGGTGTAAGTCAACTACCCTGGCCAGCAAGATCTCCGGATCTGTCCCCCATTGAGCATGTTTGGGACTGGATGGAGCGTCGTCTCACGCGGTCTGCGCGTCCAGCACGAACGCTGGTCCAACTGAGGCGCCAGGTGGAAATGGCATGGCAAGCCGTTCCACAGGACTACATCCAGCATCTCTACGATCGTCTCCATGGGAGAATAGCAGCCTGCATTGCTGCAAAAGGTGGATATACACTGTACTAGTGCCGACATTGTGCATGCTCTGTTGCCTGTGTCTATGTGCCTGTGGTTCTGTCAGTGTGATCATGTGATGTATCTGACCCCAGGAATGTGTCAATAAAGTTACCCCTTCCTGGGACAATGAATTCACAGTGTTCTTATTTCAATTTCCAGGAGTGTATTTTCTCCATCTCCTGTCCTTGCAAATTATTACACACACGTATTTGTAAGAGTTGAGGCAACTGCTGATTGTTCTTAGTCTAGTGTCAGGACACTAAATTTTCTCGCGTTGTGAAGCGCACAATTTTTAATTTCTGAACATTTAAAGCAAATTGCCAATCTTTGTGCCATTTTGATATCTTATCAAGATATGACTGCATATTTGTGCATCTTGTTTCAGACAGTAAGGAAAAAAATGGGAGTAAAAATAAAACTATTCGAAAGATTGGAGATTATACCGGAGGAATGGTCGATGTTCAGGAATATGATAGGAACGCTCATGTGAAGCAAAAAACTTCAAATGGGCGTGTGCCCTACTCTCATTGCTTTCCGAGACAGAACACATTTAATGTACATTTGGTTTTGGGCCGTGCTCGTAGTCTACGTCTGCAACCCCCCCCCCCCCTCCCCCTCCAGCCAGCCGCCCAGGGCAAAGCCCCACGTGAGTGGAAAAAACATAGGCGACTCCTGTATATAAGAAGGGTAAAAGAACGAGCCCGCGAACTTACAGACTAATATCCTTGACATCGGCTGCTGCAGTGAGAACATATTTGTATTGTGGGTTTGGATATAACACATTTGCCAGAGACCGAAAAGCTCATGTTCGTGAATCAGCAGTGTTTTAGAAAGCATCGCTCGTATGGAACTCGGCTTTGGTCACAAGATATTTTGCGAACTATGGATGAAGCGCTACAGGCAGATTCCATATTTCTAGATTAACGAAAAGCACCACAACGCTGCCCCTATAAATTCAGTACACACAACAAACAACCCAAACAGGTGATGAACCTATAAATTCTGCAGACGAAGTAAAATTCATTCGGATCTCAGAACCCTAAGCCTTCACCCCATTGCAGACTGTTAACGGAGGTACGAACGTACGGAATAGATTTCAAGACATGTGAGTGACCCGAAGACTTCTTAAGTAACAGAACCCAGTATGCTGTCCTCGACGTCGAGTGTTCATCAGAGACAACGATACCGTCAGGAGTGCCCCAGGGATGTGTAATAGGACGACTGTTATTTTCTACATACAGAAATGATCGCCGGCCGTAGTGGCCGTGCGGTTCTAGGCGCTACAGTCTGGAACCGAGCGACCGCTACGGTCGCAGGTTCGAATCCTGCCTCGGGCATGGATGTATGTGATGTCCTTAGGTAAGTTAGGTTTAATTAGTTCTAAGTTCTAGGCGACTGATGACCTCAGAAGTTAAGTCGCATAGTGCTCAGAGCCATTTGAACCAGAAATGATCTGGCGAACAGGCTGAGCAACAATCTGCCATTGTTTGCTTGTTTTCTGATGATGCTCTGGTCTACAGCAAGGTATCAAGGATGAGTGACTGTAGGTGGATAGAAAATTTCTTGTTGGTGTGATGAATGGCATCTGGGTCTAAATCTAGAAAAATGTAAGTTAATGTGGATGAGTAGGAAAAACAAAGGCGTAATATTCGGATACAGGATTAGAAGTGCCTTGCTTTACACAGTCACGTTGTTTAAATATCTGAGCTTAACGTTACAGAGCCATACGAAGTGGAACGAGCATGTTAGCATTGTGGTAGGAAAGGCGAATGGTCGACTTGGGAGAATTTTCGGAAAGTTTGGCTCATCTGTAAACGAGACCGCCTATTCTTGAGCACTGCTCGAATGTTTGGGATCCCCACCTGGCCAGATTAAAGGAAGACATGGAAGCAATAAAGAGGAGGGCTGTTAGTTTTCTTTACCGAAAGGTTCGAACAACATATAAATGTTACGGAGAAGCTTTGGGAACACAAACGGTAATCAAAACATGGTTCAAATAGCTCTGAGCACTATGAGACTTATCTTCTTTGGTCACCAGTCCCCTAGAACTTAGAACTACTTAAACCTAACTAACCTAAGGACATCACACACATCCATGCCCGAGGCAGAATTCGAACCTGCGACCGTAGCGGTCGCGCGGTTCCAGACTGTAGAGCCTACAACCGCTAAGTGGTAATCCCTAAAGGGAAGGTGGCGTTCTTTTTGGGGAACACTATTGATAAAATTTAGAGAGCCGGCATCTGAAGCGACTGCTGAACGATCCTACCACTAACATACATTTCGCGTAAGGACCACGAAGATGAGATATGAGAAATTAGGGCTCATACAGAGGCATACAGACAGTCGTTTTTCCCTCACTCTGCGAGCGTAAAAGAAAAGGAAAAAAAGTAGTGGTACAGGATGCCTTCTGCTACGCACCGTTGGTGGCTTGCTGAGTATGTACACTACTGGCCATTGAAATTGCTGCACCAAGAAGAAATGCAGATGATCAACGGGTATTCATTGGACAAATATGTTATACTAGAACTGACATGTGATTACATTTTCACGCAATTTGGGTTCATAGATCCTGAGAAATCAGTACCCAGAACAACCACCCCTGGCCGTAATAAGGGCTGTGATACGCCTGGGCATTGAGTCAAACAGAGCTTGGATGGCGCGTACAGGTACAGCTGCCCATACAGCTTCAACACGATAGCACAGTTCATCAAGAGTAGTGACTGGCGTATTATGACGAGCCAGTTGCTCGGCCATCATTGACCAGACGTTTTCTGTTGGTGAAAGATCTGGAGAATGTTCTGGCCAGGGCAGCAGTCGAACATTTTCTGTATCCAGAAAGACCCGTACAGGACCTGCAACATGCTGTCGTGCATTATCCTGCTGAAATATAGGGTTTCGCAGGGATCGAATGAAGGGTAGAGCCGCGGGTCGTATCACATCTGAAATGTAACGTCCACTGTTCAAAATGCCGTCAATGCGAACAAGAGGTGACCGAGACGTGTAACCAGTGGCACCCCATACCATCACTCCGGGTGATACGCCAGTATGACGATGACGAATACACGCTTCCAATGTGCGTTCACCGCGATGTCGCCAAACATCGATGCGATCATCATGATGCTGTAAATGGAACCTGGATTCTTCCGAAAAAATGAGGTTTTGCCATTCGTGCACCCAGGTTCGTCGTTGACTACACCATCGCAGGCGGTCCTGTCTGTGATGCAGCATCAAGGGTAACCGCAGCCATGGTCTCCGAGCTGATAGTCCATGCTGCTGCAAACGTCGTCAACTGTTCGTGCAGATGGTTGTTGTCTTGCAAACGTCCCGATCTGTTGACTCAGGGATCGAGACGTGGGTGCACGATCCGTTACGCCCATGCGGATAAGATGCCTGTCATCTCGACTGCTAGTGATACGATACCGTTGGGATCCAGCACGGCGTTCCATATTACCCTCCTGAGCCCACCGATTCCATATTCTGCTAACTGTCATTGGTTGTCGACCAACGCGAGCAGCACTGTAGCGATACGATAAACCGCAATCGCGATAGGCTACAATCCGACCTTTATCAAAGTCGGAAACGTGATGGTACGCATTTCTCCTTCTTAAATGAGGCATCACAACAACGTTTCACCAGGCAATGCCGGTCAACTGCTGTTTGTGTATGGGGAATCGGTTGGAAACTTTCCTCATGTTAGCACCTTGTAGGTGCTCTGAAAAGCTAATCATTGGCATATCACAGCATCTTCTTCCTGTCGGTTAAATTTCTCGTCTGTAGCACGTCATCTTCATAGTGTAGCAGTTTTAATGGCCAGTAGTGTATGTAGCTATAGATGGAGAAGTTTTTTGCACCAGGTGATCGTTCATGTTATTTACCTGGATACTGACATTTCTTCCTGGGACACCCTATGTAAGAAAGAAGGAGCCATTATAAATGAACTATAAGTTTGAGCTAAACGTTGCGTCGATCACAGTGATTTGTGAATAGTATGACATATTCTAAACGGAAACCTACCGGAAACTGAACGTTGTCATTTAGAAAACATCGTAAATACATGTGAGAGCTGGGTTAATGTGAGTATTGTAAGTATGCCGTAAATAAGTGTCGTGTGCAGAAGGAGTTCTCACGGCAACGGCGGGCAGTTGGTGTCCCCTGGCCCGCCGTCATTAGCATGCAGAGCGGCAGCAGGTGCGTCGCATCCGAAGGCAGCGGCCGCCGGCCAGCTCCGTAATGAGGGCTTTGCTGCCGCCTCCTTTCATTCATGCCCAGACTTTCTCCGGTTCCCACGGCGACAGTGTGCAGCGCACCACGACGCTGCCCCTACTCATTCAGTATCGACACGCAGAGCAAACAACTCCAACAGGTGACGGACATTCTTTCATTTCTGCAGACGAAGAAAAATTCGTTCCGACCTCTGAGTCCTAAGCCTTCTCTCGACTGCCACTCGCACAACGTTTCAAGCCATTCTTCTGTAGACTCGTGACTGAATAATTACGCACTGAACCCATCATTACTGTGGTTAAATTAATTTACCATTATCAGCTGAGCCCAGATTCTCATGCACTATCAAGTCGTGAACCGTGCATATATTCATGCAATCTGATCTATCAAGTCGTGAACCGTGCATATATTCATGCAATCTGATATCACTAAACATTCACAATGAGGCAGAAAAATCGGGACCATCCGACCGCCGTGTCATCCACAGATGAGGCTGCGGATAGGAGGGGCGTGTGGTCAGCACACCGGTCTCCCGGTCGTTATGATGGTTTTCGTTGACCGGAGCCGCTACTATGCGGTCGAGTAGCTCCTCAATTGGCATCACGAGACCGGGGGCACCCCGAAAAATGGTAACAGCGCAGGGCGGCCCGGATGGTCACCCATGCAAATGCCAGCCACGCCCGACAGCGCTTAACTTCGGTGATCTGACGGGAACCGGTGTATCCACTGCGGCAAGGCCGTTGCAAAACAGTATCACTATGCGATATTAAAATTCTGTTCTATACCTCAATTTATCCTGAAACGATACACAACAACAAATTTCTCCAAATTTTCGTCACCTCAAGCTCCCTCCCCCCCCCCCCCCCCCCTCGTACCACCCCTCGGTCAGATTTAGTGTGAAGAGGGCCAGTGGACATCCCGTAAAACCTGAACACAAATCAAGCATAAAAACAAGAAGAAGGTATACTGAACTGTAAAATAAAGATAAATAGAGACCATTTACGATACAGGGACAACAAGTGCAATGTAAAGTAGACTGCAAGAGCTACGACATCGTGGTTTAGTAGTCACGGTGTCGGACAGCCAAGCTGGTGAGCCGTGTTTAAACGTCTCTCATCCCTTTTTTTCCCACTGTTCGCTGTGTTCAAATTTGTGTCTGTGTCATGGTGTAACGTCCGTTTGCAACAGCGTGGTGTAAGGAAGGGACCTGTAATGACAGTCGATTCTGCACAACTACTCTATTATCAGCCGAAAGGAAGTGGCTTTCGAATGGGAACCGCAAACGTTTGATGACAAGGTGACAAGTCAGTCGAACCCACCACCGGGAAACACTTCTGGAGTGCTATACGCGGCATTAGTACGTGTTTCATATGATAGGAATCTGTTACCGACGCACCTAATTTGTTCGCCTGGTACGTGAGTGAGATTTGCCTCCTTGCCCGATTTAGGTGTTCGTATGAATGTGACTCTGATGAAAACATAGTAGTTTGTCACATAAGCTGCAACAAATGAACGCAACAGTTTCACAATCACACAGTTTCTCTGCCCTCTGGCAAAAGGTATGTTTTAAAGGTTTCTCAAGCTGCGCTCAGTTTTGGAAGTTTTGACTCTTTAATTACTTTATAGTAACATAGTTCACACCCGTTCATTTGTTGTTTTCATTCATGTGAGACGTCTATGGGGTACCTCGGTTGCTCTCGCTATTCATCCCATTTGCTTGCGACGGTAACGTGTTCTTACCAAATGACTCATATTCTGTAACCAATGTGTGGTATGACAACTTCCAAGACTACAGAAAGAGAACAAACATTTCAATGACCGGACGGACAGCTCATACTGATGTAAAAAAAAAAAAAGCACGAGACGGTTTTGAACATGGCTTGTCTGCTACGTAGTCTTACACTGCGACCACCTTTTTTTCTGATCTCGTTTTGTCTGCTGCATTTGTTCGGGCGGACGTTCCATGACACCTGTTCAAGCTTATCGTTGATCCAGTCATTCAGTAAATTACAGAGGGCAGCTAACCCTCTTTTTTTTTTTTAATTCTCATTTTGTTCGTTGCATTTGGTCGGCGCAAACGTCCCATGACATCCGTTCAAGTTAATTTTTGATCCATTTACTCAGTTTTTTTGTTACAGTGGCCGACTAACCCTCTGACGAACACGCTGAGCTACCGTGCCGGCGATAACCACGACGCCGCGACTGTTTACCTTCTCCCAGCGTCGCACTTCTTAAAGTTGGACAGTTCACAGTTTCTATTTTGGTTTTTTTTCGAAGTTCATGACACCTTCTTCCTGTTTTCACGCTTGATCTGTATTCAATTTTTGACGGGCTGTCCACTGGCCAGTCTTACCACTAAGTCTAAGAAGGCTGCGATGGAGAGTTTCCGTTGTCGGAAAATAATCTGTTTACATTAAGTGACAAATGCATACTTAAATAAAAAAAATTCGGCAACGCCAGGAGCCGTAACTGAACTACATAATTCGAAAGAAATGTATGAAGGGCCAGCGTTCATTAGATCCCGGTCGGAACAGAATTCAGCCGCTTTACGTTGTTAGCGACAAAAGTGTTGCCTTGCCGACCGACTTCGTAATGCAAACGCGGGAATGAAACAGTCTGGTAACGTATTGTTGCCATATTTTACATACAGTGCTACGAAGCAACGTCCTCATCATAATTGCTTAAATTTTTCACTTCCAAAATAATATTTGGTGTACAGTCTACAAATTTCACATTGAGCTCACTTATGAGGCGATTATAATGAGTGGGTAAGGAGCGGAAGATTATATCAATGTGAAGGGAAGTACCTCCAGCGGTGCGGGCAACATGTACTTTCCGTGACACACAGCTCACGTTCAGTAGTTCGTACAATTCACCGTAGGTAACAAGGGGCAGCAGCCGTGAGCATATTGCCACTTATCGACGCCTACCGACCCGAACTACGGCGCTTGAGCTCACTAAAAAAATTCTCGAAATTACTCATATTCTGCACTTTTGGTACATATTGAGGTGACGAAAATCACGGATAGCGATGTGCACATATACAGATGGCGGTGCTATCGGGTACACAAGGTATAAAGGGGGTAGTGCATTGGTGAGGCTATCATTTGTACCTGTACTCAGGTGATTCATGTGAAAAGTTTCCGACGTGATCGTGGCCGAATAATGAGAATTAACAGATTTTGAACGCGGAATGGTAGTTGCAAGTAGACGCATGAGACATTCCATTTCGAAAATCGTTAGGGAATTCAATATTCCGAGATCCTCAGTGTCAAGAGTGTGCCGAGAACACCAAATTTCAGGCATTGCCTCTCACTACGGACAACGCAGTGGCCGACGGCCTTCGCTTAATGACCAAGAGCAGCGGTGTCTGCGTAGAATTGTCAGTGCTAACAGACAAGCAACAATGCGTGAAGTAACCGTAGAAATCAACGTGGGACGTACGACAAACGTATCCGTCAGGACAGCGCGGCGACCCTTGGCGTTAATGGACTATGGCAGCAAATAACCGACCCGAGCGTTTTTCCTAAAAGCATTACATACCCTGGAATGCCTCTTCTGGGCTCGCCACCAAACCGGTTGGACCCTGGACCACTGTGAAACCGACGCCTGGTCAGATGAGTCCCGATTTCAAGTTGTAAGAGCTGAAGGTAGGGTTCGAATGTGGCGCAGACCCCACGAAGCTATGGACCCAAGTTTTCAACAAGGTGGTTTTTGTAGCCGAATTTGAGATAGTTTCCTCATTTGATGGACCACAATTGCCGTATGCCAAATAGCTCGTCTCGATTTCCTCTACAACACTGTGGTACATTGTAAACAGTTACCGTCTACGCTATGTTCCGGCAGTACCACACTCAGACACGAGAGGTACGTGGAAAAAAAAGAAAGCTATAGACCTACTATGAACAGACAGAAACACAGGTTTTTTTCAGGAGGAATACAAATTTTTTGACTAATTCGAATAAAACATCCACATAATATGCGTCCAATTTTTGTTGGCTACAGAGATAAGTTTTCATTTCACGTGTTGGTACTCCAGTAGGAAGAGAAACAGAGCAGGCTAGGAAAAAATGGCTAAAAGAGGAATGTTATGAAATTGAAGAACTGGACAGGAAAGGAAGATACGACTTACTATACAACAGAGTAAAGACTATGACATGGGAACAAAACAGAGCAGGAAGTGCTACTATGGAAATTTTGAGTAAAGACGAAGAGGTAGTGTATAAAGATCGTGACGATGTCCTCCAGAGATGGGAAGAATATATAAAAGAGCTATATGACACAAATAGCAAACCAGAAACTCTGGAACTTGAATCACACAACAGTGTAAGTGATGAAGAGAAAGGACCGACCATCATAATGGAAGAAGTAAAGTCTGCCATTGCTGCAATGAAAAATGGCAAAGCAGTAGGTACAGATACAATACCGGGAGAAATACTAAATTGAACCACAATGGAATAAGAGAAATATTGAGGTTATGTAATAAAATATACGACAGTGGTGAATGGCCTGAGGACTTTTTGACAACAGTAATGATTCCATTGCCGAAAAAACAAGGAACCAAGAAATGCAGCGAGCACAGCCTCATTTCACATGCAGCCAAAGTGATGTTAAGAATAATAGAATAATTAATAAAAGATTTGAAAAAGTAATAGAGGAGAATCTCGGCGAGGAGCAGTTTGGCTTTAGACGGAATACGGGCACCAGAGATGCAATAGGGCTCCTACGAATCTTGGGAGAAAGGTTTATTGAAAAAGGAAGAGACCTATACATGTGCTTCATCGATTTAAAAAAGGCATTTGACAATGTGGTTTGGGACAAGCTGGCGACTATTATGAGGGAAAAGAGAGTGGACTGGAAAACCAAAAGACTTATAAACTCATTGTACCTTAATCAAAAAGTTTCAGTTAAAGTGAGAGGAGAAAGTACAAACTGGATCAGACTAGGGAAAGGAGTAAGACAAGGATGCTGTTTATCACCTACTCTTTTCAACCTGTACTTGGAAAATATGATTGACCAATGCTCATTAGATGACAAAGGAGTGGAAATTGGAGGAAGAAGAGTAGGGTGCTTGAGATTTGCTGATGACATGGTCCTTCTAGCCACAGGGGAAAAAGAATTACAGGATTTGGTGGACACCATTGCAACTAACGGAAAAAAATATGGAATGAAAATTAACACAAATAAAACAAAAGTATTGGCAATAGGAGGAAGTAAGGAAATAAAAATTGTACTGAATGGAGAAACACTAGAACAGGTGCAAAATTTTAAGTATCTTGGAAGCAGGATAGACACCGACTGGAAGTGCACCACAGAAATTAAAACAAGGATAGCAATGGCAAAAGAGGCGTTTTATAAGAAAAGGAGAATCTTCTGCAGCGGTCTGGACAGAGAACTCAGAAAGAGACTCATAAAATGTCTTGTATGGAGTGTTCTTCTATATGGCGCTGAAACATGGACTATGAGGAAAAAAGACAGAGAAAGGCTGGAGGCTTTTGAGATCTGGACATGGCGGAAGATGGAAGGAATAAGTTGGATGGACAGAGTAAAAAATGAAGAGGTACTGAGAAGAGTGGGAGAGAAAAGGCAGTTACTAGATGTAATAAAGAGAAGAAAAAGAAATTGGATTGGGCATATATTAAGAAAGAATGACGGACTGATAAAAACAGTTTTAGAAGGTTGTGTAGAAGGGAAAAGGAAGCGAGGAAGGAAGAGATTCCAGATACTGGATGACATGATGGACGGTACAACATACAGCAGCCTTAAGAAGGAAGCAATGGATCGCAGAAAATAGAGAGGCAAAGGACCTGCTAATATAGCAGATAACTGATGATGATGATGACTCCAGTTGCTAAGGGTCTATTTATCGATTGTCATTTCTGTTCTGAAGCGTGAGTTGAAAAGTTGTGCTTAAGTTTACATAACTGAATTGTTAAACAGTCATTGCGTAGTGATTTGACGGCCAATTCTCCCGCATGTTTAAGGACCAAGTATTTACGATTGGTGACTATGTCGAAACAGTACTCGTATTGTTGAGGAGTTTTCTAGTGGAAATGTTGGCGCTGCTTGCAGAGAATACGGTGTATGACTTCCTAAGTCAGAGTACCGCATTCAAAAGTGTTTACTCGTGTTACTGGGGTTTTGTATTGGTTATAGGAAGGCGGTGAAACAGAAGTATCACGGAGACTTGGAACCAAAGTTAATACAAGCTCATATTTTACAACTGTAACAAAATAAATGAGACGCTTCAGAATCAAGCAATAAACACATGAATTTGCCCTTACATAAGAGAGAGACTACAATGCGATTTGTTTTTCAGCCATAGAGCGGGCATAAACATTACCTGACCGGTTATCCTGCATATGCTAAGCATCTGTTCAAAATTTAAAAAACGAAAGAAGATGAAAGATACAGGCAGTTGCGTCTGCGGCAGAGCAGGTACACTCCGGAGCACACGTTGTGTGGCTGTGCGCTCTATAAAGACGTAGCGGATTGTGGTCGTCAGTTATTGGGGACCCTGAGTTCCAAGGCAGCTCTGAGGAACGGAATCGAACTGGCGCATCTCTGACGATACTGCAACCTTAGCGTCCAGGAAGGCGAACGAGAACTTCTGGTGGCATTCAGTATCACGTCAACATGCCGCCATACCCGCATGACGGTCCAGTGATCACTGAATGAATTGGCCTTCAAGACTGTCGATGGAGTTCGCGCAAATGAGTACAGAAATGTGGATTCTAAGGAGTTACAGTGAATCGTGGAACCAATTGTCACAGTAAAAACGGTGCTGACGTGCAGCTCTCCGCCCAGAGAAAAAGGAAATGGTTCAAATGGCTCTGAGCACTATGGGGCTTAACATCTGACGTCATCAGTCCCCTATAACTTAGAACTACTTAAAACTAAGGACCTCACACACATCCATGCCCGAGGCAGTATTCGAACCTGCGACCGTCGCAGTCGCGCGGTTCCGGACTGAAGTGCCTAGAACCGCTCGGTCACCACGGTCGGCGGAAAAAGGAAGGAAGATAAGAGTTTAAAGCCCCGTCGACAGCGCGGTCAATACATGCGATATGATATTGCAGTGCCTCTGTCATTCAGAAGTGTGGGCGGTCATTAGAGACGGAGCACAAGCTCGGATTACGAAAATATGGGGAATTCAAAGGAACCATCCCGGCATTTGCCTGGTGCGATTTAAAGAAATCGCTACGCTCAAGGAATCCAGCACGCAAAGGCTGTTGATTGATTCAGTCTAAGGGCCGATACAGTAGCGTAAACAGACTTGTACAGTTTAAATGTACCATAATGAACTACCGAAAACAGAAGTGTACCGATTTTAGTTATAGAAGCAACAGTACTGCTAGCTGGGTAATTGGTTAAGAGATTAATAGTAATTTTGTTGTGATGGAAAGTAGCTGTTCCTTCTCCTATTTGCTGTTGTACTATTAGGCTTCATCCTCGTAACACCTGTAATCTAGGGGTTTTTGCTTTGTAGTATTTGTAAGTATCAGGTATTAATATTCATTATATACACTTTTTATTCTACATAAAAATGTGAGTTGTATGATTATTTTAACTTTCCAGATAATTGGCTGTAATTGTGAAGAATGAATAAATAACAGTAAATAAATAAATGTCTTCCTCACTCTTGCTCATGCGGACCAAAGATAAGTGCGTTTACTTCTACGATTGAGATCCAAGTTGATGATGTCCTTGTTAAACACTATCGCATCACAGGGATTAAATGACTTTTAATGCTGATGTGAAGTAACAGGCAGATAGTTACCGTTAAAACACGAAGTTACATGTCTTTGAAAGAGAGCTGTTGAAACCCTAAATCAGGAGGGAGGGGACAAAATTCGGTCAGCGACAACCGCCTACGCGATTTGAGCGCCTTATAGGAAGTACAGACGGAAACAGCGACATCTGTTGCACCCTTCTCCGTTGGTAAGGCGACATTAGCTTCGGACAGTGACTGCGCCTGGAAGGCAAATGACATGCTCTGCGGAGGCACTTTGTGTTAAACATACGGTTGGCTCTGACAACGACTTGCAGACAGCATAAGAATAACTTCCCACGTTGCATGCACTAGCGCACAGTCACATTATTGTTCGCAGGAGGTCGCAACAAGTGTAACGAAAAGAAAGGTCAAGCGTCATACCACTGGCTACAATTTTATGTGTCAAAAGCGTAACAAATGACATCTTTGGAGTACCATCTACTTTCTAACGCGGCGCTACAGACGTTGCCAAAAAACTGATGAATCCGCTCTTTGTTACACATAAATAGACACACATATAACTGAGCAACTCTGCCCTAGAACTTCGCAAGCCACCATACGGTGTGTAGACCTGCAGAGGATCGACACTTGAGATAGGGGAAAAGCAGGTGCCAGACTGAGGTTCATGGAAACACTAATACACTTACGAAAGAGTTAGCTTGCAAAACACTCGTTAGAGTAGAAAATGTAAATGTCGCGTGACGAGGGCCTCCTGACGGGTAGACCGCTCGCCTGGTGCAAGTCTTTCGATTTGACGCCACTTGGACGACTTGCGCGTCGATGGAAATGCAATGATGATGTTTAGGACAACACAACACCCAGTCCCTGAGCAGAGAAAACCTCCGACGCAGCCGGGAATCGAACCCGGACCCTTAGGATTGACATTCTGTCGCGCTGACCACTTTTTTGTTTTGTTTTGGTTCTCATTTTGTTCGATGTTGTTCGTTGCATTTGTTCGGGGCGGATGTCCCAGAACACCCGTTCAAGTTCAGTGTTGAGCCGTTGACTCAGTTTTTCTTTTATTACAGAGGGCAGCTAACCCTCTGACCGAACACGCTGAGCTACTGTGCTGGCACCACTCAGCTACTGGGAGCGGACACTCGTTAGAGTCAGGCTTGAGAATTGCCCGTCAGTCTAGGGCTCATATAAGGCCCGATTAATGAAGGAGTTGGAGAGGATCCAAGAAAGAGGCGTGTTTCGTTACTGGTTCCTTTAGCAAGCGCGGGAGAGACATGAAAATGCTCACCGACTACGTAAGAGACTTTGTGCAACACAGTCTACGGTTACATTGCGAGAGTGTATTTTCCATTAAGTCAGCCAATGCATTAGCTCCTCTCACGTACATCTTGGTTATACAGGGTGATTCAAAAGTAACTGAACACACTTTTCGGGTGTAATGTATGGATTAAAATAAGAGTAAAATTTAAATAAAATTTTGTCTGAAACTGCTTTACTTCCGAGTTATGACACATAACGTCATTTGTGTAGGCATTCCATCATTGGCCGGTACAGGCTTTTGGCGTGTCCTGTTCGCCTATATATCGACTGATGTTGATTTGTCGACCGTGCCCCCCACCCTGCACATTTGATATGGGAGGCAAGAGAGTATCTCGAAGTTGCTTATCCCGATAAATGGACAGGTCGTGCAGAAGCAGTTGCTTGGCCCGCCAGAAGATCTCCAGATCTAAACCGCTGGAGTTCTACCTTGGGGCCGTCTCAGGGAGCTCGTGTATGGTGTTGCAGTTAAGAACGTAGCACAGCTACAGTAGCGAACTGAAAGAAAAACTTTGTATCTTCGCAGAATGAGATGAACGGAGACTGTTACATTCCGAGAGCACGCAGTGTCTTCGTCTACATGAGCGTAAATTTGAACATACTCTGTGGCAAACGTACAGTACGTGTTTTGTGTTGAATTACAGGTACCTTCGTGTCGGTGCTTTCTTGGAAGAATTAAATTTATGTTGGCCTTGTGATCCCTACTCTACTGCGTAACTCTGAATTTTATCCAACATTTTGCTCTTATTTTGATGCATACATTACGCCCACGAAGTGTGTATAGTTACATTTGAATCACGCTGTATATCGAGGAACAACGTATCACATTAGTGTAGTGGTAGGGAAATATAGTTAAATATAGTTCTAGATATTGATCAATCTTTCACTTGAACATGAAGCATGTTTTTTTTTTTTTTTTTCCTGAAACAAAAGTCATAGGTTACTGTCTGTGAAACGACGCGGTCACGAGTTTTTCCAATATATTGAAAATGCAAAAACTTCGGTTTGTTTTTGTAACGCTTTGGCTCAACGGGGTAATTGTTCGTATGAATGCGTCGTAATAACTGGACCTAAGCTTTATGTGAACGTGATCAATCCCGGATTTCTTTTTGTATCAGAAAATGTAACTTGTTTCGGTAACTAACTGTTCTCCGAATTTTCAGAGAAATTTTTTATAGCAGTTTTGCGATTAGTTTTTTCTTCTTTGCCACTTGTAACAATTATAATTTTCCTAGAAATTGTGGGTTAGTTGTTGTTGTTGTTGTTGTTGTTGTTGTCTTCAGTCCTGAGACTGGTTTGATGCAGCTCTCCATGCTACTCTATCCTGTGCAAGCTTCTTCATCTCCCAATACTTACTAAGACCTACATCCTTCTGAATCTGCTTAGTGTATTCATCTCTCGGTCTCTCTCTCCGATTCTTACCCTCCACGCTACCCTCCAATGCTAAATTTGTGAACCCTTGATGCCTCAGAATATGTCCTACCAACCGGTCCCTTCTTTTTGTCAAGTTGTGCCACAAACTCCTCTTCTCTTCAATTCTATTCAATACTTCATCATTAGTTATGTGATCTACCCATCAAATATTCAGCATTCTTCTGTAGCACCACATTTCGAAAGCTTCTCTTCTTGTCTAAACTATTTATCGTCCACGTTTCACTTCCATATATGTCTACACTCCATACAAATATTTTCAGAAACGACTTCCTACTCGATGTTAACAAATTTCTCTCCTTCAGAAACGCTTACCTTGCCATTGCCAGTCTACATTTTATATCCTCTCTACTTCGACCATTGTGAATTATTTTGCTCATTTACTACTGTAAGCGGCTCATTTCCTAATCTAATTCCCGCAGCATCACCCGATTTAATGCGACTACATTCCATTATCCTCGTTTTGCTTTTGTTGATGTTCATCTTATATCGACCTGCGACCGTAGCGGTCACGCGGCTCCAGACTGTAGCGCCCAGAACCGCACGGCCACTTCGGCCGGCTGTGTATAGAGATCAATGGTGACATCTCTGAACAGTCAAAGGGAGTGTGTGTGTGATAAAATATCCACAGTTAACGTCTATTTTCAGGAGTTCTGGGAACCAGGATGATGCAAAACGTATTTTTTTTAATGTGTGTAATATCTCATTTATTTCACTGAACGTATAGCTTAATGCAAAATGTTCGACCACAACAACTCAGAGCTAAATTTCTTGCCAGAATCAAGAAACTTTACCACCTAACTTCGTAAGCACGCGCGCGCACACACACACACACACACACACACACACACACACACACACACACACACACACACAAAAATCGCTCTTATGGCAAATGTAGTCAGAAAAATAATGAATAATTGGTGGATGGTCTCCTGGTGATAGCACAGTCCCCACGAAACGTATTGTGCAAGCCAAATATTGTTATGGAAACGTGGCTGAAGCAGTGAGGTGCGCTGTTTAAAATTCGTGAGACATAGGCACACCTGATTTATTTCCGTACAACATGGTTAAATTTAAGAAGGGGTAAGAGTTCGTTAGGATAGAGAAAGATTCAGGACTAGATGAGGAGTTGCCCGCTGAAATTCTATCTCACTAACTTATTTCCAGCAGTCCCAGAGGGAATTCTCATATTCCTCAACTGGGAAAACTAAGGAAGTAAAAAGCGATATTATAATGTACCTGGGTCAGCTCTGGTTTGCTGACGTCATTTATCTGTTTGTCTCCACTCCATAATATATCAAGTCATCAGAAGACCAAAATAAATTACAAGACGAGAAAAGGTATCAGAATGGAGCGAAAATTGGCAGTTGACCTTAAATAACGAAAAGTGCTAAAAGGAATTCGTTAAACTTCGGTTACACAATAAATCAGTCAAATCTAAAGGCTGTAAATTCAACGAAATACCTAGAAATTACAATTACGAACACCTTAAATTGGATGGAAAACACAGAAAATGTTGTGGGGAACGCTAACCAAAGACTGCGTTTTATTGGCACGATACTTAGAAAATGTAACTGATCTACTAAGGAGACTGCCTACGCTAGGCTTGTCCGTCCTCTTTTAGAATACTGCTGCGCGATGTGGGATCCTTACCAGATAGGACTGATGGAGTATATCGAAAAAGTTCAAAGAAGGGCAGCACCTTTTGTATTATCGCGAAATATGGGAGAGAGTGTTACTGAGATGATACAGGATTTAGGCTGGACATCATTAAAACAAAGGCGTTTTTCGTTGCGAGTGAATCTTCTCACGAAATTCTAAACAACAACTTTTTCCTCCGAATGCGAAAATATTTTGTTGACACCGACCTACATAGGGGAAAAGGATCACCACGATAAAATAAGGGAAATCAGAGCTCCCACGGAAAGTTATAGGTGTTCGTTTTTTCCGCGCGCTATACGAGATTGGAATAATAGAGAATTGTGAAGGCGGTTGAATGAACCCTCTGCCAGGCACTTAATCGTGATTTGCAGAGTATTCATGTAGATGTAGATGAACGAATGGACGAAATATACGTCAACAACGAATGGACGGAATATACATCAACAACGAATTCGCCGGCCGCGGTGGCCGTGCGGTTCTAGGCGCTTCAGTCCTGAACCGCGTGACTGCTACGGTTGCAGGTTCGAATCCTGCCTCGGGCATGGATGTGTGTGATGTGCTTAGGTTAGTTAGGTTTAAGTAGTTCTAAGTTCTAGGGGACTGATGACCTCAGATGTTAAGTCCCATAGTGCTTAGAGCCATTTGAACCATTTGAACAACGAATGGAGGGACTGTACAGAGCAAGTTTGGAAGCAGGACACAAAATCAATAAAGTCCAATAGCTCGAAATTTAGCGAGGACTTCAATGCGAGATTCTTGCAATAGTTTCCACAACGAAACTTTGTCTCGAAACCTGGCAGAAAATCCAAAGAGATTCTGGTAGTATGTAAAGTACTCTAGCGGCAAGACACAATCAAAGCCCTCTCTGCGCGATAGCAACGGAAATATTTTCGATGACAGTGCTCCCAATGCAGAGTTATTCACAGCCTCCCGATATTTCTTCACGAAAGAACAGGAAGTAAATATTCCAGAATTCGAATCAAGAACAGCTTCCAACGTGAGTAACTTAGGTATCCTCGGAGTACGGAAGCAACTTAGATCGTTTAATAAAAGCAAGTCTTCCGGTCCAGACTGTATACCAGATAGGTTCATTTTAGAGTATGTTGATGGAATAGCTCCATATTAAACAATTATACGAGTACACAACCGCTCGCTCGACAAGGATCCGTACCCAAAGACTTCAAAGCTGCGCAGGTCACACCAATATTCAATAATGGTAGTAGGAGTAATCCGCTAAATTACACGCCCATATTATTATCGTCGATATGCGGCAGGATTCTGAAACATTATGAATTACCTCGAAGAGAACGGTCTACTGATACACAACCAACACGGGTTTAGAAAGCATCATTATTGTGAAACACAACTAGCTCTTTACTCACACGAAGTGTTGAGTGCTATTGACAAGGGATTTCAAATTGATTCCGTATTTCTAGATTTCCAGAAGGTTTTGACACTACCACACAACCGGCTTATAGTGAAATTGCGTCTTTATGGAATATCGTCACAGTTATTTGATTGGGTTCGTGATTTCCTGTCAGAGAGGTCACAGTTCGTAGTAACTAATGGAAAGTCATCGAGTGAAACAGAAGTGATTTATGGCGTTCCCCAAGCTTGTGTTATAGGGCCTCTGCTGTTCCTTATCTATATAAACGCTTTGGGAGACAATCTGAGCAGCCACCTAAGGTTGTATGCAGAAGATGGTTCAAATGGCTCTGAGCACTATGGGACTTAACACCTGAGGTCATCAGTCCCCTAGAACTTAGAACTACTTAAACCTAACTAATCTAAGGACATCACACACATCCATGCCCGAGGCAGGATATTCGATCCTGCGACCGTAGCGGCCGCCCGGTTCCAGACTGTAGCGCCTAGAATCGCTCGGCCATTCAGGCTGGCACAG
Organism: Schistocerca americana; assembly: GCF_021461395.2. Taxonomy (NCBI): domain Eukaryota; kingdom Metazoa; phylum Arthropoda; class Insecta; order Orthoptera; family Acrididae; genus Schistocerca; species Schistocerca americana. Next base: position 254,678,953 of record NC_060119.1, on the reverse strand, counting down.
ATGATGCTGTCGTCTGTCGTCTAGTATAATGATCAGAAGGTCAAAACAAATTGCAAAACGATTTAGAAAAGAAATCTGCGTGTTGCGAAACTTGGCAATTGCCCCTAAATAATGTCAACTGTGGGGTCATACACATAAGTACTAAACTGGTAAATTTCGGTTACACGATAAATCAGTCACATCTTAAGGCCGTAAATTCAACTAAATGCATAGGAATTACAATTTCAAACGACTTAAAGTGGAAGGAACACATAGAAAATGTTGTGGGGAAGGCTAACGAAAGACTGCGTTTTATTGGCTGAACACTTAGGAAATGTAACAGATCTACTAAGTTCCCTTTAATTTACGTCTGTGGTCACAAACGTTTTGCTAACAAAAAGTTTTTGACCATAGACGTAAATTAAAGGAAACTTATTGTATATATGGGTCACTGTTTTATTCGCGATAATGTCGCAGCTTGTGAGATTTACTAAGACTGCCTACACTACGCTTGTCCGTCCTCTTTTGGAGCACTACTGCGCGGTCTGGGGTCCTTACCAAATAGGAATAACGGAGTACGTCGAGAAAGTTCAAAGAAGAACAGCACGTTTTGTATAATCGAGAAATAGGGCAGAGATACAGTTCCGCACTGTCGCCTGATAAACAAAGTAAGAGCCTACGGAATATCAGACCAGCTGTGTGGCTGGATTGAAGAGCTTTTACCAAACAAAACATAGCATGTTGTTCTCGATGGAGAGATGTCTACAGACGTTAAAATAACCTCTGTCGTGCCACAGGGGTGTGTTATGGGACCATTGCTTTTCACAATATATATCAATGACCTAGTAGATAGTCTCGGAAGTTCCATGCGGCTTTTCGCGGATGATGCTGTAGTATACAGAGAAGTTGCAGTATTAGAAAATTGCAGCGAAATGCAGGAAGATCTGCAGCGGATAGGCACTTGGTGCAGGGAGTGGCAACTTAACAAAGACAAACGTAATGTATTGCGAATACATAGAAAGAAGGATCCTTTATTGTATGATTATATGATAGTGGAACAACACTGGTAGCAGTTACTTCTGTAAAATATCTGGGAGCATGCGTACGGAACGATTTGAAGTGGAATGATCACATAAAATTAGTTGTTGGTAAGGCGGGTTCCAGGTTGAGATTCATTGGGAGAGTCCTTGGAAAATGTAGTCTATCAACAAAGAGGGTTTCTTACAAAACACTCGTTCGACCTATACTTGAGTATTGCTCGTCAGTGTGGTATCCGTACCATATCGGGTTGACGGAGGAGATAGAGAAGATCCAAAGATGAGTGGCGCATTTCGTCACAGGGTTATTTGGTAAGCGTGATAGCGTTACGGAGATGTTTAGCAAACTCAAGTGGCAGACTCTGCAAGAGAGGCGCTCAGCATCGTGGTGTAGCTTGCTGTCCAGGTTTCGAGAGGGTGCGTTTCTGGATGAGGTATCGAATAATATATTGCTTCCCCCTACTTATACCTGCCGAGGAGATCACGAATGTAAAATTAGAGAGATTCGAGCGCGCACGGAGGCTTTCCGGCAGTCGTTCTTCCCGCGATCCATACGCGACTGGAACAGGAAAGGGAGTTAATGACAGTGGCACGTAAGGTGCCCTCCGCCACACACCGTTGGGTGGCTTGCGGAGTATAAATGTAGATGTAGATGTAGAGTGTGAACACGGACATGGTATAGGATTGGGGTGGACATCATTAAAACAAAGGCGTTTATCGTTGCGGCGGAATCTTCTCACGAAATTTCCATCACCAGCTTTTTCCTTCGAATGCGAAAATATTTTGCTGACGCCGACCTACATAGGAAGAAATGATCATCGTAATAAAATAAGGGAAATCAGGTTCGTTCTTGCCCCCTGTCCGAGATTGGAATAATAGAAAATTACTGTGGAGGTGGTTCAGTGAACAGTCTGCCAGGCATTTGAGTATGATTTGCACAGTATCCATGTAGATGTAGATTTAGAATAATGTAGTGTCGCCACATCTCAATGAAAATCGTTAACGTTTATAGTGAAGTCTTAGAATCACATGATGAGTTGTCGTACATGCAGCCCGAAAAGCTTTAGGTAAACTGAATACGACTTTCAAAACTAAACTTCCGATGTGTCTGAAAAGGGAACTTTGCAAGCAATACGTATTACCGGTTTTGACTTACGACATTAACAAGCATCACAAAAATCAAAATGAATGTTATTTAAAAGAAGACTTGTAGGAGCCCTTTTGACTAAAATGAATAACATCAGTCGATACTACATTAAGTTTATGGGAGCTCATACCCAACGACAATGAAATAACCTTAAATTTCACGATACGACTCGAACTTTGAGTTCGCTTTGTAGGGGTCTGTTTCACAGTTTATGGCTTTACAGCAAATACTTAATATTAACATATTTCATATATATTAGCGGTATAAGCTTCCAAGAAAGGTGTTTCGTTTTCGGGGCTCAAAGGTAGAAGTTAATAGGTTGAACCATTTTTAATTTATGCTGATAGCTGTTTTGAAACATCTTTTCTCGAGAAAAACCTGTTTAAAGTTTAGGGGAAACTTTTATATGTATTATTAGTTCAGACTGCATAAAAACTACATGTTGTTGTTGTGGTCTTCAGTCAGAGACTGGTATGATGCAGCTCTCCATGCTACTCTATCCTGTGCAAGCTTCTTCATCTCCCAGTACCTACTGCAACCTACATCCTTCTGAACCTGTTTAGTGTATTCATCTATTGGCCTCCCTCTACGATTTTGATCATCCACGTTGCCCTCCAGTACTAAATTGGTGATCCCTTGATGCCTCAGAATATGTCCTACCAACCGATTCCTTCTTCTAGTCAAGTTGTGCCACAAATTTCTCTTTTCCCCATTCTGTTCAAAACCTCCTCATTAGTTATGTGATCTACCCATCAAATATTCAGCATTCTTCTGTAGCACCACATTTCGAAAGCTTCTCTTCTTGTCTAAACTATTTATCGTCCACGTTTCACTTCCATATATATCTACACTCCATACAAATATTTTCAGAAACGACTTCCTGACACTTAAATCTATACTCGATGTTAACAAATTTCTCTCCTTCAGAAACGCTTTCCTTGCCATTGCCAGTCTACATTTTATATCTTCTTACTTCGACCATTGTGAGTTATTTTGCTCATTTACTACTGTAAGCGGCTCATTTCCTAATCTAATTCCCGCAGCATCACCCGATTTAATTCGACTACATTCCATTATTCTCGTTTTGCTTTTGTTGATGTTCATCTTATATCCTCCTTTCATGACACTGTCCATTCCGTTCAGATGCTCTTCCAGGTCCTTTGCTGTCTCTGACAGAATTACAATGTCGTCGGCGAACCTCAAATTTTTTATTTCTTCTCCATGGATTTTAATTCCTACTCCAAATTTTTCTTTTGTTTCCTTCACTGCTTGCCCAATATACAGATTGAGTAACATCGGGGAGAGGCTACAACCCTGTCTCACTCCCTTCCCTACCACTCCTTCCCTTTCCTGCCCCTTGACTCTTATAACTGCCGTCTGGTTTCTTTACAAATTGTAAATAGCCTTTCGCTCCCTGTATTTTACCCCTGCCACTTCAAGGATATGAAAGAGAGTATTCCAATCAATATTCTCAAAAGCTTTGTCTAAGTCTACAAATGCTAGAAACGTAGGCTTGCCTTTCCTTAATCTATTCTCTAAGATAAGTCGTAGGGTCAGTATTGCCTCACGTGTTCCAACATTTCTACGGAATCCAAACTGATCTTCCCTGAGGTCGGCTTCTACCAGTTTTTCCATTCGTCTGTAAAGAATTCGTGTTAGTATTTTGCAGCCGAGGCTTATTAAACTGATAGTTCGGTAATTTACACATCTGTCAGCACCGGCCTTCTTTGGGATTGGAATTATTATGTCCTTCTTCAAGTCGTATTTTTGATGTCGCTGAATACAAATTTGAAGCTTTATTTTCAAAATTCCAGGACCGTATATCAGCGCTTCTTTAAACTCGAATTGTTCATGGAGAGCAATTCCCTCGTTCTTCTTGGCGAGAAAAGCCGATCTGGATGAGCTGGATGTGCTGCGTTCGGCAGCCTGCACACGCTGTTCGTCAGCTTTTTCGGCCAATATGTTTGCATGCATACTGCAATGTAAATCACTTTGTGTGCGAGCGTCTTGGCATGACACGTTTTCTACCAGAGGCGCGTGTCTTCATCTGAGAGCGTCCCACGGTGACCGTGACACTGCTTCTAACAATGTGCTGTAGAAACTTTTGTAACGCACGGGTTAAAAAACCTTTTCGTCCCAACATTCTAGACACACATACCTTTCAAAAAACAAATACAATCTGAATTTGGGACCATTTTGAACGAGAACCTTGCCTTAATCTGCATAAACGATTTAGGAGACAATCTGTCGCGCAGACAACTATACTTAGTTGTTAGCGTACTGGAAAACCACAAAACATATTTGTATTTGAACAAGTTAAATGATATACGAGATGATTAACTGCGTATTTTTTGAATGAAAAAAGACCAAATTAAACGCGCTCTTAACTAGTACATGGCTAAATCTAGGGCAGGGCTTTATCCAGCAGTGGATATGAAATATTTGATGATGATGAATGAATACTCCTGCTCCAAATTAAGTTGAAAAATGCACCTGCTGGTCGGCAAGACAAGAGTTTTACGGTCAGCAGGTGGCCGCGTTGAGTCCTACAGGAAGACGCGGCCTTGAACTAGCACCCTGTCCCCTCCATTGTTCTCAGCGGACGCGCGGGGCATCGCAGGTGGTAACTGCCTTTTCACTCGAGAATTGTTTCCCTCGTAGGAAGTGCGACCTGACCTCAGACGACATTAATGAACAACCACTGAAATGTAGGCAACCCGCAGCGCTGTTGGGTACGCCGTAATGACGTCTCGCTCTGCACGGCGGTGCAGCGTAAGCCTTTTTCTTATTTTTTGAGTACTGTGGAAATCAGCCGAGGACCCAGAATCAATTATGTTCTTTATTCATTTATTTAAACTGATTTGATTAGGTTTATCATGCTCTTTCTTCCGTTGGACCAAGGGTTCACACATACAGTACTTTCTTGCATCATATTTAGCTAAGAAATAACAATTTTAGTGTGACAAATAGTATTAAAATAATTTGAGTGTCTATAGTGTCAATGTGAGTGAGTAGTATTGCCTATGAACTAATAGAGTTAATACTGGCAGTATCTGTACTACTACTGCAGGTGCCACCAATAGCGATAATAGTAACAATAAAAAATAGTAATAATAATAATTATTATTATAGTGGCAGATATAAAATAATTTATAGGTGTAAAAAATAGATGTTTGCTGATTTAGCCGGCTCTAGAGAAAGCAAATTTAAGGAGACTGCGCCAGCTAAGAATACTGGAAAATGAGGAAGAACTGTTTGGAAAGAAGAATGTACAAAGGTAGGTAACACGTGCGTGCAGCGAAAATGATAATCACTGTTGTTGCTTTAGTAGGTATGTCATTAACTGTCTTCTCAACTTGGAGATGTTATTCAGTTCTCTAAAATACTGCGGGAGGTTATTCCAGAGTCGGGTTCCTGCTACTGAAAGCGAGAAAGTGACTGAACGATGGAGTGGGACAGAAAGATTGATGGGAAACTGTGGTTTTGCCATGCTGTTCAGACAAGAGCGTTAAGGTCGAGTAGACACATGGCAGACAATGTACCTTAATAAGACAGTAGACAGAACAGAGGGTGTGGAAATCTCTGTGCTTGTTTGCACGCTGCCAGGATAGCTGTGCCTACAATGGCGAAATGGTTCAAATAGCTCTAAGCACTATGGGACTTAACGTCTGAAGACATCAGTCCCCTAGACTTAGACCTACTTAAACCTAACTAACCCAAGGATATCACACACATACATGCCGGAGGCAGGATTCGAACCTGCGACCCTAGCAGCGGTGTGGTTTCGGACTGAAGCGCCTAGAATCGCTCGGCCACCACGGCCGGCTAATGGCGAAATGTCATCAAAGAGTCGAACATCACAGATACAACGATCACAGGCATTCATAACCAGTTACAGGCACCGTGAGCTTTCGTGAGGAAGGCCTTGCAGGATAACATCGCCATAATCAATAATTAGAAGTATATGTTTTTAGGAAGAGAAGGAAGGGAGGGCCACATTTCACCCTGATTTAGGTTCGTTTTTGAAAATTCGTTTCAGTTTCGAGGTTTCTCTTGGGGGGAAGGAGGTTGAGAGTGACGCGTATACTCATCCGGAGTTTCCTGTTGCTGGCCAGTAATTAGCCGTGTCACAGTTGCTGTTTATGTACAAATAAAGTTTTTCATTACTGCAAGTTTTATCAGGGCACAGATGCCTCGGATTTTAATTACAGGAACAATAAAGTTAACTATAAAGCAAATAAAATGTTTCAACATTTCCCTCAGTGCATAGTAAACCGCTACGGCATAAATTCAAACAATCTGAAATTCAGGAAAGTACATCTCTCGGAAAGTATTCGTTACAAAATTTGAGATATACGAACAGGTGCAGTCCATTTGATTTAACAACTGTAATAGCGACAAACTTCCACAACTTTGACAACGTCATAATTTACACGATGTGAAACAGAAGTACACACTGTTTTTCGTTTAGCCCCACAAATGTGAATAGAGGCTCCACACTTTGCCCTTGTGAGCGTGTGAATGCTGTTTGTTTGCTCGTTTCCGCCTACGCTTAGGAGAGGCCAGTCTTTCTGCGGAAAATTTTTCCCTCTCAGTCTTGCCTTACTCAACTTCCTTGTACTCGCGAACATGTAGGACTTGACATGTGTTGGCAAACTGCGAATACAATACCACCACAGCTATACAGTTTACTGGAAACACATGAAAATTCATTCCGGACCGGGACTCTAACCCGGATTCCTGCTTTACCCTAGCAGCGGCCTTAACTTCTTCGGCTATCCGAGCACGCTTCATGGAAAGACCTAAACTTCCATAAGTCCTAGCGGTTGTTCGCACAATTACGTGATTCCCACACGGGGAGGGACTCATGTATTTTTCTCTTCAGACGAACTTGGCTTTGTCATAAAATACATTAGTACAGTGTCTGTATTTGGCGATCTCAATAAGGTTCGATGCAATGTTCCTTCATACAGGATAACAATTATTGAAGCCGCGCGGAATTTCCGCGCGATTTGAGGCACCATGTCACGGATGCGCGGCCCCTCCCGCCGGATCTTCGAGTCCTCCCTCGGGCATGGGTGTGTGTGTGTTGTCCTTAGCATAAGGTACTTCAAGTTGGTTTAAGTAGTGTGTAATTCTAGGGACCGATGACCTCAGAAGTTGCGTCCCTTAGGTTTTCACACACATTTGAACAATTATTGAACTATTTCAAGTAATTTCGTTATAACAGCTGAACAGTTCGAGTTAAAATGTTCAAACTGAACGGTTGGCCGTGTGGTATGATGGAAATTAGCATCCGCATGCTCACACGCTTTGTTGTTGTCGTCGATTTGCACCTGAATATCTCACTTCAATAAGCAAAATTCGCGCATTTGGTGGACTGAGAATCCGCATTTCGCGATCGAGAAGTCTCTTTACCCTCAACGGGTAACTGTAGTGTGCAATGACCAGTCACGGAATAGTTGATAAGATACACTATGTGATCCAAAGTATCCGGACACCCCTAAAAAAACGTTTTTCATATTAGGTGCATTGTGCTGCCACCTATTGCCAGGTACTCCATATCAGCGACCTCAAGAGTCATTAGATATGGTGAGAGAGTAGAATGAGGCGTTCCGCGGAACTGCCGGACTTCGAACGTGGTCAGGTGATTGAGTGTCACTTGAGCCATACGTCTTTACGCGAGATTTCCACACTCATAAACATGTCTAGGTCCACTGTTTCCGATGTGATAGTGAAGGGGAAACGTGAAGGCACACGTACAGCACAAAAGCATACAGGACGACCTCGTCTGTTGACTGACAGAGCGCCGACAGTTGAAGAGAATCGTAATGTGTATAGGCAGACTTCTATCCAGACCATAACACAGGAATTCCAAAATGCATCAGGATCCACTGCAAGTACTATGACAGTTCGGCGGGAGGTGAAAAAACTTGGATTTCATGGTCGAGCGGCTGCTCATAAGCCATACATCACGCCAGTAAATGCCAAACGACTCCTCGCTTGGTGTAAGGAGCGTAAGCATTGGACGATTAAACAGTGGAAAAACGTTGTGTGGAGTGACGAATCATGGTATACAATGTGGCGATCCGATGGCAGAGAGTGAGTACGGCGAATGCCCGGTGAACGTCATCTGCCAGCGTGTGTAGTGCCAACAGTAAAATTCAGAGGCGGTGGTGTTACGGTGTGGTTGTGATTTTCATGACTTGCAACCCTTGTTGTTTTGCGTGGCACTATCACAGCATAGGCCTACATTGATGTTTTAAGCACCTTCTTGCTTCCCACAGTTGAAGAGGAATTCGAGGATGGCGATTGCATCTTTCAACACGATCGAGCACCTTTTCATAATGCACGGCCTGTGGTGGAGTGATTACATGCAATAACATCCCTGTAATGGACAGACCTGCACAGAGTCCTGAACTGAACCCTATAGAACACCTTTGGGAAGTTTTGGAACGCCGTCTTCGTGCCAGGCCTCACCGACGGGCGTCGATACCTCTCCTCAGTGCGGCATTCCGTGAAGAATGGATTGCCATTCCCCAACAAATCTTCCAGCACCTGATTGAACGTATGTCTGCGAGAGTGGACGCTATTATCAAGGGTAAGGGTGGGCCAATACCATATTGAATTCCAGCATTACCGATAGAGGGCGGCCACGAACTTGTAAGTCATTTTCAGTCAGGTGTCCGGATACCTTTGATCACATAGTGCATTCCTGAATGGCACAGTGACTACCGAGCGGTACCTGAAGGTTTTGGAAGGTGATTTCATCCCCATTGTTCAAAGTGACCTTGATTCCGACAAGATATGGTTCATGCAAGACAGAGATTTAAGCAGTAGAACGTTTGGTGTTCTGGAGGAGCACTTTACGGACCGCGTTCTGGCTCTGGGGTACCCAGACGCCACTGGCATGGACCTCAATTGGCCGACATATTCTCCGGACCTGAACACATGTGACTCCTTTTTGTGAGGCCATATTAAAGACAGGGTGTACAGCAACAACCCCAAAACCATTGCTGAGATGATAGCAGCCATTCAGGGGGTCATCGACAGCACTGATGTTCCGACTATTCAGCGGGTCTACATCTACATCTACATCTATACTCCGCGAGCCACCTTACGGTGTGTGGCGGAGGGTACTTATTGTACCACTATCTGATCCCCCCTTCCCTGTTCCATTCACGAATTGTGCGTGGGAAGAACGACTGCTTGTAACTCTCCGTATTTGCTCTAATTTCTCGGATCTTTTCGTTGTGATCATTACGCGAGATATATGTGGGCGGTAGTAATATGTTGCCCATCTCTTCCCGGAATGTGCTCTCTCGTAATTTCGATAATAAACCTCTCCGTATTGCGTAACGCCTTTCTTGAAGTGTCCGCCACTGGAGCTTGTTCAGCATCTCCGTAACGCTCTCGCGCTGACTAAATGTCCCCATGACGAATCGCGCTGCTTTTCGCTGGATCATGTCTATCTCTTCTATTAATCCAACCTGGTAAGGGTCCCATACTGATGAGCAATACTCAAGAATCGGACGAACAAGCGTTTTGTAAGCTACTTCTTTCGTCGATGAGTCACATTTTCTTAGAATTCTTCCTATGAATCTCAACCTGGCGCCTGCTTTTCCCACTATTTGTTTTATGTGATCATTCCACTTCAGATCGCTCCGGATAGTAACTCCTAAGTATTTTACGGTCGTTACCGCTTCCAATGATTTACCACCTATGGCATAATCGTACTGGAATGGATTTCTGCCCCAATGTATGCGCATTATATTACATTTATCTACGTTTAGGGAAAGCTGCCAGCTGTCGCACCATGCATTAATCCTCTGCAGGTCCTCCTGGAGTACGTACGAGTCTTCTGATGTTGCTACTCTCTTGTAGACAACCGTGTCATCTGCAAATAGCCTCACGGAGCTACCGATGTTGTCAACTAAGTCATTTATGTATATTGTAAACAATAAAGGTCCTATCACGCTTCCCTGCGGTACTCCCGAAATTACCTCTACATCTGCAGATTTTGAACCGTTAAGAATGACATGTTGTGTTCTTTCTTCGCTATTCGTCTGCGACACATCATCGCCAATGATGGCAGGCATATCGAACATGTGATAACGTAAATCAGAATATTGTTTAGATGTTAAATGAAGTGTTTGCATAGCACAGTTTGTAACTAATTTACGTTTCTTTCATATAGATCAATAACTGTCCCCTGTAAATACGTGCACGCATATCTGAAGGAACACTGCATCGAACTTCGCTGACACCGTCAAATGCAGCTACTGCACTAGTGAAATTGTAGTAGCAATTGTTGGCTGAAAAGCTTTCTGCGGCCTGTCGGGCTACAAGGCCATCCACGTGGATTAGGGTAAATATATCAAAGAGTGCGCAGTCCGAAAGAGAGCGCAGCTTGTGTTCCTGACAGCTGACTTAACTGATCAGCTCGCCATTCACGTAGTTGTGTTCAGTGGTATCAAAAACATGCCGTAGAAGTTATGTGAAGAAATCATGTGTTTCCGAAGTGAAACAGGTATGAACCATTTTTCAGCTTTGTTCATTCAGTTCTGGTACTCTGTTGCATAAGTTGTACTCAGAATACACGAGCAAATAGCCTTTAATTCTTGACTGCTTTGAAAAGCTGTATTGCAGTCTACCATGCTGCATCCACATGCCGCGCGAGATTAGCCGAGCGGTCTGAGGCGCTGCAGTCGTGGACTGTGCGGCTGGTCCCGGCGGAGGTTCGAGTCCTCCCTCGGGCATGGGTGTGTGTGTTTGTCCTTAGGATAATTTAGGTTGTGTGTAAGCTTAGGGACTGATGACCTTAGCAGTTAAGTCCCATAAGATTTCACACACATTTGAACACTTTTTTGCATCCACATGTTTTGCAAACATGACGTGCTGCCATCTATTGACTTGGCTTGGAATCATCGTTTCTGTAAAGAGCGCGCATGTAACGTCCCCAAAGTGTGCATGCGTTCTCTTTAGGGCACAACTGTTAATTTGTACCTCTTGAGTGAGTTGTGGAGTCCGAAGGACAGGGTTTATTTCTGAATAACTTCAAATTAGGTTGCCGCAGATTTGGTACGAAGGAGTCTGCTTTGAGGAAGACTGAAAGCTTTGAGCAGAGAACATAGATTTTGGCGTTTCCAGAGGACTGAATCCATTGCGTGAAGTGTGGGAGATGGTAGCACGAACAGTGAGCTTCATTTGAGGGTGATGTTGAGTTAATTTCTGACATTTGCTACATGTATGTTCTTTGGGCATGTTGTGCATACTGTTAAGCGCAGCTGAACGAAAGGGTGCACATTTCACGTTTTTTGTATTTTTTGTAGTTTTCTGAACTTTTAGATTTTGTGTTAATAAAAATAAATCTAAAATGATTTTGTTTTCCTATTGATAATAATCCAGATATTTAAGGTTAGTCCTTAACTGTGCACTCCCTGTTATGGTTCTCCTAGCCCTTGGACAAGCAACTAAAAACTGGAATTAGTTGCCATTAACGAGACATTTAATTTTAATGTACCATGTTCTTCATAAGTTGGCTAGAAAGCGGATATATGTACACTGCCTGAAAAAAAGTGAAACACAAAGAAGACAAGTAGGAAAGGAAATGAAATTCCACGATTTGAAAGACTATGTGATGTCATTTGAGTGATTACAAAATTGGGTCAAATTTGCAAAGAAGTTGGTAATAACCCGCTCATCACTCTATGATGTTGCATCCCCTCTCCCTTTGTTGTATGCATTAATTCGTTTTAAAAGTCCCATGAGGTCGCCAACGGCCTTGCCGCAGTGATAACACTGGTTCCCATCAAATCACCGAAGTTAAGGACTGCCAGGCTTGGCCAGCACTTGGATGGGTCACCTTCTGGGTTTGTCGAGTGCTGTTGACAAGTGCAGTGCACTCAGCCCTTGTAATTGAGGAGCTACTTGATTGAGAAACAGCGGCACTGGTCGCAAAAACTGACTACAGCCGGGAGAGTGGCGTGCTGACCACGTGCCCGGGGTGAGGATGACACGGCGGCCGGTCGGTTCTTTTGGGCCTTCAAGGCCTTTTAGGACGGTATTCGGTTGTCATGAGGTCGTTGTATCCTCTCATGAAGCAAACTGTGCTATAACTGTGGTAACTGTCCTTATATTCTGGACACTGGCACCTGGACAGAATTGACGTTAGTGGTGCTTCCCCACGTGTTATATCGGGGAGAGATCTGGTCATATTGCTGGGCAACGACACACAGTAACGTCACGCAGACAGTTCATAGAGACACGTGTCTACTGTGGACGAGTACTGTCCTGCTGAAAAATAGCACCACGATATTGACGTATGAGACGTAATACATGAGGACGCGGAATGTCGGTGACATGTTGTTACACCGTCAAGAGTTCCCACAGGCACTACGACCACTCCTACATCGTGACGCGAGCGGTAAACATCGCTGTGCCTCCACAAAAAGTTGGAAAAATGATTTCTGTCCCTAGGTCGCCGCCAAACACGCTGGCAACGGTTGTCTCAGGTAGTGTAGAACTGTAGTTCACCACTGAACAAAATGCGATGCCATTACTCGGCAATCCACGCTTTATAATTATGGCACCACTCCAAACAGCCGTTTATGTCGTGGTGTTAACGGCAGCCTATGCAACGGACGGTAATTGCCTAGTCCGGCAGTTGCCAGTCTCCGGTCAATGATGCTGGATGACAAAATATCTCGATTACTTGTGCTCGGATGGTAGGCACGAGAATGGGAAGGGATTAGGATGTGCTTAGCGCACAACGTGACGATCCCGCTTTGCAGTAATCAGACTCGGACGCGCGGAACCTTGACGGCGAGCATGCCTTCCCTCATATTCTCATGCAGTCCGACATTAGGCCTCTGTCACATTTGAACGCCCTACAAATGCGGATATTACGCGATCAACCAGTCGGCCGAATGAAGCTTAAAATTAGGCCCCTTTAAAACACTTTCAGGTGCTGATAACGCAGTATCACACAAGTACGAGGCGTATCCGTGTCCTTCAGCAATTATTCAACACCTGACGCTGTTCACGCGCCTTACATAACATATCCTATCAGGCCTGGCAACAACACTAATTCTATCTCGTGGCCGTTCTACCTGTCAGAGAGAATTGCAACTCTAATCATCTACATACCCACCTATGATGTGTGTGTTTACTAAGTTACATTGTCATCCAACCATAGCTTCTGGATCTCCATCTATCATGTCTGGAATATAGATGGTCAAAAAATTGATAGCGGAGGTTCTGCAGAGAGTACTGTTCATACTTTGTAGACTCGAGTCATGTGGCCTGGCGTATCTACAGGACTACATGATTTGATTTCATGTAGCAACGTTAAGAGTATTGACTATAGTTTGAGACCATACCTAATTCTCAAAGTAGGAGATCATTTGCATTTCTATGTTACTAGACAATCGTGTATTCTCATGCGCTAAACGTGTGGTTTAAAAATTAATTTCACTCGTATCTACGCTACATGATATTGCAGTTTTCACAAACGCTATTGTACGAAATAATTGTGAGCACAGCGTGAATTAAGATTTCGTTTTAAAGTTTTATTTTACTCGCAAGAAGTATGAGAGAGATGGGGGGGGGGGGGGGGGAGGGGGAGGGATTACGTAACAGAGAGGACACCCCTGATATTCGGGCCATCTCCGACTCCTGCATAACAAGATCTGCCACAAAGCTCTGTTTAAGCTATGAGTTCAGTAACTTGTGGCCAACTGATGATGTGCCTATCAACAAGGCGCAGCAGTGCAAGCTACACCGCTATCGGAACTGACTCAACAGGAAAATTCCGCTGCAGTCGGTAAGCAGGGCGCGACCACAAGAGACTATAGAAGCTGTCATATTACGAGTACTGCACACGTATACTGAACAGCCTCGTTGGCAGATGGTTATAGCATATGAATGACTCCTATCATGGAAACGCACGTATTTCGTAGAAAACGACACAACTGTCGTTTTGGAGAATTCCGTGACATATAGAAGTCATTCTTTGTTCTTTTATTTATCTAATCAACTTTTTAACCATATAGTCATAGCTTCGAGTGTACTTTGAGCTTATTTCCTTACTAGATGTACGTTTAAATGTCATCTTAAATTACTTTCCTCACTAGCATTGACTGGCGACATAATCAACCTCCGTTTACTTCATTTTACTAAAAACCACTGCCGATATATATTTGCGGTTGATTTTTGATTTCAGTTTATGCAAAGTTTTTATAAAAAATAAAAAGCCACACTTAAACGTGAAGTGATCTTACGGTTTATCGCTAGCGAAATTTGCTCGTCAGGCCGGCCGGTGTGGCCGAGCGGTTCTAGGCGCTATTGTCTGGAAACACGTGACCGCTACGGTAGCAGGTTCGAATCCTGCCTCAGGCATAGACGCGTGTGATGTTCTTAGGTTAGTTATGCTTAAGTAGTTCTAAGTTCTAGGGGACTGATGACCATAGATGTTAAGTCCCATATTGCTCAGAGCCATTTGAACCATTTTGCTCAGGGCCATTTTTGTTGCTCGTCATGCACTGTTCTTTGTCAGCTCTTCGACAGTTCACGAACGAGGTGTTACGAGGTTTTTTATGCAATCACATTTGGTGTGATACTCTTAATCCTTTCCCTCGAAAATCTGTAGATTGAAAATATTGGTTTACGTAGCGTCCTGGGAGCTGGCGTGGCGTCGCACGAAGCTGGGTCAGAATCCACACACTATTATGCGACGCGGATGCCGCTTGGTGGCGTTGCGGGCATGTGACGCGGTAACGAAAGTATGTAAGTGGAGAAAACACGCCCGAGGGATCACCCTAGCGAAGATATGGGCTGCAAATGGGGAAATCTAATGAGATAAGCGACTGTGACAAAGCGCAAATTATTATTCCGCAGAGCCTATGAAAAGAGAGAAGCTGGTCGAATGGTCATGTGCTACTGTCGTGAGCATCTACAGAAAGAGGGAGAAGGACAGTGAAATTATCACTAAGCACTAAGTATTTTGATGTCCACGACTCTTCACAGAACGTGCGGTTCGGAGGCTTTTCTGCTCCGTAAATTAGGATAGGCGGTGGTCTGTGGCATCTCTGCCGAAAAAGCAATATGCTGGTGCACGCACAAGTCTTACGGAGCACACAGTTCATCGCAAATTGTTGAGTATGGAGCTCCGCAGCGGATCACCCCTACACGTTCAAATGTTAACCCAAAGACATCGTCAATTACGACTGCAGTGGGCTCGAAACCATCGGGATTCGAGCGTCGATCAATGGGAACGTTTCTGCTCTTCGAGTAATCAAATTTTTGCTACACTAGGTCGAATGTTGTCTCCACACACGCCGTCATCAAAGTAAACGGCGGCTGGAACGTGCAGCGCGCCACCACGGATGCAGGCTGGTGGACGCATTATTGCGCAATGGGAGGCCTTCTCCTACGCTTGGATGAGACCTGTGGTAGTAATCGAAGACACACTGACAGCTGCGAACCACCTGCATCCCTTCATCCTTGGTGTCTTCCCCGATGGAGATGCCATCTTTCAGCACTATAATTGTTGTTGTTGTTGTTGTTGTTGTTTGGGGGAGGAGACCAGACAGCGAGGTCATCGGTCTCATCGAATTAGGGAAGAACGGGGAAGGACGTCGGCCGTGCCCTTTCAAAGGAATCATCCCGGCATTTGCCTGGAGCGATTTAGGGAAATCACGGAAAACCTAAATCAGGATTGAAAACGTCTGGCCAATGGTGGCCGAGCAACTGGCTCGTCACAATACGCCAGTCACTACTCTTGAAGAACTGCCCAGGCGTATGAACTGTGGTATTCTGTTGAAGCTGCATGGGTAGCTGTACCTGTACACGCCATCCAAGCTCTGTTTGACTCAATGTCCAGGCATATCGAGGCCGTTATTACGGCCAGAGGTGGTTGTTCTGCGTACTGATTTCTCAGGATCTATGCACCCAAATTGCATGAAAATGTAATCACAAAAAAATGGTTCAAATGGCTCTAAGCACTATGGGACTTAACATCTATGGTCATCAGTCCCCTAGAACTTAGAACTACTTAAACCTAACTAACGTAAGGACAGCACACAACACCCAGCCATCACGAGGCAGAGAAAATCCCTAACCCCGCCGGGAATCGAACCCGGGAACCCGGGCGTGGGAAGCGAGAACGCTACCGCACGACCACGAGATGCGGGCAAATGTAATCACATGTCAGTTCTAGTATAATATATTAGTGCAATGAATACCCGTTTATCGTCTGCATTCCTTCTTGGTATAGCAATTTTAATGGCCAGTAGTGTATCATCTTCCCATTGCCGCCTTCTCAACTACTCAAAGATGAGCTTCTTGTAGCCGGATATGATGGCTGCAAAGCCAGAAATATTACACTAGCTTAGAAGTCGCGGAGAGTGCTAATTATCTGAAAATGGGAAGGAAAATGCCATAGTGCAAACTTTGTTTTCCTCCGCGTTGACTTGACTCAAAAACTGACCGCGGCGCGCAGTTGACCAGATCCGAAAAGTGACAGCGTGCGCAGTTGACATCTTCAAGAGCAGCGCGTAGACTAGATCGCCCTCCAGCATGGGAGCACGTTGCAGATTATACGAGTACATTGCCATCCTTGATGATCACGTTCTCTATTAAGAAACATGTCCCGCCTTTTGCAATGTCCAGGGGACCAACATCAATCGTTGTGGTTTCATTGTAATTATTGCCTTTTAATAAAACTGATAGTTCTGTTCATGTCACTGTGTATTTATTTCAGCTACCTTCTGTACTGTACTGTAGCATTTCTTTAAATGCACGGTCCAAGTTTCATCGACTTACACAACATGGCAGTAAAACATCAAACGGAGCCGAGCGGTCTGAGGCGCTGCAGTCAGGGGCTGTGTGGCTGGCCCCGGCGGAGTTCGAGTCCTCCCTCGGGCATGGGTGTGTGTTTGTGCTTAGGATAATTTAGGTTAAGTAGTGTGTAAAGTTAGGGACTGATAACCTTAGCAGTTAAGTCCAATACGATTTCACACACATTTGAACATCAAACGGAAGTTACTTTCGTACTTAACTTTAACATATAAGTTTAGATGTGGAGTGAATCGAAACATTTGAATTCAAAATAGTTTTCTAATAACTGAGTCAATCCATCATTCCAAAGTTAGTGGCTCTTGTAACCAAACATCCACGATTATCTCGAAAACGATTCGACTCGCTTGTGTTCACGTCTTCAGTGGAATTTTTGCTTCTGTTATAGACTTTCACACGTGTCGGTTTCCCGTATACATGGTGGTCACAAGTTGAAAAAGCCGTAAGGATTATGCAGGGTAGGATGGGCTGGGATACGATCGTTGATAAAAAAATTCGATACTTTGTGCCGTTTCCGAGTTAATTAACACTGAAGCTAGCCAATCAGGCTTTTGTGTGCGCAAATTCAAGTGCCTCGTCAGATACAATTAGCATTCTCATACCGCCGGCCGAAGTGGCCGTGCGGTTCTGGGCGCAGCAGTCTGGAACCGCGAGACCGCTACGGTCGCAGGTTCGAATCCTGCATCGGGCATGGATGTGTGTGATGTCCTTAGGTTAGTTAGGTTTAACTAGTTCTAAGTTCTAGGGGACTAATGACCTCAGAAGTTGAGTCCCATAGTGCTCAGAGCCATTTGAACCATTTTTATTCTCATACCGTAGATGACAGTGAACGAGACTGCTCAGCCTTTGGCTGGGGATCGATCCTTACTAGCATCCCATGTCCAATTTTTGTATCGGTCTCTTGTTCGGTGTCAGGAAACCAAACGAAGAACAAGTTTGGCGACACCGTCTCTGGCGGGCCAATTGAATTTACGCTCGCACGAACTGACTGGCTAACTTCAATACTAATTAACTTGGAAATGGTGCAACGTATCCAATTTTTGGTATAATTTCTCAGCGCAACCTACCCTGCAACAGCCTTACAACCTTTTCAGAGGGTTTCTGACCAGCATGTGTATTGTGATACTCCCTAAACTTGAAAGTGGTATATTTCACTCTCGACGAAGTTAACTGCCGAGTAATTGTGTAGGCGTAAACCGTTTTTCGAGACTACTTTCTTCGCTGAAGCCCTACATCTGAATGTTGAGCGAATTACGCACTATTTTCTGTTCAGTTTTCTCGAGGCTTTTCAGATCACCTTGAGTAATTTACAGACCGTAAGGGCAAAAATAAATTCGTAGAGAATCGAGAAACTAGGCAGGCAGATGAACGGAAGGGTACGCATTGGCGTGGTGGAGACGCGCTATCGGCAGCTGTTTCAGAGTGAAGCAACGCCGGAACGCCTGCCTATCTACCCCTGAACAAACATCTTATCGCGTCCAAACAGTGCCTTACACACAACGTCTCTCTATTGTGATTGCAGGAAAAGTAGGTTTCTTCTCCACAGGCGGGGTTATTCCAGGTTTGGGACCAAGTCCACGACGTATATATATATATATATATATATATATATATATATATATATGGCAGCGAATTTTCAGTGTACAAGAATTACCTGAAACTGGAGCAAAACACTTGACTATGGATCGTATATGCATGGTGACGCTGAGATTTGAACCACTTATATTTTTTTGAATACTGTGATACATAGCATTACCAATTGGAGTCTTAGATATATGGAGCATTGATGATAATGGAGAACATTTATTGCGGCCACCATTTTGGCGCCGTAGCTACTCAAGACGAACATTCCTATTCCACACTACTCACCGACACAGATCTTCATCGATTGAGTTTTAGAAGATCTCGCGAGTGCTGACAGAAGACATCTTCTTTTAAATATTCCCACAGCAAATAATCGCAGGGGTTGATTTCGGGGCTGTGAGGTGGCCAAAGTTGACAACATTGAAGATGCTGAGATAAATCGGTGAGACAGTACTTCTTTCATCAAACGTTTTATGCACAAAGCCGAGAAAGACTTTGGAAGTGTGCGGGCGTGTTCCATCCTGCATAAACCACTGCGAGTGCATTGGCAGTTGAGTGGTATATAGTGTATTGAGGAACTGGTTTCGTAACAGGGGCTTGTACCGTTCAGAATAGACCTTTTGGTCGAAAAAGGAAAGTCCAGTTAATCAGGGCTTGATGTGGCAGCCAAAACGGACACGTTTTGATCGTAATTGTCCCTTCCGTGAAAGGGCAGTGAACGTTCAGTAGCCCAAAACTTCAGACATTATTTATGGACCATCCCACTGCAATGAATATACGCCTTGTCAGAGAACCAAACGTTCTGCAGCAACTCTTCCCCTTGCGTTTACATTACTATGCAGCAAAATTATTCATGTCTTTTCACTGCCTATCGGGAATGTGGATCACTGTCATTTTGTACGGTAATAAATAAAGGTCTGAATGAAGAATGCACTGAATAGAGCGACCCGATATTCCAAGTTCGGATACGGCTCTTTTTGTTGACTTACCGGGGCTGCGTTTTATTGCCACTCTCACAGCTTCCATATTTCCAGGTGATCGGATTTGAGACACACGTGTCCGCTTTAGTTCCGACATTCCATTATTTCCAAACTGACGATGCAATGTATAGATTGTGTTTTTGTGGGCGGCCACGTTCTATTAAAATGTTGACGGAAACGTCCCTGTATGAATGACAGCCTTTCTTCCTGCGTGCAAACGCACTAACTTGGTTCTCTGTTGAGCAGCCTGCCGTCCCTTGCCTGGCATCTCAATAAACTGACCTGAACTGAGCCTTAGCACTCTCTCCAGAAACTACTGCGTCTACGGCTTTAATAGGATCGCCATGAAATAAATATCAAGTGGTTCAAAATCTCCTGCGCCACCCTATACATAAATCAAATCACGAGGAACAGTAGTGTCGTGAGAACTGTTTCCTGCATTAGTCTGCTTTCAAATTCTTGCTGTTCTGTTAGAAGTAGAGGCATTACAAATTTTTAAATAAAAATCGATTTTAGTAACTTTATTATATTCTATTGCCATTACTGATAACAATAACACAAACCTTATCGGATTTAGATTGAAGAATGATCACTGTATACTAAATTTCAGAATAAGAGTTGTGTTCAGATGGTTCAAATGGCTCTGAGTACTATGGGACTTAACTTCTGCGGTCATCAGTCCCCTATAACTTAGAACTAATTAAACCTAACTAACCTAAGGACATCACACACATCCATGCCCGAGGCAAGATTCGAACCTGCAACCGTAGCGGGTGCGCGGTTCCAGACTGTAGCGCCTAGAACCGCTCTGCCACCCTGGCCGGGAAGGGTTGTGTCACTGAGACTCCTCCATTTATTGCAATTACTGTGGTGTCTGGCGGTGACACCACAATTACACAAAACCATTAGTATTTCGCAAAATAACTGGAAAACTTTGGCTTCTGGAGATTCTGAGTGGGGTATATTATACATCTTGGTAACCCTGCTGGTTTCCAGGATCTGTAAAAGATCATCTTCGCTCCTGTTTATTTTGGATTAGTTGGAGTGTCTTGTTTACGTCCTACTTAAAGTTTCTTGCCTAAGTACTACAGATATTTGTATGTGTAGATATTCTTTAGTATGCACTAAATACTAACAATGCCACGCATAAAAAATTTCCGTAAAGTAAAGCTCCATTGTAAACCGTTTGCAAACAAAGCAGTCCATACTATTGAGAGGAACCTATGTATCAGATCTTCAGGGAAGATGATTCAAATTTTTATGTTAGGACAGTGACGCTGTTTGTAGTGAATTTGTTGGTTGGTTTCGGGGAAGGAGACCAGACAGCGAGGTCATCGGTCTCATCGGATTAGGGAAGGATGGGGAAGGAATTCGGCCGTGCCCTCTCAGAGGAACCATCCCGGAATTTGCCTGGAGTGATTTAGGGAAATCGCGGAAAACCTAAATCAGGATGGCCGGACGCGGGATTAAACCGTCGTCCTTCCGAATGCGGGTCCAGTGTCTAACCACTGCGCCACCTCGCTCGGTAGTGAATTTGTTATTCTTGGTGTGGACAGCTGACTTTGCCAGATAAAGGACGTGGGGAAATGTAAACAAAATGCATGCTTCTGGAACTTTCAGAGACATAATTTAATATAATTCATATCTTCATTTGCGAGTTATTTCTCAGAATTTAGGTACTTATCTCGTTAGCTTATAAACCTGTGCACTAATTGCTTTTTGTAAATTGCAATGTCTATACCTCTCTAGCAGAGCTAAACATTATTGCAGTTTCAACAAATTAAAGAAAAAAATTTTAATTGCCAAAAATAGTCTAAAACTAAAGTGAGATATGTAATAACACTTTTTCTGGTTAATATGCCTAACGTGTAGAATTGTATTGTACAAATCTGGTAAAAATTGTAATACCGATTAAATGGTACCTGAATTCGATCAAGCATTTTAGAAAATGTTGTGCATCAGTTTTGTGTTATTGCTTTTTATGTATGTCAGTGCGTCATAAATTGTTTAAAATACATGTGAAGTTTTTATAAAATATTCTACATTAACTGTAATAAACTATAAAACTGTAAAACATGTACAAAATAAAAAGTACACGAAAGAGACAGGCGCTGATTATCACATAATAATATGGAGCCGAAAAAGAACCCAGTGTATTCAAACGAAGTTAACGTTCAAGAGTTAACGAAGTAGGCTGCGAGTAGAATACGAGATTAGTTTGATTCGTCGAGTGAAAAAAGAGAAGAAATAATTTGGAGTTTTTTGTTTCTTAGCTTAGTATCATTCGATAGCTACTAGCTGCAAACGAAAAAGTAGGTTTAGTGAAATTCTTCAAAATGCCCCATACTAGATAAGATAAGGACTCTCTTGGCTAAAATTTCTTCAAAACCAAAATTTCAAGTTAGGCAATACGAAAATACATCAAGTGGCCAAAAATTATGGCTGTTGAAACCTATGCAGTGCATTTTTGTCCTTGCAGTCGTGGTAGAAATGGCTTGCTGACATCCCACATTCAAATCGCTGACGTTATGACTCACAACAGACTGTAGATCGCCCAGCGGGGGCTACGTGACGTCCATTCGTCAGACACGGGACCCATGAGTAATACGGGCCCCACAACGAACGTGTGACATTACACAAGTCGCCTTCTCCGCCATAGATCACGATCGGCCCCGTGCAGGGTCCACAGGAAATCAATATGTCAATGAGGAGATACCCACTAAAGGTCTTAACACTGAATCTTATCGAGGGCTTGCATGCATTTAAATGCGCGGTTAGGAATTATTAAACTCGCATGAAATAACTCGCTTCTCGCCTGAGACGACCGCTTGAACTCGTGTCACGCACAACACAAGATCCCTATAGCCCGATGGCCGCGGCCAGACACTTATGGTGGTCCTGTGCGACGGGCTACGCGTGTAGAAACACTCTCTCTGCCAGCCGGGACACAGTTGACTGCGGAAGCCTGTATCTGAAATCTCAGGTGTGCTGTGAGCCTTGCACCCATTATCATCCAATATTCAGAGTCAGTTGACTCGCAACGTGCTGTTTTATTCGCTTCACACTACTGCAGACTGCTCAGATATTGTGCCTACACTCGCGCCACAAAGCCGCACCAAACAGTAATATTCGGTCGACATACACAGCCCATCTTAAATGGATCAATTCTTCCCCCAACGTTTGGCCATTCCGTTTAGATCAACTGGTCTTAAATCATGAGCATAACTTGGATGACGAAACAGTTTCAGTCCATTCAACCCACTTTCTCCATTATCACTTCAGCTGTCTGGGCTGAAACGTGTTTTTGGCAGAAGATTATTTTCTTGCGCGCCAATACTGGTCGTTTTTCAATCTGCCCCTGTAAGTTATTTACGTGTTCTACGTGTCAGGTTATTACAAATGTCAGGCAGCTTCCTAGGGGAAAGTATAACAACAAATTGAGCATTTACATATTTTTAAACATTAGTCGTAACATTCCTAAGATTTTTTTCTATATAGGGTTTTATACTCCCTCACTCAGTCATTCTCTCTCACACACATATAAACGTTGTAATATTACACACTGGGAACTCTTCTGTGTTGTAGAAGATCCCTAGTATATACGGTTTCCTTATTGTGTTTGAAGTTAATTTTATTGTCTGTTACATTCTTTAGGACACTGAGTAAACGGTTAAAAATTTTTGCGGCTGAATACGTCACTTCTTCCGCGCCACGTTAACGCTGAATTATAGTCAGCATAGGTTCTTTCACTAACGTGACAACTTGCGTGATGTTCAAACTCAAAATGAACACGATTTATATCAAATATTTTTGAAGGTATGCAAATGTAGAGTTCCATTTCCGTTTCTTTTAATGTCAAACAAAAGAACTTATATCTCAAACATTACGTCAAAGCTCATGGTATGAGTTGTATTCCTCGTATATGCACTAAGTGACAGACCTGAAGCCAGTCGAAACCGGTTGTTCGAAAAATAAAGAAATGTTTATGCGATCTTGGCTTTAGAAAGTTTTTACCAAGTGAAACAGACCGCTCCTTCTGATTTCTCAACGTGAGGAAATTCGATCACGAATTGTGTGTAATTTAATGTTCTAAAACAGGTGTGGTTTTATTGACGTCTTCCTGAGGATTTTTCGTGTCGATTTTGAGCGTCGATATGTCTGAAAGGTTTTCCCTGCACACCCTTAAGAAACCTGCGTGATTTCGACGTTTGGCGTCGTGGTCTGGTCTCCACCACAGAGACGTCAAGAGAAAGAGGTTAGATGTGGATAAGGGGGGGGGGGAGGTGAAGACCTTTCCATCATGTGACATGTTCGCGGTGGTAATGGCCAGAAACGTGGTGAAATTTGGTGCCAACGTCACATAATTAGCTGACATGAAATTCTGAGGTCTGTCTTTTTTTCCCCATGTGCCGACACCTTGCTGTTTCAAGCGTTACTGAGTCCGAGTGTGACGTGGCAGGGCGCCAAACTTTTTCACAAAGGAGGGTTGTCGGCACGTTAGAGCCAAAATTCACACATCTGCGTTGTGAGGGAGGAGAATGGCGAGCTTTCAAAAAAGTGAGCCTTTGATTCTTTTGCGCAGTGCATATTCAGTAATCATCCGAAACATTTTTACCACTGACTTCCGCGAGACTGAATGCCACAGGTGTCATTACAGACGCGTACCGCGGTAAGGAAAAAAGTTCAGGGTGTTCCACGAGGAATGGTCAATATTCAGAGATACAACAGGAAAGATCATTCGAAGCAAAATAGTCTAGGATATGTGGGCTCTAAAATGCATACCTTAAGAGCTATTAGCACTTGTTCAATAGAAGAGATGTGTTTTACAGTAGCGAAGATGAACAAGTGCTCATAGCTCTTGATGTAGGCACATGTTTACACTGGATATGTTTTCTTGTTTGGTCCATACTACCACCTCTAAAAATATGGAAAGCAAAGAGCTTGTAGTAGGAGAGATTTGTTTCCCAGTGCGCGTTTTAGAGCCCATGTTTACTAGGATATTTTTGCTTCGAATGATCGTTCCTATCAGATCCCTGAATACTGACCATTCCTCCCGGGACACCCTATATAAGCGGATCAGAGACGAATGGAAAAATATTCTAGAGACGATACGGTCCGCAGATGGAGAAATACACTAGCATAAGCGATTTTGACAAAAGAAAAATTGTTATAGCCCAGTACTTAGGGACTGGCGTCTTAGAAACGGCGAAACTGGTCGGCTGTTCGCAGGCTGCTACCGTAATCATTTATGGAGAGTGTTGAAGGACGGTGAAATCACTAGCAGGCGTTGGATATCCACGCCTCGTCACACAGTATGGAGGTCGGAGGCTATACAGGGTGTTACAAAAAGGTACGGTCAAACTTTCAGGAAACATCCTCACGCACAAAGAAAGAAAATATGTTATGTGGACATGTGTCCGGAAACGCTTACTTTCCGTGTTAGAGCTCATTTTATTACTTCTCTTCAAATGACATTAATCATGGAATGGAAACACACAGCAACAGAACGTACCAGCGTGACTTCAAACACTGTGTTACAGGAAATGTTCAAAATGTCCTCCGTTAGCGAGGGTACATGCATCCACCTCCGTCGCATGGAATCCCTGATGCGCTGATGCAGCCCTGGAGAATGGCGTATTGTATCACAGCCGTCCACAATACGAGCACGAAGAGTCTCTACATTTGGTACCGGGGTTGCGTAGACAAGAGCTTTCAAATGCCCCCATAAATGAAAGTCAAGAGGGTTGAGGTCAGGAGAGCGTGGAGGCCATGGAATTGGTCCGCCTCTATCAATCCATCGGTCACCGAATCTGTTGTTGAGAAGCGTACGAACACTTCGACTGAAATGTGCAGGAGCTCTATCTTGCATGAACCACATGTTGTGTCGTACTTGTAAAGGCACATGTTCTAGCAGCACAGGTAGAGTATCCCGTATGAAATCATGATAACGTGCTCCATTGAGCGTAGGTGGAAGAACATGGGGCCCAATCAAGACATCACCAACAATGCCTGCCCAAACGTTCACACAAAATCTGTGTTGATGACGTGATTGCACAATTGCGTGCGGATTCTCGTCAGATTGTGAAAATTTACAATTTGATCACGTTGGAATGAAGCCTCATCCGTAAAGAGAATATTTGCACTGAAATGAGGACTGACACACTGTTGGATGAACCATTCGCAGAAGTGTACCCGTGGAGGCCAATCAGCTGCTGATAGTGCCTGCACACGCTGTACATGGTACGGAAACAACTGGTTCTCCCGTAGCACTCTCCATACAGTGACGTGGTCAACGTTACCTTGTACAACAGCAACTTCTCTGACGCTGACATTAGGGTTATCGTCAACTGCACGAAGAATTGCCTCGTCCATTGCACGTGTCCTCGTCGTTCTAGGTCATCCCCAGTCGCGAGTCATAGGCTGCAATGTTCCGTGCTCCCTAAACGCCGATCAATTGCTTCGAACGTCTTCCTGTCGGGACACCTTCGTTCTGGAAATCTGTCTCGATACAAACGTACCGCACCACGGCTATTGCCCCGTGATAATCCATACATCAAATGGGCATCTACCAACTCCGCATTTGTAAACATTGAACTGACTGCAAAACCACGTTCGTGATGAACACTAGCCTGTTGATGCTACGTACTGATGTGCTTGATGCTAGTACTGTAGAGCAATGAGTCGCATGTCAACACAAGCACCGAAGTCAACATTACCTTCCTTCAATTGGGCCAACTGGCGGTGCATCGAGGAAGTACAGTACATACTGACGAAACTGAAATGAGCTCTAACATGGAAACTAAGCGTTTCCGGACACATGTCCACATAACATCTTTTCTTTATTTGTGTGTGAAGAATGTTTCCTGAAAGTTTGGCCGTACCTTTTTGTAACACCCTGTATAAAGGAGGACGGAAGGCGTACTTTGGTAGATCTGACGACAGAGCACGATGGTTGCCCAGAAAGTAATGCACCGCTGTTTTTTCTCAGCCGAAAACAGTGCTACGAATGAGAAATGTGACGTATGTATTATTTCAAGTCTTCTGAGCGAGTTTCCGTCACAGACAGCGTAGCTGCAGGACAATTTCAAAATGCGTCTGTAAGTGATTTACGTTACAAGCAACGTGCCGTCATTGAATTTCTCACTGCAGAGAAAGAAACTGTGGGCAATATTCACAAACGCTTGTGCAAAGTCTATGGAAAATCTGCTGTTGACAGAAGTACAGTTAGTCTCTGGGCACGGATGGTGATGTCATCAGAAGGCGGTTCGCCGGAGCTCCATGATTTGCAGCGGTCGGGGAGACCATCCACGGCTGTCACGCCCGACAAGTTGCAGTGAGCTGATGTTGTCATTCGCGAGGACTGACTAATTACGACTCAGCAGTTGGCGCTGTATCTGTCAATCAGCAGAGGATGTGTGGATGCCATTGTCCGCATTCTTGGATATTCAAAAGTGCGTGCAAGATGGGTCCCGTGGTGTCTAACGGCAGATCACAAAACGCACAGAAAAAAAAAATTGTCTTGATTCGTTGCAAAGTTTTGAAGCTGAGGGGAAGGCCTTCTTATCCGGGATTGTGACATGTAATGAAAAATGGGTTCACCATTTTGAACCCGAAACAAAACGACAGTCGATGGAATGGCGCGGTTCCCACTCCCCACAGAAGAAAAATTCAAAGCAACTGCTTCTGGCGGTAAAGTCATGATCACCGTGTTCTGGGACTTTGAAGGTGTGATTCTCGTTGATGTGATGCAAAGAGGCGGTACCATTAATTTGGAAGCATATCTCAACACATTAATACAGCTCAAGACGCGCTTCCGGCGACTTCGGCGCCACAGCAACCCAGGAGATGTTTCGCTGCAACACGATAACGCTCGGCTCCACACAAGTCTGAGGACTGCCGAACTGCAAAACAGGGTTGGACAGTGTTACCCCATCCACCTTACAGCCCTCTCGGACTTCCACTTGTTTGGGCAATCAAAGAGTGCCATTCGTGGAAGACATTTTGAGGACGATGAGAGGGTGACTCACACAGTGAAGCACTGACTACGTCACTAGGACAAGGATTGGTACCGTCAGGGCATACAGATCCTTGTTTCGCGCTGGTGGAAGGCCATAGAACGAGATGGAGATAGCATGGAAAATAGGATGTGTAGATAAAACACCGATCTTTCGTGTGTGTAATTCTCATTATGTTCGCCGGCCGCAGTGGCCGTCGCAGGTTCGAATCCTGCCTCGGATATGGATGTGTGTGATGTCCTTAGGTTAGTTAGGTTAAGTAGTTCTAAGTCTAGGGGACTGATGACCTCAGAAGTTAAGTCCCATAGTGCTTAGAGCCATTTGAAGAAAAAAAATGCAGTGCACTACTTCCTGGGCAACCCTCGTAGAATGCTGGTGCAGGCACAAGTGATTTGGAGCACACTTTTCAGCAGGCATTGTTTTTTTAAACATAGGGTTGAGCACCAGATAACCAGTACGTGCCTCATGTTGACCCAAATACATACATCAAAAAAAGTTTTGCATCACCTCGGTTCCGAGAGTTCTGGCACCTGTACAGAAAATTGGAATAGAGATCAACATAAACATCATCATTTCCGCCCTTTTTATTGCTCGTGAAAACCACACATAGCATGTTGTACCACCATACAGCGAGATCTTCAGAGGTGGTGGTCCAGATTGCTGTACACGCCGGTACCTCCAATACCCAGTAGCACGTCCTCTTGCATTGATGCATGCCTGTTTTCGTCTTGTAGGCAATTACTTCGATTAAAGTGATCCTTGTAACTGTTTTTCTAAACTTTGAAACTTATCAATACAGTAAATTAGCAGCATCAGGCGTCGTTTGGCAATATCCACTTGGCGCATTGAAATTGAATATAAATGTCTAGTGAGCCACAATTCAGCTGGATAACATATATTGGTTTGAAAGCCTCTACACACAGATTACGATGCGATTCAAACACGGTGGCCGTTACTGACAACGCGCAGCTGTTTGCAACAGCTATCGTAGAGGTTGGGTGCCACGCGTTTCGTAGAAATGGATAAAGCAGCAGCGATAAAACATTTTTATTTATAACAGGGAACTGCGGCCAAGACACGGTGTACATTGAGGGAAGTTATGAACACTCGATACAATGATCAAAATCCTTTATTCTTCTTCTTTTCGTTCTTACCATGTGAGTGCTACGTTAATTCACATCAGCTGCTTTTCTTCTAGTCTTTATCTTTCCCAATATTATTTAATTCTCATACGTTGTAATTTTCTTCACTCTTCTGTCCATGTTGCTTTCTTCCTAGGTGTAGCTCTTCGATGCAAACCTATGACAGATTGATTTCTTTTTATTTTAAAGCCAACTTGTTGGAAACCTCTGCTTCCCGCTTTCCAATTTCTTAGAGATCAATTTGTTTCTCTTGGTTCCAGCTTACTATAATTCTCCTGTAGACAAGAAAATGTATCCCATGTGTCAATCTTTCCTATTCCATTCTGAGTATATGTCCGAAGAACATACCCTTTTTTCCGACGGTCTCCAATATCCTCTTTGACTGGATATATAGCTTTTCTTTCGTTTGTCTTGCATACTGACCTTCTCGTGTTCTTCGAGGTTCCAATATCCACCTGAGAATCCCTCGTCCCGGAAGTTCTGACTTCATGCGTAAACCTTTTCTCGCCGTTTCTGGTGCGCACAAAGCTTCCAGGAGGTCAACTGTGTGTAATTATGTCTTAATTTGGCACTACGCGAAAGATTGTATCGAGTTTACACGTTCAATTCATATTGATTATTCGTCTCTAGCTTCTGAATTTTCCATCCAGAATATTTCATCCACTAAGGACAACTATCTTACTTCTTGTCTTATAATGTGTCTCCTCGAGAGGGATCTGTAGATCTTCTTTTCTCTGGACTTGGCTCATTTAATGATTTCGGCAAAATCACAATATCGTCTGCGAACGGCAGACAGTCGATCTGTATTCCTTTTTTCTCACATCACTATATTATTCCATGCACACTTCTCATTCATCGGCGCCATTCGCTGAACATCTTATCAACAACACAGTAAAAGAGCAGTGGGAGAAACCCGTCTCCAAGGTTGCCTCGGGTTTGATCTTTTAAGGGCTCTGAAAACTTTCTTCTGAAGGTAGATGCCACGTTGGTAGAGATCTGTTTAATCAGTTCATTGGACCTTAAGGCAACTACTCCGAAATATGGAACAGTGTTGGTCTCCTAGTGAATTATAGCCTTTCTAAATGTTCACGAATGTGGACATGGAAGCCTTGCTTCTCTATTTTGATATGCAGTTATCAGATTCACATTTAAGATTCGTTCCGCACATGATCTGACACTCTAAGGTCGCCTTCTTACTCACCAATTCGTGGATTTAGTTGATTTTGTATTCTGTTTAGCAATGATTTTGAGAATATCTCAAAGCTCACTGCTTTCAATGATATTCCTCCGTAGTTCCCAGGCTCTGACATAAATCGTTTTCGAGTATAGGGTGTATTAGAGCCAAACATCCACCCTTTTGGAAGCTACTCTTCTTCCCAAATTTTATGCATATCTTTTAGATCGATGATCGTTCTCCCGTCAGCGTAGTTCAGATGTTCTGTAAAAACCCTTGCTACTGGATGAAGGATTTCAAACGTGGCCGTACGAACACTGTAGGTTTGGCTAGTTACACACGCCAGACCGACATTTGATCTGGTGAAACGCTCGAAAAAATCATAGTGCGGTGACAGAAAATCGCCACATAACATTTGTGGAATTTTTGAGAGGATAGGTGTTTCATGTTAAATGATACGTAATGTCCTGAAGACACTTTTGGATGTGAATAACAAAAGTACGAGATGGTTAATGCATTTGTTGACTTCTCTTTAAGTAAGATATTAGGACAGATATCATTAACTGTTTACCCACTTTATTACTAACTTCCTTCTCAAACGTTATCGGTTCTATCCGTCCAATCTTCAGCATTCTCCTGTAGCACCAGATTTCAAAGGCTTCCATCCTCTGCTTGTTTATATTGTTCCTCACTTACATGCAAAGCTACGATCCGGACAAGTACCCCCATAAAAGATTTCCTAAATCATAAATTTATTTTAGATGTTGAAATATTTCTCTTTGTTACAAATTCTTACCTTGTTATTGACAACCTACATTTTATATCCTCCTTACTTCGGCCGTCGTCAGTTGTCTTGCTGTCTAACGAGCAAAACTCATCTACAATCCTTTTCTTAATGTAATTTCTTCGGCAACACCGAATTTCATATGGTTCAAATGGCTCTGAGCACTATTGGACTTAACTTCTGAGGTCATCAGTCCCCTAGAACTTAGAACTACTTAAACCTAACTAACCTAAGGACATCACACACTTCCATGCCCGAGGCAGGATTCGAACCTGCGACCGTAGCGGTCGCGCGGTTCCAGACTGTAGCGCCTAGAACCGCTCGGCCACTCTGGCCGGCAACACCGGATTTATTTTTATTATACTCCTATACTCTTGCTTAACTTTTGTTGATGTGGAACTTATACCCTCTTTTCAAGACAGCATCCATTTCGTCCAGCTGATACTCCACGTCCTTTGCTGTCTCTGACAGAACAACAATGTCACTGAAAAAAACGCCGTTATTTCTTTTCCCTGAACTTTCCTTCGCTTTCGAAATATTTCGTTGGTTTCCTTAACTGCTTGCTTAATGTAGAGGGTAAATGTGATGGGGGATAAGCTAGATACATGTCTCCCTCCCATCTCAACTAATGATACCCTTCTTTGACTTTTGATTCTTACAGCTGCAGTTTGGTTTCTGTAAAAATTCTAGATAACTCCCCGCTCCGGTGCTTTATTAAAACTAGCTTCAGAATTCCGACATGTGTACTCCACGTAATATTGTTAAATGATTTCTCTAAATCTAAGAAAAACTACAACAATGCCTTTGCATTTCTTCACCGTATCTTCTAAGAAGTGTCGTAGATTCTTTGTCGTCTCGCATGTTCCTACGTTTTTCCGAAACCCAAATTGCACTTCCCCAACCACGGACCCCAACAGTTTTTTCATTCTTCTATCAAAATTGAATAAGTGAAAGATGTATTAGGAATACTGGACATTACAGAAAAATTGAATGAATCCAGATCATGCAGGTATGACCATATCTTTCGCAGATAGGATGACTATCTCGATGGAAAAAGACTCTTTGTCGCTACAGAAAAATGAGGTGGTGACACATACGTGGATGCTTCGCTGACAACTGTCCAAAAGTACATAAAAGGAGATTTGCCAGCCATGGACATCTGCTAGGCTTCAAATTACGTCTGAATTGGTTCCAGAGGTCGTAGTAGAGGTTCGAGTCTATGGTAGTGTTTACTCGCTGCAGTAAGGTACGTAGCTCCTCAAACCGCGAGAAATACCCTTTCCCGCTGCCTCTGACGTTCGCATGAATTAAATGCTGAAAATAATCGTGCAGGCCGAAGCTTGACTCCTACAAGTGGCAAGGTGCCCGATGCTCTCCACTCATCATCCACGAAGTCTACAGCCCGGCATAACCAGGCTACGCGAAGTGATTTTCGTTTCTGAATGGCTGTTTTGTCAAATGTCCTTCTTCCACTTGACTGTTTGCTGCTTAACATGCATGCCTTTCTGAAAATTACAACGGCAGTAGACAGAACTGTATTACCTGCACGGTCTTTTATCAGTGGCTACTAGCCTTCGCGTTTTGTCCTTCGATGTCACCTGCAATAATCTTTCGCGTTTACCCAGTATGTTCGGTGTTTTAGTACACAGCGCTGGCGTCTGCTGCCTTCCTGCCTTCAGAGGCAATGCAAATGCTTGGTTTTATGTTTTACTCTATAAATGTCGTCATTATTTTCATTTGTGAATGTTCTCCCAGGTCAGAATTTTGAATACTTTAGTGAATTCTTAAATTCCGTGCTTCTAGACTATAGTATTGTCTCGCTGGTATTGTCAAGATCTCGTGATACACGTGAGTAGCAACTGGGTAGACGAAGAAGCACAACAACGAAACGTGTTCAGTCAGTCCAAATTAGTTATTCAGTTAAATAATTCCCGATTCTAAAGCTTTTTTAAACGATTCAGTACTGAGAATGTTATACACAAGTTGTGAAACGTGTAATGTATTTACCACAACATGTTTCGCGACTACGTTATCCCATTATCAGATGCTACAAAACAAGGAAAAAAATTAATACATCGCAATAATATACGTACTGACAACTAAGTAAATATTACACACCGATGAACCAAAACACCATGACCACCTGTTTAATAGCGTGTGGTTCACCATACAAGCACAACACAGCAGTGATTCTGCTTGATACGGATTATACAAGTCATTGACAGGACTCTAGAGGTATGCAGCACCAGATGTCTACGTACAGTCAAGCTGTTCCCGCAAATTACGGGATGTTTGTTTACTGACACGCAGCTGGCTCCCATATATGCTGCAAAAGGTACAGATCAGACATATTTGCTGGCTGAGACGCCCTGCTAAGCCCACAGGACAGGACAGGTAGTTAAAGTTGTGGAAAGGGGCCAAAATCAGCGGCTGTCAGTTACACTCGAACATACGACCTTTTATTTGATCAAACATTACAAGAGCCACGAAAATTTTTTTTAAAAAAAGAAACACAGTTTTAGATTTGGAACTTAATTATCGGCTAAATGCGCTGTACAATCTCATGCCTTAAGGGCAAGACCACTTTAATTTATAAACGGCTGAAAGCCAATAACGTAAAGCTCAATCAAAATCAGAAATTTAAAAGGCAAAGCATTATCTTAAAACAGCTTCTTAATTAGGTGAATGCCCAAAGAATCTGACACTTTAAGAGCAAACAACTTATATTCAAAATCGGCTGACGGCCAACATTTAAGACTCAATAACATTAATTTTAAAAATGCCAAAGACTTTACGTAAAACAGTTCTTAAATTAGGCTGAAGGCACAAACCATCTAACACCTTAAGAACAGAATAACTTTAATTCAGAATTGGCTGAAGGCCAACACTTAAGGCTCAATAACATTAATTTTAAAAATTACATAAAAGTTCTTAAATTAGGGTGAACGCCCAAACCATCTGACGCCTTAAAGGCAAAACAACCCTAATCTAAAAATCGCCTAGAAGCCTTATAAGTACAAACAACAAGAACAAACAAGAAAAGGTAGTACACTCAAGGGCGCTCAGAAGTTCCGATGGTCAGCCTAGGATTCAAACACTAACGCTCACTTAGGTGAGACAGGCAGTCGGCTCAACCATTGCCGATCCGACGACAACCCAACCGACAGACAGTCAACGGACCCACCGACAAGATAACCTCCGTTTCACCCGACCAGCACACAACAGGGAGTTCAATGGAACAACGTAGAAGGTATTGGCGCCCACAACCAATTATACATTGAGCTGTCAAACCATACACCATGCTGGACATCAACAACACGACGAGTAAAATACACTGCCTGAATTTACGTCAACGGCCAGGGCAGATAACCGGAACGTTAACGGCCACAAGACAGAAGATTCCGCTGGTGCACTGGAATTCAAATTGAGAGTTGGCAATACTGTCTTAGGATGTAAAGGTTGGCTACAGCGCGCATACACAAGTGGCAGTTTTTTAAGCCAGTGTAGGAGCCCGCCTGCTGTGGTGCGCACGTGTGTTGGGCGAGGGGTCGTCGCCGAGCTGCCGTACTGCCGTGTCCGCCAGCAGCGACACAGGATTTGGTATTTAGTTGATATTTTTTATAATTTGCAGCGCGCTTATTAATTTAAAGAAAAGGATTTGTGTATGTGCGTAGCAGCAGACGGTAATTTTGATAATGAGTTGAATTCTTAAGGGAAACCATTGTTAGGCGAATAGATTAAGTACTGATTTTTGTCATTGATTTCTTTTGTAACTGTTAGGGAATTTTTTTCACTTTGTATTTAATTGAGAAGTATTTCAGTCTGTCTCAAGAGTTTGATTAATTTGCAATATTGCTTTAATGCCACTGGAGGCAGATTTACATACGAAGTGATTGTTCAAAGAGCTTCTAGCGTTTTGTTAATTGAATGAGAAAGAATCGCTTTCAGAATATACTTTTTTTTAAAAAAAAAAAAGGGGAATCACGTATTTGGGTTGTCATTTATCGAGTTTAGATTTGACCAAACCCTTTCTCTTGAATTATATGTAGTTGCAGTAAGCAGCAGCAGCCGCATCAACAGCAGGAGCCGCCATACAGAACATGCATTGCACTCAGCATGAATAATAGGTTTTTTTATGTTTTTGTTAAATAATGGAACGCAGCAGATCAAGCAGTGGCAGCAGAAAGACCAAGTAAGTTATTTGTCGCGCACAGGACCAATAAAATATATAAATAAAGTTTAGGCAATCTCTGTAATAGTAAAGTTAACAAGAGTACATGCACGAGATTTTCAGTAGAAAACACGAGATAAGAAGAAAGAGCTCGCGACTTTCAAAATAACTAAGTACAGTTAAATTCCACTGGAGGGTGGCTAAAATTTGCCAACTTGAAAACACACATTGTTGCTCGCTGGAATATCCCGACAGCCGACACAATGTAAACAGTCGTGATTTGCTGGTAGATTAAGTCAAAACTCAACTTTCATGTCCAGGATCGGTGAGCCATGAACCTCGTAGCAATGGAAACAGCCCCACACACTCCGACACTGCATAGAGGCCGCCAGTGGGCCCAGCCAAACTACGCGCCATGGAGATTTCCTCGCTGCTCCACGCTAACCGACCAACTGCTCGCACACAGCCCAGCCGGAAAATATAAGCGCCAGGCCAAAGATAGTCTAAGGTGCAATATCGATACACACTGCTGCTGCCACTTGCGGAAAGAGAGGATAACAGCATAACCGCGATAACCGCGGGAGAGTAACCACAGAGTAGCAACCAAGGTTTAATCCAACGCATAGCATGAGCCAGCCACGGCTCACTGGCCAAGACATCAACTGAGTTCACTATAATGCCCCTCAAACCAGTATAGCACGATCCTGACATTGCAACAAGGTCAGTTATCCTGCTGTTAGCATATCACCAGCACAGGGGCAGACTTCAAGCACGAAACGATGCAGGCGGTCCGCAATAATGTTCACGTAGTTCACTTCTGCCATGACGTCTTCGATTACCACCACAGAACCCATGGAAGCCCAACTAAATGTACCCCATAGTGTAATTCTGCTCTCACCGGTCCGCATGTGTGGCGCGGTGCATGTTTCGTCCTGCCATTCGGCTGGATGATGGCGTTTAAGGACCCCCAACCATCGACCTGGTGTAACAAGAGATGCGATTCGTTCGACAAGCGACATGGTCCTATTGACCCACGGTGAAAACTTAGTGATGCTGTGCCCACTGCAATCATAACTGACGATGTCGTTGGGTCAACACAGGAACAAGTCGGGGTCCTGTGATGTGGAGCTCCATGTTCAAGAACGGCCTTTGAACGGTGTGCCCTGAAACACTTGTGCCTGCGCCATCATTGTTCTCAGATATGCCACAGATCGCTGCCTATCCTGAATTACCACTACAGTTTGTGATGAGACATGGTCGTCCAATACCATACGGCTTATTCGGTATTTCACCATCCTTAAATGACTTTCCATAGATGCGCACGACAGTAGTACGCCAACAGACGATCAGCTTCCCCGGTTCAGAGATTCTCGTTTCCAGGAGCAGGGCTACAACTATGTTCCGTCTGTCAAAACCGCTCATATCAGCGGGTTTCCGCATTTGCGGCCATGCGCCAGTTGCTTCGCTATCATGATTGCCCATTCGTCTCTCTTCCCTTAGGTACTTTCCTTACTGCTTTCAATTGCCGCAACACCACCAGGAGACATTCACCCTCGCTGTAGGCAGTGATCATTACGTTTTGACTCATCAGTGTATCGTCCTTTTAATGTAACATAGCTTAAAGCTTCTATGGCACTGGGCATCCTCAAGGAGGCAACAGCAAACATACGTTGTCAAGCATACAGCTCATCCTTGAACATCTCACAACGCTCAACTATAAACTAAAGCAGGTGCCTTCACCTACCAAAGATAGTACTATCACAGCACGCAACGATGTCACTGTCCATCGTAAAATCTTTGAACATTATATGTCAAGTAATAGCAAATTTTAAAAGCTGATGCTGCACATGTGTTGCAGTGTGAATCTCCATATAGAATGGCCAACATAAAATATTAAACCCAATATCGCTATTTAGAAAAGTTGGTGGCTGTTTCTCAAGGAGGACATCGCTAAAGTGGACCCGGAATGCTCATTGGACACTTCTGTCTTGTCATTTACCACGCTGACGCATTCCTCTCTAAAAGGGCAAAAAATCTCAACTTCCTCTGACAGCAACAACCCTTTATCCTCAAAGCGCAGTGTCCTTATGCTGCCTGCAATGTTACCCAATGAATGCTGCTCACTTCCATGTTCTTCGGCACCGCCAATGAATCTTCCTCATTATTATTTACCTTTAAACCTTACTTTAAATTTTCTTCCAGTTTGACCCACGAACTCCATTCCACAATCCTGACACTTTATTTCATATACTTCCGCCTCTCCCATCCAGTTCTCCCTTGCGCCAACTTACGCTTCAGCCCTACTCCAGTTTGTTCTCCGTCCTGAATGCAACTTTAACCCGTTTGTTGTCGAATAACCTTGTCAATTTATGTGAGATATTTCCCAAGTATAGCATTTCTGCGGATTTTTCCTGTTGATTCCTATGCCCTATCACTGCCTCCTATTTATTGAACCCGCGTCAAAACCATTTTATACCTCTATTTGCCTACCTGTTGTAACACTCCGGTTTATCTTACTGACTTATCCCGCTCGATCGAGATCTGATAGCAGCCCAAAACAGGTATTAATTAATGTGACCGTGTACCTAATGGGGCTGGCAATCGGATTGGACTGCTACGGAGTTGTTACATTCCATTTTGTCCTTCTACAATGCTGTAATAATGAATGACTGGTGCCAAGAAGAACAACAACACAGCTTCATTAATCAACGAACTATATTCATCACAAAAACACCAAAAGGAAGGAGACAGCCACTGCCTTCGTCGTACAGAACTAATAACGGCTAATCACAGCACAGGCCTCTTCGTTATTTATTATCGTCACACGTAATTTCAATCACTGTAATCCAACACTGCAATCCAACACTGCAATCCAGATGATGCCGGCGCGGTAGACGCGTAATTACAAATATCGGCACAGAAATCTCACTGATCACGCTATTAATTATACTTTTACACTTTCCCGTATATTTCTAACACAAAGGGGTTAAACCACGGCGATGGCCACTCCCTTTGTCGGTACGGTCTTGCATTCCAGCAACCGACCTCCACCCGGCTCGGCCCACAGCGCGTACCACACTCCTACTATCTCAACACTCGCTCTCGCTCTCGCCCCCCCGACGCACACTATCGATTGTTTGTCCTGTCTACCTGTGCTGTCGCAAAACTTATAGTAAGGGCCTACGGACCCCTTACACTGTTTTCACTGCATCATCCTTGCTCTTAGGACTTAGTGGGATAAAATTAGACATGTGCACAGAATTTTTGAAGAATGCTAATTTACGTTTATGAGGATGGCATGAGGTCTTATCGATTACTGCACCTGTGAACGTCAGTTTCCTAAACATTCCTCATGTTTTTTGTTCTTATTCTCGCTCGTCAAATGAAAATTATTTAAAAATCCCTGTTGCTCATGCTCTGCTGCAAATACTATATTGTTTTGCATCTTCTTAAAGTCAATCGTCAATTCATTTTTTCCTCCACGGGATCATGGTACGCTATTGGGTTCTTATCGAAATGATGAGGAACGATTGTTTATTTGTATTTTCTGCTACCAGTCACTTTTATGCGATAAAAAGAGCGCATGACGTCGTCGTATTGAAACCAGCCTCTCTATCAACTAACCGGTGTCGCAAACCATCTGTAGGCGACTTACGAAACTCTCTTCAGATTGTCTTCACTGTAGTATTTCCGTAAAGGATCCTTCCCAAAAGTGATGAAACCCTGAGCAGCGATTGACTGAATCGAAAGTTATCTGCAAGGAAGTAATATTTCGTTCCATGGTTAAAGTTTTTAAAAACATAAAAAAATTCCAACATATTTTTCGAGGGTATCTCAATGAGTGTGTGGTCTGAAGATAACTGAATAACAAAGGACACTATACAGATTGAAGTAGAACTCCACCAACAAACTTTCAGAGATGGTAGTATGGACCAAAACAAGGAAAAAATGTCTGGTAAACACGGGTCGCAAAATGCATACCTTATGAGCACTTCTTCATCTTCGCTGCTGTGAAAGACACTGAAGAGCAAAACAAACTGGTACACCTGCCTAATGTCGTGTAGGGCCACCGCGAGCCGCAGAAGTGTCACAACACGACGTGGCGTGGACTCGACTAACGTCTGAAGTAGTGCAGGAGGGAAATGACACTATGAATCCTGCAGGGCTGTTCGTAAATCCGTAACAGACCCCTTCTGAACAGCACGTTGCAAGGCATCCCAGATATGCTCAATAATGTTTATGTCTGGGGAGTTTGGTGGGCAGCGGAAGTGTTTAAACTCAGAAGAGTGTTCCTGGAACCACTCCGTAGCAATTCTGTCCAGCACTGTTCTGCTGCAATTGTCCAAGTTCATCGGAATGTACAATGGACATGAATGGATGCAGATGATCAGACAGAATGCTTACGTACGTGTCACCTGTCAGAGTCGTATCTAGACGTAGCAGGGGTCTCATATCACTCCAAATGCACACGCCCTACACCATTACAGAGCCTCCACCAGCTTGAAGAGTCACCGGCTGACATGTAGGGTCCATGGACTGACTGGCCGAGGAAGCCTACGCAATTATATTAATGAAATGATGTTGGCGTAGAAACTCGACGCAAAAAATCCGGAAAATGTGCCAAACCTGAAAGGCAAGGCAGCTGGAATCGGCTGTTGCAGTGCAATCGACCATTTGGGGCTCTCGAGTCATACGCTGTCTTACTTGCAGCAAAAGGAAAGGTCTGCGCTACTAATACTACACGTATTTTCTTGGTATTATTTTAAACGCCGTAGAAACAGGGTCAGCTAAGATAGTTGCAAATGGAGGTGTGTGCTAACTTGTACTATATAGTACAGTGCAGTATGGTACATACAGTCGCTTGATGCAACGACGAAGCCTGGCATCAGAGTCCCACTGGATGGTACTTACAACGCAATAGACGACAGCGGCCGCCTTTCAGTTTTTCACATTCCTCGGGTATTTTTGGGAAAAGCAGACATTAACAAGAATTATATCACTGTACTCCTCTTTTCAAAAGTTTTCGGATGCCATTAAAAACACGTATATCGTTCCATGTAAAAACCAGACTTCCTCCAGTATCTCAATTGATACAAGACATAAAAGCATTAAACATAAACAGAATTATGTGTCTCTCTCTGTACTTTCATTTGCCGAGAGCCTCGTTTTGATATTTTGAACTATTCACGAAATAAAAGGAAGTGTTACGCCTTACGTGACTCACTCTGTACACATACGAAACTAATACAGTTTAAAAATGCTTTGTTACCTGCCAGATACCTTATGTCATTTGGTAAATGGCCAGTGATGTTTGTAACTTCTTGTTCACGTTTCGGAGCCACTAACAGTTTTAGTTCTGAGTAACGAAGATAGTTTTTTAGCTATTAACATTGCTTACCTTCCCAGTTTTAATATATATTGTACGACGACATTCGCTACAGACTATGTATGTTTGGGAAGTATAGGTGGATACCTCTTAGAAGAGGTACATACGATATGAGTGTCGTGAACATCACATGTTATTCTCACTGATCGGTTTTCTGCAAATAATACAAATCCAATGTTGAGCTATCCTACAATATTGTACCAAAAGACATTTGTGACTGACAATATGTCAAATATTTTAAGATGCTGATTTGTTTCTATGTGAGACTAAAACTGAATTGTCGAACAAAAGTTGCTGAACTTAGTTGCTCAAGAAGCCCAATAATATGTTACTTCCATTTTGCTTTTCACCAGTACGTGCATCCAACAACTGCAAACATTCCGCCCTGTCCAGCGTATTCATTGACACCTATTTATTTGTCGCTTTTAGTGTTGGTGTAATTCCTACTCCAAGTATTAAGAACAGACAGAAAATTTTAGTCATCGCTTAAAAAAATAGAGAAACTAAATTCTTTTGTTTCTTTTTTTCAGGTAAATGTGTGCTATCGTAGTACACACTGAAATCCGCGTCACAATACCGAAACCAAAACAAATGGAGCATCGTTTGCTAATCCGTTGCCGGCAGCAGCAGAAATGTTGCAACTGTGTCAAGGCAATGCGGATGACCTCTTTAGCCATAACTGGGCTGCGACGAAAGAGGAGCCAAATCCTCTTTCGGCGTGCTACGATACTGTGATGAGGGGATTTTAATATGTACCAGGAGTAGAGACGCGTATCTAAAAAATAAAACAAAACTAAATTACGAATCTTTATTTTTTCGTGGTAATATCTATATTACTATTCCTTGTACTACGTCTTTTCAATCCTAAATTAGCGTCTGTTTCAGAAGAACGGTTAATGAAAAACATTATTGACACGTTCTTACCTTTCTCTCCCTCTGTCATGATAAATTGCAACAAGGCGTCATCTGTAAGTGCAAAACCTCCGTTTTACAGGTGCAGCACGCGAATTATATAAATACGTATTCATTCCACATGTTGACGACAAATGATGATTAAAGTTGAACTACTATTCTAGCGAGATACTGTAAAATGAACAAAATATTACGGTAAACGAAAGAAACTGTGTATAATTTACGAAAAAATGTTTGTACGACAGCTTTTCAAAGTACAGGGTGTTTTAAAACAGTTTATCCGCTTTCACAAGACAATATCTACTAAATGAATGACGAAAGAAACTTACACGTCCTCTCTAAAATTTTAACTTGGCGTCAGTTGTTGGCTGCCAGTTCGTGTGCTTGCCGAAAGGGGTCTTCGTGGTGCAGCTTGCTCAGTCACTCGTTTAATAGCGAATGAGCGTCGAGTCGAGATTGTGACAACACAGCAACAAAAGCCGTTTTCATGCTCCACTACAACAGGTGCAG
Source organism: Schistocerca americana (assembly GCF_021461395.2). Classification (NCBI taxonomy): domain Eukaryota; kingdom Metazoa; phylum Arthropoda; class Insecta; order Orthoptera; family Acrididae; genus Schistocerca; species Schistocerca americana. The sequence goes on along the minus strand of NC_060119.1, from coordinate 254,637,276 downwards.
TAGTCGAAGCTACGGCACTGAAGCCCCTACAGCGCAAAGCATTCGCGGATAGCATCAGCAGTTTAAAGACCTTGGTTGTTCATGTAAGGGGAAATCCCCGTTCAAGATGTAGACTTCTTTCAACAGAATTTTGTTCATAGTTCACAGAAGGATACTGCTCCTACCACCCAATAATTAACCGTTCCTTCGGTTTCTTTTTGGCGTCTTTTGTGGCGAAATTTGTTTTTCAAACCATAAAGAATTCAATTGCTGGAGGCCTTTCACGAAAGTGGTAAACAACAATGTATAGGGATTTGTGAATTCATTCTAGGCGTCGAGTTGACAAATACCAATTTCATTTCATGTTTAGTTCTCAATGACGAGTCTGCGTTCCATTTACATGCGCATGATTATTTTGCAATTCACATTGAAGTGTTTGGCAGAGAGTGCATAGAACCAATTTCAGTCAGGAATACCACGTGGGAACAATGAAGATGTGAGTACTTCTGTGCGAGTCCTGATTTTTTTTATCACGATGGTCATCTTTCTCTAAATAGGTGGAAATTCAACAAAATATTTTAGCATTTGGAGGAGTAAGCTTTTGACTGAAATTTTCTGGTAACATCTCGCAGCAACGGAAAACGCCTTTGAATGATTCCCATCGTAATGCGCTTATCATACGCGCAATATTCACTCTTCTCTTTCATGTCAATACAAAACGTGTTGCCCTTCATTCAACTTTTTCGATGTCCTTCGTCAGTTCTAGCTGGCAAGGATCCTACATCGCTTAGCACTACTCCAGAAGAGGATGGACAAGTGTAATGTAGATTCGTTGCACCTTTTAAGAGTTCTGCCAATAAAACACAGCTTTCCCCACAACATTATCTACGAGATGCTTCCAACTGAAGTTGCTTGTAATTGAAGTTCTTTGGTATTCAGTTGAACTGGCAACCTATAAACTTGTTGGTTTATCCTGTAATTTACTGAATTTATTTTATAGTCATGTGGAGGACATCACACGTTTTACTGTTCATGAGTTGCCACCTTTCACATATGAAATATCTTGTCCAAATCAGTTTTTAATTTGTTTTCATCTTGTGACTACTTGACTAGATGGCAAATGACGGCAGCGTCTACAAACAATCCAAAAGCGCTGCTAGGACTGTCCCCTAAATCGTTTATATAGATTAAGAACAGAAGAGGACCTATAACGTCTCCTTGAGGAACCCCAGGCATAACTTCGATGGAAAACTGAACTGCCACAACGTTACAGTAGCCAAATACATAATCGAGGACGAGATATTCTGCAAAGCTTCATGTGTTTTTTGTGCCGTTCGAGTTAGTGTGCTCCCTGCCGCCGTTGGATAAGCAGCTGCAGCAGCAAGTCGTATACTCCTAGCTCACTCATATGTTACATAGTTTAATTCTTAATTTCTTTGCGTGTTTTTGGTACTTGCATTGTTTAATTCATAAATTTCGGGCGTATTATAGTATTTGAGAGTTGTAGCATCGCGTTTTATTACCTGAATAGTGTAAATTCGCGTAGTCGTTTGTCTTCTGTTTTTGTTTTGAACGGCCAGTGTCGGTTGGTCACAGTCAGTGTGCTCCCTGCCGCCGTTGGATAAGCAGCTGCAGCAGCAAGTCGTATACTCCTAGCTCACTCATTTGTTACATAGGTTAATTCTTAATTTCTTTGCGTGGTTTTGGTACTTGCATTGTTTAATTCATTAATTTCGGGCGTATTATAGTTTTGAGAGTTGTAGCATCGCGTTTTAGTACCTGAATAGTGTAAATTCGCGTAGTCTCCTTCCGCCGCCGAGCAGTGTCAGCAGTGTGCAAGTAGCAGCATTACTGCATTTACTAGGCAATCTTGTATTTTAATAACCGTTTAAATTTTGTCGATTTGTTTGCGCTCTCTGTAGATTAGTTCAGACGTTCTTTGCAAAACAGTTTTTAGCATGGATAGGGACTGCAACTGCTGTGTTCGGATGCAAGCTGAGTTGGCATCCCTTCGCTCCCAGCTTCAGGCAGTGTTGGCTTCGGTCACACAGCTTGAGGCTGTTGCCAATGGGCATCACTGTGGGGGTCCGGATGTCGGGGACGGCCAGCTCGTCCCACGCATCCCCCGATCGGACTACGACTGTGATTGCCCGGGATACTGCCCGCATTGAGGCTGATCCCTCACCTGTGGTAGAGTGGGAGGTCGTCTCAAGGTGTGGCAGGGGGCGAAAGACATTCCGGAGGGCTGAACGGAAGGCCTCTCCAGTTTGTCTGACGAACCGGTTTCAGGCTCTGTCTCAGGCTGATACTGATCTTCGGCCTGACATGGCTGCTTGTCCTGTTCCAGAGGTTGCCCCTCAGTCTGCAAGATCCGGGCGGTCGCAGAGGGTGGGCTTACTGGTAGTTGGGAGCTCCAACGTCAGGCGCGTAATGGGGCCCCTTAGGGAAATGGCAGCAAGAGAGGGGAAGAAAACCAATGTGCACTCCGTGTGCATACCGGGGGGAGTCATTCCAGATGTGGAAAGAGTCCTTCCGGATGCCATGAAGGGTACAGGGTGCACCCATCTGCAGGTGGTCGCTCATGTCAGCACCAATGATGTGTGTCGCTATGGATCGGAGGAAATCCTCTCTGGCTTCCGGCGGCTATCTGATTTGGTGAAGACTACCAGTCTCGCTAGCGGGATGAAAGCAGAGCTCACCATCTGCAGCATCGTCGACAGGACTGACTGCGGACCTTTGGTACAGAGCCGAGTGGAGGGTCTGAATCAGAGGCTGAGACGGTTCTGCTACCGTGTGGGTGCATTTGGTTCACACAGCTACCGCCTACCCAGCTCGCTCAACAACGGAGGTCTTGCTGAAAGCTCGCAACATGGTCGTATGATCTCCAAAGTCGACGAGATGTTTGACTGAAGGCTTGCGTTTTTTGCCGATTTCTGCCGATTGAGGACTAGAGCGACTCGCGACAGTGAAGGATGCAAGTAAAAACAGGCACAGGACATATGCAATTTACTTGCGCTCCAGACTGTGCTTCCTCTAATATTAAGGAAGGGAAAATTTTAATAAAATTTTAATAAAAACAGACCTCCTGCAAATGAGTATTTTCTCAACTCTTAATTAAAGCTCTTTTTTTATTTCTAATAAATGACTTATGCACCCTTAATATGTATAAGGAGCAAATAAAACCTGTTCACTTATTATTTGTCATATTCAAACCAACTACAGTAGCTGCCATAAATAAGAAGATTTGGATTTTGTTTTACTTTCAGTTTTTTTAGAATGTTTATACAATTTGTAATTCTCTAAAAATTGGCACTTTTAATTTCTTGCGTCCAATACTTTTCATCAGTATTGTCTATTCAAGTAACATTTTCAATAAACCTTGATTTTTTTGAAAACAACTTATCGAAAAAATAAAAACTGCTAGTTCTGCAAAATTTTACAAGGAGAGGGAAGGGGGCACAGCTTTCGCAGTTCTGCCACGAGTGCATGATCGCATCGGCATAGCACTGCTTACGCACAGAACTACAATTTTTTTTATTTTCAGAAGAATGATGCAGTTATGCATAATGAAGTAATCTCTCTAAATTGCTGCATTGATATCCAGTCAGACCTTTATAATGTTAACTAGTGGTGAAAATGTTGGCAACTTGTTTTAAATGTTCTGAAACGCAAAAATATGCACTTCGTAAAACGCAGAAGTATCCTATGACTTGTATACCAATATTCGCAACTGAAACCAATCAATTCATTAATACGAAGAGGCTGTAAAATCAGCCAACCAGTTGCAAATAAAGATTTATTAGCCCTCAAGGCTAATGCTGCAACCCTTAAGGCTAATAAACCTATATTTGCAACTGGTTGGCTGATTTTTCATCCTCTTCAGATCTAAGATTTTCTCATTTTAATACCTTTATGTAAAAATCTATAGGGGTATGAAATGGGATGATGCCCAGAGATGCTCAATCGCCGCGCGGGATTAGCCGAGCGGTCTCAGGCGCTGCAGTCAGGGACTGTGCGGAGGTTCGAGTCCTCCCTCGGGCACGGGTGTGTGTGTTTGTCCTTAGGATAATTTAGCTTATGTAGTGTGTAAGCTTAGGGACTGATGACATTAGCAGTTAAGTCCCATAAGATTTCACACATATTTGAACATTTTTAGAGGCTCAGTCGTAGTAAGGAAAGTGGCAGACTTCAGTTCATCGACAAGATACTGGGAAGATACAGTCCATCAAAACAGAATCATTACAAATCGTTAGGACGTCCCATCACACCTAAGATATTGTTCAAGTGCTTCAGATTCTACAGCGCTTAGTAGTGGAAAGAGCAAGTGCGATAAGCTCACCGGACAAAAACTTAGTCATCTCCAGAGAAATAATTACAGGCATAATTTAATATGGTAAAATTTCACTCCTGGACTTGTTTACCACCTGTATTCGGCCATAAAGTGAGTCCACAAGGTAGTGAAGGTACGTCGTATCCAGCTTAAGCCAATCGCGTAATTCCACCAAATTACAGGAATGCTGACGTTGGCGTTTTACCCACTGTTCCAAGGTGTCCCACAGACTGGCTATAGAGTTGAAGTCATGTGATTTTGCTGGCCGGTGGAGATGTAATAGGGTGGCGGACTGTTCAGACAACCACTCACAAATTCGTACAGCCCGATGAACTCTGCTGTTATCGTCTTTATGCGCCTGAGTGAGCAATGACTTGTTGTGAGGTGACCGACTCCAAATGTTCAGTCGCTTGCAGTTGCCGTCCCAATGTCGTCTCGCTAACAGGTTGGGATGGTAATTCATTCGCTGCCTGCAGCAGTTCCTGGTAAGTTTGGAAGCGGTTTTGATTCATAGACCTTGAATCGCGTCTGCGATACCTCTCGGTCAGTATCTTCTTCCAACCAGAATTCTGACGTCGTGTTTCGCGGCCACGAATGTTACACCACTGCTTTAAACACGTTGAACGGGCCGACGCAAAACAACAAATCCAGCAATTTTAGAGATAATATGACCACGGGCAAGGCCAAACACGTCTGTCTTTTCTTGCTACACTGTCACGTCCGTACATTTACTCATGTTTACGTATAATGTTCGCTTGAAACATAAATGTCTCACTGCTCACCACCGCCTTGTGCTCCCGAAGAGTCAGCACGCTTACGACTGAGCACGTGACTTAATTGCTGAGCCACCGGTTTATCGATTCATCCGTGCGTGTGCCCTGGGGTTACCAATTTTTTGTCCCGTGAGCTTACCTGTAAGAACTTGGTCGCCTTCTTGCAGCTATTTATGGTATGTCGCTGGAGCAATGATTGGTAGCTAGCGACTAGAAAAAAGCGCAGCTCATTCCCGTTTACAAGAAGGGTCGTAGGAGAGATGCACATAATTATAGATCTATATCGCTGACCTGGTCCAGGAAAACCGTGGCGCTACTGAAGGACTCAGATCTACCAGAGGCAGTGCAGAAACGGCTGTATCCCAGAGCGTCAACGACACCGCGCCTGTATGGATTGCCCAAGATTCACAAAGATGGGGTGCCTCTACGGCCGATTCTGGACACTATCAACTCGCACAGTTATGGACTGGCCAAATACCTGGCGACACTATTGAAACCACTGGTGGGACACTGCAGTCATCACGTGAAAAACTCCGCAGATTTCGTTAGAAAACTGAAGGACATCCGAATACAGAGTGATGACCTACTCGTGAGCTTCGACGTCACCTCCTTGTTCACGAAAGTACCGCTACAAGACGCCGTGGCGCTCCTTAATCAGTACTTCGAGCCTGAAACAGTGAAGCTCTTTGAATATGCACTTACGACCACCTACTTCAAGTGCAATGGAGAGCATTATGAACAAGTGGATGGAGTGGCCATGGGATCTCCCCCTGCTCCAGGTATCGCGAATCTCTATATGGAACACTTTGAGGAGGTGGCACTACAAACTGCTCACCGTAAACCCAGGCACTTCTTCCGCTATGTGGACGACACTTTCGTGATGTGGCAGCATGGCAGGCAGGCACTGGAGGAGTTTATGGACCACCTAAACGGCGTACATGAAAATATCACCTTCACGATGGAAGTAGAAGAGAATGGCTGTATTCCATTCCTGGACATACTGATCAGGAAGAAAGCGGATGGCACGCTGAGCCATTCAGTATATAGAAAAAAGACGCACACAGACCTGTACCTCCATGCAACCAGCTGCCACCATCCGGCGCAACGTCAGTCAGTACTGACCACCTTGGTACATAGGGCGCACGTCATGTGTGACAAAGAAAGCCTCTCAGAAGAATTACGCCACCTAAGAGAGGTATTTCGGAAAAACGGGTACAGTGAAACACAGATTGGCAGGGCCTTCAAGAGGAGACAGGCTGACAAATTTCAGGAAGAGGAAGAGGAAGTTAACAAGAGACTCGCCTTTCTTCCATATTTGGGGCCCACATCAGCCAAAATCGGGAGGCTATTAAGAAAATCGAACATAAATACCGTCTTCCGACCACCGCCGAAGACGAAAGAGCTGCTGGGCTCAGCTAAAGACCCACTCAAACTAAACACACCTGGTATATACAGCATTGCCTGCGAATGTGGTGTGCAGTACATTGGTCAAACGCAGCGCTGCATCTCTAAAAGGTGCGAGGAACACATCAGGCATGTTCGACTTGGACAGATAGAGAAATCTGCTATAGCTGAACATAGCATCAAAGAAAACCACACCTTTGATTTCGAAAACACCAGGGTGCTGTGCCGAGCCGGGAGCTATTGGGATAGCGTCATTAAAGAATCAATAGAAATACGGGTCCACGAGAATCTTGTGAACAGGGACGAAGGCTATCAACTGAGCGCGGCCTGGAATCCAGCATTAGCCGCAGTACGCCAGGAACGCAACAAGAACCGTCCAGCTCACGAGACGCGATCAGAATGTTCTGACGGAGACACGAACGGCGCACCCGCTTCCCCCTTCACCCCGCCCGACGGCTCCGCTGGACCCAGCCTCCCGCGGCCAGGTGGTGGGGGGCACACCGCAGGTATAAAGGGACCGGCATCCGCAAAGTCTTGGCACTTCGCCAGAAGATGATGAGTATGTCACTCGTCGAAACGTCGCAGTTTGAAGACATCGCCACCCGGCTGGAAGCCCGAGAACTCTTCGCCAGCTGTATACGCCGGGAAAGCATACATTCACAAACTCCCTTACATCTCCCTGTTAATTCCTAATGGTTTTTCATTCTTTCTTGGATCCCGTACTGCAATCGGTAAAAACTGAACCGTTATAGGATCACTTCGTTGCCTGTCTGTAAGACTGTTAAAAACCCTGTTTTCTGAGGAAGGGGTTGCTGTATCCATTTATGTCACCTACTAAGGGCTGTGGTTCCTTATCGATGTAAGAAATTGAGGCTTCTAAGCCAACGCAATCAAAAGATACGGCCATTTATATTTTGATACTCGCAAAATCACTCGTCGAAACCTATAGAGCACTTCTCGTGGCCTAGAATCATGAAATTTGACAAGAAACAAGATGTAACAGTAGAAGTTGAGGAAAAAATCTGAAATCTTTAATTTGTAATTATAGCACACGAAAAATTTCTTGTCATTTGTTATTCGACTGTCTCCGTCCGTCTGTTAAGACTCCATTTTCACAGGAATGGATAGACATATCAAGTTGAAATTTATGTCACATACTAAGGTCTATGGTTTCTTGGTCGTGTGGAAGCGTACAGCTTACAAGTGAACGCAGTCAGAAGATCGACCATTTATATCGCATATTTTGAAGCAAAGTCACTCGTTGAAACTTATAGGGGGATTTCCAGTTGACCTAGAATCGTGTTATTTGGAAGAAGCAAGGTTCTACAGTGCAAGTAAAGAAAAAAGTCAGATAATCGTTAATTTATAATTATATCAACGGAAAAATATTTCTTCTGTCAATCGTTAGGCGATTTCAAACTTATAATTAAGATATACTCGGAAGTTTTGGAAATTCCGTGACCGGTATCTTCCCAGTACCAATGCTGATAAGAGGCAAAAAGCGTCGAGTTCCTCAGTACGCGGGACGTATGGAATGTCTACATACGCAATTAAGTTTGTGCGAATCCGTCAGAGCCCGATCCCTGCTTAGACCTTGTCATTTTTTTTTTTTTCGATTCCGTCAGTTTTTGTATCTGGTCTGTGCCACTGGTCTTGGCGTGGGCCTATGCCGCAGCTCCTCGGCGCGGTACTATCGTTAAAGCTGGGCTGGATCGAGAGCATTTGCCCATACTTTTCATTTGGCGCCCTCTCCTCCTTATCTTTCGCACACTTTCTGCCTGTCTGTCTGCGGTGCTAATGGTGATACGCACTCTATAAAACTATTACGATTGAGCGTCCCCAACAGAGCGCCCCTCACAGTTTGACACCTCAAGTAGCCGCTGTTAACTGTGTTGAGTCCTCTATAGAAATATTACAGTCGTGGCGTCACTGGCGGAAGATCATAGGTAGTCACTCTGACAGCAGGCCAAGGAACTGATGGCGTGCTGAGGGTTTGGAACGAGGAAAAATCCCCGTCTCTACCCTGGGTTGGAAAGGCCGCGTGGCTAGGGCCTCCCGTCGGGTAGACCGGTCGCCTGGTGCAAGTCTTTCGAGTTAACGCCACTGCGGCGACTGACGATGGGGATGAATTGATGATAAGGACAACACAACACCTAGTCCCTGAAGCAGGAAAATTTCCGACCTAGCCGGGATTCGAACCCGGACCATTAGGTACGACATTCCATCGCGCTGACCACTCAGCTACCGGGGGCGGACTACCCTCTATCCGCTAGGCCACCTCGGCCATACGGTCCTGTATGTAGAAAATATAACCCGAGGTTCTCTTTTTAACTTTATACAAGCTACAGCGTAGCGAAATCGGATACACACAATGCGTAACACAATTATTCGTTTCGCTTCTTGCTGGCCGGGGTGGCCGAGCGGTTCTAGGCGCTACAGTCTGGAACCGCGCGACCACTACTGTCGCTGGTTCGAATCCTGCCTCGGGCATGGATGTGTGTGATGTCCTTAGGTTAGTTAGGTTTAAGTAATTCTAAGTCTAGGGGACTGATGACCTCAAGTCCCACAGTGCTCAGAGCCATTTGAACCATTCACTTCTTCGAAACTACGGAACTGTCTCCCATAGCCAGGAATAACTTTGATAAATGGGTCAAAGGATCCAAAACCTTCCTCCACGTGGTGAAAAAACGTGCCGCTCTGCGACGTCAACCTCGGGCTCGATCACGCTTCAGATCAAGGTGTCGACACAAGCGATAAAAAGGCCACAGTTACAAAGTTCATATAAGGTGTGAGGAGGGTTAATGATGTCACACTGGCGACAAATGTCACCGCGACTCTGCCCGATGCGACCGGGGACGCGTCACACGATGGGATAGCGTTGCACCCCTCCTACCCACATCTAACCCCTCTTGCGACGCCTCATCGATGGAGATCAGAACAGCGATGCTCAGCATCAAAATCGCACGGTTTTTTTACAGGTGGCTGAGCAAAACACCGCCGCTCAGAACCGACACGGAAAGGCCTCTGGTGGTAGCATAAAGAGCATCAATGAGACCACCGCTTGCCTTGGGGCGTTGATTCCCAAATATTTCGCTTTCGAAAACGACAGTACCGGTGTGATGAGCAACAGGACGACGTTCTCGACAACCTTTGACGCTACTTATAACTCGCAGACGGCTCAATTCTTTTCTAACGACATCGTGGGCAGTAGCCCCACTGAACGTGATCGCAGCCCTTTGGAGTCCAATGTGTCCGCAATTTTTGCTCTGGTGGACAGGGTGGAACCACTACGGACCGTTAGAAACTATCCGACGAAATTCTAACGCCACCTGAAGCATCAAAGGGTGCTGATGCTTTTTCAGCGCTCCTGTTTCGTGCCACCCTGCGGCGTGATAACCGTCGGTGCTACGCGCCAACATATCTGAGCACCTTAAAAATGTAACGGTACAGAGACAACCCGCTACAAAAGTCATATAGAAATGTAGGCTGCATACACTGTTACTCTTGAGCTTGATAGTAGACATTCGGAAATGGAGGAGTGTCGAAAGGGTTGCCTGTCTGCAAGCGCCAGCTTGCTAGTAGACATTCGGAAATGGAGGAGTGTCGAAAGGGTTGCCTGTCTGCAAGCGCCAAGGGCTTCATTACAAGTTATTTCTGTACACGTACTATCATGCCCAAAATTATCCGAAGGACCTGAATTGGTTTCGCCTGATTTGCATGAACCAACTAACGCAGCTGTCTTGCAGGTCCTCTAATCTCTTTGCAGTACAGTCCTTTGACTATTCAAAATGGATACCACATGATATCACTAGAGAACACTGTCCTTAAGGTAATCAGTCCTCTTGTAAATCAACACCGCGATGTTACAAATACTAGAAAATGCTTCATTAGAGATGAGACAGTCCTTAACGTTTTTAAATTCAATTTTAAAGCAGTAAGTGACATTTCATAATCAGTACCACACTCATTAGAATTTGAGTTAATTAGCTCCGTCATGTCATTCCAGCAGTCTTTAGGCAAAATTAAACATTTTCGTGAACAAGATATTTTGAAACAATATCTCGACCTCTAAAGGTCTCTATAATTCGAAGTACTTTTACCCCTTACCTGTGAAACATCCTTCTCGATCTTAAAACTTCTTAAGCAGCAACGTTCACAAATTTATCCAGGTACGAAAAGGTTTAAAAACAAAGTCTGCACAGTCTGGGCCAGGTCAATCTTTCCGTCTGATAGCCGGCCGAAGTGGCCGAGCGGTTCTAGGTGCTACAGTCTGGAACCGCGCGACCGCTACGGTCGCAGGTTCGAATCCTGCGTCGGACATGGATGTCTGTGATGTCCTTAGGTTAGTTAGGTTTAAGTAGTTCTAAGTTCTAGAGGACTGATGACCTCAGAAGTTAAGTCCCATAGTGCTCAGAGCCATTTGAACCATTTTTTTTTTTCGTCTGATAGCACTGCAATACAGTTTGCCTAAATGCTATCATACGTTGCGTTCCTGTAGTTATGGAAATCATTAGCTGAAATAGAGTTTTACTCCTAAGGGTATGCTACTGCTAAAAATACAAAACGATTAACAACCGAAGGTTGAGTTCATCTACAGACTGTGGTGTACTTACAGTAGGGTGACGGGGGAGATCGTTTGCCCTCGCCTTCCTCCAATGAGCATCGTAAGCCACATACACAAATTTTTACAATACTACGAGTACTTTGAACATTAAAATTGACGTTGTTCTCCTAAATTGAGTTATTTGTTTACAATGAATTAAAATTTGTAGAATCGGGAGAATTCGAACCCGATAACAAGAGATTACAAACTCACCGCTTTACCCACTCCGCTATCCTTCCACTTGCATGTAACTGTTACAGACTTCTGTGGTGTAATGTGTGAGAAAACACAGTTGATAAGAATACGATAGCCGGAGTAACATGACTTGCATCACAACATGAATCTAAATTTTACCTGAATATCTCTGAAAACGGTGTCTCTATTATTACTACGTGTGATGTTTAGAGACAAAATACATTTTCACGATACTCTAAACAACACTCACAAGGAACTAATTTATTAAATCGTTTTTCAAAGCATGTAATCGGGAATGAATTTGTCTTCTGAGGCAAAGGAAGTGCTCTCCACGTTATGTCGCACTTCGTTTCCTCCTGCCTTATCAGTAGGTCCTTACTCGGGGAATGTCACAGCGCAACGAATTTGATAAAGGTCACATTCTTGGGTTTTCTGAAACTGAATACTGTAGCAGTGCCAATCCCCGTGCCCCAAATCTACGATACACTTCTAGGTGAAGAGGATGGCGGAGGAAGACCATGTCAACCATCGTCGTCGTCCTGGACGTCCGCGGACTACCGCGGAGGATCAAGACAATAATATACTACACTACCTTGATGACGACCCTGTCAAGAACAGCACAGAAATAGGAACATCCTCCAGGTATGTGTGAGGAAGTCAACAAACGAGACAGGAAGGTGTGGACGAGAATCAGCGGTTAAGGAAATGTTGAAGGAGCAACGTAGGGCTGGCAGATTAAACTTTGCACTAGTGTACTGAAAGAAACAGCTTTCGCACTGAGAGCAAATTACATTTTCGGCTGAAAAAGTGTTTTCTACTGTATCAGGTACTTCAGTCCATGTATATCGACCAAGTGGAACAGGATTCAACAGCAAACACGTCCATCAGAGGCAAAGGTGTGGCCGAACTGCTGTCAAATTTGGGGGATGGATATCAGCAACTGGTTTCGGCGTTCTGTGGTAACTGGACTTTCCGTTTTGTAGTCATTAGTACTGCGAAACACTGGAGAACGTGATGCTTTCTTCTGTTCTTATGAGATTTTGGGGGAGTCAGAATAATCTTCCAACACGATCGTCCTCCTGTCCACACAGAGAACTCTGTAAAATACTGGTTTCAAGTGAACAGAGACGTTGAGGTGTTGGACTGGTCTCCCAAAGGCGCTGACCGCTGTCCCATAAACCACGTATGGGCAGAGAAAATTATGTGGAAGAACAGCACCGAAAATCAATCCAGCGCTGCCCGAAGTAGCTCATGACGCATGAGATGAGTTGTCACAGAAAAACCGATTCGTCCACAAGCTTCTTGCCTCTATTCCCGGCGGCTGAATGCAGCTGTAAAAGAGGACAGAAACTAGAAACGCTACTGAATTACGTTGCTGTTAGGGAGAAAATTTTGTTTATGACAAATGAACGTTCTGTTTTCCCTTGAAGAAGTGCGTGATCAGTTCATCTCTTCTTCTTTTTAATTAAGACAAAGGAGAAGCAGATTATACATAAAAACTAGGGTATCTATTTCACTCTTTTTCTTATGATTCAGCAGCATACGGATAGTCTATTCAATTTCTTGAACCGTATGCCCATTTGTGCTGCCGCAGTAAAACTCGATGATTCTAATAAGGCTATTGCGGTGGCCTGGAGGCGTCGTTAGTATTAAAACTTTAAGAGCTAAATTAATAACACTCTGCTCAAGGGAAGCATAGAACCTCAGATCTATGCACAGATTGGTGAACCTGTTATTATTTCGGGTTCTTTCTATTTTAAGCATATTGCACGTTGAAAAGCTCTTCAAGACAAGCTTTTAGTGACAAAGCATCAGCAGCCGATACACTTTAATCATAATGAACAGATTACACGTGTCTATTTTTGATACTTTTTGTATTTATGAATTGAATGACATTTTTACTCAAGAGTGAGTTATTCTAGACATTACTGTCACCATTTTGTGTTCCTTGTCCCACTTTCTGATAACAATTGCTTCTCCTTTCACACTAGCAACAGCTGGAATCGAAGTTGTGCTGCATATATTCGCTAGTTAAATTTCCTACGGAATTTTGAGCCAGCATTTTCTGTCATTTCTTATGATTCCCTACATAGTATGCTTTCTTGATTTCGAACTTCATGTTATTCGCTATTCGTTATTAAAAGTCTCCCTGCGTATGCTACGCTTTGCAATCGACGTTGTGTTGCTGTCTCTTCATTTGTGTGCCTGTCTCTTCATTTGTGTACCTGTCTTTCATGGATAGTGCCATTGACATCGATCTCAAGAAAAATATTTTCTAAGTACATTATTGCAAAAAAAGATGTGTTGGTTACTCATAACATTTACATTATAACTACTGGAGAGTTCTAAAAATGTGAAACATGTCTGGCGATGAGCTTTATAGTTTCAGTACGCTTGAGACAGAGAAACACAAATAATTGTGACAGTTAATGATTTGTGTTGTTTAGTTTGCAGTCGGCACATATGATTATTATTAGTGGCGGGACTCTGTCCCTAAACCCAGTTATAGGAACGCAAATAAGACTCACTGACTTATACTTTGCGTATTCTTTCAGACACGATCTGTAGCCACTTCCTACACCACGCAAGGCTGGTATTCGTCCTGCTAGAAGTATTACTGAATCTTGGCAACATTGCAGGATATGTTTGGCAACCTGTGACCGACGAGTTACTTCCTCCCCCCTGCGGGTCCGGGGATTAGAATAGGCCCGCGGTATTCCTGCCTGTCGTAAGAGGCGACTAAAAGGAGTCCATCCCCCTCACGGGGGTAGTTCGCGCCTGCGTCCGGAGACGGACGGTTCCACGACCTATCATCGTGGTCCTTTTGGTTTTTTCACTTCTCGTTTCTTCCTTCCTTTTGTTGGCTCCTTTCTTTGCTCTTCTCCACCTCACTGTCTTCCTTACTCTTTCCCTTGCCTTCTCATTGCCTTTTTCTCCTTGCCTTCTCATTGCCTTTTTCTCCTTGCCTTCTCATTGCCTTCTTCTCCTTGCCTTCTTATTGCCTTCTTCCCCTTGCTTTCTCATTGCCTTCTTCTCCTTGCCTTCTCTGGTCTCCGCCTCGGCGTTTGAGACAGTCTGTCCTCTTTCTCCCTCTCTCTCTTCTTTTTCCTCTTCTTCCTTCCTCCCTGTGCGTGTCTGAAGGCCGACCCACGCGTTCGCACGCGTAGCCGGTGACGGGGTAACGCGTAAGTCCCCGCCCTGGGTAGACATGTAAGGCACGCGCGTACCCCCTGGTAAAGGCCAGGCCCGGGGAGGGGTGATTGCCTGAGCTGATACCTTCTGACCATGCCGATTGGTCCCTCCGTCTGTTTCTCGGGAGGTGTGACCTGAGGTGTAAACATTCACCTAAGGCGGGAGTGCCCTCTGAGAGGGTCCCCACAAGGAAGGAGCGCGCCATCGGAGACGCTGGCAATCATGGGGGATTCCTCCGCAATGGATTCTACTCCATCTCTTTCGACTTCGACCCAAAAACGGAAACGTGACCAGCCAACAGTGACAAAAGTACTACCGCCTGCCCCACAGTTCCTCGTAGTTTCTCGAACTGAGGACGGAAAGGATTTTTCCTCTGTCAACCCTTTCGTTATTCAGAAGGGCGTAGATGCCATAGCCGGATCTGTCAAATCCTGTACCAGGTTGCGTAACGGCACCTTATTACTGGAAACTGAGAATGCCTTTCAGGCACAAAAACTGCTTCGGGCCACCCTCCTGTACACGTTCCCTGTCCGGGTGGAGGCCCACCGAACTTTGAATTCGTCTCGTGGTGTGGTCTATACTGACTCCCTCGACGGATTGACTGACGAGGAGCTTCAATCATTCCTCGCTGAGCAGGGCGTGACGGCTGTCCATAGGGTCATGAAAAAGGTCAACAATGACCTTGTACCGACCCGGACAATTTTCTTGACCTTCGATAGTGTTAAGCTGCCATCGCGCATCAAGGCGGGCTACGAGGTTATTTCTGTTCGCCCCTATATCCCGACACCTACGCGCTGCTACCAGTGTCAGCGTTTCAATCACACTCGACAGTCTTGTTCCAATGCGGCTAAATGTGTCACCTGTGGCAGGGATGCCCATGAGGGTGACTGTCCACCTCCGTCTCCTCGTTGTGTGAACTGTCAGGGTGACCATGCAGCATCCTCCCGCGACTGTCCTGTCTATAAGGAAGAACGCTGTATCCAGGAAATTCGGGTCAAAGAGAAAGTGTCCACCTCGGCTGCTCGCAAGCTATTGGCTAGTAGGAAGCCCACGCTGCTCCCAGCGGGGAAATACAGTACTGTCCTCGCCTCTCCTCGGACTACCCGGGAGGTAGCAACCCAGACATGCGATCTGACCTTCAGCACCACGGTCGTCCGTTCGGCCAGTGCTAAGATCGCGCGGTCGACGTCTCCTCTTCCTCCCATCACCCCACAGACACGAGCACCTTCTTCAGCTTCTGCTAAAACGAAGACACCGAAGTCAGATGCACGGGCCTTCAAGAAGGAACCATCCCGTGCAGACTTCCTCCGTACCTCGACCTCACAGCCTTCGACCGGTACTTCCACTACACGTCCTTCCAAAAAGGCGCATAGGAAGCACAGTTCTCCTTCCCCGCCACGGCGCATTTCTTCTCTTGCGCCACCCAGCGGCTGCCGCCCCAGGCCGTCATCCGTTTCGCCTGGCCGCACCGCTGGTCGCCGTACATCTGGCCGTTCACTGGCGGAGGAAGCTCCCCCTCCCGGCCATCCTCCCGAGATGGCCGATGACCCTATAGACCCAATGGACGATGACTGTCCGCCTACTGATAGCGGCGGCAGTGCTCGCTCGAAGCCAGGCCCTAAGCGGCCTTCGAGGTGACCACTTCTCTCATCTTTCTTTTCTTACGATGGCACTTATTCACTGGAATATTCGCAGCATTCGCTCCAACCGAGAGGACTTGAAGTTGCTGCTCCGCTTGCACCGTTCGCTTGTCGTAGCCCTCCAGGAACCGAAGCTACGCCCATGCGATCAAATTGCCTTGGCACACTACACCTCTGTGCGTTTTGACCTACCCCCTGTGGTAGGTATCCCAGCTCATGGAGGGGTTATGTTGCTGGTCCGGGATGATATTTACTACGATCCCATCACGTTGCACACCGGCCTGCAGGCAGTTGCCATCCGCATTACTCTCCCCACTTTTACGTTTTCCTTTTGTACCGTTTACACTCCATCGTCATCTGCCGTTACCAGGGCAGACGTGATGCAACTTATTGCTCAGCTACCTGCACCATTTTTGTTAACTGGAGACTTCAATGCCCACCATCCCCTTTGGGGCTCTCCAGCATCCTGCCCGAGGGGCTCCTTGTTAGCAGACCTTTTCAACCAGCTCGATCTTGTCTGCCTCAATACTGGCGCCCCTACTTTTCTTTCGGACACATCTCACACCTATTCCCATTTAGACCTCTCTATATGTACTCCCCAACTTGCACGCCGGTTTGAGTGGTATGCACTTTCTGATACATATTCGAGCGACCATTTCCCGTGTGTTATCCATCTCCTGCAGCATACTCCCTCTCCGTGCTCCTCTCGTTGGACCATCTCCAAGGCAGACTGGGAGCTCTTCTCTTCCAGGGCTACCTTTCAGGATCAAACCTTCACAAGCTGCGATCGTCAGGTCGCACACCTCACGGAAGTCATTCTCGCTGCTGCTGAATATTCCATCCCTCACCCTACTTCTTCTCCACGTCGCGTACCGGTCCCCTGGTGGACCGCAGCATGTAGAGATGCTTTACGTGCTCGTCGACGTGCTTTACGCACTTTTAAGCGCCACCCTACAGTGGCGAATTGTATTAATTATAAACGATTACGTGCTCAGTGTCGTCGTATTATTAAAGAAAGCAAGAAAGCCAGCTGGGCTGCTTTCACAAGCACCTTCAACAGTTCTACCCCTTCTTCTGTTGTCTGGGGTAGCTTGCGCCGGCTATCTGGCACTAAGGTCCACTCCCCAGTTTCTGGCTTGAAGGTCGCGAATGAAGTCCTTGTGGCCCCTGAGGCTGTCTCCAATGCCTTCGGCCGCTTTTTCGCCGAGGTTTCGAGCTCCGCTCATTACCACCCTGCCTTCCTCCCCCGCAAACAGGCAGAGGAGGCTAGGCCACCTGACTTCCGCTCCTCGAATTGTGAAAGTTATAATGCCCCATTCACCATGCGGGAACTCGAAACCGCACTTGGCCGATCACGGTCCTCCGCTCCAGGGCCTGATTCTATTCATATTCAGATGCTGAAGAACCTTTCTCCTGCGGGTAAAGGTTTTCTTCTTCGTACATACAATCGCATCTGGATTGAGGGACATGTTCCCGCATGCTGGCGCGAGTCTATTGTTGCCCCGATTCCTAAGCCGGGGAAGGACAAGCACTTGCCTTCCAGTTATCGACCTATCTCGCTTACCAGCTGTGTCTGTAAAGTGATGGAGCGAATGGTTAACTCTCGATTGGTTTGGCTGCTCGAGTCTCGACGCCTACTTACCAATGTACAATGTGGATTTCGAAGGCGCCGCTCTGCTGTTGACCATCTGGTTACCTTGTCGACCTTCATTATGAATAACTTCTTGCGGAAGCGCCCGACCGCGGCTGTGTTCTTTGATTTGGAGAAGGCTTACGACACCTGTTGGAGGGCGGGCATTCTCCGCACCATGCATACATGGGGCTTTCGCGGTCGCCTCCCTCTTTTTATTCATTCCTTTTTAATGGATCGACAGTTTCGGGTACGTGTGGGTTCTGTCCTGTCCGACACCTTTCGCCAGGAGAATGGGGTGCCACAGGGCTCAGTTTTGAGCGTCGCTCTCTTCGCCATCGCGATCAATCCAATAATGGATTGCCTCCCAGCTGATGTATCAGGCTCCCTTTTCGTGGACGATTTTACCATCTATTGCAGCGCGCAGTGTGCACGTGTCCTGGAGCGCTGTCTTCAGCGTTCTCTTGACCGTCTTTACTCCTGGAGTGTCGCCAATGGCTTCCGTTTTTCTGCCGAGAAGACGGTCTGTATTAACTTCTGGCGCTACAAAGAGTTTCTCCCACCGTCCTTACGACTCGGTCCCGTTGCTCTCCCACTCGTGGAGACAATCAAATTTTTAGGCCTTACCTTTGACAGGAAACTTAGCTGGTCTCCACATGTGTCATATTTGGCCGCCCGTTGTACCCGTTCTTTAAATGTCTTCCGTGTTCTCAGTGGTATGTCGTGGGGAGCGGATCGAACCGTCCTACTTCGTCTATATCGGTCGATCGTCCGCTCCAAGCTGGATTATGGGAGCTTCGTATACTCCTCTGCACGGCCATCCATCTTACGCCGCCTCAACTCCATACAACATCGGGGTTTACGACTTGCGATCGGAGCATTTTATACCAGTCCCGTAGAGAGTCTTCATGCTGACGCTGGCGAATTGCCACTCACCTACCGGCGCGATATACTGCTTTGTCGGTATGCCTGTCGGCTACTGTCAATGCCCGACCATCCGTCTTATCGTTCCTTTTTTGACGACTCTCTTGACCTTCAATACGGGTTGTATGTCTCTGCCTTGCTACCCCCTGGAGTTCGCTTTCGTCGCCTCCTTCAACACCTTCATTTTTCACTCCCTGCAACCTTTCGAGTGGGCGAGAGCCGCACGCCACCTTGGCTCCAGGCTCAGGTCCGCGTTCACCTCGACCTCAGCTCGCTCCCAAAAGAGGTCACCCCCGGTTCGGTCTACCACTCCCGTTTTTTGGAACTTCGTTCGAAGTTCAACAACATGACTTTCATTTATACAGATGGCTCTAAGACCAATGACGGGGTCGGGTGTTCCTTTATTGTCGGGGCACAAAGTTTCCAATACCGGCTCCATGGCCATTGTTCGGTCTTCACAGCTGAGCTCTTTGCCCTCTACCAGGCTGTTCTTTACATCTGCCGCCACCGACATTCTGCTTATGTCATCTGCTCAGATTCCCTGAGCGCCATCCAGAGCCTCAGTGATCCGTACCCGGTTCACCCTTTCGTACACCGGATCCAACGCTCTCTTCAGCAGCTGGTGGACGTCGGTACGCCGGTTAGCTTTATGTGGGTTCCTGGCCATGTCGGTATCCCTGGGAACGAAGCTGCAGATGCCGCGGCCAAGGCTGCGGTCCTCCAGCCTCGGACAGCTTCTTGTTGTGTCCCTTCGTCCGATTTTAGCAGGGTCATTTGTCGGCGCGTTGTGTCGCTGTGGCATGCCGATTGGGCTGCACTTACCGACAACAAGCTTCGGGCCTTAAAACCTCTTCCCGTGGCTTGGACGTCCTCCTCACGCCCTTCTCGGCGGGAGGAGGTCGTTTTAGCAAGGTTAAGAATTGGACACTGCCGGTTCAGCCATCGCCATCTGCTGACGGCTGCGCCGGCGCCGTTCTGCCCATGTGGGCACTTGCTGACGGTTAGACACATTTTAATGTCCTGTCCTGATCTTAACACACTGCGCCTCGATCTTAACCTGCCTAATACTTTCGATGCCATTTTAGCGGATGACCCACGAGCAGCTGCTCGTGTTCTTTGTTTTATCAATTTGACACACCTCGCTAAGGACATTTGATGATGTTTTTTAATCCTATGCCTGTCAGTCTGTCTTTTATTGTGTTTTCCCTTTTAGTTGTTGTTGTCAACTTGTGCCTCGCGGTGCATTCTTAGAGTAGTCAGGGCGCTAATGACCATTGAAGTTGTGCGCCCGAAAACCACAAAAAAAAAAAAAAAAAAAAAAAAGAGTTACTTCCTGGATGACACAGAATTAGACTACAAAATTAACTTGATATATTCATATCATTTCCATTAAACAATCTGAGTGATTTTCACATAATGTGTGAAATAAAGTTATCAGTTAATGGTTCTGAGTCCCGGAAAGTTATTCGACGCGGATATTACAGTTAGGTTAACATTGTCTTTTACGTTGTGAGCTTATCTGTCCCAACTCGCACTGGAATAACAAGAGAGAGCGCAATACTGTAGCATTCCACTAGCTGTGAGGTAACATGGTCGCTTGTAAACTGAGGGCTGCTTTGGTCCCCAACTCTAGTTTCGTAAATGGGTACATTTTTAGCCACTTCGTGACGGATCTACAAGCAGTCAGATCGGAAATCAATAAGTAAATTTTGTTTATGAAATGCCGCATTTCCAAACTACATCTATGTGACACAGGACAGCAAGTAAATACAGACCGTTTCGAAGGCCGGAATGAGCAATATTTTACTAATTCGTGCTGATATAGGCACACTCATGTTACAGATACTTTTTTAAAACAGATTTTCGTAGTAAGGATATCATGGTAATTTGAATTTCTTTTGAATTATGACAGTTCATATTTTAATAACATTGTACATTTTGTTATTGAACGCAACAGTAAAGATCAGACAGAAATCAATCATCAACAGTTTATTCCCTCGCATTATCTGAAACAATTTGACAACGCTCAGGTAGTTAAACGTTTCCACTCCTGTAGAAACCTTCTGGGTCTGAGTTAAAAATGTCGTCAAACCAAGTTTGAAGTGCGTTTTCGTCCAGGGAGGAATTTTCTTTATTGTTTTTCGATAAGTATCTTGAAAGGTTAACATCTGAGGACGTAATAAAAGAAGAATAAGTTCATGAGGGACGAATTTTCGACCTCCTGGATAGTTTTGTTAGTGAAATCGCAGAGTGTGTTATTGTGTCATATTAACACATGAAGTTCTGTAGGTCGTTTTTGTTGCACTGCAATCGATACGTGTCTTAATTGTCGGCAAAAACTACTAGCTGCGGTACACTCTCTCCTGGGGAGGTTTTCGTCCCTTTTTGAGCCACCAGAGGCAAAATATTATGTTTACATTGACCTTTGCTCGAATAAATGTCTTTTATTAAGGCTCAGCCGTTAATTCCTCTTAAGAAAATATAAAGACACCATAACCAGTCACCAACAGGAAGAATTTTCAATGAGCCGATTGATGACGATCGAGCAAAAATGCATTAATAGTCATCCCTTTGATTTTTGTGTTTTAAAATAGAGCATACGGTATCGCTGTTCCCAACGTCTAATATCGCACGACGCTTAAGTGGTCGCACTTCATCACGTTTGTCAGTTGTCAAGGTTGCTTGAATGTGCAAAATCTCATTCATGCTAGAACGGTGGATTGGGTTGGGGTTGATTTGGGGGAGGAGACTAAACTGCGAGGTCATCGGTCTCATCGGGTTAGGGAAGGATGGGGAATGAAGTCGGCCGTGCCCTTTCAAAGGAAACAATCCGGCACTGGCCTGAAGCGATTTAGGGAAATCACGGAAAACCTAAATCAGGATGGCTGGACGCGGAATTGAACCGTCGTCCTCCCGAATGCGGGTCCAGTGTGCTAACCACTGCGCCACCTCGCTCGGTGCTAGAACGATGTTTCTTGAAGCAAAAAATCGTTTTACGGCGTGTTGTGCCCAAAAGCACTCGCCCCACACATAATACAAAGGTTCAGAGTTGCCTCTGCTGCCTTCACCCCTCGACTAAATCCAAAGCAAACGACATGTTGCAAATGTTGAACCTTTTTTTCCACTTGCGACTATATTTTATCGTTCTTGAACAACGTTCATAATTTTCAGGCATGCAAAATCTATCCGCGAGTGGCCAGTAGCAGGTAGCTGCTGTGGGGCGAGGAAACACTCTTGTTTTGCTCTTGACGCAGACACAAGCTGTTTGGTGATAATATCTCTGGACCTTTTTGCTATTACGGGAGGATTAGAAAATGAAACGAATTATGTATGAGGTTCTATCAGACTGATAAGTGGATACCTGATTTTCGATCTAAGAAACTAGGGAATTGGATGGATTAGAACACAAGACTTTGTGGTTACAGAGCACAAAGCTTGCCACTCGACCACGAACAGATACGTTTTGTAATAGCTCGAGAAGTCTGCCAGACATCCCTACATACGTTTCCGCGTCCTACAGAGTTGCCACGTCGTGCATTTTGATCGGAATTACGTTTCTGAGGGGTGGCTGGGAATATTGGCTGCCTTTAAGTGAGCGACTCGGACTTCTCTGAGGTGGCCAGGTTATATGTCAAATACTGTACTTTCCTGTCATCTCGATCAAATATTCTGAATGGCTTCCATTTAACACGTGACACTGAGTAAGTATAATTCTTTGTTTGAGCCCAGATTTGATGTTTAGCACCTAAGCTAAGATTGTTCTCTAATGTCACGTTCCGAGTAATCTACGTTAGGCAACATGGTTGTACTGGAGAAAGATATACGACAGTAGTGTCATATTGGCTTAGCAGTAACATACTGCGTTGGTTGATATGCAAATCGGTTCGGATCTCGCTCGAGAAACGCTGTAGGTTGGAAGTCTTTCTCTCCTTTTCTTTATTCGATATGCACACGGCAGGAATGAAATTCAGTGACTAAATCATGAGACAAGCCGTACATCATAAGCCATCTGACAAACTCCGTTCAATACATGTAGAAGCGAGCAGAGGTGTCTACTTTGGAAACACTGAATTACTTACAGGAAAGGCTCAAAGGGACCATTAGTGACAATAATTTGTTCGTTGCTTGTCATTTAAGGAATCTTCACGTGAGTTAAACGTTATTGAAACAGTGAACATACTAAGGTACGTCTGGAGGTGAAAATCGTATAGAATGGCAGAACTGCACACTTGTTCGTATTGTTCCTTTTGTATCCGCAGCAGAAGACATAAGTTTTTATTGTAAATATACATCTTGATTGTTGTTGTTGTAGTGGTCTTCAGTCCTGAGACTGGTTTGATGCAGCTCTCCATGCTACTTTATCCTGTGCAAGCTTCTTCATCTCCCAGTACCCACTGCAACCTACATCCTTCTGAATCTGCTTAGTGTATTCATCCCTTGGTCTCCCTCTACGATTTTTACCCTCCACGCTGCCCTCCAATACTAAACTGGTGATCCCTTGATGTCTCAGAACATGTCCTACCAACCGATCCCTTCTTCTAGTCAAGTTGTGCCACAAACTTCTCTTCTCCCCAATCCTATTCAATACATCCTCATAAGTTATGTGATCTACCCATCTAATCTTCAGCATTCTTCTGTAGCACCACATTTCGAAAGCTTCTATTCTCTTCTTGTCCAAACAATTTATCGTCCATGTTTCACTTCCATTCATGGCTACACTCCATACAAATACTTTCAGAAACGACTTCCTGACACTTAAATCTATACTCGATGTTAACAAATTTCTCTTCTTCAGAAACGCTTTCCTTGCCATTACCAGTCTACATTTTATATCCTCTCTACTTCGACCATCATCAGTTATTTTGCTCCCCAAATAGCAGAACTCCTTTACAACTTTAAGTGTCTCATTTCCTAATCTAATTCCCTCAGCATCACCCGACTTAATTAGACTACATTCCATTATCCTAGTTTTGCTTTTGTTGATGTTCATCTTATATCCTCCTTTCAAGACGCTATCCATTCCGTTCAACTGATCTTCCAAGTCCTTTGCTGTCTCTGACAGAATTACAATGTCATCGGCGAACCTTAAAGTTTTTATTTCTTCTCCATGGATTTTAATACCTACTCCGAATATTTCTTGTGTTTCCTTTACTGCTTGCTCAATATACAGATCGAACAACATCGGGGAGAGGCTACAACCCTGTCTCACTCCCTTCCCAACCACTGCTTCCCTTTCATGTCCCTCGACTCTTATAACTGCCATCTGGTTTCTGTACAAATTGTAAATAGCTTTTCGCTCCCTGTATTTTACCCC
The DNA here is from genome assembly GCF_021461395.2 of Schistocerca americana. NCBI lineage: Eukaryota > Metazoa > Arthropoda > Insecta > Orthoptera > Acrididae > Schistocerca > Schistocerca americana. Next base: position 254,613,292 of record NC_060119.1, on the reverse strand, counting down.
TGCCACCTTCAGAATTTGAAAGAGAGTATCCCAGTCAACATTGTCAAAAGCTTTCTCTAAGTCTACAAATGATAGCAACGTAGGTTTGCCTTTCCTTGATCTACCTTCTAAGATAAGTCGTAAGGCAGTATTGCCTCACGTGTTCCAATATTTCTACGGAATCCAAACTGATCTTCCCCGAGGTCGTCTTCCACTAGTTTTTCCATTCGTCTGTAAAGAATTCGTGTTAGTATTTTGCAGCCGTGACTTATTAAACTGATAGTTCGGTAATTTTCACATCTGTCAACACCTGCTCTCTTTGGGATTGGAATTATTAATATTCTTCTTGAAGTCTGAGGGTATTTCGCCTGTCTCATATATCTTGCTCACCAGATGGTAGAGTTTTGTCAGGACTCGCTCTCCCAAGGCTGTCAGTAGTTCTAATGCAATATTTTGATTACTGTGTGATATACTTGAAACATTTCTCAACTGTGACTGAAACAAACACTTTTCTTTCATTACATCAAACTTTTATCGTAAGATAGATATGATAAGTGTATAATTCCACTATACATTTAGATACATTTCAATCATGGTAATAGGAAATATGCTTCAAAAATTCTGAAGCTATTTTCTACACGAGGAAATACCACATAAGTAACTTTTCCATCATTGTGCCGAAATTTTATGACATTTGCGTTAGCAGCTATTAAGTTCTCGCACTCTCGCACATAGGGCATCTCCAAAACAAGGAGATCTGATAAAACCTAGAAGAATACCTACTGCGTCACCTTCAATTAGGTTATGTTCTTCGCAACTCCATCCACGGAATTCAAAATCAGATGGACTGTCTATATTTCCGTCGAAGACGCACTGCGCCGCTTTCACTCGGTACATCACTTCTTCTTCAAGGAAAAGATGTGACATCACAGACCATATCACGTAACCTCAGTTTAGGAGACGCGATTGGTAGAATGGCCGTTTAAGGCCGTTCAAAAATGGTTCAAATGGCTCTAACGCATCTGAGGTCATCAGTCCCCTAAGCTTAGAACTACTTAAACCTAACTAACCTAAGGACATCACTCACATCCATGCCCGAGGCAAATTCGAACGTGCGACCGTAGCAGCATCACGGTCCCGGACTGAAGCGCCTAGAACCGCTCGGCCACAACGGCCGGCTTGAAAGCCGTCACTTTGTAATCCGCAGGTAGGGAGGGGGTTTCGAATCCTGTCAGTTCCATGAGTCATTAACTCAGGAGGACAATCAAAATTATTAGGTATGCCTAATTTTAAAGAATTCATAAGTATATAGTTAAAGATGTAGTGAATTTAAACGTTCGACTACGTCTACACCGCCGGTTTTGCAGTTTTTTTTTCTGCTTGGCATAAAGAGAAAATGATACCTTTCTGTTTTCGTTGGCATTGGCGTCCTGCCTGCCAACACAAGTTAATATGCTACTTTTTCCCGACGTAAAAGCTAAATACTTTCTCTCTGTTGCGTTCATTGGCAGAGACGACATTTACCATATGAACAAAATATTACTTTCATGTTTGTGTCAGTCTTTTTGATCAAAGATCGCAAAATAATTTAAAATCAAAGTCTATTTTACGACTGAAAAGAGTGAAATAGCTTAGTTTTATATATAATCTGTTCCTCATTTGTTTTTATTTTTACTTATTTTTTAAAGAGGGAGATAAGACAAACGAATTACATCGTCTTCGAGAGGAAACAAAAAGTTATTGGTCATAAACAAAGTTTTCTCCCTAATAGCAACATAATTCAGTAACGTGTCTAGTTTCCGTCCTCCTCCATAACTGTATTTAACAGCTGGAGAACAGAGGCAACATGTTTCCGGATGAATCTGTTATCCCGCGACAACTCATCTCATGCGTGATGAACTGCTTCGCACAGCACTGCTTTGGTTTTCGGTGCTGTTCTTCCACATCTAATAATTTTCTCCATCTCTGCACATACGTGCTCTACCGGACTTCGGTGACCACCTTTGGCAGGCCAGTCCAACACCTCAGTGTCTCTGTTCATTTGGAACCTGTGTTTTACAGAGTTCTCTGTGTGGACAGGAGAACGATCGTGTTGGAAGATTATTCTGCCTCCCGAAAATCTCATACGAGCAGAAGAAAGCATCACGTTCTCCAACGTTTCGCAGTACTAATGACTACAAAACGGACGGTCCAGTTAAAACAGAACGTCCCAATCAGTTGGTGATATCCATCCCCAAAATGTGACAGCAGTTCGGTCACACTTCTGCCTCTGATGGACATATTTGCTGTCGAATCCTTCTCCAATTGGTCGATGTACATGGAGTGGTGTACTTAATGCAATAGAAAACACTTCTCTGCAGAAAATGTAATTTGCTGTCAGTGCGAAAGCTGTTTCTTTCAGTACGCTAGTGCGATGTTTTATCTGTGTTGTGTACATAGTTCCGCGTAGCCAGCGCGTACACAACTTTCCCAATAGAGCGCGCCCCGCAAAGCACAACAGTGCAGGCGCAGCGCTCGTCCGTCTCCGCACTACGAGATGGCGCTGTCTTAAGAGACGGACCAAATTCTGCTTCCGCCGATCCACGTATTAATATGTCATGCAGCCAATGAGATTGCTGCTAATGTAGAACCTTTTCTCCTCGCGGATCACACTCGCGCAGTGATACCTGAACGCTCAAGGTATTATAACGAGTGTACAGACCTCCGATTAGTCAGTCTGCATTAGTCTGCATTAGTCTATAGTCAAGTTTCAGTCTGTGCCTAATAAGATTACCATATTCCTGTACATAGCCATGAAGATAAATGACTAGACACTTTGTCAAGTATCAGAGATATGTAAGAATAAGATTAACGTACCAAGACCAAAGGAACTTCAGATTGTCAGTTGTAAACAGCATCCAGAATCAAGTTACGTAATGTCTGTATTTTAATAAATGTATGTGAAAATTAATAAAGTTCTGTTTAAAGTTGGTCACCGTCAATCTGCTACTCTAAGTGCGCAAGTGGCATTTCTATCGTCTGACCTAACGGCAGAAGATAAACACGCCACGATAACACCACGAGACATATTGCTGACACTCGCCTACTTCGCTAGAGCGACAAGTCAAATAATCTGATGATGTGTGTACCGAAGGTCTTACAGTACGCACACCACAATCTGCCAGCCTTACGATGCTCCTTCAACATTTCCTTAACCGCTGATTCTCGTCCACACCTTCCTGTCTCGTTGGTTGCCTTTCTCACACTTACGTGGAAGATGTTGCTAATTTCTGTGCTGTTCCTGACAGGGTCTTCATCACTGCAGTGTTGTATAATACTGTCTTGATCCTCCGTGGTAGTCCGCGGACGTCCGGGACGGCTGCGACGACGACGGTTGACGTGGACTTCCTCCGCCATCCTCTTCACAAAGAGCGGGCACGCGAAATGGCACTGATACGGTATCCATCTTCATAGGGCCCAAGAATGCGACCTTTATCAAACTGCTTGAGCTGTGACATTTCCCGAGTAAGGACCTACTGATAAGGCAGTAGGAAACGAAGTGCGACACAGGGTGGAGAGCACTTCCTTTGCCTCAGAGGACGAATTCATACCAATTTACATGCTTTGACAAAAAAATATTTAATACATTAGTTCCTTGTGTGTGTTGTATAGAGTATCGTGTAAATGTATATTGTCTCAAAACATCACACGCAGCAATAATAATGACACCGTATTCAGAGATTAAAGATAAAATTTAGATTCACGTGATCCAAGTCATGTTGCTCTAGCTATCGTATTTCAGTCAATTGTGTTACTCCACACATTACATCACAGAAGTCAGTAACATTTACATGTAAGCGGGAGGATCGCGGAGTGGGTAAAGCGGTGAGCTTGTAATCTCTTGCTATCGCGTTTGAATTCTGCCGCTTCTAAAAATTTTAATTAATTGTAAACAAAGAATTTTTAGTTTAGGAGAACAATGTCAATTATAAAGTTCAAAGTACTTGTAGTATTGTAAACATTTGTGTATACAGGATGGTCCATTGATAGTGACCGGGCCAAATATCTCACGAAATAAGCATCAAACGAAAAACTACAAAGAACGAAACTCGTCTAGCTTGAAGGGGAAACCAGATGGCGCTATGGTTGGCCCGCTAGATGGCGCTGCCATAGGTCAAGCAAATATCAATTGCGTTTTTTTAAATAGGAACCCCCATTTTTTATTACATATTCGTGTAGTACGTAAAGAAAAATGAATGTTTTAGTTGGACCACTTTTTTCGCTTTGTGGTAGATGGCGCTGCAATAGTCACATATGTATAAGTACGTGATATCACGTAACATTCCGCCAGTTGCTTCGTGATACATTACCCGTGTTAAAATGGACCGTTTACCAATTGCGGAAAAGGTCGATATCGTGTTGATGTATGACTATTGTGATCAAAATGCCCAACAGGTGTGTGCTATGTAAGCTGCTCGGTATCCTGGACGACGTCATCCAAGTGTACAGACCGTTCGCCGGATAGTTACGTTATTTAAGAAAACAGGAAGCGTCCAGCCACATGTGAAACGTCAACCACGACCTGCAACAAATGATGATGCCAAGTAGGTGTTTTAGCTGCTGTCGCGGCTAATCCGCACATCAATAGCAGACAAATTACACGAGAATCGAGAATCTCAATAACGTCGGTGTTGAGAATGCTACATCAACATCGATTGCACCCGTATCATATTTCTATGCACCAGGAAGTACATGGCGACGACTTTGAACGTCGTGCACAGTTCTGCCACTGGGCACAAGAGAAATCACGGGACTATGAGAGATTTTTTGCACGCGTGCTATTTAGCGACGAAGCGTCATTCACCAACAGCGGTAACGTAAACCGGCATAATATGCACTATTGGGCAACGGAAAATCTACGATGGTTACGACAAGTGGAACATCAGCGACATTGGAGGGTTAATGTATGGTGCGGCATTATGGGAGGAAGGATAATGGCCCCCATTTTATCGATGGCAATCTAAATGGTGCAATGTACTCGTATACTCATTTCCTACGTAATGTTCTACCGATGTTACTACAAGATGTTTCACTGTATGGCAGAATGGCGATGTACTTCCAGCATGATGGATGTCCGGCACATAGCTCATGCGCGGTTGAAGCGGTATTGAATAGCATACTTAATGACAGGTGGATTGGTCGTCGAAGCACCATTCCCTGGGTCCGCAAGTTCACCGGGTCTGACGTCCCCGGATTTCTTTCTGTGGGGAAAGTTGAAGGATATGTGCTATCGTGATCCACCGACAACGCCTGACAACATGCGTCAGCGCATTGTCAATGCATGTGCGAACATTACGGAAGGCGAACTACTCGTTGTTGAGAGGAATGTCGTTACATGTATTGTCAAATGCATTGAGGTTGACGTACATCGTTTTGAGCATTTATTGCATTAATGTGGCATTTACAGGTAATCATTCTGTAACAGCATCCGTTCTCAGAAATGTTAAGTTCACAAAGGTACATGTATCACATTGGAACAACCGAAATAAAATGTTCAAACGTACCTACGTTCTGTATTTTAATTTGAAAAACCTACCTGTTACCAACTGTTCGTCTAAAATTGTGAGCCATATATTTGTGACTATTACAGCGCCATCTAATACAAAGCGAAAAAAGAGTTCCAATTAAACCTTCATATTTCTTTACGCACTACACGAATATGTAATAAAAATGGAGGTTCCTATTCAAAAACATGCAGTTGATATCCGTTTGACTTATGGCAGCGCCATCTAGCGGGCCAACCATAGCGCCATTTGGATTCCCCCTTCAAGCTAGACAAGTTTCGTTCGTTTGACGCTTATTTCGTGAGATATTTGGCCCGGTCACGATCAATTGACCACCCTGGATGGCTTACAATGCTCATTGGAGGAAGGCGAGGACAAACGGTCTTCCCTGGTTACCCTATTAAGTACACCTCAGTCTGTGGGTGAACTCGCCTTCGGTTGTTAATCGTTTTGTATTTTTAGCAGTGCCATACCCTTAGGAGTTAAACTCGATTTCAGCCAATGATTTTCATAGCTACAGGAACGGAACGTATGATACCATTTAGGCAAACTATATTGCAGTGCTATCAGATGAAGATACCGACCTGGCCGAGACTGTGGAGACTTTGTTTTCAAACATTTTCGTGCGTGGTTAATAAGTTTTACTTATTCGGTAATTTTGTAAACGTTGCTGCTTAAGAAGTTTTAACGTATAACTAACTTCCTTCACCTACGACTACGTCAAAAGAAATCTTCTAAACAGCACTAAACAGCGGTTTGTGAAACCACTACTGCCCATATTTTGCTGCATTTCGCTGGTTAGAAGGGAGAAAACTTACTGAGCAGAAAACTAATCTCCCAGAAGGAAAGGAGGAACGAAATGAAAGATCTCACGTTAGGAGGTCTCGTGACTTGTATTTTAGTGATTACAAAATCAAGTGAAACGAACAAGTCAGGTGGCAGTATGAGCACACTGTTGGTGTGAGTATGACGTTGCATTACCTTGAGCCAAGTGATACAGGGCCAGTTAGGTCAGGAATATACACAACTAGAAGCCACGGCACTACTAAATTCTGCGAATCGCATGCATTGCTTGCATACGAAATTGCTGTCGTATCGTACTTATTAAGTCCGATAAATCAATTGCGTATTTGCGTATTTTCCGGTGCGATGAGTTACATCAGTTTAATGAAACTGGTGTTCCACAGAGTTGGAATTTCTGGTTGGCGACTAAATGTAAGGCCTCTGAGTCCGATGTCATTTTCGCAACATTGAAATATTTTTCGACATTGTTGAAGTGGGTAATAAAATTTGAGACATTCCGTGAAAACGTGAACTTGGACCACGTAACATGAGTTTATTCAACAAAAACGGTTTATCTTCTACAATATTTTCTTCCTTGTACTACTTGAAATAGGTGACGTCGACCAAGTCATCTGTAGAGAATGTGCTACGGTCGCGGGTTCGAATCCTGCCTCGGGCATTGATGTGTGTGATGTCCTTAGGTTAGTTAGGTTTAAGTAGTTCTAAGTTCTAGGGGACTGATGACCACAGATGTTAAGTCCCATAGTGCTCAGAGCCATTTGAACTATTTTTGTAGAGAATGATCCTGACATTTAACAAAAGACATTGACATCTTGTGGCTTTGAAAGTGGTGTTTACGCCAGCAATTTTAGTATTTTGCGAGTGTCGTTGCTAAGCCCAAGTAAATTAAAAAGTGCATCGTGATTTCTGTTATGAAGTAACGTCTTCATCAGTTAATTTTGTTTTACTGTAATCTAAGAATATTTGGAGATCTCCGATATTAACTTGAAAAGTATTCCGTAGACAAGGCACGAACTAAATAAATACTTGTTACGGTCGACTTGCTGCAGAAGGTCGCAACCTTTCGCTGCAAACTAAATATTTACCTGTTTTAGGGAAACTGCTTCTAACAATGACCAAGAAACAGGCGTGTAGCATCAGGAGTTGAAGAAATTAATACCGATAATGGCGGTATAAATCGAAATCCTTGGTAACCTCATACTCTGCAATGGTATTTCTGGATCTAAGAAATGCCTTGAAACAGTGAAAATTTCGAAATTCCTTCGAACCAAGGCTGTGATGGCTAGAAGTGTCTTTACATCTCGCAGACATGAGACTGGCGTAATTTGCGTGTCAGAAACCTGCTGATAATTAACCAGTTAACAGAGAAATGAATTTTTCCACCGTGTCTTATTTTTAAGCTAAGCGCATCATACGTTGCGACATAGTCATGAATACGGAAAATGTGTGCTTCAGCGGTCTCATGGATTGATCCTAGTTTCTTAGTTGCGACGCGTGGGTTCGATTCCCACTTCGCCGGCCGGAGTGGCCGAGCGGTTCTAGGTGCTACAGTCTGGAACCGCGCGACCGCTACGGTCGCAGGTTCGAATCCTGCCTCGGGCATGGATGTGTGTGATGTCCATAGGTTAGTTAGGTTTAAGTAGTTATAAGTTCTAGGGGACTAATGACCTCAGCAGTTGAGTCCCATAGTGCTCAGAGCCATTTCATTCCCACTTCAATCACGTATTTTAAAACACACGATCTACATGTCTAGTAAAGCCAAGTGAAGCACGTTAGGTTGGTCTGTACTTCAGAATACTCATTATAAGAAGCATATCCCTTCGCTGCCAACTTAGGCTGAACCGATTTAGGTTGGGCTACAGTAGAGGCGGAAGTGGTTTCAAACAGAAACTGCGTCGGCAGCGAGCTCCCTTACACTAGAAACATTATTTTATTTAACCCAATGGTCACTTCAAGTCACAGCGCTCTCTTTTTGTTTTGTGTTTGAAGCTGAGACGTCGAGAAACTTGGTGCTGTACTGGGATAAGAATTCGGATCTCTTCGGTGGTATGTGACACGTTACCAAGTCGAGATTTGCTAACTTATATTGATGACAACTTCGATAGTTCACGGTTCTTTATGCCTGGTAACCAGTGACAAATGTTGCCGTGATCGAGTTTCGGTCAGGCACGAAAGCTTTGCTTAGTCACAATGCCTATAGGTACTTGGTTTCAATCCGGATCCTCATGTCGTTTAAGGTTCATACAATGGAACAAATAAGTGCTCAGTCATGAGTATAGAGAAATTACTGGTGATATGATGGTAATTTTGATGTTTCCATAGAACGCTTGCCGCTGTTAATCGTGTTGCTTCTGACTGGGCAGTTCAACATCCAGTTTTCGACGAACCTCTCGTATTAGGAACGACGTCTCACAGGTAAAGAGCAAAAATACTTCGACTTGTCAAAGAACTTTAGAGGTCGAGATCTTGTTCAGGAAAATATTTAATTTTGCCTAAAGATTACTGGAATCACTTACATGACGGGGTTAATTAACTCAAATTCTAATGAGTGTGGTAGTGATTTTGAAATGTCACTTACTGCGTTAAAATTTAGTTTAAAAACGTTAAGGACTGTCTCATCTCTAATGAAGCATTTCCTAGCGTTTGCAACATCTTGGTGTTGCTTTACGTCTGGGCTGCTTACGTTAAAGAACAGCGTCCTCTAGTGATCTCTTGTAGTATACGTTTTTGACAGTCAAGGACTGTTCTCCAAAAGAGATTAGAGGACTTGCAAGACAGCCACTTTATGTGGGTACATGCAAATCAAGCGAAACCAATTCATATCGTTCTGATATTTTTGGGTATAATAGAACATTCGTTTAGTGCTCAGCAAAGTGGGGCAGGTAGCACCGAGGGTGTTGTCGAAGTGAGGAGTCTTAGAGGGATGGTTTGCCGTTTTATTCACGCATGTGTCAATGTCGCATCCCTCCGTGATCACGGCACAGGAAGGCGCGAAACGGGAGCTTTGAAAAAGCATAAGCACGCTTGTTGCTTCATATCGCGTTCAAATTTCGCCGGCTGGTTCAAATGGCTCTGAGCACAAAGGGATTTAACTTTTGAGGTCAGCAGTCCTCTAGAACTTAGAACTACTTAAACCTAACTAACCTAAGGAAATCACACACATCCATGCCCGAGGCAGGATTCGAACCTGCGACCGTAGCGGTTGCGCGGTTCCTGTCTGTAGCGCCTATAACCGCTCGGCCACTCCGGCCGGTTTCGCTGGCTGGTTCTGAATGGTCGCATGAACTTTTGAACTGTGGCCTTTCTTTCGCACGTGTTGACGCCTTGCCGTTTTTAAGCGTTGTCGAGCCCAAGTTTGTCGTCGTAGGGCCCACGCTATTGCACCATTACAGATGAAGGCTGTAGACACCTTTGAGTCAAATTTCAACCTTATGTGACGCAATGGAAGACAATCGCGTGATTACACCAAGAGTGATCCTTTAATTGTGTTGTCAAGTGTACTTTTTACAGGTCGAGTTAATGTACGCCCTTAAGGGCCCTACACACGCGCCAACCGTCCAACTAATTGGACAAGTGTAGACTCCTCGTCCAACCAACTGATCAATTTTTTCTTGTCTGACAGTCGGTTGGGTATGACTCGAGAGATTAGGTATGACCAGTCAACGCCCTACGACTTCGCTAGACACGAGTCTCGAACTACCATTCCGCGTTCAGCCTGTCAATTCCTGTCTTGCTGCCAAAACCACATCGGAAACCTTTTCACATGAATTACCTGAATATAAATGAAAGCTCCGCTAGTGCACTGTCCTTTTACATCTTGTGTACGCGATACTACCGCCGTCTGTACAGGGTGGTCCATTGATAGTGCCCGGGCCAAAAATCTCACGAAATAAGCATCAAACGAAAAAACTACAAAGATCGAAACTTATCTAGCTTGCAGGAGGAAACTAGATGGCGTTTTTTTAAATAGGAACCCCCATTTTTTATTACACATTCGTGTAGTACGCCAATACTGCCAGCTAAATAAAAGATTCTAACTACTGAAGGCACTAACTACTGATAGGTATACTTAGCAAATGAAAGATTTTGATAAAGAACAATCAATGTATTTACCTTAATAGCGTTCAAAAGTCATCATATATATATAATCAATTCATGACATCCATCTTTACAAATTTCCTTTTTCTGGCGGACACAAGTCCAGAACGTCCGTTCTCAAAACTCTGGCATCTCTCTCTCCACATCCACCACTGCTGGCGGCTCACCTCCAACTACACAACGCTAAGCGATGTTCACATCCAACTGCCCAACACTACAATAGCGAATATTTCAACAATGCGAACGACCCACAGACTGCACCCAGCACAGTTAGTGATTTTCATACAGAGCGCTACGTGGCGTTACCAACATAAAAACCTAAACAGCCTACTTACAAGGTGTTAAACAAATCCAGTATTCGCCATGCCTTCTGCTGTCAAGAGCAAAGTGTAGGACATTTTTGCAGTTCTAACAGTTGTTAAGCGGTTCATTTGTAATGCTCCGTTACTGTATTTTTTAGATGATGTGTGCCACCATCATTCGCAGCACTTCTTTTAATTTGAAATGAGTTTCTTAAACTTATAGGGGACATATTTTATGCTACGCAGAAAAATAAATAGAGTTGGTGGATATCTTTCGTGTTATGTATTTTGCTTTACTGTGATGTATTTCCTCAGGAAACTATAGATCACTCTGCATGAACTCTGGGGATACAACTACACTGAATTTGAGGTGAATGATGCCTGTGGCTATAAATCGTAATGTAGTAAACAGTCTCCCCTCACCGCTTACACCCTCTCTCACGACCCTATTCTTTTTCGTTAAGATGAGTTTCATGTCGGTCAGCAACTCCGACAAGCACGTTTCATCCGTTCTAAGATAGCTACGAAGATCATCGGCTGTCATCTCCTTAAGTGACAGAGCATGGCTGAATTTCTCTCTTCGCAGCAGTCACTTCTTTGCTCACAGTTTTCTGTCGACTTTTCTTGACCTTGTTACCTCTAATGCAGCGAAGGCAGATCCTAGTTTTTGTGTGTCAAACCAAGCGGCATAACGTCGAAGATAATATCCGTGAACTTACTGTAAACAATTTAATAGTTATGGGTGACTGGAACTCGACAGTAGGAAAAAGAAGAGAAGGAAACGTAGTAGGCGAATATGGAATGGGAGTAAGGAATGAAAGAGGAAACCGCCTGGTAGAATTTTGCACAGAGCATAACTTAATCATAGCTAACACTTGGTTCAAGAATCATGGAAGATGGTTGTATACATGGAAGAAGCCTGGAGATATTAGAAGGTTTCAGATCGATTATATAATGGTAAGACAGAGATTCAGGAACCAGGTTTTACATTGTAAGGCATTTTCAGGGGCAGATGTGGACTCTGACCACAATCTATTGGTTATGAACTGTAGATTAAAACTGAAGAAACTTCAAAAAGGTGGGAATTTGAGGAGATGGGACCTGGATAAACCGAAATAACCAGAGGGTGTAGAGAGTTTCAGGGAGAGCATTAGGGAACGATTGACAGGAATGGGGGAAAGAAATATTGTAGAAGAAGAATGGGTAGCTTTGAGAGATGAATTAGTGAAGGCAGCAGAGGATCACGTAGGTAAAAAGACGATAGCTAATAGAAATCCTTGGGTAACAGAAGAGAAATTGAATTTAATTGATGAAAGGAGAAAATACAAAACGCAGTACATGAAGCAAGCAAAAAGGAATACAAACGTCTCAAAAATGAGACAGGAAGTGTAAAATGGCTAAGCAGGGATGGCTAGAGGACAAATGTAAGAATGTAATGATATAGAGTCGCTTATCACTTGGGGTAAGATAGATACAGCCTACAGGAAAATTAAAAACACCTTTGGAGAAAAGAGAACCACTTGCATGAATATCAAAAGCTCAGATGAAAACCCAGTTCCAAGCAAAGAAGGGAAAGTAGAAAGGTGGTCGGAGTATATAGAGGGTCTATACAGGGGCGATGTTCTTGAGTACAATATTATGGAAATGGAAGAGAATGTAGATGAAGATGAAATGGGGCATATGATACTGCGTGAAAAGTTTGACAGAGCACTGAAAGACCTGAGTCGAAACAAGGCAACAAGACAACATTCCATTAGAACTACTGAAAGCCTTGGGAGAGCCAGGCCTAACAAAACTCCACCATCTAGTGAGCAAGATGTATCAGACAGGCGAATTACCCTCAGACTTCAAAAAGAATATAATAATTCCAATACCAGAGAAAGCAGGCGTTGACAGATGTGAAAATTACCGAACTGTCTGTTTAATAAGCCACGGCTGCAAAGTACTAACACGAATTCCTTACTGGTAGAATCCGACCTCGGGGAAGATCAGTTTGGATTCCGTAGAAATGTAGGAACACGTGAAGCAATACTGACCCTACGACTTATCTTAAAAAATAGATTAAGGAACGCCAAACCTACTTTAGTAGCATTTGTAGGCTTAGAGGAAGCTTTTGACAATGTTGACTGGAATACTCTCTTTCAAACTTTGAAGGTGGCAAGGGTAAAATACAGGGAGCGAAAGGCTATTTACAATTTGTACAGAAACCAGAAGGCAGTTGTAAGAGTCGAGGTGCAGGAAAGAAAAGCAGTGGTTGGGAAGGTAGTGAGACAGAGCTGTGGCCTCTCCCCAATGTTATTCGATCTATATATTGAGCAAGCAGTAAAGGAAACACAAGAAAAATTCGGGATAGGTATTAAAATACATGGAGGAGAATTAAAAACCTTGAGGTTTGCCGATGAGATTGTAATTCTGTCAGAGACAGCAAAGGACTTGGAAGAGCAGTTGAACGGAATGGACAGTGTCATGAAAGGAGAATATAAGATGAACATCAACAAAAGCAAAACGAGGGTAATGGAATGTAGTCGAAGTAAATCGGGTGATGATGTGGAAATTAGATTAGGAAATGAGACGCTTAAAGTAGTAAATGACTTTTGCTATTTGGGGAGCAAAATAACTGATGATGGTCGAAGTAGAGAAGCTATAAAATGTAGACTGACAATGGCAAGGAAAGCGTTTCTGACGAAGAGAATTTTGTTAACATCGAAGTGTCAGGAAGTCGTTTCTGAAAGTATTTGTATGGAGTGTAGCCATGTATGGAAGTGAAACATGGACGATAAATAGTTTGGACAAGAAGAGAATAGAAGCTTTCAAAATGTGGTGCTACAGAAGAATGCTAAAGATTAGATGTGTAGATCACGTAACTAATGAGGAGGTACTGAATAGAAGTGGGGAGAAGAGTTTGTGGCACAACTTGACTAGAAGACGGGACCGGTTGGTAGGGCATATTCTGAGGCATCAATGGATCACCAATTTGGTATTGGAGGGCAGCGTGGAGGGTAAAAATCGTAGAGGGAGAACAAGAGGTGAATACACTAAACAGATTCAGAAGGATGTAGGTTGCAAGAGGTACTGGGAGATGAAGAGCTTGCACAGGATAGAGTAGCACGGAGAACTGCATCAAATCAGTCTCTGGACTGAAGATCACAACAACAACAACAACAGCAACAAGTGTAGACAAAGCGATGGGAACTGGGCGGCACTGGAATCGCTGACTGAAGTCGGTCGGAACGTGTATCGGCTGTACCAACAGCGACTCAAAGGAAGGCCTCGGCGCTTGTTGGTGGATGTGTGTGATGTCCTTAGCTTAGTTAGGTTTAAGTAGTTCTAGGAGACTGATGACCCCAGCCGATAAGTCCCATAGTGCTCAGAGCCATTGAGCTTGTTGGTGACGTCACGTCAGCTAGGCACGGCGTACGCCAGGTCTGTTGCAGGCAGAAACGTCTTATCGCTATAAATCTCTTATTTTTGGACAAAATGTTTGGTATTGTTTTGGATTCTGCAGTTTTATTTAGATGGAAGATTTTCTTACTATCGTAAAGCTACAATGAAGATCATAGTTCTGTATTACTGAATCCTATCGAAATAAACGTAGGTCAATATGAGAAGATGCTTTGCCCCATTGCAAGCTTCGGCAATTTTTCATTCAAGTAACTATATTTACTTGACCCATTTTGCTATCGAAACTTACCCCAATCCCCTTACAATGAACTCGTTTCTTTAATTTATTGATTTATTTTCGTTTGATATCGTCACTGGAAATGTGAACTAATTTACGCGTGTAAATGTCCAACTGTTGCCAGTCATTAGATTACAGTCGTTTTCAACGAAAGGAATTCTAAACAGAAAACAAAATAGCTTCATACATCGAAAACACTGCTGCCGGCCGCGGAGGCCAAGCGGTTCTAGGCGCTTCAGTTCGGAACCGCGCGACTACTACGGTCGCAGGTTCGAATCCTGCCTCGGGCACGGATGTGTGTGATGTCATAGGTTAGTTAGGTTTAAGTAGTTCTACGTTTTAAGAGACTGATGACCTCAGAAGTTAAGTCCCATAGTGCTCAGAGCCACTTGAGCCATTTTTGAAAATACTGCTCAGCTTAAACTTTTTTAAACATGCACATCAGAAAAGATTAATATTTCCCTCTTGCAACTGAAAGAAGAAACTTTATACGATAAAAAAAATTTCTTTGATAAAACAAGTATCTCTCTTTTGCCTCTTCTTCTGTCCCCCACCCCATCCCCAAACGTGTACAATCGCAAGATATTTCATTAACATTCAGTGCTCCTCACCTCATAGTCAACCAAGATACCTAAAGAAGAGCACCAATATGTTCACAGTTTCTTGTAAAAGCAACCCAGTACAAACGTAACTTTCTCAGGTTTACAAATAAGGTAGAGAAGCACGTATTCTGTTGCTGCTGGACCATGAAGTTGATTTTGTATGTCAGTCCTTAAAACAGGTGGAAATTTAAGTTCAGGTGTACACTGTTTGTTTAGGAGTGTACTGCACAATTAATTGATTGCAGAAATCTCTCAGAACAATGTGTGTTGGTCAACTACCTCCAATAGTTTCACATTTTCCTGTGTCAGAGAGGGAGACACCATGAAAGGTCTCTGTTGGATTTCTTTCATGTTAATTTCTTAAATCTGTTGTCATTTACGGCATACATTCCACTTCTAAATTTACTGTGGTGTTTCTGACTATCTGGGAGGAGACTGAGCAGTGGAACGTGTTACTTTTACACATAAACAAGAACGATCTGTCACACTACTACACTTTAAAACACAGTTTATATGTAATTCATGTCACACAGTCTCATACGGAACCTATATCCACTTTCTTTTATATACTGTATATGATAAGATACTGTCATCCCCCTTCCCTTCTGTGTGAGAGGATGAATGAGCAAATGTATTTCTAGTTGCATGCTTGATGGTAGCAGACAAGCCTGTCTACTAGAGAACAGTAGGACCAACGTCGGAACAGGTAGCTACGCTTTCTAAAAGCAGAGAGGTTTCTATTCTTAGTATGGTATTGTCCGTCCCTTGTCATGTTGGTATAGGAAGCTGCCTCTCTGATCACTTCCGTCTGTATCTGTTAAGCATGCTCGGTAGGAGCCCAGGCCAGTCTGTCCGTGGCGAGCGTCTGAAGTGATCTCCGGCTAAGCGCGTGTCTGCTAAGTCCGTAGGACAATGGATTTCTTAAGTTCAGCCTAACTGAAAATTTAATCACTTTTATTTCAGGTTTAGCTCTAAAATATGTAATGTTATCTTAAATTGCAACGCAGTGTAATTAGAGTGTGAAGGTCAGAATATCTCCCAGTAGTTGCTTTGTCACTACTTTGTGAGTAAAGTTGAACTATGTGTTGATGAGTAACTCTAACTAAGATCATCAATCTTAAATGCGAATGTGCGTGAGAGTATGACGTCTCGACAATATTTTTCAATATAGCAACTTTTCTTTATGTTCAACCCACGTGCGGTGTACTTTGTGAGACCAGTACCACGTGCTTATACAATTGTTTGACCCATCAGGTTAATAGTAAGACGATAGTAACCAGTTCGAGGTATTTCTTTTGTAAATTGCGTTTCGATGTAATTTATTTAAATTATCAAAATTATTGTGGAGTTACACTTTTTGTGTAAACCAAGTTGACCACGTGAAGCTTGTGATGTAAGCATCAAAGTAACCCTCAGGTATTCTTTTCGGGAAGATTTCACAGAGAGTTAGTACGAATTTAGTATACCAGTGCGTGGTAATTTCATGACGGTCAGGATTGCGCTACGAACGTAGCTTCTTTGGATGAAAATTGAATCGGTTGGTTGTGGTTAATTTAGCCTTGCATATGTTTCGACGTTCTTCGTGTGTTATTTTATGAATGCAGTGTTGTATGCAGTCTCCCAATCTTGGCTCTATATTTGATGTGTTCCATAAGTTTACCAACTCACATTTTCATAATCCTAAACAAGGGCACCAGTTTAGTTATGAATCAAGTTTAATATGCTGAAATTTTAACGGAACAATGATCAAAGTTAAAATAAATGTCCAAATATATACTTATTTATTTCTTTTTATTTAAATTCTCTTTTTATGTATATATATCACCGGTTGTCTTAAGATGACTATTAAAAGTTTATAATAATTGTTAGTCTGGTTGGCAATTTGGTAAGCTGGACTGGATACCTGGTGAAACAGTCACGCAGTAATGCAAGGTTAACTTCCTCAGATAGCTCACAGCTTTTAACCCACTTTTATGGTCTTGAATATCAGCACCACTTTCTGAACAAATTAATGCAACAACTTTACAACCACCATTGTGAGTATGAACGCAACAGACATGGCGTTGGCCGTGCCTAGCTGACGTGACGTCACGAACAAGCGGCGAGGCCTTCCTTTGAGTCTGTGTTGGCTGTACACGAAATTGGTCGGTCGGTCGGTCGGTCGGTTGTTGCATTTGTAGCCCGTCTTCGCGCGCTCTTCAAGGCGAGCGTGCCTCGCAGCCTCTGAAGCAGAGCTCGTGCAGTTAACGCGCGCGGTGCAAGAGGAGAGCAGAAGAGTGTGCCATTGTGCGGCGGGCAGCAGAGCGCAGCGCTACTCACCGTCGCAGCGACACGAACAGCGGCGGCGCCGCAGCTGCAGGCGGCGGCGGAGACGGCGACGTCATGGTGCGCCGCGGGCGACTGCCGGCCCGCCACGCGCGGTCGCGCCGCGCCGCGCCGCGCCGCGGCAGCTGCGCGCTGATAGCGGCGGCGCGGGCACGGCTGGGCGCCCTATCTATCTCACTGCCGGCCCGCACGCTGCTACTCGTTCAGACACGGCCAACCTATTACGCTCATATTTGGCAGGTCGCTAGGGTGCAACCTAAAATGAAACGCTCTAAGAAACTGGTTCAACTGGCTCTGAGTACTATGGGACTTGACCGCCCTGTTGGCCGTGCGGTCTTAAAGGCTAGGCGCAAATTGAGAAGTGTATAGCACGTGTGACGTGACACGACACTACAGCGCGACACGCACGTGCCGCACGGGTCGCGCGGATCCAGCGCATATTGCGACGCGTACACCATACATCGCACGCGTCGACTGGCGACGCTCTGCGCTGACAGAACCGAAGCGCGCGCAATCCGTTATCTTTCTCAAACGATTTTACAGAAACTATTCACTGAAAATATTTGAATTTTGCCTTACTTATAGCGTTATATGTCAGCTTCGTGGTGAAGTGCCCATCATCCCGCTAATGACTATTCTTATTGTGATGTACACATTTTAGCAAGACACTACCCAATGCTCAGAAATTTTGCAACGAAAATTAGGAGTCGCTATGATTTTGTGTTTTGGTGCGTATTGCACCATATGTTGCTGTCTATGAAATTTAGCTAACATGTTGAATTTTTGTTTAGACTTGGGAGGTGGTCTCTATCTGCCTCCGATCCCGAGAAAATGGATCCCATGTAGCGCGTTCACTTCCGATCTCACGCCCGCGAGAATGAAATACTCGCAACATTTCATATCTGCTAAACCGCTCGAGACATCGAAACGAAACTTTGGCTAATGATAGCCCACAAGGAGGAGAGTGTTTTCCCAATTCTTAAACACACGGAACTTTCTTATCTATGGCGATATATCAGTACTTATACTTCCCTTTTTATTTATTTCACTCCAGTGACAAATTTTTTAAGAGTCATCGACAGCTAGCGAGCGAGACAAGAGCTTCCTGGTATGAACATAAACATGAAATTTCTTCTTTTATGTTACTGCAAACCGACACTATGAGGTTTTTCGTAAGCTATTGAGCTCTGTGATTGCCAATTACTTGTTTAATGAGGCACTCCGTTTCGTAATTCTGTCGCAATAGCTGCTGTGAGATGAGTTTGGCAAATAACACTGTGACAAAGGGAGCACAATTAAACTAGTCACCAAGAAAAATGTGGCTGTTACTCACAAACGGTGATGCTTCTTCGAATGAGAAAAGGTTATCAACTCACACAAAAATAGATTGTCAATTCGGTCGGAATTTTGGTGGAATCCCCGTAACCCATCGTATTTTTAACACTGAGCGACGGGAATGGAAACTTACCAAAGGATTTTATTCCTTCTCTTGATCTGAGCAGTATTAAAATAATGACGAGCGTTCCTTCAGGCGGAATGATAGGCACATGCCAGATACTGTTTACTCACCTAGGGCTTGCCAAACTGACAATGCGTGATCACGAATAAAATAGTTGTTATTGAGAAAAATAAACAATTGATCTGTCGCACAACACAATGGTCGGTGTATTGCCAGCAGCGGAAGATAATGCGCGCGACAGGAATGCACAAGCTATCCATGTGTGCCTTGTGAGTTGGAGTTCGAAAAACATTGTCAAATATATCTAATCGTAACACTCTTTTAGGATATTCCTACTTTCGTAATAATACCGACCATTTTCTCCATTTGTGTAGCTTGTTGTATAATTAGTTTATTAATGCTGATAATGTGCATGCAACAATTGAAATGCTTTTTCTCATCACGGCGAACCAATTAAAACATTGTTATTTGTCTCTGCTTTTCGACTGTTTCTAGCTTGCAGTGGAAATGTGATGTCGACATGCATGTAGAACAGTGTGTAGTATTATAGTATTACATCCATATCAGAGTAATCACAGTGAGACGTCTGTACTTCAGATCTTGGACGCTTCTTACCAGGAACACAAAGGGATCACACCTGTGGAGATTATCCCTTTCTAAATGTTTGTAACAGATCGTACAGATACGCCAGCAAACTAGGCAGCGAGAAGATAACCTTGTTTTACTTTCCTGCCTTGATTCTTAATCACATGATTTTATAATATTCCTTGCTTCCTTATTGGCTACCCTCTGTCCCTTCTTGCGATCTGAAAACATCACGGAGGCATATGATACAATTCCAGCGGCCAATGGCTCATCAGTTATTGAAGTATGCATTTTTCTTGACAGAAGAAAAACAAAACAAAACAAAACTATACAGATATAAATAACAGAGAAGTATAATGTACTAACGAAGAAAGCTGGAGCGTTTAAATGGCGAAAAACGAAACTCTACCCAAAGGCAATAAAATTTAGTACACAGTAAGCCAAAATTTATCGCTTGGCCAATACTACCACTGCTCATATGCGCCGTTCCGATGTGAGCATATGGCCAGTTCCGCTCCCCGCCTCAAATTTCTCACGGTGCTAGTGAGGCACGCGCGACGCGCGGCGCGAGAAACTGTGCCTCAACCACAACGCCGCGCAACCTGGCGCAGGCGCGTGTCGCGTCCCAGTCGCGTCGCGTCGCAATTTGCGCGGTCCCATTTGAACCTGTGATGTTACAAAAACGCGCGCTGCGCTGCGTCGCGCCACACGCGTCTCAATTTGCGCCCCCCATAAACGCACGGCTTTCCGGGCGGGAAGCAGCTCCTGGCCCCCGGCACGAATCCGCCCGGCGGACTTGTGTCGAGGTCCGGTGAACCAGCCACTCTGTGGATGGTTTTTAGGGGGTTTTCCATCTGCCTTGGCGAATGCGGGTTGGTTCCCATTATTCCGCCTCAGTTACACTATGTCGGCGATTGCTGCGCAAACAAGTTCTCCACGTACGCGTACACCACCATTACTCTAC
Source organism: Schistocerca americana (assembly GCF_021461395.2). NCBI lineage: Eukaryota > Metazoa > Arthropoda > Insecta > Orthoptera > Acrididae > Schistocerca > Schistocerca americana. Next base: position 254,592,952 of record NC_060119.1, on the reverse strand, counting down.
TACGCACACTCGTCTGGTGTGAGACGTTCCCTGGGGCGTCCACCGGCGACCGAAACCGCACAATAACCCTGGGTTCGGTGTGGGGCGGCGGAGGGGTGAAGTGGACTGCGGTAGTCGTCGTGGGGTTGTGGACCACTGCGGCTGTGGCGGGGACAGAGCCTCTCTGTCGTTCCTAGGTCCCCAGTTGACATACAATGCAATACAATACTGTGGGACTTAACATCTGAGGTCATCAGTCCCACCGGCCGGAGTGGCCGAGCGGTTCTAGGCGCTACAGTCTGGAACCGCGCGACATCTACGGTCGCAGGTTCGAATCCTGCCTCGGACATGGATGTGTGTGATGTCCTTAGGTTAGTTAGGTTTAAGTGGTTCTAAGTTCTAGGGGACTGATGACCTCAGAAGTTAAGTCCCGTAGTGCTCAGAGCCTTTCATCAGTCCCCTAGAACTTAGAACTACTTAAACTTAACTAACCTAAGGACATCACACACATCCATGCCCGAGGCACGATTCGAACCTACGACCATAGCACCAGCGCGGTTCCAGACTGAAGCGCCTAGAACCGCTCGGCCACACCGGCCGGCGAAACGCTCTAATATATTTTGGCTCAACACGCCCTAGGTTTTGAAAAAACTACCCACGTTGTTATTATGGTCATTGTTGTTATTTTATTATTATTATTATTATTATTATTATTACTAATGTTATTGTGATACTTGACTTTTTCCTACATAGAGACTATTCCATGAAGGTTTTTTTTTTTCAGGTAAGTGTTTTGCAATGGAGAGTGCGAATATTTTTTCTTTATTGTTATTTCATCCCCCCTCCCTCTGCCCCACATGGGCCGGCAGGAGTGGTGGACTGTCAGCAGTACAGGCAACCTGCTCTTCAGCCAATGGACAATAAAGTAGTAAAGTACGTAAAAAAACCACATGAAATAAATAGCGGACATATTTAGAATTTAAAACGTTTTAAAGGTGAAAAATAAAATGGAAGTTTATAAATATATGACGGATGATATTTTGCACTGATAGTTAAAAATAGTAATAATGAAAGCTAAAATGAAATACAATAAGCACAATACCAGAGAAGGAAAGTTGCTACTCACCATATAGCGGAGATGCTGAGTCGCGATATGCACAATAAAAAGATTCACATACTCATAGCTTTCGGCCATTAAGCCTTTGTCAGCAGTAGACACACACACACACGCACACACAGACACACACACACACACACACACACACACACACACACACACGCACACACACGCACACACAGACACAGACACACACACACACACACACACACACACACACACACACACACACACACACACACACACACTCACGCAAACGCAACTTGCACACACGTCTGCAGTCTCAGAGACCTGAAACTACACTAGTTTCAGCTCTCTGAGACTGCAGACGTATGTGAAAGTTGCGTTTGCGTGAGTGTGTGTGTGAGTGTGTGTGTGTGTGTGTGTGTGTGTGTGTGTATGTGTGTCTACTGCTGACAAAGGCTTAATGGCCGAAGGCTGTATGTGAATCTTTTTATTGTGCCTATCGCGACTCAGCATCTCCGCTATATGGTGTGTAGCAACTTTCCTTCTTTGGTATTGTTGCATTCCATCCTGGATTTTCCATTGTTTGATACAATAAGCACATGTTTAAAACATGTTGCCAAGACTCTGATATGTAAAAGAAGCACTTTCCTGTCTAGAAATTGGAAGAAACTGTCACGATAAAGAGAGTCAGTTGTCGAAGAGGAATAGGTTGGCCATTGAATAGGGTAGGAATGTTGGGTATAGGGATGGAGGACTGGTACATGGCAGCTATGAGTAGGAGCAGCTGTTGGTACAGTAGAGGGGTGGAGTAGAGGGAGAAACTGGTGACATTTATAATTATTGGGAAAAAGGGGTGTGAAAAGAAAGGCATAAGGGACGAAGGGACGGTAAGGACATATGGCAAGGAGAGGGAGAGGAAGCCCTGATATGGTGGCCTAGGTGGGGTGGGACTATAGGTGGTAGGATGGGTAAATGTCGGGGAGTTCATGACCTGGGAGGGGGAGATGGTTGAAGTTTCTTTGGGAGAGCTTGTAGAGGGTCTGTAAATGGAGGGTTGGTGGGATGTGCTGAATATGAACATTGGAAAGTAGAGAGGAAAGGGTAGGATTTTTGGAGTCTACAGATAGTGTAAATTCTTTGGAGGTGTTCAATGTGAGTGAGGAGAGGTGGGAATGTGACGAGTTGTTAAAGGATCTTTGTGTGGGAAGGTAAACAGATGCAATAAGGAAAACAGAGTGTTTGGCGTTCAACGATCTGGAGGGAGTTAAGAGAACTTTGGAGGGACAGATATGCATGGATCATTTGCACAGCAAAGGATGGGGAAGATTAGGGATTTGTAAATATGAAGGACTGTGGAGGTGCTGTCCTCATGTTTTACTGGTTAGTAGTTTAAGTCTACTGTGGGCTTTCTGCTGGATGGTTAGTAGTTGGAATTTCCATATTAGTTGCCAGGTAAAGGTTAGTCCAAGCTATTTAAGTGTATTAGTTAGCTGGATGGGTCAGTCATAAATGGTGAGGAAGAAGTATCTAACACGACACACCTAATGTGTAGAAGGTCTGTTACCTATCGACAGAATGGGTGAAGCTGCGATTGTAGCGAACGGTTCATCCGCCAGAGATGCTCCCGTGCTTCCGCGCATGCGCAGTAGGTGTATACGAGAATGCGCAGAACGCAGTATTTAGAGCGGGCTTTCTGCCTGTTATCGTTTTCATCTGTGGCCAGTAGACGAGAAATACGTGACCTGTTGAGGACTCTTTTGGCTGTTGTGCAAGGTATTCTACACATTTCTCAGTAAGCAGTTTCTTTTATAAATGCAGTAATAAAACAAATGAAAATGCTGCTTTTTTGTATTGCTCTTGAGAAAAGCTGTATGTCGAATGATAGCTTCTTACTATAGAAATGAGATGAAACAAAGAAAGTATAACTGTGCTTATGGAGGCATACTGCAAGGAAAGGTATCTACACGTTCCTCTAGATGATCAGTACCGTAATAAGGTACGTCTACAAATGTTTGATTCTGAGTTTATGTATTTTACGTAAACGTGCATGTAATATTAGATTCGATGTGTGAACGTATCTCCTTCATTGGAAGGTACCGCACGTGTTTGGTTAGACTGCATCTTTTGTATTATCTCAGCCAGGAAGGATAGTGCTGAGAGAATAGCCATAAGAGACAGCAGTTGTGTCGGCCACGACCATTGAGGACTGTAAAAGCCGTTTTACATCTTTGCGGCCGCACTATTGTAAAATAGCTTCCCCCAGTACTGCGTCACTTGCACGAATCCCGTCAGCAGCTTGTCAAAACAAGGCCCTTCCATTCTGACGAAGTTCCTAAATTCCTGTGAACCTTTGGGCTTCAACTCACTCATTAACAGGCTAAGGCTGACACTGTCACGGCAGCTGCTGCGTAGACAACTGCGTCCTCCAGGTCTAAAATGCTGTGAAACGCAAACATAATCAGTTGTTTGTACCAGCATGACACAAACGAACACTTAAGCCCTTAATTCGGTGCAGTCATAACGTAATCTCGTTCTAGCGGCACAAGATAACAACAACTGCTTAATAAATATGAAAGTAGACCTCTCAGAGGTTTCAATAGTAGTGAATAACAGTTTTACAAAAATATCAGATTTCACACACAACAAGCCTTTAGTTTCGAACAGTAACCTTAGGGAGCTGGTGCAAACTTACACGTTACGTGTATCGTGTAACCGAAAAAGTTAGCATTTCCAAACTACTACGCTTGGGGCGCTGGTACATGCTTGTCTACGATAGACGTGCCGCGCAGTACTGGCTTAATGCCTGCCGCTTATACTGTATACTCATAAGACAAACACTATTCAACGAAATCGCCACTAGTGCAACGGCCAAGGCGGAGCAGAGAAGCTGTGTTCGATTGTCACGTGCATTTAGCACTTTTTTATTTATATTTCATTGGTAGGAATAGGAGGCTTAATCAGGCAGTTAATAGGGAGTAATAACAAGGTAGGCAAATAAATTTCTCAACGTCTTGGATCGATAAGGAAATAAAATTTTAATCCTAGTTGCCTTCCGTAGGCTCTTTCACTCTCTCTCTGTTAGATGTCATTTTCTTTCGAACAACTACATGGATGGTACTTGTGATATAAACATTCAAAGCAAATATGTTCGAGGCGCCAAGAAAACCCGAAGAATGCGATCCTAGCGCAACTACATCGTTCCTTTCGTAGATTTGGCGGAGAACAGATTTGGTTAACATTTAAAAATATTTCTTTTCCGGGAATTAATTATAATGCATACCACGCATACGATAACATCGTTTGAAAAATCTATGCTTTTAATTTTAATTCCTTACCAAATCAAGCCGTTTGAGAAATTTATTTGCCTACCCTATTATTATTCCTTGTTTGTTACCTTATCAACCAGTTTCGATATGGAAAAAGTGAGAATTTAAAAAACTACAGAATGCATTTGAGATCCGAATACAGGTTTCTTCCTCGGCAGCCAGATGCCTTGGTCGCTTCACCTGTGACGCTTTCGGTGAACAGTGTTTACCTCATGGCTAGATAAGTGGCAGGCGTATCAGTTTCTTTCACAGGAAAATATGTGTTTGCAGATCCCATATACGATGGTGAGAAATGCTCAGTTTTCAATTACCTACCAATCTTGTCAATTTTGAGTCGGCTGCCTGTTATGAACCGGAGATGTATTGAGCCAATATATGTTAACCATTTTGGGTTGTATTCAAACGAATCGCCCAATATGAGCCGAATAAATTTGTTGTGTCTGAGGCATTCCCCCTTGTAAGAAGAGTTAAGCGTCCCCTAGACTGTCAATACTATTGTCTGCAACAATATTGAATGTGTGCAGGTTAGATTGAGCAGTTGCGCAATAATAATTGAGGACATCAAACACAAAAATTGCAACGTAATCACAGTAAGGTAGTCCACCCGCGCGGGGTAGCCGCTTGGTCCGAGGCGCCTTGCCACGGTTCGTGCCGCTCCCGCCGTCGGAGGTTCGAGTCCTCCCACGGGCATGAGTGTGTGTGTTGTTCTTAGCGTAAGTTAGTTTAAGTTAGATTAAGTAGTGTGTAAGCCTAGAGCCCGATGAACTCAGCAGTTTTGTCCCATAGGTACACAAATTTCCAGCCGTCTGTCGTGGTCGAACGGTTCTAGGCGCTTCAGTCCGGAACCGCGCTGCTGCTACGGTCGCAGGTTCGAATCCTGCTTCGGGCATGGATGTATGTGATGTCCTAGGTTTGTTAGGTTTAAGTAGTTCTAAGTCTAGGGGACTGATGACGTCAGATGTTAAGTCCCATAGTGCTTAGAGTCATTAGAACCATTTTGAAAAATTTCCAAATCTTTCCAAGACAGTCCAGTGATGTAGGAAATATTTATTTTCTTATAAATCCAGTCACGTATCGCAAATGTTTATCAATGGGGTATTATGGTTCAAATGGCTCTGAGCACTATGGGACTATATATATATATATATATATATATATATATATATATATATATATATATATATATATACGAGTTTCGTCACTGAGTTACAAATTTTGAGTGAGTACCATGAACCTCATTGGGACATTCATATTGACACTTACAGGCTAGATGCGACTGTGGACGTCGTTTCACACCGAGCGAGGTGGCGCAGTGGTTAGCACACTGGACTCGCATTTGGAAGGACGATGGTTCAATCCCGCGTCCGGCCACCCTGATTTAGGTTTTCTGTGATTTCCCTAAATTGCTTCTGGCAAGTTCCAGGGTAGTCCTTTGAAAGGGCAAGCCGACTTTCTTTCCCATCGTTCCCTAATCCGACGAGACCGATGACCTCATGTTTGGTCTCTCCCAGTAAATCAATCCCCCAAACTCGTTTCACATGACTCGAGATCCACGAGGAAGAGAGGCCGCGGCGCTTACGTCACAACAAGTGACACTGCAGGTCTTACGAGTCACCGGCGTGGAGCGAGTAACTATTTACGTGATGTTTAAACGTATGCAAGCTCTCGACAGCACACGACGTAGTTAAGACCTTTAATGGTTATCTTTTCTTTAACATAGCGTTTTCCCGTGGGCCCTGCATGCAGCTGAGGATTCGCGAAGTATGGCAGACAAGGCGACTAGTGTGACGTCACAAATTCGTTGTGGAGCCCATATATCTCGTGAGCCCCGACATGACTTCAACAGAAAAAAATCTCTTCAGTACTGTGTACAGAACATAGATTTTTTTTTGTTAACAGTTCTCTGACTGGTTCAATGCGCCCCGCCACGAATTCCTCTCCTGTGCCAACCTTTTCACGTCAGAGTAACAGTTGCAACTTATGTTCTCAATTATTTGGTGGATGTATTTCAGTCTGTGTCTTCCTCTACAGTTTTTACCCTCTACAGCTCCCTCTAGTACCATGGAAGTTAATTTCTGATGTCTCAACAGGTGTCCTATAATCCTGTCCATTCTTCTTGTCAGTGTTTCGCGTATATTCTTTTCGTCGCCGATTTTGTGGAGAACCTCCTCATTCCTTACCTTATCAGTGCACATAATTTCAACATTTTTCTGTAGCACCACATCTCAAACGCTTTGATGCTCTTCTGTTCCTGGTTTTTCCGCGGTCCATAATTCACTGCCTTGCAACAGTGTGTTCAAAACGTGCATTCTCATCAGCTTCTTCCTCAAATTAAGGCCAGGTTGATATCAGTAGATTTCTTTTGGTCATGAATACCCTCCTTGCCTATGCTAGTCTGCGTTTATGTTTTCTTTGCTTCGTCCCCCATGGGTCATTTACTTCTAAGCCAGCAAAATTCCTTAACATCGTCTACTGCGTGATCACCAATTAAGATGTTAAGTTTCTCGCTATTTTCATTTCTGCTACGTCTCATTACTTTTGTCTTTTTCGGATTTACTCTCAATACATATTCTGTACTCATTAGACTGCTCATTCCATTCAACAAATCCTATAGTACTCCTCTATTTTCACCGAGGATAGCAATTTAGTCAGCAAATCCTATCACTAAGATCTTTAACCCTGACATTTAATCCCACTCTTGAACCTTTCCTTTGTTTCCGTCATTGCTTCTTCGACGTACAGATTGAACAGTGGGGGCGAAATGCTACATCCCTACCTTACACCCTTTTTAATCCAAGCACTTCGTTCCTGGTCTACCATTCTTATGTTTCCCTCTCGGTTCTGGTACATACTGTGTAAGTAGGCTGTTTAGGTTTTTATGTTGGTAACGCCACATAGCGCTCTGTGTGGAAATCACTGACTGTGCTGTGTGCAGTCTGTGGCTGGTTTGCAGTGTTGGAACATTTGCTATTGTAGTGTTGGACAGTTGGATGTGAACAGCGCGTAGCATTGCGCAGTTGGAGGTGAGCCCCCAGCAGTGGTGGATGTGGAGAGAGAGAAGCCAGAGTTTTGAGATGTTAATATGAGCGGACGTACTGGACGTGTTTCCGCCAGAAATAGGAAATTTGTAAAGATTGATGTCATGACTTTTGAAGATTATTAAGGTAAATACATTGTTTGTTCTCTACCAAAATCTTTCATTTGCTAACTATGCCTATCAGTAGTTAGTGCCTTCAGTAGTTAGAATCTTTTATTTGGCTGGCAGTACTGGCGCTCGCTGTATTGCAGCAGTTCGAGTAACGAAGAGTTTTGTGAGGTAAGTGATTCATGAAAGGTATACGTTATTGTTAGTCAGAGCCATTCTTTTGTAGGGATTACTGAAAGTCAGATTGCGTTGCGCTAAAAAATATTATGTGCCAGTTAAGTGATGAGCAGAATAAATAAAGAGAAAACTGAGTACGTTGAGTTTTGCTCAGATGTTTGAAAATCAAGTAATGTAAGAGGTTTAGCAGCACAGTAATTTATAAATTTTCCAAGGGGTCGTTACAACTGTACAGGGTGTATCAAAATGAATCATTCGAATTGACACCTCTACATTTCTGAAACTAATATACATATACAATGAACTTTGTTTTTTGATGAACAGGAAACTCAAAAAGATTTTTTTCATACCTTTTCATAGGTGTTCTATATGCCTGCCTTGAGAAGCACTGCAGATGTCAATGCGGGATTCAAATTGTTCCCACACTGCAGTGAGCATGTCTTGAATTACAGCTTCCACATTAAATTTTGGAGAGTCCCTCTCGTGTTATACAGCTTCATGTGGTTGTTCCGTATCCCATATTCTCACATTATGATGGTTCACCTTTCCATTTAAATGGAATGTTGAATCGTCACTAAACACTAAGTGTGGAAGAAACCTGTCATCCTCCATCTTGCCAAGAGAGAAATTACAGAACTCCACACGTTGTTGTTTGTCACCTTCACGAAGAGCTTGTAGTAGCTGAAATTTGTATGGTTTCATGTTTAAACGCCGACGCAACAGACGGACATCGGGGGCATGTTGAACCGTCGAGCTGCAAGGCGAACGGATTTCTGCAGACTCTGTGAAACTATGACGGATGCCATCGACATCTGTGTCAGACACTCGGGGATGGCCCAGCGATTTGCTTTTACACAAACAGCCTGTTTCTCGTAATTGTTCATACCCTCGTCTAATGCTCTGTGCTGTAGGAGGGTCCACGCCATACCTAGTACGGAAGACACACTGAACAGTTATTACTGACCCGCACTGCGCAAAACGTAGAACACAAAATGCTTTCTGTTGATGCGACACCATTTTTACTAGAACTGAAGTGGGCGCACACTGCTGCTACCAAGGGGGAACCATGTAAAACTCGAGAGTTTGCTCTTTCCAACATTACGTTGTACACCCACATGTCTCAAATAACATAATGGTTATATTTTTTTTCAAATCGAATGATTCATTTTCATATACCCTTTCCCTATAGTCCACCCATATTTTTCTCATGTTTCGAACATCTTGCACCATTTCCCATCGTGAACGCTTTTTGTAGGTCGGCAAGTCCTATGAACAAGTCTTTATTTGTCTTCAGTCTTTCTTCCATTATCAACCGCACGTCAGAATCGCCTCTCTGGTGCCTTTACCTTTCCTAAAGCCAAACTGATCGTCATCCGAAATTTTCTTTCTCATTAATTTGCTTATTATCCTTGTCAACAATTTGGATAGCACCCACGCAATCTATCCGCTAAATGCGAACCCACAACCTGCTCATAATCATATGCCATGGAATGAGCGAATTTCATCTCATATAAACAACATTATTTGTCACACATCTGTTCCGCAGGAAAGATTTTGTACACTTCATCAAAAGGAATAGTTCTATTGAAGTAATGTGAAATGACGTGCAGCAGCGACACCTAGCATGCCAGGGTGCAGGCATGACAGTATAACTCATTTCCTCAAGTGGCATAATGTCACGATGGTGTTCATGTTATTCAAAAATTGTAATTCTGTGACAAAGTACTAAAAAATTGTAAATCTGTGACGAAGCTTGTGTGACTAATTATTGTGACTGTGCCATCTATATATGCAATGACACGATACACATAGTATAGCGTCTGCTCTGTAGCAAGCAAAATATATGACCCATAGATGATCTTCCTGCTCTGAAGTCAGCCTATTCCTCACCCTCCATTTCCTTAAATACTGTTTCCAAAAATTTTTTGATAATCCTTCCATAAAGCCTGCTAAACACATTATTTACAATTATTCTCGCACACATCTTTTCTTCCTTTCTTGTGGATTGATGATATAAATCCTACACAAATGTCATGTTTGCTTAAAATGATTCGTGTAACTGGGAAATATTTGTACGTCCAGCTACCTCTGTATGCTCATCATTGACTGTAATACCTCTGTATTATTATTACCTGGTTTCACAATGTAACATTTTAAATTTCCGGTACCCCAAGATTACACATAAAATTTGATTTCCATCCTCCATTTTGTATATCTGTCCATAAATTGTCCACAACATTTCTTCTTCTGATAAAGGTCTGAACTCCTTGAATCCACGTGGTCAGCGGTCTCCCTCTTTTCTTTCTTCCTGGTGGCTTCCGTTCCATAATTCTCAGTGTAATCTCTCCTTTGACATCATTTTTTTGTATGTCCATACCATAACAGTTTTATTTCTTTTATGAAATCTGCAGTTGAATTTATAACGTCCATTTTCTTCCTGATGCCTTCATTCGTGATACTTTCTCGCCTAGATATCCCCCAGGACCGCCTGCAAAAATCCGTATCTGTAGCCATCAACCGAGTTTCTATTTGCAATTTAACTGTCCATACTTCTGATCCATACATCATAATGCTTCTGATAATTGTGTTGGAGATTCTCCTTTTCGTTTCCTTTCTAATCTGTTGGTCCCATAAAATAACATTCACTATTCCAATAGTAAAATCCCAGCATTTATTCTTGAATTAATTTCCTTGTCTTGTTTTCCATCTTCTGTGATGCTGACTCCTAGATATTTGTATTCTTCAATATGTTTAATAGTTCCCAGGGGTGTAAAGTTAGTTAGCCTCCACGTGGTGCACCCTGGGTAACGCTAAATGAACTAACACAACTGGCGGCAGACCGAACGAAGAATTCCTGCCCCACATCACAGTGAAACAGAACGACAGACAAAGTGCTATGCAAGATACATACAACGGTCCTTTTAGGGACCAACTTTCAAAGGATCTCGGACCATGCATCCGAATCTGCCATTTCAACATTGAGGGCATAAGCAGAGCAAAATGTCAAGTATTGCAGAGAATTTTACACGATAACGACATTGACCTGGTAGCCATACAGGAAACTCATGCTGAAAATAGAGTCCAACTTGAAGCTAGAGGAAGGATTCTGGGATATGATCTTCTTGGAGCCACGTATGACAGACACTATGGCGTTGCGACATGTGTGCATGGGGACATAGAGGGTGCCTTTCCAGTTGAAGCCTCCATTGCAAATGATATCCATGAAGTTGTTATCAAAATAGGAGAAGTTACAGTAACTAACATCTATAAACCTCCTGCTACTATGTGGCCAGCTGAAGTGATAAAGATCCACCCACACCCAAGTGTATACGTTGGGGACTATAATAGTCACCACAAAATGTGGAAATATAGTACGAATGATAGCAATGGAGACATGCTGGTCGATTGGTCCGAGGAACAAAATACATATCTGGTCTTTGATGCCAAGGACCGAGGGACATTCAGATCAGCCGCATGGAACTGCGACTATAACCCGGATCTGTGCTTTGTTTCAAGGGATACAAACGATAAACCACTGACAGCCTCTAGAAGGGTCCTGACGGACTTCCCTCATAGCCAGCACCGCCCTGTGCTTATTAATATCGGTGTATCCATCCCGATAATAAGGTCTTACCCTCGACCAAGGTGGAATTTTACAAAAGCTGACTGGACAAAATTCTCTGTACAACTTGATTATACCTTGAGCTGGATCCCTCCAAACAGCAAGAGCTATGAGAGGTTTGTGGGAGCGGTCATTAGCTCTGCGAAAACAGCGATCCCAAGAGGGTACCGCAAAAAATACATTCCCGGATGGACAGGGATATGCGATGACCTGTACGTGGAGTTCCTCAAGAATGGGGACCGGGAAATAGCGGATGAACTATTACATAACATCGACTTTATTAGACGGCAAAAATGGGAGAATACTGTTGAAAATCTAGACTTTTCAAACTCAAGCCGACAAGCCTGGTCCCTACTGCGTAAACTTGGAGGCGCAAATCCACCTGAACATAGAAAGGACGAAATATCTCCCAACAAGGTTGCATCCCACATAGTTTCTGTGTCTAGAGCCCCACGAAATAGAAAGCACACAACAAAAGTGAAGAAAGACTTAAAAACATTAAAAAGGACCCGTGCAATGGACTCAGAATATTCATCAGATATTCGCATTGAGGAGGTTACCAATGCCCTGAAGAAGGTTAAATCAGGCAAAGCTCCGGGTTTCGATGGTATCCACCCTGAGTCCCTCATACATGTCGGAGCCTACACAAAACAATGGTTGGCTAAGTTCTTTATGGACATTCTCCAAGTGGGTACCATTCCTCCCTCTCTTAAACGAGCAAAGATCACTGCAGTCCTGAAACCTGGTAAACCAGGCGATAGACCAGAGAGTTACCGCCCCATTGCCCTTCGCAGTATGGTTTATAAATTACTAGAAAGACTGCTCCTCAACAGAATAGGCCAGACTATACTCAAAAAAATCCCTATCGAACAAGCAGGATTCCGTCCATATCGCTGCTGTACAGATCAAGTCCTATCACTGACAACATATATAGTGGTGGGGTTCCAGAAGAAACATAAAGTAGCTGTAGCATTCATAGACCTAACAGCAGCCTATAATACAGTTTGGAAACAGGGGCTCATGTACAAATTAATTTGTGCCGTCCCCTGCAAGAAGATAACCAACCTCATTGATGATATGTTGTCAAATAGAACCTTCCAAGTAATAATGGGGAATGAGAGAAGTAAACAGATGAAACTCAATAATGGACTCCCACAAGGCTCTGTCCTTGCGCCCCTTCTTTTCAGCCTTTACATCGCTGACATGCCTGCAACCAGATCGCGCAAATTTGGTTATGCTGACGACTGGGCTCTAGCAACAGCCCACAGAAATATAGAAACTGCCGAAGATATCCTTACGAGTGACCTAGGGATTCTCAGCGAGTACTGTAGAAAATGGAGGCTACAACCTAGTGCTACAAAGACGGAAGTATCTGCCTTCCATTTGAACAACAAAATGGCCAACAGAGAACTACAAGTCTATCTAGACGGGAAATTACTAAATCACAACAAACACCCAAAGTACCTTGGGGTTACCCTAGATAGGACACTAACATTCAAAGAACACCTGACGAAAACTGCAGCGAAACTTAAAACAGGCAACAACATATTGCAGAAGCTCTGTGGCACCACTTGGGGCTCCACAGCATCTACCTTAAGAACATCCCCACTTGGCTTGGTGTACCCAGTGGCAGAATACTGTGCCCCAGTGTGGCTCAACAGCAAACACACACACACATGGTAGATAGCCAACTTAATGCAACAATGCGTATTATATCAGGCACAATCAGGCCAACTCCTACAGTGTGGCTGCCCGTTCTCAGTAACATAGCCCCTCCTAACCTGCGCCATGAACACGCTCTGGTTAGAGAATTTCTAAAAATCATGACCAACCCTCAATTAAAAATCCATGAAGATACTCACGACATCCAAGGAAACCGACTCCAGTCTAGGCATCCTCCACTAAAGACCGCACGGGCTCTGCATCAAACCAACTTTAAAATAAATGACCGATGGAAAGAGGAATGGGAGAGCAGAACAGCAGTAAACTGCCACAGTATGCCATGCATCTTTAGTAAACCAAAAGGATTTGATTGCCCTCGCAAAGTTTGGTCAACTCTTAATCGCATCAGAACCAACTGTGGGAGATGCGCCGACTCCTTGCACAGATGGGGTAAACTTCCTTCCGCCGCTTGCGACTGTGGCGCTGAGAGACAGACGGTCAAACACACCATTCAGGAATGCCCACTAAGGGCATACGAGGGTGACCCACGGGATTTCCTAATGGCGACCCAAGAGGCAATCGACTATTTATTATCTAAGCTGGACGTCTGCTTGTGATTGCTCTTCTGTGAGTGTAAATTTACAATTGGCGGTGTTCTTATATACAAACTGTTATTTATTGCTCTGTTTATACATATGTGATTTTTCTTAAATCGTGTTGTTTCTGTAATTTTTACTGTGATGTTATGAACCATACGCTAAATAAATAAATAAATAGTTCCCATCCATTCTTTCAGCGTCAAATCTTGATTTGTGTCTCCTATTACAATATATTTTGTTTTGTCCCTGTCGACCTGAAGTTCCCATTTTTATACTCCTCTATTAATTTCCTTGTAATGAACTCTATGTCTCCTTTATTTGTGTCAAAATTAGTTGGTCAGAAGCAAATTGTAATGAATATCATTTGCTGGAATCACCATGTTTTTACATTTTTCCAGTTTTCTAATATTTTTTTCTATGTATATATTTTATAGTGTTGGCGACAGACTGCATCCTTCACATAATTCTTTTGTAACTTTAATTTCAGGTGAGAGATAATTTTATACTTTTATTCAAGCTTAGATTTTTCGTAAGGGTTCTGAACTGCTTTAATTATGATGGGGCTATATTAAACGCCTTTAAAGCTCTCCACAAGTTACATATGGGTGCATTATAATCCGCTTTTTCTATGTCTACAAATACTAAATGAAGGGGTTGATTTCTAACTTCTTTCTTTTCAGTTATTTGTTGCAAACAAAATACATGATCTACAGTAGATCTCCCTACTCTGAAGCCAGCCTGTACCTCAGCCTTCATTTTCTTAAATTTTGTTTCCAAAAACCTTTTGATAATAGTTCCATAACATCCGCTAAATACATTAGTTACAATTATTCCTCTGTAGTTCTTGCACACATCTTTGTTTCCTTTCTTGTGGATTGTTGATATAAATCCTACTTTCCAGTCTTCTGGTATGTTCCCGCCATTTAAGCATTTTTCAAAAAGTCCTCTCAAAAGTACATGTAATTCATCCATACCATATTTCACCTGTTCAGTTGGTACTCCTCCAATTCCAGTAGCACTTCATTTTTTAAAAGTTTTAGTTGATTTTTTTTTACTACTTCTCTGTCCAGTAAAGTGGTGCCATTATTTTCTGTTTCTTCTATATAGTTATTAATTGTATCCGAAAATTCTCCTCTATTTTCAGGCAGTAATTCTTTCAAGCCTTTTTCCCAAGTCTGGATACCAATGCACGTAATTTATTGAGTTTCTTTAGAATTTTTTCTCAGTGTTTTGAATATCTTTCATACCTCTGAGCTTCTCTTACCTCCAATTAGATTATTCATTTTATTAGAGGTGTGCTCCCAGTTCTTATTTTTTGATTCTGTAACCATTTCCCTAATTTTTGCCTTTGCTCTTAATTCTATCTCGTCCTGAATACTTTTTGTATTTGACCATTTTAAATATTTTTCTTTCTTTGTTTTTATCTCTTTCTCTATTTCTGTATCAAAATAGTATAAAGATTTTTTTCACATAATTAATTTCTTCGCCCAAGGCTTCTTTGGCTGCCTCATGTAGAGCACTAACGATGTATGGTATTTATATTGTATATCTGTATTGTCAAATTCTGTTTTAGTTAACTTTCCATCTAACCTTTTTTTGAACAGGTACAATGTGCTTTCATTTTCTAGGCTATGTACATTAAACTTTGGGATTTTTATTTTAGTTTTAAATTTTTCCTTGTCATTATAATTTCTTCTTTACTCTTTGTATCTACATATGGGAACACAATTTTACAGTTAACTAGACGATGATCACTCTGGATTACTCCTCTGTATGCTCTGACGTCTTGTGTTTCTAAAACTGTTTTTTGCCGAATTATTATGTGAACATTTATTGATTTTAATTGGAGCATTTCCTGATTCCATGGATATTTATGAATTTCTTGATGTGGACAGGAACCATTCAAAATTTGTAGTGAATTTTTTTCACGTATATTAATTAATCTTAGCTGATTATCATTGACTGTATCTTCTTCATGTGTCTTACTGTTTTACTTCCTGCTTGTCGTCCTGTTCTACTATTGAAAACTCCAGCAATTATTATTTCTCTTGTATTTTCTATCCCTTCTAATAAGTCATTTAATTTATCAAAGAATGTTTCTTTGGTATGATCTGATTCATTCTCACTTACTGCATAGACTCCTATTATAGTATTTTGTGTCCATATTAAGTTATGTTTATTTTAATTAGATTCTCATCAGTAGGTTCTCAACTCGGAACATGTTCCTGTAATTTTTTCTTTTTCAATATTGAAACTCATCGCTTTGCTGCTTGATGTTTTAGCACCCTGCTGTATAACCGTATATGGGAGCCTTTATTTTCTATGCCGTTTCCCTTCTTTTTTTGTTTCTGATAACACAACAGTATCACATTTTCTGTTTTCTAACACTCCCTTTTTTGTTCTCTAGTCCTGTAATGTTCCATGTTCCAACTTTCATAGTCCGCCCCGTCGGTGGCCAATTTCGCCGACTCAAAGAGCCAGAGGCTCAGGACGAGGGTAAAGTTGGACCTCATACAGCGACTGCTAGAGATGCGGACACGGGTGGCTTCTGCAACCACATGGGGGTATATATAATATTGCAGTGCCTGTGTTACACTGAATTGTGTCGCAGTGTTCCTTCAGACAAGCATATACATAATGGATGTACAAGCACAGGTTGTTGATACATAGTCGGCAGCGTGTGAAGATTGGGGCTGGTCGTGAATCGTGCTTGGATAGCCTAATGGTAAGATGACAGCTCACGATAAGCAGGAAAACTGGGTTCGAGTCCCGGTCCGGCATAACTTTTCGTTGTCATCACTCTATTGTACTGCTGATGGTTGTCCATGTTTGTAACTGCGAATACATCTCATGTACGTAGGGGGTAGGCTGGCGGAAGTCCTCTGCTCACATAAGATTACAGCCTGGCGGACAACGATAAAAGTGCTGATAAATAGTGGACTTCTTCAGGCACTGGGATAGAGCGGAAACAGAAAATTGCATTAGGAGGTCTGTAAAGCTCCTGGCTGACTGCGGCAGTTTAGGCCTGCCTTAAAAAGCATGAAACGTGCCGATAATGCATGGAACCCAACGGTTACTTACATGGAACAGAGATATAAGGCGTCAAGAATTTGCTCAGGGAGGTGTGTGAAACCATGGAATTGTAGAGAAGTCAGCTCATTTTTAAAATATGTTTGCCAGACTGTAAGAACGTTGCTTTTATATCACAAACGCCAGCAGATTCATAGATGAAGCACAAACATACCTGTAAGGCCGCCCTGGCATCACGCAGAGGCAGCCGTTGCAAAGAAGTGCTGTGCGGCAGCTTTACAACAACTGAGACTAAATGTGGAAAATATTGTGGCAATGTCCAATCAATTCTGGGAACAGCCTCAACACGACGCCTGTTCCCAAGTCAAACACCAGCCCACACAAGATAGAAAATGTCCATACTGCACTGGGAGATTTGGTTACGAAACGGCGATCAGTCATTGGGTGGCACTGCAAATTTTGTCCACCAACGAGAACGTCGAGAGGAGGAAAAAATTCGAGGAGTATGTGAGCTAAGGAGAGTGATGTGAAGTTGCTGAGACAGCGCGAAAGCAAAAGGACCTGGAGGCTCTTCCACTCATCGCCTACTTAGTCTGCTATCTTTGATTCTGATCCTCACTGCCATCCGAATGTTCGTCATGGCTTTGTGACTTATTCTTTTCCGGTTCCATGTTAAATGGACAAATCCTTACTGTGCAGTGCTTGGAAAAGAAGCACACGGCTGAGCAAAATAATTTCCGTGCCTAACATCCCTCGACATCGTGATGTCGCTGCTTCGACTGCACAATCAACGACGAGCAGTCAACGTAGAGACGGTTCCATGGTCCCCGCTGCAAAGCTGCGAGTCACCGCGGAGAGCTGCCAACTCGCTGTCACTGCTATGAGGAAATGCTCTGTACCGTAACATTTCACGTTTTAGTCGTCTAATTTATCTGTTCCATTCTAATATCTACATATGCATTTACATGGATACTCTGCAAATCACATTTAAGTGCCTGGCAGAGCGCCGAAAGAACGAACGCCTATATCTTTCCGTATGAGCTCTGATTTCCCTTTTTAATAATGGACAAATCCTTACTGTGCAGTGCTTGGAAAAGAAGCACACGGCTGAGCAAAATAATTTCCGTGCCTAACATCCCTCGACATCGTGATGTCGCTGCTTCGACTGCACAATCAACGACGAGCAGTCAACGTAGAGACGGTTCCATGGTCCCCGCTGCAAAGCTGCGAGTCACCGCGGAGAGCTGCCAACTCGCTGTCACTGCTATGAGGAAATGCTCTGTACCGTAACATTTCACGTTTTAGTCGTCTAATTTATCTGTTCCATTCTAATATCTACATATGCATTTACATGGATTCTCTGCAAATCACATTTAAGTGCCTGGCAGAGCGCCGAAAGAACGAACGCCTATATCTTTCCGTATGAGCTCTGATTTCCCTTTTTAATAGTGGTGATCGTTTCTCCCTATGTTGGTCGGTTTCAACAAAATATTTTCGCATTCGGAGGAGAAAGCTGGTGATGGGAATTTCGTGAGAAGATTCCGTCGCAACGAAAAACGCCTTTCTTTTAGTGATGTCCAGCCCAAATCCTGTATCATTTCAGTGCCACTCTCTCCCATATTTCGCGATAATACTAAACGTCATGCCCTTCTTAGAACTTTTTCGATGTACTCCGTCAGTCCTATCTGGCAATATTCTAGAAGAGGACGGACAAGCATAGTGTAGGCAGTCTCCTTAGTAGAACTGTTAGATTTTCTAAGTATCCCGCCAATATACGCAGTCTTTGGTTAGCTTTCCCCACAACATTTTCTATGTGTTCCTTCCAATTTAAGTTGTTCGTCAATGAAATTCGTAGGTATTTGACTGACTTATCGTGTAACTTGGCATGATCGTGACTGACTTATCGTGTAACCGAAGTTTAATGGAGTCCTTTTAGCACTTATGTGGATCACCCCACACTTTTTGTTATTTAGGATGAACTGTCAGTTTTCGCACCATTCAGATATCTCTTCTTAATCGTTTTGCAATTTGTTTTGATCTTCTGATGACATTATTAGTCGATAAATGACAGCTTCATCCACAAACAACCTAAGGCGGCTGCTCAGATTGTCTCCCAAATCATTTATAGGGGTAGATAAGGAACGGCAAAGGGCCTATAACACTACCTTGGGGAAGAAATCACTTCAGTTTTGCTCGTTATACCTAATCTGAGAAAAGTGTGCATTAATTGTTTTATCCCTGGCACTTGCAAAAGTATTACAAAGTATGAAAATGATGTACAATATTTTTACAAGACACAGAAGTATATCCACAAAAAAGAATTACATAAATGTATATAAGAAATTCCATAAAACATTACATATACACTTACACAATATGTAGACAATTATAACGATTTAAACATTCGGAATAAACTGTTCAGAATAAAGCAAAAGATATGACATATTTGACAAGCAAAGAATTCACATAAGATAAAAATAAGAAATCTACAAATAAGAAACATAGTTATGTCAGAGGAACGAATTCATGTGTGTTCAGAAGAAATCGAAAATATATTAGAAATTGGCAGCATTACATTTAAACCATGAAACGCAAAAAATTTAACCTATAAATAGACACATATATTCTTTGGTACAAAATTATCACTGCTTTAAAATTTCAGATATCTGCCTTGGATTCATGATCATGTGGTTGTGGAAGGGAAAAATGAGCTGCCATACAGTTATGTGTCAAAAAGTCATGTCAACCCAAAATTGCCAAACATTCCCATGAATGAATCAAATACATATTTCATCACTTATACTTCAAAAATTCCTCAAATTATTTTCCATCCTTTAGCTTCTTAAGTCTGTATAACTTACTTCAAAAATCTCTTGCCTATCGCTTACGTTTTTCTAAAATCTCGCCTTTCAGTCATATAATTTTCATAGGGCTCAAATTATACCTCAAATATTAGTCAGACTTCATACCTCAACTTCAGGATATACACATTACTAAAACCACAAACCTTTTTTCTCAAATGCGCACTTCTCAAATCATCACCTCATTTAAAATCTTATTCTTTTGTCAAACCTTATATATTGCATCATCACATCAAATCATTTCTTAAACTCTCAGTTTTTCAACCATGGTTAACATCGTTGTAACATATACCCCTGCTAACTTACTTCTAAATTAAAGTAGCACATCACACACATTCACACAATATAGAAAAAATAGCAAAGCATATAATTACAAGCAAACGAAATGCTAAGCAAACTATACAACATGACATCTTAAAGGAATTTCAACACTAACGCAATTGGTCACAAAAAACATCGAAAACGCAAAACCATAGAAAAGTAAGTTGTCATAGCACATGCAACAATGCATTGCATCCTAGCAAAATTAGTTTAACCAGTGCAAATGGTATTACATACCAACATAAATCAAACTGCCTGTAAAATAAAGAAAGATGACATCGAAACATAAAACAAGAATAAATGTATGATTATGTACAATAGCTTACTTAGACTGGCATACCATGGAACTGCTGATACTAAACACATATTATATAGTGGGTGAAAAGTGTTTGCTGAAAATGCCTATTAGGAATTATTAGAATTTTGCTGTTTTTGTGACATATTTCCTCTCTTATTTCCCATATTTTTTTAATAAATCTCTCACAATGATCTTTCAGATCCAGCTGGGGTTGCTGAGTGGTTCTAGGCGCTACAGTCTGGAACCGCTACGGTCGCAGGTTCGAATCCTGCCTCGGGCATGGATGTGTGTGATGTCCTTAGGTTAGTTAGGTTTAAGTAGTTCTAAGTTCTAGCGGACTGATGACCCCATAAGTTAAGTCCCATAGTGCTCAGAGCCATTTGAACCATTTTTTTGATCTTTCAGAATGTAAACATTTTTCAGCAAAATTTTTCATCATGGCCTTCCAAGAGGATTATACATTAGTGCAAAGTGGTAAAAGTGTTGTTAAGTTTACAAAATAATCTGAAGAATATTTGCAAGAAATACTCTGTCACTCGCACAAAACATCATTCACAAGAAATGGTAAGCCATATTCTACCTAACACTTTACTAATTCATACATCAACTCTTACAGGTGCCCAAGCAAAAAGTTTCATGCAAAGTGTGTAAATCGTATCATACTATCCAGGCAAAGCTACCAGACACTTCTCAAATGATGACCTCATATAAAACATTGTTCTTTTATAAAATCTTATATCTTACATCATCATATCAAATCATTTCTTTAACACTCATTTTGTGAGCCATGATTAACCATCATCTTAACATATACCCCTGGTAACTTATTGCTAACTCATGAGTTTCTACTTTGTATCTATTACATAGAGTATGGAGATCTTGCTAAAATTAGAGTAGCACATGACACTCATACACATAACATGGAAAAAAGCAAAGCATCTAGTATTTGAAATGACATCAACACTTACTCACTTCTTAGCTTGCAACCTACTAAATATACCATTCTTTCAACAACATGTGTCAACAGAAAATAGAGTCTCTAACCAATCGTTACTCATCATTACCTCAAATACCATCAATGTTTCTTCGTACTACTACCATAAACATCATACATCATCACCAAAATGGCTTCAGTGAACAAATAACGTCATATCCCATAAAATTTCATTACTTTCAAAATACAACACTTACTCTCTATTTAGTCTTCACAAATTGGCACATAAGAAAAATTGCATTTTAGCTGCTTACTAAGAAAAGCACTTATGGTTCTACTTGCATTCTTCGCCCAAAACTAAGAAACTTGAATAATGTTTATTGCTGTTCCCTTACATACTATGTAGAATTGTATAAAACACTCTCAATACACTGATTTATGATTTACCAACTTACTAGAAAACAAATTTCATTGCATGTCTAAGAGTCGCACAAAATTCCATACATATCACTATCTACAGTATCAGGTCTCACCAACAGAGTATTTACTTTACAAACGGCTGTATGTGTGTTATGTGATGCATTCCTTTGGATTTCCATGTATTTAGTGTTGCAACTTCAATTGCATTCTTGTGCACTATTATTTTCATTCTGTAGGATCTGTTGTACAGACGGAAGAATTTCTGACTAAGAGACTTTCCTTTTCTTGATATCAGATGAGATCTGATCAAAACTTTTTGTTCTACATGGAATTTCCTAACTTGTGCCTTCATATTATGAAATTTCCTGAGTCTTTCAGCTATATATGCAATGTTTGTTAATGTTAGTTGTATGATATCTTTGTGCCAGAATTTTTCAGTGTGAGGAAACTGTATAAGTTCTTTGATTTTGTCTGTTGGCTGTTAGTCCTTTAACATTAAGACTGGTGGCGAGGAAGTTGAGTCGTAAGGTAGCTCATTTAAGATATCTTGAAATAAAGTGAGATATCTCTCACAGTTTCTGTGTGATGGTGGCAATAGAACCTGCACAAATAGTTAATCTCTTCCATTATACGTTCTGATGAGTTTGAAAGTGGAGAATATAATCAAATAAATATTGGCTAAATCTTGTATCTCTTTAATGCAGAATGGATCGAAACTGAGGACTGTTATCTGATGTGACCCTGTGTACATGTGCTACACAGTGTAAAAAGTTCTTAATGAAAGGTTTGAACACTGTTTCAGCTGTAGCGTTACGCAAATGGGTGAGTGATACAAATTAGATGTCAACCCCAGTGCGATGAAATCATTGGGAAAACAACTTCAGGGTCTAACTAGTGATCCTAGTAGGTCTACAGATGCCGATGCTTTTAGCTTGGATGGTATTATCAGAAACAGTGGGGCAGAATAGTAGTGGGACAACCTGTGTGTCACCCCATTCAGCATTGTTGCCGAATTTATTATAGATTTCGGTTCCAAGATCGCGGCCATAGTTGTGGCGACGTTGCAGTGATGTCATGGTGGGAATTTCAAATTTTGATGGGAAAATACGATAATTGGGCTACCTCCACTAACCTAATGCAACCACCTTTCCTCCCCTTCCCTCCCCACCTTTCCCCTCCACATCTGGAAATTGACTGCAAGAGGAGTCAGTCTGTGCTGGGCTGCTTGATAGAATGGATCTAAGTCTAGATTTTGTATGTGTTGTTTATTCAAACAAATTGAGTTGTCATACGCAGTAGCTCTATCCAGTGTTTTCACTGACAGGTCCGTAGTCCAACTGACCTGGTTCAGAACACCACCATCGAAGGGCACTGCTGGCGCTACCCCTCCCCTCTTGTGACATGATGCAGCTGGTGGTGTGGGGAGAAATTGCAGGAGATTCGCTCGCTATGTGTCCAGCTGCTGGACTGGGAGTACTGTGTGTACTATGTGTTCAATGGATGAGATGTCTCTGCTGGAGAAGGAGGAGTTTACTGGTATATTAGCTGTAATCATGCAGCTGAGAAATATGTCGATAGTCACCTGCGCGTTGTTTGGAAAGCAATGATATTTGGTGAATGTATGAAGAAGACGAATATGCTTCATCAAATAATGAGGATGCAGCAAGATGGGGCTAAGTTACACTTCGCAACTCATGCTGATAAATGTGTGTGCTGTCACTGTAAATCATATGACAAAAGTCTAGTCAGTCTTTTGAAGTACAAGAGGCAAGACTTTCACCCACTCGGGCATGTGCCATCTTCCAGTGGAGGCAGGAACTATTGGGTAGGGAGCGTGCTGGGCTCACAATGCTGGCATGCAGTAACAGCAGGGTGGTCGCGCACACTTGTCAGGAAATACCCTCCGCCTTCCACCTTCCCATCCCTCGCATACTGATACTATGTTGTTGAACATGAACTGCTTCAGGAGTTATTACATGTGGTGTTTAAGCAATGTGCAGAATATTGTAACACACATAACTTGAAGATGGCACAGGAACTTAACGTTCCACTGCACAAAGAGAGTGAGAGAGCTTTGCAGGTGACACAAGAATATTTAAACAATTTGGTATGTAATTACACGTTTTATTTCGAGATATACCACAACTGTACTTGAACACGGACTCTAAAAAAAGATCGCGACACACTTGTGTAACCATTCCTGAGGCACTTCACGCCCTTTTGTGGGAAATACACTTGTCTTTGAGCACAGGATGCTTCAGGTGTTTCTAAATCCAGTTGAATATGTCTCTAAATACACTCTCAAAAAGATCATTTCACCATAGTTTGCTTCAGTTTTACAGTGTATACGGCCACACTTGAACACAGAATCGAAAAGAAAGATTGCAGCACACTTCTGAACCCTCTCAATCTTCCTCCAGTATTCTGGAGTATTTATGTGCATTAACAAATTAGGTGTAGTGTTTAACACCTCAGTACATTTGCAAATGTTGCTTTAACCAATTTGTTTCAATTACACTCGCACACAAAACACTGCACTGCCTTCCCAGCTGCAGGTGCAACAGAAATACATTACAGCAAATACACTCGAAAATACATCAGGTGGAAATATTGTTTATAAATTGAAACTGAAATAAATGAGTGCAAAATATACTACGTCGAAACTCTGAAGACGATGCTACATCATGTAAAAATATTGTTAAATACATTATCACAATAATTTGCTTCACAAGGCATGGTTGTGACTTGGGACCTGCAAAGCGGCGAAGTGTCCGTCAGCGGCCGCAACTGGCCTCAGAGTGAAGTGGCGACCGGAAGCGGGGTTTTGCGGCCGGATCCACGAGCGTGCGGAAAACGTTGTCGGCAGACCAGCAACAACTTGTCCCGTGTGCTCAGACCAGCATTCAGTTGCAGGTGGGATACCAAGCCGCACTCCTGTTGGCTCCATGAGTGAAATGGCGGGTGGAGGGGGTTGTTGTTGTTGTGGTCTTCAGTCCTGAGACTGGTTTGATGCAGCTCTCCAGGCTACTCTATCCTGTGCAAGCTTCTTCATCTCCCAGTACGTACTGCAACCTACATCCTTCTGAATCTGCTTAGTGTATTCATCTCTTGGTCTCCCTCTACGATTTTTACCCTCCACGCTGCCCTCCAATACTAAACTGGTGATCCCGTCATGCTTCAGAATATGTCCTACTAACCGATCCCTTCTCCTAGTCAAGTTGTGCCACAAACTTCTCTTCTCCCCAATCCTATTCAATACATCTTCATAAGTTATGTGATCTACCCATCTAATCTTCAGCATTCTTCTGTAGCACCATATTTCGAAAGCTTCTATTCTCTTCTTGTCCAAACTATTTATCGTCCATGTTTCACTTCCATACATGGCTACACTCCATACAAATACTTTCAGAAACGACTTCCTGACACTTAAATCTATACTCGATGTTAACAAATTTCTCTTCTTCAGAAACGCTTTCCTTCCCATTGCCAGTCTGCATTTTATATCCTCTCTACTTCGACCATCATCAGTTATTTTGCTCCCCAAATAGCAAAACTCCTTTACTACTTTAAGTGTCTCATTTCCTAATCTAATTCCCTCAGCATCACTCGACTTAATTCTACTACATTACATTATCCTTGTTTTGCTTTTGTTGATGTTCATCTTATATCCTCCTTTCAAGACACTATCCATTCCGTTCAACTGCTCTTCCAAGTCCTTTGCTGTCTCTGACAGAATTACAATGTTATCGGCGAACCTTAAAGTTTTTATTTCCTCTCCATCGATTTTAATACCTACTCCGAATTTTTCTTTTGTTTCCTTTACTGCTTGCTCAGTATACAGATTGAACAACATCGGGGATAAGCTACAACCCTGTCTCACTCCCTTCCCAACCACTGCTTCCCTTTGATGTCCCTCGACTCTTATAACTGTCATCTGGTTTCTGTACAAATTGTAAATAGCTTTTCGCTCCCTGTATTTTACCCCTGCCACCTTCAGAATTTGAAAGAGAGTATTCCAGTCAACACTGTCAAAAGCTTTCTCTAAGTCTACAAATGCTAGGAATGTAGGTTTGCCTTTCCTTAATCTAGCTTCTAAGATAATGGTCGGTAGAGGCATGCCTCCGTACTTCCAAGCTTTTGAATGGCTCGTTGCTGTAATTTTAATGTGTGACGAATTTTTATTCCATAGCTTGCATTGCAGTCCTAGTTTTTTTTGTCATTGTAGCTGTCATCCCTGAGATGTTGGCTGATGTAGATCGGAGCTGGGGGCTGAGAGACTACTGCAGCAACAGCTCCCAGCAGTAATAACCGAGTTGGCGTAGCAAGAACGAAAGTGCATTTACTTTTTATTTTTTTTAACATGTGGCTGTTAGAGAAAATATTTTTTGTTCTCGTAATGTACTGTGGCTCTAATGGTGAGGGCTGGGGAATGTTTATACATTTATTTTATAACATGATGCATTCAGTTGTCTGAGACAAGTTTAAAAATGCTCACGACCAGGGTGCCTATTCTCTATCTTTCCGCCATTGTGCCGATCGTTTCGGTTCTCAAGAGCACCGAACGGTCTAGTACTCGAATTAGAGTTCCTGCATTATTCAGTAAGCATTTCGGTAGCGATACCGTTCGGGTCTAGAGAACCGAAGCGCTGTTGTCAGTTCGTGTCACGCAAGCCAATCAAAAGCAAGCGGCCGCAGGTCCGCACTCCAGCGCGCACAGCGCCACGAAAGCAAAGCGGTTAGCAGACGACACAGGCACAGTATTCTTCCAAGTACCGAAAATTGCGTTTACGTTGCCATAACGCATGACGCCGCATTCTATCGAGCTGTCCTGCCCGCTTTCATTGCCCTTGCCTCCTGCTTAACAGTATCAGGCATGATTCTCAGCTGAAATGGATAAAATTTTTTTACAGTTTCTCTGACCGCATCTTTCCACGCATGCATAATAACGATAGCGTATTTGACTGTATTCTATAGATTGTCGTAAATGCCGCATTATGTCATCTTATTCTCATTCACACTGACATCGTGTTTTGGACTTTACGTTTTGGAAAATAAGTTAGAAATAGTGTGTTGTACCACTTTGTACTAATACATCTATAAAAACACCCGAAAAATTGATTCTGAGAGTTTCAAAGAATAAGAAGATAAACAGAATGTGGTTATAACTCGCTCCAAAAGATCCAAATGATTAAGTAGCCCACTTCCCTACATGATACGTCAACGATTTGGGTCTTAAAAAAATTGAAAAAAAAAACGCATCTTCGAGAGCTCCTGCGGTTCGTCGAAGTTTACGACATGCTCTCATGAGTGAAGTAGTTTCCAAGATGGTCGCCGAGTAAGTGACGCCAGAAACTATTTCCAGAAAGTTAAGTGATTTAGACAGGAATATAATTTAGTTTAACAACGACAACAAATTAAATACGTGCATTAGTGTATCGTTTAGTCTTGCCATTAAAGGTTTCACTTTTCTTTGCGTATTTTTTCAGAAAACACGAAAAGATCGTAACTTCGCGAAGTCGCGTTTAGGCTTAAATTTTGTAAACGTGTTTGTTTCTTGTTTCACGGTAATTTGACTATTTTCTCGGTAACAAATAAGTAAACTACCGTAAATAGCGTATAACTTCATTGTTTTAATACAGATTTCAGAAAAACAGCGTAACTTCATATCATAAACTTGCTTATATACATTTGTTTATAGGCCTAATCCTCGTAACGTTTTTGGAGAATCAAACTTAAAGTATCTCGTTTAATTGTCCTTTTTTTCATTCCATTGAGTGAAATATATAATAAATAGCGTATACCTTCATTTCTTTAATACAGATCTCAGAAAAACAGCGGAATTTTAAGTCAGAAACTTGCTTGTAACGTCTTTTTTGATTTTCGGTAATTTTATTGATTTATTCTAGCTAAAGTATTATTTTTGCCATGAGTGAGAAGTGCCTGACTTGGCGTAGAATTGTTAGTTCCCGGGTTTGGTGTGATGGATGCAGTAGTTTTTTTCATTGGGGGGACTGCAGTGGCGTGGGTGTCGGGAAAGTGGATCAGGCTCATCAGTGGTTATGTAGGATTTGCAGCAGAGATAGGAAGATAGTGGAACAGGAGAGGAAAATTGCTGCCCTTCAGGCTGAGCTAGATCAGGCTAGGGAAGATCTGGACAGGTTAAGGAGGGAGAAGGGCAAAGAGAGGTGGGAAGTGGCAACAGGTAACAGAAGGAACAGGCCTAGAACTAAGTCTGACAGTTTTATGGTGAATGTCAAAAATAAGTTTGACCTGTTGCTTCAGTTAGAAACTTATGAGAATCAAGCAGATGTAGGTGTAGACAGGACACAACAATCTTTCAACAATCTTTCAATAGGAAATTGAAAAAGAATGTAGGAAAGTCATCGAAAAGGAAGAAAGTTTTGTTGTTAGGCAGTTCTCATGCCAGAGGTGTAGGCCAACTACTGCAGGAGGAATTAGGACCTGAATACCTGGTCACAAATTTTTTCAAACCAAGCGCTAGTCTGGATCAGGTGACCGAGGATTTAGGTTCACTCTGTAAAGGATTTACCAGGGAAGACACCGTGGTTATTGTGAGAGGGCCAGGGAACAGTATTGACAGAGATCCTGGGTACAGTATAGAGTGTGACCTGGTGAAGATTGCGTCGGCATCGAGACACACCAATGTTGAATTTGTATCTGTTCTGAGACGCCATGACCGGCCTCATTTGAACTCTTGTGTTGGGAGAGTTAATTTGGAGTTGGAATGGCTGCTTGGGTCGGGTGCAGGAGCTCATATTGGTGTGGTTCCTGTTGATTCTCTCAGTAGGTGGGACTATACCAGGCATGGCCTACATCTCAACAGGAAAGGGAAGGGTAAACTGGCTGGGGTAATAGCAGTAAATTTAAGGGGGGGGGAGGCACTGCCATACTAAACTGGTGATCCCTTGATGCCTCAGAATATGTCCTACCAACCGAATGGTAAAATACCAGTGGTTACTGGTGTTGGAGCAGCACCTTTTTTAGGATAGGTAAGGCAGAAAGATGTCAAGTTCTACGAGAGGTCAGGATTGAAACAAATCTTCAGTTTAGGAAAGAAATTAAACAGCACAATTCTAGCACATTGGATCACCAATCACAGCTGTCAATTATAAATTTTCACCACTCACCAGAAATTTTATCTCCACCAAGTTGTATCTCTGTCCTAGGTAATTGCATTGATGAATTAAAGTCACCCAATCAAGTTGACATAATCTGCCTCTCTGAACACCATGTGACCACTGGTATAGGAACTAGGCCTAAGCACAATGAGAAACTCAGACAGGAGAGTACTGCAAATGTTAGAATAAGGAAAGGTTCTCATAAAAGTATAATTAAAAATAATGTAAGTATATATCATCAAAATATTGGGAGTTTAAAGAATAAAATAGATGAGCTTCTGGTTTGTTTAGAAGATTTAGAAGCTGAGGATGAAATAGATATACTATGCCTGTCTGAGCATCACATTGTTACTGATATGGATAAGGTAAATGTAACTGGATATAAGCTCTCTGCGCATGTAATTAGAGAACATATGGAGAATGGAGGAGTTGCCATATATGCCAAAAGTTATCATTGTGCAAAAAGTATAGAAACAAAAAAGTTTTGTGTAGAGAAACATATAGAAGCATGTGCCTGTGAGCTTAAATTAAATAAAGGCACATTTATAATTGTAACTGTATATAGGTCCCCATCAGGAAATTTTCATCTATTTCTGAAAAATTTGGACTCCTTGTTGTGCTATCTGTCAGACAGGGGGAAGCAAATTATTATTTGTGAGGAGTTGAATGTAGATTCTCTGAAAGAGGGTAATAGGAAAAATGACCTTGAAGTATTACTTGGTTCTTTCAATTTGACACCTGTTATTGATTTTCCTACTCGGGTGGTAAAGGATAGCAGCTCAGATAACTTCTTTACAGACCAAGATAAGTTTAACCAGATAAATGCTCAGCCTGTTGAGAATGGTCTTTCTGATCATGGTGCACAGCTAGTTGCAATATATGACATATCTCCATTCAGCAGTACCAAACAGTCCTCCAAAGTAGTATGTTCAGTCAACGATTTAACGATTGCTGATTTCAGGGAAAGCCTACAGCACTTAGACTGGGATGAGGTCTACCGTGAACCTGATGCCAGTTTAAAATATAATTTATTTTATGACACTTTTGTAAATGCATTTGAAAACAGCTTCCCCAAGAAAATAGTTAAATATACTCATAAGAAACCATGTAACAAACCATGGCTTACTAAGGGTATAAAAATATCTTGTAACTGGAAAAGGGAAATGTATCTGACAGCAAGAAAGAGTAGTGACCCAGAAACTATCAAACATTATAAAAACTACTGTGCTATCTTAAGAAAAGTTATTAAAAAATCCAGAAGTATGTGTATCATGTCTGAAATCAGCAACTCTGATAATAAAATTAAAACTATGTGGATTATTCTTAAAAGAGAAACAGGTCAACCAAGAGCACAGGAAGACAGTATTACCATCAAATTGAATGAAAACTTTACAAACAAAAAGTCAGAAGTTGAAAATATTTTTAATAATCATTTTCTAAAAGTTGTGGATGTAGTAGGATCCAGGTGTTCATTAGAAGATGCTAGGCTGTTAATGGAAGAGGCCATACCTATGCAATTTGATACAATTGAAATCTCACCCACTTCTCCCTCTGAAATTAGGCAAATAATAAACTTGCTCAAAAGCAAAAACTCACATAGAATTGATGGCATTTCCAGCAAAATACTAAAAGCTTGTTCTCAACAGATAAGTAAGATTCTCAGCCACTTGTGTAATAGCTCTCTGGGACAGGGTATTTTCCCTGATAGACTGAAATATGCTATTGTTATACCTTTGCATAAAAAATGGGATAGATCTGATGTCAACAATTACCATCCAATCTCCCCTCTAACAGCTTTATCCGAATTTTTTGAGAAAGTAATGTATTCGAGAGTAGCTCCACATATCTGGAAAAATGAAGTACTAACAAAATGTCAGTTTGGTTTCCAGAAAGGTTTTTCAACAGAAAATGCCATATATGCTTTCACCAATCAAATTTTGAATGATCTGAATAACCGAACACCACTCATTGGGATTTTTTGTGATCTCTCAAAGGCTTTTGATTGTGTAAATCATTAAATTCTGTTAGACAAGCTCAAGTATTGTGGCATGAGTGGGACAGTGCACAAATGGTGTAATTCGTACCTAACTGGAAGAGTGCAGAAATGCAAAGATCAGCACATTCCTCAAACTGGGGAACTATCAAGAATGGGGTTCCACAAGGGTTGGTCTTGGGTCCTTTGTTGTTCTTAATATATATTAATGACTTGCCATTCTATATTCATGAAGAGGCAAAGTTAGTTCTCTTTGCTGATGATACAAGTATATCACACCTGACAAACAAGAATTAACTGATGAAATTTATCCATGCGAGAACTCGGGTCGTTTTGTACCGCATTCCGGTGCGCTAACCACTTTTTTTCTTAATGGGTGATGAAACTGAATTGCATCTTGAAGACAATGTTAGAAAATTGTAATCGGAATAGATTACCGTGAAAATAGCTCTCACTGTAATACTATTGACTGCATTAACGGAACGCAAAATATTCTTCCATTAGAATTTAAAAAAAAATGAGAGAGAAGCAAAAGTAAAAATTAAGAGAGGAAATTAAACTTCTTCAGTGATGCACGTCTTATGCATGAGAATAGTTTTTCCCTACTATAAGAATAGTAGGTCTTGGGGTTCAGAGAAGGCAGCTGGTATTACCTCGATACTACTGACTTTGGTGTCTAAAGTGGGGGTGACATATATTCTGTCGATTCTGCTCTGTGTAGCACCAGTGATATACGTGAAGCGAACCAGCGTCGCGTATTTTATTTCCCACGCGTCAAACCACTTGACCAACGCCTGCAGTTCTTGGGAGAAGTTAAAATTTGGTCGCTGATCCTTTTTATTTAAAATTCAATTAAAATCTCCATCAATGACAATTTCTGCAGGGTTTTCTTGGAGTAGAAATAAAATGTCACTTTTAAAAAAGGCTGACCTCTCTCGTCTCGCATTGTTGACTGAAGGTGCGTAAAGGTTTATAAAAGTGGTGTTAAAATTTTTACAGCTAATTCCCCTCCCCTACTCTAAAAGGCACACGTTTGTCATCTCGATCCCTTCTTTAGCAAGGATGGCTGTTCCACACGCGTTTTCTGGAGCCACGTTCAACACCTCTTTGTAACCTGAAACATACAATTCTTTGACATTAACTTCCTGCAGGAAGGCGATATCTGTATCTGACTGATACAGAACGTCCTTCAGTGAAGCTACCTTTGCTTGACTCTGAATTTTGTTTTTGTTTAAGGTGGTCACGTAATATGTATGTTCCACTGTGAGACGCTACAAGACAATAAATAGAGGACACGGTATTGGAGCCGCGAACAATAACTTCTGTTTAGATATATATAGTGTTATTCTGTTTTACTTTTATTCCATTGACGGTTTTCCTTCCTTTTTCTTTTTTTTCTTTCATATTAGAGTTCAGTGTGACAATTTTTAATAAAAAAAATTCTTCCTCAAAAGCACCTTCCGCCCCCATTGCATCGGTCTGATCCTCCTTTTCGTCCGCCCAGTTAAATCGTGGCGCGGTGATGTCGTGTCCATGTCCTTGTCCAAGTCGGGTTTCCTTGTCCATATCTGATGTCGTATTGTCATGCAAAGGTTCAAATGTTCCGTGTGGCATGTCAGCCCGTTCTTGTCTCTTGTTCCGATCCGAAGACTCGCCGACCGCTTCCTTTTGTGTATCTTCGTCCTTCTTTTCGGTCTCCTGTATCTTCCTCAGACGCTCTCTTAAAGGAGGGGCCAAGTTCTTTGCAGCTTGATGTGCTCTTCGTCTCTTTTTATTTTTTGATGATTTCGGTGAAATCGTCGGTGAAACCTTTGGTGAACTTCCTGGCGACTCCGTGGAAGGTCGAGGAGAAGTCACCTGTCCCGCCTTCGTGGCGGAAGGTTTTTGAGCTCCGTTAATTTCGGAGTCGGCCGTTGCTGCTGTTTCTATGACACGTGAGATGGGTGGTGTCATTGGTTCGTCTTCTTGCGCCCCCCCCCCCCCCCCCCCAGCTTCTTTTCCTTTGACGTTTCCTGAACCTGTCTGTGGTGTCCTGTCATCTGTGTGGTTGTCAGTTATTTGTTGTATCGCTTCCTCTTTATGTCCATCCACTGTAGTTCCCTCTGGCATGTTGGCCCTTTCGTGTCTAACTACCGCTTCGTACTCTGCCATGTCTACATCAGGTATTATCGATGAAGCTTGTCGCTCGTTGGTAGAGTTGTCAGACTCAGAGGGCAAGCGCGGTGCGCCCTCAGTGACGTCATTACTGGCCAGATTCTGATTGTCATCGTTAGTCAACTCCGCGGTGTTTCCCGTTTCCGTGCGTGCGACGGAAGGTCCCGCCTGCTCGGCCATATTCTGTTGACAGGGAGTCCGGCTAGCTGCCGCGGCAGCGTACGTCACTTGCATGCTAACAACTTGTCCTGGGACAGCCGCCTCGTTGAGGAACTGAGGAACACGCCTACTACTGCACTCACTTCTGACGAGCCCTGTGGCACAAGTCCGTAGCTGCCCATCATAAATTATGAGAGCGCGATGGCCACAGATATTCAAGTAAGAAGGGATATGTCGTAAGAGCTCAATCTTAATCTGTCTAACTCCATTCAAAACCGGAAACATATATTGCTCGGACCATTTTTCTGCAATATTAGATGTAACCCTACCATAGGGCTGAAGAGCAACATTGATCGCTCCGGCAGGGACGCAGGGACCTCGAACGGCAGTTCGAAAACTCTCACTGTTCGAACGCCTAGCCCAGCATGGGAAACAAAAACTTCACTAACGGTTCCATCTGCATGATTAAATTTCATTTTGCCACCACACTTGTCAACTATCGAGGAGCACAAATCAAGAGGAAATCAATTTCAAAAAGACAGAATTGGAAACAAAAGAAAGATGAACGACAATAATTTCGTCTCCTGTGATCTTAACTGTTTCTGAAAGCCACCTTTTGATCTCAAAAGCCTTTGGTCTTTTACAGGTCCAATCAAAAGTGAATCTAACCGTATCTCTTCTTTCACAGTTAATATCGTTCATTTTGTCATTTTAGAGCACTGAAAGGTGCAAATAAAAAAAAAACGCTCTACTGACCTTCGTAACAGCCACACAGCCGCTGTTTACGCCAGCCCTCCTAGCGCTGCCGCCACACGTCCGTCCAGCTCGGCGGCCGAGCAGCGAATGATCACTTGGCCACACCAAACAACAGACATGCAGTGCTCAATTCTTGTAGTATTGAGGTAGAGCAACGTAGGCTGACTTCATTGCGAAATTGTGCTGCGTAAGTCATAAATGCGTGATAGTTTGGAAAGTTTCCAATATCAGGCTTCACATAATTGCTTTCCATTGTTACTTGAAAGTTGTAAACACGTTTCGATAATTACTAACTAAACCATTTGTGGGAAAAAGTACACAAAGGCACTAGTAACGTCAGTTCACACTCATGTAATATAAGCAGAGCAGATGACTTGATATTTAATGATCTTTAAACTCTTATTTGCATAAAAATAACACGTATTTTGAGAGAATATTGACCGAAAACTTTTTTTTGGTATAATCATTCACAGTAACAACCTAACCTAACCATATTTCTAACAACGGAAAATAGTCTATTATGAACTCACTTTCCAATCGGATGCATCCTCTGGTCATTCTTTAGTAACGCAATCACTAAATCCAAAGATAAAACGGCTAAATATGTTTAAGATAACAAATTATAGGTGTACATAAACCACAGCTCACCAATCGACAGGGCCAGACCGAAATCCAAAACCTATCGGTTTTGTCGTAAAATCGGTGGAAGTACCGTTCGGTAACAAGTCTCAGAAGCTTACTGAATGGGATATTTCGATAAAGAACCGAAAATGACGTCACTACCGAGACTAACTACACCGATCGGTATGAACGATGCAGAATAGGGCCCCAGGAGCGATGCCATGTAGTATGTGCCGACTTTGAATACCTCCTTGCTCCTGTGACACACTATTGTAATATATCCTAACTTATTAAAATGAGCTATCTTCTTCTCGGGTAAATGTGGTTTCTGCATATACGACTGCTGATAACCTAGAAAACATTTACAAGTAACTGAAAATAGTAAAATAAAATGAGCTGCATCGTTCTTTAACACAATGTGGGTGGCTGTGTCCTGGCGTACTTGAAATAATTTAAAATTCTGACCATATGCGCTTGTATTGCTTGCACATTTTACTTCTCTTGATTAATGAAGCAATTTTTAGTGTATGTGTGGGCGCCACGACTGGTTTTAGGTGAATTTAGAGAATGTTGCAGCAATTGCACCCATCAATTGCCATACATCTGCTACACTAAAAATGGAAGGAGGAAATTTGCTTTACACATACTCGTATATGAAAATTAAATAAAATCAGTTATTTTATGTTAACGAACAATAATTATATTCTGAGTTAGCAGACAGAAATTATCACTCCGCAGACCTTTCTATCCATGTAATAAAATGTTAGCATACAAATTTGCACCTTATTCTTCCAAGGACTTGAACAGAAGTAAGTTTTAATAGTATCACAGTCTTTACACAATTATTGTTAACAATGAACGTAGTATTTTCTTTGATTTTGTTGCATCGTAGATATGACTATTATCTTCGTTTACTGGATTTTGGGCTTTTGTCACTTTGCGTCTTTTCACACGCAAGAATTATCGGGCACTTTTTCCATTTCCAGGCGACAATACACTGTGGAGGTGACACCACGACCTCACATACCATCTTTACAGAAAAACACCTACCATATGTGGCAGTGCACCAAACCGCATCGTCCTATGATTCAATTCTTAACCACTAAAAATCTTATATTGGGGATAATACTGCGGTTTGGTTGCTCACTGAGCTCGAAAAACTTCCATGGGAAGTTGATAAGTTGATAAGCTTTACAGCGACAACCTTCCCATGACCAAATCTAACGAGATTGAACATTTCTACAACAACGCAGTTGACTATCTTATTTATGGGCTGCTGAAAGACAGAAAAGCGGAAACCCATCGTAGAAACCAATGTCATCTTTTGGGGAAGTTCAGTGGCACAGGTCACAATGCGTGCAATTTGAAGTACCGGTTATCATGGCACATAACCATTTTCTTCCATAATTTAAATGGGAATGACACTCCCTTTCTCGTTACTACTTGGCTGATTTCGCCATTGAGAAAGATCAGGCCAGTGTCCTACCTGAGACTGTCAAGAAATTAGTTTCATTCTCCAAGTGAATGACGCCGAGAATTACGTTCTGATTCCTTGACACCTTACGTTTTACACAGGTACCATTACAGAAACTCATCGAAACTGTAGTGCGGGGGGATATGCATATCGGTTGCATTTCATTTCCTTGTGAGGAAAAGTTTCAGGTTGTCACTAGGAAGAGGGTTTCCCCATACAAGTATGTGGATAGTATGGTAAAACTCTTCAAAATGGGGCTACCTGACATAACTGCTTTTTCTAGAAGCCTCACAGGCGGTGCCATAAGGGATGCAGAGTATGAGCTTGCCGTGAATGACTGGCAGGCATTCAACATCTCCACTTTAGAGAGTATGCACAGCTTTACATGGACACAGACATGCTCTTGCTTGCGGACGTTTTCGAGAAATTCTGGAGTCTGTGCATGATCACGTATTCTCTGGAACCCATTTATTATTACATGGCACCTGCGTTGTCTTGGGACACAATGCTAAAGAAAACAAAGTGCAGCATTATTGAATTATTCACCAATGCTCACATGCTCCATTTCTTTGGGCGAGGGATCCTTGGGGGAATTTGCCAATGTGTCCATAGGCATGTGAAAAGAAATAACTCACAAATGGGTGACAGTTCAACGGATCCATTGAATCGAGTTACATAATGTACTTGGATGTAAATAGCTTATACGAGCACACCATGCAACAATTACTGCCGATTGATGAGTTCAATGGGCGCCTGGAGATAAATGAAAGGGATTAGATGGAAAAATCGCGGGGTATGAGAGCTGATTATGATGTACAGTTTGTGGTGGAGGCAGAACTCATGTATCCTATTGGTTTGCATGATGAGCATGCTGATTTTCCGCTGTGTCCAGAGCAACTAGTTCTGTGAGGAGGCTCCAACCCAAAACTGATGACAACACTGGGTAGTAATAGGAGGCACATTATTTGTAATCATAATCTCCAGCAGTGTCTCAACTTGGGGATGGAGCTGGTTAGGATAACCTGCTCCTTCAAGCAGTTCTCCTGACTGAAGGAGTATATTGATTTGAATATGTGACAGATAGTTTCCGCAATGTGTGACTTTGCAAAAGATTTTTATAAATCAATGAATAATTCAATTTTTGGCAAAGCAATGGAGAATTTGGGGGAACGATGTGAAATTTTGATTAGAACCGAATGGGATGGGCGTTATGGCGTAACAAAATACATTGCCAGACCAAATTGTAAGAGGGTCACCATATCCGAGAAGAACATTGTTGCTGTGGAGATGGCAAAGACTGCAGTGGAGTTCATGAAACCTGTTTATCTGAGGATGCACATACTAAGACCTATCTGAACTCCACTTTCATTATGAGTTTGCAAAAACTCGTTTCACGGATCCTAAATTGCTTTAGATGCATACAGATGGCTTCATCTATTGGGTGAAGAACTACAATCCATATGAAGTAATGAGGTACCCCAGTAATGAATTTGACACATCCTCATATGTGGCTGATTATCCTTATGGCATTGGTGCACAGAACAAGAGGGTTATCGGCCTTCTGAAAAACGAGGAGACTGTGGAGGTTGCAGATCTATCCCACACTCAAATGTGCCCCAGAGGGCGGGCTAAAGGTGTGTGTCGTAAGACATCAGGAGCCCCCTCTATCGGTATTCATGGTGCTGCACTGCAGCTGCCTCCTATGGTGTGACAAATTGATATTTGATCAAGATGACATGAGGTGTACACTGGTCTGCAGCCTAAAATCAGCCTGTCGCCTCATGAAGACAAAAAGGTCATTTGTGATAGTGGGACTAAAACTCTCCTGTACTCACACCGCTCACTTGTAGTGATGGTGGGGGATTCTGATTAAGTGAAAGGGACAGACTGGTGAGAGAGAGGGAGACACTCTGCAGAATAGTAGTATGACCCTTCTATCATAGTGTAAGTAATCTTGTGTGTGTGTGTGTGTGTGTGTGTGTTGAGAAAATATTTATTTATTTATGTGTACTATGTACACATACAAGTAAACATATCCACACACACCCACACACCATGTGTGGAAAAAAAGAATATATATAAGCACACCATGTGTGTGGAAAAGGCTAAAAAGCATTAAAAAAGCGTAAACAAAAAATATTCATATTTATTACAAAAGCACAAAGAAAATATTTGTATATTTATTTATTCATATGCATTCTATATGTGCCTTGGGTATATATATATATATATATATATATATATATATACAGGGTTATTACAAATGATTGAAGCGATTTCACAGCTCTACAATAACTTTATTATTTGAGATATTTTCACAATGCTTTGCACACACATACAAAAACTCAAAAAGTGTTTTTAGGCATTCACAAATGTTCGATATGTGCCCCTTTAGTGATTCGGCAGACATCAACCCGATAATAAAGTTCCTCCCACACTTGGCGCAGCATGTCCCCATCAATGAGTTCGAAACGGTAAGGCTTCTGCTTTAGCCTTTTCCGTAAGATTTTCCAAACCGTCGGCTGTGGTACGTTTAGCTCCCTGCTTGCTTTATTCGTCGACTTCCGCGGGCTACGCGTGAAACTTGCCCGCACGCGTTCAACCGTTTCTTCGCTCACTGCAGGCCGACCCATTGATTTCCCCTTATAGAGGCATCCAGAAGCTTTAAACTGCTCATACCATCGCCGAATGGAGTTATCAGTTGGTGGATCTTTGTTGAACTTCGTCCTGAAGTGTCCTTGCACTGTTATGACTGACTGATGTGAGTGCATTTCAAGCACGACATACGCTTTCTCGTCTCCTGTAGCCATTTTGTCTCACTGCGCTCTCGAGCGCTCTGGCGGCAGAAACCTGAAGTGCGGCTTCAACCGAACAAAACTTTATGAGTTTTTCTACGTATCTGTAGTGTGTCGTGACCATATGTCAATGAATGGAGCTACAGTGAATTTATGAAATGGCTTCAATCATTTGTAATAGCCCTGTATATGTATGTGTGTGTGTGTGTGTGTGTGTGTGTGTGTGTGTGTGTGTGCAGCATGTACATCTTGTACATAGATTAGTTTTTATCTACGACTAGCCATCGAAATCAGATTAATTTTAAGTGCATATCTCGATAAAGTTCACAGTTCATCAGAATTATTGGAATATCTATGCGACTAGGACTGTGGAAATCAGTTGCAATGGTAAAAAAAGTATCTCTGCATTAATTTTTAGGGCAGATATGTGAAGAAATTGTAAATATTCTCATCCAGTGCTACGGGGAAAAATTATTAAAAAAATATTCTCGAGCAATGTGACTGTTGTTGTAGTTAAGTTCAAAATAGCTCTGCATTGGACTAACACAGTGAAATTGTACCTCAACAACTGAACTGTATCTCAAGAAGTCAGTTGTAACCTGAAGAACTGAACTGTAATCTCAAGAACTGAATTGTATATATGAGAATTAAATAAATGAAACAATTCTTTAATGTGCATCTTTTTTGTTGTTGTTATTTGCAAAAAACCTATCCCCTACTGCATTATATATTTATATATAAACGCTGTGCACGATACAAATTACATTAAGAACTTTCAGCATTGCAGCACGTCAGCAATCGTAAGTATCGAAATAATTATGAAAAATCCGCCTAGATTGCACAAACTACCTGGTGTTTACCTAGATTTCAGTGTGGGTAACCACGCCTTCTTCAGAACAAATATAAAACAGCTTGCCTAAATAGGTATAGTCAAATACTAAAATCAACTCCCTACAGCGGCAAGACCCAATGAAAAAAATTTTTTTTACAAATACACGGTACATATGCACCAAGTCATTAATATTACTTATCTCAACCCTGTGTGTGCTGCCTCGCCCCAGCCAATGTACGATGGTCACAGGCTCTCCACCGAACTCAGTTCGTGTATTTGTAAAAAAAAAAAAAAATTCATGGTGTCTTGCCGCTGTAGATGTTGGTTTTAGCCTTTGACTATGCCTATTTAGACAAGCTGTTTTATATTTGCTCTGAAGGACGCGTGGTTACCCATGCTGAAACCTAGGTAAACACCAGGTAGTTTGTGCAATCGAAGCGGATTTTTCATAATTATTACAAATGACATTAGTTTTTCTGAAGATAAATGCTATTAAGGAGGTGAAGTTTAACACAGAGATTAACAAAATATATATAATGGTTGCATGGAATTAACGCATATTTTCCAGTATGAATTGGGTTATGGGAGCAGGAGGCACCTGACTGCATCCACTTCCAAAGACATTCAATAAATATATGTAAAATTATATCTTCTGTGCTTGAATAAAATCACAGACATTGTATATGGACGAAACTGTGTACTATCAAAGCAGGAACAGGGTAAAGAGAAATCATACACATATTATGAGGTAAAAATTCATTTATTTCTCATCCAGCTTAAAAGTAATTTTACATTTTCATAAGCAGACACAGCAACACTATTTTCACACAGCTTCTCCTTGAGTCAATGGAGAGAAGGACATCCATAGAATTCCAGGTCTTGAATAGCAGCAAACTTGAAGATTCGCTGCATCCATGAGACCTTCCCCTTCACGTAGCTGATGGTATCCGTGTCATCGAATAATCGAACTAACGTCACCATGTCATTGTAGGATATGCCAGGATCATCCCCATGAATACCATGGTAGAAATGTGTTAATCACTTTGCACTCTTCTGTGTTTTAGTCCGCTTCACATACTTAAAAGTACTCGGTGAAGCAATGTTTGCTGAGAATGTCTCTATTATTCTGGCATCTTCTGTGTTCACTACGAATGCAACATCTTTTTAAATATGAACTGTCTGTGCTCATCATCATAGAAACCCTGAATGTCTACAATGATGTTAACTTCTTGAGAAGGAATTGTGGAATGCTATGGATACGGCGAACCACCTGTTCACTTATACAGCTCATTGCAGAACACCAGTGAGTGCACAGTCGTTAATCGCATGGTCATGTAGAACTAGAGCATTAGCCGCAGTAAGTTCTGGGAAATTTTGCTGAAGATTCAAATTCAATTAATACATCTATAGCTTCAGACTTAATTATCTCATTCAGTTTCGCGCAGTCTGTTACAATTATTGGTGATAGCTCTTTGAATTTTCGTGGACTTCTTCTTGAGCACTTTCATAGTAAGAAGCATGAAACCTTGTGTACATGTCATATGCTAGACTGTATATATTTTCATCCCAATGCAGGTGTAAATTGTCAAGTGGGTAGAATTCTGAATTCAGGGAGACTCTGGAATTAGTTAACTTGCAGCTGTCAAATACAGTAGAATCATTTGCTATATTTTCTCTTCTGCCAGCCTGAAAGGCAAATGTGATGAATCTAGGCATCACTAGCTTGAAGAGGTTTTAATAGCTCATATTTGTCTGCTTGCAGTTGGTATCACTGGGCCCTGGAAAACCTCCAAAGAGCGGAAATGTTAGTGATAGATATGCACTGGAATTCACAACTTTTAAAAGCTTCAAACACTCCTCGTATGGTACACTGATGTGAGGCATTTTCCAAATTATCATGGTGACTGTGATCACATTCTCCTTTTGAGCTCCTTGAATGTATGAGTTATTGTCCGTCGCACTCTGTACCAGAATGAGTTCCTTTTTAACATTCATAGTAATCTGCTTCATGTCCTCAAAGCAGCCCATAAGCATTTTTAAACGTATGCATGTAGTAAATCGTTTGTTCTCTGCAACTGTTCTATCTGCCACATCGTCTATGAACCATCCCTCATTTTCTAAACCATTCAAATCCGTAGGTGATGCAGAGACATATGTTTTAGGGGCTGATGTTATGAGTGTACACAGCAGAGAGCAGAGGCTACAGAACAAGCCAGTACCTGCCGCATACCAATGATGCCAACTGTTGAAGAGTTATGAAGGCGAAGGCACTACTTTTCAGTCAACCCTCGTATATATGAGGGTCACTCTAAAAGAGATGCACTCTATTTTTTTAATATCCATCGTTTATTCTACATGTTTGAAAGTTTTACAATGTGTAGGTACATTCTTTAGGAACAATATTTTCATATCTCCACATAATTTCCATCCCTCTCAACTGCCTTACGCCATCTTGGAACCAGCGCCTGTATACCAACATGGTAAAATTCTGGACCAACCTGTTGGAGCCACTGTTTGGCAGCGTGCACAATGTAGTCATCATCTTCAAACCTTGTTCCACAGTCTTTCAGTTTCCCAAAGAGATGGTAGTTACATGGAGCCAGGTCAGGACTGTAAGGCAGATGTTTCAGTGTTGTCCATTCGAGTTTTGTGATCACTTCCATGGTTTTTTGACTGACTTGTGGCGATGCAATGTCATGCAACATCAAATCATCCTGCTTTTGCCAATGTGGTCGAACATGACTCAGTCGAGCTTGAAGTTTCTTCAGTGTCATCACATATGCATCAGAATGTATGGTGGTTCCACTTGGGATGATGTCCACAAGCAAGAGTCCTTCGGAATCCAAAAACACTGTAGCCATAACTTTTCCAGCAGAAGGTGTGGTTTTGCATTGTTTTTTCTTGGGTGAATATGCATGATGCCACTCCATTGATTGCCTCTTCGTCTCTGGTGAAGAATGATGGAGCCATGTTTCATCACCTGTCACAATTCTTCCAAGAAATTCATCTCCACCATTCTCGTACTGTTCCAAAAGTTCGCTGCATATCGTTTTTCTTGTTTCTTTGTGAGCCACTGTCAACATCCTGGAAACCCACCTGGAACAAACCTTTTTTAACGCCAACACTTTCGGTATTCAG
This sequence comes from Schistocerca americana, assembly GCF_021461395.2. Taxonomy (NCBI): domain Eukaryota; kingdom Metazoa; phylum Arthropoda; class Insecta; order Orthoptera; family Acrididae; genus Schistocerca; species Schistocerca americana. Next base: position 254,550,433 of record NC_060119.1, on the reverse strand, counting down.
CAAACACTTCCTTCCCCTATCCCAAAGTAGCGTGACAATTCGTTCACTTTGATGTGTCTGTCAGCAGTCACCAATTCGTTAACTCTCTGCACATTGTCTGGAGTGTGTGCAGTACGAGGCCTGCTGCTGCGAGGACAATCCTCAATATGGCCATGCCCGCTTTCTATCACGTAACCTGCTTGCCGACCGACTAACTGTACTGCGATCAACAGCAGCATCTCCATACACCTTTTTCAACCTCTTGTGGATGTTTTCCAGTTCTGGTTTTCAAAGCACAGAAATTCTATAACAGCACGTTGCTTCTGACGAACGTCAAGTGTAGCAGCCATCTTGAAAACATGCTATGACGGCGCCACTCACGGGAACAGGTTGAACTAAGTTTGAAAACAAGTAGGAAGGATGTATCTACACACTGTAAAACTTTCACACATGCAGAATGAAAACTGTATTTTTACAAAAATAGTGTGCATTTCTTTTGGAGTGACCCTCATATATATCCCTGAAAAGTAACTTCATCATTCATTTTGACAATGACTGATGGGGACAGTTTGTATAATTACATTGTGAATTAGACACAGAACAGGGAAATAGCAGTTCGTTGCTTTAATTTTTGACACCAGTGTGTGTGTGTGTGTGTGTGTGTGTGTGTGTGTGTGTGTGCGTATACATATGTATAGTTACTTTTAACTGGTGTATACAGGGTGATTATAATTATTAAACTTTCAAACTGTGTAGAAATAACATCACCGGTCAGAATGACATCAAATTGCAACTGAATGTTATCAGAGAAGGGTAAAACATGGCAGAAGAAAAATAATTACAAAATGTAGCAATAAATGGCGCTGTAAACATCATAATTTAATAGTGATAGACTATAAATGAAGAATGAATAATACAACAATGCCTAAGGTATACGTTTGACACTTAAACAAACTGCACTACTCAGTGTGCATGGGTGTACAGATGTGATACGGTTAGTTATGTAAGCCATCCACCACAGCAAGGCCATATCACATCAGATGGGAAAAATCGGTTTTTAATTGTTCTGATGCAGAAAACTCCATAAAAAGCACCAATCAAAATCAAATCGGATTATTAATTTCCGTTTGAGTGGCGAAAAACACGTTCAATATGGTGTCCACCGTTTCCTGCAACAAGTTGAAATCGAAAAACAGCATGTTCCACAACTGACCGAAGTGTTTCTGGAGTCACGTTCAGAATGTGTTGCGCAATGCTTGCCTTCAATGCAGGTAAGTTTGCAATCGGAATACTGAACACAGCATCTTTCAGATACCACCACAGGTAGAAGTCACACAGGTTAAGATCAGGTGATTGGGATGGCCAGGCTGTAGAGAAATGGCAGCTGATAATTCTAGCATTTCCGAAATGCGCTTCAGCTGCTTAACTGGATTTGCAATGTGCGGAGGTGCGCCACTTGCATAAAAATGATCCCATTCACACTGTTGGAGAGCTGGAATAACGTGGTTGCGCAAAAGACACTCATAGCACTTACCAATGACAGTACAGGTAACAGGACTGGAGGCTCTTCGACAATATATGGCCCTATGAAAATGATGCCCTAAACCTGCACCACACAGTGACCTTTTCAGGATGAAGTGGTACTGGTTGATTTGCGTGTGGATTTTGCGTTGCCCATATTCGACAATTCTGTGTATTGACATATCCTGTCAGATGGAAGTGGGCTTCTTCTGTCCACAAAATCTTCCATGACCAATCATTGTCCACTTCCAGGTGAACAAGAAATTTTAAGCAAAGGTCTCTCTTGCTGGCAGGTCAGCAGGAAGGAACTCGTGCGCATGAGTAAGTTTGAATGAATAGCAAAGAAGGATGTTTTGTAGGATTTTACGCACTGTGCTCACGGTTATGTCCAATGTTCAGGCAATTCTCTGTGCACTACATTTTTGCACACCGCCACTCGTCTCCTCCTGCATTACTGCACCAGCTGCTTACATTGACGTCAATTAATTCGTTTCCTGCCTCTACCAGATTGCACACCAAAAGAGCCAATCTTTCCGAATTTCCGAATCATTTTCTCCATACCCAGAGCTGTCATCGGACCAACACCTTTCTTCAAACCCTTCATTGTCCGGAACTTTTACAGGGCAACGTGTGCACAATCATTCTTGTAATACATCTTTACAAGCATGGCATGATCCTGCATTGAGACAGTCATGGCGAATGTCGCAGACGAGAAAGGAGGAAAAGCCATGTACCTGGCGTGTTTATACCAGCTTCAATGTGTGTCTATATATATCTAATCATGAAAAATAAATTCCTCAGTCATTCTGACAATGACTGCTGCTGAAGTGTTTGAGGCAACTGTCTGCTGTTGCATGATTATAGGTACAGCATCGAAAATAATGATATTATTAACTGTAATACTTGGACTATAACAAGAGGGCTATGAAATAAAACACAAAGACAGTCTGAGATTATATACGTGTATTATTTATTTAAATATTGTACATTGAATGCGCTATTTTAAAAAGTCATCAAATTCTTTGATTAGCTTCTTTGCATCTGTACAATATGTTCCAAACAAAGATTTTTGATATGCAGTAAATTCCGCACAGGTCTCATTCAAACCGATGGGTACTTCACAATAGCCTGGTTTTTCACATGCACATTTAACCTATTACTTTTTCAGTTCTGCATTCATGTGCAAACAAAGGTACTGCTCCAAATCATCAACATATACACTACGTGCATGTAGAAAGTTTACAACATTATTGTATGCAGAGTATATGCTTGTCAGCCAACGACTCAGTCTCTCCAGTGCACAGTATCCACGTTGTATTAGTTTATAACTGAAGTGCGACATAGATACACACACTTGTCAACTGATTTCACACATAATGCAGTCATAAAATACTGTTGTGATAGAGTCATACAACTAAGGTGAGTGTCCGGGGGAGTACGAGTTGGATAATACTCTGTGGTCATCTGCTAAATGATGTTGTGCTCTGCACACCATCTTTCATCCCAGTCAAACTCAGAAATAGGCACTTTAGCATCATTTGATTCATTTTCAATTTCTATCCTCACATGCAAGCCCCAATCATAATATGCTTCTGTACCCTCATTTACAAGTTTTGTTCCATAAGGAGTCAAATTGGATGTAGAACTGAAGAGTATAGGAACACTTGATACCTTCTTATCCAGAGCATCTGACTCTGTCCATGCACTAGCACAGGGATGTTCTGCTGGGATGGATCGTATGTCGGTGACCAGTACTGTACTCCGTCTTGCTGTTGTGTAGGATCACCAGCAGCATTTGAGGTGTTGGGAGCAGACCGCGCATCTTCATCGCACAAATCGATGAGTGGGACAGACAACAACAGCTCCATGTCCTGTTCCAGCAAGTGGACTGTGTGTGGAATCTTCTTATCCACAACATCTGCACTTTGTCCCTGCACTACCACAGGAATGTTCTGAGGGGATCAGTCATACGTCAGTAACCAGTACTGACCTCCATCTTGTTGTTGTTTGGGACCACCACCAGCATTCGAAATATTAGGAACAGACCGGGTCTCCTCATCGCCCAAATAGATGGATGGGAAAGACTATAACAGATTCTTGTCCTGATCCTGAAAGTGGGGTATGTGTGCTACAGGATCCCATATGGTTGCTACAGGTTCAAACATGTCAGAGGTCGTTGCTGCTTGTCCAAAGGACTCGACAAGGTGGCAGCTGAAGTTGCTGCAGGTTCCAACATGGAAGAGGTCGACATGCTGGTGGTCGCCCCTGAATGCCTTATATATGTCAAAGGCTACTGCTGAATGAGAGGAGGAGAAGGAAGTATTACATACAGATCAAGACACGAAAACAACCAATAATAATAATAATAATAATAATAATAATAATAATAATAATAATAATAATAATGCTAACTACAGACAAAGATGTGATATCGGATACTTATTTTCAAAAAAAGGTATGTAGTTCCAGCACAAGCGTCTATCAGTGTGAGTATTAAAATACATCTTCATGCCATCCCGATGCGTTCACATTATTTGTCAAAAATTATGCACCACATGCTCATCCACCATCTTTTCTTTCCACTCATTGTGTAGGAGGCTGTGGATACAGTCCTCAGCCGTGTGCTTGGTTGTAATACATGTAATAAATTCATCCCTGCCCATCACCAGCATTTCCTTAACTGTAGACATGGATGCCTGCACTGGACTATGTGAACACCTTGCATCTTGTGCTTCGGAAAACTGGCTGGAATTTTATTGAATGATCAACAGTTACAGCACACACATTTATCAGTATGACTTGCGAAGTGTAACTTAGGCCCATCGTGCTGCATCTTCATTATTTGATGAAGCATATTCGTCTTCTTCATACATTCACCAAATATCATTGCCTTCCAAACAACATGCAGGTGGTTATCAACACAGTTCTCAGGTGCATGATTACAGGTAATATACCAGTTGAACTGTTTCTCCAGCACAGACATCTCATCCATTGAACACATAGTACACATCTATCCTTCCATTCCAGTGGGTAGATACAGACTGAGCGAATTTACAGCCTTTTTCGCCATACCGCCATCTTGCATTACATCACAGGAGGGGAGAGGGATGACCGACAGTGCCCTCTGGTGGTGGTATTGTGAACTTGGTCAGTTGGACTCCAGACCCCATGGTGAACACCTCAAATTGTTTAAATAAACAACACATACAAAATAAAGACTTATGTCCATCCTATCCAGCAGCCCAGCACAGAATGACTCCTTTTCCACACAATTTCCAGATGGGGTGGGGTGGGGTGGGGAGGGGGATGGGTTGGAGGTTGCTTTAGGTTAGAGGAGGTAAACCAATTGACCTATTTTCTTACCAAAATTTGAAAATTCTGCCTCGACATGACTGCAACATTGCCACATTTATGACCGCCATCTTGAATAAATTTGGCAACAATGTAAAGTGGAGTGACACACAGGTTGTCCTTAGACTCACAATGTGGGATGGTGGAAGGGTTGGCTTTTTGACAGAGTTTACTCTTCGTATGTATTTTTCGTATTCTTTTTTACATGTTGTTAAAATAGCATGTGGTCAATAATTTGTGGAAACACTTCCATGGTCTGAAATGCATGAAGCTTAAGTGTGTGTGTACCATATCAACGTTTTGACAAATCCCTCTGGAATACACACCACACAAAGTATACCATCTACTGTGCTACATGTAAAGAACATAACATTTCTGGCCAAATAATAGTGTCAGATAGGCGTATCTCTCGTGTCTTTCTATTTTTATTGAACATCATTCCAAATGTGACCCTCATTTTGTTCTACTGTCATGTCGAAAATGAATTTGAGATAAAGTTTTCGAAAGCTACTTGATAAAGCAAGTTAAACTTTGTGTCCTGTGAATTATCTATTTTGGTATCAGCTGAACCAATTGGGGTGTGAGATAAAGCATCGGCAGTGATGTTGCTTTTTCCTGAAATGTAACAGATTGTGAAATTATATTCCTGCAAGGTCAGTACCCAACGATGCAATCGTTCATGGTTTAACTTGGAGGTCATTGGAAATTGTATGGCCCTGTGGTCTGAATAAGTTTTTGTATGCTTGCCTAGTAAGTAATACCTTAATTTCGTAAATACCCAGACAATGGCTAAGGCCTCTAATTCTGTGATTGGTTAATTTCTTTCTGATTTACTAAACACTCCTTGGTAAATGCAATATTCTTTTGGAAAAGATTCAATGTGCTCTTGGGAAAGATGAGCTTGGAGCCCCATTTTGGAAGAATCTATAGATAAGCAGAAATATTTTCAGAGCAGTGCCTCTGTAAGTGCTTCAAACTCTAATTGTACTTGACCATTCCACTACCAAATGGTATTTTTGCCTATCAAAGCACATGGCATTGGTTGGTCAAAATTGTCAATTTCAAAAATCTATGGTAAAAATTTACTACTCCTGACTTGCCGTTTAGTAGTAGCTGGTGGAATTGCTCTGATTGCTTCTAGTTCTTCAGAGCCATGTGCAATACCTTCTGGTGAAATGATATGGACTAAAAATTTTACACTTGTCTTCCCAAAATGTGATTTTTCTATGTTTAGTGTCAAACCTGAATCTTCAAAAATATCCCACAAATTTTCAAAATTTTGTCATGTGTTGACCAAGTTGTTTCTGGTATCAAAATATCATCAGTGTAGGTGGTGATGTGTCTCTCTAGATGCATGGAAGAATAGTGTTTAGTTCAGGAATAAATGCTACTGATGAAATGTTTGAACCAAAAGACAATTTATAGAATTGGTAACACATTCAGAAGTATAAAAAAGGCTGCGTACTTCCTGCAGTCAGAATGTTTTCTATTTGTGAAAAGTTGGAGCATAAATCTACAGATGACAATACTTCTATGCCATAGATATTTTGTAACAATTTGTCAAGTGTCTGGGGTCTGCATGTTTCTGGAAGAATGATAGTATTGATCTGACATGAGTCAAAGACCAACCTAACTGAACCAACTCTTTTTTCAACGATGTGCAATGGACTATTGGAGGTGCTGACAGCTGGCTCAATAGCACCATTTTCTGACTGACTATATCTCAGCCCTCACCTTTTCTCAGTAATGAGTCTGTATTACATAAGGTCTCACACAGAATTTGTTGTGTTCTCTGACCTGAAACTGGTATCGAAATCCCTTGATGGTGCCATACTACCACATGTTACTGTAAAATTTCGCTAAGTTTTTTCCTGTCATGCTCATCACAGTTCTCAGCTTCCTCGATCTTTCGCTGGATTAGTGTATCTAAATCTATTACCAAATAGTAACTGTCATTGTTTGTACAATGATCAGCTGCATTATTGTTAACAGAATCAGGTGAGCATTGAAAAGAATATTAAACTGGAAACATAAGCGGTTGACCTCTTCTTCTTGTGAACTTAACCAATCTTCAGATATGCTGATTCTAAGTTATTAGATTAATTTCTGCATCATTGAAGTTCAATATTGCTTTGTATTCATTAAAAAAATTTACACTAAACATTATTTGAGGAGAGAGCAAAGGCACAATGAGAAAGTTCTTATCAAAACTATGCCCTTGACAAGTAAATTCCAGAAAAGACTTATGCTTAACACCAACAGTTTTTCCCGAAATGGCACCTTGTCTTTTAATTTTCGTAAGAGGTAGTGTCAGGCAAAGTATTATTTTTGTACATTTATTATATGCTGATTCGCTGATAACTGATATTGCGCTACCTGAGTCTAAAGCTGCAATAAAATTATTATTAACAATGCAAATGTTGATTAGAGGGTGTACAATTTGTTTTGGTCCAACTCCTTTTTCCTGGAGCAGAATGTCCCTAATATCTTCAAACTGCATAAAATTAATAGTTACATCATCAGAGTCATCTACTCACTGTTATTTCCCTTCGGCTGCCAGGACCTGGAGTCCTTATTTATTCTTTTTACCCTGTTGCTGACTGTCATTTGGTGTCGCTGATCTAACTTCGACTACTCTACCTTTCGTTGCAGTGATGATATGCCAGAGTTCTGCTATATAGACTTGTTTCGCTGGCTGTTATTCAGTATTTGTTGTTGCCTGAATTCCCATGGTTATGCCAGGTGTTGTTTTGACCCAAATGATTACATGGCAGATTACATGAATGTCTGTGATTACTATTGTGGTTGTTATTATATTTGTGACTGTTTCCATAACAATGTTTTATTTCTGGAAGATGAAATCGAATCATGGCTTCTGAAATTGCAATTGTCTGTGTTTGTTTTGGTGCCAGACTTGCGTGTTGTTAGGATGGTGTCTATGAAATTTGCTATATGATCTACCGTTGTTCTTATCGTCGTGAGTATGAGCAATCGTAATTATCAGACTTGTGATCAGTTGATATTCCTGTTAGAGCATGATCATTATCTAATTCCGACCCTTACACAAGTTTCAAAAATCATTCTTACGCCTGCTTGCCAAGATTATTTGACGAAAATGGGTATGTACTTTCGTGAGGCAAATTCTAATTAACTGTAGTGGGCTCAGCAGATGGTAGAGGTATTGGTTCCGCCGTATCATGTCCTCGAACTACTGCTTTGGACTTTAGAATTCCGACTGTTCAGAGTTGTTCAACATTAATTATACTGTGCCTGATTCTATCCTACTTTGATGTAGAGCAGTATGCAGTTAAAAATGTCTGGTAAAAGTCTCATTCTGATTGACAACGTCTTATAATCGATTGCATGCTGTCTGTTGGTTCATTTTCTAGGTATCCGCAGTTGAATTCTAGCTTGTGTTCAAGGGGCCAATTTGGTGGTAATACATAAATCGACCAAGCCATGGCCTAGGACGAATTTCATTGGTGAAATGTCGGAAAACTTTCACCTTTCGTACAGTGAGGAAGTGTTAATAACGAACGTGTCTCTACGCCTTGGCGCAGCCTTTTCTCGGTTGCGCCAAGCACTCTATTCGCTGTTGTGTGTCTTGACGTGTGAAACTGTTCACGTTGATAATTTCCCACACGCAGTAAGTTACCATTGTCGACTAGGTTTACATAATCTAGACTTGTATTACTAGGTATAAACTCTTTGTCTACAGTATTATTGTGCAATTTTTCTTCAATATGCGAAAGTTGTGGCTGTATGACTGCCATGTCATTCTTGTGTTGTTTACTGAATTTTATCTGATTTTCCTTAAAATGTTTCAGAAATCGGTATTCGACTGTGTCCGCGAAGTGGACGGCACTTCCGTAGGAATCTCGATCGTTTTTGGCAGACAAATTTGTCATTTTGTGCATAGTTAATCTATTTGTTCAGAGATGTCACTTATTTGTTCTTTCCATACTTCTGATTTTGTTTTCGGTAGTTTCAACACTTCTCTTGTAATAATGCGGTCTGCTCTTTTATCTCAGTAACTACATCGTTGGGGAGGACCTCGCTAATTTTTGCCTTTGTCTCTTCGTGGTCGGTTTTTTGTTTGTCTTTATTTGCTGAATGTCGGTTTCTAAAACTTGTAATCGATTAGTAATACCGTCAACCGGTAATCTTTCTTTATTTCTTCCCTGAGCTCGCCTGATAACCTTTATATCTTTTCTTGTGTGTGTGTAAACTGCTCAGTACTTTGTTCTTGTAACTTTTTGATCTCTTCGCTCGTTCATTCTCTTCTCAGTCGCGACTGTTTAAGCTGTTCAAGTAGCATCTGAAACATCACTGTTACGTTTTGATCTGAATTCATGTTGTTCGACATAGTGACAGAGTCCGATCCATCGGAAAAAACGATGCGAAACTTTAATCTGTATTATTCACCTGCATATTCGTATCTGTGTTATTCACTGTTTGTGGTCCGGTTTGCGTATTATAAACTGACGACTTATCGTCTAGCGGTTCCTTTTCGGTTTAAAACTATCGCTCGTTTCAGAATTTTGATATATTTCAGATGTAGGCACGTTTCCCTGTAATGGCGTAATTAGCTTACGTACCGTGTCGGTTACTGTATTGATGCTAAACGGTAAAAGTTCATCATTAAAAGACATGCTTTCGCTCTGTTGCGTCAAGTTCGTTGCTGCGCGTCACAGCGCTGAACGCGTCTGGTATTCATTGTTGTAACAAAGTGAGATTGACAACAGTTACCAATAATGCTAAAATTGTAATATGTTTTATCGCTCAGAATAAATTTCTAGAAAGTACAGTTACTGAAAATATAACGTAACTGTTGCCTAACAGCACAGTCCAGTAGTCAAATTTTTATGTATAAAGAAACTTCGCTACACTTACTGAATACTTCTCACACGTAATGAATATTCGTCACACACTTAGTACACGAAAAGAGAAAATTTCAAACGTTACTACACGAAAAAGACTGTAAGGAAAGAAACAAGGAAGTACTAGTACATAAAAGGTTTGTTGTGTGCTGTAAAAAAAAAAAAAAAAAAAAAAAAAAAAAAAAAAAAAAAAAAAAGACTGCTTTTCAAATGTACCAGCAGACAATCCGAAGCAGCGGTAGGCAAGTGAAAGTTATTTGCTGTAACTTGAGCGTTCATTCATTCATTTGGCTTTTACTCAGAACTGAATGTGCTGATCTGTTACAAAAAGCAGAGCTGAAATTACAGTTCCAAACCGCGTGTATCAGTGCACACACATACATAAAGAAAAAAGGAACTGACACTCACTGTGCAGGAAAATTAAATCAAAACCGTTACTCAAAAATCGCTACCAAAATCAAACTGTGCACTGCCTAAAAAATTGAAACACTAAAATTACGTGGCAACAATACAAAACACACACTATTTACTTGCTCATTAAAGCTTTAAATTACAAAGAAAAAGCGTAGAATTTGAGCAGTGGAAACGCGAGATGAAAAACGAAAGAAAACAAAATACAGAAAGAGTATCACCTGAAAAATTACAGCATAATGAGCAGCAACACCATAGAATAAAGAAATCGCACGAGCTACAATATGCTAAAGTAAAACTAAACTACGGGGAGAAAGATTGGGATGATTTTCTCATACACTATGCGATCAAAATTATCTGGACACCATCAAAAACATACTTTTTTATATTAGGTGCATTGTGCTGCCATCTACTGCCGGTTACTCCATGGATCAGCGACCTCAGTAGTCATTAGACATCGTGAGAGAGCAGGATGGGGCGCTCCGCAAAACTCACGGACTTCGAACTGGTCAGGTGATTGGGTGTCACTTGTGTCACACATCTGTACACGAGATTTCCACACTCCTAAACATCCCTAGGTCCATTGTTTCCGATGTGATAGTGAAGGGACACGTACAGCACAAAAGCATACAGGCCGACCTCGTCTGTTGACTGACAGACACCGCCGACAGAGGGTCGTACTGTGTAATAGGCAGACATCTATCCAGACCATCACACAGGAATTCCAAGCTGCATCAGGATCCACTGCAAGTACTATGACAGTTAGGCAGGAGGTGAGAAAACTTGGATTTCATAATCGAGCGGCTGCTCATAAGCCACACATCACGCCGGTATATGTCAAACGCCGCCTCGTAGTGCTAACAGAAAATTCGGAGGCGGTGGTGTTAAGGTGTGGTCGTGTTTTTCATGGAGGGGGCTTGCACTCCTTGTTGCTTTGCGTGGCACTATCACAGCACAGGCCTACATTGATGTTTTAAGCACCTTCTTGTTTCCCCTCTGTTGAAGAGTAGTTAGGGGATGGCGATTGCATCTTTCAACACAATCGAGCACCTGTTCATAAGGCATGGCCTGTGGCGGAGTTGTTACACGACAATAACATCTCTGTAATTGATTGGCTTGCACTGAGTCCTGACCTGAATCCTACAGAACACCTTTGGGAAGTTTTGGAACGCCGATTTCGTGCCAGGTCTCACCGACAGACATCGATACCTCTTCTCAGTGTAGCACTCTGAGAAGAATGGGCTGCCATTCCCCAATAGACCTTCCAGCACCTGATTGAATGTATGCCTGCGAAAGTGGACGCTGTCATCAAGGCTGAGGGTGGGCCAACACCATATTGAAATCGAGCATTACCGACAGAGGGCGCCACAAACTTGCAAGTCACTTTCAGCCAGGTGTCCAGATACTTTTGATCACGTAGTGTACTAAAACAATTCTTACTTGAAATAAAATCACTAATCCGTTCATTATAATTTTAAAATTTTTAACTTTTATTTCATGAAACTCACATAAAAGCAAAAAACTTTACTTTCTCTTCAGTAGTCTTACAAGGCAATGCTTTTATGATTATGCTAATCGAAATGAATTAAACTGAAATGACAAACTGAGGGTGGGGAGGTGGACTGTTCTGTTACAAGAATCGCTAACACCATCAGTATGCGCCAGCAAGAATTATTACGTTAAAAACATATCTATAATGCAAATTCATTCTCTCTGTTCCACAAATGTTGCATCTTTAAGTCCTTCCATCAGATTAATAATTCCTAACAATTGTCTTCAGCAAAGTCCTCCTCCAATATGCACTACACCAAGAGTTCTGATAGATTTCTCCACATTCAACACTCGACTACTCTCTGCTCTACAACTGACCGAAATAGGAAACGTTGTTAGCGACAGCCCCGAACATTTGCACAAGCCCCGCCCATTTACCCCCTCCACACCTACCCCCTGCCACACCAACCAAGAGCGCATCAATATGATCTTTGGTAGTCCTTGTCGCTGTCTTGTTTTTGTCCGTCGTTTTTTGTTTTACCGCGGTTGTTCATACTAGCAGTGTTGTGCTGTTAGTACTTCTTAGCAGTTTGTGTATTACTGTCAAAATGAAACATAGATATGCACTCTCAAAGTTATCATACACAAGGTACCTAATCTTGACTATTGTGGCCAACTGCTGTCAAAACTGATATCTAACAGACATTAAAGTACGATAAGATGTGTTGGAATGACACTGACGAAATTATGTACATATGTTTAACAGTACGCAGCTCTAAAGCTCTCAAACACTGTAGAAGAACTCGAAGTCATCTCGTGTCTGCTATAAGCAAGCAGTCATAAGAGTTCACAAGTAAAAATTCACCCATTACACAGGCAAATATTAATGAAGAATGTTACTGTATAAATATTTGACTGCTTGTTGCATTACGCATTTCTACATTATCCCACTCTTATATTCTTTAGTCTTAATGAGGTGATCAGAAACAAACCAAGACATCGACTTTGCCTTGTTTATGCATAACATTGACTTTAGACAGTCGAGATAATGGACAGCATCCTTGGCGATACTACCAATTAATATTTCCCCACAGAATTTCTTACATCACGTGAGGTGACGGAAATTTGCGCTCACTGCAGTTAACAAATATCGGATTTTTTTGATATAGTTCAGATGAAAGCTCATGAAATAAAAAAGACAGTGTGGATACCATTTTTATTTTTCTTTCTTATTGATGATTTTTCAGCTCACATATTAATGAACATATTTCTCATTCTTTTCACAATTGTACTGGAAAAACTGTGTTTCGTACTAACTACTGATTTTCTCCCTTGTTATGACTGACATATCTGTGATACGAACAACTTCGATGTTGGAATATGCGTCACACCACGGGCGGAGCTTAGGATATGGATTGGTGTGTAGGGAGGTGATTGGGTTGGACTTGTGCACCTTCCGGGGCTGTCGCTAACGTTACGTGACCGAAACAAACACTACTAAAGAGTTACTACTGTCACTGTCGTAAAGTCAACTATTCCGCAGATATCAAAGGTGACTGCTTTGCTCCGTAACATGAAATTTCCACTCATTATGAAACTATCTACAAATAAATGTCCAGTCCACATATTTGTGTCCACCTTTCAAAACAGCTCACAGCATATGGGAATATGGCTCATACGAAAGGAGTCATATCGGTCATTTCTGAGCTCAAAGAAAAATGTAGCATTGGATAATTACGGACACAATAGAACAAACCAGCCAACAAAACATTTCTATGCAAACATGTTATTATATGAGGCTTACCTTGCAGATATAAAGTAATATTCACATGAGAATAAAGGTTTCAAATTCGTTTTCATAGTAACTTGTATGTACAGTGAAACCTCAAATAGCAAGCATAACTCGTTCAAGAATCTTGCTGGCAGTGCAAAACACTCGTTAAGCTACATAATTTATCCTATGTAAATTAATGTAAAACACGATAATGCATTCCATGCAGAAAAGTACTAAAAAAATTATGTTATTCATGCCATTTATTCAAAGAAAATTATACATACAATATTATGTACTTTATTATTCATGATACGTAATTAATTCGTATTTACTAGGAAGCTATCTGTAGTCATTTGTTTCTACTAACGCTTCAATGCTTGACGAAAATGCGACAAAGCATTATCGTCCAAGAAATTTGCAGTGCGCGTAGCCACTGTGTTATTGGGGTGATAAGTTTCAATGTATGATGCAACCGATTCCCATTCTTTGAGCATTTTTCTTATAGTGCCAGAAGGTTGCTACTTCGTTGTTACCGCCTCCTCTTTCTCCTCTGAAGAACTCCCCTCCACAACTTCCTGCTGTAAAACACACTGCAACTCCATAAACTCTTCGATGGTAATTTCTTGGCTGTGATCTTCCACAAGCTCGTCGATATCATTGTTATGCACTTCTAGTCCCATGCTCTTGGGCAAAGACACAATCTCGTTGACTACAGGCTCCACAGGTACTGACAAACGTCTCAGTTCGACAACGCACTCTGGCCAAAGCATCTTCCAAGCAGAAGTGAGAGTTCTCTTTGTAACCCCTTCACACGCCCTTTTGATCATCTTGACACAGGCAACGATATTGAATTGCTATTTCCAAAACTCTCAGAGTGAAATTGGTAGGTTCAATCAACTCTTAGACAATGCTCGAAGAGTGCTTTAGTGTAGTTTTTTAAAGGTAGAAATAATCTGCTGGTCCATAGACTGGAGTGACAGAGTGGGGTTGAGAGGCAGAAACTGGTCTCTGATGAATTGAAATTCTTCAAGGAGGTGGTCTTGTAGGCCTGGAGAGTGGGCAGAAGCGTTGTCCGTAACAAGCAAGACGGAGTGGGATCTCAAGCAAATATTTTTTCACTGAATGACCAAACACTTCACTGGTCCAATCACAAAAAAGATCACATGTCACCCAACCCACGTTGTTGGACCTCCACATCACATTTAACCTCTCTTCTGGACTTTACACTTCTTGAAGGCTTGTGGAGATTCTGAATGGTAAACAAAGATCGGTTTAATTTTCAGATCTCCCCTTGCACTTGCACAGATTAGCTGTGTGAGATAGTCTTTCATCGGCTTGTGACCAGACAATGCATTCTCCTCTGCTGTTATAAAGGTATACTTCGGCACCTTTTTCCAGAATAGACCCATCTCGTCTCAATTTAAAACCTTTTGTGGCAGATAACACTCAGAATCTACTAGCATCTTGAAGCTGCTGATGAAGTTCTCTGCCGGCTTTGTCGGAGCTGGCTGCTTCGCCATGCCTCAGAACGCTGTGGATGCCATTTCTCTTAAACTTCTCGAACCACCCATGGCTTCCCTTAAACACTTCTTTGGCCGCTGATAATCCTGATATCTTTTAATGATATGGGCGAAAATCATTCCAGCCTTCTCACAAATTACGTTCTCATTAATAGTGTCACGTTACTATTGTGTTTCATTTATCCATAGAAGGAGCAACCTTTCGACATTGTCCGGAATGTGAAATCATTGTTTAGATATTCTTGTCACTCTCTTTGAAGTTTTTATTTCCTTAATCTTGTCCTTGTTCTTGAGGACAGGGCAAATACTTGATGTAGACCGATTGTATGTGCATGCTAAATCAACAAGGCTCTCACCACATTCGCATTTTTCAAAGGTCATTTTCTTTCTCTTGCAGTCATTTCTTGCGGCTTTGTTTTTGGGTACATTTCTACGAAGGATATTAAAACTTGAGCACAAAAAACAATGTGTGAACACAATCTGGATTAAGATGGTAGCAGATAGAAAGCGAAACCCAGAGTGCAGTATGTACTAAAGACGTTGTTCATACTCCGCTGCGAACGGCTGGTGACGTCACACTAAATCCTCGTCACTCGTTATGTGAAACATCGCTTTTGAGCAAGTCTTTTTTGGCAACTTGTTTTGCTCGTTATGCGAATTGCGCATTATGGGAGGTGTTCATTAAATGACGTTCCACTATACTCCAAATTCACCTGCTCACTACCAGTAAAAATGAAAATGGGGATGGAAATTCCTCAGGCGTTTGAACAATTGTTGCAGATGGAGAAGGATCGTTACCCAGACAACCTTCAAACCGGTCACTGAGGCTTATAACAAGTATTTCAAGACACTAACTGAGTTATATGGGCATTTTAATTTCAAGGATCATACAAATAGACATTCTCCCGCAAATAATTAGGAAAAGTAATCATACTACACATCATATAATAAAAGTAAAAGCAATTGGTGTTCCTGATATACAGCTTCTAAATTCAGTATACAACTGCATTAAAGTGGTCGATTCACACAAATGGCAGTTTTATGTAGGTGATTTTAGACATATATCAAAGTACAAAATGGAATTTGAGGAATCTTACCTACCGAATTGGACAAGAGACATATTTACAGTTTCCACAGTGTAGAGAGCAAATCCTAGAACTTAAATCTTGAAGGACAGGAAAGTTAGAGAAACTGCTGGGAAATAAGACATCAAGGGAGCAGGGCTTTAGTCAAGTGGCTTGGTTTCCATCATCAGATCGAATTTTAGCTAATATACCAATGAAAGCACGAGGAACATGAGACATTGGTATAGGGCAGCGTATTGCAGCATTTTCAGTCAATAAAACAAATTAGCTAAATGTGCCTTAAAGCAGAAAGGAGAAAGAAGATAAATAGGACTGATTAAAACGCCTGGAGTTCTATCAATACCTAAGACATCTGGTGGAATTATTCCATTTCTAATTCCTGTACTGAAGGATCTTTCGGCAATTAGTTCTTTAGCCGAGAGGCAGCAGCCGTTGCTCAGACAATGAAAAATGCAAAGAGTGCCAAGGAACAGCATAATCAAGGGAAAAGACAGAACAGGATGAATGACTCAGTGGCTACGGGAAAAAGTCTATGTTTAAAACAACAAAAGGAAGGGCTGCTCTGAGTACTCATAAAAAAAGTGTCTCCTTGCCATACTACCCAACAGATCACTAACAGTCTGCTTAACATGGTGTGAATGAGGTGAGAAATAGCTACGCCAGCTATGAGGTGGGTATGAGATACCCGAAACACTTATGACAAATTTTTGATACTATAATCGTGTATGAAGTATTTTTTACTTGTGTAAGTAGGCTGTTTAGGTTTTTATGTTGGTAATGCCACGTAGCGCTCTGTATGAAAATCACTGGCTGTGCTGTGTGCAGTCTGTGGCTGGTTTGCATTGTTGTTTGCTATTCTAGTGTTGGGCAGCTGGATGTTAACAGTGCGTAGCATTGGGCAGTTGGAGGTGAGCCGCCAGCAGTGGTGAATGTGGGGAGTGAGATGGCGGAGTTTTGAGGGCGGATGATCTGGACAGGGACAGTAAATTTGTATGACTGGATGTCATGAACTGAGATATATATATATATATATCTCATGGCCTTTGAACACTATTTAGGTAAATACATTGTTTGTTCTCTATCAAAATCTTTCATTTGCTAACTATGCCTATCAGTAGTTAGAATCTTATATTTAGCTGGCAGTATTGGCGCTCGCTGTATTGCAGTAGTTCGAGTAACGCAGATTTTTGTGAGGTATGAATTCATGAAAAGTATAGGTTATTGTTAGTCAGGGCCATTCTTTTGTAGGGATTACTGAAAGATTGCGTTGCGCTAAAAATATTGTATGTCACTTTAGTGAATGAGTACGTTCAGTTTTGCTCAGCTGTTTGAAAATCAAATAACATAAGATGTTTATCAGCACATTCATTCATTAATTTTTCTAAGGGGACTTTTCACTTGTGATATTAATAATGTCTATAAGCAAGATGAGTAAGTAAAATACTATGTTTAAGATATAAAACCTTTTTTTCTTTGGGTGAAATAATGAAGTGTCCATATTTTCTCAGAAAAAGTACAAGTTTCGGAAGTTTAACATCTTCTCATACAAAATTCAAACAAAATTACAGTTTCTTCGATTAATTAGCACAATGATATTATCTTCTAATCATAAAACATAAAAAGAAAGTTAAAGGCCTTGTGAGATCAATTAACTCAACACCAAGATTACACCTACAAATCAGCACATTCTACGCACGAAGATCATGTGCTCCATACATACTGGCTTCTTACACTTCGAACAACAATGCTTTGTTTTCCTCCCTGTTTTTTCAGTAGTCACCACACCTGACATATCTACCAGTCTATTTTTTGGAGCTGGCGATGAAGTTTCTTCCAGTTGACCAGCAGTCCCGTTTCGAATTTCCGTTGAAAGACACAAGTTTTCTTGTCTAGTGCGAAGACTCATTTATCAGATTCAAACCTAAATTACGAATGACATCTCGGCCCTTCATGCGTGTTTTATCATCTCTGTTATTTTCCCTATAGACTGAGATGGCATTTATAGCAGCCATATTGAATATAGCATAAAAATTGTCATAGGCCAACGTTTTCTGTTGCGGTCATCATCATAAGTGGCACTCAGTTCGTCTGCGACATCGACACTGGCTTTAGTTGCATGGTAATAAGTAATCATTTCCGGTTTCCTTTGACCACCTTTCGATTTTATCATAGTGTAAAGTTGACATAACCAGCACAACTTTATTTTTTTAAGTACGCAGGACACCTATGTAACGTCATTCTGGAACCCAAATCGGGAACTATATACTTCTGTTCCTTTTTTGAAAATTTCAGCTACACTTGTCTTGTTTTTATGGACTGTGCCGGCAGAAGTCAATGAATGTTCTTTCAAGAGATGGATCATAATGGGGTACTAGTAAACCAATTATCGAACATCAAATTCCTACTTCTTTGCGTTATTGGCTCAACTAAACGGTTTACAATATCATATGCTTTATTACTAAGTTGGTAAGGTCCTAGTGGCTGTTTCTCGGAGTATACTCCCAGTCTGAGGACATAGAATGTATTCACATCTACAAGGGCGTATATTTTTATGCCGTATTTGGCTGATTTGTTTTGCATGTATACACAGAAAGGACATACCCCTCGGAAAGATAACAGCATCTCAGCAATAGTAAGGTTCCAGGCAGCACAGTGTTGTTGAATATTTTCTACAAAATTAAAAAAAATGTCTCTTATAGCAGTCAGGTTGTCTTTTTCCTTTCGTCACGGATTTCTTATCATCGAATCTCAAACAATTTTGGAGAAAGTAAAACCTCTGCAGCGACATCGTAGTCCGAAAGATTGCTACTCCAGTACCATTTTTACGCCATAGATCGTTCAAGTTTTGTCTATTTGAGCAGTTTAGGCCTGCTACATACAAAAGTCCCATAAATGCCTTCAAATCTTCCCCAAGGTTGCATCGCTCATGTGGTACTACTCTATTTTCTGGATTTTTCCCCTGATATTCCTTATTTGATTATTTATATGTGTAAGTATAGCAATCGACATACTGTTTGTTATAAAAAGATTCCAACACTCAGTCTCTGTTTTAGCATGTTTTGCAACACCTTTTACGCCTGGAGAATTGGTAATAATATTCTCTGAACGTATACGAACACTTTGCCTAGGACAATCCATCAATTTTGTACTATCTTTGGGTGTATAAAGAAATCCCACATACCTCAGGTGACTAAGAGCCGCTAACGCATATTTTGGCTCTTCCGGATCATACAAAATACCCTCTTGCTCCAAATCACTTTTTTGAAAAACTTTGTCAATCCCTTCTTCACTGTCGGAGCCACAGGAACTAGCATTTGAACAGTTTTCTACAACTACTTCTAGTAGTTCTTGTAGCCAACATTCATTTTCTTCATAAGACATCTTGAAAAATATAAAATCTAGAAATAAATCAAAGAATACTACAAATAACTATATATCTCAAACTTGCTGACAGCTCAAAAATGTGACACTAACTATGAGGTCGTGTGTGATGTACCCTAGCCAACTTTGCACACATGTAGCTCCCTGTGATGCTGGCGCAACAATAAACTCAACACTTGATCTTGTCCCCTCTTCCTTAGGCTGGTATTACACTATCAAATTTCTTTGTCCAATATCTTTGTCAAAGCAATTTGATGGTGTAATAGGGAACACTGTCAAAGTCGTCAAATATTTGATAAAATATGGCCTCGCTGTAGATTTGATCAAAGAAGTCACTTGTCTTCTGTTCACTGCAATGTGACACGTTACCACGTGGAGCGCTAGCATCGCTGCAGCGTTCTGTTGTCTGTAGTGTTTTTATAAACATTGCCGGTAAATACAATTGGTGTGTACCAACAACTACAAAATTAATAGAGATGTATAAAGCTGAAGAGGCGCTTTACAGGATGAGGCACTCTGAATACAAAAATAGATTAAGAAGATTCGAGACCTAACCTAACCTAACCTAACCCAACCCTCTCCTGTAGCAAGGAATGTACGACTTGACGTCCTCCACTATAAGCTCACGTAATAAGTTTTGTTGAATGCTTTTATCGTGTCATCGTAAAACCCACAGCTTTGTCAAATATGTTTGACAGAATATTTGATCACATCTTTGATCAAATCTTTTGACAAAGAAATTTGATAGTGTAATACCGGTCTTACCTCCAGCTACTGTGACAGCAAGATGTGTGTGGCAACAATGACATTCAATAATCAGCTCTTCAAAACACCTTGGGTACAGCATAAGCAACCTCACTCACGCCGGGTTAAATTCATGAAAAAAGTCAACATTCCACAATTTTGAGGAGTGTTTACGTGGGATACATTGTAGAGGACCATATGGAAATCTAAAAAGTGTGTAATACTGAATTTAATGTTGCAGGAAGAACTTGAACACAATGTTCTGCGAGTGGTTAAAAAACCAGAGTAATGTGCACTAATTTGACTTCTTTGGTGACTTGTGGCTGCCTAAGAATTGCATCATTACTTTATCAATAACCTTGTGTTCTCTGCAATTTTCCACATTACCATAACTTCGATACAAGTTTGTGTGGTCATTTTTACCCCATTTTCCTTTTAACAAGGGCATAGAAACAAGCACCATGCTTATCACTGTCTCAGTTGATGTTTATATGTGGGCATACAACTGACTTTAAAAGAACAGCCATCAGCTCTATGCGTGAGTTATTTTTCACCAATCAATTTAAGCAGGGAAGGTTGGCCTACCACATTGACTGGCCTGGTGACATCTAACAGCATTCCTGATACCACCGAGGCAACTAATAAACTACATCTATAACCTGATAGTAAAAAGAGAAGTGGAAATGGCACTTGGTACTGATACTGATGATTTAATGACATTTCAAAAAAGTAACATGGATTGTGCTATGTGAAAACATTAATATGCTTAATTGGAAATAAGGACAACGCAGACAATAAGTTCAGTAGGACTGCTACTAGGTTTCTTAAAAAGTCAAGTTTTGGGGAAGAACCCCAATAAATTTACAAATCAGCTCAGCCAGTGGATATACTTTAGCCAGTTCAATTCTTGTTGAGTGTTATCTTGCAGTGAAAGCATATCTCAAAAACAAATTGTTTCATACGATTTGTGGTTTCTCCCCTGCAATAGGTCCCAGATACAAGACTGTTCAGATGCTCAACAGTCCCATATACCTTCTAGAGACCATCCAGACATTAGACCATTTCGAGTTGTATATTGTGGTCCAAGACAGATACCTAGTCATCTTTCATGGTGAGGAAATCATGAAACACATTATTATCATCATCATTTCATCCCCCTCGACGCGCAAGTCACTGAAGTGGCGTCAAATCGAAAGACTTGCACCAGGCGAACGGTCTACCCGACGGGAGGCCTTCGTCACACGACATTTCCATTTTTACAAATGCAAAGCAGGAACTTATTCTGGTGAGAACTGCAGCTGATAATAACTCTTATATTCAAGGTGTTGCTGAAGAGAACGAGATTATCATTGATAAAGTAATATGGAAAATACCTCGCATCACAATAACAGATGATGAACGCTAGAGACTTTTGAAGACCACGAATGACAGTATTCATCCACCCTCAAGTTCCCATTCATGGGAGCTCTTTGGTTATCCCTTGCTACCGGTTGCATCCAAGGAAATTTGGGCTATTAAAACTTCCATTCAAATGGAAACAAGAGAGTTATTTATACTAGAATTCCAAACTGACAGGAAGGGAAAAATGGGAAATTATTCTACTGTATCCAACAATTTTACTTTAACTAATACAAAAGCCTATTTTAATTTGGAGAATGGAATCTAAAGTCTGCTGTATGATATGTGTGCAAGATTTTGCCATTCTTACTATAAGAATGTTAAAGAAGATGAAGGATGTCTGCTTACCCCAAAGGAAATTTAGATATTAGATGCCAGTCTTCATGGCAGATTGGTCAAAACAGTTCAAACAATTAAATCAGGACCAACAGATGTCCAAATAGAATTTGAATCTTCAGCAAATTTCCAAACTGGCACCATAGCCTCTGCTTTAGTAATTCATGTCGTGTGATTACCTATTCACCACTCATGGGAATTACGAACTGAGTTGTACAAATGAACTAGTGCTGTGCCATATCTAAAGCATTTCACAATGACATCGCAAAGTGTTGACATTGGTGTAGATTTCTAGGTCTCCATGATGAAATATGACAGTTTTACTTAACCGTCTCATTGCTCCAGATATATATACACTGAGGAGACAAAAGTCATGAGGATAACTCCTAATATAGGGTCAGACATCCTGCTGCCCAGTGCAGTGCAGTGACTTTATGAGGTGTGAAGTCAACAAGCCATTGGAAGTCCCCTGCAGAAACACTGAGTCATGCTGTCTCTGTAACCATCCGTAATTGAGGAAGTGTTGCCAGTGCAGGATTTTGTGCAATAACTGACCTCTTGATTATGTCTTATCAATTTTTGATGGGTGGCCATATCATTGACTCATATTCCCACAACATTCTTCAAAACAGTTGTGAACCATTGTGGCATAATGATGTGGTGCATTGTTATCTGCAAAAATTTCATTATTGTTTGGAAACATGAAGCCCATGGCTGGATGTAAATGGTCTCCATGCAGCCAAACATAACCATTTCCAGTCAACGATCAACCCATTCCATATAAACACAGCTCACACCCTTATGGAGCCGCCACCAGCTTGCACAGTGCCTTGTCGACAACATTGGTCCATGGCTTCATGGGGTCTGCACCAGACTTGAGCCCTAGCATCAGCACTTACTAACTGAAATAGGGACTCATCTGAATAGGCTGAATTCCAGTCATCTCAGGTCCAGCTGATATGGTCAAGCACGGAAGATGTCGTGCTGTTAGCATAGAGACACTCATTGGTAGTCTGCTGCCATAGTGCATTAATGCCAAATTTCGCCACAGTGTCCTAACAAATACGTTCATCGTATGCTGCACATTGATTTCTACGGTTATTTCATGCAGTGTTGCTGCCTGTTAGCCACTGCACTCGGTTGTACAATAATGGCCGTTGGCCAATGCATTATCCATGGTGAGAGGTAATGCCTGAAACTTTGTATTCTCGGCACATTCTTGACAGTGTGGATATCTAAGTATTGAATTCCAGAAAGGTCTCTGAAATGGAATGTCCCATGCGTCTAGCTCCAACAACTATTATTGTGTGTGCACTTGTATAATGTCTACCATATGGCCAGCAAGTCAGAGATAACTGTTGCACAAATATACAGTCTAATCGTTGGAATATTGGAAATTACCTGAAAGACTTACTGAATGGTGAAATCTCTCTAGAGTTCATTTGTTTCGTAACATTACCTAGTTTGCAGGCTGCACGTTATCGAATAAAATAACTGATGTAACCTCCATTTACAGAGGACGAGCTGTTGAGTCTCTTGAATCGGAGAGACAACGAGGACTTCATCATGCCTAATCCAGCTGATTATAGTTAAATAGGTAGTGATGCAAATAATCCTGTAGGTGAATCTGTCACCACAAATATATAAAACATTGGTGTACCAGCAAGTGCTGAACCCGTATGTGCAGATCTAGATTTTGTTGTCATTGTTTCTTCCTCCAGTTCTGAAGAGCCTGAGCACACGCCTCACAAAGTTGCTGAACGATGCAAAACCAGTAATTTTAGGTGCATCATTTCTGTACCAATGATCCCAGTTGCAAAATCGTTGATTTAGACGATTGATCTAGTGTATATGACTGCTTCAATGTTTTTTAGCCAAGAAATTGTAAACTCCGTAGCTGAGCAATGTAATTTGCTGTTTCTCTGTCAAATTTTATGATGGCCCAAATGAGAAAAAATAAAACAGTTATTGACCAAAGACCCTTTACTGTCTTTTCCAATGTTTGTGAAAACCATTTCAGGAGATAGATACCTTCTGTTACTATGAATATTTCTCTTCGTTGACAACAATGAAGAACTTGGTGAGGACAAAACACGGAAAATAAGCCAAATTGTGGATTTAAAAAATTCCTAATGCTTTCTATCCTTTTAAAAATTTGTGCACTGACAAAAGTCTTGTTCCCTATAAAGCTCTTGTATTCTTCAAACAGCACATTCCATCCAAACGTCATAGATTTGGCGTAAATCTTTTTGTATTATGTGATCGTAAAACTAGATACATTCTTGACTTTATTGAGTGCAGCAACGGACATAAGAAACTGATTTATGGTAGGTGTTGGAATACCTGGAAGCATTGTTCCCACTTTACTACACTCATGCTCAGAAATTAAGGATAATGCTGATACATGGTGAAACAACGCTCTGGTGGGCAGTTTGCGGGTTTAAATCACCTCGGGGTATGACCATGCGGTGCATTTGACCTGCGGTCGTCACACGGTGGCACTGGCAGCAGTCCACATACGCAGAGGTGTGTTGGTGCATGTCAGAGTACAGCGCAGCGAGTAAGTGTGCAGACGTTTTCAGATGTGCTAATGGTGACTGTGTGTTGAAAATGGCTCAAAGAACACATATTGATGATGTTATGTGGGGTAGAAAACTAGGGTGACTGGAGGCTGGTCAAACACAGCAGGTCGTAGCATGGGCCCTCCGTGTGCCGCAAAATGTGATCAAGATTATGGAAATAATTCCAGCAGACAAAAACGTGTCCAGGCGCTACAGTGTATGATACCACACGAAGACAGATATCTCACCATAAGTGCCCGCAGACGGTTACAGAGTACTGCAGGTAGCCTTGCTTGGGACCTTACCGCAGCCACTGGAACAGTTGTCTCCAGACACACAGTCTACAGACAACTGAACAGACGTGTTTATTCATCCAGAGACCTGCAAGGTGCATTCCACTGACCCAAGGTCACAGGAGAGCCCGTAAAGCCGGGTTTCAAGAACACAGTACATGATCGTTGGAACAGTGGTCCCAGGTTATGTTCACGGACCAGGTATAGTCTGAACAGTGATTCCCGATGGGTTTCCATCTGGCGTGAACCAGGAACCAGATACCACCTCCTTAATGTCCTTGAAAGGTGTGGGGTGGGATTATGATTGGTCCACATACACCCCTGCATGTCTTTGACAGAGGAACTGTAATAGGTCAGGTGTGTCGAGACGTCATTTTGCACCAGTATATCCAACTTTTCAGGATTGCAGTGGGTCCCACCTTCCTCCTCATGGATGAAACACACAGCCCCAACGAGCTGCCATCATGGAGGAGTACCTTGAAACAGAAGATATCAGACGAATGGAGTGGCCTGCCTGTTTGCCAGACCTAAACCCCGTTGAGCACATTTGGGATTCACTTCTCCAAACCCCTATGACACTTCAGGAGCTCCGACAGGCACTGGTGCAAGAATGGGAGGCTATACCCCAACAGCTGCTCAACCACCTCATCCAGAGAATGCCAACCCATTGTGCGACCTGTGTACGTGTGCATGGTGATCACATCCCATATTGATGTCGGGGTACATGCGCAGGAAACAGTGACGTTTTGTAGCATTTGTTTCAGGATGGTTTTCTCAACTTATCACCAATACCGTGGACTTACAGATCTGTGTCGTGTGCATTCCCTACGTGCCTCTGCTATTACCGCCAGTTTTATGTAGTGCCACATTGTGTGGCACCACACATTCTGCAATTATCCTTAATTTATGAGTGTGAGTGTAGAACATTACCCCGGTAAAAGTGATACCTTGTACGTTGATAATTGGTACACTCACCCGACATTATTAACTTATCTGTGTGACAGAATGAGTAATGCTTGTTGAACTGTATGGAAAAACCATAGAGACATGCCAGCTTTATCAAAAACAACGCAGGTGAGATTGAGTTTATGGCTGTGCATGAACTTCTTGCTCTCAAGTGGCAGGACAAGCGGGAAGATTATTTCAACTTTTCATAAAAGCAAAATTATAGCAACTGACAAAATCGTCAGAAGCACAAATTAAAAAAGAAGGAAACCAGCTTGCATCATCAGCTACACTGAAAATATGGGCACCATCGACAGAAATGACATGATGAATGTCAGTAGAATGTGTACAAAAAACTCTAAAAGGCATAGAAAAGGAGTTTTTCATTTGGGGGATCCATTTCTGCTGAACATGAACGTATTATATAAAACTCAAAACAGGAAGAAATATTTCAATATCTGATTTTCAGCAGAAACTCATCAAGGAGATCCTAAAGATTCAGCACCAAGAGCAGAGACCAGTCGTAGAAGGAGATTGAATGATGCTAATAATCCCTTATGCCTAACCGATAACCACTTCATGTCACTAATCCCAGAAACGTCAAAAAAGAAGATCATCAAGTGGAAGTGTATTGTGTGTGTAAAACATGTAGAAGTTACACTACACAGTTTGTTTAAAATTTAATGCATCTCTACATTTGAATTTTTGCTTCAAAAGATACCACTCCTTCAAGTTTCACTAGTGTAATAACTTATGTTTTTTCTCCTTGTAATGAAGTACTTTGACAAAAATAAGAATCTCTTTATAAAGATTGAGAAAAAGAAACAATTCAACAAGATAATACTGCGTTTTGTGTCCTAACTTTATGTGGCTAATAACGACATACTGGTACAGTCGTATACATATGCACCATTTGAAAATCACACGCACATGGCGGGTAGCCACTCACACTAAACTACAGTAAAAAGCACCCGCTGCACTAAGGGATGGGCGGTGTAAAGAGCACATACACTTTGAAGGGCACCTAGTGAATGTGAGCAGGACACAATTGAAAAGGCTGTGTTGTCGGATTTACTTCGTGGCATGATACAGGGCAAAGAGCTCAGCTCTAAATACTGAGCAGTGAGCCGGAAGTCGATACCGAAAGACACAGGTGACAATGACTGCACAGTCAGTCCGAGAGCGATCAGTGTACACAAAGGTACTACCGCGAAGTTACATGCAAAGGTCGTGAAACTGAAGGCGATAGACTGAGGATGGAGAAGTGTCCTTAGGAAGCGAATGAAGGCTAAGGTTAACATGGGTCGCTTCATGGTGAAGGATTCACAACCCCTGGGAAAGGTGCAGGTAACGCGACGTTATGCCGCCGTAGCAAGTGCCAAAAGTGGACTCCAAGAGGTAACAGAGAAGAGGGATCAGCCCCATACTGATGATCAAAGGAATCATCGAAAGAGGAGGCATAGGATGGGTGGCCATGGCTTGCATACCAGCATGCATACCTGTTGAGGAGAAAGTCACAGCGATAGGACAGTGGCAGTTCAGCAGCTTCAGCATACAGACTCTCAACCGAGCTGGTGTAAAAGGTGTCTGTGGCCAAACAGATGCCACGATGGTGGATAATGTTGAGATGGTGAGGGATGGGAGTGAAGATGCATAAACAAAGCACCCATATTTGAGTTTCAAATGGACAAAGGACCAGTACAAACAGAAGATGGTAGTTCGATCGGCACCCCAGGAAGTACCATTGGGGACATGTGGGACATTGAGGAACCTCGTACAGCGGGTTGCCAGGTAAGATACGTGGGAGGACAAAGAGAGTTTCTTGTCGAGCATGAGCCCCAGGAATTTCATAGCGTCAACGAACCAAAGGGCAACAGGTCTAAGACGTAGAGATGGTGAGAGAAACTGCTTGCGTCGCCAGAAATTCATACAGAGAGTTTTGTCAGTGGAAAAGCGAAAGCCATTGTCGATGCTTCAGGAGTACACACAATCAAGACAGCACTGAAGACACTGCTCAATGAGACAGGTCCGTGGAGAACTGCAGTAGACGGCAAAATCTGCAACAAAATGGGAACCGGAGATGCCCGGTGGGAGACAGGCCATGAAAGGGTTAATGGTGGTATCGAAGAGGAAGACACTCAGAACAAAACCCTGACGCACACCATTTTCCTGCATAAAGGTGTCCAACAAGGGAGAACACAAATGCACCCTGAAAACTCCACTTTTTAAAAAGGCCTGAATGGAACAGAGCAGGCGACCACGGAAGCCCCATGTGTAAAAAGTACAGAGGATACCATTTCTCCAGTAGGTGTCGTAGGCCTTCTCCTAATCAAAAAACATGGACACAGCCTAGGATTTCTGTGGAAACCATTCATGACATGGATGGACAAAGTAACAAGAAGGTCAACTGCAGAACACCGTGCTCGAAATCCACACTGTGCATTTGTCAGTAAATTGCAGGACTCGAGCCACCATACCAGATGAGCATGAATCATGTGTTCCATCATCTCGCAAATGCAGCTGGTAAGAGAGATGGGGCAGAGTAGCTAGAAGGAAGGTTTTTGTCCTCACCGGGCATAGGTATGGGTATGACGGTGGCTTCATGCCAGCATCTGGGAAATGTGCCCCTGCCCAGATGCGGTTGTACGTGTCAGGCAGCAAGTGCTTGCCCGAAAGAGAAAGCTGCTGCAACATCTGAATATGGATGGCGTCTGGCCCTGTGGTGGAGGATCAGGATGAACTGAGAGCATGATCAATCTCCCTCATAGTAAAGGTGGCACTGTAGCACTCATGATTCGGAGAAGAGAAGGGTATTGCCCAAGCCTCCTCCGCTTGTTTCCGATGGAGGAAGGCAGGGTGATAGTGGAAAGAGCTCGAAACTTACGCAAAATGGCAGCCCAAGGTGTTGGAGATGACAATAGGGTCCACGATGACATGGTCAGCTACTGTCAGGCTGCAAATGGGGGAATGGATCTTGGTTCCAGAGAGCTGTTGGAGGCTCACCCACACGACAGAGCTAGGGGGTGGAACTGTTAAAAGAACTAGTGAATGAAATCCAGCTAGCTCATTTGCTATCCCGAAGAACATAACTACACAGTGCATGCATCAGTTTATAATGCATGCAGTTTACAACTGCAAGATGATGGTTAAAAATGCGGCAAACACGTCTCCGTGCATGAACTGCATCGTAGCATGTCTCACTCCACCAAGGGACAGGACACGACGTGGTAAATACGGAGTGTGAGGAATGGAAAGTTCTGCAGCAGTAAGGATAACTTTGGTGAGATAGTTGACCTGGTCATCACAACTGGGGAAATCTTTCTTTGAAGGTCGCCAGGGGGGAGTAAAGCTACCAGTCAGCCTTGGTAAACTGCCATTCGAGCCTGCATGTGGATGGGGTAGGAGTCAGCAAATGGACAGCACACAGGAAATGGTCACTCAAGTAGGTGTCAGAAAGAATGGACCACTTAAGACAATGGGCAAGTTGAGCAGTGCTACAGGATATCTCCAAATGAGAATAGGTGTGCAAAGAGTCGGAAAGGAAAGTGGGTGCTCCAATGTTAAGGCAGAAGCGGTTAAGTTGGTTAAGAAGGTCAGCCAAGAGGGCACCTCTCTGACAGGTCCTGGGAGAACCCCAAGGGGGATGATGCACATTAAAGTCACCCAGTAGCAAAAATGGGGGAGGTAGCTGCCCAATACGCTGAAGGAAATCTGCCCTGGTTATACTGATGACAGAGGGACATAAATGGTACAGAAGGAAAAAGTCTGGCAGGGAAGGAAAATGCGAACTGCAATGGCTTGAAGACGGGTAGTCGGGGAGATTGGTTGACTATGAAGGCCATCCTGTGTGAGCAGCATGACGGCCCCCTTGAGATTGAATGTCAACCTCAGGGGTAAGGTCAAAACAAACTGGTAAGCAATTTCGTTTCCTGAAGGCAGAGTACATGTGGATGCTGCAATGCAAAATGCAGCCGTTAATCCTCTTTGTGGGACTGAAGGCCACGAACGCTCCTTTGGAGGACACTCATGAGGAGGAATAGATGTAGGTGTGTGTACTCAGCGGCCGCTGAGTGACAGCCGGTGTAGAGTTGCTACTACAGGGCACAGAAGCAGGAGAATCTTGCTCTATGGGGTCCACAGAAGCATTGGCTTGCTTGTGGAGTTGGTCCATGGAATCCAATGCTGAAAAATGGTTGGTGGTGCGCAGTGGTGAGACTGAGGCCAGCCGGGCTAAGGTATCACGCGGTGACACCATCGAAGAGGATTTTTGAGTTGGCAAAGGAGAAGACCATTCGCCTTTGGTGGACTTCTTCGAGCCCTTCTAGTTAGAGGAAGACTAGGGTGGTGTTTGAAAGGAGGGATGGAGGAAGTCTTCACGAGAGTACTACTCCTGTCCTTTACGGTGGGGGGATGGCAATGCTATCTTGACACTGTGTGATTTCACAACCTCAGAGCTGAATTAGATGACGATTGGGTTGTGGGGTGCTCAATTGTGCGGTTATCAGTGCCAGTACAAATTCCCAACCTTTGCTCATTCCAAACTCACCACTTGCATGGATGATGATGAAATGATGAGGACAACATGAACACCCAGTCATCTCAAGGCAGGTGAAAATCTCTGACCCCGCCAGGAATCGAACCCGGGACTCTGTGCTCGGGAAGCGAGAATGCGACCATGAGAGCACGAGCTGCGGACAGCTGAATTGGAGGCCGCATATCTGCCTGGCCACGTACTTCATGGAGAGTGGGGTAACAAGAACACTGGATAGTGCACTTTTTCCTTTACCCGGATCTCTTGGACAGCCCGCTCATCATTATACATGGTACAATCCCAATAGGTGGCAGCATGGCTGCCATTGCAGTTGATACAGCAGGGAGAAGGAGGTGAACGATCGCCCTTATGCACATCCCTACGACAGGTTACACATTTGGCTGGATGTCGACGAGACGCTCTAGTGTGGTTGAAATGATGACACTGGCAGCAGCACATCAGGTTCGGAATGTATGGCTGGACTGTGATAATTTCATAGCCTGCTTTGATCTTGGACAGAAGAACCACTGTATTGAATCTGAGAGAAAGTGTGTGGGTGGGCACTAAGGAGGAATCTACCTTTTTTTATCGACGTCAAGCGGCCTAGTGTTAATGACAGCCTGGGAAGAATTCAAAGTTCTATGAGCCTCGACATGAGCAGGGTAGCTGTAGAGAAGTGAGGCGACAAGCAGTAGTTGTGCTCGAGAATCAGAAGTAGTCTCCAAAAGCAAAGTGCCATTCTGTAAATGAGAGTAGGATTTCATAGAGCTGGCAACTGATCAACAC
The DNA here is from genome assembly GCF_021461395.2 of Schistocerca americana. Taxonomy (NCBI): domain Eukaryota; kingdom Metazoa; phylum Arthropoda; class Insecta; order Orthoptera; family Acrididae; genus Schistocerca; species Schistocerca americana. The sequence goes on along the minus strand of NC_060119.1, from coordinate 254,519,446 downwards.
CTTTCTGAATAATAAATCGATTTACTGTGAAGAAGGGCTGACCGTCTTCAGTACGTGAGACCTTGAGGAACCGTGGTGCAGTGGGAGGGGTCTTTGCATCATTAGCCACATTATGTTTACATTTCGTTGATGTTGATTGTGAAGATTATTGACTCATTGCAAGAAAATCCCAATGATTGCCAGTGACTCCAATGGCGCGCTCCTTCCAACTGGGGGGCGCCTTCACAAGGGGGTGCACTGTCATTGGGTGATTGTTCACACCTCAGGTCACACCTCCTGAACACCTGAGAGAGGGACCAATTGGAACTTTGGGAAGGTTGCAGCTCAGTCATCACGCTTCCCTGGGCCTGGCCTGTACCTGGGGGTACGTGCGAACTATATCTGTTGATCCGGAGCTGGGAATTATGCGTTATATAGTCACCTCTTAAACATTGGATGCATGGGCACAGAGAAAAAGAAGAAAAAGAGGAACCTCAATGGCTGAAGCGAGGAAGGTGACGAGAAGGGAAAAAAAGAAAGGAAAAGGGAGCGAAAAACAATGGCAAGACTGTTCTTACACCAGCGACTTACAATGCCGAACATTCCCAATAACACCCCAGACCTGTTGCCCAAGGGAGGGGAAAAAGAATAACAAGAGGATAGACATGCATCACAGAAGGGAAAAAATGCTGCAAAGTCTGGGGCCCCGTGATAGCCAAGCAAGAACGGGAGGGGGGTTTCTGGTGAGGTGTTTTCCTTCAGCAGTTACAAAGATGACTGCATGTGGGACTCCGCCTATGCCTTCTTTTGCGTCCTGCACTCTTGCCTTTTTTCCCCAATGTGTCATGGAAGGACTACTACTTGCAGAAGGATGACTCTGATACTCACCAATCTTCCATTTGGGCATTTAACTTGGAGGAAATAATGCAAGAGCATGAGATACTCCTTGCTTCAATACTTCCAGAAATCTTCTGCTGATTTTTGACAGTGTCTGAACTGTCTCATCAACTCTTATGATCAGTGGCTCGAGTCCTGTCGGCAGTGTCATAAATCTCTTCCCTGCAGAGAAGCATGCTGGAGTGAGTATATCTCCTTCAATTTGAGAGATGGGACTAGAGTTTAGAGCAGCTTCAATACTCATGAGCACAATCGGTAGCCCTCCTTCATCCATACTGGAGTGTCCGAGTGCTTTTCGGAGAAATATTTTCGTCGAGTTGACCATTCTCTTCCAGAATCCTCCCTGCCAAGCTGCATGTGGGGCTATAAACTTCCAAGTTATGCCATGCCAGTGAGATATCAGTGGCTCTTATCAGCAGAGATGATTGTCCACTATTCTGTTATCTCTTTGTTGGCTGCATGTAACGTTTGGGCATTGTCACTGTAGTTGGTTGGTGGATTGCCACATTTGTCAATAAATCTTTGTAATGTAAACAAGAATCAATCTGTTGATGCACTGTACTAGCTCTAGGTGGTGGTGGTGGTGGTGGTGGTTAGTGTTTAACGTCCCGTCGACAACGAGGTCATTAGAGACGGAGCGCAAGCTCGGGTTAGGGAAGGATTGGAAAGGAAATCGGCCGTGCCCTTTCAAAGGAACCATCCCGGCATTTGCCTGAAACGATTTAGGGAAATCACGGAAAACCTAAATCAGGATGGCCGGAGACGGGATTGAACCATCGTCCTCCCGAATGCGAGTCCAGTGTGCTAACCACTGTACTAGCTCTAGCTAAAAGACTCTAGTCACAGGACTGGTAAACAGGGCAGTATATCATTTTGTTGCAGTACTTCTTACTTTGATCTACAATGGCCTTGCAAAATCAATGCCGGACATTTGGAAGGATCTGTGCAATGTTACCTGGTCAGCTGGTAGTGGAGCTTCTGTTATTTGACTGGAAACACTGCATGCTATTTTACATGAGAGGCAGCAATGAATAACTTCCTTTGTTGTTTGACGGGAGTGTACTACCCAGGTGGAGGAAAGAGGCTCTGTAACTGCAATTCTAACTTTAAGATGATGTAAATGGATGAGAGTATCTAGGATTAAAAGCTTTGTAAAGTGATGGTTTCCATCCAGGATAAGTGGATGCATTCTTCTATGGTTAATGGAGCTGATAACCTAGATGCAACAAATCCTCGTGCAACAAATCCTCATCCACAATGGGGTTAAGACTCTTCAATTTTTTACCCACTGGGTAGTGGAGTGTTTTCCTTCAGAGCTTTGTGTTCTTGGAAAAAGCATAGTAGTTGCTCAGCCTTGATCCACTTCATCAAGACATTGCTATTTCTTCAGTGTGAATTTATCTTGGCAATAAGTTTTATTTCCAGAATGAGAACATGGGCTGTGACTATCTGTAGTTTCTCATGGGAACTCTGTAGTTTCTCATGGGAACTAAATCTTTCGATATCTATCAGTGGTTGTTGTGTCTCTGCAAAGAGGACCTGTGGATCCAAATGCAAGTTTTTAGTTTGCAGCAAAGAAGAGACAGTCATTTGGCAAGCGACAGGGCTGTTGTGAAAACCAAGGTGGGCCATGCCACCATTTGCCCATTATGTATAAGATTTGAGTCATTCCTCCTCTTGACAGATGATCTGCAGTATTGTCTCTACCTGGACAACGTCTCCACTGGGATTGGGTGGGGTACCTATGAATTTCGATGACCCTGTTGCATACAAAAGTTTTCAAAGTATTGGGATTACCCTGTAGCCAAGCAAGTGTCACCCTGACATCAGCCAAAAGAGTTACTCTACTTATCTGTGGGTTGGTAGCCTTGCAGTAGTAACATAGAACTCTCATCCTCATTAATGCCGCCAACAGTTCCAGTCACTGCAGTGTAACCCTCTTCATGGGTGGTAGCCTGCTTTTGTTACACATCATATGGACATGAGACTCAGCATTTACAGTGCACCTGACATACAAGACCACACCATAAGCTCACTCTGAAGTAGAATAATAATAATAATAATAAAATTAAAAAAAAACATGAATGCCACTGCTTCCACTTTCAAAGCTTTTGATCTGTCTTCAGATATGCCAATGCCAGGCTAGTCATCACATCAAACCTTTCTACTGTTTACTTACCTGCACTGCAGAACTAGCAGAAAGTGTCATGTATTGACAGATCATTTCTACTTCAACATTGCTTGCATTAAGACACATATACAAATGATGAGAAGTTAGACATGCTACTTTTATGTGGCAAATGTCAAAGAAATGCTGTTGAAACAGTATGGTGGTACAGGGATGTCTATCCTGATCATGACTGTGTCACACTGGGCACTTGCACGAATTATTAGGTCACTAGAGTGAACAGGTAGCTTCATCACCACCAGCTGATGCATTGTTGCAGTGTGCGGGAGCTGCCACTACATTGGGACGGGTAATCCATTCATCCCCATTTTTGTGATGGATGAGGTACACAATATTCACCCCCTTTTTTTCTAAATAATTATCTGCATTTCACCAGTAACACCAGCAAAGCTTGGGTCCTCCTCCCAACCTACACTGATGTTTTTAATGACTTAAGGTAACATGTACACCTGAGGATGTGGCTATAGGTCATGACTTTTATTGCAAGGTGTATTACCACAGCTGCATAGATACCTGGAACCCACAGGTGTTTGTAGGACAGCTTATTAGCCAGATTAGCATATTTCAGAGCCCTTAAAAATGCCGTCTCACCCACACTTGACAATACAAAAATCAAACAATGGAAAATCCAGGATCGAATGTAACAATAACAGAGAAGGAAAGTTGCTACTCACCGTACAGAGGAGATGCCGAGTCGCGATAGGCACAATAAAAAGATTCACACAATTAAAGCTTTGGGTCATTAAGGCCTTTGTCAACAGTGTATACACACACACACACACACACACACACACACACACACACACACACACACACACACACACACACATACACAGACAATACGAATATAATAGGGGGAAACATTCCATGTGGGAAAAATATATCTAAAAACAAAGATGATGTGACTTACCAAACGAAAGCGCTGGCAGGTTGATAGATACACAAACAAACACAAACATACACACAAAATTCAAGCTTTCGCAACCAACGGTTGCTTCATCAGGAAAGAGGGAAGGAGAGGGACAGACGAAAGGATATTGGTTTTAAGGGAGAGGGTAAGGAGTCATTCCAATCCCGGGAGCGGAAAGACTTACCTTAAAGGGAAAAAAGGACAGGTATGCGCGCGCGCGCCCACACACACACACACACACACGCACACACACACACACACACACACACACACACACACACACATCCATCCATCCGCACATACACAGTCACAAGCAGACATTTGTAAATGCAAAGAGTTTGGGCAGAGATCTTTTTATGTGCAGGTGAAGGATTAGGTGGGTGAGGGCAAAGGCTTGTTCAGTTTGGAACTGGTATAGGGACTGATGGAAAGAAGGGTTACAGCCAGAGGTGGGAACTTTAAGTGTGAGGCCTTTGGGGGTAATGCCAAATGTCAGACAAACCAGGAAAATAAAAATATGGGAGCGTAATCTGGCTAGGGCGAAGGCATGTTTGCGGAGGGAATGTAAATAAAACTTAATGGGGTCGTTGTGGGGGTGTTGTGAGGGTGACATGGTATTATAAGGTGGAAAGTGTAACATGAGGCTGAAGTGAAAACGAAAATAAAAATATATGGGGAGAGATAAAGGTGAACTAGAAAGCAACTGGAGATCTGGTGTGAAAAAAGGCGAAAAATTTTTGGTAAAAGCTGGGCTATGTTGATCCTGTGGTGAACTTGGGTTGGTAGACAATGATGTGCACAAAGGTTAGGTGGTTGTGTTACCGCCAAACTCTTTGCGTTTACAAATGTCTGCTTGTGACTGTGTATGTGTGTGTGTGCGCGCTCCCGGGATTGGAATGACACCTTACCCTCTCCCTTAAAACCAACATCCTTCCCTCTTTCCTGATGAGGCAACAGTCTGTTGCGAAAGCTTGAATTTTGTGTGTATATTTGTGTATCTATCAACCTGCCAGCGCTTTCGTTTGGTAAATCACATCATCTTTGTTTTTAGATATACTTGACAATACTATAGATGTAACTAACAAAGTATATGGAGTGGTATTAGAGCTGAAAATAACTATTTGTGCCTTACAAGGAGACTCTTGGCATGGTCACTATTGTGCGGACACTACGCTTAGCACGCAGATGCGAGCAAAACAAATGAAACTTCAAATGTTTGAAAGGTGAGGAGCAGTGGGGGGAACAAGCTCTGCCTCCCTCTCATAGGTCAGCCAGCCTCAACCCATGTTCTTTGTTTCTGTGAAAGAACTGACACACGAATCACCAGTCCCTACTGGTGTCATGATAATCATACACAAACCCTGTGATGACCAGGAAAAGAAAGTGCTATGCGCAATACAAAGTGGAGTGCGCGCAATACAAAGTGGAGTGCACAAAACATTTGGTAATGGCTACCACATAATGGCTACCACATAATGGCTACCACTGTGGTTCATGGTGTGGGTTCCTGTAGTCATGTCCTAGTTCATGAACCACGGGCAATGTATGAGTGGCCAAGTAAATGGTCCCGACAGTCGGGATACCAGTTACTTTGGAATAAGGCTGGGCATCTCGGACATATTCTGAGTCGTGGTCACCTTTGTGCTCATACGGCAAAGACTACCAAATCCACCGGTTAGTCCCTCAGCCGTTAGGGGTAAAACCCAATGGGACTCGGGGCAAGTAAGGCTAGCAACCTGCTTCCCTGGTACTTTAAATATGATGCTGGCAACAATCAGAGCAAAATGCCTCGGACCTTTGGAGGTGACGGAGTCCCACCTCTAACTGACAAACCAGGGACTCCTAAGATACGACTTGGCAAACAAAGGGTAATGAGATGGGGAGCTATTAATATCAATGGGGGCTACTTGGGGAAGAAGGTAGAGCTGCCAGAGGCTGCAAGTAAGATGGGGCTGGATGTTTTAGCTGTTAGTGACATTCGGGTAAGGGGTGAGAAAGAAGAGGAAGTGGGAGAATACAAGGTCTACCTGTCAGGAGTCAAAGCAGGAATAGCACAATGGGGTGTAGGGCTTTACATCAGGAAAGAAATGGAACCCAGCGTAGTTGCAATAAGGTATGTAAACGAACGACTGTTGTGGATAGATTTGACAGTGTCTAGCAAGAAAATTAGGATTGTGTCAGTATATTCGCATTGTGAAGGGACAGATCAAGATAAGATGGATAGTTTTTATGAGGCACTCAGTGATGTAGTTGTTAAAGGACAAGGACAGTGTTCTGCTCATGGGTGATTTGGAAATCGAACAGAAGGGTATGAAAAGGTTATGGGTAAATTTGGAGAGGATATGGAGGCCAACAGGAACGGGAAACAACTCTTGGATTTCTGTGCCAGTATGGGCTTAGTAATCACAAACTCCTTTTTTAAACATAAGAACATTCACCGGTATACTTGGGAAGGCAGGGGAACCAGATCTGTCATTGACTATATAATAACAGATCAGGAATTCAGTAAGGCTGTGAGGGACACACGTGTATTCAGGGGATTCTTTGATGACACTGATCATTATTTAATCTGCAGTGAAATTGGGATTGTGAGGCCGAAAGTGCAGGAGGTCAGGTCCATATGTAGGAGGATAAGAGTGGAGAAATTTCAGGATAAGGAAATCAGGCACAAGCACATAACAGCGATCTCAGAAAGGTACCAGTTAGTTAAATGTAGTCAGTTACAGTCATTGGAAAAGGAATGGACAAAGTACAGGGACACAGTACTAGAAGTGGCTAAAGAATGTCTTGGAACAGTAGTGTGTAAAAGTAGGATGAAGCAAACAGCTTGGTGGAATGATACAGTCAATGCAGCCTGTAAAAGGAAAAAGAAGGCGTATCAAAAATGGCTACATACCGGAACCCAGGTAGACAGAGAAAGTTATGTTGAAGAAAGAAACAAAGCCAAACAGATAATTGCAGCATCCAAGAAGAAATCATGGGAAGACTTTGGAAACAGGTTGGAGACTATGGGTCAAGCTGCTGGAAAACCATTCTGGAGCGTAATTAGCAGTCTTCGAAAGGGAGGTAAGAAGGAAATGACAAGTATTTTGGACAGGTCAGGAAAACTGCTGGTGAATCCTGTGGATGCCTTGGGCAGATGGAGGGAATATTTTGAAGAGTTGCTCAATGTAGGTGAAAATGCGATCAGTAATGTTTCAGATTTCGAGGTAGAATGGGATAGGAATGATGATGGAAATAGGATCACATTTGAGGAAGTGGTGAAAATGGTCAATAGATTGCAGTGCAATAAAGCGGCTGGGGTGGATGAAATTAAGTCCGAACTCATCAAATACAGTGGAATGTCAGGTCTTAAATGGCTACACAGGATAATTGAAATGGCCTGGGAGTCGGGACAGGTTCCATCAGACTGGACAAAGGCAGTAATCACACCAATCTTTAAACATGCAAACAGAAAAGATTGTAACAATTACAGAGGTATCTCTTTGATCAGCGTTGTGGGTAAAATCTTCTCAGGTATTGTTGAAAGGAAAGTGCGAGTATTAGTTGAGGACCAATTAGATGAAAATCAGTGTGGGTTTAGGCCTCTTAGAGGTTGTCAGGACCAGATCTTTAGCTTACGGCAAATAATGGAGAAGTGTTATGAGTGAAACAGGGAATTGTATCTATGCTTTATAGATCTAGAAAAGGCATATGACCGGGTTCCTAGGAGGAAGTTATTGTCTGTTCTACAAGATTATGGAATAGGAGGGAAACTTTTGCAAGCAATTAAAGGTCTTTACATGGATAGACAGGCAGCAGTTAGAGTTGACGGTAAATTGAGTTCATGATTCAGAGTAGTTTCAGGGGTAAGACAAGGCTGCAACCTGTCTCCACTGTTGTTCACATTATTTATGGATCATATGTTGAAAACAATAGACTGGCAGGGTGAGATTATGATATGTGAACACAAAATAAGCAGTCTTGCATATGCGGATGACTTAGTTGTGATGGCAGATTCGATTGAAAGTTTGCAAAGTAATATTTCAGAGCTAGATCAGAAATGTAAGGACTATGGTATGAAGATTAGCATCTCCAAAACGAAAGTAATGTCAGTGGGAAAGAAATATAAACGGATTGAGTGCCAAATAGGAGGAACAAAGTTAGAACAGGTGGACGGTTTCAAGTACTTAGGATGCATATTCTCACAGGATGGCAACATAGTGAAAGAACTGGAAGCGAGGTGTAGCAAAGCTAATGCAGTGAGCGCTCAGCTACGATCTACTCTCTTCTGCAAGAAGGAAGTCAGTACCAAGACTAAGTTATCTGTGCACCGTTCAATCTTTCGACCAACTTTGTTGTATGGGAGCGAAAGCTGGGTGGATTCAGGTTATCTTATCAACAAGGTTGAGGTTACGGATATGAAAGTAGCTAGGATGATTGCAGGTACTAGTAGATGGGAACAATGGCAGGAGGGTGTCCACAATGAGGAAATCAAAGAAAAACTGGGAATGAACTCTATAGATGTAGCATTCAGGGCGAACAGGCTTAGATGGTGGGGCCATGTTACACGCATGGGAGAAGCAAGGTTACCCAAGATACTCATGGATTCAGCAGTAGAGGGTAGGAGGAGTCGGGGTAGACCGAGGAGAAGGTACCTGGATTCGGTTAAGAATGATTTTGAAGTAATAGGTTTAACATCAGAAGAGGCACCAATGTTAGCACTGAATAGAGGATCATGGAGGAACTGTATAAGGGGGGCTATGCTCCAGACTGAACGCTGAAAGGCATAATCAGTCTTAAATGATGATGATGATGATGATGATGATGATACCACATAATTGCTTGCTGAGATTGCAATGTCACAAATGAATCCATATTTCAGAACACATTGCTCCTAAATTGCTATGTTACACTTACTGTAATTTTGCACAATATCAACTTTCACTAACAGACATAGGAACATACTTATTTCTTTCACAATTAAGTTTCTAATGGCAGAGTCCTTGCATCAAAATTTTTCTGCTCACTTGCCGCATCAAATATGGGTAACATTCTGCTGCCTGAGTGTTAGTCTCTGACGAACATGATGATTGATATCATTGGAAGCTTGGATATTTTTAAATTCGAGCTTTCACTGATATCCACCATCATCTTCATCAGGGACTAAAACTTACTAAGTTTTCAGATGTTAAGTTCCATGGCAGAGTTCTATGTTGCCATATGCAACGTGTGTGTATTCGTTGTGTTCATATGTAGGTGTGCTCTATTTTGCAGATGCATTCTTCTGTACACTCTCTCTCAAAATTGGACTTTACAACATGTTGTGCATGCCAGTAACCAAAAATTGGTTACTGTTTAGATATTTATATGCAGAAAATATAGTTATTTTAAATCGTCTCTTATGAAATAGTTCACACATAAAAATTCGCTATAAAATAGCATATATTAAATAAATTCACATTTGAGGCAGAATTTGCATCTATATTTGCATTTATCACAAATGCAATTTTTCAGCTTTCTATTCATGGCAATGTGCCTGAAAAGGAAATTTTCATTTTCAAAATATTTCATGTTTGAGTGTACCTGCACGTGCCCCAGTTGGTTGAACAGAATCAGTGCAGTGTCATGGGCTGAAGTGGAGACATGCCAGAATGGTAAAAGACCCTGTCGTGTTTGGATTTGCCTCTGATCACAATGCGAATAAAGTCGCCCAATTTGTTGGTGTGCCATCACAGATGGTCAAACATGCCTGCAAGGAATAATGTAACATGGCATAACAGCAGTGATCGTAGTAACTCCTCCCTCTCATCCTAGTGTCTGAGTGAGCCACTATCCCTTTCTAAGTTTCACCGACCTAACCCATCTCCCCCTAAGAAAGAAAACATTTGTTCTGAAAACTAGGAAGTGTGTAACTTTAACATTTGTCTATTTGCAATGCTACACATTTTGCCTCACAGAGGGAAGTACTGGATAGCAATCCTGTCTCATAATTTATTAGTTTTCTTGACTGAATTTTCCTTTGATATATAGCACATGTCAAAAACACTAATAAAATTCACACAACCTTCCAGTTACATGGCTGTGGTAATCAGCATGTAAATGTTTGCTGTTTTGGAACTGCCAAGAGCAATACGGTTCAATCCAGAGTGTGCAAAAGCAATTTACTGTATTTCCAATATATATGATGAGTCACCTGATCACTTAACATCAAATGTATTACTGGGATTCACTAAAGAAACAGTATTTTGCTGCCTGCTCAATGCTGGTAACTAGATACTGCAATTCTGAAGCAACCAATCCTCGTTACACAGAAATGGGCGATGGCCCTAACTTTCTTGGGTAAATAAATACACAGCTTTACAAAATTTCATTTAAAAGCCCATGAAAGAAGTGAGAAATGTGCTAAATTTTAACACCAAGACTTTTGGAACACTACAGGTTACATATGTTTACTTTACACAACAGATCAATTACTTGCACTGAGAAATCTACTACACTTGGGAGCACTGAAAATGGCAGCTGGGATGGGCAAGCCAATTCCCACTCCCCTTTTCTTCCCTTCATTCGTAAGTGTCACTGAGAAGCCTTTGGCCTAGTCCAGCTTGGTTAGTGAGTCTAACCACATACTGTTGCCACAGTGTAATTTCTACCACAGGTGCTGTATGGGAAGAATCTTAAGAAGCAATGTCTATTAAATTATCACTTATCATTAATAACATTAGTATGGCAACACTGCACTTTATTTATGCTACTGCTGGCACAACTTTTTTACCGTTTGTCAGATTTGGCTCACAAGATTAGGCTCAAAGGGTTCTGACTTGGGACAGCTGAGGTGTTAAGGTGAGAACGTTAGTGTGGGAAGCATGCAGAAAAGGTGGAGAGTCCTGTCTATATTTGCCCCTCCATCTGCCAGTTTCATTGCCCCTAATACAGACTGATTTAAAATAACTTTTACACACTTAGTAGGCATAATGTATGTATCGAAATAAGAGTGAAACGTTTAAGTTTTGTCTGAAACTGCTTTACTTCTGAGTTATGATGCACAATGTCGTTTGTGGCAGACATTACACAATTAACCAATACAGGATTTTGGCATGTTGCACTCTTCCACATGCTGACTGATGTTGCTTTGTCGACAGTCCCCTTGCACGTTTCAAAGTATCTCAGAGTTGCTTATTCCAGTAACTTGACAGGTCGTGCAGGACGAGACGCCTGGCTCACCACATTTCCGGGTGCAACTGTGCAGGAGGAGGTGAACGGAGCCTGCAACATTCTGACAGTGGAAAAGAGTCGGGCACATTACTGCCTTCTTCTTTATGGACATCATTTTGAACATGTACTGGAGTACACCTGCAGTATGTAGGTGTGTTGAATTTCAGGTGCCTTTGTGTCGTTAGTTTCTGAGAAGAAAAAATCTTCCTGTTGTGTTCTCTACTCCAATGCGTAACTCTGAAGTAAAGCAGTTTCAGACAAAGAAACATTAACATTTTACTCTTACTTCGATGCATATGTTACACCCACGAAAAGTGTACAGTTAATTTTGAATTACCCTGTATAATACCAGAGGGTGTGTTCTGATTCTAGCAATGCCATCCTTTCTCACTGTTGCATCATGTCTATCTTAGAGGACCAACCTTTCCTTGTCACTTCTAGTTCTTGTTTTTCAAAATTTACAGTGATGTTCTGTATCTGTTAGTTTTAATTTTCGTATTGCGAGACAAACTTCGAGGACAATAACAATGGTGAGTATGTCACTCCCTCTATGACAGAATTCCAAATGCTTGCACTGAATGCAGCAGAAGTTAGTTGTCCTCCACAAGTTTATCAAAGCCTTCAGTATGTTTCTCTTGTCTGTACTGTAGTAAACACTTTGGAGCATACTATAAAGGAGTACCATAAATCAATGGATTCTTCATACTGTACCAGAAATTTAGATATGAACATACTCCGCACTATTACACTACTGGTTCATACACAAGGCAATTAGCAGGACAGCACTGTGTAGTGCACACAAAAAGCAAAAACTTCATTCTTGCAGTTCATGAAAAGAGGATTAAAGTTAATAAAACAATGAATAAAAATTGTTAACATTTTTATTCAACAAATATTTCGGAACACAATGTTGCATACCCTGTTTGCCACTAGCTGTCTCACTGCAGTGTATGACTGGAAGCATTGCTAGCCTCTACTGCTTCTACGAGCCTGTTGAGGGAGCTAGGGTCTCAAGCTGTTTAGGGCCACTTTGTGATAAGTGTTTCACAACATCTACCCAGTCCCATCCACGAGGGCGGTCGCCTTTTGCATCAACTCTGTCCCACTGTTTTCGTTTTTGAGCCTTGCTAAGCTGTTCTTTCTTCACTGCTTTCTTGATTACTGGACTGTCCTAAAATAAAATAAAAATACTGTGAAAATATGTTCATAATTAACGAGCATCATTCAGAAAAGTGGTTTGCAACTCAATCATATCATTACACAATATTTTCCAATACAACTAAAGAAAAATAAAATGAACAATACAAATTTGATTTCTCATAGTCTGAGCCAAATAGTTATTACTTAAAAAAAAGGAGAACAACTGGTAATTGTTGCCCTATTACACAAAAATCTATTAAAATGTGGCATACTGATTACTATACACCACAGGATAACCTTTCTAGAAAAACATTTCATGTAACTTACTATCATGTTGTATTCAGAGATGTTTGATATTGCCACATTACACCTGACTGGAATGCCACAATGAGATGGTTTAAACCCATTGCACCTTAATGTCACTTATCCCCAGTTGCACTTCCCCCATCCAACCACATCTAAGAATAATACTCCCTTCCTCTGCCATTTAATTTCTGGATCTTTGTATCTGTACTGAATAATTTATTGGGCCTACAGAGGTGCACAGATAGGAATCATGTGGCAGGATTTCATTTCACTTGCTTCATAGCCATCACGATCACACAGCTCCAAGTTGTGAAGAAAGTTAACAAATAAATCTTGCTGCTGTCTTTTCAGGAGTTCAGGGACAGAAAAAAGAAATATCTGCTTGTAGTCTGACAGTGTACCAGTGGGGAATTAAAAGATTAATTGTGAGCAAGCTTACCTCACATCTTTTTATACAGGAGATACATGCCTCGATTCTTCCCGATAGCAAAGTTATTGGTCACATTATCTTTAAATTTCTGATCACTTGTAAGCTGTTTAACCAGGTTTCTTCTTGCGGCAATTTTGCACAGAGAACTTTATCATTTGTTACCGAAATGCAAGGCAATTTTTAACTGTTTCAAGGATGCTCTCACTTCTTCAGCAAGAAGCAGAAGTGACAGGGAATGCAAGCCTCAATTTGATAAACTTTGTTAACCCTTTCGTGGGCAAAATTATTGAGCAGTTTTTTTTTAATGAGTGGAGAACAGATAGTAATTAACAGATAGGTATATTTATCATACAGAATATCAAATTTGCTCCAACTGTGAAAGTGAGGTCACACAACAAGGTGGGAAGTATTCTTCCCACTGCCCTTCCCTGGAGTTAAATGACAAAAACAACTTTTTCAATATATGTCATTTTTATTTGATAAATTTACTTCTCTTGTTACAATGACTGTTCACAATTATTTGCCATGAAATTTTCTGAAACATGGGTCTATGCAAAGTGGTATTTGACAATATGTACAAACACAGCGAGTGCTCTTTTCCGCAGCATTGGTACTACAATGACGGCACATCCAGTAGGTTTCTCCTAAAATAGGTTGATGCTCCCCTACAGCCACATGACGAAAATCCTCAGGTACTTTACCCCTTTTCGCCAGAAAGACAGGTTTTTGTCCACGCCTTTTTTGGGATGAGAGGCCAGCGATCAATTGTCTGGCTAGATGGATCCTGTATGTGAGCTGATCATGCTGTCCACTTTCTCTTTCACTTATTTTCCACAGGATAAAACTGTTCACTGCAGCAACGTCCACCAGGAAATAAAATATTCTGTGCCACCATTTTACAGAATGTCTGCCAATAGCATACCTTTCTCGTAATTGATCAAACCTATCGACACCACCCATTATTTTGTTGTATTCTGCCACAACTTCAGGACAAGAAATCTCTGTACTAGTACCATCCTTGTTTTTCCTTTTCACTGTTGCTGTTTCTCATGGGTCATGAATTGACGACAGGAAAGTGACTGGACGGTTACACATCCATTTTACTGCAGAAATGGCTCTTTTTGTTTCAAACTGGAATTCTCCTCATTCCAATTTTACGTTTTCCTTCATAAATTTGGGTAAATCAAAAGTATTTACCTTATACTATAGCTTCGAGGGAGGGAGGGGGGGGGGGAGGGGGGGGGGGGGGGGGAGGAATTCACAAAATGTCACGCTAACAGCACTGAAAGGCTCCTCTACAGAGCAACACTCAGCTATACAATGCCTCTGCGCAAAGGTACAGCAAAAACGGCAGGAACTTCCGATTGGAAGCAGTACCCTATACTGTTCACTAGGTGGTAGCACCGTACAGAGGTGGGAACTGTGAATCTTACGGGACTAGGAGCGAGTTCACTGTAGTGGGAAGCACGTTTCCCACGGCTCACAAAAGGGTTAATACATTATAAATGTTTTGAAGAACATTGTTCATTAGGAATTTAAGAAGATCTGCACTTGGTAAATACAAGAGTTGACTGAAAAGTAATGCCTCCACCTTCATAGCTCTTCAAAAGTTGACACCATTGGTATGCAGCAGGTACTGGCTTGTTCTGTAGCCTCTTCTCTACAGCTCCAGTTCATGCTAAGGCTTAGCATTGAATGGTTGTGTTGTTACAGTGTAAAGTATGAAACCATGCACAGTCAGTCAGTGTGATCTAAGCAACGTGCAGTCATTGAATTCTTGACAGCATAAGATGTCACCCCAAAGGAGATTCATCAGAGAATAAAAGCAGTTTATCATGATTATGTTAATGTGGGTATTGTGAGTTGCTGGGCGAGTAAGTTTAAAGATGTTGAGACAGGAACCTCTGACCTGCGAGACAAACAAAGATTTGGATGTCCTGTGACAGCAACCACCGAGTTTCACAGGCCAAATGTTGACTGATTCAGGACAATCATCTTATCACTCAGAGAGAAATTACAAGGACAATCGGCATTTCACAAGAATGTGTCAGCCACATTATTGCTTTTCTTGGTTATAGGAAGATCTGTGCACAATTTGGCTGTTGGTTGTTGTGCATTAGGGCAAAAAATCATACACACTCAAGTCAAAACTATAGAATACAAACACAGAGGAGTTAAAATCTACTGTCAGACAGTCCCAATTGACATAATAGAAGAGAGCTAAAAACAGGCACTTGGAGAAAGGGCTAAAAAAGACAACATGCAGAAATGGAGGTCCAAAACTAAAAATTAAAATTAAATGGCCTTCACCATATTGCTTCAGCAGATAAAAAGTAAAATGCAGTCGACAGCCCCCACGTCATTCGCTAAAACAGCTGATAAATCAGATGGGAAACCCAAGCTGGAACGTAAATGGTTATAAAAAGGGCAGTCCATCAGGAAGTGGCGGACAGTTAAAATTTGAGTGCAATGTGTACAAAGTGGTGGGGTAGCACCTCTTAGAATATGACGATGGCTAAAAAGGCAGTGTCCAATACGCAGCTGAATTAAAATAAGACGAGGTTTTCCAAGGTGCTGGGAGAGGCTTAATAAGCTGAAGCTTATTCTCATGAAAGGAAAACCACTGGCGATGCCAAACGGACACCACCTCCCGACAGACGGCAATGAAGAGATCGGAGGGAATATAGGTACTCGCAGGTTGAGTTACAAGAACTGCAGCCTCTGCAGCAGCCTCGTTTCCTCGCAGACTGACATGACCAGGAACCAACAGAAACATGACACTGACTCCAAAAGAGTGAGCAAGTGACAATTTTCCCGCACCCGCTACACTTAAGGGATGGGCAGTGTAAAGTGCACAGCCTTTGATGGGCACCGAGTGAGTCTGAGCAGAGGACACAATTGGAAAGGCTGCGTCGCAGGATGTAATTCTTGGCCTGATACAAAGTGAACAGCTCGGCTGTAAATGCTGAGGAGTGTGCCAGAAGCCGATATCGAAAGACATGGGTGCCAATGGCGAAGGCACACCTGACCCCACAGTCAGTCTGAGAGGTACCAGTACAAAGGTACTATCGCAATGTTACATGAGAAGTTCACGAAACTGAAGGTATTAGACCGAGGATGGAGTAGTGTCCTTAGGAAGCAAATGAAACCAAGGTGGTGAAGGGTTCACCCACTGGGGAAGGTGCAGGTAGTGTGAAGTTAAGCCGCCGTAGCAAGTGCCGAAAATGGGCCCCAGGAGGTAATAGAGAAGAGGGACAATCCCCATACTGACGATCAAAGGAATCATCGAAGGAGGAGGCATAAGATGGGTGGCCGTGGCTTGCATGCCAGCATGCATACCTGCTGAGAAGAAAGTCACAGCGATAGGACAGTGGTAGTTCAGCAGCTTCAGCATACAGACTCTCAACCGTGCTGGTGTGAAAGGCGCCTGTGGCCAGACAGATGCCATGATGGATGATAGTGTTGAGACTGCCTAAGAGGGATGGGCGTGCAGACGCATAAAAACAAAGCACCCATAGTCGAGTTTCGAATGGACAACGGACCGGTACAAACGGAGAAGAGTGGTTTGATCGGCACCCCAGGAAGTACCAATGAGGACACACAGGATATTGATGGACCGCGTACAGCAGGCTGCTACATGGGAGGACCAAGTGAGTTTCCTATCGAAGAAGAGCCCCAGGAATTTCGTAGTAACAACAAACGGAAGGGCAACAGGTCCAAAATGTAGAGATGGCGGGAGAAACCATTTGCGCAGCAAGATATTCATACAGACAATTTTGTCAGAGGAAAAGCGAAAGCCATTGCCGATGCTCCAGGAGTAAAGACAATCAAGACAGCGTTCAAGACACTGCTCCGTGAGACAGGTCCATGAAGAACTGCGATAGATGGTAAAATCGTTAACAAAAAGGGAGCCGGAGATGCCCAGTGGGAGACAGGCCATTAGAGAGGGTTAATGGCGATAGCAAAGAGGATGATACTAAGGACAGAACCCTGAGGCACACCGTTTCCCTGGATAATGGTGTCCAACAAGGCAGAAACCAAACACACCCTGAAAACTCGATCTTTTAAAAAGGCCTGAATGAAACAAGGCAGGTGGCCACGGAAGCCCCATGTGTGAAGAGTATGGAGGATACCAGTTCTCCAGCAGGTGTCTTAGGCCTTCACCAAATTGAAAGACACAGCCACAGTCTGGGATTTCCGCAGAAAATCATTCATGACAGGTGGACAAAGTAACAAGATGGTCAACTGCAGAACATAGCGCTCTAAATCCACACTGTGCATACATCAGTAAATTGCAAGACTCGAGCCACCATACCAGATGGGCATGAACCATGCGTTCCATCACCTTGCAAATGCAGCTGGTAAGACAGATGGGGCAGTAGGTAGAAGGAAGGTTTTGGTGCAGCCACCATCTTACCCATACCTAAGCCCGGTAAGGCTTAGGTATGAGTACAACGGTGGCTTCATGCCAGTGTCCGGGGTTGGTTTGTGGGATTGAAGGGACCAGACTCTTTTTCCATGAATTTGAAATCCCCACAAGAAATAAAAACAAACAATGGAGATGTCAAGAGACGACACAGGACAAGAAAGACACAGACAAAGACCAGACAAAAGGAATTAAAATCACACCAAGTGTGACAGTGGTTGGCCGACAAAAATGAGGGAGAGGACTCAGGGAGAGGGAGAGGGAGAGGGAGAGGACTCAGGGAGAGGGAGAGGGAGAGGACTCAGGGAGAGGGAGAGGGAGAGGGAGAGGACTCAGGGAGAGGGAGAGGGAGAGGGAGAGGACTCAGGGAGAGGGAGAGGGAGAGGGAGAGGACTCAGGGAGAGGGAGAGGGAGAGGGAGAGGACTCAGGGAGAGGGAGAGGGAGAGGGAGAGGACTCAGGGAGAGGGAGAGGGAGAGGGAGAGGACTCAGGGAGAGGGAGAGGGAGAGGGAGAGGACTCAGGGAGAGGGAGAGGGAGAGGGAGAGGACTCAGGGAGAGGGAGAGGGAGAGGGAGAGGACTCAGGGAGAGGGAGAGGGAGAGGGAGAGGACTCAGGGAGAGGGAGAGGGAGAGGGAGAGGACTCAGGGAGAGGGAGAGGGAGAGGGAGAGGACTCAGGGAGAGGGAGAGGGAGAGGACTCAGGGAGAGGGAGAGGGAGAGGACTCAGGGAGAGGGAGAGGGAGAGGACTCAGGGAGAGGGAGAGGGAGAGGACTCAGGGAGAGGGAGAGGGAGAGGACTCAGGGAGAGGGAGAGGGAGAGGACTCAGGGAGAGGGAGAGGGAGAGGACTCAGGGAGAGGGAGAGGGAGAGGACTCAGGGAGAGGGAGAGGGAGAGGACTCAGGGAGAGGGAGAGGGAGAGGACTCAGGGAGAGGGAGAGGACTCAGGGAGAGGGAGAGGACTCAGGGAGAGGGAGAGGGAGAGGGAGAGGACTCAGGGAGAGGGAGAGGGAGAGGGAGAGGACTCAGGGAGAGGGAGAGGGAGAGGGAGAGGACTCAGGGAGAGGGAGAGGGAGAGGGAGAGGACTCAGGGAGAGGGAGAGGGAGAGGGAGAGGACTCAGGGAGAGGGAGAGGACTCAGGGAGAGGGAGAGGGAGAGGACTCAGGGAGAGGGAGAGGGAGAGGACTCAGGGAGAGGGAGAGGGAGAGGACTCAGGGAGAGGGAGAGGGAGAGGACTCAGGGAGAGGGAGAGGGAGAGGACTCAGGGAGAGGGAGAGGGAGAGGACTCAGGGAGAGGGAGAGGGAGAGGACTCAGGGAGAGGGAGAGGGAGAGGGAGAGGACTCAGGGAGAGGGAGAGGGAGAGGGAGAGGACTCAGGGAGAGGGAGAGGACTCAGGGAGAGGGAGAGGGAGAGGGAGAGGACTCAGGGAGAGGGAGAGGGAGAGGGAGAGGACTCAGGGAGAGGGAGAGGGAGAGGGAGAGGACTCAGGGAGAGGGAGAGGGAGAGGGAGAGGACTCAGGGAGAGGGAGAGGGAGAGGGAGAGGACTCAGGGAGAGGGAGAGGGAGAGGGAGAGGACTCAGGGAGAGGGAGAGGGAGAGGGAGAGGACTCAGGGAGAGGGAGAGGGAGAGGGAGAGGACTCAGGGAGAGGGAGAGGGAGAGGACTCAGGGAGAGGGAGAGGGAGAGGGAGAGGACTCAGGGAGAGGGAGAGGGAGAGGGAGAGGACTCAGGGAGAGGGAGAGGGAGAGGACTCAGGGAGAGGGAGAGGGAGAGGGAGAGGACTCAGGGAGAGGGAGAGGGAGAGGGAGAGGGAGAGGACTCAGGGAGAGGGAGAGGACTCAGGGAGAGGGAGAGGGAGAGGGAGAGGGAGAGGACTCAGGGAGAGGGAGAGGACTCAGGGAGAGGGAGAGGACTCAGGGAGAGGGAGAGGACTCAGGGAGAGGGAGAGGACTCAGGGAGAGGGAGAGGACTCAGGGAGAGG
Organism: Schistocerca americana; assembly: GCF_021461395.2. Classification (NCBI taxonomy): domain Eukaryota; kingdom Metazoa; phylum Arthropoda; class Insecta; order Orthoptera; family Acrididae; genus Schistocerca; species Schistocerca americana. The sequence continues at coordinate 254,499,995 of NC_060119.1, read as the reverse complement.
GAGAGGACTCAGGGAGAGGGAGAGGACTCAGGGAGAGGGAGAGGACTCAGGGAGAGGGAGAGGACTCAGGGAGAGGGAGAGGACTCAGGGAGAGGGAGAGGACTCAGGGAGAGGGAGAGGACTCAGGGAGAGGGAGAGGACTCAGGGAGAGGGAGAGGACTCAGGGAGAGGGAGAGGACTCAGGGAGAGGGAGAGGACTCAGGGAGAGGGAGAGGACTCAGGGAGAGGGAGAGGACTCAGGGAGAGGGAGAGGACTCAGGGAGAGGGAGAGGACTCAGGGAGAGGGAGAGGACTCAGGGAGAGGGAGAGGACTCAGGGAGAGGGAGAGGACTCAGGGAGAGGGAGAGGACTCAGGGAGAGGGAGAGGACTCAGGGAGAGGGAGAGGACTCAGGGAGAGGGAGAGGACTCAGGGAGAGGGAGAGGACTCAGGGAGAGGGAGAGGACTCAGGGAGAGGGAGAGGACTCAGGGAGAGGGAGAGGACTCAGGGAGAGGGAGAGGACTCAGGGAGAGGGAGAGGACTCAGGGAGAGGGAGAGGACTCAGGGAGAGGGAGAGGACTCAGGGAGAGGGAGAGGACTCAGGGAGAGGGAGAGGACTCAGGGAGAGGGAGAGGACTCAGGGAGAGGGAGAGGACTCAGGGAGAGGGAGAGGACTCAGGGAGAGGGAGAGGACTCAGGGAGAGGGAGAGGACTCAGGGAGAGGGAGAGGACTCAGGGAGAGGGAGAGGACTCAGGGAGAGGGAGAGGACTCAGGGAGAGGGAGAGGGAGAGGACTCAGGGAGAGGGAGAGGGAGAGGACTCAGGGAGAGGGAGAGGGAGAGGACTCAGGGAGAGGGAGAGGGAGAGGGAGAGGACTCAGGGAGAGGGAGAGGGAGAGGACTCAGGGAGAGGGAGAGGGAGAGGACTCAGGGAGAGGGAGAGGGAGAGGACTCAGGGAGAGGGAGAGGACTCAGGGAGAGGGAGAGGACTCAGGGAGAGGGAGAGGGAGAGGACTCAGGGAGAGGGAGAGGGAGAGGACTCAGGGAGAGGGAGAGGGAGAGGGAGAGGACTCAGGGAGAGGGAGAGGGAGAGGACTCAGGGAGAGGGAGAGGGAGAGGACTCAGGGAGAGGGAGAGGGAGAGGTCTCAGGGAGAGGGAGAGGGAGAGGTCTCAGGGAGAGGGAGAGGGAGAGGTCTCAGGGAGAGGGAGAGGTCTCAGGGAGAGGGAGAGGTCTCAGGGAGAGGGAGAGGTCTCAGGGAGAGGGAGAGGTCTCAGGGAGAGGGAGAGGTCTCAGGGAGAGGGAGAGGTCTCAGGGAGAGGGAGAGGTCTCAGGGAGAGGGAGAGGTCTCAGGGAGAGGGAGAGGTCTCAGGAAGAGGGAGAGGTCTCAGGGAGAGGGAGAGGTCTCAGGGAGAGGGAGAGGTCTCAGGGAGAGGGAGAGGTCTCAGGGAGAGGGAGAGGTCTCAGGGAGAGGGAGAGGTCTCAGGGAGAGGGAGAGGGAGAGCTCTCAGGGAGAGGGGGAGAGAGAGGGAGAGGTCTCAGGGAGAGGGAGAGGAAAAGCCAACCACCAGGAAACCCACTAATACCCAGTCTAAAATCGTAGGCCATAGGCCAGACTCAACACAAAACAAGGTCAAACACTTAGATCAAGCGATAAAAACTCCCTCCATGGATAAAACTCAAAACTAAATCTGCCATCTCAACGTCATCTGATAAAAGCGCAGGAAGCATATCAGGCAGCGCAAACATCTGCCTGAGTGGAGTTAAAAGCGGGCAGTCCAACAAGATGTGGACCACAGTCAAAGCTGACCCGCAGCGGCATAAAGGTGGGTCTTCATGGTGCAACAAATAGCTGTGCGTTATCCAGGTGTGGCCAATGTGCAGCCGGTAGAGGACAACAGAGTCCTTGCGAGAGACCCGCAAGGAGGAGCGCCATACACCGGTAGCCTCCTTGATGGCCTGAAGTTTGTTGGGTGAAGGCAGGGCGCACCATTCTTCACTCCAGGTGTGAAGTACCTTCTGCCGCAAAACTGACCTGAGGTCACTCTCCGAAAGGCCTATCTCCAGGGCTGGTGCACCGACAGCTTGTTTGGCCAGTGTGTCAACACGTTCATTTCCCGGGATGCCTACATGATCTGGGGTCCACACAAAGACCCCAGAGCAGCCGCAACAGGCAAGAGTATGGAGGGACTCCTGAATAGCTGTCACCAGACGAAAGCGAGGGAAACACTGGTTGATAGCTCGCAAACTGCTCAGGGAGTCACTACAGATAACAAAGGATTCACCTGAACAGGAGTGGATATACTCTAGGGCGTGAGAGATGGCAACCAGCTCAGCAGTGGAAACATTGCAGCCAGTCGGCAATGAGTGTTGTTCATAATGATGCCCTAGAGTAAGAGCATAACCGACAACCAGCAACCATCGAACCATCAGTATAGACAACGTCAGAACCTTGAAATGTAGCAAGGATTGAGAGAAAGTGACGGCGAAGGTCCTCAGGAGGGACTGAGTCTTTCAGGTCCTGTGCCAAATCGAGCCGAAGGCACGAGCAGGGCACACACCACGGGGATATACAAAGAGGGGCTTGGAAAAGAGGTGGAAGATGGAAAACCTCAAGCCCAGAGAGAAGAGCTCTGATGCGAACCGTGATCGTACACCCTGACCGGGGCCACTGTTACGGAAAATGGACGACCAACTAAGGGAACAGGAGACGATAACTGGGATGCCCGGACAAGCTACAAACATGTGTAGCATAAGTGGCCTGTAATCGTTGGTGCCGGAACCGCAATGGAGGGCCACCTGCCTCCACAAGTACGCTGTTGACAGGGCTCGCACAGAAAGCTCCAGTGGCGAGTTGCACCCGCTGCGAAGGATGGAGTCCAGCAACCGCAATGTGGAATGGGATGCCGAACTGTAAGCTAGGCTCCCATAATCTAGACGGGACTGAATTAATGCCTGGTACAGCCATAGAAGGGTAGACTGATCGGCACCCCAGCTGGTGTGACTCATTCAACGAAGAGCGTTAAGATGCCGCCAGCACGTTTGTTTAAGCTGCCGAATATGAGGCAGCCAAGTTAACCAGGTATCAAAAACCAATCCCAAAAACTGATGCGTCTCCACCAAAGCAAGAGGTTCGCCATCAAGATAAGGCTGTGACTCAGGATGAACAGTGCGTCGCCGGCAGAAATGCATAACGCAGGTCTTGGCAGTCGAAAAATGGAAGCCATGTGCTGCAGCCCAAGACTGCGCCTTTCAGATAGCACCATGCAGCTGCCGTTCAGCAGCTGCAATGCCAGTGGAGCTATAGTATAGGCAGAAGTCATCAGCATACAAAGAAGATGAGACAGGCGTTCTCACCAACGCAGCGAGCCCATTAATTGCAATCAAAAAGAGGCAGAAACTTAAGACAGATCCTTGCGGTACCCCATTCTCCCGAACTCGGGAGGAACTATGGGAGGCCACAACTTGCACAAGGAGTGAACGAAGTGACAGAAAATTTTGTATGAAAGTCGGAAGCGGACCCCGAAGACCCCAACCATGAAGCATAGAGGATGTGATGTCGCCATGTCGTATTGTATGCCTTCTACATGTCAAAAAAGACAGCGACCAGATGCTGACGGCGGGCAAAGGCCGTATGGATTGGAGACTCCAGGTACACCAGATTATCGGCAGCAGAGTGGCCCTTGCGGAACCCACCCTGAGACAGAGCCAGAAGGCCTTGAGACTCAAGTAGCCAACTAAACCTATGACTCAGCATGCGTTCGAGCAACTTGCAAAAAACTTTGGTGAGGCTAATGGGGCGGTAGCTGTCCACCTCCAGTGGGTTCTTGCCAGGTTTCAACACGGCGATTACGACGCTTTCCCGCCATTGCAATGGGAACTCACCCTCAACCCATATACAGTTGAAAAGGTCTAGGAGGCATCACTGGCAGTCCACTGAGAGGTGTTTGAGCATCTGACAGTGGATGCAATCTGGCCTGGGAACGTATCAGGGCAAGCAGCTAGGGCACTTTGGAATTCCCACTCACTGAATGGAGCATTGTACGATTCAGGTTGGCGCATGTGAAATGAAAGGCTCTGACGTTCCAACCGCTCTTTCAGGGAGTAGAAAGCCAGAGGGTAATTCGCAGAAGCGGAACTCTGAGCAAAATGCTCCGTTAAGCGGTTTGCAATTGTGTCGGAGTCAGTACAGACTGCTCCATTCAGTGAAAGCGCAGGTACCTGACAAGGGTCTGATAGCCGTAGAGTCGCCTAATCTTGGCCCAAACCTGCGATGGAGAGGTACAGAGGCTGATGGTGGAGACATACCTTTCCCAGAACTCCTGCTCGCACTGGCGAATGAGGCAGCGGGCTCGCGCACGGAGCCATTTAAAGGCGATGAGGTGTTCCAATGAGGGATGACGCTTGTGATGCTGGAGGGAGGGATATAAGCATCAGAGATAAGGAAAGGACAGAACACACTTTATTGTCTACAATACAGCATACAGTCACCATTGATCTTGATTTTACAGTTGCCATTGCCAACTTTCGCCCACAAAAACAGGTACTCATCAGCATTTAACTTCTTCTTTCTTCTAGTAGACAATACAAATGGCATGCTTGGAACAAGAGTACCATAAGGAACTTTAGCCAAAAGACCAGTTGTTTCAGAAATACTCCAAGTTTTCCATGCCAAAATACTAGCATCTGGAAAAGCTTCAAGGCCACCATAATCAGCATGATTGCCCCAAACAACAGCCAAGGTCAGCCATGTCGAACCACCAAACACAGCCTGTACATCACACGTAAAGTTCAGGTGCAAACCATGAAAAACATTCGGGCCTCCGATCAACTGCTGTTTGGAAAACTCCCCTTGAAGGTCAATATCAATCATCTTCAAACTGCGATACACAAGTACACTGCGCCGCCAGCGATGACGGTAACCACGTCGCAGAGGCATTGCTGTGGCACGTTAACACAAGAGAACGTAGCAAGCCAACACCCAGTGAACGCCCAGAGATAAACTTCCGCACTCCTCGACGTTCGCAGAGCGAATGACACTCCGTGCTGCGGCGCAGCTGGACCCCAGCACAGCTTATCGCACCACAACTTCCGGTCACCACGCACTCGCAGCGCGTCTTATCAGTCCTGACTGCCGCGACCGGAAGCCAATTATAGCGCAACGCGGGCCCAGTAGAACTAGGGCTCGCGGCTCTGGCGACCACCAAGGCACAGTCCTCTGCCGAGGGGTCCCAGAAGAACAGGGAATGGCAGATTCTGCGGCAGTAACGATGCCGGTGGTGACCGAGTGAACCACCGCATCAATGGCGTCATTGGAAAGAGGATCAATATTCGCAATGGAGGTGAACAAGTCCCAGTCAGCCTTATTCATAGCCCATCTGCAGGGGCGCCCAGGAGAGTGACGCTGTGGCAGTGACAGAAAGATTGACAAGTGGTCACTACTGCACAAGTCGTCATGCACACTCCATTAGACAGATGGTAATAGGCTAGGGCTGCAGATCGAAAGATCGATGGCTGAGTGCGTGCCATGTGCCACACTGAAATGTGTGAAGGCACCATTATTTAAAAGAGAAAGATCGAGCTGTGCCAATACTTGCTCAACGATGCTGCCTCAGCCTGTTGCCACAAATCCACCCCACAGACGGTTATGGGCATTGAAGTCGCCCAGTAACAGAAAAGGTGGTGGCAATTGGGCTATCTGCGCAGCCAGGACATGCTGCGGGACATCACCATCCAGTGGAAGATAGAGACTGCAGACAGTAACAGCCTGAGGCATCCACACCCGAACAGCGACAGCCTCTAAAGGTGTTTGTAGAGGGACAGACTCGCTATAAAGGGAGTGAAGGATGTAGATGCAGACGCCACCAGATACCCTCTCATAAGCTGCCCGGTTCCTATAACAAGCCCGATAGCCACAGAGGGCGGGGGTTCGCATCGCCTGAGACCAAGTTTCCTGGAGAGCAACGTAGAGGAAAGGGTGAAGGCTGAGAAGTTGTAGGAGCTCAGCAAGATGGTGGAAAAAACCGCTGCAGTTCCACTAGAGGATGACATTGTCCATGGCCGAGAAAGGTGTGAAGGGACCGAGGAGGCAGATTATGCCACTGGGTCACATGCTGCCACCGACTGAATACCTGTGCGAGTGACATCCATTGTGTCTAGAAAGTCCGGCGAGATCTACGTCCTCAGCGGACGCCAGAACCTCTACCTCGCCCTCAGACGCAGAGCTTGTAGCTTGCGGTGGGGTGGGGTGGGCGCCACCGCAAGTTCCTCCGCCTTAGAGGTCTTCTTCTTTGACTTTTCTCGCTGCTCCTTGGGTTTCACTGGCTGGGAGGGCTTCACCGATTCGGTCTCCGGGACGGAGGAGGATCGCAAAGCCCTATGACCAGCTGCTTGTGGGCACTTACACCACTGCCGGGCGTCATCCTTCCCGCTTGTGGAAACGTGGGAAGGGAGGGATCCAAGAAACCCTTTGCGAGCGAGACGAGCCGAAGAAGTTGGACGCGTCTCCGGCTTAGAAGTGGGGACAGACATCCCCGACGGGTGGGGGGGGTGGTGTTGCTCCTGAGGTAGGTGGCGCAGGAAAAACAGGTTGGGTAGTGCTCCCACAGGCAAGGGGGCATGTGGAGTTCTATGGCTCGGTGAGCTGACTGGAATTCACTGAACTGATGGGGCTATCATGGTTGTCGTAGCAGCGGCATATGAGGAAGTCATGCGCACAAGATGGAGTCATTCATATTTCCTCTTAGCCTCAGTACAGGTCAGTTGGTCCAGGGTCTTATGTTCCATGATTTTCCGCTCTTTCTGTAAGATCCTGCAGTCTGGCGAGCAAGGTGAATGATGCTCTCCGCAGTTGATACAGATGGCGGGGCACATGGAGTATTGAGATGTGATGGGCGTCCGCTATCTTGACATGTGAGGCTGGAAGTACAGCGGGAAGACATATGGCCGAACTTCCAGCACTTAAAGCACCGCATCGGGGAGAGATATAGGGCTTGACATCGCAGTGGTAGACCATCACCTTGACCCTCTCCAGTAATGTATCACCCTGAAAGGCCAAGATGAAGGCACCAGTAGCAATCTGATTATCCTTCGGTCCCCGATGAACACGCCGTACGAAATGAACACCTCAATGCTCTAAATTGGCATGCAGCTCGTCATCAGACTGCAAAAGGAGGTCCCTAGGGAAAATAATACCCTGGACCATATTTAAACTCATCTGGGGTGTGATGGTAACTGAAACATCCCCCAAATTGTCACAAGCAAATAATCTTCCTGACTGGACAGAGGATGCCGTTTTTATCAATACTGGCCAAGAGCACATTGTGGACAAGCCCTCCACCTCCCCAAACTTGTCCTCTAAATGTTCTATGAAGAACTGAGGCTTTGTTGACATGAAAGACTCCCCATCACCTCTCATAAAAACTAGGAACCAGGGCGAATAAGTGTCACTGCCATCCTGAGCTGTACGCTCCCATGGTGTGGCCAGGGAGGGGAACGATTTGGAGTTGTATTTCTGAGCGTTGAATTGAGGCTGAGAACACTTAGAGACTGCTGGCCACCAGCAAGAAATGATGTACCACACTTCATTGCAGGTCATCTGCCCTGATGCCACCCATTCCGACCAAGGGCCCTCCCCACAGGTGCCACCCAGCCTCATCAAGGGTCACCTGGCAGGATGGCCATGGCCGGGAATCCCCAATGCCCCAGGGAGATAGGCATCTACTCCTTGGCAAATGTGGGGGGTTAACAGTGCAGGCATCAGCAGAGCGATCCCTCTGTTGTCAGGGAGCTGCAACTAATAGGGTACATGGTGGCCCCACCACAACGGATTGGCTATCGTCCTGGATATTAGGTGCAAGGAAGTCTATGGTCATCGTCTCCACAAAAGCAACACTGCACAGTGCATCGTGGAAATCACACCCAGGAATGTATCCTCACCCAAGAGATGGAGAACGAGCAGGACGGCAATGCGACAACGAGAAAAATGGCTAAAGGTCTAAATGCACAATGGACACAATGCACCATGTCAGGCGTCCTTACCCAATTGGCTCGCTCTTTGGAAAAATTTGGAAATATGGAGGTCAAACCCGAGAGGGGACCATCACATATAGGCTGAAATGTTTGAGACTCCTTTCAGTCGCCTCTAATGACAGGCAGGAATATCGCGGGCCTATTCTAACCCCCAAACCCGCAGGGGGTGCCAGCATCCAGGAAATATGCCTTCTGCCCAGATGTGGTTGTACGTGTTACACAGAAAGTGCTTGCCCGCAAGAGAAAGATGTCTGGCCCTGAGGTGGAGGATCGGGATAAACTGTGAGCGTGATCGAGCTCCCTCATAGTAAAGGTGGCATTGTAGCACTCACGATTTGGAGAAGAGAAGGGTATCGCTCAAGCCTCCTCCGCTCTTTTCCGATGGAGGAAGGCAGGGTGACAGTGGGAAGAGCTCGAAACTTCTGCAAAATGGGGGCCCAAGGTGTTGGAGATAACAATAAGGTCCATGATGACATCGTCAACTACTGTCAGCCTGCAAATGGGGGAATGGATCTTGGTTCCAGGGAGCCGTATGAAGTTGGCCACATGACATTAGAAGGTGTGGAACTGTTAAAAGAACTAGTGAATGAAATCCACCTAGTTCTTTAGCTATCCCAAAGAATTCAACGACAATTTGCACACAACTGTTTATAATGAATGCAGTATGCCAGCATAGGGTGATGGTTAAAAATGCGGACAGCACGTCTCCGTGCCCGAATTGCATTGCATGATGTTGTGAAGAGGAAGTGTGAGGAATGAACATTCTGCAGCAGTAAGAATAATGATGGTAAGATGGTTCAACTGGTCATCACAACTGGGGAAATCTTGTTCTTCGACGGTTGCCAGGAAGGCGTAAAGCTGCCAACCAGCCTTAGTAAGCTGCCATTCTGGTGTCCACACAGATGGGGTAGGAGTCAGCAAACGGATAGCACATGGGAAATGACCTTTTTCCTTGAGCCGAATCTCTTGGACAGCCCACTCATCAAGATACATGGGACAATCCCGAGAGGCGGCGGCATGGCTGCCTTTGCAGTTGATAGAGCGGGAAGGAGGCGGCAGACAATCGACCTTGTATGCATCCCTACCACAGGTTACACATTTTGCTGGGTGGGAACAAGAATTTCTAGTGTGGTTGAAACGATGACAATGGTAGCAGCGCCTTGGGTTCAGAACGTATGGTCGGACTATGGTAATTTCATAGCCTGCTTTGATCTTGGATGGCAGCACCACTGTATCATTACATGATGGACAGTAATGACACCCTGATCAGAGAGGTAAGATTGGATTTCGGCCTCAGTTAGACCATTGAGCAGTCTGGCGTAAATTACACCACGGGAAGAATTCAAAGTGCTATGGGCCTCAACATGTGTGCGCGATGGGTATCCCGGATGCCAACTCCTAAAATGAAAGCATACCAACTTGAAATTTGTCAGGAACTCCTCCCGTGTTATGAGAATGAAGACGCACAGCACTCACTCATATCAGCACAATCACCATAGACTGCTTTCAGTCTCTCATGAATCTCCTCTGGGTGACACCTTTTGCTGTCAAGAATTCAATGACTGCATGTTGCTTGAATCACATTGACCTTGAATCACATTGACCAACCGTCTGCACAGGGTTCCGTACTTTACACTGTAACAACACAACCGTTCAACGGTAAGGCTTCCCGCCAACTGGAGCTGTAGAGAAGAGGCTACGGAACACCTGCCGCATACCAAGTCCGCAAACTGTTGAAGAGTTACAAAGGTGAAGGCATTACTTTTCAGTCAACAATCGTATTTGTGTTTGTCAATGTAAATGTTTCCTAACTCACTTTCCAGTCATTCTTTGTAGAAGAATTGGTAAGTTTTGAGAAGGCCATTCAGCTTCATTGTTGGGAAATTTGATTTATAATTTTCAAACTGATTCTTATCAAGCAACTCTCTAAACTGAATACTCTGAAAATCTACAAAACACACATCCATTTGCACTATCATAAGAAAACATCTTAATGGACTGGGAGTAATGCTCACCAGCACTTATTACATTGTGAAATTTGTTGTAGCTTTCAATACATGAGGACAAAGTTTTTCCTGAAGTCATATTCTTTAACAAACTGATGGTCTCTTTTCGTTTGTTTTCTGTTTTAGGGCGCAAGAACAACTGAGGTTATAAGTGCCCATGCCACAACCTTAGGACACTAATAAGAAAAAGAAGTTAAAAGTGACTACATGTTAAGCACAATCGATGGAAGGAAAGAGATCTAAAAACAAGGACTTCCTCTGGGAGAAAGGTCCACAAAACATGACAAAGAGAAAGTGGAGATCCCAAACCAAAGACTAAATGTCTTTTGCCATAAAATACAGTCAACAGCCCGTGTGTCATTTGCTAAAATGGCCGATAACTCTAATGGGAAACGTACCTTGGAGCATAAGTGGTTAAAAAAAAAAAAGGACATTTGGTCAGGAAATAGCAAACCATCAAAGGGTGACGACAATGAGCAAGAAGTGGTGAGGGATCACCATTTAACAAATGGCAATGGTTAAAAAACCAGGCCCAACATGCTACCTAGCTAATATGATCTGAGGGCTGAGAGGAGGTTGGCCAAGCCACTGGGAGAGGTTAAATTTCCCAGAGCTTGTTCTTGTGAAGAGAAGACCACTGGTGACGCCAAAGTGACACGCCGACAAATTGCAACACTTATATCACCAGAAGGAATGGAAGAGCTAGCAGGCTGAGGTAGGAGGACTGCAGCCTTTGCAGCAGCATCAGCAGCCTCATTTCCGGCCAGACCAACCTGACCGTGAATCCACATGAATATCACAGCAGCTATCCCAATACACGAGCAAGTGGAAGCTTTCTTGGAGCTATTGCACTAAGGGATGGGCTGTGTGTAGCCCATAGGCTCTGAAGGGCACTGTGAGAATCAGAGCATATGACACAATTAAGAAGCCTGCTGCTGTAAATATTGAGCAGCATTCTGGAAACCGATACTGACAATCAATTGGTGCCAATGACACATGCACACCCAATACCACGGTCAGTTTTAGAGTCATCAGTGTACACGATGGTGCTCTCATGAAGTTGCACGAAGGTTGAGAAACTTACAGTGATTAATCGAACCCAGGGTAGTTTCCTTGGGAAGCAACTGTAATATATCGAAACCAGAGCAGTTTCCTTGGGAAGGAAATTAAGTCCAAGATGAACACGGGCCGCCGCAAAAAGCCAGGATGGTGAAGGGTTCACACCCATCACGAACGTGGTGGGCTGCATTAAGTTAAGGTGTCAGAGCAGTAGCCGAAAGTGTACTCTGGGGTAACAGAGAAGAGGGCATAGGATGCATAGCCGGGCATGTCAGACAAATAGCATGTGTATCCACTGAGGAGAGGATCATGTCAGTATGACTGTGCTAGTTCAGCAGCTTCTGCACAGAGACTCTAAACCAGGCTACATAAAAAGCACCAACAGCCAAATGTATTCCATGATGGTAGATTGTATTTTGACGGTGTATGAAGGATGGACATGCAGATGAATGAACAAAAAACACACAGTCCAATTTTGAATGGACAAGGGATCGACACAAACAGGAGGATGGCCTGATCCACTCCCCAGGAAGTACCGCTAAGGACACACAAAGCATTCAGGGCCAGGTACAGCGAGCGGCCAGGTAAGACACACAAAACGATCAAAAAAGTTTTCTATCAAGCACAAACCCCAGGATTTTGTAGTTTCAGCAAATGAAAGAGCAATAGGCCCAAGATGTAAAGACAGTGGAGGAAACCTCTTGCGCCACTATAAATTCGCACTAACACTTTTGTCAATGGAAAAGTGAAAGCCACTGTCAATGCTCCATGAATAAAGCCAATCGAGGCATCGTTGAAGATGCTGTTGAAGGAGACAAGTCCGTGGATAACTGCAATAGTTTAAATTGACATCAACGAAAAGGGAGCTGCAGAGACAGCTATAGCAAAGAGGACGACACTCAGGACAGAGCCTTGAGGCAATCTGTTATCCAGGATAAAGGTGTCCCACAAGGCCAAACCAACACCTACCTTGAAAACTTGGTCTTTTAAACAACCTGAAGGAAATGGGGCAGGTGGCCTCAGAAACCCTGCGTGTATAGAGTATGGAGGATACCAAACCTCCAGCAGGTGTGTTAAACTTTCTCCAAATCAAAAATCACAACCATAGTCTAGTATTTCTGCAGAAAACCATTCATGACATGGGTTGACAAAGTGACGATATCATCAACTGCACACTGGTGTGCTTGAAATCCACATTTCACAGTGGTTAGTGGTTTGAAAAACTTGAGCCACCATACCATCCAGCCATGAATCATACACTCCATCACCTTGCAAAGACAGCTGGTGTGAGAAATGGGGTAGTAGCTAGAGGGAAAGTCCTTGCTGACATTTGATAGGGTATGATAGTGGCTTTACGCCAATGTTCATCTTTCAAAATGAGATTGTACGTATGAAGGAAGAAGTGCTTGCCTGCAAGAGAAAGGCACTGTAACATCAGGATCTAATCATCATCTGGTCCTGGTTGGAAGTTCTGGATAAGTGAGAGCATGATCTAGCTCCCTCATAGTAAAGACTGCATTGTACGTTCACGATTCTGAGTGGAGAAGGGTATCACTTGAGCCGCCTCCACTTGTTTCAAAGGGAGAAAAGTGGGGTGATGGTGGGTGGAACTCTAAACCTCTGCAAAATAGCAGCCTAAGGTGATTGAGATAACGACAGTGTCCACAACGACAACATCTGCTACAACCAGGCTAGAAATTGGGGACTGGAGCTTGGACCCATAGAGCCGACAGAGGTTGCCCCACATGATGGAAGATGGAGTGAAACTGTTAAAAGAAAGAGTGAATCAAATCTACCTCGCTTTTTTACTACCCCAAAGAATGTGACAACACTGCACACAAAACTGTTTACAATGAATACAGTTCTCCATTATACGACGGCAATTAAAAATACAGAAAACAAGCCTCCATATGCACATTGTACTGCAGCATACCTCAGTCCACCAGGGGACCAGAACACAGCACAGTATTAAATGTACTGCGGCGATAAAGATAACCTTCGTAAGGTTACTCTACCCGGTAATCACAACTGGGGAAATGTTCACTGAAGGTTGACAGGGATGAGTAGAGTCTCCAGTTGGTCTTAGAAAGCTGTCAATTAGGTTTACACGTAGATGGGATAGGAGTCCATGAACGGGTGGCACATGGGATATGGTTGCTGAAGTATGTGTCAGACAGAACACACCATTAGATGCAATGGGCATGCTGGGCAGTGCAGAATGAGAGGTTCAAATGAGAAGAGGTGTGTGTGGAGGTTGAAAAAAATGTGGGTGCTCCAGTGTTAAGGCAGATGAGGTTGAGTTGATTGAGGTCAGCCAAGAGGGTATCTTACTGACCTGTTCTTATAGTTGCCAAGCAGTAGCAAGGGGTGAGAGAGCTGACCAATAAGCTGGAGGAAGTCTGCTCTGATGACAGCAAAAGACTGTGGGAAGTACGGGAAGTAGACATAACAAAGATAAAAGGTGGAAGGGAACTGCGCATTGCAACAGCTTACAGCCAGGTGTTCAGTGAGAGGATTTGGATATGGATGTCATCCAAGATGAGCAGGATGAATCCCCCAAGAGAGAATGCCGTCCTCAGGGGGAACTCAAAGCAAACCAGAAGGAAATATGAGAGGTCAAAGCAGTTGCAAGGACACAGTTTTGTTTCCTGGAGACAAAGTAACAAGGAACCGCAATTCCAAGAGCAGCAGTGATTCCTCCTTGTTGGATCTAATGCCATGAATGTTTCGTTGGAGAAGAGTCATAATGGGGAACAGGGAGGAGGGAACAAATATTGGGTAGTCACCACAGCGGCCGCCGAGTGCCAGCCTTCAAAGACTCAATGCCACCGAGTGCAGAGGCTGGAGGATCCAGTTCCATGAAATCTAGAGGCGTTGACATTCTCCCCAATCAGCCTGCAGTTTTCGGCAGAAAAACAGTAGGTGCTGCGCACTGGTGAAATGGTGGTCAGTCGGGTGGGGTATCATGCAGCACACCACTGAAGAGGATCTCAAGATTAGGGAAAAAAGGAGGTTGTTTGCCTTTATTTGATTTCTTAGAGCCTTTGTGATTGTCAGATGAAGACACCAAAGGTTGTTGGCTGGAGGGTTGTAGAAAGTCTTTGTGGAAATATTCTCTTTGTCCTTTCCGCCCTGCTGGTTGAGCAGCTGTTGATTTCACCATCGGGGGCAAAGACTTGGTGTTGGGAAGCTGTAGGAGGAGAAGATGAGGATGCTACTGTGATCTGGGCAATTTTACAACTGCAATGCTGAATTGGAGGTCGCATGTCTGCGTGGCCATGTCCTCCGTGGAGCGAGATGTAGCAAGATCAGTACGGTTTAAGTGCTGGATGGTAAAATGCAGGGCGTTCGACTAGCCAACAACTTGTGAGAGACAGGGTAACGTACTTTTTCCTTCACCTGGATCTCCTGGATGGCCCGCTCATTGGGGACAGGGGACATTCATGGGATGAGGCGGAATGGTCATCATTACAATTTGATATAGCGGGAAGAAGGAGCAGACAATTGCCCTCGTGAGCATCCCTACAAGAAGTAAAATTTTGCTGTGTTTTGATAGAACATGAGAGTGTGGTTGTAACATTGACAATGGTAGCAATGCATAGCGTTTGGAATGTACAGTCAGACCATGACGACTTCATAGCCTGCCTTAATCTTTGGTGGAAGCACTACTCAATCAAATGTGAGAAAGAGATTGCATGTAGGCACTACGGCTGCATCAATATTTTTCATTACCCAATGGACCTGAGTGATGCCCTGGTCATAGAGGTAAGTTTGGATTTCTTCCGAGTCAGATCATCAAGCAGCCAAGTGTAAATAACACTATGTGAAGAATTCAGAATTTGATGGGCCTTGACACGAACAGGATAGCCGTGGAGGATTATAGCTGTAAGCAGTTGCTGGGCTTGAAAATCAGAAATAGTCTCCAGAAGTGAAGTTTCACTACATAAGTGAGGGCAGGATTTCACAGGGCCTGCAATTGGATCAACACCTCTGAAAAATAAAAAAGTTAACTGCAGCAAAGAACTGACCTCCTTCGGAATGTGATATCACAAGGAACTGAGGTGTAGCTGAGAGTGTCTTTGAATCTTTAGTCTCATTCCGTTTACATTTTCTAGATGTAGTCCAAGATCGTGATTGGCTCACTGTGAAAAAAATCCCTCATGATTGCCTGAGTCTCCAATGGTGCTTCTTCCAACTGGGGCCCCCTCAGAGGGGGCTAACCCACTTTAGATGATTGTCCACACCTCCCAAACTCCTAACAAAGGGACCAACTGGCAATTGGAAAGGTAACAGATCAGGTAATCACCCCCATGGGCCTGGTCTGTACCAGGGGGTAAGTGTGACCCCTACCTGTCAGTCCGGTGCTAGGAATTATGCTTAACTGTCACCTGTTACACGTCAAATGCATGGGCCAGCCTTCAGGAAAACATAAGGATGAAAAAGAACAAAAAGAAACCTCAAATGCCGAGGTAGAGGAAGGGGAGGAAATCGAGAGTGAAGGAAGAAAGAAAGAAAGAAAGAAAGAAAGAAAAGCAGACGAGAGACTGTTCCGATGCTGGGCTATCTAAACTGCAAGACGTATTCCCAAAAATATCCAAGACATGTTCCCCAAGAGACAGAAAAAAGAACAGGAGGTGAGTGGACAAGCAGCATGGAAAGGAAAGAGGTGCTGCGAAGGCTGGGGCCCAGCGGTAGCTATGCACAAACTTACCACCAAGTGGTGAGCCCCCTGCGGGGCTGATGGTCTTCTAATTTCAACGTTACACATACTAAAGTGACACTCAATTTTGTGTTCAAGTGCCAAGAGATGGTCAACACATACAAATATTTTTTGTAAAGGCAAAGTAGGAAAAGAAATTGAGTTTTGTTACGAATGTTAATCAAGCCAGAATGACTCTGCATCCTGATATTCATAATCACTGTTGATATTTTGGAAAATGTCTTTCAACTCATTGTATTTAAGATATACTGTGTGAACATCCTGTGAATTGACATTCCAACATGTAATACATGTTTTAGGCAATCTGAATCTTGTATTTTCTAAGAGTTGTGTTCTCTTGCTGAAAACAAATGGAATGATAAGATTGTAAACGATAAACCTAACTGCTTTGATAATTTTAGATGATGTAACAACACTACATTAAGTTCATGAGAATAACGATGCAAAAATAGAGCTTGCAGACACCTTGTTTTCCCGCCATTATTGAGGCTCCATCATATGTTGGCTCACTATTTTGTCAATAACTCCCCAAACATCAAGCACATTGAGTACAATTTCTGACAAACGCTAAGTAGTTTTGTCCCTAGAAATATTGTGAAAGTCAATAAATCTTTCTGTGAGGGCCATCTTGTATTCAAAACCTGTGAATAATACTTATTTGTGACTTACAGAAAATTCCAGTGTTTCACTCCAACAAACTTACACGAAATGTTTTCAATGGTGTTGAGCAATAATCGTGCAATATTTTTTAAAAGAATAAACCACAATTTGACTGTGTATTACTGTATTTAACTTCTGTACTATCTAGATTTCAGCTTTTATGCCATTATCAAGTACAGTGCTAAAAACTGTTAGACCATTATTATGATATATCTGTTAATGCAGTCAAAAACAGATGAGAATGACTGACATGTGTGTTTTTTTTTAAGGTGATTACCTGCTTGGACTGTCGTAACAGAGCGTTAAATGTGCAGGCCCAGACTTCACAATGCTCTGCCAAAAGACAGGATAACTGCCCCATCTGCACAAATTGCCATGGGAATCACCCGGCAAACTACCACAGCTGTGAGACTTACCAGAGGTTGATGCATGACCTGAGACGCAAATAACTACACGACAGTGGTCATGGCAAACTGGTTCAAAAACTAGAAAGAAGGTGGTGTTTCAACTGCAGCCTGGTCAGTTTCTGGCAATACCACCTCAGAAGGACCCTTGGGCTTTCCCCCTTCCCTACAGTGCTGCCCCCCCCCCCCCCTCCTCCCCCACAGTGCCAGAGATGCACTCACCCCCACCACCACAGGGGGCCAATACTGGCAGAGGTACTGCCAGCAGCACTTTAAAGCCCGCACCAGTAACACTCCAGCAAATGGCAGGCAATGATCTCAGCAGCCTGATGAGAGAGCTGTATGAACTTAGATCAGTGTTTTCAGTGTTTGTTGGACTTAATCTTAGTAACACTAACATCAAAAATCAAATAAATAATGCCTCAGTGAGAGCTGTGCCAGATAAGTTCACAAAAAAGATGGTCATAGTGGAGGCAGTCATACTATTCTCTGAATGGCCCTTAGGTATGAAAACATACAAATATTAAATTGAATGTTAATAGTATTTCTGCTAAGATAATACAACTGCATTCCTTCCTAGATCAGCAAGCCACAGGGGTCACCTGCACACACAGACAAATTATCATAGGCAGGTCACCTGAAAATCTGCTACTACACTCCAGCATGATGGACTAGCCTATCAGTCACCAAGTGTAGTGGAAGGGTTGCCTTTCTTGTGAGGCAGATGATTTACCACCAGACAATCAATATACCAAATTTGGTCACGGTCAGGGCTGGAGGTGTTGAGTTAAACATCCTAATTACAATTTCTGTATGCAACTCTCCACACAGTAACATAAATGCACAGGACCTTCAGGTTGTAACAGGCAATTACAAGCATGTATTAACAGCTGGGGACCTGAATGCCACACAGTGACTGAGGTTGCAACTTCATGATGCTAGCAGAAGGAGATGGAGGCAGTCTGAGGGGGGCAATCCCTTCCTGAGGGTAACTGTTCCAGAAGAGCCTTCTCACATCCCCTATTATGCTCAGTTCAGGTTCGATATCCTTCATATTTTCCCAACGAAGGGCCTGCAGTGGGGGATGTGACCACAGTTTTACGAGCTGCACTCAGACCATAGCCCATAATATTGGAATGTGCCAATGTTGAAGAGAGACAGGAGGATGGCAAAAATAACACACACTGCTAACTGGCAACAATACAACACCCTAGTGGGACATCACCTGGAGGGGATACCGAAAATGCGAAACGGATAAGAGGCAGACTAAGGAACTGAGTATTTCACAAAAGTGCTACAGATGTGTGATTGAGAAACAAGCATCAGGCAGACCATCACACCTGGTGCTAGGGACTTAGCCCCTGACATCTGACACACGATAGTGACGCGACATGAAGGGCGCGACACGAACCAAGTACTTACTCTTCCACATGGAAGATCATGAAACCACTGAAGGCACTGTAGACAAGCCACGCCAAGGGGAAAATGGACACATCTATGATGATGATGATGATGAGAAAGATGAAGTACTGACAACGTCACTGGAGTCACAATTTCAAACTCATGGCATTGAAGATGAAGCGACTGACAGGTAGAGGGGACAAATAAGTGAACAAGTAGCTCAGTTGAGAGATATTAGGCCAATGTATACACCAGTTTCCAACTGCCTTGTGAGTGCCTACATTAGATGGCTAGAGAAAAACAAACCACCCCGACCTGACAAGGTCCGTGTCCCCCACCTCAACCACCTACCTCCTTCAGCAATCGCCTACCTCATCACTGTCTATGACCAATGCCTCTCCCTAACCAACTCCCCAACCACCTGGTGAGTTCAAACACTTGCACAGATACCAAAAAAGCACTCCCTGGTGAAATGGAACATACCTGCACCAACATTGTTATAATGGGAAATTACTACCAAAATTTTAAAGAAACATCCAATTTTTCAGGGTAAAGATTACGAAAATAATAAACAATTTGTGTGATACTGGTGATCAGCACAGTCATAATAAATCTGTTGTTACAATTATGTGGTGGTGGAGGAGGAGGAGGAAATAAACAGAATGTCCAGGCGG
The DNA here is from genome assembly GCF_021461395.2 of Schistocerca americana. Classification (NCBI taxonomy): domain Eukaryota; kingdom Metazoa; phylum Arthropoda; class Insecta; order Orthoptera; family Acrididae; genus Schistocerca; species Schistocerca americana. The sequence continues at coordinate 254,481,063 of NC_060119.1, read as the reverse complement.
CAAGGTTTGATCCAGAGATCATGCATTTGTGCAACTAAGCATGTGCTTACTTGGCTGTGGACCCCTCGAGTACTAGTGATCCCACGAAATATATTAGCATGCCTAAACCACTGAAGGCTAATCCCAGGGTAGACAAGCCATGCCAAGGGGAATTTTATCAAAACCAGTTGGGAGTCGCATCTTCCTATTTACTATATTAAAAGTCCCAACCATGATCTACACATCCTATCAATACGAAGCAAACCGGTGATGGGAGCATTTATGGTTCCCTTGTTAGAGATGGACAAAGCACAAGAAGGCAAACTGCAAACAAATATAATGTCATATGAATATGTAGAGGACACCTTTTAAAAAAAACTATGTGTATCGTTTTTCAAATATCCAGAATTTTTCTAAAACTGAATGCAATTATGTTTTCTGATGTTTGGTAGTAATTCACTTAAGTAGTCTTATCTTTTCTTCATGGCACATTTATTTAAGCCAGTGACTTCAAAGCACACCACAGCAACTTCACTAATGTCATCACCAATGGAAGTGTCTCGTTCTACCTAGTTATATAATTTATGTCCAAGCTGTGTCAATTTTAATCGCTATTTCACTTTTCCATTCTGTCCTGTTTCTCGCCTCACTCAACTGCAAATAAAATCTACAAGAGACCTGTTCCGATGTCCTAAATAAGCTCATTATAAACATTGTTCAAATAACCATTGGAGAAGACTGCAAGATGGCAAACAGCCTTACCTGTGAGTCAGCTAGAGAGACGTTCTCTACAGCAGAAGAAATGCTGGTTACAGTGCTTTCTGGTTGCGCTGACATCAGATCTTGTGCTCTCTCTTTAACAAACTCAAACAAGGTATACGTCATAGCTGCTCCTAAATACTGTTCAGCTTCTTTATCAATTTCAGATACAATATGTGCCTTCACCTCTGGTAATCTAGATGGGGAAGAGAAACATACTAATAGTGAAGATTTTCAAAATTTGTACATATTAACAGCTGTATAACTGGATGTGTATTAAATAATTTCCATCAAAACAGAAGACTGCTTTTACAGTTTAAGTGTAGCGTACTACTGTTTCTATAAATAGAAATAACACACAAATTCAATGCACATTCTTAAATGTGACAGGTACCCACAAACATTTTCACAACTGACTAATATACTTGCAGATGGAAAAGTCCCTTGAGAAAACTATTACATTACAAAGACACGACACACAGGCTCCTCTCATTAAGGATTTGAGTAACCTCTTCCTCCTTTCCAACCCTTATCCAGCTAACCCTCTTTCTTCCCTGAGAAAGGAACTACCAGCTAAATGCCTACATTTTGTTTCTTCCCACTTTTATGCATGTACCAGCAGCACTGGAACTTTGCCTTCAGAAGGTAAGTATTATGAATACATTATAGTATCAAGACACCAAATGCTGAGGAACATGGCTAAAAAACTTTTGTTAAATTAATAAACTGATAGACATTAAGTATAATGGAGCCGATGTGAAATTTACAACTACAAAACATATCAAAACTGTTGAGCCAAAGTATCAATAAATGCAAGATCGAAAGAGTGTGTGTGTGTGTGTGTGTGTGTGTGTGTGTGTGTGTGTGTCTGTGTGTTTTGAGGTTTTCGGGCGCTAAGCAGCGTGGTCATCAGTGCCCAAACGCATAGAAACAGGAACACGTGCGTTGAAGGGACGGAGACAGACGGCGAACAAGGAGAATGGCTAAAAGACACAGACCTGATGCAGTTCCAAATCTTCACGCACAGAGGCAAAACAAGAGGAGAAGAAACGCACTAAAAAAGGAAATGCAAAATATGATTCTTGAGAAGGTTAAAATACTGTTTAATCACATCTCTCTCAGGAAAAGAGGGGATTATACATTAGCAATGGTATATAACCACTGATGATGCATTGCACTGGCTAAAAGCATATCTTTTATTACTGGGGCATTTCAAAATCTTTTGGGCAAGATGTGTATATTTTAATTTTAAAGAAACTATTGAAAGTAGCATATGAAGTGAAAAGGTAATTATATGTGTTTTCCAAATATAACAAAATTAACAGCCAGAACCAGAAATTTCTGTCGCAAGATTTCGTGTAACAGTAAACATAAAAACATATTCCTGTTAGGGATGTAAATCCGCCCCCAAGGGTAAGAGGAAAGTATCTGGCAGCATTGCCCAAATTATTCTAATTGACTGTCAACAATCTGGACATGCAGTTCTAGTCACATACCAATAATCTGAGCTAATTCTTCCGAACTGAAACTGTGAAACAGTGCCTTTCTGATTGAGAACTCCTAAGCTCCAATTTAATCATGAAGTGAGTCTACATGATCAATTTTGATTATAATTGCTTCTGATATCTGAGGGACAGTATCTGTAAGTTTCATTTTGTTAGGCATATGACAACGTTCTGTAAATTTCATTTTATTGGGCATGTAATAAGCCTGTTATTACTCAAAAATATGAGCTAAACCTACAGTCTAAACGGTGTAAGAGGCTTTAAGTTTTAAGTGTAACATGCCTAAAAATATAAACTAACTGAAATGCCCCTACTACTGTGGCAGGTTGCATTACATCAACATCAGCATTGCTTTTCCCTATGGGTTATTTTAGACAAGCTCATTTTTGTGAATCCTCAGGTCACCATTTCAGAATTCAATCATATATGATACATGTATAGCTATACATCGTAATTTTTGATAAATTCAAGTTTGAAGGCTAAAGGATGTGTATCCAGTAATTAGTCAGGCACCAATATCCCTATTTTCAGATATCAACTACCGGTACTTAGTAATGAGCTGATCTACAAACCTCAGTTTTTATGCACCTAGTATGTAGGCCACTAGAACATAATGTATAAAAAGTAGGATACATCATACTGATTTTTCATGAAAAATGTTGACAAACACATTTTCCTACACTGTGCTTTAAATTTTGTAATTTTTTAAAAAAGCCTAACTTTGTAAGGGGAAACAGCACAGATCCCAGCTTGTAACTCTTTAGCTCTAGCACTACATAAAAATAACGAAAAGCATTTGGCACTGAAATTAACAGGTCTTACACTTACTTAAAGATGACTCCGTCGGAGAAAAACATCAGATCTGATAAACTTCAAAGTCCTGCAAGGAGTCCATAGACAACTCAATCTCAACATGAGTTTTTTGCTGAAATGTTTACACATTTGGTAGCAGCCTTAGGTGCAAATAAGAGTATTCTACCTCACTTTATTCACTGGCAAAGAAAAAAATGAAATGCCATTTTCACATATCAGTGACTAGAAATGCACAGCACAGTTGTGGTCCTGGAAATGTCCTAACTGTATTCTACATGTTCTCCAAGAAACATCCGTACAATTTGAGCTGTAGTCACTGCTACTAAGACCTTTCTAATGAAGAGAATTTCAGCACATGCAAATGGGACCACTGGTGCTCTGGCAGCTCGTGAAAATGCTCTGTTGGAACAGCTGCATGTGGGGCAGTTGGCAGTTTTCAAATATGGTGATAACTAGTACATAGAACACATTTCCCAGATATCATATGCATTTAGGAATGTTGAGATTAATTGCACATCTCCTGCTGAATCACAATTCCTTTCAAGGTCCAGTAGGAAAAATACTGTTCAGAATCCATTCTCCAATGTTATATGTAATGTAAATGTCCCATCATTACAAAGTCACAGTGCATGGCTGTATAAAGTACTATAAGATGATCATATGTCTCACTTTTAAGATCATTTATTTCATCTTTGGTATCAAGATGTTAAGGAAAACAATACTGTATACAACACCAATTTAGTGCACCCAAGAAGTCTTGTAATTTTTTACACTGAAGGGACATTTAACAGTTACAACATATACATTAAGAAAATGATTGTCAATTATTTTCAGCTCTCACCTGTTTACTGTTCTGACCTGTAGATCAACCACAAATATTTTAAGAATAATTTTTCGAGGGATATACACAGTTTTTATATGCAAACCCCCTGTAGTGTTGAATGTGGGTGGCAGACTATGCATCAGTGCCATTTTCATTTTACTCTTTGCCAATGAATAAAGCGAGGAAGGATATTCTCATTTGCACCTAAGGTTGCTACCAGATATGCAAATATTTCAGTAAAAAATCAAGTTGATGTTCGATTGACTACATACCCCTCCCATGGCTTTGAAGTTCTTCAAATCGGACATTTTTCTCTGATGGAGTCATCTTTACGTGAAGGCGAGACCTATTCACTGCAATACTAAATGATTTCATTATTATTTATACTTCATTCTAGGGCTAAACAGTTAAAAGCCAAGATCTGTACTGTTTCCCTGTTAGACTTAAAAAAAAAAAAATCATTAATTTAAAGCACAGCATGGAAAGTTGACATTTTTCATAAAAGATTTGAGTGATGTATCCTAATTTTTACACGTTATATCAATAGACCTACATACTAGATGCATATAAAACTGAGGTCTTTACTAAGTAGTAGATTTCAGAAAATAAGGAAATTGATGCCCGACAAACAACCAGATAAATGCCTCTCAGCATTCAAACCAGAATTTATCAAAATCGGGACAGTGCTATTTGGCAGTTTTACTATTAAGACATGTAGGTATCCATGTAATAAATATGACAATTCTGAAACGGTCATTTTATCACCTACTGTGATATTACACAAAATGATTGCTATTTCTTTTTGCTGGCATCTGTTACAGATGTATCTTGCATGTTGCCAGTTGTAAACCAGGAAGAATCAATAGCTAGTGCACCTGTTGCTAATCAAAACTAGATTACTCACACCTCCTAAAATTTATGATTGCAGTTGGTACCAAATTGGTATTCCCACCAATCTGGTATTGTCAGTATATGGTGTAAAGTGGGACATTTTGTACTTATTTTGTATGTAACCTTACACTGTAGACCTTACAATTGTAATCAACTATTGTATAAGCTATAAATTATAACTTTATTTGAATGAAAGATGTAGTAGTAAAATGTATGATGGTTTAGTAGCAATGTAACATTTTACCCTCTTTAGTGTTCTAGGGTTAATCAGCCAATCTACAGTTTAAATGAACCAGAAAAACCAAACTTACTTTATTCAAGTCAGCAAATGCATTAATACTGTTACTCAAAATAGTTGTGTGTAAATGGTGAATGAGATCAACATGATGTTTAAAAAGATTAACAAAATTCTCAGTGTGATGTCATGTGAAAACATTCCAGAGTTAAGGAGTTTCAGGGCAATGTCACTCCTCATGTCTTATGTGTGCTGCAAGGTGCAACTAAAATTCAGTATTAAGAGCTGCAACACAATCTGTAAAGTTGTCCAACAAGACTTACTGATATGGTATTGCTATTATGTTCACCCTATATAACAAAACTGAACAAGGCAATGTATTTGCAGGAAACATCTTTTATCCTTTACTAGAAGCCCGCAGTTACTACGTGCAGTGCAACTGCAAAGTTACAGAATTTAAAATCAAGTCACAGGAGTAATCAAAATATATAATTGAAATTGTGTTCGTCGCAGGCACATCTTTGTTATTCAGCGGTATAATTTTAGGCGATTCACAGTACCAACAGAAACATACTTACATGTGCTTGTTATAAAAAGTGTCCATATTTATCTTCGGCTTTTCGGTGGGATATGTTTCACCCCATGATATTTCTAAGAGAAATGTCTTCGGGTCTCCATCATCACCGTACTATGGGGATAGAAATTCACAACGATTCCTGTTAAAGTGCTCACTTTACCTATAAAAAAATACCACTAAGCTTTTGGAAAATCTTTTTCACCTTATACTGAAATGTTGTGGCTGTGAGCTGGCGAAAGGCCGGATCGCCATCGTAAATCGATGACAGGACTTCACGTTCCTCTTCCTGTAGTTCTGCATCGGACATGTTCGATAGAAATTTGAACAATCGACGGTTTAAGAATTCTGTGCATGTGAGTATTAAATTGTTTCTTAGGGGTTGCTTTTCTCCTTCATTATATGTATATGCACCACTTAACCACGAATACGCAGCAATACGGGTTTCTCTTAACTCGACGTTGACGTAGCTATACTGTTATATTAAGACAAATGACAAAAATAAACTGCCTATTACTACAACTTAAATTGGAAGAAACATTACGGTAGCCCTTTAGTCTGCTACAAAATATCCCCCCGCCTAAGTTGCTAAACAAAAATTAACACACAACCCCTGCCACAACCACATGCTTACTACGCTCACAGAGCAAAGCTAAGGCAAAAGATAGAAACTTGGAAAGCGGTGGGATAGGTAAATGTCATGTTGACACTTGCACAAACATTTATACACCTCCCCAAACATGTAAATTTGGCGTATGTTTAAAATCAGCTATTACTACAGCAATAAACTTCAACAGAGTGGATTACTGAGATACATTACATAAACGCATAATCACTGCTTTCACTACGGAGACATACAGTATCTAAAAATATCCGGACACCTAGTTATTTCGGACCTGGAGCTTCCTTAAAGTAGGATCAGAAGCCATGTAACACGCTATTATATCCAGTTAGAGTATCTGGGGAAGATGCTAATGAAATTATGCCGCCAGATTGGACATGAGAAAATGATTTGATTTACAGGAACATTCTAAATGACATGACTGAGCCTTAAAGTGGCATGTAATTTCAGGAAACAGGCCCGCTGTTGTTTTTGCCTTACATCGTCCACTCATAGTACTGGCGAAGCTAAACTAGGTTAAAACCGTTTTGATAGGACCTCAAGAAAGGGATCCCTGTGCTCCAAATTCCTTGTGGTGAACAGTGAGAACAGTGCGACATTTGGTTTATCCATGGAAGTTTAGTATCAGCTGTTGGTAAGAACTGCAGGTGAGGTAACCATTATCATTTACTCTCTACATTTCTATGTTTCAGCCTAGATATTGCTTATGTGATTTCTTTCGTTAGTATGTTAGTGCTAAGTGGAAAGAAAAGTAATTTTTATTATTTTTAAGTCTTTTGTTCATGTGTGGACAATAAAATATTTAAAAAACTTTTGTTTGATAACACAAAATACTGTCTTTTCACAACACAGAAACAAACTCTGCTAAAATGTTGCCGTAGGCTACGTTTCTTTGGAGCCATTTTGAAAAATGTCTTCAATTGGGAACAGTGAGACAAGAATGTTGATGGTACAGGAAGACATGTCTCATTGTTCACAATGCTTGTTTTTTATTTATTTTATTATTTATTTCCTTGATGCGAGTGAACCGCTGGGATGTAGAAAGCGTCAGATTATTAGAATAATATCCATTTGTAAATAGTCATCAGACTTACCATCGAAGTCATATGTAAACGAATACATGAGGTACAAGTGTTCAAATGACAACAGTCGTAATGCTGGTTAAACAAACAAATGATAAGGCTTATATTCTAATTTATATAAAAGCATTGTCAACAATTGATATACAGTGCTATATAGTCATTTCTTACAGGAATGCTTAAAATTAAACACATTTCACTAATTATTAAACAGTGTCAAAAAACTCCTGTAAAGAAAAGAGAGAACTATTCAAAAGAGAAAGTTTTAGCTGTTTTTCGAATTTAGTCATATCTCCAATTACTGATTTAACATTAACTGGAAGTTTATTGTGTACTTTTAAACATAAATTATGTACTCTGTCCTGTGCAATGCTGAGACTTTTTTATCTTTGTGAAGATCATGTTCGCTTCTTGTGTCATGATCATGATTTTCACTGTTTGTCCTGTGCATTGTATATTATTGTTCACAAAGTACATTAGTGAAAAATATGTATTGGCATGGCATTGTGAGGACCCCAGTTGTTTGAATAATTTTCTGCAAGAGCATCAAGGATGCACTCTACTCATAATTCTCACGTCTCTCTTCTGTGCAATAAAGGTTTTATTTGTTTGTTACTGAAACCAGAACGTGATGCCATATAAGTGAATGGAAGTATCCCAAGTACACAGCTTTGATTGAGTCCAAGTCAAGAACAGATGAAATTGAGCAAATGGGAAATGCTCCCAAATTCAGTCTTTTACATAGGTCAACGATACGAGCTGATCAGTTTAGAGTGTTGTTAATGTGTAATCCCAGGAATTCTTTGAATAAAGTGTTCACAGAGTTCTGTAGACTGTAGTTTGGTATATTCTCTGTCATTATGGTTGTGTCATCTGCAAATGGGTTGAAGTGTGTTTCTTGTGTCATACACCATGGCTTACGACAATATTTGTTTGCTTTATAAAACAGTGAATTTAGTATTTTTGGTTTGTAAAATTTACTTTTAGGCTATACAATGTACAGTTGCTAAGGTATGTCAAGGAAAAGCCTTGGAGGAAAATAGAAACAAAGAATATAGGAAATGGCTTATGAACAAAGACTTACACTTTGGAAAATGGAACATTAGGACATTGGCAACTCTTAGAGCTTTCAATATTCTGTCAGAAGAACTCATCAGATATGAAATGGATCTAGTAGCACCACAAGAAGTTAGACATCCAGGAACAGGAAAACTGGAAATGGATGGTCACATTTTATACTACTGTGAGTCGGAAGAATGGAAGTTCCAGAAGGGAGTAAGTTTTATGGTCAGCAAAAGTTTAGCTGCAGCAGTAACCGATTTCCAACCAATTGATGATAGAACAGCTGCCATGAGACTGAAAGGTAGATTCACAAATATAACAATAGTTATACTATATACTACAACTGAGGAAATGGAGGACAAAAAGAAAGAGAGTTTTTATGAAATTCTCGAAGAGGTAATTAATAAGACACCAGGATATGATATGAAGCTCATATGGGAGATGCCCAATGGTAAAGTTGGAAGGGGGAAAGCCTATATGCTGAAAGAAATGCTAACAGTGTGAGGTTTCTAAGCTGTGCAAGTGCAGCCAACCTAAGGGTTACGAGCAGACTTTCCTCTCAAGGACATTCACAAGATAACTTGGGTATCGTGAGATGGAAGAACAAAAAACCAAATAAACCATGTCCTGGTAGATCAAAGACATAAAAGCAGTATAATGAAGATGAAAGGGACCTGAGGCAGGCATAGACCGTTATTTCGTCGTAGCAGAAATATGCCAAAGAATAGCAATAGAAAACCAAGAGGGGGGGGGGAGCATAAAAGATCATAACATTGACATAGACAGATTAAAGGGTAATGGCAAAGAACATGAGTTTATCATTTAGCTACAAAACAAATTTGATGTTCTAACAATGAAAGACAACCTTGACAATGAATACAACTGGGAAAGGATAAAAACAAATGTAGAAGAAGTGGTACTAGAAGTATGTGAAAAAAAAGAAAGAAGAAAAATCTATGGTTTTAGAAGAATGTGAGCTAAAAGTGAAAGAAAGAAGAGCAGTGAAGGAAAAACATTACAAGAGGACTCCAACAAAAGTAAAGAAGCGTACAAAAATGTTAACAGAGAATGTTCTCAGAAGGAAAAAGAGAGAACATCTGGAAATTTACTCAAAAGAGGAGAGGAGGTTAAAAGTGCAGGGAATGTAAGAGACTTTTACAGATCAGTGAGATTTTTCAGAAGAGCATATATAACACGGATGTATGGGCATTAATGATAAAAGTGGTAATACTGTTCTGGAAAGATCCAAAGGTACAGAAATTTGTAGGGAAAATTTTGAGGAGCTTCGCAATGTTGAAGATAGAAGTGCAGAAATGGAGCAACGGTATGATTATCAGAGTGCAGATCCTGTCATGGAACTGCCAACAGTGAAAGTGACCATAGACTCAACCAAAATACTAAGAAACAACAAATCTCCAGGGAGAGATGGAATAACAGCTGAATTTTTTTAAGGAGTGAGGAATAAAAACTGCAAAACAAATACACAAGCTTGTTAGGAACATCTGGAATAAAGAAAGAATGCCAGAGGAGTGTACAGAAGCGATAATACTATTAATCCATCAAAAGGCTGACAAACAACAATGCAGGAACTACCAGAGACATCTCATTAATTAGCACCGCCTATAAAGTGTTCTTCAAGATCCCAAGAAAAAATTACAACCATATTTAAAAGAGATAATAAATAAGAAGCAAGCGGGTTTTATGAAGAACCGTTCAACTACTGACCAGCTATTCATACTGAAAGGAGCCATATCCAACTATTGGGAGTATAAAAAAACAATGGCAATTTTAAGAAAGTCTATATCAGTATATCCAAAGATAAGTTGTGGGAGAAAATGCAGAGATTTGAAATACCGACAAGGATTATAAACCTTGTGAAAGTGACACTGAGAGGCTTGGAAGGGGTAGGGGAAATGGATGTAGAATATTCCAAAGCGTTTGACATACAAACAGGAATCAGGAAAGGAGATGGAATATCATCCTTCTTGTTCAACATTGCGATACAGGAAGTGTTGGATGCAGGAAGTGTAGCAGAAGAGGGAATTACAGTAGGAACAAAAATAAATGTACTGGTCTTTGCAGATGACATAGACTGAATGTGGAAAATATGGATACCCTAAAAATACTGGCAAAAAGACTCTTTCAAAAAGCAGAGGAAGCTGCATTAGAAGGAAATGCCTAAAAAACAAAATTCATGAGAATAGAAAGAAATCACACAACACAAAGAGGTGAAACTCTGCAGATCGATAACCACATGTTTGAAGAAGTAGATGAGTTTAAGTATCTGGGGGTAGTAGTAAACAACAAAAACGACGAGAAGCAAGAAATAGAGGCGAGGATCGAAGCTACATCCAGAGCACCATACTCACTCAACAAACTACTGTCATCTAATATTTTTTCAACAGGAACCAAAGTAAGAATATATCATACCATAATCAGACCAATATTGCTATATGGGGCGGAAATATGGAGAGTAAAAAAATGGTTCAAATGACTCTGAGCACTACGGGACTTAACTGCTGAGGTCATCAGTCCCCTAGAACTTAGATATACTTAAACCTAACTAACCTAAGGACATCACACACATCCATGCCCGAGGCAGGATTCGAACCTGCAACTGTAGCGGTCTCGCAGTTCCAAACTGTAGCCCCTACAACTGCTCGGCCACTCTGGCCGGCTATGGAGAATAGATAAATAGAAGGAGAGAAAGATAAAAGGTTTTGAAAATAAAATCTTGCAAAAGATATTTGGACTTATCTTTGAGAGAGGAGAATAGCAAAGAAGAAAGGACAGGGAGCTCATGGTGCTATACAATGAACCAGAGGTAGTTGCAGCGGCCAAACAAGAAGACTAAGATGGCCCAGCCACGTGTATAAAAGAGAGCAGGGATCTTTACTGACAGAAGTCTCAGAGAATAAACTGGAAGGACGAAGATCTCTAGGCAGGCTGAAAATGAGCTGGAGAGACCATGTTGCCAAGAATCTCCTGGTGCTGGGAGCAAGGAAAGAAGATCCCAAAGCTAGAATACTGTGGAAGAGTCTACTTGACGAAGTCAAAAACAGACTGCAGTTTGTGGGGCCAGGAAGTAACAGTAAGCTATACAATGCAAAGAAGAAAAGGGACTAAGAGGAAACAGGGAGATTTTCAGAATTTTCAATGAAGAAAGCTGTTGTGCTTGTGACAGAAAAAAGTGAGCATCAGCATTATCTTTTCAAACTTTCAGTAGTGAATATGTCAAGAAATATCATGAGGATAATGGATCAAAAATGTGCCCTGACTATTCAGTGAATCTCATTTTCTCACCAGGAAATTGTGATATATTTAATTGTATGCTCTAAAATGTTTATGGACCTTCTATGAAAGACTGCTATAGTTTAACTTATAAACCAGGTATTCAAAGTAACATTGTTGTCCTATCAACATGAACTGAAAATGAATAACTGTCCACTGACTGGATGAAAAGTTTTTGACAGAGATTTCCCCAATTGTCTCCTAGAACACCACAAGGATGCTGTATGTCTAGAGCTACAGGTTTTAATAAATTCAGCATGTGAAACTTCTTTGATAAAAGAGAAGAAGTTATCATTCATTCTCCAGATTTTGCTGATGGATCACACACTTTCAGTCTAGGTGAAACTGGAACAACAGTCCAGAAGTCACAGAAGGTATTTACCTATTCACCTCACTTCAACCCTCCCCCAATGATATTTCCATGTGAAAGTTTCAAAGAGCATATGACATTAGGTCCACCTGCACGAATATAATGCAGTAATGATTCCACCTCACTGCACCAATAAATTGCAGCCCACCTGATGAAAACATTTCGAACATTTTGTGATGCTGCTGTAGATATGCTGATGATGTCACATACAGCTGAAACTTTTTCAATTTACAATGTTGCTGATTCTGTGGGAGTAGCATATCTCTGGGGAATGACTCCACTTAATATCACTGCTGGATTTAAAAAGACAGGCATTTTTCTATTTGATCACCAGGTGTCCAAAGAAGATGATTTCTTTCCATCCTCTGTTACTGCTGGGCCTCTACCTAAAAGCCTGGAAACAGGCATAGCATCTCTCAAAGTCCAAGCTTTGCTCCTAGATAATCATGGTGATTCTGATGAAAGTGAATTAATTTTACAAGCTTTTTAAGAAGTCGAGAACTGTGATTTATCACATCTGTTTCCAGAGCCAAAACTTGTCAACTTTTAAGACTTAGAGCACTCATCTGAATTGGGTGTTTTCACTTTGTAGAATTTGAGAGAAAAAGAAAACGTGTTTTTCAGGAAAAATCCTTAAATTTGTATTGTGTGAAGTGATTTTTCTCTTGAAAACTTTCAAACTAGACAATAAATTTGCAACCTCTCTGGTTTCTGATATTTTTTACATTGACAAAAAATGTATTAAACTGTTATTGTTAAACTTTACAAGAAATGTATTAAACTGCTATTTCTAACTGCATGAAAACACAAGGCAAGACGAAAAAGGCAGCAATCTGCTTTTTATTATAGATAAATTTTGATTCTTATGATGTTCTCTAGGATTTGAGACACTGTCTCATTCTTCCTACCAGTAAAAATTCCCTCATACAGTGAGACATTTTCATTTTTTTAAATGAGAGAGAAATGGTACAAGATGTAATTCTGACACTTTGCACATACTTAAACATATTATACATCGTCACTGTAGAACATTATACTAATAATTTTTTAGGAAAGTGTAATTTGATTCTCAGTTTCGTAGTGGAAGAATGGGAACAGTGAAGAGCCAATTCATGCTTGCCATCATGTCGCGTCCCACGAAAACGTTCCATAATGCATTTCAAATGGCAACATTCACACAGGCAGTCAACTCACGCCATGTCAAGTCATTGTCAAGGTTTCTAGGAAAGAATGTTTTGCTGGTAATGATGGCGGCAGGAACCATGAACTTTGCTGAGTTGTGATGACATGTATACCTCAGTGATACACTTCACCATATAATTGCAGCAACCACAATGTACAGGTATCTGCTGAAAGGCCAGAGAAATGTGTGGTCCCTGGATAGGGGCAACAGACTTTTCAATAGCTGCAGGTGCAACAATCTAGGTGATTGACTGATTTGCCCTTGTAACACACCTAACATGGCCATGCAGAGCTTGTACTGTGAACGACTGAAAGTAAGGACAAACTACAATCGTTATTATTCCCAGAGCATGAATTTCTAGTGTATGGTTAAATAAGATGGCATTCTCTTGGATAAAATATGGTTCGATGAACCCTCTGCTAGGCACTTAAGTGTGAACTGCAGAGTAACCATGTAGATGTACAAATATCTTTTTTTTTTTTTTTGGTCATCAGTCTACTGGCTGGTTTGATGCGGCCCGCCACGAATTCCTCTCCTGTGCCAACCTCTTCATCCCAGAGTAGCTCTTGCAACCTACGTCGTCAATCATTTGCTTGACGTATTCCAATCTCTGTCTTCCTCTACAGTTTTTGCCCTCTACAGCTCCCTCTAGTACCATGGAAGTCATACCCTCATGTCAGCAGATGTCCTATCATCCTGTCCCTTCTCCTTATCAGTGTTTTCCACATATTCCTTTCCTCTCCGATTCTGCGTAGAACCTCCGCATTCCTTACCTTATCAGTCCACCAAATTTTCAACATTCGTCTATAGCACCACATCTCAAATGCTTCGATTCTCTTCTGTTCCGGTTTTCCCACAGTCCATGTTTCACTACCATACAATGCTGTACTCCAGACGTACATCCTCAGAAATTTCTTCCTCAAATTAAGGCCGGTATTTGATATTAGTAGACTTCTCTTGGCCAGAAATGCCTTTTTTGCCATAGCGAGTCTGCTTTTGATGTCCTCCTTGCTCCGTCCGTCATTGGTTATTTTACTGCCTAGGTAGCAGAATTCCTTAACTTCATTGACTTCGTGACCATCAATCCTGATGTTAAGTTTCTCGCTGTTCTCATTTCTACTACTTCTCATTACCTTCGTCTTTCTCCGATTTACTCTCAAACCATACTGTGTACTCATTAGAGTGTTCATTCAGTTCAGCAGATCATTTAATTCTTCTTCACTTTCACTCAGGATAGCAATGTCATCAGCGAATCGTATCATTGATATCCTGTCACCTTGTATTTTAATTCCACTCCTGAACCTTTCTTTTCTTTCCATCATTGCTGCCTCGATGTACAGATTGAAGAGTAGGGGCGAAATGCTACAGCCTTGTCTCACACCCTTCTTAATACGAGCACTTCGTTCTTGATCGTCCACTCTTATTATTCCCTCTTGTACATATTGTATATGACCCGTCTCTCCCTATAGCTTACCCCTACTTTTTTCAGAATCTCGAACAGCTTGCACCATTTTATATTGTCGAACGCTTTTTCCAGGTCGACAAATTCTATGAAAGTGTCTTGATATTTCTTTAGTCTTGCTTCCATTATTAGCCGTAACGTCAGAATTGCCCCTCTCGTCCCTTTACTTTTCCTAAAGCCAAACTGATCGTCACCTAGCGCATTCTCAATTTTCTTTTCCATTCTTCTGTATATTATTCTTGTAAGCAGCTTCGATGCATGAGCTGTTAAGCTGATTGTGCGATAATTCTCGCACTTGTCAGCTCTTGCCGTCTTCGGAATTGTGTGGATGATACTATTCCGAAAGTCAGATGGTGTGTCGCCCGACTCATACATTCTACACACCAACGTGAATAGTCGTTTTGTTGCCACTTCCCCCAATGATTTTAGAAATTCTGATGGAATGTTATCTATCCCTTCTGCCTTATTTGACCGTAAGTCCTCCAAAGCTCTTTTAAATTCCGATTCTAATACTGGATCCCCTATCTCTTCTAAATCGACTCCTGTTTCTTCTTCTATCACATCAGACAAATCTTCACCCTCATCGAGGCTTTCAATGTATTCTTTCCACCTATCTGCTCTCTCACTTGGAAGAGCAGTTGAACGGAATAGACAGTGTCTTGAAAGGAGGATATAAGATGAACATCAACAAAAGCAAAACGAGGATAATGGAATGTAGTCAAATTAAATCGGGTGATGCTGAGGGGATTAGATTAGGAAATGAGACACTTAAAGTAGTAAAGGAGTTTTGGTATTTAGGGAGTAAAATAACTGATGATGGTCGAAGTAGAGAGGATATAAAATGTAGACTGGCAATGGCAAGGAAATCGTTTCTGAAGAAAAGGAATTTGTTAACATCGAGTATAGATTTAAGTGTCAGGAAGTCGTTTCTGAAAGTATTTGTATGGAGTGTATCCATGTATGGAAGTGAAACATGGACGATAACCAGTTTGGACATGAAGAGAATAGAAGCTTTCGAAATGTGGTGCTACAGAAGAATGCTGAAGATAAGGTGGGTAGATCACGTAACTAATGAGGAGGTATTGAATAGGATTGGGGAGAAGAGAAGTTTGTGGCACAATTTGACTAGAAGAAGGGATCGGTTGGTAGGACATGTTTTGAGGCATCAAGGGATCACAAATTTAGCACTGGAAGGCAGCGTGGAGGGTAAAAATCGTAGAGGGAGACCAAGAGATGAATACACTAAGCAGATTCAGAAGGATGTAGGTTGCAGTAGGTACTGGGAGATGAAGAAGTTTGCACAGGATAGAGTAGCATGGAGAGCTGCGTCAAACCAGTCTCAGGACTGAAGACCACAACAACAACATCTGCTCTCTCCTCTGCATTTAACAGTGGAATACCCGTTGCACTCTTTTTAATGTTACCACCGATGCTTTTAATGTCACCAAAGGTTGTTTTGACTTTCCTGTATGCTGAGTCTGTCCTTCCGACAATCATATCTTTTTCGATGTCTTCACATTTTTCCTGCAGCCATTTCGTCTTAGCTTCCCTGCACTTCCTATTTATTTCATTCCTCAGCGACTTGTATTTCTGTATTCCTGATTTTCCCGGAACACGTTTGTATTTCCTCCTTTCATCAATCAACTGAAGTATTTCTTGTGTTAGCCATTGTTTCTTCGCAGCTACCTTCTTTGTACCTATGTTTTCCTTCCCAACTTCTGTGATGGCCCTTTTTAGAGATGTCCATTCCTCTTCAACTGTACTGCTACTACGCTATTCCTTATTGCTGTATCTATAGCGTTAGAGAACTTCAAACGTATCTCGTCATTCTTTAGTACTTCCGTATCCCACTTCTTTGCGTATTGATTCTTCCTGACTAATGTCTTCAACTTCAGCCTACTCTTCATCACTACTATATTGTGATCTGAGTCTATATCTGCTCCTGGGTACGCCTTACAATCCAGTATCTGATATCGGAATCTCTGTCTGACCATAATGTAATCTAATTGAAATCTTCCCGTACCTCCGGCCGTTTCTAAGTATACCTCCTCCTCTTGTGATTCTTGAACAGGATATTCGCTATTACTAGCTGAAACTTGTTACAGAACTCAATTAGTCTTTCTCCTCTTTCATTCCTTGTCCCAAGTCCATATTCTCCCGTAACCTTTTCTTCTACTCCATCCCTTACAACTGCATTCCAGTCGCCCATGACTATTAGATTTTCGTCCCCATTTACATACTGCATTACCCTTTCAATATCCTCATACACTTTCTCTATCTGTTCATCTTCAGCTTGCGACGTCGGCATGTATACCTGAACTATCGTTGTCGGTGTTGGTCTGCTGTCGATTCTGATTAGAACAACCCGGTCACTGAACTGTTCACAGTAACACACCCTCTGCCCTACCTTCCTATTCATAACGAATCCTACACCTGTTATACCATTTTCTGCTGCTGTTAATATTACCCGATACTCATCTGACCAGAAATCCTTGTCTTCCTTCCACTTCACTTCACTGACCCCTACTATATCTAGATTGAGCCTTTGCATTTCCCTGTTCAGATTTTGTAGTTTCCCTACCACGTTCAAGCTTCTGACATTCTGTGCCCTGACTCGTAGAACGTTATCCTTTCGTTGATTATTCAATCTTTTTCTCATGGTAACCTCCCCCTTGGCAGTCCCCTCCTGGAGATCCGAATGGGGGACTATTCCGGAATCTTTTGCCAATGGAGATATCATCTTGACACTTCTTCAATTACAGGCCACATGTTCTGTGGATACACATTACGTGGTAAAAATAGTCCCTCGTTTGGATCTCTGAGCAGGAATTACTCTGGAGGATGTCATCATTAGGAAAAATAAAACTGGCATTCTACAGGTCAGAGAGTAAAATGTTAGATTTAGGTTAGAAAATTTAAAATGGGAAATAGAAAGATTGAAGTTAGATATAGTAGCAATTAGTGAAGTTTGGTGGCAGGATGAACTGGACTTCTGTTCAGGTGAGTACAGGGTTATAAATACAAAATGAAATAGGGGTCAGGCAAGTCTAATAATGAATAAGAAAACAGGTATGCAGGTATGGACAGACTAAAAGGGGGGGGGGCGATGAGGGGGCTATCGTCACCCCCCCCCACCCCAGATATTTGAAACTAAATTAAAATCAAATAGTAATTTCTGTAATTGCAATAAAGTTGAGCATGCGAATTTAGAGTCTCGGTCAGTGGATTTAGTCATTTAACTCAGTAGTCTGCAAGCACCTTGCTTCGTGTGCCTGAGAGAACGTACTACCTGTACCAGTGACTTGTGCTCCCCCTCTTGCGTGAATTATAGGCTCCAAATATTAAGAAATTGTCTCAGTCTGCCACAGCAGCATGCACTTTGCCTTTCCTTTGCCCCCATTGTTGTCATTGCTACTATTGTTAGACTTCTTGCCAAGAAATCAGGAGCATATGCAAACAGTTTAGGTGCCTTCATGTGACACCACTGAGAAGTGCTTCTCTGCAGCATCTGAGCTTTCACACAGGATGGCACGGTAAGCCACCATTGAGAATAGTTGCCACTGTTGCTGCAATCTGCTACTGTGAGTATTTTGTTGGTGTTATTACTGCTACTGGATCCGAGACCACCAAGTGCTATCATGTGAAGGCTACTATTGGAAACAATGTTCCGCCAGCAGTAGCTCAGTGTGAAGGGGACGTTAGTCTTGACAGTGTGGAGTTTTTGAGTTTTGTGGGACATGAAACGAGTTTCAAAAATAGTGTCTTTCTTCTCTAAAAAACAGAAAACAACATGTAAGTGACTCTTTGCGTATTATGTTGACCAGTGCTTTTTGTTCCTATATTACTCAAATTCGGAATAGATGTTAGTAAAGTAACATTATTTGAGGTTATTCACAGATTTTTACACATTCTCGATCACAGTGGACTGTTTTTGATGCTATGATTGTAATGTTAAATTAGAAATTATAAAGAATTTCTACATCAGTCGTTTTACTTGATAAGCACGAAGTTTTTCGATGTTTACCCATCATCTTTAGGTGGTAACTGCATCAAACTAATTGATGAAACTTTTTGCACTCCAGTAATATTTCCTGGAATTAGATATCTGATGTTGGTACTTTCTTTCCTTCCTCTGTCAATTGTAACATCATAAATATCTTTCTCAACACTCTGACTTATTAAGAATTTGGCTGTGAAACCATTTTGGCCAAAACCATTTAACAGGGCTTGCGTTTGTTGTATGTCCATAGAGACATCATTATTAACAAAGGAAAAATTAGAGATAAGTATATCGAGAAGGGTGGAAAGAACAGAAAAGATATGCTTCCTAAAGTACAGACAATATTTAGTTTAATGAGAGTTGTTCTTCCATTGTGTAAAAAGACTGAGTAATTAGCATTCACATAGTAAGATTATTACTTTGTATAAAACTGATAAACATACGAATCAGATGCTAATATTTATGAAGCATGCCGAATATACACTGTATGTGTAGAGAACTAAAATGAAAACCATGAACATGATTGTTTTTTGGCGCCAGATTTTAACCACTCAATGTATCAAAGGAACATAATATTACATTGAAAACTATGGTTTTATGTACCTGCAAGCAAGCTTAAAACTACTGTAACGATGTGATATCATTCTGACTGCTTAAATTGCACTTCTTTGGAGGTATTAGTCTCACATAACTGATAAGGTAATGAATATGGATATTACATTTTTAGTCCCACTATGTTTGTTTAAAAACGAGTATCATTGTGAATCATATTGAAAATAAAAATTAGAAAAATATTTAAGAATCTATTCAAGACTTTACCATGATTATTTTCAAAATATAATTATGTATATATATATATATATATATATATATTATATTTTAACTAAAGTTCAGTCTTGATCACATCATGTAAGTTTTAATAACATAGGTAACCGGTTTCGGTTCTTTCTACAAAACCATCATCAGACCCATGGCTCCCTTAGGATGGTAGGTGGAGCTCTCCTTCATATATATATATATATATATATATGAACTAAACAGGCAAAAATATAGCTATCAACAAATTAAGAACTACAGTTTTAAAAGTATTTTACTTTAATTTCAGTTCATTTGCTTATCAATTCTGTTTTTAACAAAAGGCTGTGTGCTACAATTATGTAAAAGAAGTTACTCAGAAAAGGTTGTAATGCTACGCATTTTAAGATATATAAAACTTTTTGTCTATAATAAACACATTTTTGCAAGTGTTTGATATTTTATGTATTAAAACAGTACTTTTTGAAAGGTTTTTGTCCCTTAACATTCAAGGAGTGGACCCCTGTGTCTTCTTTCTCTTCTACGCAACCACCCTCACCCACGAAACATCAATAATCCTCCCTTGTATATATCTAAGCTATTACGAACTATAGTGAGTGTACTCTCATAGCCAAGGTGGACACTGCAGTGGGATGACCATCTTAATGCAGAAGAAGCTTGTTATTCAGCCAGCTGTACATATTTAAGACGACACACCTACTCTTCATTAGATTGTGAGATACACCCACAAAGAGTGTATCTAAATGGTTCAAATGGCTCTGAGCACTATGGGACTTAACAAAAGAGTGTATCTCACATCCATCTGAAGATAATTCAGTGGTTACAGACAGATTCTTGTCCACTCCTGCAATATGAGTGTGGACTTTAGTTCTACAAGGTACCAACTAAATACTACTTTTTTTCAGAACCACTTTTCTTTCAACCACTGTGGAATTATTGATTTTTCTATTCCTATCCCAATCCATAGATCATGCTTAACTGCAGTATTTTTATGAGTTGTCTGCTAGGCTAGTCACAATATCTTTTCTATAAAAAAACAATTACTTAGTGTATCATCAGTTTATGGTCAATGGATATTTAATTTGGAGCATTCTTCACTTAAAGTAGATGTTTGGCCTGTAGTTTCATAAAATGTGAAACATTTGCAATTTTTATTTATAATCTCTATGATTTGATTTCACAGAAGATTGAATGATATAGTCTCTGCTATATAATATCCACTTTTAAGACTAAACGCAAATTGGCCTTGAAATTATGCTATCACTTCACTGAACCTTTTAGAATGTTCTAAGTAATGAGTATTTCACTATCACTTATCATCTGCACCTGATCTCCTTTCACAAACAAGATTAATGAAGTTGCAGCGCCCATTCAGTTTCTATCAGCCAAAGACAACATTCACTTTATTTTTAGTGTAAATATGAATCTCATCTTCAATTAAAATGGCACTTCTCTCCCCAGGGCCACTTATTCAGGTACTCACTTCTGAAAATTATCAAAATAAATCAAAACACCAAAGTATTCAAATTAATGTCAATGCTTCATGAAAGTTATATTGCAACACTATGCACAGCATCTTGCCATTTAATAACCTTCCAATGTATTCAGTGAGTTATGGCTATTATGACATTACATAACTCTTGTCATTTCAAAATCTCAATCTGATTGAGAATTTTATAATACAACTTATATATTTCTTTATTAATTGGAAACGTAATTAGCATGGAAAGAAAGTCATGCTCTTGGCATTTTCCTCACCCATCTGGCCACCAACTTGATGGTGCATATGTCTGGTGGAGTTAACTGCTCTCTTGGATGAGAAGACTGCCATCACTGCCAATTTCTTGTTTCACTGTTAATGGAACAGAATAAAACAACACCTTTTGTAGTTACATGCAAACAGGGCAAATTATGTTATCTGAAATCATAAGTCATAATTACATTAAAACATCAATTTGACTTACCATACCTGCATATCTTTGCTCTTGCAAAAACTAGTAGTTATGTGACTGAATATTTCATTTCTCTATAATACAAAATAAACTACCATCACAGAAGTTCAAGTTTATATCCCAAACAGTACTGCAGGTGGTGAAGGGATTGAATTGAAATTAGTCAGATAGTTAAGGAGGTGAAAAACATAATTTGTAATATGGGACTGGAATTTTGTAGTAGGAAAAGGAAGACAAGGAAAAATATGAGAATGTGGACTGGGGGTAAGGAATGAAAGATGAAGTTAGCTGGCAGAATTTTGCACAGAGCATAATTTAATCATTGCTAACACTTTGTTTTTGGAATCCTGAAAGAAAAAATGAAATGAAATGATCGTATGGCATTTATTGGCCGGGATATTCCCTTAGGGGTTTGGCCGCCATATTGCAAGTCGTTTTAGTTGATGTCACTTCAGCAAGTTGCGTGCCAATGAAGTAAAAGGGTGAATAGCCTTTCAGACCATGATGCACAAATTTTAACACTAAAAGGCTTTTGTACTCAAACAAATGTCACATATAATTACAAACTATATAGGAAAGTATATCCAACAGCAATAGAGAGCTTTTTAAACCTTGTCAGGGAACAAGAATGGTAAAATGTTTATAGTGCCGATAACATAGATGACAAAAATAATGCATTTCTTAACATGTTTCTCAAGCTCTTTGACAGTTGCTTTCCATTAGAACGTTCCAAATGGAGTAGTAACAGTAATAGGCAGCCTGGGTGGCTGACTAGTGGAATAAGGTCATCATGTAGAACAAACCAGGAATTATATCAAAATGTTAGAAGTAGTCACAATCAAGCTTCAGTAGCCCATTACAAACAGTTTTGAAAGGTGTTTAAAATGTTATTAGGAAGGCAAAGAGTATGTGGTATGCAAACAGAATAGCTAATTCACAGGTTAAAATCGAAAACATATGGTCAGTTGTGAAGGAAGTGCCTGGTCGGCAGCACAAGGTCAACAACATAAAGTCAGTTCATAGTAATAATATTTCTGTTGCTGATAAATTAGATATATGTACAGTATTTAACAAGCATTTTCTGAGCATTTCTGGTGAATTAAATAAAAATTTAGTTTCTACAGGGAATCATATAACTCTTATGGCAAATGCCTTTCCAAGATTGATGTCTGAAATACTGTTCTATAATACAGACAAGGGGGGGGGGGGACTCAGTAAGCAGAATATTAAAGTACTGTGCTGCGCATGTTAGCCCTGTATTTTGCCATATTTGTAATTTTTCCTCTAGGAATGGTCAATTTCCTGAAGAATTGAAGTACTCAGTAGTAAACTTGCTTTATAAAAAGGGAGAAAAGGATAATGTAGACAATTTTAGTCCTATTTCTATGCCATCAGTATTTGCTAACGTTACTGAAAAGGCTGTGTATGTAAGGATAATTGATCATTTCATATCACACGATTTGCTGTCAAATGTACGTTTCGGCTTTAGAAGTCGTTTAACAACTGAAAATGCTATATCCTCTTTTCTCTGTGAGGTACTGGATGGCTTAAACAAAAGGTTTCGAACGCTAGGCATATTTTTTGATTTAACTAAGGTGTTTCACTGTGTTGATCACAAAATATTGCTCCAGAAGTTGGGCCATTACAGAGTACGGGGAGTAGCTCGCAGTTGGTTCACCACCTACTTTAGCAACAGACAGCAAAAGGTCATTATTCACAATGTTGAGAATGGCTGTGATGTGGGGTCTGAGTGGGGTACAGTCAAATGGGGGGCACCTTAGGGATCAGTGCTGGGGCCACTCCTGTTCCTTATTTATATATATGATATGCCCTCTAATATTATGGGTAACTCTAAAATATTCCTGCTTGCTGACAACACTAGCTTTGTAGTAAAGGCTGTTGAATGAAACATTGGCTCTGTTTCAAATAGTGCAGTTCATGACCTAAGTTCATGACTTGTAGAAAATAAACTAACGCTAAATCACAGTAATACCCAGTTTTTACAGTTTCTAACACACAGTTCAACAAAACCTGACGTCCTGATTTCACAGAATGGGCATATGATTAGTGAAAATGAACTGTTTCCTGGTGTTCAGATAGATAGTAAACCTGTAACATGCCAACTTGAATGAATATCAATTTCGCACCTTACATGAGATTTTATACACCATAACAAGTAGATGAATATGTCACCTAACATACTTTGGAGATTTGCCTATCAAAATGTACAGCATGCAATGAAAAGGGATGACACTCGATTCGATGGTATTAACACATAGAACCCAAAACCTGCATGTCAATGAGCAAAAGGTGAAAAAAGCTGCTGGAAGAGACGTTTTAGTTTGGGGACAGATGCGAGTGATGCTGTCACGGCCCGTGTACAACGGAAGGCTTCTAAAACAGGCTGGTGACCCGCGGCAAGAGAGACAACGAGCACGCCGGGCGACACATCGAGGGAAGCAGGTAGCAGTGCAGCACTGCTTGCGTCGGAAAAATTCTGTGGAAAACGGCATTGGGGAATTTCCAGATGGATACAAACAGACCAGCGACGCAGTTGATCACATGAAATGCTCGTGGTGTGCTTGTGATGTACGCGTGAAACTTTTAGGCGTCAGGAGCGGGCACAAAATGTCCGATTGGCTGATATAAACTCGGAAGGAGTAAAAAGGAGCGTTATTTCGACGCCCTTTGCGATTGGCAGGAGTAGTTTCCACAAGATGGATGGAACACTCCCATTGGTCTGAAAAAGCCGTGACATGAAGAACGAAAGAATGCAGATGGGGGACAGTTTGCTATTAAAGACACAAGATCGAAAACTTCGGGGACTCTCCTCTGAACCAGCGTCAAGTGCAGAACAGGGCGCATCACGCTCTGTACGATGCCAAAAGAGGAATTTTCTGTGAACACTGCGTTCACTTTGGCTGACATTCAGCTGAAGAGTCGTTGAGCTCCAAAAGCGGGGAAACGAAACAGCCACGTAGTTAATTGTTCTTGCGAGAACTGAGAGGGCATTGAATTATACACGCTGCACCATCCTCGCACGTGTATATTTTTCAGACTAGGGATGAGTGCATGTTTTCTCGCCTAACGAGAAACATAGGACAGTTTCGGCTGATAAAATCAGTAAAGATTTTGATTAGCTTTTTATAGGATTTTCAGAGGGCGAGACCAGCCACGCAAACGGCAGCACGTCGCAGCTAAAGGTAAATGCCGCTGGCAGAGGCATAAACTTGTTGGTTCACCAGCTTGCATCCACTGTGAACTCGAACAGCCTTGAGTAATCTTTTGCTCATCTTGTCACAAAAACTAACCATCCTCTGTAGACTTGATTGCCATCCTAAATAGTACCGAACTTAGAACCTGGATCGGATGATTTGTCGTAATATTGGCCAACTTCACTAAGTAGATATAAGAAAAATCTTGTAGAGAACCTTCTATTTAAATTGATGTTGTTGTGTTCAGTGTTATGTCTGCTAAACAGGACGTACAAGTAATGCATTATATTGACATCTGTCTTGAAATTGTCATGTCACAATCTATGTAAACTCGTGTGCTTCTTTAACAACAAAATAGGAATAAATCAATTTTACAGCTAAACACCAATGTGCTCTGTCCTAGAATAAGAGTCCACTCCTAATCCCAGTCACTGATTCTAGAGACGCTAACGCACTCGCAGGGTGTTTTTGCTGATGTCTGACAAACGTGGAAAGGAGTGGAGTGTCGGATAATGGTGACCTGCCAGGTTGGCAATTGGTCTGCTAGGATGGCAGTTAGTCAAATTAGGAAGAGTAATTGAATTTTGGTATTAAGAAAAAAAAATTCTTTTTTAAAAACAAAAAGTGACAAGGTTGCTCCCTGTATGTGTCTGGTCAGATTACTGTAAATGTGTGATCCACAGAGTAGAAAAGTTTGTAATAACGAGTAAAGAAAAATTTTTGTGTTTTGAGTAAAAGTAGGTTGTGCATGACCTTCCTGGCGCACGCGCACGCGAAGTTGTTGAGTTGGTTTGAATACCCACAAACTGTGGACGGCGTTGATAATGATGTGTTAATGGCATAAGAGACTTTATTGGAGACGTGTCAGGTCATATAACTTCATGGTGACTAGAGCTCAGTCTTGCGCAAATCGTGATAGACAGAGGTCAGTTAGACGGTCTGACTTGGCGGACGGACGTAGTTCGTCGCATACAGGGCAAACTGAAGATCTTGGTAGGATAGAAATTGATGCACAAGAAAATATATCGAATGCAAGTCACGAAATCGAACGAAGTGACAATGGAAAGGGAATGGTGGCAGTTTCGCGATCGGTATCTCGGGTTGCGACCGCACAAAACCGAACAGATCACGGATGTAGCGGCTCAGAAGCATAATCAGAGGACATGCAATTTCGGTACGTTGAACCAAATGTTGTTCAAAATGGTTCAAATGGCTCTAAGCACTATGGGACTTAACATTTGAGGTCATCAGTCCCCTAGACTTAGAACTACTTAAACTTAACTAACCCAAGGACATCACACACATCCATGCCCGAGGCAAGATTCTAACCTGCGACCGTAGCAGCAGCGGCCCAAATGTTGTAATTCTGAATCAAACTAGACATTTTCCTACGCAAAGAATGTGTGCAAGTGCGTCAGAACTGTGCACAGAAGTCGGTGAGACGTCACATGAAAGACGCGAACGGCAAAATTTACACTAAATGGTGACAGATGACAATGGCGAAGAGTCTGATAGTGTAATAGCAATGTTAAAGCAAATCGCTATTGCTGTCAAGGGGCCGGCCGAGGTGGCCGAGCGGTTCTAGGCGCTGCAGTCTGGAACCGTGCGACCACTACGCTCGCAGGTTCGAATCCTGCTTCGGGCATGGATGTGTGTGATGGCCTTAGCTTAGTTAGGTTTAAGTAGTTCTAAGTTCTAGGGGACTGATGACCTCAGAAGTTAAGTCCCATAGTGCTCAGAGCCATTTTTTTTAAATTTTTTTTGTCAAGCAAACAAGTGAAACAATGAGAGCATGGTTAGCAGACTTAAAAACAAACAAATGCAGGGATAGCAGACTTAAAAAACAAACAAATGCAGGGTTAGCAGACTTAAAAACCGAAACGGCGAGTTTAAAAACCGAAACTGCGAATTTAAAAACAGAAACAAATGCTGGGTTAGCAGACTTAAAAACAGAAACAAATGCTGCTTTAAATGGTCTCAAATTTGAAACCAATGCTGGCTTCGAAAGAGTTCGCAAAGATCAGCAAAAGTTGCGAACGGAAGTTAATAAACAGTTTATTGAAGTCCGGAAAGAGGCTAGAGGCTTGCCCGAACTAATTCAATCGCTTATAGTTGATTTATGGTTACTGACATTGACCAAGTGCAGGATGCAGTGTCTAATATCAACCAAAGAGTTGATAATTTAGCACGTAAGGCGTCTGGTAAGACGCAACAAATCGTGGAAGAACTCAATATCAGATAACGTGTCACGCGAGCGGCGGTAAAAAGATTGTAAACATCGTCTCGAAAAATAAGCAGCAGTATGAACAGCTTCGTACAGAACTGAAGCAGTGTATTGAGAACCGTACATAAAGCAGTAGTGAGGTGACGGAATCGGTAATATAATCTGACATAGTGATGGAAATAAATCCAGAGGTAACCAAGTCCGTTATGCAGTCTTCCGTATCAGTTGCGGAAACACAAAAAAGTCATGAGATTCCACTTGTATGTCCACAGGATGTTGCTTCAGTATTTTCCGATCCGAAAGAAAAGCAAATGGTAGGAGTACAGTTGAGACAGGTGAGTGAAGCACGTAATGTGCGTTCACAGCACACAATGATGCGAGAAGCGGTAACTGCGCGCATACCAACAGAGCGGCAGCCGATCCTCCGAACTTATGCGAATGACGCGACAACGGAGCAGTTTACTGCGCCACGCATACCAAATTCTCAATTTGCGAGTTACAGTACAACGGGTCATATACCGCAGGTCAATAAGAATCGAGTACAAAGAGAAAACACTGATCGAGTACCGGGAAATTTAAACGTATCTGCCAGTCTGATAGACGAGGAACGGTATGGTTTAATTGCACATCATTGCGTAGATGCGATGCTAGATGAGACTCAAATATGTCGTCTCAGGATCCAAATTTGGTAGGACGAATAAAGGAAAACATGACGCAATTGAAGGGAACGGGAAATGTTGCGAAAACACAAACGCGATACGGTGCAATAGAAAAATTTGACCATGATCATTTTTTTGACAGTCAGAAAATTCCAACATTACAAAGAAAACAGGAATGGCTTACAACCCCCCCCCCCCCCCATCCCCCCGCACGTTTATACAATTCCCTATCGGTTTACCAGAACATTGGGCAATTAGCCATAAACTTGATTTCATTTGTGGTCATGTGGAAGGCACAATAGCGGAAACGATGCAAAGAGTCGCTGCAAACTGTCAGTCGTATGAACAACTCAAGTCTGCATTCTTGGGGTGATACTAGTCCGCGGAAACCCAAAATAGGATAAAATATGAATTGTTACAGAAGGCTTCATTTGAAAATTCGGGAGAAAAGAAGTCAGTTAGATGTTTTGAAGC
Source organism: Schistocerca americana (assembly GCF_021461395.2). Classification (NCBI taxonomy): domain Eukaryota; kingdom Metazoa; phylum Arthropoda; class Insecta; order Orthoptera; family Acrididae; genus Schistocerca; species Schistocerca americana. The sequence continues at coordinate 254,453,075 of NC_060119.1, read as the reverse complement.
AATGCCGAAAAAGAATCAGTGTTTAGACAGTCCAAACAGTGATGGGGAACTGATATGTATGTGCACAATGAAGTTACCCCTGCGTTATCAGCAATCGTTGGTTGGCAGAGCTGGAGATAATATACAGTCATTTAAAGGGATGTTAAGAGAACTTGAATTCATCTTCAGTGAAGATGACGCGAAGAACCAACGCACAATGAGAGAAATCAATGGTAGGGGGAATAATAGCAACTGAGTGGCCTTTAATAGTGCTTACCGTGTCAACAGTAATGTTGGGAAAGGTAATCGTTTTGGGATGAATAGTAATCACCCATGGGATTATAATAGCTATGGTTTTGGCAACTCACAGAGGTCAAACTACACTCCTGGAAATTGAAATAAGAACACCGTGAATTCATTGTCCCAGGAAGGGGAAACTTTATTGACACATTCCTGGGGTCAGATACATCACACTGACAGAACCACAGGCACGTAGACACAGGCAACAGAGCATGCACAATGTCGGCACTAGTACAGTGTACATCCACCTTTCGCAGCAATGCAGGCTGCTATTCTCCCATGGAGACGATCGTAGAGATGCTGGATGTAGTCCTGTGGAACGGCTTGCCATGCCATTTCCACCTGGCGCCTCAGTTGGACCAGCTTTCGTGCTGGACGTGCAGACCGCGTGAGACGACGCTTCATCCAGTCCCAAACATGCTCAATGGGGGACACATCCGGAGATCTTGCTGGCCAGGGTAGTTGACTTACACCTTCTAGAGCACGTTGGGTGGCACGGGATACATGCGGACGTGCATTGTCCTGTTGGAACAGCAAGTTCCCTTGCCGGTCTAGGAATGGTAGAACGATGGGTTCGATGACGGTTTGGATGTACCGTGCACTATTCAGTGTCCCCTCGACGATCACAAGTGGTGTACGGCCAGTGTAGGAGATCGCTCCCCACACCATGATGCCGGGTGTTGGCCCTGTGTGCCTCGGTCGTATGCAGTCCTGATTGTGGCGCTCACCTGCACGGCGCCAAACACGCATACGACCATCATTGGCACCAAGGCAGAAGCGACTCTCATCGCTGAAGACGACACGTCTCCATTCGTCCCTCCATTCACGCCTGTTGCGACACCACTGGAGGCGGGCTGCACGATGTTGGGGCGTGAGCGGAAGACGGCCTAACGGTGTGCGGGACCGTAGCCCAGCTTCATGGAGACGGTTGCGAATGGTCCTCGCCGATACCCCAGGAGCAACAGTGTCCCTAATTTGCTGGGAAGTGGCGGTGCGGTCCCCTACGGCACTGCGTAGGATCCTACGGTCTTGGCGTGCATCCGTGCGTCGCTGCGGTCCGGTCCCAGGTCGACGGGCACGTGCACCTTCCGCCGACCACTGGCGACAACATCGATGTACTGTGGAGACCTCACGCCCCACGTGTTGAGCAATTCGGCGGTACGTCCACCCGGCCTCCCGCATGCCCACTATACGCCCTCGCTCAAAGTCCGTCAACTGCACATACGGTTCACGTCCACGCTGTCGCGGCACGCTACCAGTGTTAAAGACTGCGATGGAGCTCCGTATGCCACGGCAAACTGGCTGACACTGACGGCGGCGGTGCACAAATGCTGCGCAGCTAGCGCCATTCGACGGCCAACACCGCGGTTCCTGGTGTGTCCGCTGTGCCGTGCGTGTGATCATTGCTTGTACAGCCCTCTCGCAGTGTCCGGAGCAAGTATGGTGGGTCTGACACACCGGTGTCAATGTGTTCTTTTTTCCATTTCCAGGAGTGTATAATTATGGTTTTGGTGAGCTGCGGAATTACGAGAAATGGTCAAAATATCCACGGGTGTACTGGCTTTGGTTCCAGAAATTATGGTGGTAACTATAATGATCACCAGGCAAACGAAGTAGGAAGGTTTAGAGGTTTTGCACCACAAAACCCAAATTATTCGTGTGGAAAGAGAGCGCCTAGAATGCAGAAAGGTTAGGAGAATCAGACTTCAGCAGGACAACACAGGCGAGATGAACTGGTACAGGAAGTCGAGATGACACCACCAAACCCTGGTAAAAAACAGAATTGACGAGATGTACAGTACGAAGACCAATCATAAGCGATTCAGTCGCCAAATGAAGCTGATTTTGTAATTAAATGTGTAAATAAACTCACCTTTGACGAACAAGATCCTGGAGTAGGTTTAGGGGGTGATCAGATACGAATACCAGAATGCTGGGAGACAATTGACTGGGAATCGACCGATGATAAGGAACAAGAGTTCTCAACACTTAACGTAGGCAGCTGTGCAAAAACTGATGATGACCAAATTGTGAAGGATGTAGTTCATTTATATGAAACCGAGAGAGAAATGGTATGCCAAGAGGATAATGCACCGTTGGCAAAACCATTATTGATACCCAAGTGAGATGAGATATATGGGTCAGGGACATATAAAGAGATCATAGAGGCATTTGATAAAGAATATTGACAAATAACTTCATCCCAGCACATTCAGGTGACAGGTGTTAAGAGTAATGAAGAGAATAAGGTGACTGCAGCAAACCAATGGGAAATGCAGGCCCAACACATTGACAGGTTAACATATGACTCAAAAGAGCAGGCGTTAATGCATGGGAATGAAACTAAAGCTCCTCATGAGGTGCAATTCGATCGTTCAGGTTGAGGTATGTGGCACGATTGTAGATGCCATCCTTGGCATTGAAAGCGACATGACGGCGATTTCAGAAGAACTTTTTGAGAAATTTAACGCTGAACAGGCGCTACCAGTGTTGCAGACGAAACATGTTAAAGCATCGATTATGGGCGCGGTGATTACTAGACAAACGCATGCAGCTTTTTCCTGTCAGGGGCATGAAATAGAAGTAAACATGGTAATTGTGCCGAAACTCTATGTGCCCATAATCATTGGAGCCGATTTCATGAGTTAAAATCGTGTGGAAAAAAGGTATATGATGCTCGGGAAGGTACGTCTTACTTTTGAAGCAAAACTGTGACATGAAGAGATGCCAGATGATTACAAACAACTGACCATGCAACTGGATCTTGTGAGGTAACGGGCGAATTGTGGCGCCCTGAAAATACTCTATAAGTTCGGAGTTGGCGTGGCCGCACGGTCCGCTCGGTAGGCGCGCGCCGCCCGGCAGGCCGACCACGTGGTGCCTGACGTTGGCCGAAAAAGAAGGGTACAGCCCGAGCATGTGGCTGGGAATTCCATGGTGACGCTGTGTCGATGGAAGAGACTTGTATGCCGAGACTGCCAAAGATGGCGGACTTTGTGAAACCATCATGGCAGACATTTCACAGTTCACATAGAAATTAATAGTACCCAGATGAATCATGATACCTCAAAAAGAAACATGTACATTGCACGACGATTGTGATGGTGTAATCAGATTTTCAATACCTTTATTAGTTTAACAACGGGCTGGTAAATAATACAAGTAACGTGCAGCAACGAATTTCCAAAATCTAAATGCTTCATCCGATTTCGTCGATCGACGTGTCTTTAGATAGTTGTTAGCATAAGCCTAAATTGGTATAAATTACAAACATGTAACTTGAATAGTACGTGATCTATTGGAAGTCAAAGTGGCCGATTACTATCGATCGCGTCAGGCCACAGTTACACGAAAAAACGGTAGCAGCATGCTTTTAAATATATTTATTCATCTGTGTCTTTCTTTATATCCGATATATACTATTCATGAAGAAATCGGTTAAATATTTACTGTGATTTAGGAAGCACAAAGACATTAGGCTACTGGCCTACCTTTTGTTGCTATTCCTTTAATATATGTTTATTCGATTTGTTCATGTATTTAATGACGTGTGTTAGAATGTGTTTATGGTCTAGCCGTAGGAATATTTATTTAATTTCAAGTTATTTAAATGTAAATTCAGTATTTGAAAGTGTTTCATTACGTTCGTGAATGTGCATTGGCTTGAAGACATGGTGGGAGTGCTCTAGCCAATCACAGCGCTCGTGAATGGGGAGACTGGATGAAGGTGGGAGAAGAGCATCGTTTTGAGAGAGGACAAGGAGTTCGAAACAGTGCAGCGCGGGAGACAGTAGCGGGAAAGACTTGGACAGTGGAGCAATTTGCGCGTGGTCGCGGAGGATAGAAATATTTCGGAGTACCGACTTGTGCTCTTGTGTGATTTCCGTGGCTTCTGCAGTGAAAACGTAGTGAGCGTTTAGAAGTGAACATCTCGTTAGGTATGTTGTCGTTCATAACTAATTATGTGCAGTAGGAATCTATTGATTCCCTGTATTTTGTTTAATTGCTGGACCATCGACACCAATAAGTGTTGTGCAGAAATTAACCGCATTCTCAAAAGTACTTCTACTATCGTACTCATCATTTAAAGTCGTTAAGATAGTACCTGCAATTTTATTTAATTGCAATCTTTCATTTATAAATTTCTACATTACATTCGCAATTGCTGAGTGATAGGAACCTTCGACCATTCGGTTCACGTGTATATTCGTATTGTATACTGTAGACTCAGAAGTATTTGGCTTGTAATGCGGCAACTGCGTATCCCAGCCCCTGGACAGCGAAACCAGCCAAAACTTTTAATATTTCAACTCTAAGTCGAAGGGTACGTAGTTGAGGGCCACATCACCATTCATCAATTATTTTGAAAGTACGCAATCTGTGTCAACCGGAAGAGGGACATCCACGGTATAAGTGGGCGAAAGAAACAATACCTGCAGGTGACGAGTTAATGGTGGAAATTCATCAAGAAATAGATAATAAGTTGCAAGTAAGGGATATTTCAGATACAGGCAAAGCCGAATTAGAAGGAGTATTACGGCAAAGTGCCGAGGTGTTTCTACCAAAACCCAGTGCCATTAAAAATTTTCAATACGAATTCAAGGTTAGAGATCACAAGCCATTTAGAGTACCGTCTTACACTATTCCAAAACAGGAATAAACCAATTTTACAGCTAAACACCAATGTGCTGCCGGCTGCTGTGGTCGAGCGGTTCTAGGCGCTTCAGTCTGGAACCGCGCTGCTGCTACAGTCGCAGGTTCGAATCCTGCCTCGGGCATGGATGTGTATGATGTCCTTAGGTTAGTTAGGTTTAGTTAGTTCTAAGTCTAGGGGACTGATGACCACAGATTAAGTCCCGTAGTGCTTAGAGCCACTTGAACCAGTGTGCTCTGTCGTAGAATAAGGGCCCACTCGTAACCCCAGTTACTGATTCTAGCGACGCTAACGCACTCATAGGTTGTTTTTGCTGATGTGTGACAAACGTGAAAAGGAGTGGATTGTCGGAAACTGTCGTGGAAAGCCCACGTTCAGGATCTTATTCAAAGACTTAATGCTGCCATTTTTTAAAATCGATCGGTATCGGAAGTGAGTGACATTCGACACGAAAATTAGTCTACGTTGCTTATTTTCATTCGCTTATGTCGTGTGGTATTATATTTTGGAGTAACTCTTTCCATTCTAAAAGGATATTTTTGGCTCTGAAATGGGCTGTTCGGGCAATAAGTGGTGTAAGTTCAAGAACCTCTTGTCGACCCCTGTTCACGAGTCTGTGTATTTTGACATTGGCCTCTCAATATAAATATCCTTACTGTCATTTCGTGTTAACAGTTTTAGCTTATTCCCAAGAATAAGCAGCTTTCACTCAGTTAATACTAGGCAGGAATCAAAACTGCATTTGGATCAGACTTTCTTAACTCTTGTTCAGAAAGGTATGCAGTATACTGCTGCATCCATTTTCAATAAGCTACCATTCGAATTCAAAAATCTTAGCAGTAATCCACGCACCTTCAAATCGAAACTGAAGAGTTTCCTCATGGGTCACTCCCTTTATTCTGTCGAGGAGTTCCTTGAAAAATTAAGCTGAGTCTTGTTGTATTGTTGATGTGTTTACTTAAACTTATGGATTGATTTTTTTTCGGGTTCATGAACCTTTATTTTTATCGGTTATTACTTTTATGTTGTAATTTAATGTACAGACATGTCCCATTACCTTGGAGATTTGCTCCTCAATTTCCTCTTACGGAACTTGACGTGTAAATAAATAAAATAAAATAACTGGGGAGAAAAGAAATTTGTGAGAAAACTTCATTAAAAGAAGGGATCAGTTGATAGGACTCATTCAGAGACACCAGGGAACAATCAATTTAGTGGAGAGGGTAAAACTTAGAGACAAACCAAGAGATGAATACAGCAAGTAGGTTCAAAAGCATGTAGGTTGCATCAGTTATTCAGAGACGAAGAGTCTAGCTCAGGATGGAGTAACATGGGGAGCTGCATGAAACCAGTCTTTGGACTGAAGGCCACAACAACAACAAAACAAAATTAAAATGTCTCAATGTACCAATAAATTTTTACTGATGGGGACAGTGAGACGGGAGACATAATGAGAATCAAAATTTATCTCAAATGAAAGAGAAGGTGGTTGTCATTTTGTCTTGCATTGTGTTGTGGTAAAGTTCAGCCATAAGAGTTTGCTACATTTTTTGTCAGTGTAAGAAATATCAGGAACTAGAGGCATCACGAACTTTTCATCTAGTTTCAAACTTTTCCTGAGCAATACCACTTCACACTCAGAAGAGTCTCCTACAATAATTGTAAGGATTTTTCCTAAGATGCACAGTATATTTTCTCTTTTGTCTCAAACTCTACTGAAACAAAATCAGAAGTCTAGGGCGAGTGCTCTGCCTAAAAAGCTAACAAGTTTTGGGTCTGGGAAAAGCTATGACAAATCACAGATCATAGCATATGACGAACCTTGCAAAATTAATTCACTTTCATCAGAAACACTATCATTATATAGGAATAATACTCATTTAGTTTAGGTCTATTAATGCCTGTTGGTTCTAGTTTCATTGGTATTTCATTGCTTTCTGGCATGTCTATTGCAATCATTGTTCTTCCTTTATGTCGTCAACGAGTATGATGTTTTTTTGGTTTAGCCTTTAGAAAATCCCAAAAATCCTGTGGAGAAGGACAAGGAATATGAAAAGATTTTTCTTGTGACTATGCAGAACTGCTCACTGTAGGTAGTGTTTCCTAATCAAAATGAGATGAATGTCGCATATCAGTTTTAGGTGCAGGGACTTTTGAAAGTGCCATGAGCACTTCCAGGCTTTCATCTAGAGGCCTACCAGTAACAGAGAATGGAAGAAACTCGTCTTCATTGAACACATGGCGATCAAATGGAAAAATGCTAGTCTTCTGAAATCCAGCAACAATATTATCTGGAGTTATTCCTCACAGAGTTTCCACACAATGAGCAACATAGTAAACTGAAAGTATTTCACCTGGATGCGACATCATCCATGTGCCTGCTGAGGCATCGAATTATGAGTGTAATAGTCTGACGAGGCTGACATCAAGAGGCTGCAATGTATTGGTTCAGTGATGTGGAATTCTGAGTTCATTCACCTTCCTTCTGTGACAAGGCCATTACAACTACAGGAACATCTAATGTCATATACGTGTGGAGACTTCACCAGTGATAGTGACAGCCGAGAATATAAGACTCTCTGACCTCTGTGGCAGCGGCTGCAAGTGGAGTATCTTGAGAGCATAGTAGTGAGTTCTGAGTTTTACGCCTGATTGACGTTATACTACTTCAAATAATAAAGTGCAGTTTACTCATAATTGTTTCGTTATTGGTCGCTGGCTTTATCCTTTCCCAGGTTAAAATCCACATTGGTGGCCCATGACCATTGCGTACAGAAAATTCGTACCTTTCTGCATTCTGTGAACCGCTACTATAATCTACAGACAGTCTACTGGGTTGTAACAGATCATTTTCAGTCTGCAACAGTCGGCGAGTGCTGGTCGTTGTTGAGGGTGACAGCATCTGTTTTCCATCCTCCGGGGAACTGTTCTGACACCTGGATCAAAGTGGGCAGTCTTTGCTTAATCCGGCTTAATGGTTGTGGCTTGGCCCAACCAGAAGGTTTTCAAAGTCGGGTGTTTCGCACAGAATGGCTGTTTTGTTATAGAACCCTTTGGGACAGACTACTGAAAAGTGTTGGCATGCAGCAGCACTTTACAATAGTTCTATGAGCGTTAGCAAGAAATGATCAGTAGCAGCGCCCATTTTCTATTCTGGAGGCTGATTGGCCAAAACGTTTGTTTATAAAAAGAAAGTCGTGGAGCTGTGAGCAGCTGGCAAAATCGATGAATTAGTCAGTGGTCCTGGTGGGGTGCAGTGGTTAATTTGGCACCCTCTGGGGCAGAGGTAGTGTGGCATTGTGGACTGGAGAAGTCTGTAGTCATGGAACAGTGAAGTTGCTATCTCAATGTGGAAAGTTTAGAAAGTATTCAGAAGTGCATTCCTGAGTGTGGGTGTGAGAACCATTTTATTCAACTGCCTGTTTTCGAGACGGATATTGTTGTTTAGCGAGCGTACATGGTCTGTTCAAGAAGATTTGCTTAACAGAGCGTGGAGCAGTTGGCTTGCTAGAAATGTTGTGTAACGGATGAAGCACACTTGGTGAGGGTTGTTAGGAGAACATAAACTGCGTTTTGCTTCAGTGGAAATTTGGAGCTCTTGAATATGTTCCTATCCTGTGTAACTTTAGACTGTGATTCTGGTTTCTTTACAGAAGAGACAGAGAAACTGGTTGGTGACAATGCAGTGACTGATTGTGGTGTTCGTTGTCCAATCCAGTGATCAGATTTGAGAATCTTTTGATAATAGTCAAATGCCTCCAAGGCATTTAGTAGCGGTACAGAGGAAGTGACTGGCTTAACGTTGTCTCAGAGGTCAAAGCAAGGATGGCGACACTATTTTAGCTTGACAGCATACGTGAAGCAGGACCCAAACTTTTTAGAGGAATTCTATGGAGCGATACAATGCGTGATTTGTTTCGTGCTCTTGTAACACAATTATCGGTATTAACTATAGCGGCCTTATCTAAATTATTTTTCTGTTTTTACCTGATGTGACTTTTGTATAAGTATGCTCTTTGATGTAACATTAACGTAAATTTTTAATTCTTTATTCATAATTTATTTACTTATAATTTTATAAATAATATTTATAGTTCATAATATTTATAATTTATGACATTGTAATTAGTCTATGAACATAATTTCAAAAGTAATGCCCTGTAAAAGAACGTAAATACTTAACATTTAATTGTGATACTGGTTCACTCATAGGGAAAGTGGGTTTGTAATACGTAAAACTTGGAGCGGACTCCCTCCACCACGGAACTAACTAGATGTGAATAGAAAAGATGGATCTGGCGGTCGAAATGCAAGGCTCCTTTGTGTCAAGAGTCAGTCTGTGGCTAGCAGTCAATGAGTGCGCATCTTGTGAACTGAAAGAGGCGAGAAGAACTGCAAGATTATGTGATGTAGCCTTGATTGTGAAACTAATGCGGTTTATTATTCATGACATAATTTAGTTACCTCTGTACTACGAAAATCCGACGCTGAGTAGAGAATTTTCAGAGCTGCTCATACAGGAAGAGCCATGGGTAGTTTTGCCTTTTTTGAATAGCACAGGAGATCGACATTGCCACCACCCTCATCTTACATTGGCAGTAGAGTATTGTATAACGGCATGGACCAGCTATATGACTTCGTTTTCAATAATAATTTTGTGTTCTGTAAACTTTGTGTTGAGCCACGGTATTTGATCCTTAGTAATTTACCTAGACAGGGTCCTACCTCAAATACAATAATGAATTTGAGTATCCTGTTTTACTGTTCTGAAAAGCAATTGTTTTCCTTAATAAAAGTTAACAGACTTTGTGGAGTTGCAAAGTATATAATTATTTAGTGAGCATAAGTTTTGAAAAGCCCACGTAGTTTTCATGAATGGGCAGTTAAAGCAGTGAGTTCAAAGATTATTTTAATTGAAATAACAGTGTTTACAATTTCATGTGTAACGTAGTAAACAGTGTTTCCCATTTTTCACCATGGTTAAAGTGTTTAGCCAAGATCTGAATCTACCCATAAATCAGTTTCTGGGTCCCCATACCGGTTGTTGGACCAAGTTTAAATGTCATATTACAATAACAGCGATCAGAAATAATCGCCTCACTACCATTATTGGAAATATACTAGATCCAGGTGCCACATATTTCATTTGAGCTAATTAATATAAGGTAGTGATTTTCTTTGAAAAATGCAAATAATAATCAGTACAAAAGATACTATTAATTCATAACTGTTTCAGTAGTAATAATTTCCTCTAATTAAACTTACAAAAGAACTTCCTGTCCATTTCAATAGCTCCTCCATCAGTAATCATTTACCTATAATTATCATCATTTTCCTACTGTAATGTGAAGATAGTAGGTGTTATTGAAAGCCAGTGGTGGCTAAACACGTTAATGCTTCTTCAGGGTAGTTGAAGTCAATTCACTGGAACACTGCTTGTTAAATTGCGCTGCTGTCTTATATCTTATCGCCAAATAGAAGTTTAGTATCAAGTAAAGACAACCCACACAGTTAATTCCATTTATGAACCGTACTAGTACTGATTGCACCTGTCGATCGTTTCTTTTTATGTAATTGTAGTTATCTTGGTTACTAATAAAACCGTGGTTCGATTCCCGTTTGTTTTGAAATTGTTTCCTCTCAATAACAAACTTTCTAGAATCAAAAAATAGTCCGACACATTTCCATTACACACAATCACAGTCACAAAAATCCTTTCACAGGAATAACATTACCAGTATAGTACTAATATAATTGCAGCCATTAGTGTTATACACTTAATGGTACTGCGAGCTCAAGGACTCTATCCACAGCCTCTAGGGGACTTCACCAGACACTACAGAAGTTCTGCAATGACAGATGACGAGGATCGTTTCCAGGGTGACATTCTTCATCTGAACAGCCCCATCACAGTGTGGTGTCAACCCCACTCCATGGGATGGTGACATCCACCTCCAGCTAGCAACGATGCCCCATGGGCAGAGACAGTGTCAAGGCCACTGCTCTGCTGGTTATACACAGAATTCGATGATGTAGCTTGGAACCGTAGGCTAGTGTATGAGCACCCAAAAGAAGAAGCACGATTAGCAATAGGCACACCAGGTCGTAACAGCAGTTCAAGATGCCTAACTCCATGACACATTTCCACAGCTCGTGGTCTAGCGGCTAGCGTTGCTGCCTATGGATCACAGGGTCCTGGGTTCGATTCTCGGCCGGGTTGGGGATTTTCTCTGCCTGGGGACTGGGTGTTTGTGTTGTCCTCATCATTTCATCATCATCATTATTCGTGACGGTGGCTGGATGGATTGTGTAAAAAAACAGGACTGTATAAAAATTGGGACTTTGTATGGGTGCTGAAGACCATGCAGTTGAGTGCCCCACAAACCAAATACCATCATCCATGACACATCAGCAAAGTGACCTGCACACTGCCTTCTCACCAGTGTGGTAGATTCTACCTCCTTGATCGCTTTTGAAAACAATATTTCCTCATTGGCAAGGGTTCAAATGTGAGTGCCTTACCTCCCAACCACTTACCAGTTATGTTGGACATACCTGCCATTCAAATCTGAGTGGTGAATGACGCCTGTATTCCCATCTATGGTTCTATGGATCCTCAGCTTGCATCTTAAATATCGGCTTAAAGAAGATGTTTTTATGGAACTTCCTCATTTCAGACGTCAAGGAACCAGTGCTTGGAGCACACTGCAACGTCAGGGAACTCCATCCCTGGCGTCACCGCCTCCATGCCTCCACTATCATGGCAGTCCTTCAGAAATTCCTCCTCATAAAGCAATTAACATGACAGTGCACGTGAAAATGCCAAAAATGCCTGCAAGAGGGCATAAAATCATGATCAGATCTACAACAGCTAAATAAAAGTTTCTTTCACACGAGATTAGAGATGTGATGCCTGCTTTGGGAAAACAGCATCATACAAAAAAAGAATCCAGAGGTGATGGATGAACTTGCTATTACACATTCCCATCTGGATAACACTATGACCGAAAGGTCTCAGCTTTCTGATTCCATTGACTTCAGTGAGGCAATGCATAGAGAATGTCATCTGGCAGAGACATCCTGGTAGCAACATGCATGGCAACACGTGGATCACATATAACCTAAGTTAATATAGTGCATCTTGTCCATGATCCTTCCACAACGACTATGTTGCCCCGCCCATCGCGTACCCATGACTGTAATTTACTACATGAAACGTTACTCTCCACAAAATTACCACCACCCTGGAGCCCCCAGTCTCACAAAAGGCTCAGAGACTAGCACCAGACAAACTTCGCACAGCCAAAGCGATAATTGACGAATTATTACAAGCCAGAATTGTGAGACTTGCTGAAAGTCTGTTGGCTTCACCTATCAAACTGGTGCCCAAGAAAGATGGTACATTTAGGCTATGTGGCGACTACTTGGCTTTGAACTCCTGCAGAATTGTTGGTAATTACATAATTCCAACCATACAAGGTTTCACCCACAATTTACCAGTCGCTTCAGCGTTCAAAGTGCATATCTGCATATCTGCAGATCCCAATGCGTCAGAGGAACATTCAAAAGACAGCTATTGTCACGTCCTTTGGACTATACGAATTGCTGTATATGTCTTATGATCTCAGAGATGTGGTCCAGACATGACAACGATTCATAGACGGTATTCTGTTGAAATTTCCTTTCTGCTATATGTATTTAGCTGACATTAAAATTTTTCTGCTTTACAGGAACAGGTGTTGCACATCTGAAACACGCTCTCGATACCCTTAATGACAACGGTGTCATCATCAATGATCACCCTGGAGTAGTCTTCTTCAGCCATTTGGTAAAAATTGCCACCATTAGATCTACAGCACAACAAAACGAATTCACTAAGCAACTACCTTGGCCTCAGGACTTCCACGGATTACTCCATTTTCTCGTTATTATTAATTTCTCCCATCCACATATCTCTAATATAGCTGCCATACAGACACCACTGACTGAGTACTGGCAACGAAGAACACAACTGGAAAATGCAAGATCGAATGGACTCCACAAATGCAAAATACTTTTGACAAAATGAAACCCACTAGTTAATTCACAACTGACCATCACGTCAGATGCAAGGACTTCGCCGTCGGAGCATTGCTGCAGCAGAAAGTGGCGGGCATACAACAACCCCATCCGTTTCTTTTCATGTAAACTGACAGACCCTCAACGCAGGTGGTCGGCCTATGATAAGAACTGTGGGTAGCGCAGGAGTCAGTCCACCAATTTAAAGATCTCTCATCATTTATGCAGAGCGTCTCTTTCGGCAGACTCTATACAAAACCCATCGAAAGATTCCTGCCCGCAACTGTTCCGCCATCTGGACTACATAGCACACTTTACAACAGATGTCAGACACCTACATGGAGTGGACAGTGTCGTAGCAGACTGTTTGTTGAGATAATCGCCCTTTCCATGCACACTGACTACGAAAAATTAGCGGAGGTGCAGCTGCACGACAAACAAATTATGGGGTTCCTACATGACTACATCTAGTTTATGTAAAGAATGACATTCAGTCCCTAGCTTCAGCACGCAACTGTTGTGCTGTGTCTGGCAAAACTGCATCTGACCTCTTGTGCCCACTCCCATGAGAAAAACCGCATCTGACCAATTACACTATCTGTTCCACCTTAGCATACGCACATCGACATGACTTGTAACAGACTGATTCATATGGCCCAACATAAAAAAAAGACTGCCGAGTGTGGACGCAGATGTGCTTGGCTTGTCAGTGCAGCAAAACTGGGAGACTTGCAAAGCTGTCATTCGGTTCCTACAAGATTCCAAAATGTCTATTTCAGCATGTCCATCTCGATCTGGTAGGGTCCCTCCCACAGTTTGAGGGCTTTTGTTACATACTGTCCGTCTTCAGCCGTGTGACACGCTGGTTGGAAGCCACAACCCTGAAGGACGTGATTGCGGGAATGGTGGCAAGAGGATGTGTTGTTATGTAGGGGTAGCGCCTCTGATTCATAATCAAACCGTCTTTGGTCCCGGTTTCGAATCCCGCTGCTGCTTCAATTTTTTTTATTAATAATCAGCATTGGTGCTCGAAGACTTCAGGCATAAGAAGTCACCCCTCATTCTGCCAACGGCCTTGTCAAAGTGGGCGAAGGAGCGGACAGAGGTTCAGAGCACTCTCTTGTTCTTGGGGTGGGAAACTGCCCTTAAAGGCGGAAGACTCAGCAATGATCACCGGCATGAGGATGCAGAAGGCAATGGAAACCACTGCATTAAAGACACGTAACGTAACTGAAGAAGTGTCATGATATCTCTCCACTGGCAAAAGATTCCGGAATAATCCCCCACACGAATAATCCCCCATTCGGATCTCCGGAAGGGGACTGCCAAGGGGGAGGTTACCATGAGAAAAAGATTGAATAATCAACGTTCTACGAGTCGGGGCGTGGAATGCCAGAAGCTTGAACTTGGTAGGGAAACTAGAAAATCTGAAAAGGGTAATGCAAAGGCTCAATCTAGATATAGTGGGGGTCAGTGAAGTGAAGTGGAAAGAAGACAAGGATTTCTGATGAGGTGAGTATAGGGTAATATCAACAGTAGCAGAAAATGGTATAACGGCAGTAGGATTCGTTATGAATAGGAAGGTAGGGCAGAGAGTGTGTTACTGTGAATATTTCAGTGATAGGGTAGTTCTTAGCAGAATCGACAGCAAACTAACACCCACAACGATAGTTCAGGTATACATGCCGAAGTCGCAAGCTGAAGATGAAGAGAGAGTGTATGAAGATATTGAAAGTGTAATACAGTATGTAAAGGGATATGAAAATCTAATAGTCATGGGAGACTGGAATGCAGTTGTAGGGGAAGGAGTAGAAGAAAAGGGTACAGAAGAATATGTGCTTGGGAAAAGGAATGAGAGAGGAGAAGGACTAATTGAGTTCTGTAATAAGTTTCAGCTAAGCGAATGCTCTGTTCAAGAATCACAAGAGGAGGAGGTATACTTGGAAAAGGCCGGTTGATACGGAAGGATTTCAGTTACATTCTATCATGGTCAGACAGAGATTCCGGAATCAGATACTGGATTGTAAGGTGTACCCAGGAGCACGCACAGACTCAGATCACAATATAGTAATGATGAAGAGTAGGCTGAATTTTAAGACATTAGTCAGGAAGAATCAATATGCAAAGAAGTGGGATACAGAAGTACTGAGGAATGACGAGATACGCTTGAAGTTCTCTAAGGCTATAGATACAGCAATAAGGAATAGCTCAGTAGGCAGTACAGTTGAAGAGGAATGGACGTCTCTAAAAAGGGCCATCACAGAAGTTTGGGAGGAAAACATAGGTACAAAGAAGGTAACTGCGAAGAAACCATGGGAAACAGAAGAAATACTTCAATTGATCGATGAAAGGAGGAATTACAAAAATGTTCCGGGAAACTCAGGAATAGAGGAATACAAGTCGCTGAGGAATGAAATAAATAGGAAGTGTAGGGAAGCTAAGACGAAATGGCTGCAGGAAAAATGTGAAGACATTGAAAAAGAAATGGTTGTTGGAAGGACAGACTCAGCATACAGGTAAGTCAAAACAACCGTCGGTGACATTGAAAGCAAGGGTAATAACATTAAGAGTGCAACGGTAAGTGCACTGCTAAATGCAGGGGAGAGAGCGGATAGGTGGAAAGAATACATTGAAAGGGGGGAAGATTTGTCTGATGTGTTAGAAGAAGAAACAGGAGTCGATTTGGAAAAGATAGGGGGTCCAGTACTAGAATCAGAATTTAACAGAGCCTTTGAGGGCTTCAGATCAAATAAAGCAGTAGGGATGGATAACATTCCATCAGAATTTCTAAAATCATTGGGGGAAGTGGCAACAAAACGACTATTCACGTTGGTGAGTAGAATGTATAACTCTGGCGACATACCATCTGACTTTCGGAAAAGCATCATCCACACAATTCCGAAGACGGCAAGAGCTGACAAGTGCGAGAATTACCGCACAATCAGCTTAACAGCTCATGCACCCAAGTTGCTTACAAGAATAATATACAGAAGAATGGAAAAGAAGATTGAGGATGCGCTAGATGACGATCAGTTTCGCTTTAGGATAAGTAAAGGGACGAGAGAGGCAATTCTGACGTTGCGGTTGATAAGGGAAGTGAGACTAAAGAAAAATCAAGACGCGCTCAAAGGATTTGTCGACCTGTAAAAAGCTTTCAACTATGTAAAATTGTACAAGATGTTCGAAATTCTGAGAAAAGTTGGGGTACGCTGTACGAAGAGACGGGTCATATACAATATGTACAACAGCCAAGAGGAAATAATAAGAGTGGACGACCAAGAACGAAGTGCTCGTATTAAAAAGGGTGTAAGACAAGGATGTAGCTTTTCGTCCCTACTGTTCAATCTGTACATCGACGAAGCAATGATGGAAATAAAAGAAAGGTTCAGGAATGGAATTAAAATTCAAGGTGAAAGGATATCAATGATACGATTCGCAGATGAAATTGCGATCCTGAGTGAAAGTGAAGAAGAATTATATGATCTGCTGAAAGGAATGAACAGCCTAATGAATACAGAGTATGGATTGGGAATAAATCGAAGAAAGACGGAGATAATGAGAAATAGTAGAAATGAGAACAGCGAGAAACTTAACATCAGGATTGATGGTCACGAAGTAGATGATGTTAAGGAATTCTGCTACCTAGGCAGTAAAATAACCAATGACGGACGGAAATGCATTTTGCATTTTTGCAAGGAGGACATCAAAAGCAGACTAGCAATGGCAAAAGGGGCATTCCTGGCCAAGAGAAGTCTACTAATATCAAATATCAGCATTAATTTGAGGAAGAAATTTATGAGAATGTATGTCCGGAGTCCAGCATTGTATGTTAGTGAAAGATGGGCTGTGGGAAAACCGGAACAGAAGAGTATCGAAGAATTTGAGATGTGGTGCTACTGACGAATGTTGAAAATTAGGTGGACTGATAATGTAAGGAAGGAGGAGGTTCTGTGCAGAATCGGAGAGGAAAGGAATATGTGGAAAACACTGATAAGGAGAAGGTATAGGATAATACGACATCTGTTAAAACATGAGGGAATGACTTCTATGGTACTACAGGGAGCTGTAGAGGGCAAAAACTGCAGAGGAACACTGAGATTGGAATACATCCAGCAAATAAATGAGGACGTAGGTTGCAAGTGCTACCCTGAGAAGAAGAGGTTAGCACAGGAGAGAAATTCTTGGCGGGCCGCATCAAACCAGTCAGAAGACTGACGACAAAAAAAAATTAAAATAAAAAGATGTCACACATCAATACATCAATTGCTCGATCTATCACCGCTGACCAAGGCCATAAATTCAAATTGGCACTATTTAATGAGCCGTCTAAACTTTACAGCCTATTGCATTTTGCACAACAGCTTATCACCTGCAAAGCCATGGATTAGTGGAGCATTGGCTCTCTACACTGAAGGCTGCGCTCATGGGTCACAGTGGCCACTGGACTGAATCTTTAGCTTGGGAGCTGCTAGATGTATGCTCCACTTACAAAGAAGATCTGCACACATTCCTCATAGAGGTTCTGTATGGTGAGCTGCTCACTCTGCCTGCAGATCTTGTGATACCTGTTCAACCACAAGAGACCAAGAGTTTCCCTTCTCTTATAAAACGAGTAAGCAACACATCACATGGCTCAGAATACCACCACCAAAGGAGCCCACCCCATCAGAATTTCTTGTTCACAAAGCACTGGGAGGCTGTTATGTTATGGGATGACACCATCCAACTCGCACTGCAGCCACCTTATTTTGGCCCACAGAAAGTCATCAAAGGGGGTTCCAGTATGTTCAGTATACCGCTCCTTGGGAAACATGTCACCAGGGCCGTCATCAACCTTCAACCGCATGAATCTTGCGTGATATGGCTCATATCGATGACATAGCGGTGGTGCAGACCAATATCACCATCCATATCATTTCAGAAAGGCACAGCGCGTCGCCCACTCTGAACACTGACAACACGTTCATGCTAAAACTCAACACACAGTCATTTCTGTCAGATGACATTCAGTTCAAGCTGGTAGATAATTTCCTTGTGGTTGAAGATAAGCAGAAGGAACACAAAGTCGCCGGCCAGAGTGGCCGTGCGGTTCTAGGCGCTACAGTCTGGAACCGAGCGACCGCTACGTTCGCAGGTTCGAATCCTGCCTTGGGCATGGATGTGTGTGATGTCCTTAGGTTAGTTAGGTTTGATTAGTTCTAAGTTCTAGGCGACTGATGACCTCAGAAGTTAAGTCACATAGTGCTCAGAGCCATTTTGAACACAAAGTCAACAACAACTTTATTATCAGACATTTCACTCGCAATTACAAACTCTCAAGTGACATAAATTCAGCCATTATTAACCACAGTTTTTCGACTGAGGATTTTCACCTACTAACATTCCTACGGTAATGATGTCACCACTCCCACCAACTCTCCGCATGTGCAAGTCACCTTTGCACTGACACCAGTCCTCGCATATAATTGACATTACAGCTGCCCACACAGACCTCCATCCCACCTTGGCCAATACGAGCTGTATTAAACAAGGCAATATCAGTATCTCTTCATGCTCACCGAGAAATGGTCCAGCAGTACTCTGCATTGGAGCCAGCCATGGCGTGGCTGGTCATGAGCATAAGAGTGAATGGGATCACAGAGCCAGTGGTTTCTGACTACCTCCTTCTCCGCAGTGCTCCGCTTCTCCAGTGAAAAGGGGGGGGGGGGGGGGTAGGGAGCGGAAGGATCCTTCCAGGGATGTCATCAGTGGCAGCGGAGGAGATTAGACTCTCTGACCAACGTACCAGCTGCCGCAAGTGAAATATCTTGAGAGAAGAGCAGTGTGCTTTGAGCTTTACACATGTATCGATGCTTATCAAATTGCACTGCTGTAAATAATACAGTACAATTTATTTGTAACTGTGCCTCTATTATTCTCTCGCTTTACCCTTCCCTGGGGTAAAATCCATATGCTATTTGAAATTCACTCATGGACGTATAATTAGGAAAGGTTTGCTGTTACGAAGAGCATTTATTATACAATTTGTCATTACCAATGTTTCACACACAGCACTATTGTTGTTCTAGTATCATCTAGATTGAAAATACGTGATCCATCAGTAAAATTTGGGTTTCATTTGATAACTTTTCCTAGTGTGTCAAAGAAGGTTGATACGCTGAATTTATGAAAATCTATAGCTCTAGACAAGCTGCATTGTTATGGTATTTGAAGAGACAGCTGGGGAAATCTCTGTTAAAAACTTTCATCCAGTCAATGGATGCCTTCTCATTCTCAGTCCATGTTTTGGGAATAGCAATGTTATTTTTAATCCAAAGGTCGATTGGGGTACCTGGGCAAGGAGGTAATTTGTCTATGAATATTTTCCACAAAATCTGGAGAGTAACTTCACTTCAAGTGATTGGCAGCACTGAGGGACAACGCTGTCTCCTATCAACAATGTCTCATTTTTGTAGGTGTTGCGGCTTGCGTGTAGCAATTTTTTGCAGTGCTAGATGTCCGTAGCAATGTGGTGTCATCTTGGTTTTTACTAAATACCCGTAGTTTCACACGTTTTATCAATGTTACAAGTAATTTAGCATCACGTAGAAGTATAAATAACACTTGAAATGTTACTGGCAGCACGTCTTCTCCTTTAGGTTATATACTAGAGGGGTTGACCCAGCTACACCAAGAAACCTCCAAAAAGGGCTAAGTAGGCCAAGTGCTTGAGGTGCCTGCACCTGCCTGTAACCCATTTACCCTAATTACATTAATTATCATTGTAAAACGAAGAAACCACAAAACAGTTGCTGAATCAACAATCTTTTATTGCGTACATGACGAGTCTCAGAACACTAAGGTGCCGTCATCTGGTGTAAACTGTAATAATGAAAATAATGTTTTGGAAGACAACGAGAAGGGGTCCTCAGGTTCAGCAGTTCTTCGCACTGTTAGCCAGGCAAATGCAGCTTTTGAAAATAAGAACAAGGCATCAGTTGTTTTATGTGATCTAAGTAGAAAAACAAGAAAAGAGAAACGATGCACCACAGAGGAATTATCTGAAGGGGCGGAAATCGGTAGATGTGATGTACAAGTACAGACAAACTAATGCTTACAGTTTCAGAAAGACTGGATGACTTATCCAAGAGAAAGAACTTCACAAATCAATAACTCTTTGGTCCTCCTCTGGCCCTTACGCAAGGAGTTATTCGGCCTGGCATTGGTTTTTAGATTTGTTGGACGTCCTCCTGCGTAATATTGTGGCAGATTCTGTTCCATTGGCGCGCTAGATCGTCAAAATCAGGATCTGGTTGGAGGAGCCTGCCCATAACGCTCCAACTGTTCTAAATTGGGGAGAGATCCAGCGACCTTGCTACCCAAGGTAGGGTTTGGCAAGCATGATATCAAGCAGTAAAAACTCTCGCTGTATATGGGTGAGCATTAGCTTACTGAAAGGTAAGCCCAGGTTGACTTCCTATGAAGGGCAACAAAACGGGGCGTAGAATATCGTCGACGTAACCCTGCGATGTAAGTTTCGTGATATGAAAAGAAGTGGCATCTCAGATCATCATTGCTGGTTGTTGGGCCGTATGGTGGACGACAGCCAAGGTAGTATCCCATTGCTGTCTGGGGCGCCTCCAGACACAAACAGTGGTATATTGACGACATTCTACGCACTGTTTTGTTACCCTTCATGGAAAGCCATCCTGAGCATACATTTTAACAAGATAATGCCTGCCTGCACATGCCCAGAGTTCCTACGACTTACCTTAGTGCTTCTCAGACCCTACCTTGGCCAGCAATATGCTGGATCTCTCCTCAAGTGAGAATGTTTGGAGGATTATGGGTAGGGCCATCCAACCAGCTCGGAATTTTGAAGATCTAGCGCACCAATGGGACAGTATTTTCGCTCAGGACCTGCAATGAATCTATCTATTAGTGCCAGGCCGAAATACTGCTTGTATGGGCGCCAGAGGTGGACCTGCGTGTTATTGACTTGCTCAATTTATGAAACTCCTTTTCTTGAATAAATCATCCAATTTTTCTGAAATGTTAGTCATTTGGTTGCCTATACATGTATATCTCATATACCGATCTCCATCCATTCGGATAATTCCTTTGTGCTGTGTCGTTTGATTATCTCAGTTTCAAAGGAAACTGTACATCTTGTTGGCTGAAAACACATTTTATAATATAATAGAATTTTCTGATGTACAGACTGTGAACATAATTCAAAAGTCAAAATAATGATATGATTAAATATCTGTAATTACTATTGGTAATTATGTTTTAATTACCTACAGGAGACGAAGCTTATTCGATTGTACACTACTGTCCATTAAAATTGCTACACCAATAAGACATGCAAATGATAAATGGGTATTTATTGGACAAATATATTATACTAGAACTGACATGTGATTACATTGTCACGCACTTTGAGTGCATAGATCCTGAGAAATCAGTACCCAGAACAACCACCTCAGGCCTTAATAACGGCCTTGATACGACTGGACATTGAGTCAAATAGAGCTTGGATGGCGTGTACAGGTACAGCTGCCCATGCAGCTTCAACACGATACCACAGTTCATCAAGAGTAGTGATTGGCGGATTGTGACGAGCCAGTTGCTCGGCCACCATTGACCAGACGTTTCTAATTGGTGAGAGATCTGGCGAATGTGCTGGCCAGGGCGGCAGTCGAACATTTTGTGTCCAGAAAGGCCCGTCGTACAGGACCTGCAACATGCGGTCGTGCATTATCCTGCTGAAATGTAGGATTTCGCAGGGATCGAATGAAGGGTAGAGCCACGGGTCGTAACACATCTGAAAAGTAACGTCCACTGTTCGAAGTGCCATCAATGCGAACAAGAGGTGACAGAGACGAGTAAGCAGTGGCATCCCATACCATCACGCCGGGTGATACGCCAGTATGGCAATGACGAATACACGCTTCCAATGTGCGTTCACAGCGATGTCGCCAAACACGGATCCGACCATAATGAGGCTGTAAACAGAACCTGGATTCATCCGAAAAAATGGCGTTTTGCCATTCGTGCACCCAGGTTCGTCGTTGAGTACACAATCGCAGGCGCTCCCGTCTGTGATGCAGCGTCAATGGTAACCGCAGCCATGGTCTCCGAGCTGATAGTTCATGCTACTGCAAACGTCGTCGAGCTGTTCGTGCAGATGGTTGTTGTCTTGCAAACGTCCCCGTCTGTTGACTCAGGGATCGAGACGTGGCTGCACGATCCGTTACAGCCATGAGGATACGATGCCTGTCATCTCGACTGCTGGTGATACGAGGCTGTTGGGATCCAGCACGGCGTTCCGTATTACACTCCTGAACCCACCGATTCCATATTCTGCTAACAGTCATTGGATCTCGACCAACGCGAGCAGCAACGTCGCGATACGATAAACCGCAATCGCAATAGGTTACAATCCGACCTTTATAAAAGTCGGAAACGTGATGGTACGTATTTCTCCTCCTTACACGAGGCATCACAACAACGTTTCACCAGGCAACGCCGGTCAACTGGTATTTGTGTATGAGAAATCGGTTGGAAACTTTCCTCATGTCAGCACATTGTAGGTGTCGCTGCAGGCGCCAACCTTGTGTGAATGCTCTGAAAAGCTTATCACTTTCATGTTACAGCATCTTATTCCTGTCGATTAAATTTCGCGTCTGTAGCACGTCATCTTCGTGGTGTAGCAATTTTCATCGCCAGTAGTGTAAATATGGCCAATGGCAAATAAAGACGAATAAAGATTAATAAAGGTAAAATTAAGGATTGCGACATAAACTTAGTTCCTAGGAATACAGCTGCTGCAGTATGTTCTATTTAGAACTCACCTTTAAACAGGAGTTGAATGGGGACAGTTTTCGACATTAGTAAGCGGGTCTGTTAGCATAACCTCAGTAAAATTGCCCTGAATGAATCTATAAATTTTGTACCAGATTTTTCTCTGAATGAAACAGGTAATTATGAAAGCCACTACATCCGTTTCCAAAGAAGTGATAGTCCAGAGTTACACCTCATTGTGGTAAGGTGGTGAACATAAGCAGCCAACATAACCAGCAACCAAATGACTGTTTCTGTAAACAGTCTCTTGTCTTAGGGCTGGGAAACTGAGTCCGAACGTGGATGGATCAATGGAAGGAGAAAGCAGAGGGCTAGGAGATCCTTAAGGTAATCTCGGACTCTTTAGCCAAAATGGACAGAAAGGAAGAATGAAATCAGACCGCTGTTCATGGAAATCGGAGCCCTGGAGCTGGCATAGGAAGAAACAACAGCAAGGCTTCTCCGCTCGCTATTTAATGAAATCCTTGCATACTAAAAGTGATAGAAATATTATAATAGGAGCATGGGACACTAGAACTCTAGTTAAAATAGGAAAAGTGAAATAATTAAAAGACCCCATGAAACATGCTGATTTATACTTGCTGGATGTACCAGAAACTAAATGGGACAGCATGGGAGACGTGGTATTAGACGATTACAGTTATTTTTGTTGTTAAAGTAAAACCACGATCAAATGCTGTAGATATTTTTCTACAAGGAAAATGAGAAAACCGATGACTAGTACTTAGCATGTTAAGGTCAGCTACTGATGGAAAAGGTAAAGGCTTCTCCAATAGAACTATGCACAATACAAGTTTTCTTCCCAATAACAGACAATTAACAGGAAGAAATCGAAAATTTGTTTCATCAAATAGAACAGTTAGGAATAACAAATAAAAAGACAGTGTCATGATAAAGGGAGACTTAAATGCCTATGTGGGCAGCCACAATAATTCAAAATGGGTTGGAAAATTTGGATTCGAAAACATGAATAATAGAGACATAGGCTGTTAGAATTCTGTAAATATTATGAGATAGTCCTAACGAACACATGGCTCAACGTTCCTAGCAGGGGAAAGCATGTGTTGAAGGTACCAGGATATAGTGGTAGATAACAAATCGATCATATTCTTGTCAAAGAAAGCTACAGAAACCAAAAGAAATCTAGTCATTTATACCATGGTTTTGATATTGATAGTGATCATGCAATAGTTGTAGCCAAAGTTGTAGTAAAAAAGCAGCAAAATGCAACTGGCCTGTGTGGCGTATAGAAAGACTGAACAATGAAGATACATCTGAGAAACTCAGAGTTAAGACGGACAATCTATCCCAGGATACTTTAAGCTGGGAGGAAATAAGAAAATTTATCAGTGAGAGCGGGATGTATTAGAGAAGAAGAAATTGCAACCAAGGAAACCATGGATGACGCAAGAAAACCAAACGAAATAGATTTTGGCCTATTAAGAAAAATGAGAAACAAAATAAAAACTATGGGACACATGGAAACGAAATGAGCGGAACAAATAGGTAGGAAAACAGATGAAGATCTAGCAAAAAGAAATGTAGACAATATGCACCGAAAAATTAGATCACTACAGCTTAAATGTAGAGCTTGTAGGTCGTAATTAAAAATAAAAAAGGTAATGCCCTATTTGAAATGAAAAATAGCAGGTATGTAGGAAGGATACGCTGACGATGTATGTCATGGAGAAAATGTGAGAGATGATTGAAATTACGCAACCATAATGTGAGATGCAGAAAATGAATTCGTAGCGGTACCAGTTATTAAGTCTGCACTCAACAATGCCGCAAACAACTTGAACAACAACAAATCGACTGTAACACATAACATCCCTGCTGCGTTATTAAAGACCGCCAGAGGTAAGGAGAAATAACGACGGTACACATTTATGTGTGTCTGCTATGAGGATGAAAATTTACCAGTGGAATTAATGAAAAGTAAAACATTTATTATACCTAATAAAGGAAACGTCAGTTATTGTCCAAAATATAGAACTTTGGTATTATTAGATCATGCTTCAAAAAATTTACTCAGTATTGCTAACGTAAGACTAAAAACTGAAATTAATGATCTTAGAAAGAGAAATTATGATGAACAGAATGATGTATTGACCTAGATAAGGCTTATGACGGAGAAGATACTATCGAAAAAATTGCATAAAATTGGAATACACTGGAGAGACAAAAGATCGAGTCTTAAGCTATACAAAAACCAAAGTACAGAAGTAGGCATCAATGATACTGAGAAAGATCGTAGGATAAGAATATGTGTCTGACAAGGCTGTCGTCTCGGTCCTTATTAATTTAATTTGCTTATACAAAGTTCAAGATAAACGACGAGAATCAGCTCCAAGCGGATCAAAAATAATGGTAAACAAATACACTGTATTCGATTTGCTGATGGTACAGTAATCTTAGCAGATCCTGAAAAAAACATGAACTATGTGTTAAAAAATTTGTCTGGCGCTTTTGACACACTGGAAATGAACGCCAAGAATACTAAAACAACGAATCGAAAAGACAGATAGTGAAAAACATTGAACAGGAAAAAAATACTATTACAAGTAGGCTTAAACGGATTCCCTGCTTGGGAAGTTCGACAAAAGATGACCACAGAGGTTTAATGGATATTCAAAGAAGAGCTATAGTCACTAAACAAACATTGAGAAATAAGAGTAATTTATGAATAAACAATCGCCTTAATATCGAAACAGGCAAGAAATTCATCAAGATATTTGTTTGGACTATTTTATATTATAGTTGTGACAGATGGACCCTGGGGGGCAAGAAAAGAAAAGTGTCAGAAGCAGTAGATTTGTGGTTTTGGACAAGAGCCACAAAGAAAATCTAATGAACGAATACTAAAAGAAATTAACTATAAAAGTATATTGATTGACATGATACAGAGAAGAAACTAATAGGACACCCAATTTGGTATAATAACATGATAAAACATCCTGGAATGAAAAATCCTGGGAAAAAAAATCAAGAGACACGCCTAAACATTCATATTACAAAATGTTATCAGTGGAATAAACTGTAGATGGCGCGGAGTTGCGGAGGATGGTTGCATCAATAAAGCGTTGCCTTTAGCATCTAATGATGATGATTTACACGGATCTGTTCCTTGGGTGTTGTAGCCTCGGGTCTCAAAGGGAGCTTGCCATTCTTGTAGTGGAACACTTCCTGAAATTAAAAAAAAATCAGTGAGACTAATTTAAAATAGACTACCGTGCGGTTAAACTCTGCTCCAGTGAAAACACAGTCCCACTGTGAATACTCATCTCAGGAGCTGGATGAGTTAGTTGATGTTGGTAAACAGCTGGAATTCGCTCTGACTGCTTCGGAAGCAGCTTCCGATGGGTGTGTTGGGCGAACTGCCAAGAGTCATGTATCAGAGATACCAAAGGTACATCAAGTATTGAAACTTACTGGCGGACTAAAACAGTGTACTGGACTGGGACGTGAACCCAGGGCCTTTGCCTTTCACGGGCATTTGCTGTACTGACTGAGCCAATCAAGCACGACTCACGATCCACCCTTACAACTTTACTTCCGCCAGTACGTCATCCCACCTTCCAAACGTCACACTGGTTCTCTTGCAAAATTTGCGGAACCAGCACTGGTGAAAGAGAGGATATTGCAGTCCGGCACACTGTTTTAACCTGTTAGGAAGTTTTATATCAGCGAATGTTCCACTGCAGAGTGAAAAATTTAGCCTGGAAACATCCTGCAGGCTGTGCCTAAACCATGTCTGCGCAGTATCCTTTATTCCACAAATTCTAGTATTGCAAGTTTCGCAGGAGAATTTCTGTGAAGTTTGAAAGGAAGGAGATGAGGTGCTGGCGGAAGTAAAACTGTCAGGAGCGGTCGTGAGCCGTACTTGAATAGCTCAATTTGTGGAGCACTTGCTCACAAGAGGCAAAGATACATGGTTCACGTACCAGTCCAGCACACAGTTTTAATCTTTCAGGAAGTTTCTTATCAGTTTGCACTCTGCTGCCTTCCAATGAAACTGAAATTGAACTAGTGAGACACACTTCACTTGCTGGGAAGCCTGCTGCGAAATGTGTCAGCGAGAAGTAAACACAAAGAATAGGGATTTGTTAACTGTTGTCCGTGCAGACGGAGTGTGGATAACGGTACCATTTTGGGAAAAGGCAGCAAGTGATGAGAAAGATCACTCTCTCCACTCATTTTACTGATACATACACTGATGAGCCAATATATTGTGTCTACTGCTCACCGTTAGATTTAATTGAGAGACATCAGCCGTATCCTCCTCAAAGAAACGATACCATTACTTCCCTTAAGCGATTTAGGGAAAAAGCACAGTAAACCTAAATCTAAACCTTCAGTCACGAAATGGAACTATCATTCATGTGAATGCGACTATGCGGTTTTAATCCACGCTCGACTTTTTTCCGTAATTAGAGGATAGTGAAGACCTAAATATGACTGCCTCAGTCAACATATACTGATGATCCAAAACATTATGACCACTGACCATCACAAGGTTCAGTGACGCTTTGTAGCGATGCAGTCACATTGACGCGGTGAGGAAAGTTTGTGAGCGGAGCAGGGATAATCCAGTCAGCAAATACTCAAGTTGAGTGGTGGTTGGGGATGGAGGGGGAAGGAGTGGGGTACCTCACAAAAGATCCGAATTTTCTGAACTCTTAGTGTATTGTACATAGGATGGAACAATTTGGACCAGGGCTGGTTTGATGATCTCATCGATGGTATGCTACGATGGATTGGAGCTTGTATCCGAGCGAGGGAACGTTTCACCGCGTATTAACGTTGCTCAGGAGTGCTGATAAGAAATCTCTATGGGAAGCAAACGATTTTGTCTTTACACATTTTTTATTTTGTGATCTGGACACACACAAATGAATACATAAGCATGTCTCAGAGCCAATTTTGGTTTTCTGTGCCATTAATTTCGAAATGAAGGAGTGATGCAAAACTTTTGTTGAGGCCTATAATAGTCAAGATTTGACCCAGCGAGGGCTCTGCAAGCGTTTAGAGAACGCAAGCATTAAATGAAGCAAATGCAGATGGAGTCATACGTTAACACGAAAACAGAAGTACCGATTTTTAATATTAATTATGCAAGGAGTCCAATGAACTTATAAAATTCAAAAGGTACTTTGCCATAGATGTCCATAAGGAAAAAAAATCATATGTGTACTTAGCAGCTAAGAATGGTAAAAGGGACTCTGATGATACCTTCTGTATCACGCACTAAAATCTCCAATGCATCAATATCGAAAATTGAAGTGCCCTCAACATCCGCCCTGCGTAACGATCAGGTGCTACGGTAGAGATGACACACCAAATTAACAGTATTTCATGAAATCGCATTCGAGTGGCGTTCATGTTCACATGGTTCATTTGCAGTAACACACACATACATGGCTGCTACAATATGACAACTGCTAGGTCGATGATGTCAGTCGTGGAAATCAAAATATTGTAGTAACGAATTCTGTAAATAACGTTGTATATTGGCGTCGTTATTTCGCTTACTTCTCTGTAAGATTGACTTTGTGTTCATTTGCCAGTGTTACCAGAAAATTTGAAGTAAGTTCTTCTTTTTTAATTGCTCCATTTTGAGTAACTACGACGTCCAACCTCCCTTATTATATAGAAACTATATTTATGCCTGGAAGGAAAAAATGCTAGAGTGTCAGACTAAAAACAAAGTGCCAGAGAGAGACAATTTTTGCGTAGATGAAGTAACAGGAATAATCCTGTTATTGATAGTGATAATTCTATTCTTATTTTGAAAGATACATTTAAATGTTCACTGAATGTAATTGCAAATAATTTTGAGAGTTGTAAATGCTATTTGACGAATTTACAGTGTAGGTTTTTGTAATGTAATACAATTCACATGTGAGGTTACTGTACATGATACAACGACATTCACATTGTGTTGTCATAATGGAAAAGTTAATTTGCTGACGGTGGCAATTTATTTTTCGATGGACTGTATCAAAGACTCACTTGAAATGATCGAACAATTACAGAGAACAGAGGTGGCGACCTCTATATCCATAGATTTTCTTTGCGCGCTTTACCCAAGTTGCTTGCAGCGCCATCCATCGCAACAGGCGGAGAACTGCGAGGAATGTGAGAAGTCTGATTCTGCGCTCTTTCTCTATCAACTGCGCGCTTCCATGCATTGCTGCGTGCATATCCGGGGTCTCTGTTAAAATTATTTTCACATAGTCTAATTTCAACTGCTTCCCTGATGACAGAATCCCAATAGTTTGAAGCGTGAGTAAGTATTCTTGTTTCATCGAGTAGAATTTAACAAACTGTGCTCAGCTACCTGATTTTTCTAGGTACCTGTATTTCAGGTGACGCTGATGTTCCACACAGCGATCGGCAACAGTCCTTATAGACTCGCAAGGAATGCTGTAAATTCCTGGTACTCTCAGGCCGAGATTATCTTCCACGGCCGCGCGACTGCTACGGTCGCAGGTTCGAATCCTGCCTCGGGCGTGGATGTGTGTGATGTCCTTAGGTTAGTTAGGTTTCAGTAGTTCTAAGTTCTAGGGGACTGATGACCACAGAAGTTAAGTCCCATAGTGCTCAGAGCCATTTGAACCATTTAGTAGTAGTATCTTCCACGGGTCGTAACATCTCCTTAATCTTCGTGGGTGGCCGGAAGACTGGTCTGATTCCCTGCCGACTCAGGACTCTACTGATCTTGATGGTCGTTGCACCGCAGAATGGTAGCCGCGCGATGTGTTGGTCCTCTTGATATGTTCGAACAGCGTCCTTCCTAGATTTCCTCGCCAGAGTAGGTCTGACATCACGATCAGAATATCCATTTTTTCTTTTTTTTCTGAGTACCGTCGTCAGATGTTTAATCTCGGAGCCGAGATGATCCTTATCCGAAATAGTCCTTGCTCTGTGTACCAAGGTATTCAGCACAGTTCTCTTCTGAGTTGGGTGGTGAAAACTACGTGCGTTTAGATATAAATCTGTATGCGTTGGTTTTCTGTACACAGAATGTCCGAGACGTCCATCTGATTTTCGCTCCACCAGTACATCTAAGAAGGGCAACTTCCCATCCTTCTCCATCTCCACTGTAAATATTATTTTCCGGTGTATACATTCAAATGATCAACAAACTGCTGCAGTGCCTCATTGCAATGTGGCCAGATTAAAAATGTATCGTCATCCAGCCAATGAGAAGCCGTCCACTGCTTATAAAAGCGGAAGCCTCACCGGTCCACGACAGTCAGTTTTACCCCTGACGAAGAAGACGGAGGCATTCATCGAAAGCTCGGGATTTTATCCAAATTTGACGCGGCAAGTAAACCGAGAACTTTTTATGCAAGGACTCTGTCGCGAAAGACTTCGTAGTCAACTATAGAGAAACTAAAGAATTGTTTCGACAATATTTATAGCTACAATCCAGCATTTGCTATGGTCAGTTACGAGACTAAAATTTCAGACACGGTTTTACGTGCAGTATATCAGTTTAAGATACACAACGTTTTTTCTCATAGACCAGGTCCAACGACTTCTACGTAGTCACCCACCATGTTACACACAGCTAGGTTTTTATGACACAGACATTGTTTGTTCTTTGCCATTCAGGTAAGAACTAAATACACTACCGGCCATTAAAATTGCTACACCAAGAAGAGATGCAGATGATAAACGGGTATTCATTGGACAAATATACACTCCTGGAAATGGAAAAAAGAACACATTGACACCAGTGTGTCAGACCCACCATACTTGCTCCGGACACTGTGAGAGGGCTGTACAAGCAATGATCACACGCACGGCACAGCGGACACACCAGGAACCGCGGTGTTGGCCGTCGAATGGCGCTAGCTGCGCAGCATTTGTGCACCGCCGCCGTCAGTGTCAGCCAGTTTGCCGTGGCATACGGAGCTCCATCGCAGTCTTTAACACTGGTAGCATGCCGCGACAGCGTGGACGTGAACCGTATGTGCAGTTGACGGACTTTGAGCGAGGGCATATAGTGGGCATGCGGGAGGCCGGGTGGACGTACCGCCGAATTGCTCAACACGTGGGGCGTGAGGTCTCCACAGTACATCGATGTTGTCGCCAGTGGTCGGCGGAAGGTGCACGTGCCCGTCGACCTAGGACCGGACCGCAGCGACGCACGGATGCACGCCAAGACCGTAGGATCCTACGCAGTGCCGTAGGGGACCGCACCGCCACTTCCCAGCAAATTAGGGACACTGTTGCTCCTGGGGTATCGGCGAGGACCATTCGCAACCGTCTCCATGAAGCTGGGCTACGGTCCCGCACACCGTTAGGCCGTCTTCCGCTCACGCCCCAACATCGTGCAGCCCGCCTCCAGTGGTGTCGCGACAGGCGTGAATAGAGGGACGAATGGAGACGTGTCGTCTTCAGCGATGAGAGTCGCTTCTGCATTGGTGCCAATGATGGTCGTATGCGTGTTTGGCGCCGTGCAGGTGAGCGCCACAATCAGGACTGCATACGACCGAGGCACACAGGCCAACACCCGGCATCATGGTGTGGGGAGCGATCTCCTACACTGGCCGTACACCACTGGTGATCGTCGAGGGGACACTGAATAGTGCACGGTACATCCAAACCGTCATCGAACCCATCGTTCTACCATTCCTAGACCGGCAAGGGAACTTGCTGTTCCAACAGGACAATGCACGTCCGCATGTATCCCGTGCCACCCAACGTGCTCTAGAAGGTGTAAGTCAACTACCCTGGCCAGCAAGATCTCCGGATCTGTCCCCCATTGAGCATGTTTGGGACTGGATGAAGCGTCGTCTCACGCGGTCTGCACGTCCAGCACGAACGCTGGTCCAACTGAGGCACCAGGTGAAAATAGCATGGCAAGCCGTTCCGCAGGACTACATCCAGCATCTCTACGATCGTCTCCATGGGAGAATAGCAGCCTGCATTGCTGCGAAAGGTGGATATACACTGTACTAGTGCCGACATTGTGCATGCTCTGTTGCCTGTGGCTATGTGCCTGTGGGTCTGTCAGTGTGATCATGTGATGTATCTGACCCCAGGAATGTGTCAATAAAGTTTCCCCTTCCTGGGACAATGAATTCACGGTGTTCTTATTTCAATTTCCAGGAGTGTATTATACTAGAACTGACATGTGATTACATTTTCACGCAATTTGGGTGCATAGATCCTGAGAAATCAGTACCCACAACAACCACTTCTGGTCGTAATAACGGCCTTGATACGCCTGGGCATTGAATCAGAGCTTGGATGGCGTGTACAGGTACAGCTGCACATGCAGCTTCAACACGATACCACAGTTCATCAAGAGCAGTGACTGGCGGATTGTGACGAGCCAGTTGCTCGGCTACCATTGATGAGACGTTTTCAATTGGTGAGAGATCTGTAGAATGTGCTGGCTTGGACAGCAGTCGAACATTTTCTGTATCCAGAAAGGCCCGTCGTACAGGACCTGCAACATGCGGTCGTGCATTATCCTGCTGAAATGTAGGATTTCTCAGGGATCGAGTGAAGAGTAGAGCCACGGCTCGTCACACATCTGAAATAGAACGTCCACTATTCAAAGTGCCGTCATTGCGAACAAGAAGTGACAGGGACGTTTAACCAATGGCACCCCATGGCATCACGCCGGGTGATACGCCAGTATAGCGATGACGAATACACGCTTCCAATGTGCGTTCACCGCGATGTCGCCAAACACGGATGCGAGCATCATGATGCTGTGGACAGAATCTGGATTTATCCGAAAAAATGACGTTTTACCATTCGTGCACCTAGGATCGTCGTTGAGTACGTTGAGTACACGAGGAGCAGCGCTCCTGTCTGTGATGCAGCGTCAAGGGTAACCGCAGCCATGGTAGCTGATAGTCCATGCTGCTGCAAACGTCGTCGAACTGTTCGTGCAGATGGTTGTTGTCTTGCAAACGTCCCCATCTGTTGACTCAGGGATCGAGACGTGGGTGCACGATCCGTTACAGCCATGCGGATAAGATGCCTGTCATCTCGACTGCTAGTGATACGAGGCCGTTGGGATCCAGCACGGCGTTCCGTGTTACCCTCCTGAACCCACCGATTCCATATTCTGCCAACAGTCATTGGATTTCAACCAACGCGAGCAGCAATGTCGCGATACGATAAACCGAAATCGCGATAGGCTACAATCCGACCTTTATCAAAGTCGGAAATATGATGGTACGCTTTTCTTCTCCCTACACGAGGCATCACAACAACACTTCACCAGGCAACGCCGGTCAGCTGCTGTTTCTGTATGAGAAATCGGTTGGAAACTTTCCTCATGTCAGCACATTGTAGGTGTCGCTACCGGCGTCAGCGTCGTGTGAATGCTCTGAAAAGCTAATCATTTGCATATCACAGCATCTTCTTCCTGTCGGTTAAATTTCGTGTCCGTAGTACGTCATCTTCGTGGTGCAGCAATTTTAATGGCCAGTAGTGTATCTTCACTTGTTCAATTAAGAAATTAGAATCTGCATACGAATAAATTCCAGTTCATTAAATAAAGGAAGTGGATTTCGTTACTTTGTAAACACGATTGGTGGAATTTCGACAATAGGCGATACTAGTCATATGAAAATATCAGTGATCTGTGAAGACACGGTGCTTCAACATAGCCTCAGATTAGTAGTGGTCCTCCACGAAGAGTTCCAAGAAAGTGGTAAAGGCTGTTTTCTTCTTTAGAGGGAAGTGAAAACGGAACGGCCGGTCACGCAGAGCGGGCCACTTAGCTGGACACGCGCGCTTAATTGCGGTGCTGACTATTTTAGAGGGGTAAATGTCAGGCCGCCATGTCCGCTGCATTATTAAGAGAGGCAGATCCGCATGTGAGCTCAGCGACAGTGCGACCAGACATGGCCGGGAACACCGCCTGGCCGTCGCTGCTACTCGTCTGCAGTGTCGCCCACACGTGCCTCTCCATCACTGGCAACGAAACTCTGCCGGACGGTATTCAGCGTCTTAGGCGGCTGCCCAACATGTAAGTTGGTGCGTTTTGGAACCAAAGAAGCTGTCGATCAAATATGCAGATACTTCAGAAAGAGAATTAGGCATGTCGGCCCACGCTAAGAGCGTCTAGTGGCTAGCGTTGCTGCCTCTAGATCACGGGGTCCTGAGTTCGATTCCGACGGGGTTGGGGATTTTCTTTTCCCGGGGACTGGGTATTTGTGTTGTCCTCATCATTTCATCATCATCATCATCATCATCATTCGTGATAGTGGCTAGATTTGACTGTGTAAAAATCGGTACTTTGTACGGGCGCTGATGACCGCTCAGTTGAGCGCCCCGCAATCCAAACATCATCAACGCTAAGAGCGTCGCGCAACAAGAGTGGCACATCTTCTGAAGAGAATAATTCGCGCAAACTAAGTTGACACTCGGCACGATGCCCGATGCGAGATGCTGTAGATGGGAAATGCCTTTACGGTCGCTCCATCAGTCACTGCGGAGTGTCAGCCTAGTTTGCTCATAAGGTACATGTTCCGCATTTTCCTGCAGACACCGTTATGCAGCGATACGTGTAACAGATGCTTCACAGTGTGGGAGTGAAACGGCACAGCAACTGGAAATACAATCCAAAGTTGAAGTACACGGGACAGAACGATTCTTGGGTCCACAGCGTTTAAATTGCATACAGACTCACTGTGTAATTCTGGCAGTATGTTGGTCAAATGCAATGATGCGTCGAACAGTTGTGAAACAGCGCCAGAAATTTGACTAAGGTTATACATACCCCGGTGATGCTGATCGGAAAGGAGGGCCATCGACATCAACCACAATGTCCAGGCAGTCGAATGAGGCAAGAGATTTTACAATGATAAGGACGTCCCCACAGCGGTTCGCGAATTGCTCTGTGACCCAGGAGCGAATTTCTATTGTCTAGGAATTGAACAACTGATAGAACGTTCCGGCCTTTGTTCATACAGAGTTGGTGGCAATGTTGGAAAATAGTGTCATGTGTCTGTGTCACTTTTACGTGTTGTGCAGCATTTAGTAAACGTTCTGCCGTGCATAATAACGTGGAACTTACTATTCTAAGTTTCGAGAATGAGATTTTCACTCTGCAGCGGAGTGTGCGCTGATATGAAACTACCTGGCATGTTAAAACTGTGTCCCGGACCGGGACTCGAACTCGGGACCTTTGCCTTTCGTGGGCAAGTGCTCTACCATCTTTTTTATCGGTATTGTTCGTTGCGTTTGGTCTGGGCGGACGTCACAACACATCCGTTCAAGTTGATCGTTGTTTCCTTTACGTAGTTTTTTTATTACAGAGGGCGGCCGTGGCGGGAACTATCTGAGCTAGCCAAGGACGACTCACGTCCCGTCCTCACAGTTTCACTTCTGCCAGCACCTCGTCTCCTACCTTCCAAACTTTACAGAAGCTCTCCTGCGAAGGTTCGCAGGAGAGCTTGGGTAGCTCAGATGTAGAGTGCGAAAGGGAAAGGTCCCGAGTTCGAGTCTTGGCCCGGCACACAATTTTAATCTGCCAGGAAGTTTTATTCTGAGTCTTTTCATGCGCGTTTGGCACTTTTCCTAAGCAAGTGTAGCGCCCACGATTTGTTTCTAGATGAAATATTTGTTGAACGAACAATTTTTTCACGACGCATATTTTTCTCTTTAGTCTATGGTTGGCGTTGGCAGTCCAGACAAACGAAAGAAATTGTGATAGGAACTGACTCGTTACTGTCATTAGGGACGCGGCATTGGACGAAAAGTATTGATACTTTACGTTCTCAAAGGCGCCATTGCTTTTAGCTACCACTAGGAGCAAAATTATTGTGCGCCTTTCTACCACACCTCAAAAATTTCCACGTCCCTTCGGACACCTGTAACACTTTTGTAAATCCTATGTATCCCTCGAAGTGGGCTCACATGATTGAGAACCTTGCCTGCTGACTCGACTCTATCAACTCGTCTCACTTTATTGCATCCTCAGACACCCGATGTCCCTTCTCACGGTAATTTCAACCAGTTCTCCTTCCTGGACTACGAAATTGTTCCTAAGATGCATCAACTCTATGAAGACTACTTTCCACCTTTGACCCGAATAACTGCAATACTACCCCCTTCCCAACATCTACATTCCGTCTCTAGACTCTCCCCAGTACTCATACCAAATCCGTTATTATACAGCTTCTTTTCCAATCAGATCTGCATCCAAATCCCTCAGATAGAAAATGTTACCAGGAACACTCATTTCAGTTTCAACTCATCAAACTCATGTAATTACTATTTACTCACGTCCTTCATTATTATGTGTTTTTTTATTCTTTTAACCAAAAGACGAAGAGTGAGAACATGACCGTTGCTATTCTCTCTTCCCTAGGACAGGGGCGGGGGAATGCAAATAACAATTAAATACGACAGGACTGACTTCTTAAGTACAGCCTCCATCCCAACGTAGCAACTGCAGCTTATATTACCCATATACTGCTACAAGCGCAAGGTTAAACTTCCTCCCACAAAACCCGGAATGATTGTCCACGTTCGCCCCACGGACAAACCACTCGATCTTAACAACTACCTTCGTCCAACCGTCACCCCATAACGATATGTCACAACTGTCCTTAAAGACATCCATTACCTTGAGTGATCCCGTATCCCTCCCGAAATCACACTGGCTACTCCTTCCAACTTTCACCTACGTGCCACTACCACGTATTTCCAGGTCCACTTCCATTTAACTTTCTTCTGCTTAGATAGTCTCGTCTACCCTCACTCACATCCTGCTGTACTGCCAAATCAGGTTGTTCAGGTCACACCGAGCGAGGTGGTGCAACTTGCATTCGTGAGGACGACGGCTCAAACCAGCGTCCGGCCATCCAGATTTAGGTTTCCTGTGATTTTTCTACATCAGTCCACGCAAATTCCGGGATGGTTCCTTTGAAACTGCACGACCAGTTTCCTTCCCCATCCTTGACACAATCCGAGCATGTTCTCCGTCTCTAATTACCTCGATGTCGACGGAATGTTAAACCAAATCTTCCTTTCAGATCGCTGTGGCGTTCTCCCATGGGTCAAACAAACCTGCAACCGAACTGATTCAAATTGAATCTCGTCATACAGTCAATAAATCATTCTTTCATTTGTACGGCCTTATTATGCATAATGTCCAGGCCTGCAAGATTATTACCTCGTATATACACGGTGATTCAGCGGCCCCTAACGATGTCGTGTTATGCAACACGCAGTGATAAAGTGAAGCGCCAAGGAAACTTGTATAGGTATGTGTATTCAAATGCAGAGATATGTAAACAGGCAGAAGACGGCAGTGCGGTCGGCAACGCCTGTGTCAGACAAGTGTCTGGCACAGTTTTTAGATCGGTTACTGCTGCTACAATGGCAGGTTATCAAGATTTAAGTGAGTTTGAACGTGATGTTACAGTCAGCGCACGAGCGATGCGACACAGCATCTCCGACGTGCCGATGAAGTGGCGATTTTTCCGTAAGACCATTTCAGAGTGTACCGTGAATATCAGGAATCCGGTAAAACATCAAATCTCCGACATCGCCGCGGCCGGAAGAAGATTCTGCAAGAACGGGACCAACGACGAATGAAGAGAATCGCTCAACGAGATAGAAGTGCAACCCTTCTCCAAATTGCTGCAGATTTCAGTGATAGCTCATCAACAAGTGTCAGCGTGCAAACCATTCAACGAAACATAATCGATATTTGTTTTCGGAGCGAAGGCCAACTTGTGTACCCTTTATTACCCTTGATGACTGCACGACGCAAAGCTTTGCGCCTCGTCTGGGCCGTCGACACCGACATTGGACTATTGATGACTGGAAACATGTTGCCTGGTCGGACGAGTCTCTTTTAAAATTGTATCGAGCGAATGGACGTGTACAGGTATGGGGACAACCTCATGAATCCGTGGACCCTGCATATCAGGAGGGGACTGTTGGTAGAGGCTCTGTAATGGTGTGGGGCGTGTGCAGCTAGAGTGATATGGGACTCCTGTTATGTCTAGATACGACTCTGACAAGTGACACGAACATAAGCATACTGTGTGATCACCTGCATCCATTCGTGTCGATTGTGTATTCCGATTGACTTGGGCAATTCCAGCAGGACAATGCGACAGCCCACACGTCCAGAATTGCTACAGAGTGGCTCCAGGAATACTCTTCTGAGTTCGAACACTTCCGATGGCCACCAAACCCCTCGGAAATGAACATTGTTGAGCATATCTGGGATGCCTTGTATCGTACTGTTCAGAAGAGATCTCCACCATCTCGTACTCCTACGGATTTATGGACAGCCCTGCGGGATTCATGGTGTCAGTTCCCCTCAGCACTACTTCCGACATTAGTCGAGTCCATGCCACGTCGTGTTGCGACACTTCTGCGTGCTCGCAGTGGCCCTACACGGTATTACGCAGGTATACCAGTTTCTTTGGCTCTTCAGTGTATATCTGTCCTTCACAAAACAAGCGCGAAACTTTCATATTCTCTCGCTCGCTACGCGAAAACGATTAGTCCTACAGGACAATGAATAAGAGCTTTTGTAGGAAATTTAATGTAGTTAAATTTTGTAGTGGAATGCGTTCTCGCTACAGGTCGTAGTTTTCAAGTCATTCATAAAAACATACAAAAGTGACATTAAAAAGAACCTCAACTCCCCACCTGTCGCCACCGCTCAAGATTTCTAGTATGTTGTTCATGGCACTCCCTTCTATTACCGTACAAAAATTTGCAATTTTACGAATTATTTCCCACATGCTACCTTTTTTGGTTTTCATTGACTGGCCTTAGTAAGCCATCGGGTTGGCCGAGCACTTACAAAGTATAAAACTGACTTTGTATAAATTTTGTCTGACAAATTTGGGAATTTTAACAGCATAAAATAAACTATTACATTGTTCTATTCGTTGGGCCTTCTGACTACGAAACTACTGTGCTTGAGAGGATTAACCTTGGATCGAACTGTCAACGTAATTAGTTTTAGTGCAATTAGTTTTAGTGAGAGAGAGTGGAACGGTAGAGAGAGAGAGAGAGAACTTGAAAGTGGTTCATTGTACCCTCTGCCAGGCACTTTATTGTGCATAGCAGAATAATCACGCAGACGTAGATGTGGATGTAGCGTAACGTTTATAAAGGGGTTTTTCTTTCAGTACCCTCTCGGGCATGTTTAAATTAATAATGTTAACGAAATATAGCCTACTATGCCGGTAGCGTAATACGCCGATGAACAGAGACCAAAAAAGGTCTAATATCTGGAACAATTCGTGTATTCGAAAATTTTTGTACATCTGTGGGAGGGAGTTTCACGCACAACATACTAGAAATTCTGACAGTGAGGGATGAGTGTGTGGGGATGGAGGTGCGTTTGATCTCACTTTTGTATGTTTTTCACGAATAACCCCAAAACCCCAGCCGTCAGCAAAGAAATATCGCAGTACAAAGTTTAACTACATTAAATTTCCTATAAAAAGTTCCAGTTCATTTTTTTTCTCTATGACTAATACTTCGTGCGTAGCGAGCGAGAGCGTATGGAAATATCGCGCGTGGTTTATTGAAGCTATATATAACACTGCGAGTTGCATAAAATGTCATCGGTAGGGGCAGCTGGATCACTCTGTATATCACGAACTGGCAGGCCTGGACATAATGCATAATAAGGCCATGCAAGTGAAACCATGATTTATTGACAACAGCACGAGATTAAGTTTTAAATTAATTGAACCTCTTAAGCATAAACTAAGCCTGCAGATAATCATCCTACAGTTTCTAATCTCAACGTGCATTTAATTAAATCAGAATAAGGTATAGCTGTATGAAAGAGGCCACAATAGACAGAACATTTTTGACGCCGAGCGTGATTTCAGATCAAACATTTGGCGCCCAATATGGGTAAGAAAAAACAAGGTTACCGTCAGATTTTTTGACGCAATATTTAGGATGACTGACCTGGCCGGCCGGGGTGGCCGAGCAGTTATAGGCGCTACAGTCTGTAACCGCGTGACCGCTACGGTCGCAGGTTCGAATCCTTTCTCGGGCATGGATGTGTGATGTCCTTAGGTTAGTTAGGTTTAAGTATTTCTAAGTTCTAGGGGACTGATGACCTCAGACGTTAAGTCCCATAGTGCTCAGAGCCATTTGAACCATTTGACTGACCTGATAACAGTGCTATTGGACGTATTCAGTCATCTGGATTGCAGCCGAACAGATATGATCGGTTGAGAAGATCTTACCTAGTATTCTCTCGCAAGTTGTTTATAAGGAGCAGTGAAATGAAAACCGACGTTCACGCACGTTTTCCTTCATGTCGCGATAGATGTGATACTCCCACGGTGAAAAATCTCCGAAACGCAGCCTTCGTCCGATTGGCAGTGTGTGGGGACGGGCGCTATCGTGCAACAGAATGATTTCGTCCGTCAGTATTCCTGGGCGTTTCGACTTTATGCCGCGTCGCAGTTTCTGCAGTGTCTTCACAGCGCTGCGCACTGATTGTGATTCCACGCTCGAGGAAGACGACGACCAGAGGGCCTTTGCTGTCGGACGAATTATACGGAACTTGTGTGAGCAGATTTGGATTTCTTTGACTGGGGAGATGTGGGATGTTTCCAATGTCGGCTGTGCCGTTTAATCTAGGGCTGTCGGAACGCTCTCGGTCGGAATCATTCCCTGGTCCACGACAGCGCCCGCCCCACACTGGCAGTCGGATGCCTGTTTGAGAAATACTGCGACGTCCTCCGCACAGTCCGGATCTTTCACCGCCTAACTTTCATATCTTTTGTGACCTGAAGAAAGACATACGTGGACGTCGGTTTCAGTCGGACGAAGAAGTGCACGAGAGGGTGTGCTTGTTCACCCGTTAGCGACAGACTGAGTTCTACGAACCAGAAACTGGTCGTCTCGAACCCGGTGGAATAACTGTCTCAACACGTGTGGTGATCACTTTCGAATTGAATCATTCCATGGCCCATTGAAGCGGGTGTTCGGTTATCATTTTACAGCCTCTCATAATGTTGTTGTTGTGGTCTTGAGTCCAGAGACTGGTTTGATGCAGCTCTCCATGCTACTTTATCCTGTGCAAGCTGCTTCATCTCCCAGTACGTACTGCAGCCTACATCCTTCTGAATCTGCTTAGTGTATTCATCTCTTGGTCTCCCTCTAAGATTTTTACCCTCCAAGCTGCCCTCCAATACTAAGTTGGTAATACCTTGATGCCTCAGAACATGTCGTACCAGCCGATCCCTTCTTCTAGCCGAGTTGTGCCACAAACTCCTCTTCTCCCCATTTCTATTCAATACCTCCTCATTAGTTATGTGATCTACCCATCTAATCTTCAGCATTCTTCTGTAGCACCACATTTCGAAAGCTTCTATTGTCTTCTTGTCCGAACTATTTATCGTCCATGTTTCAATTCCATACATGGCTACACTCCATACAAACACTCTCAGAAACGACTTCCTGACACTTAAATCTATACTCGATGTTAACAAATTTCTCTTCTTCAGAAACGCTTTCCTTGCCATTGCCAGTCTACATTTTATATCCTCTCTACTTGGACCAGCATCAGTTATTTTGCTCCCCAAATAGCAAAACTCCTTTACTACTTTAAGTGTCTCATTCCCTAATCTAATTCCTTCAGCATCACCCGAGTTAACTCGACTACATTAAATTATCCTCGTTTTGCTTTTCTTGATGTTCATCTTATATCCTCCTTTCTAGACACTGTCCATTCCGTTCAACTGCTCTTCCAAGTCCTTTGCTGTCTCTGACAGAATTACAGTGTCATCGGCGAGCCTTAAAGTTTTTATTTCTTCTCCATGGATTTTAATACCTACTCCGAATTTTTCTTTTGTTTCCTTTATTGCTTGCTCAATATGCAGATTGAATAACATCGGGTAGAGGCTACGACCCTGTCTCACTCCCTTCCCAACGACTGCTTCCCTTTCATGTCCCTCGACTCTTATAACAGCCATCTGGTTTCTGTACAAATTGTAAATAGCCTCTCGCTCCCTGTATTTTACCCCTGCTACCTTCAGATTTGCAAGTTTGCAGTAGTCCTAAACTCTCAGAATGTGCATGAGTGCCTCCTGTTGCAGGTCGTCCCGCATGACCCGCATTCTGAGGGAACGGACAGAGGCTGGAGGCCTTGACAAGCTTCTCGTCGCCATTACGACTCCCCTGGCCGGTGATCTCAACTGCTTGGCCATACTGACCGATCCGTTGTACCAGGATGTATTTACATATCCATTCTTCAAGAAAATAAGGAGCCTGCCTTATTACAAGGTTAGGAAAAATGGTTTGCTCTCGCATCTTGTAATACAATTTTGCTGAATCTTCCTCCAATAAACACGTATTGCTTGCAGGTGCTGGTCGAAGAGAACGAGGAGTTGTCTGAGTGGGATTTCAATGGGGGACCAGTCCTGAACCAGGTAAAACACGATGGCTGCGACGCCTACATCATGCTGGCCGCAAACGGGGAGCAGCTGGCGAAGCTGCTCACGTTTGGAGAAAGGTTAGTGCCACACGCTGTCTGTGATAGGGGGTGGAATTTAGGGAGCGCCGGTTACAGTTTAACGTACTGTCGACGTTGGACTTCATTTGAGACGGCTCTCTACTCCAGTAAAACACTGGGGAAGAAATCAGTTGAGACGACGTTGAAGGAGGAACGGTCAACCATTGAGCCACCTGACTCAGTCTCTGTTTATCCAATAACACACTCTTCTTTCAGCCAATTTGTTATCAAGTTACCACTCCAAACGAATCTTGTAAAGGAATTCCATACGGGACCTCGAAATCTGTATACCCCTTTCTTTTTAACTGCATTGGCACTTTTGGCATAGAAATTTTCACTATACTACCTCTCTTCTGAAGATGGAGGATACGTTGACACCTTCGCTCTCAAATGTCAATCCCATTCAGATTACTGCTCTATGGCGGTTATTGGACTGCCGAACTTTTTTACGGGGTAACGTCACAGAATCTGAAACTGAAGCACAGGAGATCGAAGAGAAAAGTTGAAAATCTAAAGCGAAAGATTCGAAATAATGTTTTAGGGCAGCTTCACTTAAAATTAGCAAGAAACTTACCATTGGTGGAGACTCTAGGAGGAAAATTACACCTGCTAGACTTCCTTTATTGTGTTAAACTTCTAAGCTATTATCGATTAAAATTGAACAGATAATAATGATTTATTTGTTTTCAGATATCACATGCAAATCTGTGCAATATCCATCGCTACTTGAAGGAGCACAGACATATTAAAACTGAAATATACAGTATTGATAGTTGGCTGGGTTGGGGGAGGGGACCAAACAGCGAGGTCATCGGTCCCATCGGATTAGAAAAGGATGGGGAACGAAGCCGGCCGTGCCATTTCAAAGGAACCACCGCGAGATTTGCCTGAAGCGATTTAGGAAAATCGCGCGAAACCTAAATCAGGATGGCCGGACGCGGATTTGAACCGTCGCCCTCCGGAATGCTAGTCCAGTGTGCTAACCACTGAACTGCATCGCTCAGTATACAGTACTGATGTCCTAGAGTATTTATCTGATAGGTCGTTGTAGAGCGCAAGCCATCCTTAGACAAATTAAGACAGAACAGATAGTCCACACAACATCAGCTACAGTTTATAGATGTGCAAAGATTGTCTTTACGAAAATGTTGTTTCCAGAATGAGATTTTCACTCTGCAGTGGAGTGTGCTCTGATATGAAACTTCCTG
This sequence comes from Schistocerca americana, assembly GCF_021461395.2. NCBI lineage: Eukaryota > Metazoa > Arthropoda > Insecta > Orthoptera > Acrididae > Schistocerca > Schistocerca americana. The sequence goes on along the minus strand of NC_060119.1, from coordinate 254,409,532 downwards.
GCAGATTAAAACTGCGTGCCGGACCGAGACTTGCCTGCGAAAGGCAAAGGTCCCGAGTTCGAGTCTCGGTCCGACACACAGTTTTAATCTGCCAGGAAGTTTCATGTTGTTGTTGTTGTTGTTGTTGTGGTCTTCAGTCCAGAGACTGGTTTGATGCAGCTCTCCATGCTACTCTATGCACGCTTCTTCATCTCCCAGTATTTACTGCAACCTACATCCTTGTGAATCTGCTTAGTGTATTCATCTCTTGGTCTCCCTCTACGATTTTTACCCTCGAAGCTGCCCTCCAATACTAAATTGGTGATCCCTTGATGCCTCAGAACATGTCCTGCCAACCGATCCCTTCTTCTAGTCAATTTGTGCCACAAATTTCTCTTCTCCCCAATTCTATTCAATATCTCCTCATTAGTTATGTGATCTACCCATCTAATCTTCCGCATTCTTCTGTAGCACCACATTTCGAAAGCTTCTACTCTCTTCTTGTCCAAACTAGTTATCGTCTATGTTTCACTTCCATACATGGCTACACTCCACACAAATACTTTCAGAAACGACTTCCTGACACTTAATCTATACTCGATGTTAACAAATTTCTCTTCTTCAGGAACGCTTTCCTTGCCATTGGCAGTCTACATTATATATCCTCTCTACTTCGACCATCATCAGTTATTTTGCTCCCCAAATAGCAAAAATCCTTTACTACTTTAAGCGTCTCATTTCCCAATCTGATTAATTCAACTACATTCCATTATCCTCGTTTTGCTTCTCTTGATGTTCATCTTATACCCTCCTTTCAAGACACTACCCATTCCGTTCAACTGCTTTTCCAAGTCCTTTGCTGTCTCTGACAGAATTACAATGTCATCGGCGAACCTCAAAGTTTTTATTTCTTCTCCATGGATTTTAATATCTACTCCGAATTTTTTTTTGTTTCCTTCACTGCTTGCTCAATATACAGATTGAATAACATCGGGGAGAGGCTACAACCCTGTCTCACTCCTTTCCCAACCACTGCTTCCCTTTCATGCCCCTCGACTCTTATAACAGCCATCTGGTTTCTGTACAAATTGTAAATAGCCTTTCGCTCCCTGTATTTTACCCCTGCCACCTTCTGAATTTGAAAGAGAGTATTCCAGTCAACATTGTCAAAAGCTTTCTCTAAGTATACAAATGCTAGAAACGAAGGTTTGCCTTTCCTTAATCTAGCTTCTAAGATAAGTCGTAGGGTCAGTGTTGCCTCATGTGTTCCTGTATTTCTACGGAAACCAAATTGATCTTCCCCGGGGTCAGCTTCTACCAGTTTTTCCATTCGTCTGCAAAGAATTCGTGTTAGTATTTTGCATCCGTGACTTATTAAACTGATAGTTCGGTATTTTTCACATCTGTCAACACCTGCTTTCTTTGGGATTGGAATTATTATATTCTTCTTGAAGTCTGAGGGTATTTCGCCTGTCTCACACATCTTGCTCGCCAGATGGTAGAGTTTTGTCAGGACTGGCTCTCCCAAGGCCGTCAGTAGTTCTAATGGAATGTTGTCTACTTCCGGGGCCTTGTTTCGACTCAGGTCTTTCAGTGCTACTTCGGAGGTATTATCATCATAATATCATCATCACGATCTCCACTTACAGCATGTGATTTCACTCGCCAATCAGTTACGCGCATCAAAAATAATCTTGATAATTTCTGCAGAAACACCCCTGTATATGTCCACGGAACAAGATAAAGACTCATCTTACATTTACCAAGATACAATAAACATAAAACTCAGGACAACGTTTTTCACGAAGGAATAAAATTGTACAATACATTGCTCAGGAAGATTAAAAGGATTCTTAAATCGAAGTTATTTAAAATGGCATTTAAAAGGAACCTATTAAACAATACGTTCCATAACTGCCAAACGATATAGGAGGCAACATCGGAAGTTCTATGACGCTTTTCGCGATTGCTGTTGTATGTAGAAAAAGTTGCAGCGGTAGTAGATTGTAACTAAATGCAGGAATACCTGCAGAGGATCGACATTAGGTGTAGTGAGTGGCAATGGACCATCAACATAGGCAAATAAAACGTATTGCGTACACGTAGAAAGACGCATTGTCGTATGAGTATGCGATTGAAGATCAATCACTGGAAGCAGTTATTGCCATGAAATATTTAGGACTATGCGTACGGAGCCATGTGTAGAGGAACGACGTTTACATTAATCGCAGGAAAGGTAGATGCGAGACTGATAATCAGTGTTAGAATCCTCGGGCACTGTAGTCCTTGAACAAAGGATCTTATAAAACCGTAGTCATGCGGCGGGGCGGTTCATAAAAGTTTGCTCGTTCGTTGCTCTGTTCAATGCAAAAGTTCCACCTACCTCAGTACGGCGTCAGTTCACCATCTCGTTTCTCTGTATACGTATGTACTGTTCAGACGGCGTAACAGCAGCATTGATGAAAACGTCGCCGATACTTACGTAGCAAAGTCCGCGTAAACTCTAGTATCCAGCTATCCTGTAAATTCCTTATAATAATGTTCGGGCGGAAGGGTTGCTTCTTTCCTTCAGTAAAATATCAAATTTATAATACAAGTCTTTTTATTTCCTTTAGCTCAAATGAAAAAACCTGCCATCAGCCCACATGTAATTAGCAAACAACATCATTGTCCCCAGTTCACAGTTCATGCAACCCAGTACATACACAAGGCAGCCAGAATTTTACCTAAGTCCGTCCCAGAATGATTACAAGATCTTACAGTCAAAGTTCTGCTGCTAATAGAGAGTTTCACATTCGGTCCTTTTCAGTGGATTTCTTTAACAGAAACTGCTCGCCAAATATTCCATATATGAGAACAGAACATGCCACGCGGATTTCTTACACACAGACCAAAAGTTCACATGCGATTGTCTTTCCAACAAAACAGTTCCAAAACTTCCAATTTTCACCAAACTGTCCGTAAATGCAACTGCTTTCACCGCAACACACAACACAATCTGGACGCGAGAAACCAATTAATTACTTCTTCATATTACACATAATGAAGACTGAAACGATCAACATGACCTGCACGTCCAATAGCTGACTATCGATTCCTGCATGCTGCTCCTTCCACCGCCTATAACTACCTGGCAGTATGCGGGAACTGCTAAACTCTGATTAGTTGATCAAAATGACCAGCCAATCAGAACAATCGTTCGAGATCATTCTCACGCCAAAACTGTCCTTCGCCAATCACTATCCCCAGAAAATGAGAAGTAGTTAACGTTTTTAATATGAAAATCCCAATAAATTGACCTGACATTTTGTGAACTCCAGTAATGATTTCAAATTATAATAAAAGACAAACTGTTTAATAACAGTTTGTCTTTTATTATTTTGGGATGTTTTAGGTAATTTCCTCTAGCTCCGAACTATAACAGATAGAAGGCTGAAATTTTTATACCATATTCTCTTTAATAACAAAAAGCAGTGTATCGACCTTAAATAATATTAAATCATATTTAACATATTTTATTTAGATTCTTAGGGTTTGAATATTCAGTCACTCGAAGTGACACGGATACCGCTTCCCACGGCTAGCATAGCGACAGGTGCGAATGAATCATTGTTAAGACATATTAACTGACAGAACTGGCTGTCTCCTTCACAGCCAACGGCTCCAATGCTATAGGCTGTTCTGCAAAGCAGTTATCACGTATTGACTCGCGACGTTACAGTCCGACCTATCCTTGAGGATTGCTCGTCAATATGGGATCCGTACCAAATAAGACAGTTTTCTCTAAAGCGGAGAAGATCCAAAGAAGAGCAGCTCTTTTCGTTACAGGATCATTTTATAAGCACGAAAGTGTCACTCAGATAATCTATCAACTCCACTGGCAGACACCACAAGAGAGGCGTTCCGCATCGCGATGTGGTTTACTGTTAACGTTCCGAGACCGTACTTTCCTAGAAGAGTCAACAAATATATGGGTTCCTGCTGCGTGTATACCGCTAAAAGACCATGAAGATAAAACCAGAGAGATTCGCGCCGACACGCTGGCTCACCAGTAATCTCTGTTCCAGTGAACCATGTCAGAGATCTTAACCGCGCTTCCAGTAAACTCCCCCTGACGGTTCGCAGACATTCTTCTTATGACCTCTGCTCGGATTTCATCTCTTGTCATCCATCTACTCGTAATAGGCAGTCGAACAATCCTACGATCTCCTCGTGACTAGTCCTGGAAGGGCTTGTGCCTACTTTACCTGTCACACTGCTGTCCCGGTTTCGTAGCGTCGTTCTACAGTCATTACACTACAGTCAACAGTGTGTGGGATCTTAATTGTCAATATCAATGAAATTCTCCAACAGCCATGTAACTGAGATGTTATTTTATTTTGAAGGCTACTAGTTCCGGCATTCCACTATGCCATCTTCTGGTCCCACATACATCTCTCCAAGTAAACGATGATGTCTTATAGCGCCATAAATCCCTGGATGTCGTTTATTAAATCTTTTCACGAGTGCATCATTCGAAGACTTGCTATCAAGTCTTCGAATGATGCACTAGTGAAACAATTGAACCTCTGGACATGCCGTGTTGAGAACCCTACCTGAAAAATTCCACTAACGTTAGACACGCCTAGTAGCCATCACGTACTCACATCATTCTTCATGTATACCTGCTTCTATACTCTGCAAGCCACTGTGAAGCGCATAGAAGACGGTTTTTTCCATCTTACAAATTGCTAGGGCTTCATACCGTTCCATTCGTGTATGGAAGACGGGAAGAATTATTGCTTCAATGCCGTATGCACACTGCAATTGGTGTAAACTGCTCTTCGCCGTTACTGCGTGAGCGGTATTTACGGGGTTGTAGTATACGAGGTGTGACAATAAAGTAATTAGACAGATGTGAAAAAAATGTTGCTTACCGTTTTAGTCAAGACCCTCGTCACAGCTTTTTGGACATCTTGTGTTGTTTGAAAATGGTGTCCCTTGACCGCCGTTTTGACTCTTTGAAATAGAAAAAAGCGATATCTGGTGAATAAGGTGGCTGTGGTAGTACTGAAATTTGTTTTGAGGTTAAATATTTCTGTACTGACAGAGCAGTATGGGATGGCGCATTATCGTGATGCAGAATCCAATTATCAGCAATCTTGGCACGGACACGAAGAACTCTTTTACGACATCTTTCTAAAATTTCGTTGTATTAACATTAGTTAACTGTTTGTCCAGGAGGCACCCACTCTTTATGAACAATTCCCTTGGAATTAAAAAAAGCACACAAGCATGCATTTCACTTTTGACTATGACATGCGAGCTTTTCCTGGTCTGGGTGATCCCTTTGAGCACCATTGCGAACTTTGGCGTTTTGTCTCTGGATCGTACTGAAAAAACCAACTTTCATCACCAGTGATAAGACGTTGCAACAATTCTAGACTGATTTCCGTTTGCTCTAACAGATCGGCTGCCACATTTTTCCGTGTATCTCGCTGTTGTGGTGTGATATTTTTGGGGACTATTTTTGCACAAATCTTTCTCGTACCAAGATCTTCAGTTATTATTAGACGAACTGTTTCTCAGTTGATATTCAGTTCTTCTGCAATCATTTTCACGGATAATTTTCGATCAGATCGTACGAGTTCACGCACCCTGGCGAAGTGACATCCGTCCATGAGGTTGATGGTCGTCCACTGCGGTCTTCATCTTCAACATTCGTTCTGCCTTCACTAAACATTTTATGCCAACGAAAAACTTGAGCTCTTGACATAACCTCCTCTTCAAAAGCCTTCTGAAGTTTACTGTAAGTTGCCGTGGCGTTTTCAACCAATTTAACGCAAAAAGAATGGCATGCCATTGTGCAATATTATGCGGTTCCACTTCCATGACGAGAGACACAAACACGTGTTAACTTATTACAGCACAACTCACGACTGAGCAATTGCATCGATGTGCCGCTTGGACTAGAAGCAGCTTATAGACCAAGGTCAAAGATATTGTGCCTAAGCAAGCCTGCAGAGTTGCCACATCTTGCAAACAAAATCTGTCTCATTACTTTATTGTTGCATCTTGTATTCCTAGATTCCTCACTTAATGCTGGTTCTTGTAACTTTTTAAATAGGTGGATTTCACAAAATAGTTGGGATATGTCTTCAAATGACTGCCATGTTGTGTTCTTCAGCATCTCACTCATGCTCTTGCATGTGTCAAAAAACTTTATGGCCACTATTTGTGAGTGTTCAGAGATTAGATTAGTACTTGTTCCATAGATCATGAATACGACACTTTGTAATGATGTGGAACGTGTCAGGTTAATTAAAGGTGTCTGTACAAGATATTACATTAGACAAAATATTACATGACACTCAATAATTTTTTTTGTGGAGTTTGGGGAATTACCCACTTACTATATCCAAAAATTCATCTAATGAGTAGAAGGAGTTGCCATTAAGAAATTCTTTTAATTTCCTTTTAAATGCTATATGGCTATCTGTCAGACTTTTGATGCTATTAGGTAAGTGACCAAAGACTTTTGTGGCAGCATAATTTACCCCCTTCTGAGCCAAAGTTAGATTTAACCTTGAGTAGTGAAGATCATCCTTTCTCCTAGTGTTGTAGCCATGTACACTGCTATTACTTTTGAATTCGTTCAGATTGTTAATAACAAATTTCATAAGTATATATATGTATTGTGAGGCTACAGTGAAGATTTCTAGCTCTTTAAATAAGTGTCTGCAGGATGATCTTGGATGAGCTCCAGCAATTATTCTGATTACACGTTTTTCTGCAATGAACACTCTTTTACTCAATGATGAGTTACCCCAGAATATGATACCATACGAAAGCAGAGAATGAAAATAAGCGTGGTAAGCTAATTTACTCAGATGTAAAATTTGCAATGTCCCTAATAGCATAAGTAGCTAAACTCAAACGTTTCAGCAGATCCTCAGTGTGTTTTTTCCAGTTCAACCCCTCATCAATGCAGACACCCAGAAATTTAGAATATTCTACCTTAGCTACCGATTTCTGATCGAAGTGGAACTGTATATACTGTGTTTTGTCAAAGTTCAATGAGAGCCCATTTGCAGAGAACCACTTAATGATTTTCTGAAAAACATCGTTTACAATTTCACCAGTTAATTCTTGTCTGTCAGGTGTGATAGCTATACTTGTATCATCGGCAAAAAGTACCAGCTTTGCATCTTCGTGAATATAGAATGGCAAGTCATTAATATATATTAAGAACAGCAGAGGACCCAAGACGAACCTTGCGGCACCCCATTCTTGATTGCCGCCCAGTTTGAGAAATCACCAGTTTTTTGCATACTATGCGAACTGTTTATTTCAACTTTCTGCACTCTGCCAGTTAGATATGATTTAAACCATTTGAGCACTGTCCCATTCATACCACAGTACTTGAGCTTATCTAGAAGTATTCCATGATTTACACTATCAAAACCCTTTGATAGATGACAAAAAATCCCAACGGGTGACTTCCGGTTACTCAGAGCATTTAATATTTCATTAGTGAAAGTATATACAGCATTTTCCGTTGAAAAACCCTTCTGGAAACCAAACTGACATTTTGCTACAACTTTATTTTAAGAATCCCACTTATTTCTTGGGAATAAGCTTTTATTATCCTGTTAGAAATGCCATCAATCTCATGTGAGCTTTTATTCTTGAGAGAGTTTATTATCTTCCTGATTTCAGATGGAGAGGTGGGTGGAATTTTAATTGTATCAAATAGTGTGGGTAAGGCCTCTTCCATTAACTGCCTTGCTTCATCTGATGAACATTTAGATTCTATTTTCTCTACAATATTTAAAAAAATGATTATTCAAAATATTTTCGACTTCCGGCTAGTTGTTTATCAAGTTTCCATTTGCTTTGATGGTGATGCCGTCATCCTGTACTCTTGGTTGTCCTGTCTCCCTTGTAATAATATTCCAAATTGTTTTGATTCTGTATCCCTTGTCCGTACTATCTGGTGCGGTTTCCACACTCTTGAGCATTATTATAGGCTGAGTCACACGAATGCTTTGTAAGCCATCTCCGTTGTGGACTCATTGAATTTTTACAGTATCCTACCAATGAACCGAAGTCTACCTACGACTGAGCCTACGATTTATTCAGTCACATATTCCTGCAAGCTGCAACACCCAGGCATTTCTATGAGTTCACTGACTGCAATGATGACTCGTTGATATTGTCTGGAAGTGTGTTGTACCCAGCCCAGAGAATACTGTACACCAGAACACATGATTTTTATTGGTCAGTGCTTCAGGCTAGTGACCACGAGTGAATGCGCACAAGAGATCGCGATAAGTTTCCATCATTTTCTTCATTTTTCTTGTTGCAAGAAATAAGATTGAGTTTCGTGTAGCATTTGTAGACCACCATCGTGTACCTTGAAGCGGATGAAGGTCTTTTACCATGGGACATGTGATACCTGCAGACCAACTGAATTTCGTTAATGTCTTTAAAATTTTTCCTGTTTTCAAAATGGAAATTTTTGTTAGTTTCCAACAGCTTCAGTTTAAAAATGCATTTACCGTATAACTGTTTTTTTTATAATACTTCTTCTTAATTTGATTTCGATCACTGATTACTGATGTGTAGTACAGTAACACTGTGAGAGACAGACGACTGCATATAATATTGACAAGAGTTTCTCGATTGTAACACTTTTAAAATTTAATAGAATAGTAATTTGTTTCCAGCCACATTAGCATGTTGCACCTTGGAAAATATTTCACGTTTGATAAAACCTTAATTCTCCAGATAAATTTTTATAATTTCTAAAAAAGAAAATTACCCCCTTCCCTTCTCAAAATGTTCCCAAGGAACTGCAAGTATCCTTGACTGACACAGGAAGATAAACTTCTTGTGATTTTAAATTCTTCTATAATGGAAGCACCGTTCTCCTTTCTGTCCATAACATCTTTTACTAAACTAACATCTTTTATTAAGTAAAGGATAAATTAACACAATCATATATGTCAGTCATTTTTATTTTCTCCATGGCGCGTTTTGGGGACTCGCATCCTCATCCTTAGGTGGATCTGTGGATCATATTACAATTTCATTTCCTACAAGTAACCAGCTGTTTCGGACTTTATTTCGCTACAAATAATGTATAATTTATCAGTCATTTTAAAATTATGGAACTGAAATTGTAAGTTTTGAACAATAACAAACTTACTTACAAGACATTCCACCAAAAAGAACTTTGCAGGTCTGTATAAATATATATGTTCATTATCAAATGGCACACAAAAGCAGACTAGATGATACACAAGAACTTTCACTATCGTGTATTATTTAGTAGCGGTAGAATATAAAAGAGATTGACACTAGTAATTGTTTTGACACAAACAAGCAGACTAGACAATACACAAGAACTCACACTATTATGTATTATTTAGAGTGGAAGAATATAAAAGAGATTTTCTCTCACAATTGTTTTGACACAACCGAATTGCCGTGCGCTTCAGCAAACCACATCCAAGAATTGGGGAGGCTCGCTGGCATCAGGAAGGGTATCCGACAACGCTATAGCACAAACAGTGAGTGCCAAGTCTTTTAACATGCCCGACCTGTGAGGATATGGGATAAAAGCCAGGAAAAAGGGGCTAATGCAAGATGGTAGGCCCTCTGGCCTCTACATGCCGTTATTAAGATCCATCAAATCAGCCTATCTTGCATTTCTAAAATATGAATTTGTATACATACAGATTAATGTCATTTTGCAGCTGTATTACACTGTCATGGAAAGTAGGCGATCAGATCCTATGTCCCAGCATGTACATGATTGGGAGTAGGATGCATGCATATCAGAATTCTGTTCATTTCACATTGGAGACGAGCTGCCAAGCGCTCATTTCCACAGTTGGGATTTGGTGGAAAGGAAAGGTGTTGGCGCCTAGGTTGACGGAGAATAGTAGTGGGGGGGGGGGGGGGGAGTCTAGACGAATCCGTCGTAAGGCCATAATTAATGAAAGCTTTGTTAATCGGGGGCGATTGTGTGAGTTCTGTAATAGTGGAGCAGTCGCTGTCTGGGCGCGTGGCAGAAGAGAATTTGAAGTGTTGTTTTCTGGCCGCCGTAAGACTCAGTGGTGTACTCTGGGGCCCTTGCGGCAGATTAATTTCATTTGCAGTTTCACTTGTCCCGCCACCCGCACAAACAGAGTTTTTTCGCGCTCGCGCTTAGACAGATCTCCAAGGCGGAGGCAATCGCCATGCAGCAGTGCAGACCACAAGTAGCAGCCAACATCGGCTTACTGCCTTGCACCGTACTGTCGGTGCTATACGCAGCTCCTGCCTGCAGGGTTTCAATTAATTTTTCAGCCGTCCAAAATTCGGATTGAGATTTTTCAGCAGTTGCGTCCATAGGACCACTTTGCCTTCTTAGGTCATATCGTGATAAAGCATCCGATAACGTACTTGTTTATCGATATTATACATTTCACCTGTTCTCTTTTTTCTCTTTTCTTGTAGTAGAGAAGCACATTAGATTCCATGCAGTGTCGTTTGTACTTGGTTCTCTATCAAGTGAGGACTATTTACAGGTTTGATTTACGTTCATGTACATGATTGTTCCTTGTACAAATTCAGGATCAGTTTTGTGTTCCATTTAAAGGAAATAAATGTAACTGAAATTTTTAGGATGGCATTTATCTGTTAAAGAATAGAACTCACCAGAATGCTTTCCGGTCATGAGTTTTGGAAGGGAACTTTGATCAGTTAATTTAATAAATAAACTACATGAGAGGCTAGTCAATCTACGTAAGATTTGTATCATGGCCTGTATAAGATTGCGCTACACACCTTGTGTAGATTTTACATAAATCCATTGGGTGTGATTTGCATAACACCTTGATTCTGTCCCCAGCTTGCATATCAGTGAAGGGTCCGACTATAGCAAACACGTGGCTAGTTCCCAATGCTGACCCTATGAGGATACGGGGTAAGGGCCAGGAAAAACAAGAAGACATAATTGTTTCAATTAATCCTTTATACTGCTTTTTCGAGCTTTGTGAAGTGCCAGTATTTACATTTCTGGACACTTAAAGCAAGTTGCTAATCTCCACCATTTTAAATTGTTCTAACACATGTCAGAGTATTTGTGGAGGTTAACATAATGTTGCCTGCCAGGTTATTAATAGACAACAGGAACTGTAAAGCAGCCAACATATACTATCTGATTGAAGTCACCTGGTCGTCTGTTAGTGGACTTTAAGCTAGGCTGTGTCCATCCTTCGCCGCATTCAGGACGACGGCTAACCCACGTCCGACCATCCTGATTTAGGTTTTCCGTGATTTAGCTTTTACGTGATTTCCCTAAATGCCGAGATGATTCCTTCGGGAGGGCATGGCCGCCATCCTTCCCCATCCTTCCCCAATCCGATGGGACCGATGACATCGCTGTTTGGTCCCCTCCCCCAAATCGACCAAGCAACTAACTACCCTTCGCCTTTATGATGGCTTGAACTCTCCTGGGGACACTTTCACTGAGGAATCTCAATTCTATGGGGGAATTGCAAGCCATTCTCCCTAAGGTGATGCAACCAGAAAAGACAGTAATGTTGCATTCTGGGGTCTGAGGGAAGCTGACTTTCTTACTCATCCCAAATGTCCAGGTCAGGACACTGGACAGGCCAGTCCATTATGGGAACGTTATTGTCCATAAACCACTGCCTTAAAGATGCTGTTTTATGGCAGTGTAGATTGTCATTCTGATATAAATGATCAACAGTCGTTTAATGAACAAAGTAAGAGCATATGGACTATCAGACCAACTGTGTGATTGGACTGAAGAGTTCCTAGATAACAGAAAGAAGCATGTCATTCTCAATGGAGAGAAGTCTTCCAAAGTAAGGGGGATTTCAGGTGTGCCGCAGGAGAGTGGTGTAGGACCGTTGCTGTTCACAATATACATAAATGACCTTGTGGACAACATCGGAAGCTCAGAGAGGCTTTTTGCGGATGATGCTGAGGTATATCGAGAGGTTGTAACAATGGAAAATTGTACCGAAATGCAGGAGGATCTGCAACGAATTGACGCATGGTGCTGGGAATGGCAATTGAAACTCAATGTAGACAAGTGTAATGTGCTGCGAATATATAGAAAGAAAGATCCTTTATCATTTAGCTGTGATATAGCAGGTCAGCAACTGGAAGCAGTTAATTCCATAAATTGTCTGGGAGTAGGCATTAGGAGTGATTTAAAATGGAATGATCATATAAAGTTGATCGTCGGTAAAGCAGATGCCAGACTGAGATTCATTGGAAGAATCCTAAGAAATGCAATCCGAAAACAAAGGAAGTAGGTTACAGTACACTTGTTCGCCCACGGCTTGAAAATTGCTCACTAGTGTGGGATCCGTACCAGATAGGGTTGATAGAAAAGATAGAGAAGATCCAACGGAGAGCAGTGCGCTTCGCTACAGTATCATTTAGTAATCGCGAAAGCGCTACGGATATGATAGATAAACTCCAGTGGAAGACTCTGCAAGAGGGACGCTCAATAGCTCGGCACAGGCTTTTGTTGAAGTTTCGAGAACATACCTTCACCGAGGAGTCAAGCAGTACATTGCTCCCTCCTACGTACATCTCTCGAAGCGACCATGAGGGTAAAATCAGAGAGATTAGAGCCCACACAGAGGCATACCGACAATCTTTCTTTCCAAGAACAATACGAAACTGGAATAGAAGGGAGAACAGATAGAGGTACTCAAAGTACCCTCCGCCACACACCGTCAGTTGGCTTGTGGAGTATAGATGTAGATGTAGATGTAGAACGGCTCCGAAAGGCTCCTCTATAATGCACAGTACACAATACTGAAAAACGTGTCCTTATCCTTGTGCATATAGCGTTTTATTAAGTTCAATGAGGGGACCACACTCTAAGCAAGAAAAACATCCCCATTCCTTAACGCCATCTCTTCCGCAATTCACTGTCGGCACTACACGCAATGGCAGGCGACGATCTCCAGGCAATCGCCAAATGTAGACCCCCCCCCCATCGGTTTGCCACACGGCAAGGCGCAGTCCATCACTCCGAACGACACGCTCCCAGCCATTCACTGTGCAATGGCGTCTCACTTTACACCACCTAAAGCGTTGCGCAGTAAGGACCACAGAAATGTGTAGGTTATGATAAGCCGCTTGACCATTGCACTCCTTTCTTTTTAACTGCTTACACGTAGCCATTATGCTAGTTCGTCTGCTGGTAGCACTTTTGAACTCACGAGTGATTCCTTCCGATGATTTCAGGAAATTTTTTGCAACTACACTCTGCAACGTTCGAAGGTCCTTGCCTGTCAGTACACGAAGTCAGGCAGACTTTGGTTTAGGTGTGGTTGTTCCAAGACGTTTCCAATTCACAGTCACGAAACCAACAGTCGACTCGCCGGCCGAAGTGGCCGAGCGGTTCTAGAACCTAGAGTCTGGAACCGCGCGACCGCTACGGTCGCAGGTTCGAATTCTGCCTCGGGCATGGATGTGTGTGATGTCCTTAGGTTAGTTAGGTTTAAGAAGTTCTAAGTTCTAGGTGTTGACAAATGTGAAAATTACCGAACTATCAGTTTAATAAGTCACGGCTGCAAAATACTAACGCGAATTCTTTACAGACGAATGGAAAAACTAGTAGAAGCCGACCTCGGGGAAGATCAGTTTGGATTCCGTAGAAAGATTGGAACACGTGAGGCAATACTGACCCTACGACTTATCTTAGAAGCTAGATTAAGGAATGACAAACCTACGTTTCTAGCGTTTGTAGACTTAGAGAAAGCTTTTGACAATGTTGACTGGAATACTCTCTTTCAAATTCTGAAGGTGGCAGGGGTAAAATACAGGGAGCGAAAGGCTATTTACAATTTGTACAGAAACCAGAAGGCAGTTATAAGAGTCGAGGGACATGAAAGGGGAGCAGTGGTTGGGAAGGGAGTGAGACAGGGTTGTAGCCTGTCCCCGATGTTATTCAATCTGTATATTCAGCAAGCAAAATTCTGAGTAGGTATTAAAATCCATGGAGAAGAAATAAAAACTTTGAGGTTCGCCGATGACATTGTAATTCTGTCAAAGACAGCAAAGGACCTGGAGGAGCAGCTGAACGGAATAGATAGTGTCCTGGAAGGAGGATATAAGATGAAAGTCAACAAAAGCAAGACGAGGATAATAGAATGTAGTCGAATTAAGTCGGGTGACGCTGAGGGAATTAGATTAGGAAATGAGACACTTAAATTGTAAAGGAGTTTTGCTATTTGGGGAGCAAAATAACTGATGATGGTCGAAGTAGAGAGGATATAAAATGTATACTGGCAATGGCAAGAAAAGTGTTTCTGAAGAAGAGAAATTTGTTAACATCGAGTATAGATTTAAGTGTCAGGAAGTCGTTTCTGAAAGTATCTGTATGGAGTGTAGCCATGTATGGAAGTGAAACATGGACGATAAATAGTTTGGGCAAGAAGAGAATAGAAGCTTTCGAAATGTGGTGCTACAGAAGAATGCTGAAGATGATATGGGTAGATCACATAACTAATGAGGAGGTATTGAACAGAATTGGAGAGGAGTTTGTGGCACAATTTGACTAGAAGAAGGGGTCGTTTGGTAGGACATGTTGTGAGGCATCAAGGGATCACAAATTTAGCATTGGAGGGCAGCATGGAGAGTAAAAATCGTAGAGGGCGACCAAGAGATGAATACACTAAGCAGATTCAGAGGGATGTAGGTTGCAGTAGGTACTGGGAGATGAAGAAGCTTGCACAGGATAGAGTAGCATTGAGAGCTGCATCAAACCAGTCTCAGGACTGAAGACCACAACAACAAAAGTTCTAGGGGACTGATGACCTCTGAAGTTAAGTTCCATAGTGCTCAGAGCCATTTGAATCAACAGTCGACTCAGGCAGCTTTAGAAGGTTTGAAAGGTCCCTGGTGGATACGTTACTCAGTTAACATCCAATGAGTAGTCCACATTCCAAGTCTCCTGGGCGACACATTTTGCCGTTACTGCTTCTCCATTGAGAACACAGTACTGTTCGCTTCGTTTTATACAGGCGGGTTTGCCTCTTGTGACTGCTAGTGGTCAGTTCCATATTACATGGGAGTGTCCAGATACTTCTGATCAGACCCTGTACTTTCCTTGGACACGTCTGAAGTTCTGTAGGAATGGATTTTTTTTTTTTAAATAAGTACGGATTTTATTTTTAATCGACATGTCCCACAGCCATGGAAATACCGGAGCATCAACTATATAGCGTTCGGTCAAGATGTAGGGTGTGCACGGAATAACGTGACCGGTAGTAGCGCAATTGGTACTGCAAGAGTGAGGTAGGTGGGGATTGCGGGCTGCTGCTGTAGGGGAAATGCCAAGTGCTGAAGGGAAAGTGTCATTCTAATCTGAAGCTTACATTCATATTTTTTGTAAATATTAAGTGGAGTCCCTCCATACCCAAACATGCAGGTGAGCATTCAAGTCCCATAGTGCTTAGAGCCATTTGAACCATTTGAAACTCGCAGAATTTCTTGTTTCACCGGCTATCGAGGGCCCTTAAAAATTACATTCTTTCATCTAAAAAGTCTCTAGTTAGTAGAATAACATGACAAATAATGAATTTTCGCATACTAGCAACATGGCAACATACTTTCCTTTTTTCATGCTGTCATTCGCAAAAATCTCATTTCGATGTCTCAAACAGTTTATAAAATAATAGGGATGTTGTGGATACTTCATTCTCGCTTTATCGCTGGCACGTGAGACCGTAAATGAGTGTGCTACATCACATCAGTTTTCTTCAGATTGGTGACAGATTGAGGCCTTCACCCAAGTCTGAAGATAATTTCAAGATGTTAGCTAAATTTCATACGCAACAACATATTGTTTAATATGTACCAAACGCAAAATCATAGCGACCCCTATTTTTCATTTCAAACTTTTTCCAATTGCGTGTAGTGTCCTACTTAAATGCAAATAACAAATAACTACGACCAGTATGAAATGATGGGCAAATCATCATAAAGCTGACATATAAAGCTATACGTAACATAGAAATGAAATTTTTTACAGAATGGCTTCGTTCGCAAAAGAATGCAGGGTGCGCGCCTCGATTCTGTCGTCGCAGTGCGTCGCTGACCGGCCGAAAGCGGACGAACATAACGAACTTGCTCTGCGCTTTAGACGGAAATTGGTCACTGCACATCCGCCATCTTATCCTGTGCGGACTATACACTGCCCTATTTCGCCAGCGCTGAAGCGGCTGTTGTGTACCAGGTGTAGAAGCATGAAACCGGAATTTGAGTGCAATAATTACACATCTGTTGTTTGAAACTGCTAAACAATATTTTATTCAAAATAATCTCGATTGCTATTTATACATTTCTCCCACCTCTCCAGTAGGCTGTAAATGCCAAGCAAAAAAAAAAAAACTGTTCTACAACTACATCTACATCCATACTCCGCAAGCCACCTGACAGTGTGTGGCGGAGGGTACATTGAGTACCTCTATCTGTCCTCCCTTCTATTCCAGTCTCGCACTGTTCTTGGAAAGAAAGATTGTCGGTATGCCTCTGTGTGGGGTCTAATCTCTCTGATTTTACCCTCGTGGTCTCTTAGTGAGATATACGTAGGAGGGATCAATATACAGCTTGACTGCTCGGTGAAGGTATGTTCTCGAAACTTCAACAGAAGCCCGAACCGAGCTACTGAGCGTCTCTCTTGCAGAGCCTTCCACTGGAGTTTATCTATCATATCCGTAATGCTTTCGAGATTACTAAGTGATCATGTAACGAAGCGCACTGCTCTCCGTTGGATCTTCTCTACCTCTTCTATCAACCCTATCTGGAACGGATCCCACACCGGTGAGCTGTATTCAAGCAGTGGGCGAACAAGTGTACTGTAACGCTCTTCCTTTGTTTTCGGACTCCGTTTCCTTAGGATTATTCCAATGAATCTCAGTCCGGCATCTGCTTTACCGACGATTAATTTTATATGATAATTCCATTTTAAATCACTCCTAATGCCTACTCCCAGATAATTTATGGATTTAACTGCATCCAGTTGCTGACCTGCTATATCACAGCTAAATGATAAAGGATCTTTCTTTCTGTGTATTCGCAGCACATTACACTTGTCTACATTGAGATTCAATTGCCATTCCCTGCACCATGCGTCAATTCGTTGCAGATCCTCCTGCATTTCAGTACAATTTTCCATTGTTACAACCTCTCGATACACCACAGTGTCATCAGCAAAAAGCCTCAGTGAACTTCCGATGTCATCCACAAGGTCATTTATGTATGTTGTGAATAGCAACGGTCCTACGACACTCCCCTGCGTCACACCTGGAATCACTCTTACTTCGGAAGACTTCTCTCCGTTGAGAATGACATGCTGCGTTCTGTTATCTAGGAACTCTTCAATCCAATCACACAGTTGGTCTGATAGTCCATATGCTCTTACTTTGTTCATTAAACGACTGTGGGGAACTGTATCGAACGCCTTGCGGAAGTCAAGAAACACAGCATCTACCTGGCCCTCTGAGTCTCGTGGACGAATAGCGCGAGATGGGGTTCATACGATCGTCTTTTTCGAAACGCATGCTGATTCCTACAGAGTATATTTCTAGTCACCAGAAAAGTCATTATACTCGAACATAATACGTGTTCCAAAATTCTATAACTGATCGACGTTAGAGATATAGGTCTATAGTTCTGCACATCTGTTCGACGTCCCTTCTTGAAAACGGGGATGACCTGTGCCCTTTTCCAATCTTTTGGAACGCTACGCTCTTGTAGAGACCTACGGTACACCGCTGCAAGAAGGGGGCAAGTTCCTTCGCTTCTTTTGAAGCGAACCAGTCAGCGAGGCATTTTTATACATTTTCATACGAATTGGAGCGTTATTCAGCGAGGCGTTGTCCCAATGATGCAGACAGTTGATAATTGGACAGATCCAAGTCTGCAGAATAAGGCGCATGCCCTAGTATCTCCCAATTGAACGCCTCGGTGTGATGGGGCGTTATCATGGAGTAATATGAGATTGTGTTGCCTTTTTCCATATTCCGGTTGTTTTTCGCCTAATGCTCGATTTGAATCGATCATTTGCTGTTGGTAGCGATCAGTGTTAACGGTTTCACCAGATTTTAGCAGCTCATAATCGATGACACTCTTCTTATCCCACCAAACACAGAGCATTGTCTTCTTTCCAAGGCGATTTGGTCTCGCAGCGGATGACGATGGTTTGCCTGGATTGACCCTTGATTTACGACGATGGGATCCATTTTGCATCACCTGTAACTACTCGACAGAGAAACTACTTTCTTTTGTGTCTGGCGAGTAGCATTTCACAAGTGGTTTTTCCAGTTGTTCGCTGTCTTTCATTCAGTTCACGTGGAACCCATTTTTCAGCTTTCTGCACCTTTCCCATAGCTTTCATCCGAAGAGAAATGGCTTTCTGCGTGACATTCAATTGTTCCCCGAGTTCCTGTAGAGTCTGAGTATCATCTTCATCCAATACGGCCTGCAATTCATTATCTTCGAAATTTTTCGGTTGTTTTCCGCGTTCGTCGTTTCTCACGTCTAAATCACCACTTTTGAATTTTTTGAACCACTCGAAACACTGTGTTTTCCCAAGAGCATGTTCGCCGAAAGCTTTGACAATCATTCGATCCGATTCTGCAGCAATTTTCTTCAAATGATAAAAGAAAATCAATGCTGTCCGCAAATCGTAGTTCGTAGGCACAAAAGTCGACATGTTTACAGGTTTGAAACAGACACAGATGTATGGAACTTTGATTACTGTGTGTTGACATTCGTCGTCAGCCGTTACAGGAAGCAGATGGCGTTAGGGACGCGGTCTCACGGTCCCAACACTGACGGCTAGCACCATCTATAGGGAAATTCTGGTTTCATACTTCTACACCTCGTATGGGCACAGTCTAACATAACAGTCGCGATACATCGCCTCGATTTTGTTGTTTACGGCGCCAGTAGCGCCCCAAGCGGCCAGTAACTTAAACTGTGAGTTCGGCGCGGTCGTGAAAGCGAATAGTGGTCGTTTATTTTGATTTCTACAATGGTTTTTACAAGCGGGAGCGTATGTAGCGCAATAAATTGCAGCAACAACAGGTAGAAGACACCACAGCTGTCTTTTTTTAGGTTTCCTAAAGATCCTGAGAGTTATATACCATCATGTTACTAAATTATATCGCCAGGATTCACTTACAAACTACATGTGTATTAATGATTAATGTTTCGTTTTAGGAGCAGAAAATGGCTGGTTAATAGCAGACGAGAAGACCTTATGAAAAAAGCCCAGTTTACCTGTATAATAATATTAGGTTTTGTTCGCTACATTTCGAACAAACCAGTTCATGAACTCTTGTGGAATGCAGTACCCACACTGTTTGACATCCCAAATAAGCTACCTCAACTGACGATGAAGAGGAAACTGCCACAAAGATTCGACAATCCATCTAAAGCTGTAAAACAGTCTTATGACACAGAAGCAGCCAGTTCAGCTCTCCATGTATCAGTGCCAGATTCGTGTGAATCGTCAACACAGACCTGCTTTGACGATGAAGTGGTTAGATTAAGTGAAGTTATTCGTGTCTAACAAAATCGTAACGTTTGGTATGTATTTCATTCACTTCTGTTGTTAGTCACATAATTTTCCTTGCTTCCTTCGTGTGATAACATTATTTTGTTAGTACCTTGTTCACTGACAGATTGTTTGAAAATTATTCAAATATTTGGTTTTGCGCCAAATATAATGTAATCAGCTCATTATAATGTTTTCAACATATTTCACCCACTATTTGGCAGTTGCGTGTCCCACTTAGAATAATATAAAGATGAAGGTTGTACTTGTGGCTACAGGCGACAATGAGAAATTCATCACTGAGGAATAAAGTATTTATTGCACAAAAGAGTGTAATCAGAATAATAGCTGGAGTCCACCCAAGATCATCCTGCAGACATTTATTTAAGGATCTAGGGATATTCACAGTAGCTTCTCGGTATATACACTCCTGGAAATTGAAATAAGAACACCGTGAATTCATTGTCCCAGGAAGGGGAAACTTTATTGACACATTCCTGGGGTCAGATACATCACATGATCACACTGACAGAACCACAGGCACATAGACACAGGCAACAGAGCATGCACAATGTCGGCACTAGTACAGTGTATATCCACCTTTCGCAGCAATGCAGGCTGCTATTCTCCCATGGAGACGATCGTAGAGATGCTGGATGTAGTCCTGTGGAACGGCTTGCCATGCCATTTCCACCTGGCGCCTCAGTTGGACCAGCGTTCGTGCTGGACGTGCAGACCGCGTGAGACGACGCTTCATCCAGTCCCAAACATGCTCAATGGGGGACAGATCCGGAGATCTTGCTGGCCAGGGTAGTTGACTTACACCTTCTAGAGCACGTTGGGTGGCACGGGATACATGCGGACATGCATTTTCCTCTTGGAACAGCAAGTTCCCTTGCCGGTCTAGGAATGGTAGAACGATGGGTTCGATGACGGTTTGGATGTACCGTGCACTATTCAGTGTCCCCTCGACGATCACCAGTGGTGTATGGCCAGTGTAGGAGATCGCTCCCCACACCATGATGCCGGGTGTTGCCCTGTGTGCCTCGGTCGTATGCAGTCCTGATTGTGGTGCTCACCTGCACGGCGCCAAACACGCATACGACCATCATTGGCACCAAGGCAGAAGCGACTCTCATCGCTGAAGACGACACGTCTCCATTCGTCCCTCCATTCACGCCTGTCGCGACACCACTGGAGGCGGGCTGCACGATGTTGGGGCGTGAGCGGAAGACGGCCTAATGGTGTGCGGGACCATAGCCCAGCTTCATGGAGACGGTTGCGAATGGTCCTCGCCGATACCCCAGGAGCAACAGTGTCCCTAATTTGCTGGGAAGTGGCGGTGCGGTCCCCTACGGCACTGCGTAGGATCCTACGGTCTTGGCGTGCATCCGTGCTTCGCTGCGGTCCGGTCCCAGGTCGACGGGCACATGCACCTGCCGCCGACCACTGGTGACAACATCGATGTACTGTGGAGACCTCACGCCCCACGTGTTGAGCAATTCGGCGGTACGTCCACCCGGCCTCCCGCATGCCCACTATACGCCCTCGCTCAAAGTCCGTCAACTGCACATACGGTTCACGTCCACGCTGTCGCGGCATGCTACCAGTGTTAAAGACTGCGATGGAGCTCCGTATGCCACGGCAAACCGGCTGACACTGACGGCGGCGGTGCACAAATGCTGCGCAGCTAGCGCCATTCGACGGCCAACACTGCGGTTCCTGGTGTGTCCGCTGTGCCGTGCGTGTGATCATTGCTTGTACAGCCCTCTCGCAGTGTCCGGAGCAAGTATGGTGGGTCTGACACACCGGTGTCAACGTGTTCTTTTTCCATTTCCAGGAGTGTATATACTCTCTTATGAAATTTGTCATTAACAACCAAACCCAATTCAAAAGTAATAGCAATGTGCATAACTACAATACTAGGAGAAAGGATGATCTTCACTATTCAAGATTAAATCTAACTTTGGCACAGAAAGGGGTGAATTATATTGCCACTAAAGTCTTTGGTCACTTACCAAATAGTATCAAAAGTCTGACAGATAACCAGCAAGTATTTAAGAAGAAATTAAAAGAATTTCTAAATGATAACTCCTTCTACTCCATAGAGGAATTTTTAGATATAAATTAAGAAAAAAAGAAAAAACAAACAAAAAAATTATAAAAAAATGTAAAAAAAATAAAAAGTTGTTATATTAACTTAATTATGTTGTTAAATTAACTTAATTATATCATGTATTGGAAAATTTGACTCGTTCCACATCATTACGAAATATCGTATTCATGATCCATGGAACTAGTGTTAATCTAATCTAATCTAATCTAACAGTAGGCCGACAGAACGATAAATAAGCTGTCGATCGCTTTTGCATGTAGAGGTACATGTCTGTGCTTCTAACGTGTGAATCTGTGTGTTTATATTCTTTTGATATCAACGAGGTAAGCTGCAATTCTATCCAACGTCACAAGTGTTGCTTCACGAATGTGTTGTAGCTTGCCACTCGATTCATGGTTCTTGTCCATACTTGCGCTTATTTTAGAATCATTTTTTATAAACATATATGCCTTCTGATACTACACAAACCCTTGCAGGCAAGAAAATAACTCAAATATTTCGTAAATTACGTAGGAAATGGATGGAAAACAAACATTTTGCTTACGACGTGTCTGATGTTCACCTTATTCACCGCTTGGAGCGCTAGTTTCGTTCCAGCTGTCGATCGGTAACAACTTTTACAGCAGTGAGTAGCGATGGGTCGAACTCGTTCATTCCCGTGAACTACTTCATTCATTTCACTCTTTGCCGTGAAGCGTTCAAATGAAATAGTTCATTCATGAAGTACGGTGGCCTGGCGAAGTTGCCCAGTTCGCCGCTCAGCCGCGGCTACGCTCGCTTCGCCTCGCTCGTACAATAAAGCTTCGTAATACTTCAAAATTTTACCAACAGATGGCCGAACTATGCAGTAACGTGCACGCAACGTTTTACGCTCTTACAGCGTCTGAGTTAGCATAAATAGAGCATGGTCGAAGGGGACAAAGGAAAGATAAACAGAGAAGCGTGTCACATATAAAGAAGGTATCACATTTAATCTTGCACGACATTTTCTCACGAAGCACCCAAAAAAGTCTTTATCTGCCAAATGAAACGTTATTTGTTGTATTCGTGGACTGAAAACTAGGATTACCAACGAAATGCAGTCCAATTTTATGTTCCTTTTAAAATTTAATCCAAAATAGAATGAGTATGTTTACCCCTGTCACAAAGTCTATATACCTACGCTAAGTAATTATTCAGAAGTTTTCCTGTAGATTTTATTTTTGTTGAGAATAATAACGCTCCAGATTCAAAACGTAAACTGTCACCTGTAGTCATTGGTACGATTTCAGGTAAAATCGCTCTTTCAATGTTATTAACAAACCTTTTATTTTCATGTTGGCTGTGCATGCTCACACAGCCAGCCTCTTCGTTTGTATCTTTAATGTTCATTTGTCTGCAAGCTCTGCCTCCTCCACTCCTATAAACCCCTCATCCGCCCTATCCTTCGTTATGCCCATCCGGCTTGGATCTCGGCCCCCCCCTACCTTTTATAAATCCCTCCAAATCCTTGAACTCCATGCTCTCCGCCTCACCTACCGCATCTGTCTCCTCTCCCCCACGCGGATCCTGTATGATCTCATCCCCTTCCCCCATCTCCTCCTTTTCCTTGAAAGGATACGGATCCTGTACACCTCGCATAAACTTGATCCTCCTCACCCGCTCGTCTCCGCGATCCTCTCCCACCCCTGCCCGCTGCCGCGCCTGTATTCCCACGTCCCACCCGGTCTCCATCTCTCCACCCTCCTTACCCTCTCCCGAGGTGGCTTCCACCAGCTCCCCCTCCCTGATGATGTCCTCCTCCCCTCCATCTACCCCTCCTATCAACTTTGACCCTGCCCCCCCCCCACTCCTGGTGTCCTTTCCTTTAGGCACCCTCCCTCCCTTCTCTTTCCTTTTCCCCCATCCCCTCCCTCCACCCCTCTTCCCCCAGGCTTCCCCTCCCCCTTCCCCCCTCCCCCTATCTCCCATGCCCCTGGCATCTCTGCTCTCCCCTCTCCCACTCCCCTTCCTTCTCCTCCTCTCTTGGCAGGTCCCCGGACTCGCACACGCTCAGTGAACATTCGCGCGCCAGAGATCATCGCCATCAGTGTCTCGTGTGTGTGCCTTCCTCCGCGTTTAGTGTTCTTTCGTCGTCACGTCTCCACTGTTCACGTGTGCCGTCGCCGTCGTCTGTCTTCTGTGCGCAGTGTCAACAAGTGTTAGTGTTTTTTTTCGTCCAGTGTGAACGGCTTCATGTTTATTGTTTTTATATCTACATTTTTTGCCCGCCATTTTTATTGTATTGTCTGTGTCACCTATATGTCGTATTATTGTACCCCTTAAGGCTGAAGAGCAGCGTATTATGCTGCTGCCAGCCCGCCTTGTATGAGGTGCTTAAAATTACAATAAAGGAAAAAAAAAAACAAGCTCTGCCAACGGTAGGCTACCCGTAGACGCAAGTTTAACTGCACTAATAGTCACGGGTAATGACGTCAGCACTGCAGGAAGCAGCTGACGCTGCCTTCCTCTCGCCCCTCACCTACATAACCCCTCGTAAACCTGTCGTTACCAACAAACACCGCGCGATTCGTCGACAGGCAGTAGAGGGAGGACTGAAGAGAAGGGAGGATGAGTGACGTAGCGCCAATGTAGTGGTAGCGGGAGAGGGGAAGAGAGTGAGTGAACTAGAAAAAAGTGTGGAGTGTGCTATCTGTGAAGAGTTCAAAGTACCAGTTGCATGGGGGCTTAATTAAATAATCAATTGAAAATGTTTTTTTTTTGTTTTTGTAACTGTATGTCCGATTACGTAAGTCTCGTAATCGGCTGGCCCTGACTAGTATTATTACGCAATCTGACTGCAAAGAACAATGTATGAAAATTTTCGTAAACACAGTTAATTAATTAAGACCCCAGCAACTATAAAACCTACAAAATCCAAGCACAAATGTAACTGTTCTGTATGTGGGAGTGTGACTCAACGTACGCATCTGGCACGGTTCTTTTTCAACAAGACAAGAATTTTGATATCAATTATACTGACGTGACAAAAGAAATTTAGAAAAACTACAATTACGCAAAAAAATCACAATTACACTCTAATCCAAGAACACAAGCCAGATGCTTTGTTGACTGAACCTGTAGTGACACATTATTTCAGATACACAACAAATAAAGGAACATTATAAATTTTACCTTCATATATATTGACGAAATGCACTCATTACAATAACATATGCTATCTCTCCCATCAAATAACTGCATAAGACATGAAACAACACTCTTTACTACAACATCTTGCTCCAACTTCACAACAACCACGAGCTCTGCCCACGCACACACTGTCTCTATGAATTCTTAACACACACTGTCCTCTCCAATGTCACAACAAGCACTGACCTCTACGATCTCGTAACACGCACTGTGGAGGCGGCTTAATAGTACTCTTTGGCGCACTCTCTGGCGCAGTGGCACAGTGTAGCCACCTTTCATATGCCCCTCCTCCACAGGCCAGAATTTGATGGTATTTTTGCCAGCATTGGTGGTGAAAATACCACCAAATTCGTCCAGAAAAATACAGACAAAAATAAAAGATAATATTAATACCTAAATATCACATAATTAGTTAAAAATTTTGGCTTTGCACTGACCTTTTACTAACCTAACATATGAAATACAGTAAGCAATACAACTTCTTTTCATACATGTGACTTTACATAATAGTTTACACAATATACAAAAAAATCAGTTTATACAAATGTTCACATAAAATGCTTTCAATGATTAGTTTATACAAAAAAAAGACACCAACAGGTTACATGTTTTCCGTATTGGCGACCGCTGCTTCGGATCGTCCCTTGGAATTGTTCTGATTGTGAAATTGTAGACTGTAGTATTGTTGTAGTAATTTGTAGTTAGTAATTGTAGTCTATTTTCCATGTGTAGATTTGGTAATTGTCATTCTTCTAATGGTATTTTTTTCTCAGAATTAAATTTGTTGTCTTGTCAACGGGTTTGACAATTTAGTGCAATTATTTCAATTGTTCGATTAATCGTGTTTGAGGGAAACATCTCGTGTGAATAGTATTGTTGGAGATAAGGAGGCATTGTGTGTAATTTTCGAACAGTGACGAATTTTTTTTATGTTTTGTAAATGATTACGCGATCAATGAAAAAGGCAAAAATGATGAATAGTGAGAATAACGAAATTGTTGACATGGCGAACTCGCCAACAGAGGAAAACAGTATGGTGGATAATGGATTTGAAAACAATGTAATAAGTCGGGAAAATAGTCCGGAACCATTTCAAAATTTTTCGCAATCAGATAATCCACAGAATCCGAGATTAACGACAGAAGATTCTGGAATAGTATCGAACACAGATAGCCTTTTGGCTATGCAGAAGGAAGTTAGTTTTGTGGGAAATGTTAGGGGCGAAAAGAATTCTGAACCATTTAACATGGAGCAGCTGATGGGTGTAATATTAAATTTGGGATCAGAATTAAAAACACGGTTAGACTCACAAATGGGAACAATGGAAAAACGATTAGACTCACTGGGATCACAAATGGGAACAATGGAAACACGGTTAGATTCAAGAATAGGGACATGTTTCAAAAATATGAAAGATGAATTAAAGAAAGAAATCAGGGAAGAAGTACAACCGATTCTGAATTCTCACAATAATAGATTAATTGCAGTAGAAATCAGACAAAGGGAACAAGATAGAGAACAGGAAGAAAGAGATCGCGTGATAGTACAAAAATTTTCAGAGTTAGATTTACAACGTGCAAACGATAAGAAAGAAATATTTGAAAGAATCGAGGAATCCGTACCAAATGACAGATTAAGTAACCTAACACAACAATATGAACAGCTAGCTACCAAGTGTGTCAATACTGAAACCCGAGTCGCGACACTTACGGAAGATGTAAACAAACAGAAAGAAAAAATAGGCGACTTATCGGAAAGAGTTGAGGAAATTTCAGATAAATTGACAAATATTAGTTTACATGGGGACAGAGATTCGGATGATACAGCCCCATTACCATTTGCAGAAACCGAAGAGTATCAGAACATAAATAAGCATGTTGAAAATCAGGGAAAATTTAATGAACGCGTGAAAAGGGAATTTGAGGCATTACGAAAGCAAGTCAAACAAATCGAAGGCGAAATTATAGGAAAAGATAGCAGAAGAAATTTAGAATCACAGGTAGCAGAGGGGTTTGAAGAAAATAATTTGTTTCATTTACGGGATGCAACAAGAGAGCGCCAGGCGCGTGAATTTAACAATAATCGACATTGGGAATGGGACAGACGCGGTAGGTCTTTGTCGCCACGAGGCGAAAACTTTGACTATAAACACTTTTTGACTGTCCGGAAATTTAAGATCTTCCGCAACTCTAAGAATGACATACATCCATGTGCATGGTTAGATCAATTTATGTACGCACTTCCACCAAATTGGGCACTAAGTCACAAATTAGAAATTATGTGCAGTTATTAAAGTCCTCAGGGGATTCGCTATTCTAAGTGAATATGTGCCGTAGCGAGCATAGGGCCCCGAGCTGTAGTGGTGCTATTTCTCTTTTAGTTTTCTGTACCGCTGCCTACTCTTTCACTATTCTTTGCATCTGTCAAACCAACTCTTCGACTATCAATCTATCTAGTGAGTAAGTAAACATTAACCTGATATGACTGTTTTACCCAAAAGTGACTTTGGAATTTACCGTTTGGACTTACTATATTTTCTGCAGCATTCATTCATAGCTTAAACGAAATCTTACCTGTTTATCTTCGTGACAATATTACTTCTTATGTTGACGACATTCTTATTGCTAAACGTTCTTGGAGTGAGCACAACAAAATTTTGGATTCATTATTACGTATTTTTGCACGAGTTGGCATGACAGTGAACTTGGAAAAATCTGAATTTGGTCGTTCTCAGGTGAAATTTCTCGGCCACATTATTTCTACAGAGGGTATTCTTCCTGATCCAGAGAAATTAGATGCTATTCGTAATTATGCTGTTCCTACTACAAAACGTGATGTTCGTAGTTTCCTTGGTGTCTGTAATTTTCTTCGACGCTTCGTTAAATTGGACGATTTGGCCACACCTCGTTTATGTGAACTATCTGGAAAGAAATCTAATTGGTGTTGGGATGAGGAAGCTCAGTCAGAATTTGAACAGCTTCGTGATGCTTTAGTTGCTGCTCCACTTCTTTCACATCCGGATTTATCTAAAGAATTTTGTTTGGCGACGGACTCATCATACAAAGGCCTAGGAGCACATTTATTTCAAGACATAGAAGAAAACGGCGTTGTAGTACAGAAGACTATTGCATTTGGAAGTCGCGTTCTCTCTAAATCCGAAAAGAATTATTCGATTACGGAACTTGAAGCTTTGGCTGTTGTTTGGGGTTTCACAAAATTTCGCACATTTTTGTTTGGCAGACATACTAAGGTTTACACCGATCATCGAGCTCTGGAATTTCTTATGTCAACAAAATTAACTCACGGCAGATTGTCACGATGGGCGTTGTACCTACAGGAATTTGACTTTAGTATTGTTTACATACAGGGTTCTTCTAATATTGTTGCCGATGCTTTATCACGTGCACCTATGGGTTTGAAACGAAGTGCTGAAGAGGACTGCAAGGAAAACAATTTTTGTTTGATGTATATTCAAGGTGTTGCGTTTGAGAACTTTATTTCATCTTCGCTCCAGGATATCGCTAAGGAGCAAAATAAGGATCCAATCTGGAAGGACATTAAGGAGAAGTGGAGGAGAAAGGAAAGCGTAGCGATTAGACAGCATTATCTAGTTCGCAATGACATTCTTTTTAAACGAAAATCGGTCGACAACTCCGTTTGGTTAGTTTGTATTCCTGATGAGTGGGTCAATAAATTGATTTGGTATACGCATCTCAGTTATGCACACTTTGGTCCCCGAAAATGCTTTCATAAATTACGAGAAAATTGTTACTTCAGTAATATGGAAAAACGTATTCGATCTGTTCTTGCCAAATGTAAATTATGTCAAATGGCTAAGCCTCCAACGATTTCTCACAGAGCACCGTTGTTTCCCATCATTCCAGCGAAATTAAAGGAGATGGCTGCAGTCGATTTGTTTGGTCCAGTGGTTCGTTCTATTAATGGTTTTGCGTACATTTTCGTAGCAGTGGAGTTGACGTCAAAATATGTGTGTTTTACACCTTTACGCAAAGCAACAGCTCGTTCAGTATCTAACGCTTTTATCAAACATTTTCTTAAAGAAGTTGGTCATGTTAACAAGGTTATATCAGATAATGGATCACAGTTTCGTTCTAAAATTTGGCTTCGTACTCTACACCGTCGTAAAATTAAACCAATTTTCATTTCACTTTTTCACCCTCAATCTAATGCTTCAGAGAGATGGATGAAGGAAATCAATAAATTGTGCCGCCTTTATTGTCATCAGAATCACAGAACTTGGGATCAGTATCTTCATATTTTTCAAAACATTCTGAATGAACTTCCTAATGACTCAACTTCTTTACCGCCTCTATTGATATTAAAAAATAAAGCACCGACAAATCGCATTTCTGAAATAGTTCCTTTTCCGCCTTCACGGAAACTGCGGCATTCTGAAGTTGTCAACCTGGCTCTGCAAAATATTGCATCTGCGGCTGCAAGAAGAGAGAAATCAGCCAAACGTCCTGGTCGTTTAAAAACTTTTTCAGTTGGTCAAAAGGTATTAATTAAGTCCCACCGTTTGTCTCACAAAGGAAAAGGCTTGTGTCGCAAATTTTTTCTGCTTTATAACGGTCCATATAGAATTCGCAAAATTATTCATGATAACACTGTCGAAGTAGAAACTCTTAAATCACGACGCTCTAAAGGAATACATCATATATCAAACGTTAAAATTTTTGTGGAATGACATACTTATGAGAAACTAACAGCTACATGTAAACACGCAGAGAGTACAAGGATACCGCGCTGTGTTTTGGCGGCGGCACATACTCAAAGCAACAGTCAAGTCTGCGCGCCGCACAAGGCAGTCGTTGACCGCGAACAATAGCTTCCTACGTCACGCGCCCACAGCTGATCGAGCGCTCAGTGCGAATGCACTGACAGCCGTAAACAAATACACAGTCTAATTTCTCCGACTAAATTCTGTATAAAGCTATAAGGACTTGTTGAATTGTGTTATTAACATTCAGTATTTTGCAGGATACGGTTGTATAAAGTATTTAAGAACTTCAGGTAAATTCTGTGCGTGTCCGACGTTAAGACGACTTGCTATCGAGAAATTTTCAGGAAGAATGTAATTTCGAAGAAGAAACTAATAAACTAAAAAAGGTAACTATTAATTGAGTTCATTTTTCAGGTAACATATTTCCACTTAGGTACGTACTTTAGACGTAATTTGCTGCTCGCGATTACGTGATTCATACTTTGTGCTAAATTTCATGTTCTATGAATTTACGTGTGAAGCGACGTGCTTGCGTACGTTAACTGATTTTGACAATGATTATTAATGAACTGGGTTGTAACTTGTGTATATTATGCATCGCTTGGCTGCACTGCTATTTCACTAATGTCATATTTTTAATTATGTGCCTGCTGTGCTTATTTATTTAAATTATAATGGTAACCTGATTTATTGTGCTGATGTGATTATGTATGTAAGTTATACTTTGTGATTTATCTGCTTGCGCCTTCATGTTTACTTATTAAGATGACACATGAACATTTATTTGCTTATGCTGATATGATGCTAATGACCTGTTTATTACGTAAGATATATGTTTGCTGCTTTTTGTATGGATTGCATATTTACACGTTTGTGTTTTGTTGGCATAACTACTCTTTAATTTGGTGTATAGCAATGCTGATATACTGTGTATAAACATAGAGTTTAGGTCACACTACTGTATTAATTATAGATTGTTCGCTTGGCAGAGCCTCGTTGTAGGAATTGTGCTGCATCCACTTGTTGACATTCTGTTCTTTACTGGTCTATTTACTCGCTATTGCTTGTTTTGCTTACGCTCAGTGCCTTATATTTTTAAGATAAAAAAATTAACTGCTATCATTCGACGAACGACATTAGTACAAGAAAGTCATAGAAGTCACATGAGCTGAGGTTTTATGGAAGCTGTATAGATTTATGCTAATAGGAAGGAAGCTAACGACATGACATACCAATACTAGGTTTAGACCATTGACAATTATTACACTGCATTTTTCGTGAGCAATTGAAATAGGAAGTGACACTTGACACAAAAAATACTCCACATGTTTGCTTCTGCTATGATTCTTGAAGTGGTGTACACACTGTGAAATATTATGATCATTCACACTCCGTAATCGTACTTAATTACTGAGAGTTATTCGAACTAAGTCTGTTAGAGGTCAGGTATGCATTTCTTTTATTTAATAATGGACAAGGAACCAAAATGTATCTTATAATTTATAATGAGTAGAAAATTTGGGTCAGATGGATTGCACAGAGGTTGTGTGTTGACAATGTGTCTTCGGATTGTATGGGATGCTGACTTGAAGTTGCATTAGGATTTTATCTGTACTTGTTCGAGGAGACTGACTAGAGGAAAGAGTTGTGATGGAAGTGATATGATATTGGTGCTGAGGTTTATATTTATCGACGTATTATTGAGGTATAGAGATTATATGAAGTTGAGTTGTTATGGAAGTGAAATGATATTGGTGCTGAGGTTTATATTTATCGACGTATTATTGAGATATGATTATTGGAGTTTTTGTGGACAAGAGGTAAGGTAAATGATATTAATGATAAGACGTATTGAAGAGGTATTATTGAGGTATGATTATTGGAGTTTTGGTGTATAAGAGGTAAAGTAAGTGAGGAGCATATTTTTTTTGGTTGGTCTTATGGAACAAAGAGGATGAAAATAGCAGACTAGAACACTAAAATAGAAGGAAGATAGTCTATACACACACTTTGTTAAATCACTAAGCAGTATATAATTTTTTTTTTGGAAAAAGGAAGTAATTGCATATCGTGGCTCACTGACAGTTGTTCAACAACAGTACATTTTGATCTGGCTTGGCAAACATTGGTCTTGACATGATGACTATGACATTGACTAACTATTATTGACTGTTATACATTGCTGCCAGTACTACTTGATACACATGATGAACATCAGATTTAGACAGAATTTCAGTTACACAATTAACACTATTCAATTACACAGTAGTATTTAATGTGGATGAGAGATGCGTGAGTGTGTTTTGTGTGTTTTCCTTTCCTAATCCTACCCACCTATCTCCTAAATATTATTTTATTTGTTTGTAGTGGCTTGCACTGACACCCATGAATATTATAGGTTTACTGGTATTTGTGTATTGTAATAGTTAATAGGATAATTATCTGATATCATTTGTGTGTTTGTTGTGATTTGTATGTTACTGTAAAAGCATCTGTATGTGCATTCAAACTATTGTTCATGCCTGAACTGTCTGATTAGTGAAGATAAATATTCTGAACTGTTACTGGTACCTTTTCTACATGAGTGGTGCCACTAGGACATGTTTAATTGGTGCTCATAAACTCTGACGAACAGTGTGAACAGTGCTAGTGAGTTTGATGGAACTGCTTCTGCTGAGAGATGTGACTTTTTGCTGTCTGCACCTACTCAATATTGCTGGGTGCCACAGATGGACTACTCCTACTGAAATGGTGTCACTTGTTGGTGTCTGCACCTGCACTCAACATTGCTGGGTGCAACTGATGAACTGTTTTTACTGAAATAAAGTCACTTGTTGCTGTCTGCACCTACTCAACTTTGCTGGGTGCAACTAATGAACTGTTTTTACTGAAATAATGTCACTTGTTGCTGTCTGCACCAACTCAACATTACTGGGTGAAACTGATGGACTGCTTCTACTGAATAATGTCACTTGTTGCTGTCTGCACCTACTCAACATTGCTGATGCCACTAATGGACTGCTTCTACTGAAATGGTGTCACTTGTTGGTGTCTGCACCTGCTCTTAATATTGCTGGGTGCAACTGATGAACTGTTTTTACTGAAATGAAGTCACTGGTTGCTGTCTGCACCAACTCAACATTGCTGGGTGCAACTAATGAACTGTTTCTACTGAAATGAAGTCACTTGTTGCTGTCTGCACCTGCTCTCAACATTGCTGGGTGCAACTGATGGACTGCTTCTACTGAAATGAAGTCACTTGTTGGTGTCTGCACTTGCTTAACATTGCTGGGTACATCTGATGGATTGCTTCTACTGAACTAATGTGACTTGTTGCTGGGTGTACCTGCTAAACTTTACTGGGTGCAACTGATGGACTGCTTCTACTGAAAAGATGTCACCTGTTAGTATCTTTTTTTTGTATAAACTAATCATTGAAAGCATTTTATGTGAACATTTGTATAAACTGATTTTTTTGTATATTGTGTAAACTATTATGTAAAGCCACATGTATGAAAAGAATTTGTATTGCTTACTGTATTTCATATGTTAGGTTAGTAAAAGGTCAGTGCAAAGCCAAAATTTTTAACTAATTATGTGATATTTAGGTATTAATATTATCTTTTATTTTTGTCTGTATTTTTCTGGACGAATTTGGTGGTATTTTCACCACCAATGCTGGCAAAAATACCATCAAATTCTGGCCTGTGGAGGAGGGGCATATGAAAGGTGGCTACACTGTGCCACTGCGCCAGAGAGTGCGCCAAAGAGTACTATTAAGCCGCCTCCACAGTGCGTGTTACGAGATCGTAGAAGTCAGTGCTTGTTGTGACATCGGAGAGGACAGTGTGTGTTAAGAACTCATAGAGACAGTGTGTGCGTGGGCAGAGCTCGTGGTTGTTGTGAAGTTGGAGCAAGATGTTGTAGTAAAGAGTGTAGTTCCATGTCCTATGCAGTTATTTGATGGGAGAGATAGCAGATGTTATTGTAATGAGTGCATTTCGTCAATATATATGAAGGTAAAATTTATAATGTTCCTTTATTAGTTGTGTATCTGAAATAATGTGTCACTACAGGTTCAGTCAACAAAGCATCTGGCTCGTGTTCTTGTATTAGAGTGAATTTTGGTTTTCTTGCGTAATTATAGTTTTTCTAAATTTCTTTTGTCACGTCAGTATTATTGGTATCAAAATTCTTGTCTTGTTGGAAAAGAACCGTGCCAGATGTGGGCGTTGAGTCACACTCCCACATACAGAACAGGTACATTTGTGCTTGGATTTTGTAGGTTTTATAGTTGCTGGGGACTTAATTAATTAACTGTGTTTATGAAAATTTTCTTACATTGTTCTCAGCAGTCAGATAGCGTAATAATACTAGTCAGGGCCAACCGATTACGAGACTTACGTAATCGGACAGACAGTTACAAAAGTATTTTCAATCACATAAATTTAATTAAGCCCCCATGCACGTTAATCATGTAGAAAAGGTACAAGTAACAGTCCATAATTTTTTTTTTTTTGTTGCCATCACTGATCACACAGTTCATCAGCAGAAATTAAACATGACTAAATGTCACACATCATGTTGAAAAGTGCAGGTAACAGTTCACAATATTTATCTTCACTAATAAGACAGTTCAGGCATGAACAATAGTTTGAATACACATACAGCGCTTTTACACTAACATACAAATCATAACAAACACACAAATGATGTCAGATAATTGTCCTATTAACTATTACAATACACAAATACCAGTAAACCTATAATATTTATGGGTGTCAGTGCAAGCCACTACAAACAAATAAAATAATATTTAGGAGATAGGTGGTTAGGATTAGTAAAGGAAAACACACAGAACACACTCACTCATCTCTCATCCACCTTAAGTACTACTGTGTAATTGAATAGTGTTAACTGTGTAAATGTAATTCTGTCAAAATCTGATGTTCATCATGTGTATCAAGTAGTAGTGGCAGCAATGTATAACAGTCAATAATAGTTAAGTCAACGTCATAGTCATCATGTCAAGACCAATGTTTGCCAAGCCAGATCAAATGTACTGTTGTTGAACAACTGTCAGTGAGCCAAGATATGCAAATACTTCCTCTCTTCAAAAAAAAGTATATACTGCTTAGTGATTTAACAAAGTGTGTGTATAGACTATCTTCCTTCTACTTTAGTGTTCTAGTCTGCTATCTTCATCCTCCTTGTTCCATAAGACCAACAAAAAAAATATGCTCCTCACTTACTTTACCTCTTATACACCAAAGCTCCAATAATCATACTTCAATAATACCTCAATAATACGTCGATAAATGTAAACTTCAGCACCAATATCACCTTACCTCTTGTCCACAAACAACTTCATATCCTCTCAATACCTATAATAATACATCGATAAATATAAACCTCAGCACCAATATCATATCACTTCCAACACAACTCTTTCCTCTAGTCAGTCTCCTTGAACAAGTACAGATAAAATCCTAATGCAACTTCAATTCAGCATCCCATACAATCCGAAGACACAGTGTCCACACACAACCTCTGTGTAATCCATCTGACCCAAATTTTCTACTCATTATAAATTATAAACAAAGAAATGCATACATGACCTCTAACAGACTTAGTTCGAATAACTCTCAGTAATTAAGTACGATTACGGAGTGTGAATGATCATAATATTTCACAGTGTGTACACCACTTCAAGAATTATGGCAAACAGAAGCAAACATGTGGAGTATTTTTTGTGTCAAGTGTCACTTCCTATTTCAATTGCTCACGAAAATGCAGTGTAATAACTGTTAATGGTCTAAACCTAGTTTTGGTCTGTCATGTCGTTAGCTTCCTTCCTATTAGCATACATTTATACAGCTTCCATAAAACCTCAGCTCATGTGACTTCAATGACTTTCTTGTACTAATGTCGTTCGTCGAATTATAGCAGTTAATTTTCTTATCTTAAAAATATAAGGCACTGAGCGTAAGCAAAACATGCAATAGCGAGTAAATATACCAGTAGAGAACAGAATGTCAACAAGTGGATGCAGCACAATTCCTACAACGAGGCTCTGCCAGGCGAACAATCTATAATTAATACAGTAGTGTGACCTAAACTCTATGTTTATACACAGTACATCAGCATTTCTATACACCAAATTAAAGAGCAGTTATGGCAACAAAACAGAAATATGTAAATATGCAATCCATACAAAAAGCAGCAAACATATATCTTACATAATAAACAGGTCATTAGCATCATATCAGCATAAGCAAATAAATATTCATATGTCATTTTAATAAGTAAACATGGAGGCGCAAGCAGATAAATCACAAAGTATAACCTACATACATAACCACAGTCAGCACAATTAATCAGGTTACAATTATAATTTAAATAAATAAGCACAGCAGGCACATAATTAAAAAATGACATTAGTGAAAAAGCAGTGCAGCCAAGCGATGCATAATATACACAAGTTACAACCCAGTTCATTAATAATCATTGTCAAAATCAGTTAACGTACGCAAGCACGTCGCTTCACAAGTAATTTCATAGAACATGAAATTTAGCACAAAGTATGAATCACGTAATCGCGAGCAGCAAATTACGTCTAAAGTACGTACCTAAGTGGAAATTTGTTACCTGAAAATAAACTCAATTAATAGTTACCTTTTTTTTTTTATTTAATTAGTTTCTTCTTCGAAATTACATTCTTCCTGAAAATTTCTCGATAGCAGGTCATCTTAACGTCGGACACGCACAGAATTTACCTGAAGGTCTTAAATACTTTATACACCGTATCCTGCAAAATACTGAATGTTAATAACACAATTCAACAAATCCTTATAGCTTTATACAGAATTTAGTCGGAGAAATTAGACTGTGTATTTGTTTATGTCTGTCAGTGCATTCGCACTGAGCGCTCGATCAGCTGTAGGCGCGTGACGTAGGAAGCTATTGTTCGCGGTCAACGACTGCCTTGTGCGGCGCGCAGACTTGACTGTTGCTTTGAGTATATGCCGCCGCCAAAACACAGCGCGGTATCCTTGTACTCTCTGCGTGTTTACATCTAGCTGTTAGTTTTTCACAAGTATGTCATTCCACAAAAATTTTAACGTTTGATATGTGATGTATTCCTTTAGAGCGTCGAGATTTAAGAGTTTCTACTTCAACAGTGTTATCATGTATAATTTTGCGAATTCTATATGGACCGTTATAAAGCAAAAAAAATTTGCGACATAAGCCTTTTCCTTTATGAGACAAACGGTGAGACTTAATTAACACTTTCTGACCAACTGACAAGATTTTTAAACGACCAGGACGTTTAGCTGATTTCTCTCTTCTTGCAGCCGCAGACGCAATATTTCGTAGAGCCAGGTTGACAACTTCAGAATGCCGCAGTTTCCGTGAAGGCGGAAAAGGAACGATTTCAGAAATGCGATTTGTTGGTGCTTTATTTTTTAATGTCAATAGAGGCGGTAAAGAAGTTGAGTCATTAGGAAGTTCATTCAGAATGTTTTGAAAAATATGAAGATACTGATCCCAAGTTCTGTGATTCTGATGACAATAAAGACGGCACAATTTATTGATTTCCTTCATCCATCTCTCTGAAGCATTAGATTGAGGGTGAAAAAGTGAAATGAAAATTGGTTTGATTTTACGACGCCGTAGAGTACGAAGCCAAATTTTAGAACGAAACTGTGATCCATTATCTGATATAACCTTGTCAACATGACCAACTTCTTTAAGAAAATGTTTGATGAAAGCATTAGATACTGAACGAGCTGTTGCTTTGCGTAAAGGTGTAAAACACACATATTTTGACGTCAACTCCACTGCTACGAAAATGTACGCAAAACCATTAGTAGAACGAACCACTGGACCAAACAAATCGACTGCAGCCATCTCCTTTAATTTCGCTGGAATGACGGGAAACAACGGTGCTCTGTGAGAAATCGTTGGAGGCTTAGCCATTTGACATAATTTGCATTTGGCAAGAACAGATCGAATACGTTTTTCCATATTACTGAAGTAACAATTTTCTCGTAATTTATGAAAGCATTTTCGGGGACCAAAGTGTGCATAACTGAGATGCGTATACCAAATCAATTTATTGACCCACTCATCAGAAATACAAACTAACCAAACGGAGTTGTCGACCGATTTTCGTTTAAAAAGAATGTCATTGCGGACTAGATAATGCTGTCTAATCGCCACGCTTTCCTTTCTCCTCCACTTCTCCTTAATGTCCTTCCAGATTGGATCCTTATTTTGCTCCTTAGCGATATCCTGGAGCGAAGACGAAATAAAGTTCTCAAACGCAACACCTTGAATATACATCAAACAATAATTGTTTTCCTTGCAGTCCTCTTCAGCACTTTGTTTCAAACCCATAGGTGCACGTGATAAAGCATCGGCAACAATATTAGAAGAACCCTGTATGTAAACAATACTAAAGTCAAATTCCTGTAGGTACAGCGCCCATCGTGACAATCTGCCGTGAGTTAATTTTGTTGATATAAGAAATTCCAGAGCTCGATGATCGGTGTAAACCTTAGTATGTCTGCCAAACAAAAATGTGCGAAATTTTGTGAAAGCCCATACAACAGCCAAAGCTTCAAGTTCCGTAATCGAATAATTCTTTTCTGATTTAGAGAGAACACGACTTCCAAATGCAATAGTCTTCTGTACTACAACGCCGTTTTCTTCTATCTCTTGAAATAAATGTGCTCCTAGGCCTTTGTATGATGAGTCCGTCGCCAAACAAAATTCTTTCGATAAATCTGGATGTGAAAGAAGTGGAGCAGCAACTAAAGCATCACGAAGTTGTTCAAATTCTGACTGAGCTTCCTCATCCCAACACCAATTAGATTTCTTTCCAGATAGTTCACATAAACGTGGTGTGGCCAAATCGTCCAATTTAACAAAGCGTCTAAGAAAATTACAGACACCAAGGAAACTACGAACATCACGTTTTGTAGTAGGAACAGCATAATTACGAATAGCATCTAATTTCTCTGGATCAGGGAGAATACCTTCTGTAGAAATAATGTGGCCGAGAAATTTCACCTGAGAACGACCAAATTCAGATTTTTCCAAGTTCACTGTCATGCCAACTCGTGCAAAAATACGTAATAATGAATCCAAAATTTTGTTGTGCTCACTCCAAGAACGTTTCGCAATAAGAATGTCGTCAACATAAGAAGTAATGTTGTCACGAAGATAAACAGGTAACATTTAGTTTAAACTGCGAATGAATGCTGCAATAGGTACAGTAAGTCCAATCGGTAATTTCCAAAGTCACCTTTGGGTAAAACAGTCATATCCGGTTATTGTTTACTTACTCACTAGATAGATTGATAGTCGAAGAGTTGGTTTGACAGATGCAAAGAATAGTAAAAGAGTAGGCAGCGGTACAGAAAACTAAAAGAGAAATAGCACCACTACAGCTCGGGGCCCTATGCTCGCTACGGCACATATTCACTTAGAGTAGTGAATCCCCTGAGGACATTAATAGGTTAGAACAGTAATTTTCGAAATCTCATTTAGGTAAAATCGTCATATCAGGTTATTATTTACTTACTCTCTAGATAGACTGATAGTAGAAGAGCTGGTTTGACAGATGCAAAGAATAGTAAAAGAGTAGGCAGCGGTACAGAAAACTAAAAGAGAAATAGCACCACTACAGCTCGGGGCCCTATGCTCGCTACGGCACATATTCACTTAGAGTAGTGAACCCCCTGAGGACCTTAATAGCCGCACATAATTTCAAGTTTGTGACTTAGTGGCACATCTGGCGGAAGTACGTACGTAAATTGATCTAGCCATGAACATGGATGTATGTCATTCTTAGAATTGCGGAAGATCTTAAATTTCCGGACAGTCAAAAAGTGTTTATAGTCAAAGTTTTCGCCTCGTGGCGACAAAGACCTACCGCGTCTGTCCCGGTCCGAATGTCGATTATTGTAAAGTTCGCGCGCCTGGCGCTCTCTTGTTGCATCCCGTAAATGAAATAAATTACTTTCTTCATACCCCTCTGCTAAACTAACACTTGTCAATTTATCTGCGATCATCTCAACTCTTTCCGATGAGTCACTTAATTGTTCTTTCTGTTTATTTACGTCTTCTGTAAATGTCGCGACTCGGGTTTCGGTGTTGTCACATTTAGTAGTTAACTGTTCACACTGTTGCGTTAAGTTATTTATTCTGTCATTTGGTACGAATTCCTCGATTCTTTCAATTATTTCTTCCTTGTCTTGTGCACGTTGTAAATTTAACTCTGAAAATTTCTGTACTATCACGCGATCTCCTTCTTCCTGTTCCCTGCCCTGTTCCTCTTGTCTGATTTCTGTTGAAATTAAGCTATTATTGTGAGAATTCAAAATCGGTTGCGCCTCCTCTCTAACTTCCCTCTTTAATTCGTCTTTCATGTTTTTGAAATATGTTCCCGTTCGTGAGCCTAACTGAGTTTCCATTGTTCCCCTATCAGTTTCTAATTCAGATCGTAACTGTGATCCCACTGCTTTCATCTCGGTTTTAGTTGTTCCTATTTCTGTTTCAATTGTTCTTATTTTTGAGCATAACCGTGTTGTCATTGATTTCATCTCAGTTTTAATTTCAGATCCCACTGTTTTAATTGTTCCTAGTAGTGATTCAAACTGTGTTTCCATTCGTGATCCCAAATTTAATATAGCACCCATCAACTGCTCTATCTCTTCTGTCGTTAATCTCGTAAACTGTGAATTTTCTGATTGAGAAACATTTTGAACTGTTACCGGACTATTTTCCTTGCTTATTAAATTGTTTTCCACTACATTATTCATGACACTGTCTTCCTCTGTTGGCGAGTTCGCCATGTCAACAATTTCGTTATTCTGACTATTCATCATTTTTGCCTTTTTCATAGATCGCGTAATCATTTACAAAATACACAAAAAATTCGTCACTGTTCGAAAATCACACACAATGACTCCTTATCTCCAACAGTACTATTCACACGAGATGTTTCCCTCAAACACGATTGATCGGACAATTGAAATAATTGCACTAATTTGTCAAACGCGTATACAAGGCAATAAAAATTAAATTTTGAAAAATACCATTAGAAGAATGCCAATTACCAAATCTACACACTCAATACAGACTACAATCACTAAACTCAAAATTACTACAACAATACTACAGTCTACAATTTTCACAATCAGAAGAATCCAAGGGACGATCCGAAGCAGCGGTCGCCACGTGCATGGGGGCTTAATTAAATAATCAATTGAAAATGTTTTTTTTTTGTTTTTGTAACTGTATGTCCGATTACGTAAGTCTCGTAATCGGCTGGCCCTGACTAGTATTATTACGCAATCTGACTGCAAAGAACAATGTATGAAAATTTTCGTAAACACAGTTAATTAATTAAGACCCCAGCAACTATAAAACCTACAAAATCCAAGCACAAATGTAACTGTTCTGTATGTGGGAGTGTGACTCAACGTACGCATCTGGCACGGTTCTTTTTCAACAAGACAAGAATTTTGATATCAATTATACTGACGTGACAAAAGAAATTTAGAAAAACTACAATTACGCAAAAAAATCACAATTACACTCTAATCCAAGAACACAAGCCAGATGCTTTGTTGACTGAACCTGTAGTGACACATTATTTCAGATACACAACAAATAAAGGAACATTATAAATTTTACCTTCATATATATTGACGAAATGCACTCATTACAATAACATATGCTATCTCTCCCATCAAATAACTGCATAAGACATGAAACAACACTCTTTACTACAACATCTTGCTCCAACTTCACAACAACCACGAGCTCTGCCCACGCACACACTGTCTCTATGAATTCTTAACACACACTGTCCTCTCCAATGTCACAACAAGCACTGACCTCTACGATCTCGTAACACGCACTGTGGAGGCGGCTTAATAGTACTCTTTGGCGCACTCTCTGGCGCAGTGGCACAGTGTAGCCACCTTTCACAGTTCATTGAAATTGAGTGCTTAGTTCACACTTCACTGGAGTGAAGCGTTCATTTGAACGACTCATTCACGAGCTCCCCATCACTAGCAGTGAATGTCGCGACTGTTATGTTAGACAGTGGTATGGGTGTGCTACGCAGGGAGCGGCGGCTGAGCAGCCGCGCACTGCTACTGCTGCTGCACGACGACCGGCTGCTGGCGCGCCCGCTGCTCGGCCTGTGGCGCAAGCTGGTGGACGTGGTGTTCCTGCGGCGCTACGGCGGCGCCCGGCGCGACACTTGGTTCGAGCTGTCGACGGTGCCGTTCCCGGCCACGGCGCGTTTCCCGTTGGTGCTGCGTCGTCTCGACACGTGGAAGCGCGGCCGCCTGCACTCGGGCCGCGACCTGTTTCGCGACAAGGCTGCCAACCTGCGCGGGCAGCCGCTCGTCGCCGCCACCTTCAACAACGTCCCCGCCGCCCTCCACTCCGACGCCGGCTTCACTGGCCTCGAAGTCGAGGTACGAGCGGCCG
Organism: Schistocerca americana; assembly: GCF_021461395.2. Lineage (NCBI taxonomy): Eukaryota > Metazoa > Arthropoda > Insecta > Orthoptera > Acrididae > Schistocerca > Schistocerca americana. The sequence goes on along the minus strand of NC_060119.1, from coordinate 254,367,424 downwards.
CTGTAGTGGGGTCGCGCATTGAAATGGCTAGCGAATGAGTGGTGGCACTATCCCCGGGTCGAGAAGCGACATTTCAGTCCCCCTCCCAGAATCTGGGTACGGCATTTCCATTCATTACATTGTACCCCTTGTAACTGCTCAATGTCATTCAATACGATCACGGCGACACCCCTCAATCGACTTTAACACTCGTGGTGTCACTCGCCTTCATACACGGCAGTGGACGTTTGAAAATTCGTGACGCTAGCTCAATGGTCGTCAGTTGATTTAAATGTATTTCCCAGCTGACTCTTAATTTAATTACTGCCACGGGGGTGAGGAGAAAGAACACATCCTGGTGGTACCAGCATTATCCGTATTTAGATGTTCGATTAATCCGAATGGTTTGCAATGTTCCAGTGATTCTATTCCAACTCTATGCTGATGTACTGACAAGGACCATTTTCGCAGATAAACGTGCAAGTACGTAATCGATGTTCAGTTTCTCAATATAGTCCGTCACACTCACACATTATACATCCGCGGTAAGAACAATTTCATGCATTTACATTTTTGGTGTCCCACAAAATTGGTTGGATAAATATTATGGCGATACAACTTCCACAGATATTGTTTATCATGTAGTCAAGTCTACTTAATGAAGCCAAAATCGTGGATAAATTGAAATGTAGTTTCTTTATTAACACTTCTCTTTCCACTAATTAAATATGAAATATGAATCGGGATTGGAGGTGATGATCCTATCCTTCTTTTTTAGTATCATAGGTCCCCGTTAATTAATATCTGGTAGTTAATAAGCGAACTATTTTTTATGCTGGCGCGTTGTTTGTATCAGTTACCCCCGCAACCGTCCAAGGATAAGATTGTATTAATGTTCTGCGCACACGCGTTTCACCATAAAATGCAGAATTACGTAAACTATAGCTTTCCGTTGTGCACAACTTTCGTGGGTTCCACAACCATAATAGTTTCCCAAGAGTATTTTTCCCAGCTAGCAAAAAGTTCGAATCATGTTGTCGGATTCATTTTCACTCCACCCGACAATAAACGTCTCTGATCACTTCGTCACACGTAATGTATTTTAAACGTGCTTGAAGAGTTTTTAAACAATCTCCTTAACGAATTTCGCAGTCGCGTACCACTTTTTCATCGACTAGCCCGATCGCAATAAGTGAAGGTAGAGAGCTCAATAATGTGTTACATGTTCTTTTATATCTATTGAAAAACAAACGCGCCCCTATATCTTGCTGTCCCCCTTGGTTTTTGCTACTTTGTTTTTTATTACTTTTCATTATATTGCTTCTTAGTAATGCTGTGCAGTTATTAAAGTTTCGTATTACTTTCCCCTTTTTAATTCTTCCCCGATATTAATTAATATGATGCTAATTGACACGCCTGCCCGCAAAGTACTGTTACACCCTCATTCTCGACAAGTCTACTAAGCTGGAGGTTAAACATAACCGACTGCGACGAGAAATACTGCAGTTTTAGCAATCACTACATACACAGTCCAGTCACATTAATTACACTACTGGTCATTAAAATTGTTACACCAAGAAGAAATGCAGATGATAGACTGGTATTCATTGGACAAATATATTATACTAGAACTGACATGTGATTACATTTTCACTCAATTTGGGTGCATAGATCCTGAGAAATCAGTACCCAGTACAACCACCTCTGGCCGTAATAACGGCCTTGATACGCCTGGGCATTGAGTCAGAGCTTGTATGGCGTGCCCATGCAGCTTCAACACGATACCACAGGTCATCAATAGTAAAGAAAATGATTGTGTTGAAAATAAAAAAAGAAAACTGACGAACGGAACTCGATCCAGCAGCTTGAACGCGAACCACTTTTTTTAAAAAAATCAGTTGTTCTACATTTCTCGTTGAATTTGTTCAGGACGGACGTCCGATGACACCCGTTCAGTTTGTTCGTTGACCCGTTCGCTCAGTTCTTTTATCACAAAGGGTAGCTAACACTCTGACGCAACACGCATTTCTTTTTTTTTTTTTGTTCGTTGTTGATCGTTGTGTTTGTTCGTTGCGGACGTCACATGACATCCGGTCAAGTTCGTTTGTTGATCATTTCACTCAGTTTTTTTTATTACAGAGACCAACCAGCCCTCCGATCGAACACGCTGAGCTACCGTGACGGCACCACTCGGCTGCAGCCGCTTCATGGTAAAAATGGCCACGCACATTTGATGACCGAAATCATCTTGCGATTTTCTCAATAACGCTTGAGAAGTACACACTACACATTTTGTTGTCCTCATGGAGTACTACGAGTGTACGAAGTTTGCAATAAATCCGCATTCCAAACGTCATGGCCTCCCCTTGTACGTGTAAACTTATTGTTGTGATTTATCTTCTCTTCAGTTGTGTGAACCAGTTCATCAGTAACCACAGACGGGCGCCCAATTCGTTCTTCATTGTGCACTTGATCATGTCCTTCACTGAAAAATCTGATCCATCTTCTAACCATTGAATGACTCATAGCATTTTGTCTGTAAACCTCGCAGAATTGCCAATGAATTTCCTTTGGTTTAAATTTCTTTGCATTTAGAAAAGGAATCTCAGATTTGATTTCACACGCGGCGGCATTATAAAGAAGGACTACAAAGCACACGTCGGCAGCAGCGATCTAAAAATGGCGTACATGTCTTCTCCTTGAGTCAGAGTAACTGCCGCACATACTCGGAACTGCGATCGTAGCGCTGCCGCAGATAGAAACGGAACTTACTTTGTGGACGGCCCATGTACAGTTCCTGAGTCGCTGCTATACAAGTGCCTGATCTTGACGCTGCTGTTCAATTGGGCCACCACCAGTCGGGCGCGGCGCTTATGTCGTCTTCGCATAATGGCCGCTGCTATCGCCTTGTCGTCCTGGAGAGGGGATGGCTAGCGTGTAATTGGCTGACGTCTTTTCACAGCCCTCTCTGCTCCATCGTTACCGACTGGCGTGCTGGCGCTTGACTTTACCCCGAAACAAACTCAGCCTCAGTTTTATGTAGCAGTTTGGTGATAAAAAGGAGCCGATAAGAAAAGTGAATTGTTTGGAATAATACTGTACTCATCAGGAAATCACGTGGAGCTATGTGGTGCAAGCAGTAGAAAGCATACAATGTGACACAGGGACTCTAAACCGTTGGAGGAGACGCCCAGGTAGCGTCAGAAACTGGCTTGCCAACTGTTAAACTACCGACCCTGGACAAAGACTTAGAAAATCCGAGTCATTTGGGTCAAATCGGGTTATTTTCCCAGACACATACAGTCTGTCGACGATACATTGGCGTGGGGCGGCGCTATGCATGCGATTGTCGTCGATTGTCGGCGGTTTCTCATTGGTCTCAACGACGAAGTACGGAAAATACTTGTATAGGAGAGCGTCTAAGTGTGCTCGCCGCTGGGTTTTTTAAAATACAAAATGAACAAAACTACCTATGCGCCAAACTCCATTTCTACATCTATATTCTACATATATACTCCGCAAGCCGCCCAACGGTGTGTGGCGGATGGCACTTTACGTGCCACTGTCATTACCTCCCTTTCCTGTTCCAGTTGCTTATGGTTCGCGGGAAGAACGACTGCCGGAAAGCCTCCGTGCGCGCCCGAATCTCTCTAATTTTACACTCGTGATCTCCTCGGGAGGTACAAGTAGGGGGAAGCAATATATTCGATACATCATCCAGAAACGCACCCTCTCGAAACCTGGCGGGCAGCAGAGCGCCTCTCTTGCAGAGTCTGCCACTTGAGTTTGCTAAACATCTCCGTAACGCTATCACGCTTACCAAATAACCCTGTGACGAAACGCGCCGCTCTTCTCTGGATCTTCTCTATCTCCTCTGTCAAACTGACCTGGTACGGATCCGGCACTGATGAGCAATACTCAAGTATAGGTCGAACGAGTGTTTTGTAAGCCACCTCCTTTATTGATGGACTACATTTTCTAACGACTCTCCCAATGAATCTCAAACTGGCACCCGCCTTGCCAACAATTAATTTTATGTTATCATTCGACTTCAAATCGTTCTCTACGCATACTCACAGTTATTCTACGGAAGTAACTGCGTTTTTGTTATGCTATCATATAATCATACAATAAAGGATCATTCTTTCTATGTATTCGCAATACATTTGTATTTATCTATGTTAAGGGTCAGTTGCCACTCCCTGCACCAAGTGCCTATCCACTGCAGATCTTCGTGCATTTCGCTGCAATTTTGCTAATGCTGCAACTTCTCTGTATGCTACAGCATCAACTTCCGACACTATCTACTAGGTCATTTATATATATTGCGAAAAGCAATGGTCCCATAACACTCCCCTGTGGCACGCCAGAGGTTACTTTAACGTCTGTAGACGTCTCTCCATTGAGAACAACATGCAGTGTTCTGATTGGTAAAAACTCTTCAACCCAGCCACACAGCTGGTCTAATATTCCGTAGGCTCTTATTTTGTTTATCAGGCGACAGTGCGAAACTGTATGGAAGGCCTTCCGGAAGTCAAGGAAAATGGCATCTACATGGGAGCCTGTATCAAATATAGTTAAAGACTTTTAAATGGCTCTGAGCACTATGGGACTTAACATCTGAGGTCATCAGTCCCCTAGAATTTAGAACTACTTAAACCTAACTAACCTAAGGACATCACACACATCCATGCCCGAGGCAGGATTCGAACCTGCGACCGTAGCGGTCGCGCGGTTCCAGACTGAAGCGCCTTTAACCGCGCGGCCACACTGGCCGGCTAAAGACTTTTGACTAAGATTTATTAAAATATATTTATTTCAAATCAGTCTAATTCTTCCAGACACAAAACAGGTCTACGTTAACCTGGGTGGTTGTGTAACCCCCTCTCCCCCCCCCCCCCCCTCAGGACTCTGACTCTCCCGGACTGTCTCAAAACTAGGAAAAATCCTTGTAAACTCGGACATAGAGCAGCCATAGCCACAACACAAGAGAGAGGGACAAACAGTGCGACCATAGATGGCAAGAATCGTGGACGTAAGAGTGAACGAAGGAGTATGGTATGGGAGTGCTGTACAAATACTGAAATAATTGAAGATTTCGACTGTCACCAATGGTAGTGTGCAAGTTGGCTGTTTTGCCAAACTGCGCAGTAAAGTTTCAGTAAAATCTCATAAATAAAATAATTCAAGCACACCAATATTGATTTTTTTTATTCAGGTGAATCTTGATTTTCAAATTTTTGTAGGAAAACGAAATTTTCTTAAGAAATCATTAGTTATATCCAAAATTTTATTCATAAAAATATGTCAGTGGATAGTTAGTGCTGTTTACTTGCAAACTGAGTACACATAAAATGTGTTAGCTTTGACGTACCGCTATTTAGTTCCTGCATGCTTTAAGGAAACATTACACTGAAAACTTTCAAAAACATAAATTTGAAAGATCCAGATGGTTTCAGTTTATGATATTAAGCGTTGCATTGTCGTCCTTTTTACTGTAGTAAAGGATGAAAACGCCAAAAATTAATGTATTATTAAGCGCAATATTAAATTAATTTGTTGTCATCTTACTATAACACGTAACCAGTGCCAAGGATGGCTCTTAAATGCAGAATAAATTTCAGCTAATTAATCAGATTTGTGCTCATTTCATTGTTACAATTATGGTATAACCTTCCCCGTTCACTTACACCCCATGATAAGCTTTGATTCATTGGTGTTCAAAATTACTACTTGATTCGCGTATTTCAGTACGATGGACTCAGATGTTCCTAAGACCACACAGCACAGCATCATCTTCTTTGGGGTCCACTTGTTATGGGAAGCGGTGGGCAGGCGACGTGTAACATCACGAAAAAATGTAACCCCATCTTGGCCACCAGTGTATGGAACAGCGGCTGGTCGATGAAATGCAATAATACTGTACCAACAGCAGTTACACTACTAGCCATTAAAATTGCTACACCACGAAGATGACGGGCTACAGACGCGAAATTTAACCTACAGGAAGAAGATGCTGTGATATGCAAATGATTAGCTTTTCAGAGCATTCACACAAGGTTGGCGCCGGTGGCGACACCTGCAACATGCTGACATGAGGAAAGTTTCCAACCGTTTTGTCATACACAATCAGCAGTTGACCGACGTTGCCTGGTGAGACGCTGTTGTGATGCCTCGCGTAAGGAGGAGAAATGCGTACCATCACGTTTCCGACTTTGATAAAGGTCGGATTGTAGCCTATCGCGATTGCGGTTTATCGTATCGCGACATTGCTGCTCGCGTTGGTCGAGATCCAATGATTGATATGGAATCGGTGGGTTCAGGAGGATAGTACGGAACGCCGTGAGGGATCCCAACAGCCTCGTATCACTAGCAGTCGAGATGGCAGGCATCTTATCCGCATGGCTGTAACGGATCGTGCAGCCATTTTTCGATCCCCGAGTCAACAGATGGGAACGTTTGCAAGACAACCATCTGCACGAACAGTTCGACGACGTTTGCAGCAGCTCAGAGACCATGGCTGCAGTTACCCTTGACGCTGCATCACAGACAGGAGTGCCTGCGATGGTGTATTCAACGACGAATCTGGGTGCACGAATGGCAAAACGTTATTTTTTCGGATGAATCCAGGCTCTGTTTACAACATCATGATGGTCGCATCCGTGTTTGGTGACATCGCGGTGAATGCACATTGGAAGCGTGTATTCGTCATCGCCATACTGTCGTAAATGGTATGGGGTGCCATTGGTTACACGTCTCGGCCACCTCTTGTTCGCATTGACGGCACTTTGAACAGTGGACGTTACATTTCAGATGTGTTACGACCCGTGGCTCTACCCTTCATTCGATCCCTGCGAACCCTACATTTCAACAGGATAATGCACGTCCACATGTTGCAGGTCCTGTACGGGCCTTTCTGGATACAGAAAATGTTCGACTGCTGCCCTGGCCAGCACATTCTCCAGATCTCTCACCAATTGATAACGTCTGGTCAATGGTGGGCTAGCAACTGGCTCGTCACAGTACGCCAGTCACTATTCTTGATGAACTGTTGGATCGTGTTGAAGCTGCATGGGCAGCTGTACCTGTACACACCATCCAAGCTCTGTTTGACTCAATGCCCAGACGTATCAAGCCGTTATTACGGCCAGAGGTGGTTGTTCTGGGTACTGATTTCTCAATATCTATGCACCCAAATTTCGTTAAAATGTAATCACATGGCCGGCCGGTGTAGCCGAGCGGTTCTGGGCGCTTCAGTCTGGAACCGCGCTCCCGCCACGGTCGCAGGTTCGAATCCTGCCTCGGACATGGATGTGTGTGATGTCCTTAGGTTAGTTAGGTTTAAGTAGTTCTAAGTTCTAGGGGACTGATGACCTCAGATGTTGTCCCATAGTAATGAGAACCATTTGAACCATTTTTTTTTTTTTTTTGTAGTCAAATGTCAGTTCTAGTGTAGTATATTTGTCCAGTGAATACCCATTTATCATCTGCATTTCTTGTTGTTGTAGCAATTTTAATGGCCAGTAGTGTACTTTGATATTGTACTGTGAACAGCTGTCACATGTGTGACATTGGTGCCTTGTCTTATACTTGTGCGAGTGGTATTTGGTGTTATTCATGTGACAGGCCTGAAGATGACGTGACTGGAACATCGTAATTGGTTGCCTAATAAAACAATATGAAAAAAAACGGCTGTTGGTACAGTATTATTACATTTGTACCATGACAAACGTTTTGGGTATCAGGATCAACAGAGCGACCTGGGATTTGGAACATCTTTGTTTGTAGAATCCATGCTGATTTCTAAAGAGGAGACTTTCGATCTTCGAAGTGGTCATAATGCTTGAAGGTAAGAGTATTCTACTATGGACGAATTGCATTTTTTGCTGGTATTTTCTCCGTTTTACGAAAAGCCTCGCCGGTGGGCTGTGCAGTGAGCGGGTAAGGTGGACGGGTGCAGGTGCTGGGAGCGCTGTCGCAGTCGATGAACTTCGCGGTGGAGCTGTACGTGCCGGCGGGCTGGCAGGAGGAGAAGTGGGGCACGCAGCGCGCCGACGGCTCCGTCAACGGGCTGCTGGGCCAGCTGCAGCAGGGCCGCGCCGCGCTCGCGCTCGGCAGCTTCCACTACACGCCGCACCACCTGCGCTTCATAGACCTCAGCGTGCCCTACACCACGCACTGCCTCACCTTCCTCACGCCCGAGATGCTCACCGACAACTCCTGGATGACACTCGTGCTGCCATTCAAGTAAGGCCGCGCCACACCACCCACACCAGAAACCTCACCAGACGAAACGCACTACCTGACAAAAGCAGTGAAGCAACCAGAAGTCGCGTTCGGACGTCAGTGTACCTACACACCACTGACGGGTAGATTAATGAGTAGAGATGCAATTCTCTGTGAGAGATAGAACAGCCACCAGATTGCATTGGCGTTCTTCGTGTTTAGTGTTTTTACCAGGCTTGAACATCGTCAGATCTACATCTACATCTACACTCCGCAAGCCACCCAACGGTGTGTGGCGGAGGGCACTTTACGTGGCACTGACATTACCTCCCTTTCCTGTTCCAGTCGCGTATGGTTCGCGGGAAGAACGATTGCCGGAAAGCCTCCGTGCGCGCCCGAATCTCTCTAATTTTACATTCGTGATCTCCCCGGGAGGTATAAGTAGGGGGAAGCAATATGTTCGATACCTCATCCAGAAACGCACCCTCTCGAAACCTGGACAGCAAGCTGCACCGCGATGCAGAGCGCCTCTCTTGCAGAGTCTACCACTTGAGTTTGCTAAACGTCTCCGTAATGCTATCACGCTTACCAAATAACCCTGTGATGAAACGCGCCACTCTTCTTTGCATCTTCTCTATCTCCTCTGTCAACGACCTAGTACGCATCCCACACCGATGAGCAATACTCAAGTATAGGTCGAACGAGTGTTTTGTAAGCCACCCTCTTTGTCGATGGACTATATTTTCTAAGGACTCTCCCAATGAATCTCAAACTGGCACACGCCTTACCAACAATTAATTTTATACGATCATTCCACTTCAAATCGTTCCGTACGCATACTCCCAGATATTTTACAGAAGTAACTGCTACCAGTGTTTGTCCCACTATCATATAATCATAAAATAAAGGATCCTTCTTTCTATGTATTCGCAATACATTGCATTTGTCTATGTTAAGGGTCAGTTGCCACTCCCTGCACCAAGTGCCTATCCGCTGCAGATCTTCCTGCATTTTGCTGCAATTTTCAAATGCTACAACTTCTCTGTATACTACAG